>NC_135306.1:116457046-117736629 GCF_048772815.1 Callospermophilus lateralis | reverse complement strand
CTCAAAACAATGAATTACAGATACTATTTTTCTGTTTTTCTCTTTCATCCTGATTAAATTTATAGGGAAGGAAAGCAATAGTGATTTCTAGAAACTGCTATTTGTGTTGCCTTACTCATATTTCTTTTTAACCAAGAAAGTTTGGAAGTAGAAAATAGAACTTGAGGCTCAGACCAAACTGGTTTTAAATTTCCTTCTGAGTTGGACAAGTTGCTTGAACTCTAAAAACTGAGTCTCAATTTTTCTCCTCTGCAAATCTTGTTAAATTTTGATGACCAAATGATGACCAAATGAGCATAGAGGGAATAAGAAATATCCCAGGGTGTAGTATGTCATTCTGAATGCTCTTATGAGGGATAAATTTCTTTTGCTTCCCTTCCTTTATCTACAAAAATTTGATCTCTAAAACCAAACATTTAATATTGAAAAACATGTGAGCCATACAATTTTGTCTTCTCCATCTTGCATTTTAACCTCTCCATTTCACACTCTTCTGGACAAGAGAGTCACTGCATTAATTGTATGACTAAATATACCACCAAATTCCTTTCCCTGTTCGTTTTCCCATTAGGCAGCTGGCCAGTTGAGTCAGGGAAAGAATGTGCTGACAGGCTTTTCAAGGTTAGCACAATATCCCTCCACCCCCTCACTAGTTTATATTTTGCAAAATATAGCTGAGGCAGGGAATTGTGTTGCTCTAGGCAGAAATTAGAGCCTACTTTGTGTAAACACAATTAAAAAGTAAGGAGGAGGGGAAGATGCAAACAGAAAAAAGCTACAGTCTGCAAAAGCACTGTATGGGAATTTCATTGCATATGTTTTCTGAAAAGACTAGAAATAACAGCATACATACATAATCATGAAGCCCAATTTAAGCTCAGTAACTCCTACAGCCCTTTGCAACCTTCTTTTCTTCTGTACTTCTCACTCTCATTAAATTAAATATGAAATCTACTTTAAAGCATGCACGCGCATGTGCACGCGCATGCACACACACACACACACACACACACACACACTACTTTTAGATGGTGAACCTTTAATGAAATATTGAAAGACCTCAGCTGCTCTCCCTGTTTTTCTTCTTCCCTTCAGGATTCATAGTCTTTTTCTTTCCCTTTCCTCTCTGTCCTCCTTCCTTCCCTCCCTCTCCCTCTCTCACCCTCCCCACCTCACTCTTTAAATTTATCTTTCTATCATCTCTCTTGACCTCATCCTCTTCCAATAGCTGAGGCTTTGTGGTCTTACCATCTTCTTAGCATTTTCCTCTCTTGGATATCCCACACTGTCTGTAGCTCACATTTCTTGTGAGTCTTGTCAGAGTGAATGTGCTGAGGTTGTCAGAAAGATGGGTTCACTTACTGTTCTCTTAAATTGCCACACTGCATTTTAACCGTCACTAGTATGAATGAGCGCTTTTAAAGCAAACTTTCCAGAATTAGCTCTCACTGAAGAAACAAAATAAGGATCTAAAGGATAAAAGGTTTTTATTTCTATGTACTTGCTGATATTGGCTTTGAGACAATGATCTTAATTCTATATAGAATACTTTTCTCTCAGGAAGCATTTGTGTTCTTGTGCCAGATACAGCTGAAATTATTATAATGAGCATTTGCAACTGTTTGGGACTCAATTTCAGTCACCACATTTTCTTTTTTTTTAATTTGTTTTAATTAGTTACACATGACAATACAATGATCTTGATATATCATACATTTGAATCAGATGGGATATAATTTCTCATTTTTTTAAAGATAGAGAGAGAGAGAGAGAGAAGAGAGAATTATATATATATATATATATATATATATATATATATATATATATATATATATATATATTTAGTTTTCAGCAGAAACAACATCTTTGTTTGTATGTAGTGCTGAGGATCAAACCCGGGCCGCACGCATGCCAGGCGAGCGCGCTACCGCTTGAGCCACATCCCCAGCCCAATTTCTTATTTTTCTGAGTGTACAGGTTGCAGAATCACATTGGTCATGCAATCACATATATACCCACAGCAATAATAATGTCTATTTTATTCTGCTGTCCTTCCTTTCCTCCCCTCCCCTCCCCTGCCCTCCCTTCACTTCTCTCTACCCAATTTGATGAGACCTACTTCTTTTTTTTCCCCCTCACATCGTCATACCTGTATTCTGTATAACGATGAGGGTCTCCTTCCATCTTCCATTCAATTCCCCTTCTCTCTCCCTTTCCCTCCCACCTCTCTTCCCTACCTAGAGGTAATCTTCTTGTCATGCTCTTCCTCCCTACCCCATTTTGAGTCACCCCCCTTATATCAGAGAAGACATTTGGCATTTGTTTTTTAGGGATTGGCTAGCTTCACTAAGCATAATCTGCTCTAGTGCCATCCATTTCCCTGAAAATTCCATGATTTTGTCATTTTTTAGTGCTGCATAATACTCCATGGTGTATAAATGCCACATTTTTTTTATCCATTCATCTATTGAAGGGCATCTGGGTTGGTTCCACAGTCTAGCTATTGTGAATTGTGCTGCTATGAACATCGATGTGGCAGTATCCCTGTAGTACGCTCTTTTAAGGTCTTCAGGGAATAGTCTGAGAAGGGCAATAGCTGGGTCAAATGGTGGTTCCATTCCCAGCTTTCCCAGGAATCTCCATACTGCTTTCCAAATTGGCCGCACCAATTTGCAGTCCCACCAGCAATGTACAAGTGTACCCTTTTCCCCCGCATCCTCGCCAGCACTTGTTGTTGTTTTGACTTCATAATGGCTGCCATTCTTACTGGAGTGAGATGGTATCTTAGAGTGGTTTTAATTTGCATTTCTCTGATTGCTAGAGATGGTGAGCATTTATTCATGTATTTGTTGATTGATTGTATATCATCTTCTGAGAAGTGTCTGTTCAGGTTTTGGCCCATTTGTTGATTGGGTTATTTGTGGTTTTTTTGTTTAACTTTTTGAGTTCTTTGTATACCCCAGAGATTAGAGCTCTGTCTGATGTGTGAGAGGTAAAAATTTGTTCCCAGGATGTAGGCTCCCTATTCACTTCACATATTATTTCTCTTGCTGAGAAAAAACTGAAAATTGAAGACATTCCCTCTAAAATCTGGACCAAGATAGGGATGCCCTCTCTCACCACTTCTGTTCAACATAGTTCTTGAAACACTAGCCAGAGCAATTAGACAGACGAAAGAAATTAAAGGCATAAAAATAGGAAAAGAAGAACTTAAACTTGCACTATTCGCTGATGATATGATCCTATACCTAGCAGACCCAAAAAGTTCTACCAAGAAACTTCTAGAACTAGCAAATGAATTCAGCAAAGTGGCAGGATATAAAATCAACACCCATAAATCAAAGGCATTCTTGTATATCAGTCACCACATTTTCAAAGCTGCAATTCCTAGGAGCAAATTGAGTGATCAGATATGAAATCTGGAAACTGAGTACCAGTTCAGTTTACCAAAGGAACCGTAAAAGACATTCACACAAAGATGCCCAATTGTTATTCAAGGTGGGATGGCTGAAAGGAAAACCAAGTATGACTGGTCATCAGAGAAAGGAGCATGCGACTCATGGAAATGTTGATTCCTCAGTAGGGTCTGACTCGGGGTTTGAGGAGCAGTCTGCATGAAGCCACGAGAAAACTGGAAAGGGTATGTGTCTGGAATTTACAGAGAAGAAGCAAGGAAGAAAGCAGGTGAATGAATCTGTTTTGTATAGGAAGGAAAACATGGAAAAGTGGTTGGAAATTAGGGTTAGTCATATGTCTACATCTACTGAGGACTTACTTCAGGCTATGCATCATCCTACATTGTTTTGTGCATTTATCTCATTTAAATATAGACAGAGACCTGCTCATCAGAGTAAAGCAAAAAGGATTTAAAAAAAATCAAAATTCTGGAGAACCCTAAGAGAAACAGTACCAAGAGGGTTCATCCAGAAATTAAAGAAAAGCATTTTTAGTAGTTAAAAGTAAACCACTTGATAGACAAATGCTTATCTTTAAGTCAATTTTTCTTGAATAAATACATATACTAGTTACAAACTATTTCTCACTGTGTCAGCACTTGGCTAAGCAGGGAAATAGACCTTATTAAGTTGTTTAGTCATCACAAGAAGTCAAATATCACAATGGAACTGGACTTTTGATAGTTTTGATAATTCTTATAATTTTTCCAAGATTCTATAGTCAGGGAACAGCAGAGCTGAAAGAATTTTCCACTAGGTTCTGGCTTTTGACGACCCCATACCACCTTTGATATGTTCTTTTCTCTTCCCAACCACCTAAACTTCTCAGCTGTAGACAATTCTCCTCTCACTCACATCAACAAATCTGACCTTGTACCTGACTATTACTATTAACAGAAACCAAGACATAAATATTCAGTTACATTCATCAGAACAGAACTCCCTCCCGAGGCACTATTTGACACCATCCTAAACTCAGAACAGGCACACAGCATTCTTTTTCCAAACTTATCTGTGCTTCAGATCAGATCAAACTCTATTGATGCCAACCGTTTAATGCAGAATCATATAGCTCAGCTTTGTGTCATAATATCAGCTTGCATTTCTTTAGCACCTGTCATCCCCATGGATACCAAAGCGAATTACAGCCGTGGACTAATATAGATCTATATATAGGTGTCTGTTCACCCCCTGGGGACACAGTTCTTAGGCTCTTGAAGAATTTCCTGACAGTTCTAAAGAAGAATGAAGAACTCTTGTGCCATATATCCATTTTAAACAGGATAAATTTGAAGCTAGAGAATATTATAACTCTAAACAGAACTTCTCAAAGCCTCAAGGGTTAAATGTAATATTTACCATAAAATTCTGGAGATGAAAAAATATTTTTTCAAATTAGCACTGTATTAACAGTCTAATTCTATTTTTCATATTTAAAAAACTAAATGTTGATTTCCTTAATAAAACCTCATGTCTCTCTACTGTCCTGAGTGCTACATGTTCCTTTCAAATAATAACAATGCTTTTTTTATCACAACCTCAAAAGAGGTCTTCTCAGCTATAGCTTTCTTGAATTTTTCAGTTATAAATAATTCAACATACATAGAGCACTGACTATTTTAATCACTTGTCTAGAAGCTGAAAGGGGTAGGGCAAGAATATAGAAGATGAATAGGTTATAATACTTTCTCTCAAGAATTTCATAATATGGCAAAAGAAGATATTATAAACAAACTATTCCATATTAGACATGATAAATTTACAGCATACACATTACTGTGGAGGAACATGAAGGAGGAACAGGTAAGTAGGGTAATCTGCAAAGGAGATGGTTCATTATTTTCTGACAGTAATAGTGTTCAAAGTTTCTGATGGGCCTCACATTTGCTCACATTTCAGGAGTCTGGAATTGTTCTTTTGGTCCATACTATCTTTTCAAAGATGCTAATATAGCAAACAGCCTTGGGAGATAGAACCAGTGTCTTCCTCCTGAGCCAAGAGCAGATGTCCATACTTTCCAGTCTAATAAAGATAATGGCAAAAGGTAGGTATGCCTCAGCCCCAATTATGGAAAGTCAGATTCCCTAAACTTGGAATTTTTCAGCCATGAAAATAAAGCTGAGTAACACCCATCTTGTCCCCTCTACCTCAGCCCCATGGGGCTTGGGAGGAAAGAAGAAATAATACAAACATTATGCCCATAGTCTTTGTTCTGTCAAGAGTATTAAATTCTTTGTTTCTGGTCCAGAAGTCTTTTGTCTTCTGCCAACATCTATGAAACAGTAACATGCTACCTTGTTAGCTGCCATGTAAGGTAAAATCTCAGACCTTCACAGTTTCTCACAAATATTTTTTACTATAGGTTAGATACTCATCTAAGTACTTTGTGCCTATTAACTCACCTTTATATCATTGCTATGATGTAGGTCCTACTATTACAATCATCCCCTTGTTGCAAGTGAAAAAACTGAGGCACTGGGAAATTACATTAGCAGTAGAGCTACAATGTTAATCTGACCCAGAGTCCACACATTCCACTACCTGACTTTGCTATATCCATGCCTGAGAGCTCAGTATTACTCCTGGAAGTTGCAATGATCACTTTTTGTGGATATAGAAGTTTTGTTGTGATTTGTGATTTGGTTCCTCATTTAAAAATTCTCCTGATGTGACCAGGACCTATGAAAGAATCTCTTGGGGAGAAAGATTGGAAGCCAGCACCAAAAATGTTTGCATAGCCATGGAAATGAAAGAGATTGTCTAGGGTGGAGGAGAGAAATTCATTAAAGAAAGAGGGAAAAAAAACCCTGACAAGAGGCAACCTACAGGTATGAGGAGACCAGAAGCACATCATGAAGGAATATCTGACTAGGAAAGTGTCCCAGGGTGATGTGGTATCTTAGTCTAGAAAAGCATCATTTGCATTCCATAACATAAGGGTTACTATACTCACTATGGTAGTTTTGGTGGAATGATTTTTTAAAAGAAACTAAATAAGAAAATAGAAATAGAAACTGATAAGACAACTCTTTCTAGAAGTGTGATTTGAAGGGATGTTAATTACAGGGATATGAGGTCACGGTAGAGTTTCATTTGACTTTTTTTTTTTAAACTAAGATAGGGAATAGAACCTACAGCAATGACTCCATACACACAGATTACGTTTGAGAGAAAAGATAACCGAAGTAAAAATACTCTTAAAAAAAGCACAAAAGGATATAGTGGAGAACAACAACAACAACAACAACAACAAAAGATGAGAGAGTAAAGGGGAGAAACTTACCCAAGATCTCTAGCTAGTGAACAGTGAAGAACACAAGCCTGGACTTCTTTTCCCTCTACCATAGCTCTTTGGGAATGCCATTTGGTTGCATTCCACAATGTTCTACAACATTAAGACAAAAAGAAAGAAACCTTAATGATTTTGTGACAATTAGATTGCTCAAATTAGATTTCACTAGTATAACACAGACAACTTTTCAAAGACTCTTTGAAAATATGAGTCTAATTAGGAGAAGAGATGCAATACATATCGGGGGTCACTATAGTTTTACAGTGGCATTTTTATTCCTGTATTTTCATGGTTTAATGACATAGGTGAGCTCAGCCAAGCTTTGTAGTATACTTTTGTTTCTTTTACCTCTTTTTCTAACTCATCAGTCCTCAGGATGCCAGGAAACTCAGTGGTTTTGCATTGTTTTCTCTGGCCATCCCTGTCCATTTATGAGACTTTTACTAGTTTCTTTTTAAAATATCTATTTTCCAAGCTTCTCCCTCCAAGTTCTAATTGAAATTTAGGAGACCTCCCCCAGACAATGGGGAATGTGGAACACAGGACCTCATTTCATCCCAGGAACATCAGTAAAGCCAGGCACACTGGATTTTTTGTTTGTTTGTTTGTTTGCTTATCATGCAAATTTGTATCAACAAACATTTTGAGTATGAATTCTACGTCACAAATTAAGCTTGCCTGTCCTGTATCTTGGTTGTGAAGTTGTGGTTTAATGATTGTACAATGAAACAAACAAACAAAAGAGATTAAAAGCAAAGGATCTTACACTAGGGAGAATGAGTGCTATTCGTTTATGTTGACAAGTAGAATGGAGTTTTAATTACAAAAATACTTAACAGTACACAGATCAACTTGCTGTTGTACATCATGTAAAATTAATGAAATAGTCACAATGAAAATTCTTCTTGTGACAGATGGCAGCTTAATCCTTGCAATTTTTACAAAAAGAAAGGCATCAAGTTTGCATATGTGTGTGAGAGTGTATATGTGCAAATGTGTGTATATGTAATGAGATAAAGTTTTGTTCTGCCATCTATAAACAAAGATTGCTGTTTATCTTCATACTTAGCTTTATATACTCATTTAGATTTTCAGTTTTCCGTGTGTGTGTGCGCCTACATGTGGTTTGTAGGTAGTAGGTAGATTTATTTTGTCTCCTTTAGAAGATAGTAAAATTTTAATGGCAAGGAATCTGGCTTCATTTATGATGCATTCTCCTCACAACTATCTTGTGCAGTGTTCTGTATACAACATTTGCTCAATTCAGCTTCTATTGTTGCAGGAGTTGAAGCCAGGGTCAGGGACAAAGATGCTGGTAGAGACAACAAGGTGGGGAAGCCAATGTTGACAAAGAGATAAATCACCAGTTTACAACAAAGGGTAACACTGGAGCATTTTTCATGAATTAATGCAGAAGGACTAACTGAAGGGTAACACTGAAGCATTTTTCATGAATTAATGCAGAAGGACTAAGATTTGGAGTGGGGGGTTTAAGGACAGAAATATTAAGACTTTTCAGATTTAAAAGTGAAGAGCTAATATTTAGAGGTTTTATAAAACACAAACATAATTAAACATGGTTTCTTGGATTATTTTTTTCCTATGGTTTCCAGAAAAGTTTTTGGAAGGTAAAATAAACTTTGAAATATATCATTAGAGTAGTTATTGAATTAAATGACGCTCTTTAAAGTCACTTGGAATTTGCTAATTGTGACTTTTTTCAGTCACATAAGGAATTAGGTGATGAATCCATAAGAACAGACAAAACCCTGGAAAGTTGTTTCTCTTTAAAGGGAAGGAAAATTTCCTACTACCATAACACAAAGCTTTTTCTAGAGTTAAATAAAAATGTGATAAGACTGCAGGATTTGTATCTAGGTCTAAATTATATTACAAATATTGACTGTATTAATCTGTGGCTAAGAGTTGATGGCTTTGATCTCTACTACCTATATTTCTAGGGAAACATCTGTTCAACAACTGGAACCAAATAGTTACATTGAGGTAACTATTCTTCTGAATGAAACCCTACATTTTTAATTATCAAATATTGAAAGTGAGGGGAAAATTGAAAATGTTCAGCACCTAATCATAGTACTTGAACAGAGTCAGCTCCAATTACGGCATCTAGCAGTGTAATCTCCATTTCATGGAAGATGACCATGCCTGTTCTCCATTACTGATTTCTACATGCTACTTTGTCTAGTAATGATTTTATTAATGCATTGACTCCAAGGACAATGACACTGGTGACCTTGATTTAAGATGGACATCACCACATTTCCCCATAGGGAATTTCTCTAGTGTAGTAACTAAGCAGGAATCAAACCTCAGGTTCTACGAAGGTGTTGGTGTTATACCTAACCCAGTAATTTCCTAAGTATCTTAAAGTTTTAAGGTAAAATAAAACACATATAATTAAATATGCCTACCTAGTCATATATTATTTTTCAAAAGGTTTCTGGGAAAGCTTTTCAGAATTCTTGGACCTCCTGGAGTTATTTTTGATGCAATACTCAGATATTATTCTTTCAACAGAAAAAAATGGCTTTTTTTTTGCTAGTGACTTGGCTATTAAATCTAAGACAATTTTTCAAAAATCACTAACATGTCACCAAGTTAGTGTTCACTCACAAATCTCTTTAACTTATTCCAATTGATTTGACCCCCCTCCCTTAGAGCACATAAGCACTGCGTTGGCATTCTACAAGGAGGTCATTCATAAATTTGAAAAATGAGAAGTGTCTAGGCATTGATCATATGTCCCATAAGGAGAGATTTGCAAGATCTTACTTCCTCTCACAGAGGATAAGAAGATAACTTGTAGACTGCCATCTGCTCACAATTATATCATGAATAATTAAATATTCAAAGAACCTTAGCTTAAATAAAAAATTCAAGGGAATTTTGTGCTTTGCCAGGGAAGGCAAACAAGTTTCATTTTATACACAAATGCCAATCAATTGACAGTGGCAGATTTAAGTGTCTGATGGAGGAAAATTTTAAGGTCACATCTAGGTTCAATACAAAAGAATGCTTTGATGGAAAACTGCTATTTGCAATAAACACAGCAGAGTCATGTGTCAGGAATTCATTACTCTGACATAGACCCTTGTGGGAGACAATATGTCAAATCACTTGATTGTGAATATCAATATTGACTGTTAGACAAGATCCAAATTTACCTGAGAATATGCATAAGTCCAATATGCTACATAAGCAAATAACAGAAAAAGAATAACAAATCACCATAATGCTTATAATCTTTTGTCCTTGGGGATTCGTGTGGCATTTGCTCATAGTTCATCAGTTGTGTTTGGTTAAAAAATTATACAAAGCCAGTCTTCAAAATCTTGCTATAAGATCTGTAAGGCAGGATTATATGTCATGAGAATATATTCATGTAAGAGAGAAGAAATAACTAGGCAAGCTCCAAATGGAGAAATCATCACATGTTTGTCTTTTCTTTTCCTTCTCAAGCAGACATATAAGAAACTATTATGAAATTAATGTTATTTCTTTTCTATTTCTTGGGAAAAATTCAGAATGCGACAGATCTTAGTGGACAGACTCAAATTTGATAATACTATTATTAATAAATATAAGTACTTTTGCCTTAAAATTTTTAACAGGGGTTTCTATCTATGCATAGAAGAGATTTTTCTCATGATTCAGAACAATGTTGTCTAATTTTTTTAGTTTCTTACCATTTTCCAGAGAGTATTATTATTCTATCTACTACAAGAGACTTGTTGAAAGATTCCAGGATGAGGTATTTTGCTGCTCTTGTCCTAGATAAAGGGCTAATTTAACATTCTTTGTTAATTGTTAATTCTTAGGTACAGCTCCTTCTATATGGATGAAGGTATCTATAAGCTCATTAGAATCTAGATAGTCCATCAAAAATATGCAATGCTTTTTTCTTAATAAATTGAAGTTCTTGATCTTTCTGTGTGGTACCCTGTATCATAAATATGCAGATATTACCATACTTTTCCAACTTGCTTAGGAAATGACTAAAGATAAATAATTTGGGGACATTAAAAACTTGTTATCCACATTTGATTCTATGAACTCTGCCAGAATCAAGATGTATATTCAAGAGTTCCTAATTTATCATATTCCAATCCCAGTTCCGATTAATCAGAACCATGACTTAGTTGTTTCTTTTGTTTTATTTTTTTAATTTTAAATATTATAGCCTGTGACACAAATGATTGGGAAAATAAAGCCAATTGTCTATTGCCAAAAGTCTCATAATGTCACAGGAGAATAGGGAATTGAAACTCTAAACCTCAGTTCTTGGTATCCAACAAAAAGAAATTTAAAGTCAGAACAAAAGCCATGAAAGAAAATGTCATTATAAGCAAAAGTAAAGTAAGGTTCAAGCAAAGAGCTCTCTCATCTGGGCACAGTGGCACATGCCTGTAATCCAAGCAGCTCAGGAGGCTGAGGCAGGAGGACAGTGAGTTCAAAGCCAACCTCAGCAAAAGCAAGACACTAGGCAACTCAGTGAGACCCTGTTTCTAAATAAAACACAAGATAGGGCTAGGTTATGTGGCTCAGAGGTCAAGTGCCCCTGAGTTTAATCCCTGGTACTGCCCCCTCCCCCAAAAAAAAATTCTCAAGGGAGGGAGGGTCTCTGAGCAGAGAACAACAAAGAATACAATGCTGCTTCCTAATTTATTATTGTTTGATATTTACCAGGAGAGCCAGGTTCCACCTTCTGCAATCTTTACCAATCAGATATCTATCTCCTCCTTCACATCAGGGAAGGTTGACCCCAGTTGGTCCTCTCTGGAATGGTCTTGGTGGCCATTGTGTGTGTGTGTGTGTGTGTGTGTGTGTGTGTGTTAGGGAGTTCATCTGCAAGTCGAGGTTATGTTAATGTGGGTTGGGGTCAATGACCAGGAAGATTTCATATTAGTGTGCCTCTACGATTAATGAAATTTGCCTTCTGAAATACATTGCTAAAACTCTGCCCATAAATCCTAACTTTACAATGACCCCAATAGACCCTGCCAGGAGTTAGCACCATTGATCTTTCCTTATTGACATATTTCTTAATTGACTCCCTTTTTTTTTCCACCTTTTATTCATGGCTAGGATACCTGTTGTTGTTCTATGAGTTAAACTTGATTGTTCATTAAAGGCAATTTCAAAGAAACCCCATGACTACATTATTGGTTCATATTTCAAAGCTCACTACTAACTACTACCTAACAATAAGATAACATTTATCAATAGTTTAGTAAGGCCACATTTTGTTGGCTCACCAAGAATGGATCCACTCTAGGGGTGTGTGTGTGTGTGTGTGTGTGTGTGTGTGTGTGTGTTTTCAAAGTCTCTCTCTGAATAAGAAAAAAAAAGTTTAACTTATAAGGATTCTACTTTCTAAATTCTAACACTAGACTCTTGAAACCTTCAGGAAGATTTCTCTTTCAGATGGCTAATCCGATTTATAATGCACGAATACTGCTAACTTGATTTTCAAAGGACATTCTTCACCTCCAAATATCTAAATAGCTCTGTGTATTTCTTGGATTAACAAGATACATACTGTTTTGCCTTGGCAAACAAGAAGAAAAATATCCTTCTCTATAGAGACAATATGTTTTATCCTCCCAAAGCTATTCCTAATAAGATGAAAATAGCCAACAAATAAGAATTTCTTTCAGGCAGCCAAATAGAATCCCAGGGTGCCAGTCCTTGTCAGAGACTTTAACCTTGAATTAACTGCTCTCCAGCTTCTGTCAAGGATGTGACTGACAGATAAAATATCCTACAAGTTAGCAGAACCATGTACTCCATTGCAATGAACACAGTGTTCTTCCCCCTTATGTAGATTTGCATTGGCTATAACCAGGAACCCAAGCCCCACTGGCTCAGCTATGAAATTAACTTGAAGGAAGGATGACACTCAGTTATCTCCTAGGACCCTGATGCCAAAAGAGTCAGAGAGACTATTAGGGAAATGCAAAGGAGAAGGAAAATCTGAATCCATCTTTAATCCATGCAATGTTTTTCCTACATGAGGCCATGTCAATCTTGAAGTATAAAGAAGACATCCCAAATTATATAGGTATATATTTACATATATGTAAACATATTTACATATATACATACAATGTATATAACATGTATATGTATATATACATATATATATATACACACACACACATATAATGTGTATGTGTACATATATATAATATTTCCTGGTTTTAGTATCTGCCTATTTGAAGATAAGTCACCTGAGGCCCTGGGAAGGCTGTACATTTATCCAATGTGCATTGCCAAAAATATGGCAGAGGAAGGACCAAAACTAGTGAACTAGAGTACTAGTTCATGCCTCATTCCTTAAATGTCTCTCAAGAGCATGGAAAGTAAGCCAGAAATCCACAACTACTTCAATGATCATACAAACAGATACTTATTGAGGACCTACTCAGGACCACCCTCCATGTGAGTCACATTCAGGGATCAGATGATATCTATTCTTCCACAGAATTCTTTGAGTTTTTAACAAGAGATTGGTAGATGAAGCAGAAAGAAAATAAGACTCTGGTCTTTTTGTAATAATGTATTTGTTTCTCTTTTTTGGCTAATCCCATCTATCTCCACAAGTTCACTGAGGTTCTGTGGTGTCTTGTGTATACGCAGAGGTAGGGTGAGAGAACACTGGGGCCTCAGACAAACACTCCCCCTTCCTCCTGCCCTAAAGTATCTTCAAGGATACTTGCTGTATTTACACTCTTGTGTGGATAGAATGCCAAGTTTATATTTAGATATCCAGTAACCTATTTGACCCTTGGAGGAAATCTAAGAGATAGGCAATACTTTATTGTCCACATGTGGAAATGAAAAGCTTAAGTCTTTGGATAGCAATTTTAATTAAATTGCCATGGTCACACGGCTAGTAAATAGCAAAACCCAGATTCAATTTCACATCTTTCTGACTCCAAAGCCTGAACCTTTCTGTCTTCCGAACCATGATCTCATTTGATCCTCACAGTCATTCTGCAACATGGGAAAGGGAAGAGCCAATCATCTGCACAATACTGTGAGGAAATATCCTTCATCTTGATTCCAGTTCAACTAAATCCAATTTTCTTTCTGTATCCCATTGACATCATAATAATTTCTGTAAAGCCTCTTAGATTGTACAAAGGGCTTTCATGTGCTTAGCTTGTTCATGTATAACACCAAAGCTGAAATGCTTTGTCATTTACATCAGCACTTAGGAAGCCATCTGCTATAGTCTTTTCATATCTTGAATCTGAAAGTAGCTGACTACAGCAGCATATCCCTGGATAATTTATGAGAATTGATTAAGATCTGACATTCATGCACAGTTAAAATGAGGATCCTCATGAGAGAGGTGATAGCCTTACACCCACTGATAGATATGGTCATTGTGTGTGTATTTATGTATGCACATGTGTATGTGTTACCTGAAAGGTACTCAAATAAATGCTTTGGCCACAGGCTAGACTCTAATGGAAAGTTAACAGTTATTACTTTTGTGATCTTAGACAAAGTTACTTCACTTTTCTTAGTGTCAGCTACTCTGTGATAAATTGAGGGGAAAAATAACCCGTGGGTCTGGGGATATAGCTCACTTGGTAGAGTTCTTGCCTCATAGGCACAAGGGCCTGGGTTCAATCCCCAACACCACACACACACACACAAACACAAAAAATGATAAGATTATTATATAATTAAATGAGCTAATTTTCATAAACATCTCAAAGATATCTTTCACATAAAAGGCATCACTAAAATTTATTGATTTAGTCTACAAATATGAAACATCTTTGTCCATAGTGCACCAAATTTAGGAATATGATGAATGAAATGAATAAGACACAAACATGAGTTGGATGAATGGCCTCTGCTTTAATGTTGGTTCTTCCTTACAAAGAATTCGATGCTAGAGGAGACCTTAGCCCACAGAGTGTTTCCAACTATGAATTTACTCTTTAGTATTAGGAACAAACCTTCACATATTTACATTTTTTAGAATATTTTTCATTCATTTATTCTGCTTTACTTCCCTTCACAAACTTTTACCTTTTAATTTTATCTAATTTTTATTTTGTTATAATATATGTTTATGCTTTTTATTTTTATTTTAATTAATTTTATCTTTTTACCACAAATTTTTCAATCTGATTAAAGTTATTTAAATATTTTTATTTTTTCTACATTATATATTATGTTAAATTTTACTTCTAGTTTTTTAGTATGTTTCTATATATTTTATTTTATTTTTATTCTTAGGTATTTATTTTTATTATTTTATTTAAAACTTTTTCTCCGATTAAATTGCAATTACCTTGAGTTTCAAGATTTGCTTTCTTGGAAACAGGCAAGAATGATAACAGTAGCTGGGGAAACTTATGGTACGTACAATAAAAGTAGTTGAAAGCTGATTTCTCACCATTTAAAAAAATGATATTTTAATTTTTCCACTTTCTCTTTCCAAAAGAGTTTCTGGCAAGCTAAGAAACTTTCCCAAGAACAGCACTGTGGCTGGGAAGTTACTATACCACAGAGCACAGAGAGCTAATGACGGAGGGAGCTGGGATTCACTCAGGTCTTCAGGGCCCTGGAAGCTCTACACTTAACTCACTTAACTGTACTGCTCAGCCTCCTGGAGGCCATCCTCTAAAGGGACACTCATTCAATAGTAAGTCATTATGTAAAGGCATATTTTGTAATTATTATTATTGAAAAGCTCACCACTATAAGGTTCTATTGTTGAGGGGAAGAGGTTTTCTTGAGGGCTTTGGGTTTTGTTTTGATTTGTTTTGTCTTAGTGGCTATATTAATAAATTAGTAATGTTCCTAACGTTTCTCAGCTAAGATGGTTATGTCATAAAACTTTAGGGCCTTTATTAATGTACTTGTTTATATCCTGAGGGAGATCCAGGCTCTTGCTGGGAAAAACTTCGACTTTTTCTGCAGTTATTTCCTAGGCTTCTTCCTTCAGCTGGTAGAATAACCAATTGTTCAGAAATAGGCTGGAGTTCTTGATATTCATAATTGCATAGTAACCCAAACTTTTAGATGCTTGTTAAAATATTAACTAGTAATAATGAGGATTTTTAAAAAAAATTATTATACTTGCAAGTGACATAAACCCAATTTGAGCAAATTTTAAGTAAAAGGGGATATGTAGAAGAATATTATGGCAAACTATATTTTATAAAGATGGTCACACTAATGTATGTATCCATTCCAACATGCTCATCTTTCAAAGTGACCAACATGGAGTGGGGGAATCTGTGTTCTTTCCCCTTAAATCTAGGCTGGAGTTTATGACTGACCCAATGAATGGAGGATGGCAGAAGTGATACCGTTAAACATTCAAGACATGGTGAAGAAAAGACACAGCTTCTATTTGACACACTGCTTTTTATATTTTGGAATACTGCCATTGGATTCTGGCTATGGTGTGGGTTGAACAATTCATCCTTATTCACCAGGGACTTCTTCAGTTTTAGCATTGAGTGTCCATATTCTAGAAAATGCCTCAGCCCCAATAAAACCACGACAGTTGGTTATGCTATATCAGTGTTCTGTGAGGAAGCCCAAGTCACATGGAGAAGTTACATGAGAGTGTTCAACCCAACCACCCTAGCTAAGTGAGCTTGACCAGCAGACAGCATCCATCAGACATGTGAGTGAATGAGATATAGATTATTCTCTCCCTCCCAGGTTTTGAGTCTCCCTCCCAGCTTAGGCAATAAACATCTTGGAGCAGAGACATGCCATTCATACATGGGCTTCTGTATTATGTAAAAAATTCTGACCTATAGAAATAATCAGAGATAATAAATTAATGTTTTGGTTTTTATTGATATATAATAATATATAAATTTGTGGATATAATATGATTCTTTGATATGTGTATATATTGTGGAATGATTAAACCAAACTAGTTGATATGCCCATCATTTCACTTACAATTTCTGTGGTGAAAACATTTAAAATGTACTTTTAATTAATTTTGAAACATATAATTTATTATCATTAAGCATAGTCAATGTGCTGGGTGAGCCTTGGAGTAACTTGTTGCACAGTAGTTGCCAACTAAAACAAGATGTTGAATTACAGAGTAGAAATATAACTGGGTTTAGGAAAAATTGAAACCAGAACACAAATAGTATCAGGACTATTTTCATATATTTTCATATATTTTCTCTGCTTTTCTTTCTGGATGGGCTTAATTCTTACCCATTGCTGATGATAAGCTTTCTTCGATGTACTTCAAAACACTCATATTTTCAATCTTATTATTTCACCCATGAGGCTTAAATAGCTCTGATTAGACTTGGGTCAATCCAACACCTCTGAACTAGTCAATAATAGCTAAAGATAAGAGGAAGGAGAGGAGAAGAAAGTTTCCAGAAAAGTGCAGAATCTAAGTAGATCCTGGGATGTGGAGAATATGAGTATATTAACTTCATGATCTTAAATGTTGCCAAACTCTTAGTAGAGGCTTAGCTTAGAGAAAAACTCTGCATAGACACCTATCTGAATATGTGCAGAACAATCATTTCTCTGTATCAGGTTAAAAAGTAGAGTTTCTTGGACCTTACCCCAAATTCATTATTTCTATTAAAAAACAGATGTTAATATACAATTTGATTTTATGATAAATCATGTGCTTTATCATCATCATTTTTGGCAAAAAAAAAGAAAAACAAACAAACAAAAAACTCTTAGTGTTATATCCTAATTTCCAAAGCCTTTCCTTAAAGATCTTTTATAAAACGATTTTGGAAAAATTGGGGCAATAATTTAACATCACTCTTATGAATAATATTCTCCTATTTGTTCTGGATAAGTAACAATTTATGCTCAGTGTGCAGTAAAAAAGGAAGATTAATTTATTTTTTATCTTCTTATTTCTTAGGAGAGGTCAGGGGAACCTGGACTTTAGAAT
This sequence comes from Callospermophilus lateralis, assembly GCF_048772815.1. Taxonomy (NCBI): domain Eukaryota; kingdom Metazoa; phylum Chordata; class Mammalia; order Rodentia; family Sciuridae; genus Callospermophilus; species Callospermophilus lateralis. The sequence goes on along the minus strand of NC_135306.1, from coordinate 117,718,931 downwards.
GTGGTACATTTCATTTTAGCACTAACTTGCTCAACTGAATTATAGCAATGCAGGAGTTTTCTGAGAATATCACAGCTATAGCAGTAAATTAATAATATATAACCTGTCTTTGAAGATCTGCTGTTTCTACTTTGTGGGTATATCTCTAACACTGACAGAAGATCCCAGGAACTACAAACCCCTGCTTCTTCCCTCCTCATCAGGTCCCCCCAGTCTGGTCCCACCAAATCTATACTTCATATAGTAGTCATAGTTGTTCTCTAAAGACATATGACAGCCCGTGCTACTCCCCTAAGCCCTGCAAATAACCTCACTTCAGCTTTTTAAATGACATTCACATTATTTTCCATAACAAGACTTGGCCCTCTTCGTATTGCTCATACCATCTCCTAACCCTTCATTGTCCTGTCCCATCTGCTATTTCTCAAACATTCCAACAGACTTCTGAACTAGGACATTTACACCTGCTCTTTCCCTACCAGGAGGAAAGACTTTCCCCAGACATTCCATGAATTGCTTTCTCACTTCATTAAGGTCTCTGTTAGAAGGATGCTTCTCTATTTAAAATAGCACACACCCCCACACAACCCTGCTTTGCCCTTTTTCTTGTTGTTGTGTTATTTTTCTTCATAGTACTTCTCAGTACAGTAGCACTTGACATATGGAAGAAACTCATTAAATAGTTCATTAAAGGAAGGAATGAAAGGAAAGAAGGAAGGAAGGAAGGAAGGGGTAGAGGGAGGGAGGAAGGGTGGGAATATTAGTAAGATAATGACCAGTTTATTTTGTTCTACAAACCTAGAATTTCATCATTTTTGAATGTACCTCATCTGCTCACTGAAAAGCAAAACAGTCCCTCTAAGTTCTGTCTCCAAATGTTCTTTAAAGGGTGATTGATATGATATGTGAGATTTTATAGTATTTCAACAAATCAAGTGTTTTAAACCTGTTTCACTAATGAAGTGCAATGAATTCCCTCAAGGAAAGAAGTTCATGGAAGACTTGGGCTTCCATATTGTTGGAATCGCTTCTATAGAACAGATTATGAGGCAAAGGTGTTCACTTTCCAAATTGTAAAATAAAGGTGAATCATGTAGCACAGTTGATCATAAACTGTCACTTAATATATATTGGAGTGGATCTGGCCATTAAACCAAGATTTACTATTCTAACATTCCTAACATGTACATATGCCTTGTTAATAACACCTCTGGCACTATCACTTGTGAGAATTATTGGAAAGTTTGAAACATCTTTCAAGAAGGACCTGGAGTTTATGTCTCAGGAGGATATATTTGTAATTATATTTATTGCCTAAGAACAGTTCCTAGATTTTTCAAGGGTGGAGAGTTAATTCACTTTGCTATACTCTGGTTCCCAATGGATGGCTAAACAGGGAAAAGTGTTGGCATTTTCACACTTTGAGTATTTCCTGCCATTGTAGAAATATAATTAGGCTACAGATGCTAATGAAAAGAAAGCTGGTGCTAATGATGATTTGCATAGCACACGGTGTTCAAGACTGCCCTAACCAAAAATGCACATTCTTCAAACCAATGCCAGTAATGAAAAGGTCACAAAATTGACTTCTCAAAAGAGACTATTGACCTTCATTTCAGTTCAGTGACCCAGCAATGTGAATAACACACCTGAGGTCCACAAGTTCAGGCCCAATTATGATCTATTTGTTAGCAAAGCTTAGGCCAGTAGCTTGGAGCTGGTTGACAAATTAAATCATAGTGTATTATGACTGATGTATAGTGTCAGAGAGAAATCCAGGATAGCAGAACTTTAGTGCAAACTGACAGGTCAGTAATGATGAAGATGTTATTGTGTTTACAACTATGCACTGCTTCTAAATGAGATTGGATAAAAGGCCAAAGACCAGCTAAGTCAGAGTGACCCAGAAAGCATCTATAAAATGAACAAAGTTTAACTTAGGGGTTCCCAGCCTCTCTTTTGAAAAGGAAGAAAAAAAAAAAACAAGAAAGTACTCAAACTGAAGTTGGAAAAGAAGTAACACCATCTTTGGTTCACATACAACATGGTCATCTATACAGAAAATGCAATGCTGTCTTCAAAGAAGTTACTAAAATCAACAACAAATGATTAGAAACTGTTTTAGTATCATTTATAATATCATAAAAAATATGAAATTATTAGGGATTAATTTAACCAAAGATGTGACATACCTCCTGTATATAGACAAAATGCAAGATATGATTGAGAGAAACTGAAGAAATGCTAACTATATGAGATATATTGAGTTCATGGATTAGAAGACATAATTGTTAAATGTCCCACCAAATTGATCTATATTTCAATGAAATCCTAATCAGAATTCCTAATCGATATTTTTTGGTAAAAATTAAAAACATTGAAAAAATTCATAGTGAAATGCAAAGGATTAGTCAAAGATTAGTCAAAAACTTTAGCTGGGCATGGTGGCATAGGCCTGTAATCCCAGTGGCTCAGAAGACTGAGGCAGGAGGATCAAGAGTTCAAAGTCAACCTCAGCAATTTAGTGAGGCACTAAGCAACTCAGTGAGACCCTGTCTCTAAATAAAATACAAAAAAAGGGATGGGAATGTAGCTCAGTGGTTAATTGTCCCTGATTTCAATCCCTGGAACCAAAAAGAAAAAGAAAAAAATAGTCAAAAACTTAAAATAATAGATTTAAGACTAATACTGGCATTATCACACTGCTACTTTCAATAAAGCAACAATAATCTAAACACCATGGTATTGGCATGTAGGCCAATGTAACGAAACAGAGAACCCATAAATAGACCCCACATATATGGATAACCAATTTTCAACAAAGATATAGGATGACTCATGTGAGAAAGGATGAGCTTTTGAATAAACAATAATGAAACAATGAAATAGTTCAATGCCAAAATAAAGCTTTTGTTTATAATTTGCACCATGTACAAATATTAACTCAAACTGGGATACAAAACCTAAAAACACAAATCTTCTAGAAAAATGTAGAGAAAATTTGTGATCTTGGTTTAGTCAAATATTTATTTGACTAACAATAATAGTCCATAAAAGAACAAACTGGTAATTTGGACTTCATCAAATCAAAAGCTTCATCAAATCAATTTGGACTTTTTAAATTGAAAAGACACTGTTAAGACAATGAGTAGACAAGGCATTGACTATGAGAAAATATTTTGAAATGACATTTTATAAAATTCTTGTATCAGAATATGTAAAATACATTCAAAAATCAGTGATAAAAATAAACCATCCAATAAAAATGACCAAAATATTTGAAGAGACATTTTTACCAAAGAAGATTGAGGAATGAAAAATAAGCACCTGAAAAGATGCCCAGCATCATGAGTCATATTGGAAAAATACAAATTAAAACTAAACTGAAATACCAGTATACACCTCTTAGAATGGCTAAACATTAAAGACTATATCAATTTTTGGCAAGTCTCTGGAGGAACTGGAACTCTCATATATTGCTGGGAGGAATGTAAAATGGTACAACCTCTTTTCAAGAGTTTGGTTACTTTTTCTAAAAACGTTAAGTATACACCTACTGTCTTAAGTCCATTAGACAGCTATATTGTAAACTAAGTAGCTTATTAAAAATAAATTTATTTCCCATAGTTCTGGAAGGAAGTCCAAGATCATGGTAGGATCAGAGTCTGGTGAACAACTTTCTGGCTTATAGATAGCAACTTCTTGCTGTATCTTCACATACTGGGCCTCTCTGGGGGAGTATCAGGAGCTCTTTGATAAAGGCACTGATTCCATTTCTGAGGGCACTAACCCCAGAAATCACTAATCATTTACAAAGGTCTCACCTTCTAATACCGTCACTTTAGAGATAAGAATTTCAACATATAAATTTGAGAGTGGGGATCTAAATATTCAGAGTAGCCTACCTACTATGTGATCTGACCATCCCACTCATAGGTAAACACTCAAAAGAAATGAAAATATGACCCCACACAGTGACTTGTACAAGAATGTTCATAGTAACTTTATTTGTAACAGTCAACAACCCAGATGTCTATCAAGAGATAATAAACTGTGGTACATCCATACAATAGAAAGCTACTCATCAATAAAACAGAATGAATTGTTGATATGTACAACAACATGTGTGAATTTCAAAATAATTATGCTGAATGAGGAAAAACAAAAAAGAGTGCATACTGTGTGTTTTTACTTATATAAAATTCTAAGAAATACAAACTAATATATGATGACAGAAAGCAAATCAGTAGTTGCCTCTTGCCTTTATCTAGATTCTTGTCAGTAGAATACAATGGTTTCAAATCTGGGCTCTAAAGTCACATGGCAACTGTCGGATAAAATAACCATCACCTAATGGGTGAATGACCTTGTTTTTCAGGCTCTAAGAATAGACACAGGACCTGACATCTCTCCACAACAACTTAGTTATTTATACAATCAAGATGATAGTGGCTCCCATTTCCTAGGGCTTACTTAATGTTTCAGTGTGGTGCTCCATGCAAAGGGGGCTTAGCATAGTATTTAGAATAAGGCAATAATTCAGAAATGTTAACTGCTCTTAGATGTCCTATGCTATCTTCTCTTTTGAGTGCTGTTGCTCACCTTCAACATCTGCAGTGATAACTCGTCACATGGCCTGAATTATTTAGGACTTGACCAACACCTACAATTTAGAATCCTAATCTGGCTTTAAGGTAAAATTTTCCTGTGAGTAATTCAGTGTTAAACTAAGCACTGACCAGAGCTCGAATAGATAAATGTAAAATTACCCTTGGTGATTCTTATGAAGATGTATGTAAATACACAGTTGGGCATAGCACAGTTATTGAATATTTAAAATCATTTTGCCCGTTACTAATGAATGCCTGGCCAGAATCAATTGCATACTCAAAATCAACAAACTGAGAATACTTCATTCTGAATTCTGAAATAGTTAAGGGATTTATTTCCTCACATTTTATGCTATACCATCTGGAAATTATTAAAGAATTTAGCAATACTGACTCTGAAAACTAACTGTTAAGGACAAAGTAGCATGTTCTATCAGGCTTAGCCTGGGGCTCCCCAGCTGGGGAGATCTGTCTCTGCAGAACTATGAAATGAACAAAGTTTAACTTAGTGGTTCCCAGCCTCTATTTTGATATGTTCACCTCCTCTCTGTAGTTTCTTCTTATTCCCTTCCTTTACCCTCCAGAGCTCAGGGGTTTATAAGCTATTAACTTTTTCTCAGGTAAAAAAATATATATATATGGGGCTGGGGATGTGACTCAGGTGGTAGCTCGCTCACCTGGCATGCGTGCGGCTCGGGTTCGATCCTCAGCACCACATACAAACAAAGATGTTGTGTCTGCCGAAAATATTAAAAAGTTCTCTCTCTCTCTCTCTCTTCTCTCTCTCTCTCTCTCTCTCTCTCTCTCTCTCTCTCTCTCTCTCTCAAAAAAAAAATCTGATATTAGCCATTTAAATTTTAGTGTGAACAAGGCTTAATATCTAATCCCTTCTAAGGGAATTTGCATTTTAACAAGAAAATTTTTGTATGTAAAATTTCAGTAAAAGGCTCCTTGGCTGGAAGATTGTTGGAGAGAGACGTGGGAACTCTCTTTCCTTCCCAAGATCATATTACTTATCCAATCACTTGTCACTGTTTCTGAATTCTGAGCCAAGCTTAAAATCCCCTGTTTGCAGAAGTTCATTTTCTTGGAAAATTATGGCTTCTTCTTGGGTCAAGTGAGAATGGCTGAAAAAGTCTCTTGAGGTCTCTTGGCGAACAAAGGCATATAAGTGAAAAGAAGAACATTAAGTATCCATATTAAATAAATAAATATTAACACTATGAACTTTGGTTTTCTAATGTTAATATCAAAGCTTTACTGACAAATGTCATTTTCCATTGAACAAAACATCCACCAGGAATGAATTGAAAACACATAAATCTTATGCCATGAAGACCCCTGAATTTTCTATCTTCCAGAAGATTAGTTGGCAAAGTCATTTTAAGCAGAGTGGAATTACATTTAAATTGCAGAATGTGCCATGACTTTTAACAAAGTGAAACTGTAGTCATAGGAAATCATTCTTTGTATTTAGTATCATCAGGATATATGATGATATATATCCTGATGGTGTATATATATGGTAGTTCGACACGACTGAGTGAAGTAAAGTTCAGCAGAATTCTGAAATCACCTAGAAACATCTTATCACCTCATCTCCAGTGTCTAAGGGTCTGCCATATGCCAGATATTGTTCCAGAAGATGAACTGTCAACTGGATATTTAATCCCTGCTTTCAAAGGACTTACTTTTTGAAAGTGGCAACGATCACATAAATGACAAGTTTGCATGATGAGTTCTAGAAGAAAGGAAAACACAGGCACTGTGGAGACAAAAAGTAAAAGTTCTTGAGTTTCAATCAGACAAGTAAGACCCAAAGTATGTTGCTCTAAAGAAGGTAGAAGCTTTAAAGGAGGGCTAAGCTAGGAACTCAATGCACAAGGCCTAGGCAAGAGATAAGCTGCAAATAACCTTAAAAAAGTATCCATTCTGAACATAAGACTTAATGTGTCCATTGAAAATGAGGTAGGGCAGATACGTGGCTGTAGTCCAAGTATATGAGGGGAACTTGATTGGTAAAGAGACAAGGAAGACAAATCAGATTCCAGATTCCAAGGTCATTGAATAATAAATAAGGGGCCCAAATAATCATTTTTTATAAATTTTCATTCAGAGCTGGATTTTTTTAAATGTTCATCTAAATTTGCTTTAGATCTCTAACTGGGTTATTTAAAATAGAGATATATCAATTCTAACTGATCATCCCTGACTGATCAGAACTGATCAATTCTAACTAATACAAAATTGGTTAGAAGTCATAATCTTAATATTATCATATTCTATCATTACAAGATATTGTGCTATATGCATTACATCTGATGGGTTTGCTCTATCTCCCTCCAGCATATACATTTTAGGATGTCACATTTTCTCTTTGATTCAATGAAGTCCTCAGGGGAAAAAAAAAGCAATCTTGTTGTGTTGGCTATTCTTTCTGCTACTATCAAGAGAAAGCTATATTTTCACAATGTCTGGTGTCAGGGATAATTCCTCAGTCTAGAGAGTGACAGACTAGATTGAATTAGCTTTGGTTCTTTCATCACTAATTAGGTAGCAAAGCAGATCTGCCTCAGGGCACACAGACATAGACTCTGTTCCCATAGTTAGTCTAATGAAGAGACTGTAGCCCTAGCAAGAGGCGTCCTTGAATGATCTTGGGATCCAGAATCTGATGAGATGGTGGGCTTCCCAAGGACAGGAAGGTCACCTCATTCTCTCTGACTTCCAGATGTATAGCACAGGTCAGTTTCCAACAAACATTTGTGTTAAGGAAATACTTGCAGAACCTGATATGTTTTTTTTTTTTTCTGAAGGAAGTTTCTAGAAGTATATTACCACCCTTAACCTTGCTTAGTTTCCCATTTTTACCAGTGTCTTACAGTGAAACATGCTCATCCATTTTTAAAAGGATACATACTGAGAGCTATAACATATTATAACTGACAAAGTAAAGCTTCAGAATCGCCACAAAAGAGTGGAAAGATTGGTTCCACATGGTACAATAAAGTTCAACAATAATATGTGCATGTTCTCATATATGGCTGTGGAATATTGTGCAATGGGGAATAGAGGCAAAGTTGAGTAGCAGTAGTCTGTGTGAAAAGATATAGATCTTATCCTTGTTCATAAACTTAGAAGGTCTTAACTATAAGACATCAGCTGAAACAAATAAAAAGTCTACTATAGGAGATTTTAATGCAAATATGCCGTATACATGTACAACACCGGGAAACGATATCACTTTGTTCTGGGACCACACTGACAGGGATTTACACAATTCTAATTAGCATATTTTAAGATATTGTACAACAAACTAGAACAGAACATCTAAAACATTATCACTCATACAAGCCATCTTAGTTAGTAGGGCTGACCCAGGACCTGACAGTCTGCATGTATGGCAAGCTCTCAGGTTATGCTGGTATTTCTGGGACATAGACCACTTTTTAAATAGCAAGAAACTAGTGTTGATACCAAGACAAACCCACATGGGGAGGACTTGTGACCTGAAAATCAACCCATTACCATTTTCGAAGGTACTGAACTATTTAACATGTAGTAGATTTACACAGTGGAGCTATATTTCTAGTCCTTAAATTTTAAATAACTGTCATACAAGTCAAGAACAGATTTTTATGCTTGTCACCACGTGCAAATGCAGAAGCAGTAAGAGTTACAAAAGGAAGATTTTGGCTAAATATAGCAAAGTATGTCCTAGCAGATGGAGCCTTTCAATGATGGACAGTGCTGCCTCCTAACCTTGGACATGTCCCTGCATCAGACATTTGTAAGCAGGAGCTGGTAACTCACCACTTACGCATGCAAAAATGATTCCTAGGTGGGAAAGAGGACAGAGTTGATAAAATTTAAAAGTCCTTTCCACTCCACAATGCTGTGAATTCTGCAGCTGTATCTCCTTAATGTCTCTTCCTAATGGTTTTCCCTCAGCCTAGTGTTCCAGGTCCATCAACTTCATTGCAGATTCCTTCTTATAAGAAATTGGATATGAAACTGCTCTGCAAAATATATAACACTATATAAAATATAAGTTTATACTGAGAATTTTATAGCACTCTATTATTTTTTTTATTTCTAAATTTCTGTTTGTCCTTACTATGGAAGTTTCTTGGATGGAGATAGTATTCATCAAATGGGTGATATTCAATTATGAAGAAAAGTAATATTTTATAGTAATGAGAATAGTGAAAACCATTTGGTAGCTAGATGTGATACAAAACAATTCTGGTACTTTCAGCATTTAGAATTTCGGATAGATTCTGACTCCTAGGACAATTCCATTACAGTTCACTGTGGAATCTGCGAGATAAATTAGTTGATATGTCAAGGTCACTTTCAAGCCTAGGGTTGGATAAAATGTAAGCATATTCTTTAAAATAGCAATGTAACTTTTTCTTGGTTTCTGTTGTGTCTGCAAATTGGTTGTCTAGTTCCAGTATTTCTTAAGGTTTACATTTCAGGGCAATTTTTAGAGAATTGACATCCTGAAACATGGTGAAGGCACTTCATTAGACTTATTACAGAAACAGAATCGATGCCTTTGTGCCCTGAGGCAGGCCTGCTGCACCATCTAATTAGTGATGGAAGGACCAAAGCTAATTCAATCTAGACTGTCACTACTGGGACTGAAAGATTGCCTGGCCATCTCCAGAGCACAAGCCCTCTCAGAAGTTTATAGTAGTGGTGTCAGTGCCAGCCCAAGAAGAGGACTGATTCCAAGTCAGTAAAACCCATCAGTCCTCCTCCAACAGCAGTTTTAAACATGGTGGATTTGATAGGAAGGACTCATCCATTTTAAAAAGGTAGGGTCAGAGTCTGCTGAACAGCTTTCTGGCTTATAGATGGCAACTTCTTGCTGTATCTTCACATCCAAGGGCTTTCAAAAGAAAAATACTGTGGATCTAATAAATTCAAAACAACCTGCTGTTTTTATATTAACATGAGGGGTCAACTAAACACTGTTCTTCTGGATTTGAGATTCAAAAAGTGGTGAAGGAGACTCCATTGCCTCACATGGGTTCCCAGGAATTGATCCTGTGCATGGATAGATTTATATAATAGCTCAGTACACAAAGAGAAAAACCACCTTTCATATTCAGAAAAATAATTTGTTTTCACAACCAAAAAGAAATATCAAAAGTAGATCATCCCCTTTTGTTGAAGAGGACTCTGAATTTCAAAAAGTATGCATGATTTACTCAACTCACAGAGATGTTAAATGACAAGAACCAGGACTACATTTTTCTCCTTAGTTTTCTATCCATTATCATTAAAAAAAAAAAAACAATTAAGTGTCATATTTTGTTTTAGCACTAAAATATGCCATTGAGTTATGCCTATATATTGCTACAAAAGACATATGTTTAAATAGCTTTTCCATCAACGTTTTTAGTGGAGTTGTGGTTCCCCTTTAAAATATAATTCTCTCATACAACTCAAAAATCTTGTTTCGTAAATAGCCATGTTTACTGAGCTCCTACTGTGTACAGTACATTTTATGCAGTTATTTATGGGTATTGTTATCTATTCTTCATTAAAGCCCCCATGAAACAGGCATTACTGGGCTCCTTCTTTAAGTAAAGAAATAATCAGGAAAGATTAACCTGTCACAAGTCACATATTGCAAGTGGCAAACATGGTGCCTCCATGATATAATGCCCTTCATTTAGTATGAGTAAAGTTATTGACTAATTATCAATATTCACTGAAAACACATATCTCAGAGTAGAATGGGAACTCAAAAATGTGGTCAATGATCATTTTGAAACAAGATCATTACAGAAACTTAAACTTATTATTTTTACATTTAGATTAGAATTCATATCTTACCAAGCATCAGTAATCTGTGGTTGTTAAAAGGTAGCTATTTCAGATGAGTTAGCACATACTATGTCTTTCTCTTTAAAACATTTGAGGTTCTGAACCAAGGATTAGCAAGATACAGGGGTAAAACCCACTGAGACTACATTTGCTTTGTGCCCAGCACAGAAAGCTCTGATGATTTTGGAAGGATGGTAATTAGAAGGGAACTTATTGGTATGACAATTACCTTCTCCCTTTGGGAAGAAATCACACATCCAAAGGAACTCAATGGTCAGGCAATTCAATGTATCCAAGTTCAGTCTCCTGACCCATAAAAAATTAGAATCACTGTAACTCTTTCTCTTGGGATTGTTATAAAAAATAAATGAAATAATGTTATATAAAAGTATTTATAAATTGATAGGTATTATAAATAGAAAACAACACATTTAAGTACATTTGTGTGATTTCATTTTCGTTAAGAAATTTCCTTTAGTGCTAAAATGAAGAATGTGTGCGATAGTTAATTTTATGGGTCAGCTTGACTAAACTAAAGGATGCTGATAGCTGGTAAAACATTATTTCTAGGTTTGTCTGTGAGGATGTTTCCAGAATAAATTAACATTTGCATTGGTTGACTGAGTAAGGATCATCTTCACCAAAGTTGATGGGACATCATCCAATGCATGTAGGACAGATAGAACAAATGGTAGAGGAAAGGCAAATTTGTTCTCTTTTTGAAATGGGACATACATCTTCTCCTGACCTAGGGTAAGGGAGCTTCTGGTTTTTGGGCCTTCAGACTCTGGGGCTTTATACCAGTGCTCTGCTCTAGCTCGCAAATATTCCAACAGAATCACAGTACTGGCTTTCCTGGTTGTCCAGCTTACAGATGGCAGAGTGTGGGACTTCTTTGCTCCATAATTGTGTGAGCCAAGTTCTATAATAAATCTCCTGCTATATGTCTGTCTATGTCTATATTTATATCTACATCTACATCTATCTTTTTGGTTCTGTTTCTCTGGAGAACCCTGACTTATACAATATGGGCATAAATGAAGCAGTGAGAAGAATGAGGATTTGGGGCTAGTCCCAGCAGGTAAACTTAATACTTGCAATGTGACCCTAGGCAAGTTATTTAAATGCCTTTCTCTCATTCTGTCTTAGTCTGTTTCTAACACTAGAACAAAATTCCATATACTAGGTAATTTATAAGCCAACAAAAGGTTTATTTGGGTTGTAGTTTGGGAGACTGGTAAGTCCAAGAGCACAGCAGAGGCACCTAACAAGGTACCGTGCTGTGTCTTTTCAAGGTTGAGGGGCAAGCAAGCACCAGAAGACAGAGAAAATTGGGTGGAATTTTCCTTTTCATTAGGAACTCATTCCATTGACAGTGGAATCAATCCGTTCGTAAGGCCAGGGCCCTCGTGACCCAACAGCCTCCTAAAGGTCTTGTCTGTCAGCACTGTTACAATGGCAATTCAATTTCAACCTGAGTTTTGGAGAGGACACTTAAACCATAACATCCTCTGTGAATTGGGAAAATAACACCTACTTCTACAAAAGCAGATTTAAAGTCCTAACCAAATTTAGGACTCACAGAATATTTACCAGCTGTTAGTTCCCTTGCTATAACTGTGGAATAAATGATATAGTTTTTTAAAGCTACTATGATTTGATTCTTAGTTTTTCCTTCCCCAGATATAGAGGAACTTGCACTTTTAAGACACCTAAATTCGCTTTTGGTATTACCATAAATAACTAATGTGATAAAAAATACTGCATGCTATTTCCAACTCCAGCTTTTATTCTCAAAGGGGCCATGGGTGATTTTGAAACAGATAAATCTTTAGCTCTATTTCTAAACCAAGAGACTGAAACTATGTTAATCCTATGCTTTTATCAGGGATTAGAAAAAATGATTTATAAAAATCTCAGACAAATATATACTAACTGCAATGAAAATTTAAAATTTAATCAATACTATTGTATTTTTGATGTATGAATTATGTGTGTGAATGATCTGTATCATGGAAATGTTTTGAAATTTCTCTAAGATTGATTCATCCCATTCCTCTGTTCTTGAATTGATGTCAATAACATTTCAGATGTTTATTCTTTCATTGAATACATATCATAAAGTAAGATGATACTCAGAATGTTTTTGAGAAGGGCAAGAGCCCTTAAATGGCGTAGTATTGATGCTTTCCAATCAATACTTCTATTAGTGCATGCAGATAAACAATATAGTTCTCTCTGGGGAAGAAATCAATGTATTCCAAGTAATTCACTGCAATAAGGAAAAATAACTTCTGGAAACTGCTTATTTGTTGTTGTTGGTTGTGGTGATTTTCTTTCTTGTTTCCTATAATTAGCTGAAAAATTTTATAGTCAATATAATAGTTATACTACCCAAGTGACCTTGTTAATTTATTGTAATTCCACTACCTCCCACCAGGGAGAGATATAGCTCTAGAAATGAGCAGGTCATCCTGCTAGGACTTCCTAAAACGCACCTTTTTTTAGGTGGCTTCAAACAGGATTCATTCCTAGACTCAGTTATAGATATTTAAGTCGCCTGAAGTAATGCTATAAAATTTTTCATCTATAGAAAGATAAAATCTGGCAATAAATGTGTCTGGAAGAGACTTGGGCCACTTGGTCCCCATTGTAGAAACTTAATATAAGCCCCAATTTTCTACACCACAGTGTTTTCATTTTTACCTTCCTTTTCTGCAAAGGCTTACAATATTGTTCTATATAGGAGGGTCGTGTCTTCTTGGAGAAAATGCAGAACATAATAAACTTACTACTTAGCCACCTTTCTGTCTATTTAAACCTTACCTTCTGTAGGGTCACAACCAATCTTACTTCCATAAAATCTTCCTTGGTTACTTTTGTCAAATTTGCTCTCTCTGTATTTCGACTGTTTTATCAAAATTTTGTCTATGTAGGAGATGACATGGAAAAACAATTAAAAATTCAACTTTTAAAAAATTTTTGGTACATCATAATTATACACAAAATATTAGGGCTTATTGTGTCATATTCATATATATAAATATTTTATGCATATAAAATAATTTAACCAATCTCATTCTCTGGTTACTTTTCTCTTCCTTCCCCTCTTCCCTCCCCAGATCTACTTTCTCCATTATACTTATCTCCCTTCTATTATTATTTATTATTTCAATTAGTGCATTATACATATATATGATTCATTGTGATATATTTGTACATGAACATAGCATAATTTGGCAGATTTCATGCCATAATACTTCTCCATGCCCCTTCCCTATGTTTGACCCTCAACCCTAAAAGTGACTAGACATGTGAACTTGGGCAGAATATTGACATTTATTTATTTGCTTGTTTGTTTTTAGTGCTATATTGAACACAGGGCCTCACACATGCTCAGCAAGTGAATTACCCTTGACCTATACCCTCAGCCCAATATTTTCATCTTTAAAGTAAAGATAATGATATCACTTAATGAGATTGTTATGAAATTTTAAAAGCTGAATGTAAGTTAAAAAGTAAGCAGGGTAGTTTATAATGCCAATTTTATTATATAATATTAGCCCCAATTTTCTACACCACAGGGTATATATCATACTTTTCTCTGTATATGATGTCTCTGCTAAAGGGAAAAGGAGAAATTATTACTAAATGTGTGAATGCTAAAATGTTATCTAACAAAATAATTGCTTGAAAGATTTAGTATGATGGGCCTGGATTAATGACAAATTCCTATCATTAGGTTTTTACAAAGCAACAGAATGAGAGGGCACTCTAACTTAGCATTTCTTTTGAAAAGAAGTGAACACAATTAGTTGACTATTGCTTCAACATGAGCCTACAGAGTAGCAGAGCTGCCCCAAACACTGAGATTTTATAAATATTTTCTTCCAGTATATCCTTGTCTTCCAATTTTGTCTAATGTATCTTTTGACATTCAGATAGTTTAATTCCTGAGTTTATTAGTATGTGGTGTTTATAATAGCAGAAGTGGTCATGTCATCATACACTGTGAAGATAAAGATAGGCCAGCCTTTGCCAAATTCAAATTCTCTTCTTCCTAGGTTCACATTTCCCAGGCTTCCTTGCGCTTGGTACAGCCATGTGGTTTTATGAGCTGCAGTCACAGACTGTACATCAGAATAGGCCTATAAAATATGCCCATATCTTCCAAGCCTCCAACCCCCAACCTTGATGAGTTGAGCACAATTACCCTGAAGTCATGTTTTAAAGAAGGCAGAATCGAAGGAGGCAATAAATCCGGATCCCTAGATGGATGCTTAAAAGAGAGTCACCTGCCAACCAGGAAAGTCCATCAGTGAGCAAGCCATGACTTCTATTGTATTTGGGCCTTCATCATCTTTTGATATGCTGTCACAATACCTAGCATTCCCTTGCTAATTCAGCTAGGCCACATGTCTACTATTTTTTTGGATGAGTGAGTCATATTTCAGGAGGGATATTGGCAAGTTTGAAAAGTTTCAGGGACATATTAAGCTGTTGAGATACTTAAAAATATGAGAATCACCTAGAGAGCTTTTTCAAAATACATTTTTTTAAAAAAGTATCTGAGGTGATTCTGCTGTGAATCCTACATTTAGAACTGTGGCATGGGTCACCGTTATATTGTGTGCATATACGAACACATAACAATGAATCCCACCATTTTGTGAAATTATAATGTGCCAATAAAAACATGGAGAGAACAACAACAATGGAATGGGGAGAAGGAACGACTGTGTTGGGGATGGTTTTCCTGGAAAACAGAAACATGAAGGTAGCCAGAGAAAGAAAGATTTACAGTCATACTGGAAGAGAACCCTCAGAAGCAGTGAATGGAAGTCAAAGTAAGGAAGATTAGGATTTATTCAAAGAAGAAAGATTATGATAATTATAGTTTCTCAAAAAAGAACCACCTACCTTTAAAGTAGGGGCTTCTCCCTGTCTTAAAGTATCCAAATAGGATTATATAATAGTAACCTTAAACATCATAGTCGTAACAATCATTATTTCATCTAAACCTCATAACCACCTTATGGGACAGGTCTTTTTATAGCTGAAGAAACAAAGACATAGTCATTAAATTGCCTGTTCATTGTCACAGAGCTAGAAAAGAACACAGGTGAAAAACTCCAGGCTTCATCTTCAGACTCAGAGACTCTTTTTCCCACTGTCTGTGGTACATGTGAATAGTCCCTCCCAGACTCCATGAAAGAGTTTGGCAGCTCTCAATGGCAGGAACATGACCTTGCCTGCCTTTTTTATTTATATAGTCACATTGTTGAGCATACCTAACTGAATTTTAATAGCACTATCCTTCTAGAATAAAAGTGCCTCAAAAGTAGGGCTTCCCTCTGTTTTCACCCAAAACCTGCCTTTATAAATAACACTGTACACTACAGAAGCCATAAAAGGAACAGAATCCATTCTTCCAAATAGAGGACACACAAAACCAAGAGTGAAAACACAAAACCTGAGTCAAAACATGTGAGTAACACTCAGAAATCACAGTTCTGTTTTTAATGCTACTCTGCAATGTTAAGCACACTGAATTAAAATCCAGAAGACCTCTTGTCTAGTTTGAGCTCTGCCACCTTCCTTCTTTGAGAACTTGGCCAAGTGTCTTAAGCTCTGCATGCTCTGTCAACCTCATCCAGGAGCCAGGCAATGATTATCAGTGGCAGATGACACCACAAACGAACACAGCTAGACATTTTTTCTGCCTCTGGAATCAGATCAAGCCTTTATATTTAAGAACCACTACTTTGCAGGGAATAGTAGAGAGAGGCACATGTCTAAGAAAATATTAAAGGTTGAAGCCAGAAAAATTCCACTGCAGACCACTAGAGAGGATTCATATCTCAGTGTCTGTGTTAAAAAAATAAATAAAAGAGATGAAGGGGATACACACAAAAGGCATAAATGACATGACAAGCAATTATAATCGAATATTATATGGATCCCAGTTTCAAGTTCTCAGAAAAGAATATTTGAAAGAAGACGTTATTACTGGTTTGCTTCATTTATATAAAGTTCAAATATAAACAAAACTAATCTCTGCTCTTAGAAGTCATATTAGTGCTTTTGTCTCATGACCTCTTCCCTGGTTCCATGGATATGTTCCAATGAGAAGACTGAGTGGGCTTTAGAGTGCATTTATCATTTATTATCATTCAGTAAAATGTGTTAGGACTGTGCTCTACATGTTAATAAAGGTAAATCATGAAAGAATTAAGTGAAAAAATTATCAATACCTTTTGGTTTTTCAAGGAAGCTTTCATGGAAGGATAGAATTGTTTTTACTGAGAAAAAGAAGTTGCTCAGGAAAACTAAACACAAAGCACCTAGGGTTTATAGCATGTGTGAAAGCAGACATAAATGCCAGAAAGTTGAAAAAAATAGAGAATGGTAAATGGAGGGAGCTATATGCATTAAGAAGATGTAATGTAGAATAAAATGTAGCATAGACATCTGTGGGAGCTGGCTCTGACTCTGTTTGATAAACTCAGCTCATCAGTATGAGACTGCCCTACCATCCAGCACCAGAGGAATATCTGAGAAAGGGCACTAGGGGCAGAGGACCTCTATCATTACTCTCCTTGTGCTCATTATGTGTACAGATGGATAATTTCTAGTACTTAAAGCCTGTTTCATTTTAATTTCACCCATTATTGAGTTATAGATGACAATGGAATTTTTTGCTCAGAATACAGGGTTCTCTTTCCCCCAGCAAGTCAGCACAGTTTATGGCAAATAATAAATTCAGCAGTTTCCCTTTGCCATTGGAACTAACTTTGACGCACGTAAAGCTGGTGACTCAGAATTCTAAGCCTACGTCATGGGGGATGTGGCTGCAATAGAAGAAGCCTGAACAAGTCCTGAAGGTAGAAAAACAGTCTGCAGAAGGTCTGATTCAGACAAGACAAGCCATCTATCACCAAAGACCTTACTTCTTATACTAGGTCTGCTGATACCACATAAGAAGTAAAGGACTAATAAGGCCAAAAAGGCCAGGACCATGCTGAGATAGTTGGAGGGGTACAGAAATTCAAGGCTTCTGTGATAAAAATTTTGAGACTAGTCACTAAACAGTTGAGATGGTCATGTTTGTACTGTGGGAAAAAATTGTGTATTTAAAGACTGGGAAGGGGGGAATGGAAAGTTGTTATTAAATGGGTTCTGAATTTCAGTATGGGGTGACAAAAATGTTCTGGAGATGGGTGGCGGTGACAGCTGCATAGCACTGTGAAGGAACTTAATACCACTAAAGGTAGATGATGCACTTCAAAATGGTTAAAATGGCAATTTTTGTGTTATATATTAACACAATGCACTTACAAAGATAATTTTATTAGTACACAACTGTAAAAGAAAAACATAGAAACCTGTAAACCAATGTTATGCCCAAATGCCTGTTTTTTGATCTTTTGTTGTTTCTTTTTTATTTTTTATTGGTGCATATTAATTATACAGAACAGTTGATTTCCTTTTTCCTTGTGGCATATCCATACATGCATATTACATTCTTTGATCAATTTCACTTCCCAATACTTCCCGTCATCCCCCGTCCCGAACCCCTTCCTCTATACTAATAGGCTCTTTTCTATATTCATATGGTACTTTTATCCCTTTCTTTCTTTTTCCTCAATCTTTGGCTTCCACATATAAGAAAAAAAGATGAAATTTGTCTTTCTGAATCTGATGGATCTCCAGTTCCACCCAATTTTTTTTGCAAATGACATAATTCCATATGTCCCACCTTTTCTTTATCCATTAATCTGTCAATGAACACCTAGCCTGATTCCACAGCTTGCCTGTTAAGTACGCTAATTTTAATTCTCTCAGATAAATACCAAGGGGTGGTACAGCTAGGTCATATGTTAGTTCCATTTTTAGTTTTCTTGAGGAAACTTCATTCTAATTTCCATAGTGACTATGATAATTTGCATTCCCACCAAAGGTGTAAGAGTTCCTTTTACCCCATATCCTCACCATCATTTATTGTTATTTGTGTTCTTGATGATTGCTATGCTGAATATAAAGTTGAATGAGATAATGTGCCTTAAAGTACCAGGCACATATTAGTTACCAGATGGGTGGCAACTATTATCATGATTATTTGTATTGTTGATGAGTAAATGAGTATCAGAGTTCCTTTTCTCTTTGTTTGTTACCCCTTTAACATTTGCCTGATGGTTAATATACTTCCTTTGGGTTCCTTTCCATCAAAGTTAAATTCTCTCAGATCCTATGACTTAGGCAAGAATAAAAGAGGTAAATAACACAGTAAGAACAGGAAGTATTGGACAATCAAAAAAGTATGCACATCCCATTGGGTGAGGCATATACCTGGATCATGGGCCTAACTGCATGTGTAATAAGATAGGGTTGCTCTCTAAAAGATTAGCATTTACCTGGTGCTAAAGATGATGAACATTTTTTTATATAATTCTTGCATCTTGTACCTATTTTTAATAGCTAAGAGTACAGGCTATGAAATCAGACTAATGGTTTCATACCAGGACTTTCAAATTCTAACTCTTTTAAGTTCTGTGACATTAAAAAGGTTACAGAATTGTTCCAAAGCTCAGTTTCCCCATCCATAAAAGAGTTAATTATAGTAAGCCCTATGATTATGGAGAGGGATAAATAAAATAATCCAAATAAACTTCCTGAGATAAAGTGAATCCTTAGCCACTCTTAACTATAATGTCATTATCATTATTTTTTCATTGTTATTTGATGACACATAAATTCATGCATTACTGCTTACATTAACATGAAAGACTTACAAAAACCCTTTAGGAGGAGAGAAAGCTAAAGAGAACACACTTAGGAAATTTATGACATGTCTACTAAAATTCAATGCTGTGATAGATACCAAGAAAAAAAAGAACAGATCACAAACAAAACACACCATATGCTCTGAAGAAGTTAGCAATCTCACTGGGGAAATAAAGTAGACACATAAAACAGTTCAACAATTATTCTGAGCCTATAGCAACATGCAAGCCCTTCACTGGGACCACACGTGAGAACAGAAAGCCCTCTGTGAGCAATACACCTTGGTGTTCACAGGCACAGGCTTTGGTGCCAGTCACACCTAGGCTCATTTCCTACCTCCCCCAGTGCAAGTAACTTAATCTCTCTGAACTCCTGTGTCCTCAGCAATGCAAGAGAGATAATAACAGTAACTACCTCAGAGAGTTATTTTGAGATTTCAATGAGATTAATGCATACTAAGAATTTAGGACTGTGGGCAGGATTTGTGGCTCAGTGGTAGAGTTCTCACCTAGCATGTCTGAGGCACTGGGTTCGATCCTCAATACCACATAAAAATAATAAATGAAATGAAGCTATTGTGTCCATTTACAACAAAAGAATTAAAAAAAATAATTTAGGACAGGACCTCACAGGTAGTAAGCCATCCATGAAAATAACATTATTTAATCACAGTCCAAAGTAGTGAGCACTGTTTACCCTTGTCTTATGATAACTAGGACTCAAAAAGGTTAACTGGCTCCTTCAAAGTCCAGCTAGTCATGGTAGAGGCAGAAATCCAACCAGACAGTGGGACTCCTAAACCATTGCTTTTTCCACTGTACTAAATTCACCTACGTGTTATCAGTTTCCAATGAGTGAATAAAGTAAAAAAAAAAAAAAAATCAGGAAAAAGACAGGATGTTATTCAAAACAATGTTATTGAGAATTTTACCTGACACATACTATGTTAAACACAGCATACTTTCTCATTTAGTCTTTACAACAACACACTGACACATTTATATTAATCCCATTTTACAGATGAGACAACTAAAGCTTAGAGTGATTTAGAAAACCTTATAGGAAAATAAGAATTAGATCTTAATTTTGCAATGATTGTGAAGCATAACTGGATTTGGTTTAAGTAAGTTTTATATTTATGTGAGATCCACAAATTTAAAACAAAAACAAAATGTTATTGAATGTCATAAGGTTAATGGGATTCGAACACAATTCTGATTTCAAAACCATTGTCCTTAACCAAAAAGGGCAGCCCACTAGGTGAGATAAAGAACATGAGTTCCTTACATATTATATGGATAAATAGCAAATTTGGGGTCTGAAGTAGATCACATTCAGAGAGAAGGAGTTCAGGTGGGGAGGAGACCCAGGGAAAAAAAGAAGAAATGGAAAGTGAAACGTTCTGCAGACAGGCTGCTTGGTGTGGCTGAGAAGGGAGGTCTATTTGCTTTGTTTGTTTAAATGAAGAGACCTTCACGATCACATTCCTTGATTTTCAGAAGCTTGGAAAAGAATGTTTTTTCTTATAGACACTGCTTTCCTAAGAATTTGATTTTCATTTCTGTGGCTAAATCCTGTAAGATAATTATATCCTAGGGAACCCAGGAAAAGTTTATTTACCTCATCAGAGGAAATGGCTTAATCCTAAAGCTAAGTGGAACCTGACTCACCTCAGAATCAATAATGGTGGTGACCAAGGCCATAATGGTGTCTTTGATGGTCAGAGTCCTTGCCACCCATTAATAATACACTGAGATAAAGGCTCAGGGAGGTCATTAAAAGTCACCCTGAAAGTATGTTTAAATAAAATGTTTGAATAAAAATCTATAGGTCTATGAGCTCATCTTTGTGGACAGAAGTCCTTTAAGGGTAAGGACCAGCCTTTGAACATCGTGAATTTAAATTAAATGATCTAAGTACAATTCATTGTAGAATACAGAAGACACATTTATTTAAATTAAAATATAGATTTCTGCATTTTGTAGAGGCAAATTATTAGCCACTTATCTGTGAATCCTTCAAAGAACAGTCTTATATCTGACCAATCTGTTTTCCAGAACAGTCTCTAAATACACTAAAAAAAACAGGTGGAGATCAGTCCTCTTGTCTGTACTCTGAGAAATAAAACAAGGCTCCCCATAGAAGCAATCAGGCATTTGGCCTCAGACATAGCCTATGTTCTTCATGAGAATGCACAAGAGCAAATTGAGCAGGAAACTCTACTCCTACGTTTCCCCAACTTTGGTCCCATTCCCCTGAAGTACAATATCAAAACCACCCCTAATCCTCCAGATATTTTAGGCTTTCCAAAAGCTTGATCAATAGATGCCAAAAAGCTGTATGGGAAGAATCTTCCAGTCCTGTTAGAAATAGTGATGAGTATGGATGAGAGTTGCTTTCTGAGGATGTGCAAAATTACTTCTCAACCAGTCCAGTGGTCAGACAGCCAGCTCTTTATCTATTGGCACATGAAAGATGTTACATGAAATAAGCCAGATGCAGAAAGACAAATGTAGAGCTAAATAAGTTTATACATACTTCAATCTACCCGTAAATATTTAAAATTAGTATTTGTCAACTAAAAATAATTTTTAAAAAGACTATCCCTCATAGAGAAGATTAATGGACCAGATAAAATTACTAATGTTGATTTGCCTAAATAATAAAATAATTATTTGTGTTTGTTGAACAATAAAATAGTATTTACACCTCCTCTGTTTCTTGGTTATCTCTTCTGATCAGTAAATTAGAATGATCTACTTCCTAATAAAGACACAAATTCTGAAGGCTTGAATTACACATCCAGAGCTTTCTGATTCCATTTAGTGTTATAACCACAGGCCATAAACTCAATATAACCAGATAAGAACAATCTAGATTCTAGATTCTAGATGTGAATTTCCATGGAACGAGACAAAATCAAATTGGTTCCACATTATGATCACAGGTCAAATCATTGTAAGTTAAAACTTTGTTCTTAGTAATGTAAATATATTTTTTACATGTTAAGGTAAAAACATTGGAAGCTTAAATATATATAGTACATAAAGCTAAATAATACAGAAGCTGAAGCTTAGATGTACTTTTTAGGGACTTTTATGCATGTGATCAATTGCTAAGGAATCTGTGTGTTTTCAATGATGTCTGTCCTAAAAATCCTTTCTTTCTTTTTTTTTTGATTAATGCCCTTGAGAAAAATATGAGCATTCTTTGTATATTTAGGAGCCTCCTAACTGTGCTCAAAATTGGGTCATCTTAAATTTTGTAAATAACAACCACAATCTGGCACATCCTGAGCCTATTCTTTATTTCATAACAATTCCCAAACAAGAAACCACTCTGTATTAGACATGAAATGCATATAAGAAAGTATCATCGGTTAGCATGTGCAGTTAAACCTCAACCTGAACAAAAAGATTGACCAATTAGCTTGGAGCTATGAATTTGACTTCACTATTTTTGTTCTCATAAATTTCATGAACATTCAAAAATATATACCTATATGCATATAGGTACATATGTATAT
The DNA here is from genome assembly GCF_048772815.1 of Callospermophilus lateralis. Classification (NCBI taxonomy): domain Eukaryota; kingdom Metazoa; phylum Chordata; class Mammalia; order Rodentia; family Sciuridae; genus Callospermophilus; species Callospermophilus lateralis. The sequence continues at coordinate 117,696,170 of NC_135306.1, read as the reverse complement.
TGTAGATCTAACATGGAATCCAAGTGGAGAACCAAATACCTGTGTGCTTAACTCATTGTTCTTTTTTCATAATTATTTGGATCTTAGATACTTTGAAGAAAACCACCTTTTCAAAATTAAACAGTGTTTTGTTTCAAATATGTTTTAAAACTATACAAAGAGGGACAGGGTTGTAGCTCAGTAGTAGAGCATTTGCCTAGCATGTGTGAGGCACTGGATTTGATTCTCAACACAACATAAAAATAAATAAAACAAAGGCATTGTGTCCATACAACTTTAAATTAAAAAAAAAAAACAATTATGCAGAGAGCCAGGCACAGTGGTGAATCCGTGTAATCCCAGCAGCTCAGGAGACTGAAGTAGGAGGATCACAAGTTCAAAGCCAGACTCTGCAAAAAATGAGGCACTAAGCAACTCAGTGAGACCCTGTCTCTAAATAAAATACAAAATAGGGCTGGGGATGTGGCTCAGTGGACAAGTGTCCCTGAGTTCAATCCCCAGTTACCCCAGCCCCCAAAAAACTGCAGATAAAATTTTTTTATAAAATCAGAAACACTGATTTGAGAGTTTGTTCATTCATAGCATGCCAATTGTGTACTACAGAAGTATAATACATATGGGAAATACAGATAAAATGTGCCATCCACATTTTTGAAGAGTCCCAAACTAGACACACACATATACATTCTGCACAGGCTAGTGAGTGCTACCACAGGTGTGAGTTCATTGGGAGCATGCAAGAGGAAGAAGAGAAGCAGGTAACCACAACAGGTTGAGAAGATTTCTCAGATTGTCTCCAGTAACCAAAGTATAGATATGACAGAACTGTATGCTAATCAAAGCATGAATCTGAAAACCAAAGAGCACAGCACATTGGCCAATTGGTGGGAAAAGACTTGGGAATTGATAAGGCCAACACCTGCATGTTAGTGCTCAAGCACAAAGAAGACAACCATTTCATTAAGGTTGTATGAGTTAGGAATTTGGAGAATGTAGATGAGGTTTATTGAAAAATACATGCAAATGCATTTAATTGAGTTTATAAGAGCCTTCACATCAAAGAGGATATTTTGTAAACAGGTCTATTTCACTCCAGAGGAATCAAAGGCAAAAGAAACTCATAATCTTTTGCAACTAAAAAAAATTTGGATCCCAAAGTATCTAAAACAGACACAGTGGTGCAGCCCTGTAATCCCAGGGACTTAAGAGGCCAAGGCAGGGAGATGGCAAGTTGGAGGTCAGTCTCAGCAACGTAGTCAGACCCTCTCTGAAAATAAAAAATAAAAATAAAAAGGTTTGTGGATGTAGGTCAGTGGTAAAGTGCCCCTGGTTTCAATCCCCAGCCGCCCCCCACCAAAAACTACCTAGACCAAAGGCTAAGATTTGGCTTTTCTTCTATGTCTGTGATGAATATAAGGTCTTTACCACCTTTTTTAATTACAGTGGCATTTAGCCAAGATATTGTATGTCGATTATTGGATGTTGCCCCAAATTATACAATCCTTTATACATACAAATCAAAAGTTATCAGAGTTTAGTTGCTTTTTAAAAGTATTTGCTTATGTAATTATGTTCATTTGTAACTTGTTTGAGTTTGTTTTTAAAAGGGTTTGTCTTGTACCAAAATAATCAATTGAATAATGCGCTAGTCCCTCTCCATGGGCTACCCTTAGGGAGAGTTTGATTACTGACTCATGTAGCCATTGTCAGACATGATTGCTCCCTTGGCAATAACTGTTTGAGATGCAGAGACAGTAGCTAAGATAAAATAAAACAGCTTGTGAAAGTCTAGGCCAAGGGTACAAGAACTTCCTTATACAAATCTGGATTTATAACTTCCCTTGAAGAGATAAAAGCTCTGACAAGGCCAGGTCCACATTTCCAAATGATAACAACTGGCAAGAGCGGAGGAGCAGCTTCTCCTAGATGATGTGAGAATTTGCCAGCTTACCTCCATCCTCACAAGCCAAAATTAATATTACTGACCTGGCCCTGAAGACATTTGAGTTTATGATCCCTGGTATAATCTTATAAACTCAAACCCAGAGTTCCAGCAAGCACTGTGGATGCTTAATGTTCTTATTCTTTAGAGAAAGGATTTATTTTTATTACTTTGGAATAGACTCTTGTTGCCTTTTTGAAATGTTTTCGTCCTTTGAATTTTAGCCAGAAGTTGGAATACTGACAGTCCTAATTTGTCTTAGTGAGCTACCTTGTTCCATCAATTTTACTTTGGGCATAGTGTAGAAAGTAGATTTGAGAATTTGTAGACTATAAATTCTAATTCCTATTACCAAATCCATAAGTTTTGTTCTAACTTCCAGCATGATCAAAAAAGAAAACTGGCACTGGCTTGTGAAGAGATTGAAGAAAAACTCTTTTAAAATGACAATAAACACCTGATGTGCCTAGTTTATCATCAAAGCAAGACATTCCATGACATTCCAAAATTAATGGTATGACCTATAATTTATTGGGAAAATTAATGGAGTATGTATTTCAAGTAAAATCTATTTAGTTAATGAAAAATGTTTTAGTTCTACACCATTATCCTCAAAGAGAAATAAACCAAAATGTAGGAATTGTTGTACTCAAAAAGAGAAATGAGTGTCATATAGCTGAGCATGGAGGCTGCTAGGGTCATTGTAATGACATTTGTGGCCCTGTCTATGTAGATTGACACTCTGAATGCCTTTATGATTCGGCAAATGTGAAATAACTTGACAAACCTCTTGGAAGAGGTTTTCAGGATTAAGAACATCAGACTGTCACTTTCCCTCCTACTTCCATTTTGGGAAAAAACTTATTTGTGAATTAAGTAGTTTAAAGGATAAGAAATCTTGCTTAGTTCTCTTCATTTGGGGATTTTTCCACCCTCTTAAAAGGTGCTGTAAGACATCAAAAAACACAAACATAATCAAGTAATCCCTGTGTAATAATATTAAAGGCAAATCAAGAAAAAATAAGTCAAAATACAAAAGGATTTGGAGTTTTTTAATATGTCCATATGAAAATATTGCAAAATTGTAATGTTCTTCCTTTGAGATAATTCCTGTGGCATTTTGATGCCTGACCCAGACACACCTCCTACATAAGTTTCTCTCTCCATTCAGTGTCATCTCTACTCAACAGACAGGAACTGGGAAGTTCACTCAAGCATTTTAATGACCTCAAATTGGGTAGCAAGATCCCGGGGGGCTTTTTCTGAGTCATAGGGAAACTACTGCAGGGTGACAGTCAGAACCTCAGAAAATAATCTAGTGTGAGATGAAGGCAATACCAAAGGAGAGAATTTCTCACTGTTTTCCAAGGTAGTAGCCTTTTATCTTCTCCACTTCAGTTCATTTTGTGACTATAATGCCTACCAATTACAGGGGTCATTTAAACTCTGAAGAGAAAAAGGGAAGAATTGCACCTTGCTAAGTAATCCTAGGCCCACAGCTTTGATCACACTTCAAAGAGAACCTCTCTCACCAAGATGGTTCTCACCTTTATTGAAGGCACAGGACTGATCCACCAACAAGACAATGACAGGATTCCAGAGTATCTTGGAGGGTCTTCCTGATGACTGTTTCTTTCCCCTTTCCTTCATTTGGAATATGAATGGGCTCACCAGAAAGTTTTCACACTACTCTGTAAGAGTGAGTTGAAATGAGAATGTTTCAAAAGGGAAAAGAACACTAACCTGAACACACACTCTCAGAACCAAAAGGATGGGGCCATTTGATACAGTAGGTAGTGGGTTCAGCAACAATTAGGAGCTGAGAGCCACTATTGATGCCTGTGTTCGTCAACAGTCAGGGACCTAAGATGATCAGTAATTACTCAATCACTAGACAGTCAGTGTAGATTCCAAAGTCTAGAGTTCAAAACACCTAAGTTTAAACCGTGGCTCTGTTTCATATGGCTTTGGGATTTCAGTTACTTTACTTCTCTGCATTTTGGATTTCTCATTTCTACATTTCTCTTAATCACACCTAAATTTTGGGATTGGTATAAAGTTGAATGAGATAATGTGCCTTAAAGTACCAGGCACATATTAGTTACCAGATGGGTGGCAACTATTATCATGATTATTTGTATTGTTGATGAGTAAATGAGTATCAGAGTTCCTTTTCTCTTTGTTACCCCTTTAACATTTGCCTGATGGTTAATATACTTCCTTTGGGTTCCTTTCCATCAAAGTTAAATTCTCTCAGATCCTATGACTTAGGCAAGAATAAAAGAGGTAAATAACACAGTAAGAACAGGAAATATTGGACAATCAAAAAAGTATGCACATCTCATTGGGTGAGGCATATACCTGGATCATGGGCCTAACTGCATGTGTAATAAGATAGGGTTGCTCTCTAAAAGAAATGCCATTCCTCCTGAGACGCAAAATGAGACAGACTTTACTTCAAGGAAAGAAAAGAATGTCCTGTGCTCTTGGGATCAGAATTCTGGGATTAGGGGAGAGGCTAATCCTGGCAGTGGAGAAGGCTGCTGAAAATACTTAGGAATTGTCCCCTTTGATGCATCTGGTGGGAAGTGTGTATAGATGTGTGTGTGTGTGTGTGTGTGTGTGTGAACTTAGCGTGCCAGACACCCAAGGAGCAGTAACACTGGCGCCTGGCCCACGCTGGGGTGGAGTCTAGCAGCTGAGGGCCACACTTGGAAAGCAGGACTTCCTCTGGTGTTTTTGTCCAGTGGAAACTATTACTTGGGCTCTAGAATTTCCAGATGCCAGTGGTGATATGCCACCTACTCAGGACCAGGTCACACAGCTCTACTGCCAGTATACAAGGGCAATACCAGCTTGCTGGGCTGATAATGTCTCAAGAGTGACACCATGTGGCAGTGACAACCCGAGACTCCCCAAACAACTAAGTAGTCTTCTGGTTTTGTTTGTTTCTAGTTTTCTTTCCTTGATATAAATCTTTAGATTGAGTAAAACCCTGAGATCTTTGTTATCATGGGATGGAGTACCCCAGAAATGAAAAAAATCTTATTATATCAATAAGATAGAGACTTAATGACCTAATTTGATTATGAAAAGAAAATGTGACTGCATATTATATTCCAACTGGAAATACCAACTGGACGTGTGGCGGGAGACTCAGTGTTGTGGAACAATGGCTAAAAAGCATAATGACAGATAATAGGCTGTGCTTCCTATAGGGATCAGGAAACATAGTAAGCAATAGCAGGGCACTAGGCCAGTCAGGAGAGTAGGACAGGAGGAGCCCTAAGAACAGAGCAAGTGAAGCGACTTTGTCAGGCAGATCAGCAATAAGACATAGAGAGTCTCTGTGGCCCCTATTTCACAAGACTAAGGATCAAGAAGAGACTTCAGTTTTGGGTAGCATGGTAAGGTAGTAAGGACAAAAGAAAAATGAGTCTAAACCATTAGGTCCAGAGACAGGTTAAGCTACTAAGATAAAGACTTCACACAGAGTCTGGGTCAGAAGACACTTATTATAAAAAGGCCAGATTCTTTTTCCAGAAATAAGATATAAGAGACATTCATTCATCCACTCAAATACCTATTGATCCTCTCTACATGCCAGGCCTATAGCAGCACATGAAACTCCACTTTCCCAAGGAATTTGTACTGTCAGGGGAGATAGACAAAAGTAAAATTCAATTTAAAATTTATAACAAACAATGATTAATGCAATGGAGAATAATAAAGCAGAGAAGAGAGACAGGATGTGATGGGGACCAGGAATAGATTTGAAATAGGATGGCCAAGGGAAGCCCTCTCTCAGAAGGTGGTATGGGAGCAAAGACACAAAGGACCTAAGAAAGTGAGCCACGTGGCCCTCTAGGGAGAGCATTCCAGATAGGGGCAAAGGCACATGGGCAAGAGCAAAGTGAGTCTGCTTCAGGTACCAAAAGGCCAGTATGGCTGCAGTAGAATCTGAGAGGGGGTAAAGAAAAGGGAAAAAGACCCAAGAGTTGTGCAGGCAACTGTGTGGACCTTGTGGGCCATGCTAGACTGCTCATTCTGCGTTGAATGGAGGTGAGTGTAAGATGAGATCACAGGGGCACCAAAGCAAAGATGGGCAGATAGGTCAGAAGGCCGTTAAAGCCACCCAGTAATGGTGAACAGGATTAGCACATCTGCATGAAGGTAATAAGAAATGGCTGAGTTCTGGGTGTGTTTTCAAGGTAGAGCTGGCAGGTTTCCTGAAAGGTCGGCTATGAGATAAAAGAGAAGGAGAAGACACACAAGCACGACTCCAAATTCACTAGCCTGAGACATCACCTAGATTTCAAATAAGCCAGGCTGGACCATATAGGCCCCACCTATTCAAGAATTTGAGTTCCTTAAATCCCTCCTAAGCCCACCAAGATGCCAGGTACCTGAATGCAGGCAGTTGAGTTTGATCCCAAGTTTTGAGGGTGGGAAGAAAACAGAGAAGTCATCACAAAAATCTCTTAGTTTCTGTAAAGTCAATGGAACTCTGTCCCCAAGGTCATACCTGTTGCTTAGAGTGGTACCAATATTATGAGACCAATATTCTGAGAATCAAGTTATATTGTTCTCTTCTTTCTTACTTGTCATCAGATGAGTAAAGGAATCTCAAACACACAGTCTTCAGACTCTCTTAAATTTTTTTTTAAATGCTCACATGCACACACACTTCATATATCCTTCATGCATGTTAGCTTATGAAATCAGAAGTTCCACTTACCAATTTAGCTTGACAGCTACCTTCTAACCACAATTCCCCCATAGGAACAGTCACCTCTGAGACATTTAATATTTCCCCTGTTACACATTTTGCAGATGCTGGAAGGGTGAATCAATCCACAGATGCTTTGCTCTTGAGATCTCTAGGGATTTCTTACAAATATATGAGTGTTCTCTGTTCTTTGGGGTATGCCAAATAGTCACCCTGTTATCTCCAGAAGTTTACTTTTAATGAAATGCCGACATTTTAGCATCTCTATGCATAACTTCATTCTAGGGTATCTATCAAGAGTAACAGCAATTCAAGAAAGCATGGAAAATAATCTGCCTGTTATCAATCCTGTCTTGAGTTTTGGTACAAATTGCTATACCCTTGAAACTAATTTTAGCTGGCAATGGAAAATCAATACAAATAACAAGAGGTGGTTTAATCTCTTTAGGTACGTTATAACTCACATCACTGCACACATATTCATTCCTTTACAAAAGTACTTGGAGATGTCAAAAGTTCCAGAAAGAAATGCAAAACATGAAGAAAACAATATCTGTGTCTATATAAGGGGCAGGAATTCTACTGGCAAAAGCAATATATCCTTCAGGTGCATGTATGACAGTCACACTGTGTGGTAGAGTAAGGTTTGAGTGATTTGTCTTATTAAATTATGCATACAGCAACCATGTGTCTTAGATAACAAAAAAGGTAAGTCCCTCGGGTCAGGCGTTTTGAAGTGTGGCCCCCAACGCTGTATCTATGTTGGCAGTCTTGTATCAGCAATGTTTGAAAGGCATCAGAATCCACGTGGCTTTCTTCCCCACTGTAAGAATGTGCTTCTGTGTTGTAATGATCCAGTCAAAGAAAGCTTTGGCACAGTCACCTACACTAGGTTCTAGAAAATTCAGCAGTCATTGTTCCATAAGATGTAATACCTTTTTTTTTTTTTTACCAAGAATTTATATGAAGTAAAATACTTTAAATTCATATCTTCATGCATTTCAGATCTTGCTATTGGCCTAAGAAGGCTTCAGAAAATTGTCAAGAGATAGCCGAAATACAAGTAAAATATGTGAAGCGCAAAAGGATGAATATTGTATAATTCCACTTACAAGAGGTAGGTAAACTAGGGAAAATCATATAGAATAAAGGTCTCCAGGGGTTCGGCAGAGCAGCCATAGGGAGTTACTGTTCAATGGGTCCAGAGTTTCTGTTTAGAATGACAAAAATTGTGGAAAGAATAGTGATGGTTGCACAATATTAAGAATGTAATTAATGCCACTGAATTTTACATTTGAAATCATAAATTTAATGCTATAAATAGTTACCACAATAAAAACTCATTTAAAAAAATAGGCTGAAGAAACCGAGGTGGAATTTTCCCTTTCACCCTCATTAACAAGGGGTTTCCCTCTAGCTACCAAAAACTAAATTAGTAGTGTCTGTATAAGAAAAGATTTCTATCCCATACCAGAAAACAATGAAGATATTTGTGCTCTTGCTTACAGATTAGAAGGAAATGTGGTTTAGGATTTTTCTCAGCGTACAAAATTCATATATACCTGCATAAATTATTTAGCACCACATAATGGAAACCATCAGTTATTTGATCCATCCATCCCTATCTATGATCTTTCTCCCTAGAGACAACCACTTTTACATGATTCTTCTGGTTGTTAACTAAAAACTCTAAATAGTATGCTTAAGTCACTCTTTCATGCTGTATCAATTTTACTGATTATTTGTAACTTTCTGCTCAAAGAGATGAATGATGGCTCATTTGTACTACCTCCTACCTTCCCTACCCTCTACCTCCCAATATAGTTACACCACTGTTCTCAGTTCCTCCCACTGAGCATCTCAGAAACTTCAGATGTTAAACCTCCATTTGTTATTCACTGTTTCCCTTGGCTCTCCGTTTTGGAGCTGGGATTTCAGTGATTCTCTCTTCTTTTCACCCTCCACTCCCTCTTTTGCTTCTTCACATCTGTCAGTTCTAGCTTCACCTTTATGAGGTCAAGGCTGATAGCAGTTATGATAGTAAAACCCTCTATGGTTTTTTTACAAGTTCATTTCACAAGTTGATCACAATAAACCATGTTTATATTGTTGTAATAAGGTGACTAGTTGTTGCATAGCCACTGAACATGCTAGGAGTATTCTTTTTTCTCTGAGATCCTAATACCATAACCCCTCTGACACATGAGGAAAATTTGTAATATTCAATACAAAAAGATTCTCCCACTTTATCCACACCAGTTGCTAAAAGTCACACTTAACTGACTGCAGTTTTGAATCATAATTGTCTTTTTAGATTAGTTGGTCAGTTGGTTGCTTTTATTGAAGTTACTGATGGTTTTTTTCTTCTTGTATCCTATGATTTAATCATTCCCTAAAGTTACTAGAATATTCTAAGTTTCAGGAATCATTCCTTAAGGTTTCTAGTCTATTGTCCACTCCATCACACACTCTTCACTTTCAATGGCCCACCTGGCAGTGCTCTCCATATTTCTGCTTCTGTAGGAAAGTAGTTGTTTTCTCAGAATGCTGCACAAACTTTTTTTTTTTTTTTTTTTGGCCTGAGTTCAACAGTTAGATGCAGCATCTGCTTGAAGTTTTCACCTGTTCTCAAATTTAGCTCTAATCCCTCTAAGGTTGTTTCTGATGTTTTTCTTCTCTAGGGGTAGGGAGAAGTCTTCTATTTTGTTTGCCAAATGTCTCAGGATTTGTGATGGTGTATGCTTATACTGAAGTAAAGTAACTTTCCTGATAGAAACTCTCAACAAATCAGGTATAGAAGAAATGTGCCTCAATATAATAAAATCCATATAGGACAAGCCTACAGATAACATCATACTCAATAGTGAAAAGCTAAAAGCTTTTCCTCTTAGACTGGGAACAAGATAAGGATGTCTGTCCACTCTCAGCACTGCTATTCAGTATAATACTGGATGTCCTAATCAGGGCATTCAAGAATAAAAATAAATTTTTAAAAAAAGAAAGAAGTAAAATTGACTCTCTTGACACATGACAAAATCTTACCAAAAAACCCCCAAGGTTTCACAGACACCCCCCACAAAAAAAGGCTAGAATCAAAAAGCAAAGTTAGTAAAGTTGCAGAATACAAAATCAACATACAAAAATCAGTGGCCATTCTAGACACTAACAATGAACTATCTAGAAGAGGAATTAAGAAGATAATCCTATTCACAATAACATACAAAAAGATAAAATATTTAGGAATGACCTTAACCAAGGACACGGAAGACCTAAACATTGAAAACTATAAAACATTGCTGAAGTAAATTAAATCAGATACAAATAAATGGGAAAATATCCCTTTCATGAATAGGAAGAAGTAATATTGCTAAAATAGAGACACTACCCAAAGAAATCTACATATTTCAATGTAATCCCTATAAAGCTTCTTATAGCAATTTTATAGAAATAGAAAAAAATCCAAAAATTCATATGAAATCACAAAAGACTCTCTGAATAGTCAAAGCAATCTTTAAAAAAGAACAAAGCTGAGGCATTATCCTTTTTCACTATAAAATATACTGCAAAGTTATAATAATCAAATCAGTATAATACTGGCATTAAACAGATCAGTGGAAGAAAATGAAAAGCCTAGAGATAAATCCATGCATTTATAGTCAATTGATCTTAGGAAAGGTGCCAAGAACATACAATGGGGAAAATACAGTCTGCTATAAGTGGTTTTTGGAAAATTTGGATATCCACATATGGAATGAAATTGGAACTTTATCTTACACTACACACAAAAATCAACCCCAAATGGATTTAAAACTTACATTAAAGACCTGAAACTAAGGGCTAGGGACATAGCTCAGTTGGTATAGTGCTTGCCTCACATGGATAAGGCCCTGGGTTAGATCACCAGCACCACAAAAGAAAAAAGAAAAAAGACCTGAAACTATAAAACTACAAATACTTCTGATAGTGTTTTCTTCTTACATCCTGTGATTTAATCATTCCTCAAAGTTTCTGGAATATTTAAAATTTCTGGGATCATTCCCTGAAGTTTGTAGTCTATTATCTATTCCATCATGTACTCTTTCCTTTGGTGACCTATCTGACAGATCTATCACAATGATCATAGACCAGTAAAATGATCCCAAAAGCATAGGTAATTAGAGCAAAGTCAGACCAATGAGATTGTATCAAACCAAAATCTCTGCACTGCAAAGGAAAACAACCAACAGAGTGAACAGAGCTTACAGAATGGGAGAAAATATTTTCAAGCTACACATCTGATTAAAGGTTAATACACAAGATATATAAGGAAGTCCTACAATTCAATAGTAAGAAAGCAAACAACCTAATTTTAAAAAGTAGGCAAAGGACTTGAAAAGACACTTCTCCAAAGAAGACAAAAAAAAATTGGTCAACAGTTATGCAAAAAAATATGTTTAACATCACTAATCATTAAGGAAATAACAAATCTAAACTACAATGAGATATCATCTCACACTTGTTAGGATGGATTTTATAAAAAAAACACAAAGATATAACAAGTGTTGGCAAGGAAGCGGTGAAAAGAGAATAGCTGGATCTTATTGGTGGGAATGTAAATTAGCACAACCATTATGAAAAACAGTATGGAGTTTATTCAAAAATTTAATAAACCTATGGTATAATCCAGCAATCCCACTACTTGTCATATCCCCAAAGGAAATGAAGTCAGTATGTTGAAGAGACATTTGCACTACCATGTTTATTGCAGCACTATTCACAATAGCCAGGATAAGAAATTGATCTAACTGATGATCAACAGATGAATGAATTAAAAAATGGGATGATATTCAGAAGGAAATTTTATCCTTTGCAACATGGATGAATTTGGAGGACATTATTCCAAGTGGAATAAGCCAAGCACAGAAAGACAAATAGTATGTAATCTTGATTATAGGTGGTATCTGAAAAAGTTGAATTTACAAAATCAGAAAGTAAAATGGTAGTTACAAGGGCCTGAGGCAGGTGGGAAATTGGAAGATGTTGGTCCAAGGCTACAAAGTTTTAACTAGACAGAATGAATATGTTTTGGAGGTCTATTGTACAGCAGGGTGATAACTGCTAATAATATTGTAATGTCTAATTAAAATTACTAAGAAAGATCTTAAATGGTCTTACCACAAAACAATGATAAATATATGAGGTGATAGGTATGTTAATTAGCCTGCTTGTGGTAGCAAACATTTCACAATGTATGCATATATCAAAACATCACATTGCGTACCATAAATATGCACAGTTTTTCTCAACTAAAAACAAAAATTAATAAATGAAGTAATAGGGTTATTACATACATAAATGGACTGTTACCTGGCAAGATTCAACTTAGAGTTAGTGGACAATAAAATCCCTAAAGTCAGAGTGTGTGTGTGTGTGTGTGTGTGTGTGTGTGTAATTCTTCTCTAACTACTTTCTGTACACACACCCAGTGATTCTATTTCTTTTATCAGTATTTCCTCCATCACTCTTAATACCCTCAAAACTGTCTAATTTATCTGTTTACTCATAGATTATTTCTCTGCTAGAGCCCAAGGCTCTTTTCTGTCTGGGTCTGTGTTTGTTGTATACTTTATGCCTAGCATACTATCAGACACAGGAGTAGGTGCTCGGTGAATATTGCCTGAATTAATGCATTATTTAATAGATAAACGAATAGAAATGCTATTTCTGGACCACTGTAATCCCACGAAACTATTCTTATAAATCACAAACATGGAAAAAAATAAAGGTGCTGATGTCATAGAGAATTTAGCATACTCACTACTTTGTAATATTTCTTTTTTGTGACCAAAGAAAGCACAATTGTCAGGGTCCAAATTAAAAAAAAATGAGAACTTTTAATTGGATTTCATCACTGCTAAACATTTCAAAAGGGATAGATTATCTCACCTCTAGGTGAACAGAGTCCACAAATAGTGGCCAGGTCATGTCCTCAGAACTTGACCTTGAAAGAATTTTTTACTTCCCCACTAAAGGTACTATTTGAATTTTTGAAACAATTCAAGGAACAAAACTTTAACAGGAGAGGGCTAAGAAAGAGGTACAAGTAATATTAACTAATTGCTTCAAATTCTCAGATAATAAAAGGAATTTTGTGGAATGACACTTTGGACCTAAGAATGCCTCTTGGAGTCTGAATTTTTCACTCACTGCTTTGTGAAAATAATTATTCAATTAAAGACCAGGCATGGAGAAACAACTTTATTGTAACCTCCTGTCAAATGTTTTATTCCCCTAGAACATTGGCTAGCCAGTTTTATAATCTCAGATTAAGTCCTGAGAACAGTCACTTGAAGGCATTTATCTTCTGTTGGTGACATAATAATTAATATACTTAATTGGGATCCACATCTCTTTCACTGCCTATATACAAGTCTTATTCCAAGGAATAGGGCTCCTTATGTTCTGTTCAATAAACATTTATTGCTTGCCTAATTTGTATCAATATGATATTACACAAAGACTTTGTGTTCACAAAACAAAGTATCTTAGTTCTTTTCATTTCCTGTTTCCACTTAAAGTGCTTTATCCCGCAGTCAGTTATTTCCTTACCACCTCCAAAGTGTGACATTTTGTAAACATTTCCCAGATAATCTGTGTTAAAACTAAAAAATAGAATATTATTCAGCACTAAATTGAAATGAGCTATGAAGTCATGAAAGGACATGAAGGAAGCTTAAATACATGTTAGTTAAGTGAAAGAAAACAATCTAAAAAGACTACATACTGTGCAATTCCAATCATGACATTCAGAAAAGGCAAAACTAAGGAAACAATATGAAAGAGAAGGAAGGTGTGAATAGGCCAAGCATAAGAGAGTTTTTATGGCAATTAAAATACTCTGTGTGACACTGTAATGATGGGTCACACAGAGTATTTTAATTGTATACATATAAGATTGAATCCATAAAATTGAAAATCCCCAGAGTTAAAACCCTGTTGTACACTCCAGGCTTTGGGTGTGATAATAATATGCCAATGTAAAGTGATTGTGTATAAAAAACATACCATTCTTGAACAGGATATTGGTAGTGAGAGAGATTGTGCCTGTGTGAGATCAGAAGATAAATGGCAGCCCATGTACTTTCTCCACTTTGTAATTTTGCTGTAAACTAAACTGCTCTATAAAAATAAAGTCTATTTAAAAAAAACTGTGGTGCTCACTCTATTTGGATGTTCTATACATAGTAGTGAAGGAAATGTTATTTGTAATTCAATCTTGATTTATTTTTAATTAATCTTTCTTCTTTACACAAAAATGTTGTGCAAATGTGCCACTGTCTATGCACACACACATACTGCTCAGTGTCCTTCTGACAGCCAGAACATGGAATGTATGTTATTGACTCAATTTGTCATTCTGAACTCCAAGCCAGAAAACTAACAAGTGCCAAAAGTGCTTATAAGCCACTAACCTCTGATTAGTTAATGTGGAAAGAAAGCTCAACCTTCCAAATGTGAAAAGCCTTTGAACTATTCTTTTGACTAGGAAAAAAAATAGTTACTTAAGGTAATGATTAATCAATAAGTCAACTAACCCAAAAGGACATTACATTACTAGCTAAAGCAGTTAAGCACTGTAAATTAGAACATGATGTAGCTCTTTTCACTTTGTGAACCTGAGACATAGCCAAGAACCAACAGTTAAAAAGATCACCAGTGCCCAACCATGGTTCTCATTAAACAGTAAAGCCAGGAGCTATGTTTGTACAGTACAATGCCACATTTGCTTAACAGAGGAGGAAATGTGCCCAAATTCACATAATCGGAGTCCAGAAATTAATATTGCAGTTCGGAGTTTGCTGGATTTCCACAAATGATTCTGGATATGAAGTATATATAATATGGGACTACCATATCCATTTCCTGTTTCTCTGATTAACCGTCTAATTGGCTCCTGAATCAACTACTTGGAGCCCAACACCAAGCTGTGAGACACATGCTGGGGTGGTTGGGTTTGCCAAAAAGCAATCTCATAATATTCTCCTGAAATCACTAGAAGTAGATTTATCTCTACTGACTAAAGGTGAAGTGAGAAGCTCCCAAATTATGTAATAGAGTAAGGAAAAGAAAACAACAACAACAAAAAAAAACCTCTAGATGTCTCACCTAGCACAGTGTCCACAATATCCACAGGCTTTTCTTCTTTTATTTTTCTCAAATTGTATTAAATTGAATATTAAGGATTTTTATTGATGCATTATACTTAAACAAAGTAGTGGAATTCAAAATATGATATTTGTATATCCTTTTTCCTCTCTAGCTTCCACATGAAAGAAAACATACAACATTATTCTTCAGTTGCACACATTTCCTGAAAATTACACAATTTTGTTCTTTATGACTGAGCAATACTCCAATCACAAGGAGACTTTCTTAGGTTCTATTAGTTGTAAGAAATAAAGAATCATTCATTTAAATAATTGGAAGTGGTAATGGATTGGGGCATTGGTGCATGGAAAAATTTTTCTCTAAGAGCTCAGAAATTCAGGAAAATATGAATAGCATAGCCACAGAGGGAATGAAAATTAAAGCACCTAGACATTTCTAATGCCAGGATATTTGATCTTCTTCCTAGTACAACTAGAAGAGAAAAACACAAATCCTCTCTGGAGAATTCCTTCCTTGGATCAGGTTTCAATGAATTCCTACAGTCAAGATTCCAGAAACTGAACTCAAAGGAACATAGTCACAAAACATGAGAAATAAAGCATCATTAATAATAGCAAAAATGTAAAGCAAGTGGAACTTTCATACTTTGCTGCTGGAGTTTAACAATGGTGCAATTTCCTTAGAGATCTGTTTGATTCTTTCCTACACGGTTAAACAAATACATATATGGGGTTGCAGCTCACTGGTAGAGTGCTCGCCTAGCGTGTGTGAGGCACTGGGTTTGATCCTCAGCACCACATATAAATAAATGAATAAAATAAAGGTCCATCAACAATATATATATGTGTGTGTGTGTGTGTGTGTGTGTGTGTGTGTGTCTGTGTTTATTTATTTATTTTAAAACTTACATACATCCTGGCACTCTACGCTCAGAAATGTACTTAAGAGAAAAGAAAGGGTGTCCTCCAAAAGACTTATTGCAGCTTTATTCATAATAGCCCCAAACTGGAAATAACCTGTATGTCCTTCAAACAGGGAGATGGAAAATATTTTGCTACAAACCTAGGATGGAACACTACTCAGCAATAAGAAAGGAATAAATTACTGATAAACACTGAAATGTTGTACTTAGTGAGAAAAGCCAGAAAAAGAGTACATCCTGTATGATTCCATTTATATGAAATTCTGGAACAGGCTAAAGCAATCTAGACTGTCAGAAAGTAGAACAGAGGTTACTTTGGGTAGGGAGTGGGTGGGGAATTAGCTGCAAATAGATTGGGGACGTTTTCAAGTGATGGGAATAATCCTTATCTAGATTGTGGTGGTGGTTACCCAGGTGTAGACAGGTGTCAAATTTTATCAAACTATAAATCTTAAAATGATTACATTTTATTACATGTAAGTATGCCACAAAATATTCTTTTTAAAGAAAAGATTTTTGAAAAGAAAAAAATTTAAAGGAAAAAAGTTAATTACTTTATTCTCTCTGAAATAACATAGTATATAGGCCTTGGTTCTCATTCAGATCTATCACAGGTTGCTAAATAGAATTTGGGGGAAATAATTTTTTCAATTAATTTTATTCCTTTAATACTTATACTAAGATGAGTGATCTTTGATGTACATTATACTCCTGGAAGGTATAAGTCTATCCTTCCACAAACTAGACATTAGCCTCTTTGCCCTCCAGTTTTTTTCCTAATAATGTTTACCTTTAGGTGAAAAAAAAACCAATAAAACATATTATGAGAAGAGTCCCTGGAGCAAAGACAAACCATATATTTTCCAATCAAAAATATATCTGATGGAGTCATTCAGACTGCAGCACTGGTTTGCAAGGAGGTTGCATTTTTCCTCTGAATATTTTAGGTGATCAGTATTCTAAAGGCATAGCAGATCTGCAATAGCACTGATGAAAACACAAAAAAAACTCTTAATTTCAATGAATTGAAGTTGAATGTTTTATTACTTATAGATAAATATGCAAATTAAATGAGAATTCCAACTATAGAAATTGGGTGTTTTAAACAAAGGACCCAATTTCTATGCTACCTTAGTTTTATAACTTATGCTTCTCAGGTGTTTATTTTAATAGGGTTCTTATTACCATTCTATTTGTTTTATTTTAAATGTTATCAGATTAATTTATTCTCTGCAGCATTTGTTCTTAATCACAAATTCAGAAATCCAGCCTCCCAGGGATCAGATGCCTGCATTATAAAGGTTACTTTTTACAAGTCTCTCCCAGAACTGCCAACTCCCAATCAGGAGCTCTATCCAAACCTCAGAGGCCATGCTTTCAAACCTATGTCCTGCGCCATCTCTGGACTATTACAATAACACTCAGGACCAAAGCACATGAAAGATTAATGTGCACTCTGCCTCTCTATTCAGATGAGACCCGATGGACCTCACTCTGCTTGACCTTCTTCCAGGCTTCCCATGTAGGTCCATCACCCAGGCACACATCCTCTCTATGCTTTTGCCCTGGTTTCCTGCCCGCTGAATGGTGCCAGGAGAGCCAGAAACACTGGGTAGCAAGAAACACTGCCAATCCATTCCCTCACATCTTTGTTCAATATCCAGAAACTATTCTGACCTTCCATTTCTTCAAGTTTCTAATGACAGGCTTACTTATTCACTATACCAAAAAAAAAAAAAAAAAGAATTTTACAAGGAAGATAAATTTAGCATGTTATTATTAACTTTTACCTTCATCTAAGAATTTCTCTACAATTTTATTCTATTCTTATTCTCCCACTTCTTTCTAAACTTTATGTCCTCAGTGTCCCTATTTGCCTCTTGCACTCGCTCACTCTCTCTCTCTTTCTCCCTCTTTCTCTCTCTCTCTACTTCATGCACACACCTTCAATCTTCAATACTTTCCTCTCTTCTGCACTTTCCCCTGATTACTTCCTTTTTAATAATTAAATTGATTTTTAACTGTACCATGGGGTATTAATGGGGTACCATGATGTTTTAATACATGTATATTGTATAATGTTTAAGTCAGGCTAAAAATATCTATCTCTTCAAACATTTATCATTTCTTTATGGGGAAATCCTCTAAAATTTTTTCTTCTGGCTGTTGGAAGTGTGCAGAAAATTATTATTCATTGTCACTCTGGTATGCAGTAGCACACCAGGACTTTTTGCCTCCATCTAACTAAATACAACTTAGTACCCATTGACCAACCCTTCCTCATATGCCCCTCCCTGCTACTTTCCACTCTCCACTGCCATGAGGTCAACTTTCTTAGATCCCGCATATGAGTGAGAGCATGTGGTACTTATTTTCCTTTACCTGGCTTATATCATTTAACATAATCATCTCCAATTCCATCCATGATGTTTAGGATACCTGGATTTTATGGTTTTTAATTGCTGAATAATGTTACATTGTTTATGTACCCATTTTCTTTATCCATTGATCATTGAGGAACACTTAGGTTGTTTCCGTTTGTGGCCTGTAATGAATATAGGAGTACAAATGTCTCTTCCACATAGTGATTTTATTTCCCAACTCCTAGTAGTGGTATCGTTGCAGCTCAGTGTTTGATTTTTTGAGGAATCTCCATACTGTTTTCCATGATGACCATGTTAATATATACCCAGACCAACACTGTACAAGGGCTCTCTTTTTCCATATCCTTACCAGCACTTGTTATCTTTACTCTTTTTGATAACAGTCATCCCTACTGGGGCAAGATGATATCTCATTATGGTTTTGATTTGAATTTCCCTGATGATTAGATATAACATGCATCTCTGCCTTATTTTCTTTTCCCAAAGAAATGGAGTTCTACTTCAAGCTCTATTTCCTTTTGATCTAGACTATTGCTACAGATTTTTTTCCTCTTCTCTTTTCTTACATAGTATTTTAAGATATGCTGGCACACCCAATAATTTACTCTGCTACTTCCAAACTACACCTGGTGAAATCTCATTTATTTTTCAAACCCCAGTTCAAATATAAAGAACCTTAATCTCTTTGACAATTTTTTTAAAAATTCCTTTATGTATCCTTATATGTACGTATAATATGTCAAAATATACTGTCCCATAAAGGAACAAATTTTTAAAAAGAAAACATGCCTTTATGTCTGCTTTATGGTCTTTACACGGTCTGCCTTGTTTTGCTGTTGTTTGTATAAATTTCTTAACTATGCTGTAAGATTGAGTGTAGAAGTCACATGTCTTGTTCATAATTGTTTTTTTTTCATGGCATTAAGCCTTATACATAACAAGGCTATGCAATAGTTAATTTTTAATAGTCACTATTAATATAAAGCACTAAAGAAAGTCCTATAAGGAAAAAAAATCACAACTAATTAAATGAAGCGTATTTCTGTGGCTTTAAATCCTTTTAGGTTACAGACTTTTGAGAGTCCATTGAAAGCTATGAACTTGCGTGGAGTTCAGAGGTTCCAAAAAGTCCTTCATGAGCTCCAACTGGGGACTACTGGTTTTGATTACATTGATGATGGCAGTGGTGATGCTGGTGATTGTAAATGTGTGACCAGTTATCTCTACAGAATGAGAGATCAAGCTGCCCCCCCGCCTGGGGGAAGCTCTTTCCGGGGGTCTCAGTGGAAAGGGAGACCTTTCCTTTGAGGATTATGCCTTTCTCCATTTACCCTAGAGACTAACACTAAAGCAGGAGATATGTTAATTTGAGCACAGGCCTTTCAAAAGCAGCCCATGTCCTGTGTGATCACCAATTGCTGAAGATGCAAGCAGAAACAGCTCTAAAAATAGCTGACATCCCAAGGAATCAAGCTAGAACTTCTGACACTCGTTTTTTAAACCCATGTTCTTGTTTTTAAATTATTTAATCTTCTGTTTGAATTGTAAGTCTTCACACCAGTATAATGTTTTTCTGTTATTTTACACAGTACAGGTTATATTCCCAGTATACAAAATTAATAAATAATAATTAAGGAGATTAAAGAGCTAAAACTTTTAATTTTTCAGTATTATTTACGTAAATCTAACACTACAAGTAGAGGGCTGCTGTGAACGTGTTTCAGATGTCTTAACTAAGGTTATTGGTGATATCCAAATGTTTTTATGACAGTAATTCAGCATTCATGTGAGGAATGCAATTTAGAAGAAGTACAGAATAAAATTACTGGGTATCATGAAGCTAACTGCCTGGACAAAAACAAATATTTTATTATCTGTTATAATAATTACACATTTTAATATTAGTAGTCTATTTTAGGACTTTTTAATAACAATTGCCGTCCCTGTCTGCCTAGACTGTGGTAAGATAGTCAAGGGATTTTTCAAATGTCTATGTAGAACTCGTAAGTCAGAAATACATTGAATGTCTACTTATTTTGTGTATTTCTTCAATATTAGTGTTCTTGTTAATTAGCATCTTTCATTGAGAATTTTAAAATTCACAAGGCATTTTCATATTCATTGTTATATCATATGATCTTTACCCTTTGGACTAGGTGAATTAGGCATTGTGAAACATATTTTAAACTATAAAAAATAAGATATAGGGTGCTATGAACTGCATTGGAATCCTAATCCCCAGTGTGACTGTCTTGGGAAATAGGGGTTTTAGGAAACAATTAAGATTAAATTAGACCAGAAACGACAGGGCTCCTAATCCTTTAGGATTATTTGCTTTATAGGAAAAGAAAAAGACATCTCTCTTTCTTTTCCCCAATGTATTTCTGACTTACAAGTGGTACACAGACATTCCAGGGAGAAGACAGTTATTGTGTGCAAAGTCAGAAGGCGACCCCTCCCCAGAACCAATGTTGGAACCCTGCCCCTGAACTTCCAGCCTCCAGAAATATAGGAAACACTCTGTTGTTTCAACTATCCCACCTGTGATATTTCACTACAGCAGCCAGATCACTAGGACACGGGAAATTTACCCACAAAGTCTCTTCAGTTTGGGCACCAAATGAAGAACCCTGATCCCTCTCTTGCATCATCTCTTAAGAAATCATTTACAAGTTGGGAGTGATTTATTTTTACTCAAATGGTAACATGAAGGGCAAGAAATAAATTCATACTATCATTAAAATGAAGAAATCATTGCATAGGGAAAATATAACCCCATAAATGGAAGAAATTCTGTGGCCTTAGAAAGAAGTAATATTCTGGTGTGGTTTTCCTTCATCTTTCCTTTTTATGGTTATGGGAAGGAAACTGTCAAGAGAACCATTATAGTGTGCTCGGAAATTTCTCTGGACTCTTTCCACTCTGAGGCTCCCTCTAAGGTAGTCTGCCTGCACCAAACACCAGCTGTCCCAAACTAATAATTAAACAAGCCAGGGATCTCAGGTGAACCTCTGCTTCTAATACAAGAGTGAGCAATACATTTTCAGGTCAAATATGAGAAGGCATACTGGACTCAGGAGAGGGATTTTAAAGCACTCAGACCTGTTTTGTACGTATGAGAACTGATGAACAGAAAGATCTAAAATGTGGTAGTCAGAATACAGATTCTAAATTTAAAAACTATTCTGTTATTCTTAAAATGACCATGGTTTGCTTCTGAAGAGGCAAAAGATTAAAAAAAAAATTAAAAAGAACATGCAGAAGAAGGAAAAAGAGGGAGAAAGTAGGAAAAGCATAAGAGAGAGGATACTCTAGATTAAACAGCATGAAAATGTCCTATGTTTCAGTTATGGTTTGAGCATGACCCCCAGAGGTCATGTAGTAGAAGCTTGGTCCACAGTGTGGTGGTGCAGACACGGTAGAATCTTTAATAGGTGGGGCCTAATAGACAATAATTACGTCATGGGGAACCCCCTTCAGAAAAGACTAATGCTGTTCTTGAGACGTTGAATTAATTCTCTCCAAAGCAGGTTGTTATAAGCCAAGGCCACCCAGTCAGTATGCTTGGCCCTAACGCACACAGCCATTTCCCTTTCTACTTTTCTGCCATGTCAATGACACAGCCAGGGAGGCCCTCACCAGAGGCTGAGATTCAAGCTTCCTGATCTTAGACTTTCAACCTCCAAAATCATGAGCTAAATAAAACTTTTAGTTATAAAGCATGTTGCTTCAGGTATTTTACTATAGAAACACAAAACAGACTAAGAAAGAATGTGACTCAACAGAATTAAATTGTGTGTTAATGTAGAATTGGTGGGGCTATGCTGGCTATACTCATTTAGCAATGTGTTTTGTCTTTTAATTTATAACTTTAGCCAATATTTTAATAATTGTAGTTGAATTGGTTCTGTAATAATGTAAGTTCATTTCTCCTTACATGAATTCAAATTTGTTATGATTTTAAATGGATTTTAAAAATTTCATGATATCCATGTGACCTGAGAAGACTTCTTTCTTTTAACACTATGTCTGAAGTGGCTACAGTTCCCATTCTTGAGGTGCCATTAAGAAAACTCATTTGAATATCAGAATTCCACCCTCCAAACCCTCCATGTACCCACTTGCTCTACCAATGCTGGGAGAGTACAGAAGCTACTGAATATCTTTTTTTTTTAAAGTAACTGGCCTATAATAACATGGGAATGGAAGTACTAGAAATAGATTGCAGAGATTGGAGGAATTTTTAGACCTGGTGGGCAAGGGAGAAGGAGGAATGAATAAATGGTGAAGCCATTGTGGGTGAATGGAGTAATCCTAGAATAACTGTTTTGTAAAATTCCCTGATAGAGATACTTTCACAGTATCTCTATCTCTGTACACTTTCCACGATCACTTTGGACTTTGTAAGGCTCCTGTACTTAGTGATTCTATAGCCACTTTGTGCCTACTTCTTTTTAGTATACAGGCATTTAGAACACAGACTTAAGTTTGAAACAAGGCTCTACCATTTATTACTCATATGACCTTGAGCAAACTATTTATCCTCTCTAAAACTTCATTTCTTCATCTGTAGAGTAAGAATGGCACTTACCTCATAGATTGTTTGGAAAATAAAATTTCATAAAGCATGAAAAGTGATTGGCAAATTATCTGACCACACATATCACATATCTTCAACATGTTAACCTATTATTATTTTTAATGCTAATCACAGTGTATTTCAATAGCTGGTTCATGTGTATCCTCTGGTATAATTTGAGATCTACTAAGGCAGAGAATGTACTCTATTGATTTTTGTCTACCTGTATCTAGCATGGCTTTTGGCATATAGAAGTAGATAAATAAATCAGTGAGCAAGTATTTATTGAGAATTATAGGAATAAAATTTAAAAATAGAGTTTGACAGGTCCCCAAAAAATGAATCTGAGAGCTAATTAGGATTTATGACCAAAGGCCTCATAGTTTAGTCATTCATTTATTCAGTCAGTCAATCAGTTAACGTATTTCCACTGAGGCAGGGGTAGGGACAGTCAGAGAAAATTGGCCTCTGCCTTGCTATTGCTATTTAATCCTGTAGGCAGGGAAAATCATTGCAAATTTTTAAGCAAGAGAATGGATGTAATTAAAGATAGATAATTGGATTAGAAACCAAAGAAGCAAGATTAGAGTATATAATATTTTTATAATTCATTCAATTATAAAAAGAATCAAGAAACATTATCATAAAATCTATATAGGGGCAGATATAGTCACCTGTAGACTACTGAACCTGCAGACATGTCATTTTACCTACAAAGAGTTTTTTCTAACTGTGTGAAAAACATAGTTTTTGTCTTTAGATGGTCCAGAAGCCCTTCAAGTACCCCAGAGCCCACCAATTCCTGCTATCCTACATTGGGCCTTTCCTCACTCACTGATAGATGCTAAAGAAGAAAAAACAATGTCCGGATTTTCCTCCTTCATCAAATGACTCTGAGCTACATCCGGGCCATGTAGCTCAGCCATTTTGACTACCTAGACTATATTTACTTGTACCTTCAGCATTTACACACTCATATATTTGTACTTTTAAAAATTTTTTCAGATGCCGCTGTCTAAGAAACATATTTTTCTTCTTTTTTAATAACTAAATGAAGTTCTTATTTCATTGCCTTCTTCTACCTGGTGGTAAAGCTTGCCAGTTAAAGACAACCCTCCCTTCTTTTTCCTAGAAGTTAATTTAAAACACTGAAAGATGAGCTAACATCATGATTTACTTGTATGTGGGTATTCAGAGAAGGGTGGGTTTGAGGCTTAATAATGGTCATTAGCCTTCTGGGACATGGGTTGAGAAAGATTCCTCCACAGCCTGCTAACAGGATCATCATCCTAAACAAGAACCCATTAGGTAAGAACGCATGCTCTTCTGACAGGGAGACTCCTCCTGGCCTTCATGCGCACTAGCTTGCATGCTTCCGCAGGGATGCGGGTATTTTCACGACCCCTTATGGCCATGCCTTGTCAATGCAAGGCTCACATCCCATGTTGCAGAGTTCCAGGTCTGTCTTCAGACCTCTGAAACTCACAGAAAATTCTTATCATGTATCACCCTCTCCCTTCAGCTCTTGAGCTGTCCTTTGGTGAGAGGTGCCTGCCTATATCTCTGTCTCTTGATTTGTGTCTAATTTACTCCTCACTACCTTCACTAGGGAATCTTTATTTGTTCATACTGATTTATTACCAATTCTTCAACACCCACTACTCATATTGGAGTCCTGCTCTTGACGTTCAGAAGATTCAGGCTCTTGCAATTGAATCTCCCATGTTTTGTTTTAAAACTGTTATCTATATCAGGGACTTCAATGTCTACTTTAACACTCAAAGGATAAGCACTGAATTCTTCCCTTCTGAATTTTGCAATAAGGGGTTATATGTGACTAACCCTAGCTAGTCACCAAGGTGAAATTAGAAGGGATTGTGCAGGTGGCCCCAAAGGACCAGGGAGATGATACTCAATGTGTTATCCTGATATGTATGCATATTTTTAAAATAAAATTTTCCTCTTCTTTACTTACCTAGAATCTTCTTCCAAACACACACACACAGATATACAAAAACCCAAGATGCTATCATAGAAGCCAAAATAGTTTTTTATGCTTACTTTGTCCTTGTCAAGAAGGGAAAGGAAAGGAACTAATACATACTAAGTGCCTGCTTTATGTGCCAGGCACTTTGCTAGTTGTTTTTAAATAAATTACCTTTTTTTTTAAGCATGAAAAATAACTTGCTTTTACATTGCCCCTAAATGTATTGTTGCTAAGTTTTCTCTAGCCCATCCGTGTAGTCACAGTTTGGATCTGGAATGTCCCCCAAAGATTCATATGCTCAAGGCTTGGTCTCCAATACAGTAATGTTCAGAGGTGGGACTTTTAGGAAATGATTGGGTCATGATCTCATCAGTGGATTCATCCATTGAAGGATTTATAGCTGAATGGATTTGGGGGAGGTCATGGAAACTGTAGGATGTGAAAACTGGTTGGAGAGAACAGTCCTTGAAGGCATGCACTTGGGGACTGTATCTTGTCTCCAGCGACTTCTTCACCTCCCTCTCCTCTCTTTCTCTGTCTCTCAGCTGCCACGAGATAAGCAGCTTCCTTCTGCCACACTTTTTCACCTTGATGTTTCAGTATTAGAGCCAGCCCATTGTGGAACAAAACCCTGAGCCAAAATCAAACTTTTTAAGTTGTTTTTCACAGGTATTTTGTCATAGTAACAAAAAGCTGACTAACAGAAAATCCTGCCATGAGAAGAAATTTTACAATTTACTAGAATGTCCCTGAGCCAAAGCTCTTCATGACTTGCTTTCCAGGATTTCATTTTCACTCCCTTGCTCAAGGTTATCACTGGAATCAGGAGCATTCCAGGAGGGATTGCTAGCCCCTTGGTCAGGTTATCTGGAGGAGACCAGGGCACATCAACATCACACTAGAGCTGAACTTGAGATCAGTTTAAATTCAGGTTAGACTCTAAAGCTACCCCAGGGCCAAACTAGTATGAACATGTCTTAATTAAAAGTTAATGAAATTATTAAGAATGTCCTCTGATCCATATGATTCTCATTCATTCAAAACATACTGAAGTGATTATTCTATTATATGCTAGAAATCCAAGCATCATATATACAATGCCTATCATTTAGGAATTCTTAGATGGTATGTCTGTTTCACATAGGAATAACCATTAAGCAAAAGCTTTAAACAACTAAGTAATTCTTCTAAACAATGTCTCCCCACAAGATATACCAAATTTTTTTTCCATTGAATTTTTTTTCTCCCACTGAATTAATTAGTTTGCTGATTTAAGAATGGATGAATTGCCAATGACTTTGACAGATAGGATGACATCCTGGGCTTTAGTGCACCTTTTGCAATTACTAGAAAGATTCAGATCCAACACCAGAGATCAGTAAGCAAGAGTGTCCCGCATTCTAGCCAGAGGTTGAAAGGGCGTTATTTTTGCTGCAGGATATTTCATTAGACTTTCCAGAGATTCTCATTTGGAAGCCCCATAATTAGTTTACTAACATCTTTTTAAGTGAATGACTAAATAAGCACTAACATTAGTGAAAACAGAGGATAGGACTGAAGTTTATTAATGCTGCTGATTGCATTTTCAGTTTGAGGTTTGCAATTATAGATTCTTCCTTTTATTTAAAACAAATGTCAGTCAACAAAGAGTTGTTGCTCTTTGATAAACTTGTGGAATTCCATTAATCATGTTTAATGATTTATATCTTTCTTAATGGTTCCAAGGAAATAATTTTCTTTGAAACTCATACCATAATTAAAACAGTCTTTTGAGTACTCATGCTGAGCAACTCGAAAAACGTCTTTCTACTTTCTAATCTTATTATCTGATGTTCTGTTTACTCTGTTTTTTACTAAGGAAAGTCTTATATATTTTTTTACCATCATCATCATCAAAAACTTTCAACGTGAGTTGTGACTATATCAGAGAAGTGGGAAGATACAACATATAAAACCAGAATCAATTAAACCTGGCAAGTTGTAGGCTTATATGCTAAGACCACAGAGATTTGGAAGCAAAGGACCCATGTTTAATTTCTGATTCAGTCCCTTATTCACAGTGTGGTTCCAATTCCTCATTTGGAGTTTTGGTTTTTTTCCTCCCTGTGAGATGCAAACAACATCATCATTTCACAGGATTTTTGTGAGAATAAAAGGGTTCATTAGTGAATGTGTGTCATATGTGACAGTGCCTGCACTACTCCAAGAGCATAGACTATACAAAATACATTTTCTTCCTACCTTTCTACCTCCCTTTCCTAAGCCATGTGCAGGGATTAAGGAATAACAGCAATTATTTTTTTATTTCAATCTAAAGAAAGAGAGACTCTCAACAGAATAGTTAAGTTCCCAGAAGGTAGTTGGAGCACAGGAATTGGTGGTGAGGATGAGTGATGATTTTCAACCTAAGGCAGGGCAAGGGCCAGGCCCAGCCCCCAGGCTGATAATGATATGTAAGAATGAGCTCTCAGTGCTGGGAGGTGACCTGGCAGAAAACAAGGCAGTTTGGAAGGACACAGAGATACTGGAAGGAAATCACAATCGTTATCAGGGCAGAATGCCAGGAATACATCTTAGAGCATTTAAAGTCGATTTTAAGGACAAAAAAGAACCCCTATTATCAAGATTCATGCTCATGGAGGAGAAGTTAGGGCTTGGAAATGAGACAAAAACCCAACATGGGAACTGGAATGTCCCACTAGGGTTAGACTGGCAGCTAGGTGACTCAATGTCAAATCTCACAATAGGACAGGACTGAGTCTGCAAGTGACAATTCAACAGCCCCAGATCTGGAGCAGAACTAGAAAATAATGTAGGTCTGAAAAATATGTGTTCAGGTACCAGAAGTCTAACAAACAGACTGGATCGTATCTCTGTCTTCTAAGGTCTTGCAAAACTGAAAGAAAATGACAGCAATACCACTGTAGGGGAATATATTGGTCATTTGTTAGCAAAAGCAATACATAGAATGTTAATTTTCATGCAAGGAGAGGATAAATTCCATGGCAAATTAGTGACAAAGAGGGGTTGTTGCAGGAAGTGGGGGTTTTGAAGCTATTTGGGTAACATGAGAGACAGATGTGGCCTGAGTAGTACTTTTTGAATATGAAATATAGGTTGAGAAGGCTCAAGTGCAGGAAGAAGATTAATAAGTACAAAAGATTTAACTGATTTGTATAAGGACAAAGGATATGAAAATAGTAGGAAAAGATATAAGAATTAAGGTAATCCAGACATCAAAAGGCATGAAAGATGATAAATTCAAGGTAGTCCAACCACAGAAATGGATTCAACTTTAATTTTTCTCTAGGACTAATAGAAATCCTTCAGTTCTATGGCAGCTCTCATCCTCAAAATTTTATTAACCCTTTAAAAGGTAGCATCTTGGCAGAGGAGTAAAGGTAATAAATAATGTATTGTACACATCCCTGACCTCCAAAAGAATAGCTAGAATTAAGTTTAGGCAGCTTTTCCATTCATTCCTAAAAAATAGAGCCATATTCATTTATATTCTAATTGGTCAGGTCACAAAAAATACATATTAATGAAAATGGGCATCAATTTTATAGTAGAAACAGCGTGCCTGTGTTAAAAATGACCTTTTTAGAGATGACTTATAGTAGATATTTAAGAAAGGTAAGAAATTCTTGGTTAAAGGTACAGGGTTTTTATTCTATGTATTATTTTATCCAGGTATGTGAAATAAATTCTGTTGAAACCTGCCAGGGAATTCCCACTTGGGCTCCATAAATAAGTGTGTAAGCAGAATGTTTATTTGGGTCACGAAGCAAAGGTACTAAACTAGAAATGTGAAAACAAAGCTTTTAAACCAAAGCCCCATAAACCTGAAAGAATGATTTTTGTTGAGTCTTCTAACCTCTCCTTCCTTCTACATTTTTTATTCTACTGTTCTGGTCCTACACAAACCTTCTAATGTAATACTTAATGCCTTACCTGGCCTCAATCCTAGCAGGTAACTCATATTTTGAACAACTTCTGTGACCTCAGAGAGAGCTGATCAAATTTTCCAGAAAATTGATTTCACAACTTATTGTTGAAAATAAAAATCTCATAAATTAAGAAATAAACTTATTAGCTCTTTTACATTTAAAAATACAAAACTAATGACTTTGATTTTTGTTATGTAAAGTAATTCAAAACTTTGTAAACAGATTATGCCCAGAATAAATGCTACAGTCTGAGACATACTAAGGATTCTGCTTTCAAGTATAAGGCAAAGTTCTATGGAAAAGCCTATGGAGAGCATGAATACACTTTTTTTTTGAGAGAGAGAGAGAGAATTTTTTAATATATATATATAATTTTTTTTTAGTTCTCGGTGGACACAACATCTTTACTTTATTTTTTATTTTTTTTCTTCTTTTTTTATTGGCTGTTCAGAACATTACAAAGTTCTTGACATATCATATTTCATACATTTGATTCAAGTGGGTTATGAACTCCCATTTTTACCCCGTATACAGATTGCAGAATCACATCGGTTACACATTCACATTTTTACATAATGCCATACTAGTGACTGTTGTATTCTGCTACCTTTCCTATCCTCTTCTATCCCCCCTCCCCTCCCCTTTCATCTTCTCTCTCTACCCCATCTGCTGTAATTCATTTCTCTCCCTTGTTTTTTTCCCTTTCCCCTGCGCATGCCTCTTATATGTAATTTTATTATTTTATTTTTATGTGGTGCTGAGGATCGAACTCGGCACCCTGGGCATCCCAGGCGAGCGCACTACCGCTTGAGTCACATCCCCAGCCCATGAACACACTTTTTATGTTGTTTTTAAAGCATTATAAACTTGTAACTGACTGCCAAATAAATGTAGTGGATAGAAGCCACATTTATCTTTTGTGCACTATCTTTTTATTTCCTTTCTGTAAAAGGATTTTTTTTTTTTAAGTTCACACACTCAAATGCACAAAGAAAGACTGGACCCCAAACATTTCAAAAACATTTTCAAAAGATTAGGATCAGGGAATGAAGGATAAATGATAGCAGAGCAAGGAAAGCAGATACCTTGGCTTGCAGAGGGCAATACAAAATGCTGACGGTGCTCAGGAAAACAGAAACTGGTCTGAAAATAGGAATGATTACAAGGCCAAGGAAGAAATTAGAAGCCTGAGCCTGATTCCAGTTTACGCAACCAGGCAACTTCCCCTGCCCAGCTCCAACAGAAAGCAGGCTATTTATTCTCTGGAGGGCTAAGAAGAGGGAGGCCTTGAGCCAGAAACCTAGTTAAGGTCAAGGGTTGAGATGAAAAGAGACATTCTGGGAGAAGTCTGCATGCCTTTGTCTGTTTTTCATAATGCTGTCAGACAGGTTTGTACCCTCCAGGGAAGACAGAGGGGACTCCTCCCAGCTAGCCAACAGAAGAGATGGACAAAGGCAGACAGGCACAAGTTTCCCAGTGAAATAGCAGGGTCTCGGCCCAGCCAACCTCATTGAGCCCACCTCTCCACACTTCCTGCCTTTCTATTTTTTAGTGCCTTGATCTCAAAGAAACATTGAAGAAACAGCAGGCTTTCAAGGAAAGGCTTTAAAAATGTTTTTAGAATCAGAAAATGATGCAAAGAAGGGAAAACATTTTTGTTCAAAAATATAATTTAAAACTTCAAAGATATTACTCCTGGAAATTAAAGAATATAACGAGTAAAGTAAAAATAGAGAAACTCAAAAATAATCTTGAGAAAATTTCCTAGAAAGTAGGACAGAAAAACGAAAGGAAAGAAAACATGAGGAAGTTAGAAGATCCATCCAGAAGATGGCACATGTGAACAATGAGGGTTTCAGAAAGAAAACAAGGAACTGGAAGAAAAGAAATGATCGAATTATTAACACAAGAAAATTTTGCAGAAAGTCAAGACACGACTTTGAAGACTGAAAGAACCAAATGTTCTTAATGAAAACTGAAAATTGGAAAAGAATCCTAGAGGCTTTAACTGAAAACAAAAATAAAATAAAATAAAAAGAATGGGGTTTAAAATGCTGCCAGACTATCATGCTAAGTGAAATAAGCCAATCCCCAAAAACCAAAGGCCGAATGTTTTCTCTGATATACGGATGCTAATCCACAACAGGGGGAGGGGGAAGAATAGAAGTTCAGTGGATTAGACAAGGGGAATGCAGGGAAGGAACAGGGGATAGGAATAGGAAAGATCGTGGAATAAATCTGACATAACTTTCCTATGTGCATTTATGAATACACCACAGTGAATCTCACCATTGGGTAAAGACACAAGATATTAATTAAAAAATAATAATAACTATGGGTAAATTGGCAGAAGAATCAATAGGGGGAAGGGAGCAGGTGATCAGGAAAGGGAAGGGGAAAGAGAGGTATAATGGTCAGAATTAGGATAAGATATATTCCAAGCTTGTATAATTATGTCAAAATGGAATCTACTGTCATGTATAACTAAAAAGAACCAATAAAATAAAATCATCATACTACAGTGATGCACGCATACCCACATTTATAGCAGTACAATTCACAATAGGCGTATTATGGCATCAACGTAGGTATCAATCAATGTAAGAATGGATAAAGAAAATGTGGTATATATACACAACAGAGTCTTATTTATCTAAAAGAAAAATAAAATTATGTCATTTGCAGAAAAATGGATGGAACTTGAGACCAATGTGTTAAGCAAAATAAGTCAAACTCAGAAGGATAAAGGTTGTATGTTTTCTCTTATATATAGAAGCTAGAGAGGAAAAAGGAAAATAAAGTTAAGAGGGATCTCATGGAAATCAAAGGGAGATCACTAGAGGAAGATGATAACAGGATGGTGTGGAGTGATGGGGGTGATTTAGCCAAATTATATTGTTATATTGTGTGCATATATGAATACAAAACAATAAATCCCATCATTATGTATAACTATAATGCACCAAGAAAAGAATGTGGAAAGAAAAAAAGAAGAGTTCTGCCAGACCCCATACCAGTGACACTAGAGGTGAGAATCAAGGACATATTACCTTGAAACTCTGAGAAAAAAGAAATATTTCCAACTGGAATTTTACATTGAACTCAGTACTAGTCAAGTAGGCAGGAAGACAGATAATCTTGGTAGACTTGCAGGTGTTCAAATATTTCACTTTTCCTTTCACCTTTTCTCAAGAAGTTAGTAATAGAGACCCAGTGGATTCTCAAAGTTTGTTTTGGGGTTTTTGTTTGTTTGTTTGTTTTTGTTGTTGTTTTTCAGCAGGAGGGATCAAACTCAGGGCCAGCCCATGCTGGGCAAGTATTCTACAACTGAGCTACATCCCCAGCCCAACAAACTATTATTTTTAAAGCAACTACCTAGTTCAAGAAATAAATAATTTTTAAACTATTACTTCATATTTTCAAGCCAACTGCACTCCCATCACCAACATATTAAAGCATCCATTTTATTCCTTTCCTACTACCAACATTATTATGTTTTAAGTCATCAAGAGGAATGGCATTGCTATTTTAGTAAAATTGAGCATTTTCCACGTTTACTAACTGCTTAGATTTATTTAATCATGTGTTTCTTTTTGTTGAATGTTGTATGAGAGGGAACTTTTTTTTCCCTAAACAACTGGCACATGTCACAGCTGTTGTATAATTATCTTTTGTGAACTAGGTGGTTGTGCTTAGTATTTTCATTGACTTGGAATTTTCTAGTTGTGTATATTTATTTCTCAGTGTTATAAATAACATCAAATAACTTCTCTTGAAAAGTAACTGGGTTGCATATTTTCTGAGAACTAAATATCTGTTAAACTAAAATATCACACACTTAAATATCTGTTAAACTAAAGGATGTTTAGTTTAATAGATATTTAAGGTGTGCCTGACAAGTGCCAAGAATTTGATTTTCTGCTCTTTTTACACCTGAAGACCAATTTTTATGGGTCCAATTTTGTTGTTCCTTTGTAGAGAATCCCTTTCTATGCTATTATTATGAGTTTTGTCTCTCTACACTTGGATGTTTTTCACTAAGGTATTGCTGCCTGTTGATTTCCTTTGATACGTATTTCTTGGAACCAGATACACCAGTATCTTGAGAAAAATTAGGTATATTCACGATTCACTGAACCCTCCCAATGGAATGCACTAGATTGGATATGAAATCATCACTCTCTCAGTTCTCAATGTCCTCCCTTCCCTTCTTGTGGCACTGACATGGCAAATCCCCAACCCCAAAAGAACTCTCTCAGCAAGGTTCTTACCTTGTCTATAATTCAAGCTATTTTTCTTCCTAATGCACTTCTGACCTCAGCAAACCATTCCCCATGTGGTTTACTCTAGGTAAGGATATTTCAGAAGCAGTGACCACAGTTAGTTGATTTTTCTTTTCCCAGTCTTTCTCATCAATCAGCATGTTGCACAATGCCTGGAACACAGTACAGCGATATTTTTTTAAACTGGAGAATAAACTAACTGTAAGCTACTTGCAGCATTACAATATTAAACACTACGGTTGAAAAATTTAACACTCAAGAGTGTCCACTTCTACTCTCTAGAAGTTATCCTTAATCTGAGGAAATCTCTAAGGAATGTCAACTGAGGTCATTTATCACAGTTCTTTAGGTGAATAGAAAATATAAATTGGAAAGTGACTTCTCCATTCATTCCAGAAGTATCAGTACAAACCACAATGCCAGCAGTGTAGCATTGTAGTTGAAAGCTCTCATATCACTTGGAACTAACTATATCGCAACCACTCACCATGTGACACAGCACAAATTATTTAACTACTATTAGCTTGAGTTTAATCAGCTGTCAGTTGAAACTGTGTTTACCTCAGAGAGTTGTGCTGGCCAAGGTAGTGCTCAGGTGAAATGAGCCAATGAGGTTTATGAAAAGGTGCTCAAGATCATTAAACATCAAGCAAATGCAAATAGGAACTACAAGGAGATACTACCACATGTCTCTTAGAATGACTGCTATCAAAAACAAAACAAAAAGCAGAAGATAAAAAGTATTCATGATGATGTGAAGAAATTGGAAGCCTTGACCACTACTTTTTCTTTCCACATTTTTTTCATTCATGCATTAGTTGTACATAATTATGGATTTTGTTGTTACATATTCACTAGTCCACTACCTTTGAAAATGTAAAATAGCATAGCCACTATGGAAAATAGTTTTGAAATTCATTTTAAAAAATTAAACAGAACTACTGTGCAATCCAGGCATCCAAATTCTGGGTATTTATCCAAAAGGATAGAAAGCAGAATCTCCAAGAGATATTTGCCTTTCCATGTGCATTGCAGCACTATTCATAACAGCCATGATGTGGAAATAATCTAAATGGCCATTGACAGAGGAGTAAATAAGAGCATGTGTTATACACACATGTGAAATATTATTCAGTCTTTAAAAAGAAGAAAGTTCTGAGCTAGTTGTGGTGGCACACACATCTATAATCCCAGTGGCTTGGGAGGCTTATCAGGAGGGTCATGAATTCAAAGCCAATCTCAGCAACTTAATGAGGCCCTAAGCAACTTAGTGAGACCCTGTCTCAAAATAGAAAATAAAAGGGGCTGAGAATGTAGCTCAGTAATAAAGTGCCCCTGGGTTCTACCCAGGAGAAGGAGGAAGAGAAGTGGGACCAGGGGAGTTCTGTCATGTCCAAGCACATGCAGGAACCTTGAGGATATTCTTTTAAGTCAAATAAGCCAGTCATGAAAGGACAATTGCTCCTTGCTTAGACTTACATGAGGTATCCAGAGTAGTGAACCTCATAGATGCCCAGAGCACAACTGTGGTTTCCAGGGACTTACAGGAAAGAGAAATAAGGAGTTACTATATAGTGTGGATAAGCTTTCAGTTATCAGGATAAACAAGTTCCATAAATCTGCTGTACAACATTGTGCATATGGTCAGCAAGAATATACTGTAGTGAAAAGTTATTTAAGAGGGTAGATCTCATGTTTTTGACACAATTTTTAAAAACTGACTTCAATGGAGCATAAATCTAAGTGTAAGTGCTAACTAAAGCCATAAAACTTGTAAAAGAAGACATACAAGTGAATCTTCATGAATTTGGGTTAGAGAAAGGTTTCTCACAGCAAAAGTGCAAGTGGCAAAAGAAAAATGGGATTTTATCATCATTAAAAACTACTGTTATTTCAAACAGTACTATCAAAAAGAAGAAAAGATACCTATCAAGTGGAAGAAAATATTTCCAAATCATAAATCTTATTAGAGACTTATGTCTAAAGAGAACATTTACAACTCAATGATAGAAACATAAACAACCCAGTATTTTTAAGTGGGCAAAATATCTAAGTCAAGATTTCTCCAAAGAAAATATACAAATAGCAATATGGCAAATAATCACAGGAAAATATTTTCAACATTTTTCCATTAAGGAAATTCAAGTCAAAACCACAATTAGACAGCACTTCCCCCTGACTAGAGCTTCTCTAATCAGTTAAACTGATGATAACAAGTGTAAATGAGGATGTAGAGAATTTGGACCTCTTATGGTGTTAGTGTCAAAAGGTGCAGCCATTTTGGAAAGCAATCTGATAGTTCCTCAAAATGTGAACAGAGTGTTACTCTTTGACTTAGCAATTCAACTCCTTGGTACATTCTCAAGAGAAGTGAAAACATATATCCAGATGAATGTTCATGTCAAAATTATTCATATAAGCCCAAAAGTGGAGGCAATTAAAATGTCTATCAACTGATGAATGTATAAATAGAGAATATCCCTTCAGAGGTAGTCATTCAGCAGCTGGGGGGGGGGAGTTCTGATAGACATTACAATGTGGATGCTAGAGTTTGAATCTGGAACATCCTCAAAAGACTATCTATTAAAGGCTTAGTCCCCACGTTGGTGCTATTAGGAGGTTCCGGAACCTTTAGGAAGAATGTCCTTAGATCCTTGGGAATGTGTTTCTAATGGGCGATTATGAGATTCTAGTTGGTACTCTTTCTCTTTTGCTTCCTAGCATGAGGTGAGCATGCTCCACAATGTGTTCCCCACTGTTTTCACCCAGCAAACTCATGAGAGGCTGAAAACAATAGGTCCAATGATCTTGTATTGGAATCTCCAAAACTGTTAACCAAAATGAAACTTTATCTTTTAATTTAATTCTATCTGCCATTTTATTATAGTAATAGAAAGCTAACTAACACAATAATAAATTTTAAAAACAATATGCTAAACAAAGAAACCAATCACAAAAGACTGTTTAGAGTATGATATTATTAATACAAAATTCTAGAATAGGCAAATCTATAGATACAAAGTGGATTAATGGTTGACTAGGGCTTGGGAGTTTGGGGAGAAATAAGGAATAACTTCTTATGAATATAGAGCTTTTGAAGGTGAATGAAAATAAAAACATTCTAAAATTGATTGTGATTATTGCACAACCTATACTAAGGACCATTGTACTATGCACATAAAATAGATGGATCATACAGTTCATGAATTATATCTCAGTAAAGCTGTTAAGTATTTCAAAGAAGCACTTGTGTTCCAGTCCACAATAATGTAAGGGCAGCAGAAGGCACCTTTACAACCCTGAAATTGAGCACTTCCTTCAATTTTGTGCCTTTTGATGCCTTCCTACCTTCACTCTAGTCTTGGCCATGGCTATGTGAATTAAACATCACACAAAAGATACTTAACACAAGTGCATCCCAAAAGCTTAGTATGTGTTTGCAGGTGTGATTATGAAATATCAAGAACTTGCTAGTCTCTGGACCTATGAAGATAACAATAAATATATTGAATACATGAACCATTCTTTATTCTTTATTCTGTGAAGATTGGATCATTAACCCAATTGCATACCCCAGCAAATGGCACCACTTGCAAGAAATCTGTAGGCAGCTTGGATCCAGAATATTATATTAAACTGCATCATCAATAAGAGTATAAAGAAACATGACACTATTTGTTTTCATTAAGAATTAATCTCAAAAAAAAAATTAATCTCAAACCATATAGATATTCATCAAGAGTGTAACAGCATAACTAACTATGAAAAATCTCACATGGAATTATAAGTCCATCTGGAGATATGGGCAAGACTTCAGAAAGGGCTCATTCCCTGCACTACCACCCTCAGGTTTGCAGATGAGAGACAGCTTTCTGGGAAGAGAAGGTAAAGATCACCGGAGGCAGGGTAAAGGTGAGCTAAGGCAAAGCTGGAACCAGTCTGGCAAGTTTGGAAAACTAGTATTTTGCTGTGGGGCATGAAGAGTGGCAAGATGCAGATGCTTAGAGTCTCGCTAGGGTGGGGCTTGGTCTAAAGGGCTTTCTAGAGCACAAAAAGGTCTGAGCTTCTCCAAAAGGCAAGTGTGAGTCAGAAGAATCCCTTAAACAAGGGTGCAACATAATCAAATAGGAGGTTCAGAGGTCTTTCAAAAGTAAAGTGAATTTATTTTGATTACCAAAAAATAGACAAATATTTGGTGCTTTTCAAACCAAAGTTTGTTCTTGTTTTTTGTTCAGGGCTGTTTCTTGACTAATACCCAGAAATCACTTGCTCTGAAACTCCCTTATTGAAGTCCTTAAAAAAAGATTGAGTTTTCCTTTTTGTATGTTCATGACAACTGCTCTTATCATTTCTTTCATATATCTAACATAATATTATATGTTGTTTATTTTTAAATGCAATAGAAACCCAACAAAATAAAAAGTGTACCTTTTCTTGCATCATTTGGTTAAATATTCCATTTCAAATTCTCTCCCTTACCCCAGATCTTAGTTTCAAGTATCACTTCAGTAAAATTAGTTCAGGCTCAGTAACATTCCAGTTTTTTATTTATCTTAAACCTTGTGTGTGAAAGACAGTAGCTAAGTAAATAGGTTTTCTTGGGAATGTTTTAGGCTGAAAACCTTGTTTATCTGTTTAGAATTTCTGGTCGTCTACATACTTGGCTGCAGATCAAATAAGGAGAAACTTTCTGTCAAAGGCACTCATAAGAAAAACAGCTCAATCCCCTGCAGGGACATCACCATGTCCTAACAGCATCTGACCTTCTACCACTAGCTTCCTACATTGTCAACAATAGAAGGCAAGTTCTGACACTTGCCTCACTTCAGGCAGCTGGCAGGCACAGAGGGACCTCACAGAACTGAAGGTTGCTGAAACTAAGTGCTTGTTCTCCTACTGCTATCACAGCTGATATAGCATGGGCTAATGTCCTCTCTTTCTGTTTAATTATTAGACTTTAAAGTCTTTACTTAAAACTTGTACTAGGGCTGCTTCTTACAATCCACCAGAGATACAAAATGGAGCCATGCAAGAGACAGCAATTTATTTCAGTTATTCATGGTGACACTTTTTTTTTGTCACTTAAGTATTTGAAATTTCTTTGGAGCAGAAAATATGGCACATTTTATGGATTCATAGATCACTAGGCTGTGGTATTTAAGAGGAAGCAAGAAGTCAAGGATATTTCCAAGGTATTTCGCCTGTGCTATAATGGGTGGATTGGAAATTATAGAGCATTTGGGAGATATGAGAGGAAAAAGAGAAAAGGTCGAAAAGATAAGCTATGGTTAAATTGTGAAGGACCTCATACTTCATGCTAAAGAACTTGGACATTATCCTGTGGGCAATAGGCTTTAAGCACAAAAAAAGTGATACAGGAAGATTTCTATTATCTAAAAAATAATTCTGGAAGCACATTCAGCATGGAGTAAATGGGCAAGACTAGAAAATGAGAGATGACTTAGAACAATATTGTCATAGTCCAGGTGACACATAATGAGAGCCAGAAAAGAATATGGATGGCAGACTCCTCTTAGTGTCCCCTGACCTAAAAATGAGGTTACTATAGACACACTAAGCAAAGGTGATAAATGAACATATGGACCATGTAGTGGCAAGCAGACTCCATTGCATCCTGATTCATCACCAGATCAATGCATTTCTTACCTAGACAGTTCAAGAGATATATCGATGACCCCTTTTCAACACATCCAACACTTCTTAGGAAGTGTTTATACCACTACTTAGGCCAATATTTTACCTAGACTCTATGGTTTAAATTTATTTTAGTTGGGACTGGGAATCAAAATAAATGAGTGCTAGTCTTTATTTGGCCTATGGTTAAATCACTTCATTGTTTTCGACCCTGATAGTCTCATCTCAGAAAGAGGGAATTTGGTTACATGTCCCTTCATACCCCAGACCTGAATTGTCCAACATTCTACCATTGCCGAATAGAAGACCTTGTTGTGATATTAATTGGTTATCATCCAAATGCATTACTATCCTTGCATCTACTCATTGAGCATCTTCAAGCATATGGTTTATGTCAAGATTAAACACACTTTGAACTGAACCTTTTGTTTAAGAGTGATGAAGTGGTTAATTGCTTTCATATTTTAACTCTGTCTTTTACTGAATAAGAAAAATATATGCAGATAACCATTACCATTTGCCTGTATTTTTATATGAGAACAGGTAAAGTCAATGACGAATGTCTTTAAGCAGCAAAAACTCTTGTTAATAGTTTATATGTAATGAATGACTATATCTCATCTTTCTTGCTAAGAAATAGGACAAATAGTTTCTTAATTTTTTAAATGCATATTGGCTTCTTGCCTTTTATTTTTAATATACTTCATCTCCTAGAAAAGTTTTAGGTTCGCAACAAGTTTGAAAGGAAGGGACAGAGACATCCCAAATATTTGCCACTCCATAGAGATCCAGTATTTCTATCCATCAAAATCCCTCACCAGAGTGGTATATTTCTTAACAATTGATAAACCTATAATGAAAAATAATTTTCACCCCCAAGTCCATAGTTTACATTGGAATTCAGCCTTTTTCTTGTACACTCTAAGGGTGTGGGCAAATTTATAAAGGGGTGTCTCCACCATTTTGGCATTCAACTAAGTAGACTTATTCCCTAAAAAAATTTATGCTCTTCCTGTTCCTCCCTGCCTCCCTACTCTCAGCCTCTGACAATCTGTAACCCTTTCACTATCTCAAGACTTTTGCCTTTTCTAGAATGTCTAATAGTAGCCTTTCAGATTGGCTTCTTTCACATCTTTTTAAGTAGCATGAACTTCAGGTTCTTCCATGTCTATTCATGACTTACTAGTTCATTAACTTTTAGTGCTGAGTAATATCCCATATCTGGATGGACTACAGCTCATTTACCCATCATGCTCTGAATTTGGACACTATGAATACACCCGCTGTAAATATTTGTGTGCAGGTTTTTGCATGTATATTAGTCTTTAATATTCTTAGGTAAATTCAAGAGTGTGATTGCTAAATAGTATGGTAAGAGTATGTTAAGTTTTGCACTGCCAAACTGTCTTTTAGAGTAACAGTACCATTTTGAATTCCACCCCACAATGAAAGAGTGTATGTTGCTCCATACGCTTTCTGGCATTGAATGTAGTTAGTGTTTTTAATTTTGACTGTTCTAATAGGTGTGTCATGTTATTTCAATGTTTTTTTTAATTGCAATTTCCTAGTGACATAATATTAAGCATTTTCTTTTCTAAATGCCTCTTTTCCATCTGAATATCTTCTTTGGTTAAGTATGTGTTCAGATCCTTTGTCAATTTATTAATCAGATTGTTTTCTTATTGTTGAGTTTTAAGAGTTCTTTGCTTATTTTAAATATGTTAAAGAGATAGGTATACTTCTATGTTTATTGTGGCAGTATTCACAATAGGCAAGGTCTGAAAACAACGTAAGTATTTGTCAGTGGATGAATGGATAAAGAAAATGTCATATATATTTATGAATGAAAATGTCATATATATATGTATATATATATAATACTATTTATTCATAAAGAAAAAAAATTTTATCATTTGTCACAACATTGATGAACCTTGGGGACATTATGATAAGTGAAATAAGCCCAGAACAGAAAGACAAATACTGTCTACATGTGGAATTTAAAAATGCTGATTTCATACAAGTTGAAGCTAGAATTATGCCATCAGCATGTGGGAGAGGAGATGGGGTTCAAAGCAGATGAAATTTCAGTTATATAAGAGGAATAAATTCAAGAGATATAAAACATAGGGACCATAGTTTATAATATATTGTATTCTTAAAAAATGCTGAGAGTGATGTGTTCAAACCACAAAAATGAGAATTTTGTTAAGCAATGAATGTTATGTATCTAGATCTAGTCATTCCTCAAATACACGTATACTTCAAAACAAAATGTTTTCAATGTGAACTCATATCATTTTATCTGTTGTTTAAAAATAAATATAAGCCCTAGCATGGTGTGCCTGTAATCCCAGTGGCTCAGGAGGCTGAGGCACAAGAACTGCAAAGTCAGCCTCAGCAATTAAGTCCTATGCAACTTATGAGACCCTGTCTCAAAATTTAAAAAAAAAAATTAAAAAGGGCTGGGGAATGTGCCTCAGTGATCGAGTGCCTCTGGGTTCAATCCCCAGTACCAAATAAAATAAAATAAACTGATTAGTGATAGAGTTGGATTAATATCTACCACATTTATTACACTTCTCCATTTGTTGCTTTTGTTCTTTGTTACTTGGTTAATGGAAAAATCAAATGTGGCACATTCATCAATGGAATGTTGTTTGGGAATGAAATACTGAGACATTTTTTAATGTGGATGAACCTTAAAATCATGCTAAGTGAAAGAAGCAATTCACAAAAGATCACAGGTTGTATAATTACATTTCTATGAAATGTTCACAACAGATAAATCTATAGAGACAAAATCCTACTGGGATTAGCAAGAGGCAGGAATGAGAAATGACTGACATTGGATAAAAGTTTAATGGGGAAGTGCTGGGAGCCACAGCCAATTAATATGATGCATGGCATTTTTGATTGAAAGGTGATGCCAGCTAGCCATTGAGATGATATGATTATGTTAAAAATTACATTCATATGGATACCGGACTCCTGCTGCGGGACTCCTGGAGAGTTCCCATTGGTTGGGAAAGTGCAGTAGGAGGGAATTCCGGGGAGGCGCTTGCGCTAGAGTTCCGGGAAGGAACCGGCAGAACGCCGCGTGGGTGGATCGGGAAGCTTCCCGGGCACGGGCGTGCTATTGGCGGTTTTTTCAAATAAAGTTTGTTCCTGTTTGAGTGGCTCGTGATCTTGTGCCCAGCCAGACAGCGGCAACTGGTGGCCCTGTACGGGGAGCGCCTGAA
The DNA here is from genome assembly GCF_048772815.1 of Callospermophilus lateralis. Lineage (NCBI taxonomy): Eukaryota > Metazoa > Chordata > Mammalia > Rodentia > Sciuridae > Callospermophilus > Callospermophilus lateralis. Next base: position 117,654,349 of record NC_135306.1, on the reverse strand, counting down.
GCTTGGAGGTGAGTAAAATTGCTCGCCCCTGAGGGAAGGCGACAGAATGGGTGACCATTTCAAAAAACAATGTGTTCTTCTTTTGATTTATTTTGTTTTTGTTTCAAGCTGCCTATCCCTAGAATTTTCTCAGGAAAACTGGGAAAAATGGTTGGCTCAAGGCTTGAAGTTGTTTGGCCCGGAGAAAGAGAAAATTGATACAACTATTCTTTGCTCCGTTTTTGTTTCATTCTGTTTCGGCTTTGTTTTATGCTACCTTACTGGGTTGCGTTACCTTTATAGTAGATTAGAAACTAGTAAAAAACAAACCGAAAAACTGTTAAGTAAATTGTTAGAGGTCCAAACTGTGGTAGAAAACATGTCAGGTCAAGCAAAAGAGAAGGTCTCTCCAGCTAGTCAGACAGAGGAAAATTTGAAGAAAGAAAGCTTAGAGGAAAAACGACCATCAGTTGGGGAGTTACAACAGGAGGCTGCTACTAACTCCGTTCTATCACCAGAGGGCGTAATTCAACCAACAGCTCCATCTGCAGCTGAGCGGCCCTCAATTCCTGTAGTTAATGCACAAAATCCTAAGGCAAGATCCCAAAGACTAGCATGCCCTGTACTTGAGCAGGCAGGAGGGCAACGAATTCACCGCGCTCTAGATTTCAAAACAGTAAAGCAATTAAAGGAGGCTGTAACAACCTATGGCCCGCAAGCACCCTTCACCATAAGCATGGTCGAATCTATTACCAACTTAGACATGACACCAGCAGATTGGGCTAACATGTGTCGATCTGTGCTAAATGGAGGACAATATTTGTTATGGAAGGTTGCCAATGAAGAATTCTGCATGGAGACAGCTAGGCGAAATACAGCAGCCGGTTACCCTCAAAGAAATCTGGAGATGTTGTTAGGAAAGGGACCTTATGAGGGTCAACGGCAACAAATTGAATATGATCCTGGTGTATACGCACAAATTGCTGCAGATGCAGTTAGGGCATGGAAAACTTTACAGGGGCATGGAGATTTACAAGGACAGTTATCTAAGGTAATACAAGGAACTAACGAACCTTACGCTGAATTTGTAGATAGGCTTATTCAGACAGCTTCTAGAATATTTGGAGATGTAGAACAAGCAATGCCATTTATAAAACAACTGGCTTATGACCAAGCAAATCGTTGCTGCAGAGAGGTCATTAGACCATGGAAACATGAAGATTTAAACACATATATTAAATTATGTAGAGACATTAATGAACAAGGACAAGTCTTAGCAGCAGTGCAACAGGCTTTAGATGCCAGGCCAAAAACATGCTACAATTGTGATCAGACAGGACATTTTAAAAGGAATTGCCCCATAGGAGGAGGGTTTAACAAGGCTAGGTATCAAAGGAATAGAATACCAGATATTTGCCCACGATGCCGTAGAGGGAGACATTGGGCTAATGAATGCCGTTCTCAAACTACCATAGAGGGCACTCCGTTATCAAAAAACGGACAAGGATCAAGTGTTTACCCACGATATCGTGGAGAAAGGCATCAGGCTCCATTGCCAAAAAACGGACTGGAGGGCCCAATGCTCCGGGGCCCAAAACCACAAATATACGGGGCAATGGAGGAACCCAGCAGCACCATCAAGGTAGTGCCCAGGACACATTATCCATTAAATCCCTCATCAGACAAACTAGAGGGAGCGCAGGGCTGGACATCTGCGCCTCCGCAAGAGCAGTACTAACTCCAGAGATGGGAATTCAAATCATTCCCACAGGAGTAAAAGGACCTCTTCCCCAAGGAACGGTAGGCTTATTATTGGGACGCAGTTCTTCCACACTAAAAGGACTTATGATAAGTCCCGGGGTAATTGATCCCGATTATGAAGGTGAAATAAAAATTATAGCTAGTTCTCCAAGAGGCATATCAGTTATCTCACCAGGGGATAGAATAGCACAGTTACTAATAATACCCAGCCTACATGATAAATTTTCTAGTCGTACTGTAGAAAGAGGTACCAGGGGATTGGGCTCCACAGGTGTAGATTGGGCTATGCTGTCTTTAAATTTAGATTCTCGCCCCATGCTAAAACTAAATATTCAAGGATACGACTTTAATGGGCTACTGGACACAGGTGCAGACCTTAGCATCATATCTAGTCAGGAATGGCCAAAACATTGGCCATTACAACAAGCCACTCAAACGCTTCGAGGCCTAGGAGTGGCTACTAATCCCCATAGAAGTGCAATGGTATTAGATTGGAAGGATCCTGAAGGATGTGAGGGAACTATACAGCCATATGTATTGGATCATCTTCCTATAAATTTATGGGGACGAGATGTCCTAGATCAATTGGGTTTAACGTTAACAAATAACATCAATCCTAATGCGCCCACTACTAGGGCTAAACAAGGTTTTAAAAAAGAAAAAAGATTAGGAAAACAAGGACAAAATATAGCAGCACCAATTCAAATAGATCAAGGAACAGACAGACATGGGTTGGATTTTCAGAAAGGGCCACTGAGACAATAAAAATTACTTGGAAATCAGAAAGACCAGTGTGGGTTCCTCAGTGGCCCCTGACTAAAGAAAAGATACAAGTAGCCCATGATCTGGTTAAACAACAATTAGCGAAAGGACATATACAACCTTCCATATCTCCCCATAATACTCCCATTTTTGTTATTAAAAAGAAATCTGGTAAATGGAGATTATTACAAGATTTAAGAGCCATTAATAATGAGATGGTTATTATGGGACCTGCTCAATCAGGGATTCCCCAATTGTCTGCTTTACCAAAAACCTGGTATGTTTTAGCTATAGATATTAAAGATTGTTTTTTTTCAATTCCTATTCATCCTGAGGATAGTCCACATTTTGCATTTACTATCCCTGCACTAAATCATGAAGGTCCTGATCAGAGATATGAATGGAAAGTACTCCCTCAGGGGATGGCTAATAGTCCAACTATGTGTCAAATTTATGTTAACAAAGCAATCCAACCACTTAGAAATCAAAATCCTGAACTACAAATATTTCACTATATGGATGATATGTTATTGGCACATAAAGATAAAAACACACTGCTAGAATGTTATGCCACACTTACAAATTTATTAAAAGGTTATAATCTAGAGATAGCAATAGATAAAGTACAATTAAATCTTCCAATTAATTATCTAGGAGTTCTGTTATCCTCAACCATGGTCCGTCCACCAAAAATTCAAATACGAGTAGATCAACTCAAATCACTTAATGACTTTCAAAAGTTATTGGGAGACATAAATTGGATAAGGCCTTATCTAGGCATACCAACAGGAGAGCTAGGACCTTTATTTGATATCCTAAAAGGTCCATCAGATCCAAATTCACCCCGCATGTTAACGCCTGAAGCAAGAAAGGCATTAAAAATCATTGAAACATATATGGAAAATATGCACTTGGATAGAATTGATATAAGTTTGCCTTTATTATTTATTGTACTACCAACAAAAAATATTCCTACAGGAGTATTTTGGCAAGAAGGTCCATTATTGTGGATACATTTATCTTATTCTCCTAATACTATTCTTACTAGATATCCTGAGGCTGTAGGACAATTAATACTCAAAGGAATAAAAGCAGCAAAGGGAGTGTTTGGGATTTCTCCCAATAAAATTATTACTCCATATACTATGGATCAAATTGATGAGTTAGCCAATGAGTTAAATACTTGGGCAATAATCATGTGTAAATCTAATGTTTCATTTGATAATCACTTGCCATCTAATCCTTTGTTGTCTTTTTGGTCTAAGCATCCTGTAGTTTTTCCAAAAATGACAAGAAAGACCCCTATCATGAATGCTCCAAATATATTCACTGATGGGTCAAATAATGGTACAGCAGCAGTAGTTACCCCTGATCAAACTTTTACATTTTTAGTACCCAAACAATCAGCTCAAAAGGTAGAGCTTAATGCAGTATTACAAGCTTTTATGATGTTTAAAGATTCCGTATTTAATTTATTTTCTGATAGTCAATATGTAGTTAATGCTATAGTATCCCTTGAAGATGCAGGTAGGATTTCCCCTTCTTCTACTGTTTTCTCTTTGTTTTCCACTATACAAAGTCTAATCTGGGACAGAAAAGATCCATTCTTTATAGGACATATCAGGGCACATACAGGATTGCCTGGAGCCCTTAGTTTGGGCAATGATTTAGCAGATAAATCTACACATGACATACATATTTTCTCCACAATAGAAGAAGCTATAAATTTTCATAAAAGGTTTCATGTCAATGCTAATACTTTACAAAAACGTTTTAAAATAACTAAAGAACAAGCCAGACATATAATAAAACAATGTCAAAATTGTGTGACATTTTTACCACAAGTTAATCTTGGAGTCAATCCTAGAGGACTGATACCTAACCATATTTGGCAGATGGACGTCACACACTTGCCAAAATTTGGAAAATTAAAATATTTGCATGTTACAGTTGATACTTCTTCTGGATTTTTGATGGGCTCCCTTCATGCCGGAGAAAAAACTAAAGATGTTATAGCTCATTGCTTACAAAATTTTGCCACTGTGGGCGTTCCAAAACAGTTAAAAACAGATAACGGTCCCGGTTATGCTTCTACCTCTTTTAAACAATTCTGCTCATCATTTGGCATTATTCACATAACAGGAATTCCATACAATCCACAGGGACAAGGCATAGTTGAAAGAGCTCATCAAACTATTAAAATGTACTTATTAAAACAAAAGGAGGGAATTGGAAAGGGGTATATATCCCCCAAAGATAAACTTAAAATAACCCTCTTTACTCTAAACTTTTTAAATTTGGATTCATCAGGACTTAGTGCTGCGGAAAGGCATATGTATCCAAAAAATGTGCATAAGCCTAAAGTTCTTTGGAAAGATATTCTAACAGGACAATGGAAAGGTCCTGATCCAGTGATTGTCTGGAGTCGGGGCTCTGTCTGTGTGTTTCCACAGGGAGAACAGCAACCGATTTGGATTCCAGAAAGACTAACTAAAACGATTTCTACAGATCAAAAAGAAGATGATTTGACTCAAATCCATATCAGCTGATATCCAGAACTCCAGCTTGGCCATTCTTACATCTGCGACTGATTAACCAGGATGCTTTTTTCAATATCTATTTTATTATTGCATTTTTCCATATCATAAGGTTCTATTTTATTTTTGAGCTCATACAGACCTAGGTTGATGTTTTTCTGATCAGTTTTATTTTTTGACTGTGGAGTTTTTAACATTGCAATGGAGATTTCACCTAGGTGAAACTACAAGGCCTTTACTATTGTCTTATGTGTTGTATGTTATATGTGCACACTTCTGTTTTGTGTTATGTGTCTATATGTGCGTATGTCCATAGATCATATATGAGGAGTGCTCATAAAAAAAATGGATCCAAGTACTTTTTATTATTCACGTAATTTTAATGGTTTAATTTAAATTGGGTAAACAGCTGTTAAAAATTATTTTAATATGTGTACAAATAAGCAGGTTAACAAATCTGTTTGTTTATTTTCATCTTTCCTTTTCATTATATTTAATAATTCTGTTCAAGATAATGTAAATTGTTCTAAAAAAAAAAAAAATGTTTTCTTAGTACCTGTTAAAATGTTACATTTTTTTTCTTTCTCTCTTTAACATCATTGTCAGAATTCCTATTTTTCATCCCAGTGCCGGTGAAGACAAAGATGAAACCAAACTACAACTTCTTCGATAAGTATCACAACAAACTGTATAAACTGATACATCAATGATCTTGGGAGGAAATGGACATATTGATAGATTCCTCCACTTTGAACTGCTTACAAAACTTGCCTGGACTATGTATCACTTGTATGCACTGTGATCTATCTGTTGATACAACAAATTATGGTAATGCTGGCGTATCTTTGCTGATGTGTCACCAGTGATGCAATTTTCCCTAGGAGTCGTCAATTGATGTGGTGTTGTGGCATTTCTGTATCCTCCTCCCTTCTACTAGTGATGGTCTAATTTTGGGGGCCAACAGAGGTGAGGCAAAGAACCTCACCCCCCCACTGGCACCAAGGCCAAATCTGGGGGCCAACAGAGGTGAGGCAAAGAACCTCACCCCCCCACTGGTGCATAGGCCTATCCACAAGTATGGCTATTTGCTGGACCGGTAGTCAGTGACGGGTATGATCCAATTGCAATGGTATCAACCTAAGACAGGAGGCTGACGCCTAAAGGTCAGTTTTCCAATGACGGGTAAGAACCATATGTTGAATTGGACAAACCTAACAGGCACGGTCCCTAGCCACATTACTTGTTTCTTAATTAAACAGAAGGGGGGAGATGCTGGGAGCCACAGCCAATTAATATGATGCATGGCATTTTTGATTGAAAGGTGATGCCAGCTAGCCATTGAGATGATATGATTATGTTAAAAATTACATTCATATGGATACCGGACTCCTGCTGCGGGACTCCTGGAGAGTTCCCATTGGTTGGGAAAGTGCAGTAGGAGGGAATTCCGGGGAGGCGCTTGCGCTAGAGTTCCGGGAAGGAACCGGCAGAACGCCGCGTGGGTGGATCGGGAAGCTTCCCGGGCACGGGCGTGCTATTGGCGGTTTTTTCAAATAAAGTTTGTTCCTGTTTGAGTGGCTCGTGATCTTGTGCCCAGCCAGACAGTGGCAGGGAAGTGATGAAATATTCTAAAGTTGATCACAGTGATGATTCCAAAATTCAGTGAATATACTCAAAAACATTGAATCACACACCCTAAATGAGTAAATTGTATGGCATGTGGGCAATATAAGTATATATTTGGGGATTTTTATTAAAGAAAAAAATATTTTATTACAGGCCAGATCCTTTACATATATGTACACTCTTCCTCTCTTTGTGTACATACATACACAAATGTTGGCAAAATAATACTTACCTCTTATATCTTTCTATTGTTTTCTATTCTATTCTATTCTATTAAAAATTATCTCAGCCTGTGTTTTGGTTATATATTATTGCATAACTAAACTTAGGACATAAAAAATGTTGTATTATTTCATTATGTCCTATGGATGGTTGTTGCTTAGGGATTTTTATGTAGTTCAGGCATATATAGGCCAGGATTGCAGACATCTGGAGATCCAGCTGTTGTGGATATCCCAGAGGACTAACTCAGATGGCAGGCAGTCGATGCCAATGTCATCAGGGTGCTCAGCTCTGGTTGTCAACTAAGCAGCAACACTCGACTTCTCCATATGGTCCAGGTCCATATTTGGATCTGGATTCCCAGAGACAGTGTCCCAAGGATGAGCTTTCAAAAAGATTTGAATAGAAGCTACAGGTTTCTTTGTGACCTAACATCTGAAGTATAAGAATGATACTTCTGCTGCCTTCTATTGAACAAAAAAATTACTAAGCCAACCCAGATTCAAGAAGATTAGATTGTTATCATTCTCAATGATTATTATAAGAGAATTTGTGACCATATTCAGTTGATCAGGTTCATTCCATTGATTTTACCACTCACAAGCAGTTCAGAACCTGTAGTTTGAAACATGTTGCTTTAATTTAAAAGGTAATGTCTCTTTTCATACTGACATTTCTTGAATTTATGAATTAATTACATCCCATGTCAAGCTATGAAAGCTACTAATTTCTTCTATTCAAAAATAGGGAAGAACAATATGGAAAGCAAGAGGTGTGGCAAGGTTTGATGTCTGGGGGTCAGATTCCTGCCAAGAAGATCATCACACTATTTTTCTCCTACCTCTTTGTTATTTCATTTGGATAAGAAAAATCTAAGGTAGAGCGTTTTCCACATGGAGTGTAAAAGGCATGTGTGAAAGTCAGCAGTGACCAACCTTAGAAGGGAGTTTATGAATCTTCAATGAGGCTATGAGGCTAAAAGATTCATTGAGAGACATGCATCCATTACTGTTCTCTGGACTTGGATGGCAATGGAAACAACATTCTTAATAAAATGTGTCACTGGTAAGGAACTTCACAGAAGCATTTTTTTTTCCTACAATCCCAACGTAATAGTATCAAGGTATACTCTTGTCTTGATTTTCAGTGGAGTCTTTGTCCATTGAAACTCCAATAGTACTTGCTATGAAGAGATGTTTATTGTTCCCTGAGCTTATTAATGCATAACTGAATAGAGGGCAACAAGGTCATTTTAAAAAGGCAAAATGAAGGGGTGGACAGAAACAGTGTGAATTTGTGAAACAACTACAATTTTGTTTAGCCAATAATTTGAAAAACTGATTTGCAATACTAGGTAAGCTGCTATAGAGGGCATCTTAGTTGATACAAATTGTACTCATATGGTTAGCTACAACATGAACATAATCTTTGGGATTAGGGAGAAATAAATAAATAAAAATATTTTTATTTTTATTTTGATAACAATCAAAAATAAAGTCACAAAAAAATTTCTTTTTTGTGACTTTATTCTATTGTGTGTTATAAAATGTTCCTAAATGGACAGTCAAACTTCTAAATGACCATGTAATTCCCCATCTCCACATAGCAGGGAGAAGAGTATAAATATGCAAAAGCTGTTCTATTTCATGGTTGCATGGATACCAAGCAGATGGGTAGATGATCATGAAACTGTTCTTTATAAACACACAGAACCCCTGTCAATCCAAGCTGTATCCATCTGGCTATGCAGCTATAGCAGTGCTTTATCCAAAAGAGGCAGAGTGAATGAGAAAGAGAGCACTATGGAGAGAGAAAAATGATCTTTCCAGTCTAATTAATATAAAATGATAAATTGTTCCTAATTACACAAACTTTGAATTATAAACTCCTGAAAATAAACTCTAGATACTGAAGATATTTGGATAATATATTTAAGGGCCAGGTTTAATATTTCCAACATATACTTACTAGCAAACTACATAAGCTCAGGAGTGGGAAATGACTCATATTGGATAAAAGTTTAATGGGGGAAGTGATGAAAATGTTCTAAGATTCCTGTTTAAAAATCTATAAAATGAGAGATGATGTTAATATTACATCTTAGGGTTTTGAATACAAAACTTTTTGCATAGTGTCTGGCACATGGAAAATGTTCAATAATTATAAAAATAGTTCCAGTCATTTTATTATAATTTTTCATCTCAAAACTACCTCCTCTTCCTGGGAAAGAAATTCTCTTTTTCCCCTTGTCATTCCACCATCTTATAAAACACCCTGTACTCTTCATTGATCTTTGTTTTTCAATCAGTAAGAATGTATTTTCTCTCTCCATGGAATGTCACTGTTGTCCAGTAGGCCCAAAGGAAGGAAAAGGATACTCAGATCTCGAAGGAGATGCAATGTCCAAAAGCTCTTTTTTCAGGAGGTTGCCTTCTTACCCTCTTCTCAAGGATTGCCCTGGCTTCAAGAACTGTTAGGCCATTAAGTTTTTCAATTGTATTCCATTTAGTTAAATGATTAAGACTTGGTGCTATCTGGCTATTATATATATGGCACACTCTTAAAACTGAAGATAACTTGGAGTTCAAGTGGCTCTTTCTCCTCCATCTCCCTTTTACCCATCACCTGCTCCCAGCCCAGCCCCCAGTCCCCTGGCTTCCATGCAAAATTCCCTCCTGCATGACTTATGGCAGTGGCTCCCCGCTTGTGTCTGAATGCCCCTCTGCCCTATGAGGCAGGGCACTCCCTTTTCAGACAGCTCTCATTCTTAAAGACTTCTTTTTTTTAAGCTGATCCCAAATCTAGCTCTTTTCTAATTGTTTTCTTTATTACTTCTAAGTGTGAGAGAGAAAAGGAGTAAATCAAAGTATTCTTTTACATGCTGGCCTTTCAAAAACTTGAATAACATTTATTCTGTCTTCCATTACTCTGACTCCAGCAGCACCATGCTCTGATCTTTCATCTTATATTTGTGAAACACTTCCAGAGAATTTTATTGCCATATCACCCTTCTCCTAAGTGCACTTTTACCTGTGTTATATCCTTTTTAAATATGGCACCTATGGTTTTAAGAAATATTCTACTTATAATTTAACTAGATAAGATTAGAGTGGGGCTATACTCCCCTAAAGAAATGTAGTGTTTCTCTTATGAAGCAACTTCATTTTTTAAGTAGACAATGACAGAATAGGGAGGTCCCAAACATGAACTGTTCCAGTTTAGTTGTACTTCATTTTTTTCTTTTATTATACAGATGAATTTTAAGTACAACTGTCCACAGAGCCATCCATTTAAGTCTTCACAGAATGAGTTATAATGTGTTCGGTTTTTTTCTTTTTTTTTTTTTTTAGGAATTGAACATTTCTATTTTTTATTTATTTTTAAAAAAATAAATGACAATGGAATGCATTAAAATTCTTATTACACATATACAGCACAATTTTTCATATCTCTGATTGTATATGAAGTAGTTGACACCAATTCATGTCTTCATACATGTACTTTGGATAATTAAGTCTTCATTATTTTCTTGCTTGAAAGTGCTCAATAGCTTTCTCATGATTGAACCCTCTCCTAACTCTTCATGCTACTATCAAAATAATCTTCTTAAGTACTAGTCTGATAATATCATTTTCCTATTTAAAATTTTCCTTTTTCTCTTGGTTACCCAAATCCATAAAAGTTCTATACATAGATGCCAGGAGAAAGTCTTTGGATTTCTTGAAGACAGATATGCCAAATGTTGTATGGAAGGAAAATGTCATTGATTTGAACAGGTTAAGAACCAAGAACTTAAAAAATGCCCAAACTTGTCAGTTAGAACTGGGAGGACCCTAGGTTGGGATTGTAGAGGACAAAAGAAAACAGAGAAAGTGCCTTCCATCAAAGGCACTGGTGAACAAAACTGCCACTGGATTATCCCAGCTGCATTTACTGAATCCTGGTCATTTGTATCATCTTCTTAACTCTTAGTCCCCAATCACACCACCGTCATTCAGTTTGGGTTGCTGTTACAGAATAACATAATCTGGGCAGCTTTGATAACATTAATTCCTCACAGTTTGGGGAGCAGAGGTGTCCAATGTCATGGTATTGGTAGATCCAGTATCTGATGAGAGCCCTCTTCCAGTTCACAGATGGCTATCTCCTTGTAATATCCTGGGAGAGAAAGAAGGAGGAAAGTGCTCCTGTTTCTTCTTATAAGGGCACTAATCCCATCAAGAGTTCCGGACTTACAACCTGATTACCTCCCAAAGGCCCCAAGACCAACTACCATCATATTTAAATACCATCATACATGTCAGTTGGGAGGGGCACAAACATGGACTCCATAGCATTGCCTTCCCAGCACCGTCTCCTCCTGCTTCTTCACAAGGAAACTTGTTCCAGCCACACTGAATTTGAAAACTCCCATGTGTTCAGGGTTTTTCCAGAGGTCACCTTCTCTATGAGTTGCAGTATAGTGTATTGTTAGTTCACAGTTAATGAGTTTAGAAGCTAGAGTTGTTCCAATTCCTTGCTCTGCCACTTCCTGGTTTTGAGACTTGGGAACATTTTTTTTACCTCTAATCCTGAAGTTCACCCCTCTTAAAAACAGAGAAAATAATATAACACCATATAGAGCTTTTTTGTTTCCTTTTTATTGGTTGGAATATATCTTATTCTAGTTAGGACCCCATTCTTGTGGAGGTACATTGTTATAGTTAAAGCTTCGTCCCAGGGTTTCATAAACTGACTTCCAGACCACTCACGTATAATCGAATCAAGCCTTTATTGAAGCACACCGGTGGTGGCTGACCAGAACATAAAGCTGTTCCCCTGATCAGCCCCAAACAATGGCAAGGACACTCCTTATAAGCCTGAAAACTGCAAAAGGAATGTTCGGGGGTCTAGCCAATGCAAACAAGCCAGGTTACAGAAGAGGGACAGCGCAGTCAAGCGGAGGGAAACCTAACCAATCACAGTTAGCCCAGTCACCCCAGTTAAAGAAACAGAGCCCCATTACCCTAGTTACAGAAACAATGCCCCATTAGGTAGTTCCATGTTCTTAAAGGTTTCTACAGCAAAAGGAAAAGAACATCTTGCCCCAGTCATGACTCTTCTACTTAGCATGGTTATTTTACAGGATGAAGTCAGAAAACAAAATGGAGCCACATTTGCTTCTACTATCACAACATAATGCTGGGCTTCACTGTGATGTGCTCATATAGGTACAAAGGAAAATTATGTCAGATTCATTCCACTGTCTTTCCTTTTTCCATCCCTCTCCTTCCCTCTATTCCCCTTTGTTTAATCTATTGACCGTCTCTTCTTCCCCTCCCCCACCTTATTGTAGGTTAGCTTCAATATACCAGAGAAAATTCAACCTTTGGCTTTGTGGGATTGGCTTATTTCATTTAGCATGACAATCTCCAGATTCATCCATTTACTGGGAGATGTCATAAAGTCATTCTTCTTCATGGATGAGTAATACCCCAATGTGTATATATACTGCATTTTCTTTATATATTGGTCTGTTGAAGCACACCTGGGTTGGCTATACAGCTATTGTGAATTGTGCCGCTATATAAATATTGATACAGCTATGCCACTGTAGAATGATGAGCTTAAAACCTTCAGGTATATACCAAGGAGTGGGATAACTGGATCAAATTGTGGTCCATAATGGTCATACCAATTTGCAGTCCCACTAGCAGTGCATGAGTATACCTTTTTCCCCACATCCTTGCCAACATTTATTGTTAATTGTATTCGTTTTTTTTTTTTAGAGAGAGAGAGAGAGAGAATTTTTTAATATTTACTTTTTAGTTTTTGGCAGACACAACATCTTTATTTGTATGTGGTGCTGAGGATCGAACCCAGCGCGCGCCACCGCTTGAGCCACATCCCCAGCCCCTGTTAATTGTATTCTTGATAATTGCCATTCTGAAGCGTGAGATGAAATCTTAGTGTAGTTTTGAGTTGCATTTCTCTCATTGCTAGAGATGTTGAACATTTTTTCATATATTTGTTGATTATATTTCTTCTTCAGAGAAATTTCTACTAAGTTCCTTTTTCCATTTATTCATTGTGGGGTTTTTTTGGTGTTAAATTTTTTGAGTTCTTTATATATCCTAGAACTTAATGCTGTATCTGAGGTGAAAGTGGCAAAGATTCTCTCCCATTCTATAGGCTCTTTCTTCATGTTCTTGATTGTTTCCTTTGTTGCAAAGAAACTTTTTAGTTTGATGCCATCTCGTTTGTTGATTATTGGTTTTCCTTCTTGCTTTAGGAGTCTTGTTAAAGAAGTCATTCCTGAGCCCATATGTTAGAATGTTGGGCCTACATTTTCTTGTAGTAGGTACAGGATTTCTGGTCTAATACTTAGGTCCTTAATCCTCTTTGAGTTGAATTTGTGCAAGATGAGAGATAGGAGTTAAATTTCATTCTACTACATATGGGTTCCCAGTTTTTTCCAGTGCCATTTGTTGAAGAAGCTGTCTTTTCTTTAATGTATGTTTTTGATGGCTTTGTCTAGTATGAGATAACTATATTATTGTGGGTTTGTTCTCCATCTTCTATTCTGTTCCACTGCTCTTCTTGCCAATACTTGATGCCAATACCATGCTATTTTTGTTACTATAGCTCTATAGTATAATTTTAGGTCTGGTATTATGATGCCTCCTGCTTTGCTTTTCCAAGGATTATTTTGTCTATTCTGGATTTATTATTTTTCCAAATTAATTTCATAAATGCCTTTTCTATTTCCAAGAAGAATGTCATTGGAATTTAGATGTAAATTGCATTAAATCTTATAGTGCTTTTGGTAGCATACCCATTTTGACAATATTAATTCTGCCTATCCAAGAACTTGGGAGGTCTTTCCATCTTCCTCAGTTTCTTTATTTGGTGCTCTGTAGTTTTCATTGTAGAGGTCTTTCACCTCTTTTATTAGATTGATTCTCAAGTTTGTTTGTTTTTGAGGCTATTGTTAATATGAGTGTTTTCCTAATTTCTCTTTCATTTGAGACACCATTGGAGTATAGAAACAATTAATTAATTTTGTATCCTGCTACTTGGCTGAATTCATTGATGAGTTCTAGATATTTTCTGATGGAGTTTTGTGTACCTTCTAAGTATAGAATCATGTTCTAACAAACAGAGATAGTTTTAGTCCTTTATTTCCTATTCATAAACCTTTAATTTCATTCTTTTGCCTAATGGCTCTGACTAGAGATTCAAGGACTATGTTGAATGTAAGTGGTGAAAGTGAGCATCTCTGTCTTGTTCCTGTTTTGAGAGGGAATGCTTTCAATTTTTCTCCATTTAGAATAATGCTGGCCGTGGCTTTGTCACATATAGCTTTTACAATATCTATGAATGTTCCTTCTATCCCTACTTTTCTAGTGTTTTGAACTTGAAAAGATGTTGTATTTTGTCAAATGTTTTTTTCTGCATCTATTGAGATAATCATGTGATTCTTGTCCTTAAATCTATTGGTGTGGTGAATTAGGTTTATTGATTTCTGTATGTTGAGCCAACCTTTCATCTCTGGGATGAAACCCACTTGATTATGGTGCACTATCTTTTAAATGTGTTTTTATATGCAATTAATGAGAATTTTTCTATCTATGTTCATCAGGAATATGGGTCTGAAGTTTTTTTCCTTGAGATCTTTGTCTGATTTTGCTATCAGGGTGATACCAGCTTCACAGTATATATTTGCAAGAGTTCCCTTCTTTCCTCTTTCATGAAATAATTTGAGGAGAATTGGTGTTAGTTCTTTTGTAAAGGTCTGGTGGAACTCAGCTAAGAATATGTCTGGTCCTGAGCTTTCCTTTGTTAGTAGGCTTTTAATGGCTTCTTCAACTTTATTACTTGAAATTGATCTGTTTAAATTTTTTATATCTTCCCAGTGCAATTTGGGTAGGTCATATGTCTCTAGGAATTTGTCCATAAGTTCAAGATTTTCTAGCTTATTGGAGTATAAATTTTCAAAATATTTTCTGACTATTCTCTACTTCAGTAGTATCTGTGGTGATATTTCCATATTCATCATGGATTTTATGAATTTGTGTTTTTTCTCTCTTTCTCTTGGCTTGGCTAAGGATTCATCAGTTTTGTTTATTTTTTAAAAGAACCAACTTTTTGATTAATTGACTTTTGAATTTGTTAAAACTTTGATTCCATTGACTTTGGCTCTACTTTAAAGTATTTCCTGATTTCTGATGATTTTGGTATTTGTTATTTTTCTAGTGCCTTCAAATGTAATGTTGATTATTTATTTTATATCTTTTTATTCTTTTAATGTATAAGCTCAATGCTATGAGCTTTCCTCTTAGAACCACCTTCATAGAGTCCCAGAGATTTTTATATGTTGTACCATTATTCTCAATTACCTCTAAGTATCTTTTTATTTCATTCTTGATTTTTTTGTGCTATCCATTCATCATTCAATAGTGAATTATTCAGTCTTCGGGTATAATAGTAATTTCCATTTTTTTATCTTATTGATTTCTTATTTCATTCCATTGTGATCTGATAGAATGCAAATTCAGGGTATTATATCGATTTTTGAATTTGCTAAGAGTTGCCTTGTATTCTAAAATATGGTGTATTTTAGAAAATGTTCCACATGCTGCTGAGAAGAAAGTGTATTCAGTCATTGATGGATGAAATATTCTATATATCTGTTAAATCTAAATTATTAATTATATTTTTTTAGTTCTGTAGCTTCCTTAATTTTTGTTTGGATAATCTATCTATTGATGAGAGAGACATGTTAAACATGTTAAAGTCACCCAGTATTATTGTATTATGTTCTTTTTTTTTTTTTTTGGTTGTTCAAAACCTTACAAAGCTCTTGACATATCATATTTCATACATTAGCTTCAAGTGAGTTATGAACTCCCATTTTTACCACAAATACAGATTGCAGAATCACATTGGTTACACATCCACATTTTTACATAATGCCATACTAGTAACTGTTGTATTCTGCTACCTTTCCTATCCTCTACTATCCCTCCTCCCCTCCCCTCCCATCTTCTCTCTCTATCCCATCTACTGTAATTCATTTCTCTCCCTGTTTATTTTCCCTTTCCCCTCACAACCTCTTATATGTAATTTTGTATAACAATGAGGGTCTCCCTCCATTTCCATGCACTTCCCCTTTTCTCTCCCTTTCCCTCCCACCTCATGTCTCTGTTTAATGTTAATCTTTTCTTCCTGCTCTTCCTCCCTGCTCTGTTCTTAGTTGCTCTCATTATATCAAAGAAGACATTTGGTATTTGTTTTTGAGGGATTGGCTAGTTTCACTAAGCATAATCTGCTCTAGTGCCATCCATTTCCCTGCGAATTCCATGATTTTGTCATTTTTTAGTGCTGCGTAATACTCCATGGTGTATAGATGCCACATTTTTTTGATCCATTCATCCATTGAAGGGCATCTGGGTTGGTTCCACAGTCTAGCTATTGTGAATTATGCTGCTATGAACATCGATGTGGCAGTATCCCTGTAGTATGCTCTTTTAAGGTCTTCAGGGAATAGTCCAAGAAGGGCAATAGCTGGGTCAAATGGTGGTTCCATTCCCAGCTTTCCCAGGAATCTCCATACTGCTTTCCAAATTGACCGAACCAATTTGCAGTCCTACCAGCAATGTACAAGAGTACCCCTTTCCCCACATCCTCTCCAGCACTTGTTGTTGTTTGACTTCATAATGGCTGCCAATCTTACTGGAGTGAGATGGTATCTTAGGGTGGTTTTGATTTGAATTTCTCTGACTGCTAGAGATGGTGAGCATTTTTTCATGTACTTGTTGATTCATTGTATGTCCTCCTCTGAGAAGTGTCTGTTTAGGTCCTTGGCCCATTTGTTGATTGGGTTATTTGTTATCTTATTGTCTAATTTTTTGAGTTCTTTGTATATTCTGGATATTAGGGCTCTATCTGAAGTGTGAGGAGTAAAAATTTTTCCCATGATGTAGGCTCCCTATTTACCTCTCTTATTGTTTCTCTTGCTGTGAAAAAACTTTTTAATTTAAATAAGTCCCATTTGTTGATTCTTGCTATTAGCTCTTGTGCTATGGGTGTCCTATTAAGGAATTTGGAGCCTGACCCCACAATATGTAGATTGGAGCCAACTTTTTCTTCTATCAGATGCAGAGTCTCTGATTTGATATCAAGGTCCTTGATCCATTTTGAGTTAACTTTTATGCATGGTGAGAGGAGGGGGTTCAGTTTCATTTTGTTGCATATGGATTTCCAGTTTTCCCAACACCGTTTGTTGAAGATGCTATCCTTTCTCCATTGCATGCTTTTAGCCCCTTTATCAAATATAAGATAGTTGTAACTTTGTGGATTAGTCTCTGTGTCCTCTATTCTGTACCATTGGTCCACCCGCCTGTTTCGGTACCAGTACCATGCTGTTTTTGTTACTATTGCTCTGTAATATAGTTTGAAATCTGGTATCGCTATACCGCCTGATTCACACTTCCTGCTTAGAATTGCTTTTGCTATTCTGGGTCTTTTATTTTTCCATATGAATTTCATGATTGCTTTATCTATTTTTACAAGCAATGCCATTGGGATTTTGATTGGCATTGCATTAAACCTATAGAGAACTTTTGGTAATATCGCCATTTTGATGATGTTAGTTCTGCCTATCCATGAACAGGGTATATTTTTCCATCTTCTAAGATCTTCTTCTACTTCTCTCTTTAGGGTTCTGTAGTTTTCATTGTATAAATCTTTCACCTCTTTTGTTAGGTTGATTCCCAAGTTATTTTTTTGGGGGGGGATATTGTGAATGGAGTGGTTGTCCTCATTTCCATTAAAGAGGATTTGTCGCTGATATACAGAAATGCCTTTGATTTATGCATGTTGATTTTATATCCTGCCACTTTGCTGAATTCATTTATTAACTCTAGAAGTTTCTTTGTAGACCCTTTTGGGTCTGTTAAATATATTATCATGTCATCCGCAAATAGTGATAATTTAAGTTCTTCTTTTCCAATTTTTATGCCTTTAATTTCTTTCATTTGTCAAATTGCTCTGGCCAGTGTTTCGAGAACTATATTGAATAGAAGTGGTGATATAGGGCATCCCTGTCTTGTTCCAGATTTTAGAGGGAATGCCTTCAATTTTTCTCCATTCAGAATGATGCTAGCCTGAGGCTTAGCATAGATAGCTTTTACAATGTCAAGGTAAGTTCCTGTTATCCCTAGTTTTCCTAATGTTTTGAACATAAAGGGATGTTGTACTTTGTTGAATGCTTTTTCTGTGTCTATCAAGATGATCATATGGTTCTTATCTTTAAGTCTATTGATGTGGTGAATAACATTTATTGATTTCCATATATTGAACCATCCTTGCATCCCAGGGATGAATCCTACATGATCATGGTGCACAATTTTTTTGATGTGCCTTTGTATCCGATTCACCAGAATTTTATTGAGGATTTTTGCATCTAGGTTCATCAGAGATATTGGTCTGTGGTTTTCTTTCTTTGAGGTGTCTTTGTCTGGTTTCAGAATCAATGTGATGTTGGCCTCATAGAATGAATTTGGAAGAGCTCCCTCTTTTTCTATTTCCTGAAATAACTTGAAAAGTATTGGTATTAATTCTTCTTTAAAGGTTTTGTAAAACTCCGCTGTATACCCATCTGGTCCTGGGCTTTTCTTGGTTGGTAGTCTTTTGATTGCTTCTTCAATTTCATCCATTGATATTGGTCTGTTCAAATTGTGTGTATCCTCCTGACTCAGTCTGGGCAAATCATATGACTTAAGGAATTTATCGATGTCGTCACTATCTTCTATTTTATTGGAGTATAGGTTTTCAAAATAATTTCTATTTGTCTTCTGTATTTCTGTAGCATCTGTTGTGATATTGCCTTTTTCATCCCGTATGTTAGTAATTTGAGTTCTCTCTCTTCTTCTCTTCGTTAGCATGGCTAAGGGTCTGTCAATCTTATTTATTTTTTTCGAAGAACCAACTTTTAGTTTTGTTAATTTTTTCAATAGTTTCTTTTGTTTCAATTTCGTTGATTTCCACTCTGATTTTAATTATTTCTTGCCTTCTGCTGCATTTGCTGTTGTTTTGCTCTTCCTTTTCTAGGGCTTTGAGATGAAGTGTGAGCTCATTTATTTGTTGGGTTTTTTTTTGTTGTTGTTGTTGTTTGTTTTTGAGGAATGACCTCCAGGCGATGAATTTCTCTCTTAAAACTGCTTTCATTGTGTCCCATAGATTCCGATAAGTTGTGTCTGTATTTTCATTAATCTCTAAGAATTTTTTGATTTCCTCCTTTATGTCTTCTGTAACCCCTTGATCATTCAGTAACATATTGTTCATTTTCCATGTGATATAGGATTTTCCCTTCCTTCTTTTATCATTGATTTCCAGTTTCATTCCATTATGATCAGATAAAATGCATGGTATTATCTCCACCCCTGTATATTTACTGAGGGTTGTCCTATGGCATAATATATGGTCTATTTTTGAGAAGGATCCATGTGCTGCTGATAAAAAAGTATATCCACTGATGATGGTTGATATATTCTATATATGTCAGTTAAGTCTAGGTTATTGATTGTGATATTGAGTTCTATAGTTTCTTTATTCAACTTTTGTTTGGAGGATCTGTCCAATGGTGAGAGAGGTGTGTTGAAGTCACCCATAATTATTGTGTTGTGGTCTATTTGATTCTTGAACTTGAGGAGAATTTGTTTTATGAACGTCGCAGCACCATTATTTGGTGCATAAATATTGATAATTGTTATATCTTGTTGGTGAATGGTTCCTTTTAACAGTATATAATGTCCTTCCTTATCCCTTTGGATTAACTTAGTCTTGAAGTCGATTTTATGCGATATGAGGATGGCCACCCCTGCTTGCTTGCGAGGACCGTGTGCGTGGTATATTTTTTCCCAGCCTTTCACCTTCAGCCTGTGTATGTCTTTTCCAATCAGATGTGTCTCCTGGAGGCCCCATATTGTTGGATTTGTATTTTTAATCCATGTTACCGGCCTACGTCGCTTTATTGGAGAGTTTAAACCATTAGCGTTTAGAGTTACTATTGATATATGGTTTGTACTTCCAGCCATGTTTGATTATTTAT
This sequence comes from Callospermophilus lateralis, assembly GCF_048772815.1. Lineage (NCBI taxonomy): Eukaryota > Metazoa > Chordata > Mammalia > Rodentia > Sciuridae > Callospermophilus > Callospermophilus lateralis. The sequence continues at coordinate 117,634,369 of NC_135306.1, read as the reverse complement.
CTCTCTCTTTTTTTTTTTTTAGCTTAATTTGTTTCTCCATGATTAGCTTTCCCCCCTCCGTCTGTCTTTACTGAGGTACTTCCCACTGTTGGCTTCAGTTATTGTTTTTCATTTCTTCCTTGTGTAGTGTTTTGCTCAAGATGCTTTGCAATGCTGGTTTTCTGGCTGCAAATTCTTTTAGCTTTTGTTTATCGTGAAAGATTTTTATTTCATTGTTGTACCTGAAGCTTAATTTTGCTGGATACAGAATTCTTGGTTGGCATCCATTTTCTTTCAGTGTTTGAAATACGTTGTTCCAGGATCTTCTCGCTTTCAGCGTCTATGATGAAAAATCCGTTGTTAACCTTGTTGGTTTACCCCTGAATGTAATCTGCCTCCTTTCTCTTGTAGCTTTTAATATTTTCTCTTTGTTCTGTATATTGGATATCTTCATAACAATGTGTCTTGGCGTTGGTCTACTGTGATTTTGTATGCTCAGTGTCCTGTACACATCTACAATTTGTGTATCTGTTTCCTTTTTTATTTCTGGAAAGTTTTCTGTAATTATTTCATGTAACAGGTTACTTATTCCCTTGGTTTGAATTTCTATTCCTTCCTCTATCCCAATGACTCTTAAATTTGGTTTTTTTATGTTATCACATATATCTTGGATGTTTCTCTCTTGATTTTTAACCAGCCTATCTGAGTTGGCTAGACTCTTTTCAAGATGATATATTTTGTCTACATTATCTGACGTTCTGGCTTCTACTTGCTCCACTCTATTAGTGATACTCTCATTTGAGTTTTTAATTTGGTTTATAATTTTCTTCATTTCTAAGAATATTGTTTGATTCTTTTTTTATAATCTCTATCTCCTGATAAAGATGCTTAACTTCTTCTTTTATCTGTTTATGTTATTCATTCTCAATGTGTTCTTATCTGCTTGAATTTGCTGCCTCGTATCCTCTTTAAGGTTCCATTCCATCTATCTAAGGTATTCCTTGAGTTCTTTATATGACCATTTTTCTGATGACCCTATATCCTCCTGAATATTTAGGCTGTCCTGCATTGTTTGTACTCCTTTTCTTCCTTGCTTTTTCATGCTGCTCATGTTGCTTCTTGTTCTGTTTGACTGCTGAGTTACTGTTTACTCCTATTAATTTATTTGATGCTTGGGAGGAAAGGTATTAGAAGGGAAGGGAAGAAGTCACCAAAGAGAATGAGAGTAAGCAGGTAGAATTCAAGGAAGGGGGAATAAGAGAATTGAAAAGAAATGAAAAGACAGAAGAAAAGATGAAAGGAAAAAAGAAATAGAAAATTAAAAAGAATTTAAAAAATAATAATAGTAATAATAAAAATTAAAATTAAAATTAATAAAATAAAATAAAATGAATTAAAAAAATTAAAAAAAAAACAACAACAACCACAACAACAACAACAAAAAATTTAATAAATGCAGTCTTAGAGTTCGATTCACTATTCTTCCAGTAGGTGGAGCTGTGCCCACCGGGCCAAGCTTCTCCTCTCAGTAGGCGGGAGCCAGTCACTGTGCCGCAGCTCTTCCTCCAGGACTGGGCGGGTCTCCAATCCTGAGTGCCTAGGGCCTTCTCTTGTGTCTAGTCACTTCCCCCACTAGGGGAAGTGAGCTAGGCCCCGCTCACAGGTGACGCTCACCACAATACTGGCTACACGCCAGGTCTGCTGCTCCTGTGAGCCCTGTTTTCATGAACGCCTGGGCACACTCTTCCTGTTTGCCATTCCCTTGGACCCTAAGTTTGTAGAGCTTGGGGCTGAGAACCCCCAGCGAATTTGCTTGCCCTCTGGTAGCCACGCCCCCGTAAGCTGGTGCAAGATACCTCAGTTGTCAGCACTGGTGGGAGCAGTAGCCGGGAGTTCCGTGCCGCGGGTCCTGTGCCACTCCTGATTCCCCTGTGCAGGCAGGGCTGTTATAAGAGCCGGGCAGATGGGGCCATTTGCCGTGTGGGCGGGGCCTTTCGCAGAGCCCGGCGGGCGGGAGCTGTTCAAATGAGCGTGGGGGGGTGGGGGTCGTCGTTTGCAGCGCCGAACCGGCGGGGGGGGGGGGAAGGGGGGTCGTTTGCAGTGCCGAACCGCCAGAGGCGGTTCACAGAGCCGGGCCAGCGGGGGCCCAGGCAGGCAGCGGCCGTTCGTACATTCGCTGCAATGTGTGGGCAGCGGCAGTTCGGCAGCGGCCGGTGGGACTGTGCCCCTGCTCCGCCTTGCCGAGATTCAGTCGTCTGGGACAAACTGACCCCTCCAATAGACTTATTAATTCCCGGCAGGTCTCCTTTCAACGGAATTTTGCTAGAAGATTCTCAGCAGGTCGCATGTAGGTGTATTAATGGGTTTCTCTGATCCCGTTACTGCGGGGGCATTGAAAGTGCTGCCTCCTCACCGGCCGCCATGTTGGGTCCCTGTGTATTGTGTTCCTGATATTGACAAGGGATTGTTTAATGTACATAGATGTTCCATTGTTTGGGGGAATAAATATTTATGTCTGTTATTTCTTGTTGTTATGACTCTCTTAAGCAGTATGAAATGGTCTCATTTGTCTATTCTGATTAACTTTGGCTTGAAGTCCCCTTTATCAGATATGAGAATAGAACCCTATGCTTTTTGATGACATCCATGTGAATGGTAAATTCCTTCTCTGACATTTTCTCTTCTGTGATGTCAATAAAATCTGTTGTTGAGTCATTCTGGTTTGTTTGGAATGTTTGTTCCCTTGCTTTTTCATACCATTTTTGTGTCTGCTCATCTAATCAAATGGATCTGAAGCTGCAGGGCTTCTATAAGCTTTAAAGTGACCTTGTAGGTTTCCAGTTCCTCACAGATTATAGGTGAGCCAAATAATAGCAACAACTTATGCATATAATACATACCACTAAACTAAGTACTTAGTTCCTATTAGGACATCTACCATGTTAAATTGACAGCAATAAACATAAATGGGAGGATCAGCAATTTTAATCGGTAAAGACACTAAATAATCATGAATTATATCTGGCATAAAATGAAACACAATAGGTGGTATCTATGATTTCCACTGTATTAATTGTTGCTATAGCATTAATGGTGGAATCTGGCATTTTATAAGCCAATTAACATTAAAAGAATTTAAGAAGAGTTAAGAGGAAAGAAGAAGAGATTGAAGGTTATAAAGGGGTTTAGAGTTTCAGAAGGTGAATAGGGCAGATGCAGAAGCAATGTAGCATGTGTTGTTTATGAGGGGGAGGAGGAAAAAGGCAAAATATTGCATTTGATTACTAAACAGCTTGAATAGTTTTTTAATTCTAGTTTTTTAACTCTAGCATGTCTATATTTAGAAAAAATACACTATCTTCATTACTTTAGTTTCATATAAAATCTTGAAACCAAGAAGTGGAAGCCTCCAACATTGTTCTTCTTTGTTAAAATTGCTTTAAAATATTTTAGATTCTTTGCATTTTTATATGAATTTTGGAATCAATTTATCAATTTTTAACCAAAAAAAAAAGCCTGCTGCAATTTTTATTGGGGTGGAAGAGTACCTATAGGTCTGTTTGGGGAGAATTGATATTGTAACAATATTGAGACTTCCAATCCATTCACAAAAATGGGTATCTCTTCTGGTCTCATAAAAATTAATTATAAACATTTTCCACTTACTTTTCTTCTGAAACAATTCATGTAGAATTGGTGTTATCCATTCTCTAAATATTTGATAGAACTAATCAGTGAAGTCATATTGTCTGCACATTTCTTTGTAGGACAGTTTCTAAGTATGAATTCAATCTTTTAAGGGACATGAAAGCTATAAGATTTTTAACTACTTAAATCTGTTCTAGTAATATGTGTTTTTTAAGAAATTTTCCCATTTATGTAGGCTGCCAAATTTTTTTATATCATAAATATACTCATAATACTTCCTTATTATGCTTATAATATTTATAAGCTCTGTAGTGATATCTCTTTTGTTCTTTATGTTGATAATTTATGACTTTTATTCTTGAATAGATAGCTATAATTTTGTCAGCTTTATCGCTATGTTCTTGTGCTTTTGTTTTCTCTATTGTCTAGCCTTATTATCTCTGATAATACTTATTTTTCTGAAGTCTACTTTGATATTAATATTGCCATTTCAGGTTTCTTTGGATTAGTAATTGTATGTTATGTAGTTATCAAACTCTTTACTTTTATACTCTTCTTGCCCTTATGTTTAATTCTTGTAGACTGCACAAAGTTGTGTCTTCCTTTACTGCTTTTCAATGGAATGTCTTTGTGAAGTCCAGTGTGTATCCAGTTTGACTCCAATATAGTAGAACAAGGCATACTTCTGAAGCCAGTAATCTGGTTTATTCTGGATTAATAATATTTATCCAAAAGTATGCAATAATTTCTTAATTGTCACATCCTATACAAGTAATCATACAAGTGCATTTTTATAATTTAATATCTACCAAAACACATAGAACCACCATAAATTATTCACATCCTAGATTTACCAACTAGTTTTCTTTCCTGTCGCACACACCAGAGGTCATACACTATAACAATCTCTCATCAATTATTATTATGGCACTGTTTTTAAATTTATAATAATTGCATTTAAGGTGTTTATTATGAATTCTTCTGGTGCTAGTATGTTTGAGTATATTCTTTGTGGTTTACAAAACTTGTGTTACTTATAGAACAAATCATTTTTACCATTAATTTTCCATGACTTCTTTTTTTTTTTCAGCCAAATTATTTTTTTATTTGTTCTTTTTAGTTGTACATGCCAGTGGAGTGCATTTTGACATATTATTCATACATGGAGTATAACTTCCCATTCTTGTGATTGTACACTGGTTGTGCATTCATATATGAACACAGGAAAGTTATATCTGATTCATTCTACTGTCTTTCCCATTCCATCCCTCTCCCTTCCCTTCCCTTCATTCCTTTGTCTAATCCAATGAACTTCTATCTTCTTCCCATCCCTACCCTCCCTTGTTGTGAGTTAGGCCCACATAACAGAGAACATTTGCCCTTTGATTTTGGGGGACTAGCTTATTTCACTTAGCATGATACTCTCCATTCCATCCATTTACTGGCAAATGCATAATTTTATTTTTCTTTATGGCTGAATAATATTCTATTATTATATTATATTATATGTTATATTATTATTCATATATATATATGAATAATAATATATATTATTGTATATTCCGTATCCATTCATTTTTAAAGGGCACCTAATTTGGTTCCATAGCTTAGCTATTGTAAATTGAGCTGCTATAAACATTGATGTGGCTGTGTCACTGTAGTATGCTGATTTTAAGTCCTTTGGGTATATGATGAAGAGTGGGATAACTAGGTCAAATGGTGGTTCCATTCCAGATTTTCTGAGAAATCTCCATACTGCTTCCCATAGTGGTTGCACTAATTTGCAGTCCTACCAGCAATGTATGAGTGAACCTTTTCCCCCACATCCTCAGATACTGGCCAAATTATATTATTATGTTGTGTGTATATACAAATATGTAACAATGAATCCCATTATGTATAATTATAATGTACCAATAAAATGTGAAAAAACGTTCAACAGGCTTAATATGTAAAATGTGATTAAAGGTCAGCTTTGTTTTGCCTCTAATAGTCATTTCTTGTTTTTTTTTTTTTTTTTTTTTTTTTTTTTGCTCAAAAAAACAACTTTTCTGAGGTATAATTTAATACCATAAACAAACTGCTTTGTATGTGTGTGTGGCGGGGGCAGGGGGTGCTGGAGATTGAACCCAGGGGAAAACAAATCCACTTTAAATGTACATTTGATGAGTCTTGGCAAATTGATGTAACCATAAGAGAACACCATAATCAAGATAGAACCTTTTTAACACCCCAAAGAATTCCTTGTGGTCCTTTCCCACCTTTTCCCATCTTCATCCTGGCCCAATGTTGACTCAATTAAAAATCACCATTCAGCTTTTCTAGAGTTTTATGCAAGTGAAATATGAAGTATGCATTCTTGTATCTGGTTGCTTTCACTTTGAAGGTCCATCTGTGTCTGTAGTACCATCTTACTGCTGAATGGTACCTCCATGTATGAAGACGTCACGATTTATTTTTCCATTCTCTTGTGATGGACATTGGAGTTCCAGGGGAGGTCCCCAAATGGCCTTAACTGACCTAGTGCTCCCCCTCTTGCTTGCACTTCTGTACTACATAATGAAACTGCAATGTCCTGAGATAAGGAGAAATTGTCTGGAAGAGGCCAGTCTTTGCCCTTGTTCCTCCTAGATCAGGATGTTCTGCCACTTTGGAGCTCAGAAACTCAGTATCCCTTGTGTAAAGTCGAGAGCACACCATGTTCCAAGTCCTTCTGTTGCAGAGCAAAGTGGAGCACCTCTAGATGAGTCTCCATCTGCCCTGGGCAGCTTTTCTGGGCAAATCTTTGTTTATGTTTCAATTTTAAGTTGCTTAATTCCAGTATATAGAAGTAGAATTCATTCTTTTATTCAGTGCGGGGGATCAGACCCAGGGATTTGTGCATGCTAGGGCAAGTGCTCTACCACTGAGCTACATCTCAGCACTTAAATATTGACCTTGAATCCTGTGATAATGTTAAACTCAAATATCAGTTCTTGTAGCTGTTTCGAAGGTTTCTTAGGCTTTTCTACAATCTTATCTGTGAGTAAAGACAGTTTTACTCCAGATGGCAAAAGCCTGTAATCCCAGCCACTCGGGAGGCTGAGGCAGGAGGATCACAAGTTCAAGGCCAACCTGGAAAACTTAGTGATACCCTGCTCAAAATAAAAATAAAAATAAATAGAACCAAGATGTAGCTCAGTGGTAGAATACACCTGAGTATAGAATACACCTACTGGGTATTAGGGTAGGAGAGGGGCTTGGGGTAGGAGAGAGTGTCAAGAGAATGAGAAGGCAATCCACAGAACAGGAGAAAACATTTGCAAAAGATAGTGCAAAGGCAAGCCACGGAGCTATGTCCTCAGTCCTTTTTTATATTTTCAACTTTGACACAGAGTCTTGCTAAGTTGCTGAAGCTGACCTTGGACTTGGAATCCTCCTGCCTCAGCCTCCAGAGTTGTTAGGATTACAGGCCTGCACCACCACATCCAGCTTTGATACTGTCTTTGGCAGAGTTTCCATGACTTCTTACTAATACACTAAAATTTTATTTCTTAGTTCTTCCTGATATTCTAGTTATCTTTTTGTTCAGAATTGTTCTGGGACTACATCATTTCAATTATTATTGCCTTGTAATATATTTTTATGTCAAGGAATAAAAGTATCTCCTAGTAATTACTTTTTGTTTTCAAAATTGCTTTTGGATATTCTTATCTTAATTCTTCTCCAGAAGTTTAAACTTACTGAATTTTCTATTGAAATGACATTAAAATACTAAGTAAATTTTAAAAATGGCCATCTTATCAATTTTACCTGCTCTCATCCATTGATATGGCATGTTTATTTAAATATTCAAGTCATCTTTTATATTACCAATTAATAATTAGCTTTTTTGCTCTTCTAGGTTCTAATACATTTCTGATAAACATGCACAAGATTATGTTTGTTGCCCTTGTAAAGAATATTGTTTTCATTATGGTTTCCAATTGTTTACTTGTATTATATGTTATAATATTATAATATTATTTGCTGAAAATCTTCTTTCCAAACCTAATCAAATTTATTTCACCTAATATTTACTGGGCATCCCTTTGTACCAGACCCTATGGGTGATAAACCACATCACTATATTCTTATCCGTTGCTATATTTGAGTGGCACATTTATAATCCTTGTGTTTTTAAAATGTGCCCTAATATTTTCTACTAAATCAAGCTCTGGCCTCTTATTATGGCTTCTAGGCAAGGTCCCTTCTGTCTCAATACTGGGTCTGCTTTATGGTTTCTTCTCACAACATTTTCTACTACACATCTTCTGCTCCACCTACTCAACCAGACACTATAATTCTTTCATAACTCGATTATACATTTTTGCCTGCCTGTGATGCTTTTTCCTATTTGATTACTGGGGAATTCCTATTCATTATTTAAAGACTAACTCAAATGTCACTTCCTGTCTACTTCTGTCCCTGACCACACACTCAGACAGAATTAATTTCTCTCATCTATATTCCCCTAGCATACATACCTCCATTGTAATACAGGTCACATCACATTACATTTATTTTTTCATGTCTGTCTCCCCCAAAGAGGCTGTGGCTTCCTGAGAGCAAGATCAATATCTTATTCATCTTTGTATTCTTAGTACTCAATATATATTTATAAAATAAATAAGGGGGATGATTAATCATTTAATTTATGATTTTTTATTTAAATAAAGATCAGTAAATTATTATTTCTGGAATGTGCCATTTTTCCCATTTAGAATTGTGGTGTTATCCCCTTTTCATTTATTGGGGGTTCTGACATTCTCTATGATTTCAAAAGATTATCCTCATAGTTCTGGAGTTCCATTCTAAAGTCTTTCCACTGGCCTACAAGGTGATGTATCTGAAGTTAAAACTTACATTATTTTAGATTAAAGTTCTAAGTATCTTCTAATCTTTTTTTTCACCATCTTTGGCTTAGATATCTTATGACATGGATTTTTCCCTTTTTATAGCATGCTGTAAAATGAAAGGAAAAATAAGGGTTCAAACCAATTAATTCAATTATTTGTGCAGTATATTTATTAAAGTATAACTCAAGAGATTATAGTCTAGTTTCAGCAATAGTTATAAACACCAACACAGGCACAGCACAAGACCTATGCAGAGGCACAGACATGTACCATGGAACAACAGAAAGGACATATTTTTTTAGCTGGCAAAACTGAAGAAGATTTCTTGAAGATGATAGATCAGGCTTCGGTTTATAAATTCAAGAAATACAGGAATAAAAATATTCCAGGAAAAATAACTCAGCCTTTCTTAACTGCAATTTTGAAATATAGAAACATTTTTGTTAAGAAGGATTTTTGTTGATTAATTAATGTTGGTCAAATAACATTTCAAAAAAAATCAGATATTTTTCTAATACTTTCAGTTTTAGCAAACGTCTCTAATCATTCAGTTGCCCATCTTAAAATTTATCCTTAACACTTCCTTTCCCTTAGCCTCTCTCTCTAGTCAATCTCCAGGACCTGTTCAATCTAAGTCCTAGGCATCTCAAATCCGCCCATCATTCATGATGCTTGTTGCCACCAACTAACGCCTCCTCTTTCTGCTGAACCACAGACACAGCCACCTAACAAGTCACATCCACTCTTACTACCTCCAAACCATTTCTCACGTGGTACCATAGTTGTCTTTTGTAAGATTCACATCATGTTATCCCTTGGCTTAAAACACTTGTGTGGTTTCCCATTGTTCTTTAACTCAGTGGGCTATTGTGTCTTCTTCTTTATATACCTCTGTTTTTGTTTTTTTAACAAGTGAACATAATTTTTAAGCATGCAAATTGTTTGGAAAGCAGTGAATAATAGTACAAGCTCTTATGCTTTAAAGTAAGAGATGCTAGGCTTGTGTCAAATCCTGTCTCTTGAAATCTGTGGGAGGGGTGCTGGGGTTGTGGCTCAGCAGTAGATTGCTCACCTAGCATGAGCGAGGCCCTGAGTTCAATCCTCAGCACCACATATAAGTAAATAAAATGAAGGTAATGTGTCCAAGTACAACTAAGAAAAAAGAAATTTTTTAAATCTGTGTGAGGTGGGGTGAGTTACTTGGCCTTTTTGATCCTCTATTTTCTCATCATTAAAGTGGAAGTAATAATAATCTCTATATAACACACTGTCATAAAGATTGAATGAAACAATGGATGTGAAAAGAATTCTGCAAACTGTAACCCATCTTTAAATATTACTTATAATAATATCATCACCTAATAGAAAATATCTGCCATCTGGTAAACATATACAACATTACTCGGGACAGTGAGAAGTCAGCATGAGATAATTCTTGGAAAGAGCCCAAGTTCAAGTATAGAAAGAAATTTTTTTAGTGAATTACATTTTATATCAAGGCATGAGGCAGTTTAAGGCAATGGAAAAACTGAACCAAATGCAAATTTTTAAGGAGCAAACAGCAAAAAGGCTTGATCATTTACTTCTAAAGAACCTGGTAATTACTATATTTTTCCTCCTAATATTTTCTGTTTTGTGACTTATTTGGAACATAGCACAATGTTATTGAAATCTTGGAATGACTCAAAAATTTTAATATCACTGTCTATATTTTTGGCAAATGATTGCTATTTTTCTTTAAATGGGCTATTTCAAAAGGTTTGTTCCATTCCAAACAATGATTTAATACTGTTGAAGGACAGCTTTCCTTTTCTAAAGGACTGATCCCCAATTTAATAATGAAATTCAGTGAAGAAAAATTAGGGTTTACTTAATGGAAATTAATTTTATGGTGTATAAAGAAAACAGAAATGCATTTACTTTATCAAACAAGACAAGTGTACTTGGAAAATCTTTTCTCCATGTGACATGAATACTAAGCAGAGTGAATTGATGAAGCAGCATTTAGCTAACAGTGCTATTTTTCCTCTTTCATATTCTCTGCCTTTAATTCAGGTAACAGTGGGAAGCTGGAACTTGGCCATTTTCCTACACATTCCCCTAGTGCAGAAGCCAGTCTTAACAGTGGTGAAGAAGTTCCTCGACTGCCATCTAGTGCTTTTGAAAGAGATTCACCAGGCCTACTCAGATGAGCTGGTTTATGTTTAGTACAGAGTGTGGGATGGAGGGAAATGGAGGTGGGGGTGGCAGAAAGCAAAAGCCTTTTGAGATAGTCTTTTGAATCTAGTGCTTTAATTAGTAAGAGATGCTGAGTCACAAACAACACTAGAGGCTTCTGAGCTGGATGCTTCAGGGAAAGTTGTGGGAAACCAGATATCAAGGACACTGAAGTTCAACCAGATTCTTGAAGTTTGTGAAGGAAGATTGCCTTTAGGATAATGGAGAGCTCAACAGATAGCAAAGGGGATGTATCTACATTGAGTCATATGTACACACTGGCCAAACTGACTACTCTGGAACAGTGTTTAGCAAAATATTCTTTAGTAAAAGTATTTCATTTGTTAACAAGAAAGACTTGATGTCTCCCTGTCTTTTTTAGTATTCCATTCCGCCATCTCACCAGCTACTCTAAGATCCCCTCTCCAGACAAATTCGATAGACATTAGTATCCCAATAATCCCTATTGAAAATACTTTTAGAGGTCATCTATTACCACCATCATCTGGGTCCTTTGACTTTTATAGGAGACACTTGTATGCCAACAGAATTTCAGACTCAAAAGAATGAGAAAGGTTGGGCTTGGCTACCTTTCATTGCTTAAATCCTGCATATAAGCATTTTAAAAGGTACCAGCAAGCCAGTTACAATAACACACACCTATAATCTGGAGCTCAGGAGACTGAGGCAGGAGCATTGTGAGTTCAAAGCTAGCCTCAGCAATTTAGCAAGGTCCTAAGCAACTTATAGAGACCCTGACTCAAAATTAAAAATATATATATAAATAAAAAGAGCTGGGGATGTGGCTCAGTGGTTAAATACCAGCCACCATAAAGTTGTTTAGTCTAGAAAACCTGGAAGTCACCTGACATTTTCTTCTTCCTTAAACCACTCATTAACCCACAAACACTCAATCTCTAAATACTGTATGCTCTAACTCCTAAAATTTTCTCAAAACCATACAATTTTTCAATTACCACTAACATTACACATAACATAAATATACACATTAATGAGGTACAATCATCTAGCAACTTGAATGATGCTTTAAAAAATTAATTTAATCATATTGCAATATTGCTTAATACCCTTCAATGATTTTCTTTGGTTTAAAAATAAATTCCATTTTAATACAACCTAGGAACACCTACCTCATGTGACTTCTGCCAGTTCCCCAAGCTGATCTCCTGCCATGTCTCCTCTACCTGTCCCCTACATCAAGGACAACAATCTTCTCTTTTTCTCCAAAGAGCCAAGCTCCTTATCACCTCAGGACTTTTGAACATGCTCTTACCTATAGCCAATCTGTGTTCTCACATTCTCCACTTCTTCACTTTATTTCTATACTATTTACGAATCATTGTTATTTAACATCTATCTCCAAGTCCACACTTTAAATTTTACAAAGTCAGATACTAAGTCTGTCTGATGTACTTCTATACTCAAGCCAAAACAGGCAATTAATAAAAATTTGCTGAATAAATTAGCAATTATTGCCTCCTAAAATTTTTGATTGTTTTAAATATTCTTCCTGCTTGGTCAGTTCCTTAAAGGCAAATAGCCATCAAATTTTATCAAGACCTCATGTTGGAGACCTTTGCTGAGATGACTCAGACATAACTTTACGACACAATGGCAATAGATCCTGTAAGCAAATAAGAACAATACAAAATTTAACAGTGTCATTTGCAATGGAAGCATGGTTCTTTGGAAACAGAGGAGACAGGGGTTAATACAACTTGGACAAATCTGGGTAGACAGGAAAGATGAAATACAAGTTGAAGTTTGGAATATAAGCAAGAGGTCACAGTAGCAATTTTGTGAAGGATAGTCAAGGAAATGAGGCCAGAGATGGAGGAAATGTGCAATATTTTGACATAGGGAAAGGACATGTGATCCATGTTCCCACAGGAAGCACTATCACAGTTCCTTCAATGCAGGCAGTAGGCATTTAATTAACACTTTGTGATCTGACTTTAGGAGAATGGAGAGACCCAGAAATAATACACATTTTATCTTGCTAAAGACAGAATAAGTTTCCTTATTCTTTAACATTTAACAGCACGGGAACCATTCGTTATACTTGATACAACTTCAAGAAAATGCCCAATAAAAATGTCATTTCTGAGGCTCCTTGTGTGATCAAACCATCTTACATTTGAAACCTTTCTGAAAGAGCATTCAGAGCTCCGACAGATTACTCACAAAATTAAACCCAAATTTCCTGCCATGAACACCATTCTCTAGAAATACCTTCAAGTTGAGACTTCTTCCCTCCTCCCAACCACCCCACCTTCCAATTTCCAGTACTGCTGGCCTGAGAGGATGGGAGGGTGGCATTCTCTTAGCTCACTGCTAACATTTCCAAGCCTGTCCTCAATCACCCTCCATTGGGAATCCAGTCATACCTGCACATCACCCAACACTGCTCCTTGGCATGCTTTTATCCCATAATAGTAAGCATCAGATTTCTTTGCTTTTGAATAAAAATATATTTCCTGAATAAAAACAAAAATACAGAAGTAACCAATTAATTAGCACTTAAGAGATCTTGCCCAACCTTAAACCACCTTTGCTTTAGAATGAAGTTTCAGGAAGCAATTTCTCATTATTTCTTCAATTTTTAGAAAGTTGTAAATATTAGCAAAGAAAGTCAAGTTTTTATACTTCAAGAAGAGAAATGTTTGCTACTACGCATGCACTCTCACTTGTCTAAATAAAAAGTCAAGGAAAATCACAAATTGCTGTTTATGGGGGGAATGAAGAAAGGAAGCATATATTTGCAGATTGAACCTCTAGGAGTAGGATGAAGAGGAAATTACAGAAGTTTGATGCTTTGCTTATGTCATGATTTTTAAATAAACAGAAACTGATTGGAAGCCAAAGTTAATGGGTATCTTAGGTAGAGAACTTGACATACTGAAGACTTGCTTTCATAAGCTTTGGTTCTTCTGTTTTCTCTTCATTAGTGCAATTTATTATGGAAAAGCATAACATATACTGCACTAAAACTAGACTGGGAAGTTCAAGTTCTGTTTGTGTCCACATGTAAGAATTAGGTTTGTGCCCATGCCTCTTGGGGCAGGAGTGGTTGCCCTGCTCAGATCCTGGCACACACTCCCTTTTAACAAACATGGACCTTTGACAATATGGAATGAATCTCAGAGGAGAAGCTGAGGAAGCCCCTTCAGGTCTGAGAGGACAAGTTAGCACACGACATAGGATTAGACCAGGAGTCATAGGCATGGGTGACAGGCCAGCCCTGCTCCAACTGGCTGTAGGACTTTAGTCAAGTCTGCAAAGTGGAGGCTGTTCCCAGTAGGAGAGGACTCCAAGAATCCCTCCAGGGCTTCCAGTATTTAGGCTGGAACATGCTTCCCTAGTCAAGATTTACCCTTCATCTGGAACCAAATGCTAAGATGGAGGAACATTTTCATGATTTAAGATGCTATTCAGTTGTAATAAAAAAGTAATTTTGTTTCTTCCAAACCTCCAGATTATTATGGAGATTTTTCTGCTGAGTCTTATTTTAAAAAGGCATTATGTACATCAAGACTGACATAGCCATAAGGAATTGTAGAAATTTTAATATCAGTTGATGTGGATGAAAAACTAAAATTTCCATATTTTAAACTCTCAGATGACTTTTAAATGGATAACATTAAATTACTGACAGAAATGTTCAGTATTTTCTCATCTGCATACTATTGTTTCTTGGTAGAGAAAAGCTGCAATCTGATTTGCTAGGGCATGTGGCCATTTTACCACTTTGTCCCCAAGCTTGTGGCAAAAGTGAGGGGCAGTGCGGGAAGAGAGAAAGATGGAGAGAATCAGTAGCAGAAGCAAGATCAGTAAGTATCTCTGAAGGGAATATATTTTTTTAATTGCTCAAAACTATATTGAATTTTTGTTCTTTTTCTAATGACACACAAAGGAGAATACTTGGAATAAGAAACTGCCCAGCATAATCTTTTATTCAAAGACTTTCCAGTTACATTTTTGTGTGTGACCATATTTTTATAATGCGCAGTTAGGAGTCTAACTGTCAGAATTCATTTTACTTTTTTTCATCCAATGGAATGAGAAAAGGTAACAAATATTAATCCTATCTTAGCTCTCTCAGACAAAATATTTTAAAAAGAAGACAATTAAGACTTTGAAATGAGGGACTGAGGTTGTGGCTCCGTGGTAGAGCCCTTGCCTTGCAAGTGTGAGGCACTGGGTTCAAGCCTCAGTCAGCACCACATAAAAATAAATAAGCAAAATAAAAGTATTGTGTCCATTTACAACTAAAAGAAATTAAAAATACTTGTAATGAAACCATTGAAATGTTTCTAATGTCTGTTCAGAATGTAAAATCCTATGAAAAAGATGCAGGTATCAGGGAAATCATTTGTAAAATAAACCAGCTGCTGCTGAGAGTTTCATACTTTTTAGTTACCACCCTTTTCTCTAACAGATCCTAGCACAGTTCCTAACATATACTAGGCATAGATACTTCTTTATTGAGGGCTTGCTAAAAGTAATAAAAATCCAAGTGTAATTAGCAAGAGCTAGTTCATCTAATAGGTTCTAATTTTACCCAGTTAGATGAAAAAGAGTGGCAATTCTTACAGAAGATACAGGAAGGAAGGAAGGGGAGGAGAAAATAATATCTTCATCTAATTTTTTAAAAAATACATTAAGGTACTTTTATGTTTCTAGGTTCAAGAAGGAATATAGAACTAAGGAAAATTGGTGTCTATTGAGTGTCTACCTGTGCCAGGCACTTGGCTAACCTGATATTTTTTTAAATGTAATCCATAGCTACTTAAATTTTTCCCTGATATAAGGATGACTTAGAAAAATTAAAATCAGAGAGAATAAAAGAAAATGAATCTTTAATTAATAGCGAAGCTTACTGAGTTTTACGACTTAAGCAGAGTACTCAAAGTTGTGTATAATTTCCTAAGATTGTCTACACCAAAGTAAACTCTAAGTTAGGTATAAAACTTTATTTAATTAATGATATAATTCAACTTTGAAGTTAAATAATGTTCAATACAGTATTTACATTTTTTCTTGGACATTTAATTCTTTAAAAACCAATCTTTCTAGTAACTTTCAAAGCCTAATTATTCTAGAGTTTGAACAAATATAAAAGGTGGGAAAAAGCTAATCTCTACCTTATAATCAGGCAACCTAATGTTATGACACTCTGTCATCATCCCATGGTAGGATATATAAGTCACAGGGGATGCAGAAAAGGAAAAACATTAGGTAACAAAACACTGTGTCTACATTAAAATGTTGATAATGCTCATTTCTGCATGGTAGGATGTTATGTAATTTAAATTTCTCATTTGGTTTACTTGTGGTTTATATTAATTATTTATACTACTTAGGTAAATAAAAAAAGGAAAATGTAAGAATTAAAAGAACTGGATGGCATGGAGAGCCACTGCACAGAGGAGAATGTCATCCAGACTTATTCTTCCAATGGTCAAGAGTTTTGACAAAAAGACTGGGGGAAAAAAATTCCTAAGACAGAACAACACACATGCACACATACACAGGCTTGAATGCAAGAGAACAGGAAAGAAGAAAATAGAGAAAAGCCTAAATGTTCCTACCATACTAGGAACTGGGCAGCTGCAGAGAAGGCTCTGTGCAGAGAAAGAAAGGGAGCAATGGGGATTTTGAAACCATTTTCTCTGGTAACATATTTGACTTCACCTGGCCTAAGTGCAGCAAATGCTTCAATGTTTTCATTTCAGGTTAATTGTACTGCCTAATTTTAACAACATTTTCCATGCTGTCAAGTGCATTAATATCCTTGGTCTCTTCTCACTTTCTACAGACAATTCTGTTTCATCACATGGCTTTTGCACGTGCCATTCCACATGGAGCAACCTATTCTCTCATCCTCTGACCAGCTCTAGGTCAATCTCCAGGTCTCAATTCACAGATCACCCCTCTGAGCTTTTGATGATCACCCAAAAACCCTGATGTCAAGTGACAGTGGTCATACCACTGTGACTTCCATACTGCCCTCCATTTTACTTCCTACTTCAACCCCTGCATTACTGCCTTTGTGGTCCTTCACCCAATTTGTAATGGCTACTTGATTCCTTATTTTTTGTCTCCCTCATTAGTCTATAAAGTCCATGAAGACAAGACCACATCTGTCATCACAGTTGTGTCCAACTGACATGTGGTTAATAAAAATTTGCAATAAGTGAAGGCTCTCGTGGCAAAGTGGTATAGTAACCAAAGCAGGATTTTTAGCCCCATTTCATAGGTCAGGAAATCTCAGAGATGCCTCAGTGACTTGCCTTAACTCACATAATTTCAAGTATAACTTAGGTCCTTCTACTCAAATCCAAGGTTTGATTCATACAGCTTTCTAATTGGGCAAGACTGCAGTTTATGGACCCGCAGTGCTTCTGCTCTTCCATCTATAAAATAAGGAATGCAATAGAAACCTGGCTCATGAATGGTACAATTACATAAATTACTATGTAAAATTACTTTGCACAGTGCCTGCTATAGTTTGGATCTTTAATGTCTCCCAAAGGCCCATGTATTAAAGGCTTATTCCTCAGAGTGGTGCTATTGGAAAGTGGTAGAAACTTTGAGGGGGGAGGAAAGTGGGAGATTTTAGGTCATTGAAGGCTTGCCCTTGAAGTGAATTGTGGGACCTCCTTCTTTTCTTCTTTCTCTTTGCATCCCAACCATAAGGAGAATGGTTTACTATGCTACACACTGCCGTCATGTGGTGCTGTCCCGCCATATACCAGAAGCCCAAAAGCAATGGATCTGCTTGATCACAGATTGAAACCTCTAAAATTGTGAGCCAAAGCAAACTTTTTTATCTCTATAAGTTCATTATCTCAAGCATTTGTTACCGTAATGGAAAGCTGACTAACATGGTGCCTGATACACGCTAACACACGTGGTGAGCTCTTGTCATTGTTATTGCACTATGCAGTTCAGCTCAGGCGTTTCTCAATGTTCCTTTTTTTTTTTCAGTACCTCTTTTCTAAAACATAAATGTTTCATATGTTCTAAAAATAAAGACTGTGTTTTTAAAAAATCACATTAAAGGAATGGTAATTTTAAATAGAACCACACCTAAATCCCACCCTGGAGCTAAGACAAACACACTTTCCCTTCTCCCTTCACTACATGAGAATTACCACTCAAAGGAAATAAAAAGCCTCAGCCTAACAGTGAATTCCAAAATGTCAAAGTCATGATCCCCAAATAACATAATGACCTGTGAATGTTTTGCAGTGTAAGAGAAATAGCAAAAGAATAAAACTTCTGAAAACTAGTGAAAGGAGTTCGGGGAAATGAAGACTCAGGCAAAGGAGCCATGTGAACCGGGAGCTGATGGACACTTTAGGAACCTCAGTCCTGTGACAAAAGTCATGTCTGTCACTGGCTCTCCAGCACCACAGAACAATAAAGACAAGGACCCCAAGACTCGCCTGAGCTAGGCTGAGCCTGAGCTGTCTGGACAAACTACTGTGAATGATCTTAACCTCTTCTCAGTCCTTGAAATTCAACAACCTTCCATTCCATATTTGGGGATTATGTATTTCCTTTGGGAAATACCTTATTTCCCAGAAAAACAGACGAGTCGGATACCTGACCTCAGATCTTGATGGTAGTGGTGCAGGAGAGGTGGGCGGCTTTGCTGCTCAGAAGATTAAAGAATAATAAAAAGATGAGGCTGAGATGTCAAAGACAAGGGGGCACCTCACAGTTGTGCATCCTGTGATTGTTTGCCAGTCATACCCTGAGTCCCTCCTACTCCTAGGAGCTGTGGAGGTTATGAACATTTATGAGTGATATACAGGTTCTTCTCTATTTGCTTTAATTTCTTTGCTTGGCAACACAAGTCTTTGACCACTAGAGGGAACTGCTTCATCAGTTGTACCATAATTGACACTAAGTCTCCCCATCCCAGGGCCTGTGACTATAGTAATATCACTTTGTATCAGTTACCTGAGAAGCATAAATTGAACATTAATCCAATTTTCTCTCCTTCATGACCTGCAAAATATGCTCTCCTGGCCTCAGAGCTATGAGGATAGAAATGTTTCTTTTCACTAGGATGAGATCCCAGAGACCCCTGGTTCCTTACCACCGCCTACCTCCTGGCTCTGCTTCTAGGCCCCCAAGATTGAACCCCTACTGAGTCAACTGTGAGTGGTAAACTGAGAGCATCCTCAGAAAATTCTACCAGTAAGCCGTTTAAAACTATGACTCCCTTCCTCCTCCAAGAAGAGTACTCATTTCCAAAACCCTCACTAGGCACTAGATTACGTGAAACAGGAACCTGGGGAGGATATTGGCTCAGCAACTTCCTGTGGGCCAAACGGCCACTGTGCTCTGTGCCAGCTAAGACCCAGGTTTCAAGTATGTGCCATCCCAGGCCCAAAACTTAGCTCTCCTTCCCTGCTACTGTACAAGCTTCCCCTTGTACACAGAAGCCACAGTGAGGAACAAAGCAACACAGAGAAGAAAGAGGAGATCCAGAAGGACAATGGGCAAGGGCAAGAGGAGGGGTAGATCCTTTAAAGGAAAGGATGCCCCTCACAGCTCAAATTTTGAATCAACTCAATTTAAATTCTAGGTAATTAGACCAAAATTACATTCTAAATCAGAATTAAATTGATGTGGCAGAATTAAAATTGTTTCCTTGATTTTATTTTTTAGGTTAATATTCTCTCTCCTCCCTCTCCCCTCCCATCATGCAAATGGGGGTCATAAAAATTGAATTCTACTACAAAGTGGTTTGGAATTACATATTTACAAATATTTACAACTATTTGGAATTACATATTTACAAATAAGAGGCTGAGAGGTACATAACTGCCCTGCCTAATGAATGGGTCCTAGAAAAGACTTTGAAGAGCATCTAATCCAATTCACCTTGTATTGAAAGGGAATATGAGAAATTGGGGAGCAATTATCTCAGGATCGTGTTGCCAATTACTAATAGAGCCAGGATATGAATCCACACCTCAAAGACATGTGAGCCTTAGAAATCAAGAGCCATTTTCATCTGTACTCATTGACGGTAGAATTTACTGAGTTCAGTAGATGAGATGTTGCAGTTTCAGATTTACAAACATAAATAACTCCTTTGCCCTTGGGATGAACCAACCAGCTTGCAATGAGACTGTGTCTCTGCTCTTTGCTCTCAACAGCAATTCCCTTTGCTGTGACTTTCAGTTTTCTGCAGTGCCAGCCAGTCGTGACTGGTTGCAGCATCTCTAACAAAATATGTTAGATTCTGTTGTAAGATCCTGTGGTTGCATTACAAACCTAAAAATAGAACTATGTTGTATCATCTGATATTTTCAGATGATCAGCTACACCATTCCCCTTCTTTCTGAAAATAACAGATACCGTTATTCTGAAAATAACGAGTAGATTTTTTAATTCTGTTATTTGAACAGGCCAATACAGAGAACAATGGTCATTTCACAGGCAAACCTAGATTCAACTGTGTACATTCAACCCATTACCCCAACGTATTTTCCCTCATTACTTTTCTCTAGCCATATTATTTTGCCCTATTTTTAAATTTTATTTTATATAATCATGTATTTCTGCAATTCAGATTAAAGAGAAGATAAAGACAAGAATCAATTAATTTTAATTTCTTCAGTTTCAACCAAACTTTCATTTTCCCATCATCATTTTTTTTTTTTTGCCCAAATCCTATAAAGCAAAATGAAAAGAAATGGGGGAATCCTTTTATTGGGGCTGTAAAGTACTGTTCCTATCATACATAAGTAATTAGTTTTGTATAGTGGCTATAAGCATAGAGGGCAGCATCAAATAGATATGTTAGTGATGTATTTTTTACTGTCCGTGAGGATATAACCTGAATTTAAGGTCATAATAAAACTTGATTTAGTGAAACAAGAGCGAGATTCAACTTCATAAAAATCAGGAAATATATTGCATATCTTACTTTAGTAAGTATTTCAATTTTCTTTTAATATACATTCACCCAGGTAAAACAACCACAATAACTTTTTGTTTGTGTGTGCTGGGATTACACCCACAGCCTTGTGCATATATCATATGTTCCACTACTGAGCTACATCCCAGCCCCCATAAAAACTATTTTTAAACTGAAATATATTAACATATTACCTACTCTTCAAAAACTAGTAAGAACCTACAGAACCTAAATAATACTCATTTGAAACATGAATTGAAAACCTGTATCAATACAAAACCAAATTTAAGATCAGACCCAGGAATAGTAGCCCTTTGCTCTTGGCAAACTATAAAATGAATAGATCTCCTCCCTTTGTGTCATACACTCCACTTAGGGGCTCTCTTGGACAGTGTTTGTATTAAAATACACAACATTATCTAGAATGTAAGTAAGAGTAACCCACAATTTCTTTCCTTTGTGATTCTTCACTTTAAATTACAAGTTTCAATTCATTTCAGATTTTGACTGATCTGTACTTTGTTTAGCTCTTTTTAAAAAATGTCTATATTCCTTGGCTGTTTCTAATCAAGGAAGTGAATAGATATCTTAGCAAGAGAGGGCCTGAGGAAGATTGCAAGCATTATACTATGCTTTGTTGAGTGGGTTCAGAATAGTTTATAATATATTATCATAAAAACAGATTGACATCAATAGCATAATTGCTGCATGAATAATCTTAGAACAAGTGAGACCTTTCAAGGCTTTTTTATTGTAAGCAATCATTATGTTCACCACATAAGACAAATGCCTTCTGGGATTTTTTTTTTTAAACAAGTCTCAGCTTTCTCTAGTTTGTCTTTCTTGGTTTCAATGTAAGATATCTAAATGATGAAAGATGCTGGCTGTTCTGTATATAAGGATAATTCTGTATACAGTCAATGGTGATTTATTCAGTTAATGTAAGAAAGTTGCATATGTAATAAAATATTGGTTACCATCAAAATATTGCCATTATAATATTGGGCACCAAAATTTAATAGCTTTTTCTGTTTGAAGATGCCAAAGAACATTATTTCAAGACCTGCAGTGGTACTAGATGACAAGGATAATGTGAATCCAACTTACATAAAAGAAACAGAATCACAGAGATTAAGAAAAGACCCAGACAGATTTTTTTTTTTTTTTTAACCAATGGTAAAATGGAAATAGGCCTAGACTCCCACAACTGCTGTTGTGCTGGATGTGGCCTTGTGAGGGAACAGAAGCTTGGTAATTAGGGCTTCTGATTTCCACAGATGTTTTCACTCACTCTTCTGCCCTGCCTTACCTTAGCACTAATGAATGCAGTATTATCTTGCAATCGATGATTGAAAACTAAAAAGCTTTCTTCAACTCTTTAGAGCAGAAACCAGTTTCCTCCTTTTCTCTGATTTTCTCCACATTTCATGGAATGTGCAAGTAAAAAATGAAGTCGTGGATTGGCCAAAGTTAAAGAACTTTCTTTACTCTCAGAATTCCCAGACTTTACTGTGTTGACACATATTGCAAATCCCCAAGAGGGAAATGTTAGTTGCAGATTTATGGACCCACCCCAAAATCTCTATTTCCTAGGTTTGGGAGGGAGAGTACTGTCTGATCCTCGGAGCTTTACATAGCAAAGGAGAATTAAGATAGAAGATGAAATTAAGGTTGTTAATCAGCAGACCTTAAAATAGAGAGGTTACCCTGGATTACCTGGGTGGGCACAATGTTAGCATAATGGTTCTTAAAACGGGCGTCAGGAAGGCTGGGGTGGTGGCTCAGCGGTAGAACATTCGCCTAGCATGTGCGAGGCACCGAGTTCGATCTTCAGCACCACACAAAAATAAATAAATAAGATAAAGGTATTAATGGGGGAAAAACTGGCATCAGGAGACAGAAGAGAGCCAGTTTCAGAGAAATGCAGCATAAGAACCATTCAATCAGCCCTCGTTGTCTTGGTAGATGGCAAGAGGCAAATGAATGTGGGCAACAGACAGAAGCAGGAAAGGGGAAGGAAACAGACTGTCCCCTTACACCTGACTACAGTCCCCTGCCATCCATTTCAGACTTCTCACCTCCAGAACCGTAGGGTAGTAATTCTGTGTTGTATTAAGCTGCCAAAATTGTGATCATGTGCTATAGTGGCCATAAGGCACATATGAATATCCCATCAGCATCTCCCAGGATGGCAGTTTATTGCACTTAGGGAAATGTCATTCTACCTGAAATAGGAACCCACATCAGACTGCCAATTCATACATAAATATTATAGACAGAATAATTCATTTTTATTATAAGAAAATCTTTGGTATTTAATTGTGTCAACCAATCTGAGTGTGTGTGTGTGTGTGTGTGTGTGTGTGTGTAAAATACGTTCCCTACAAAAATCTAAGAAGGATCTTTTCAAAAAATGGAGGTATAATATTTGTTCATCTTTATAAGGTACATTGTGGTAATTCAGAACATGTATAATAATCAAATAAGAGTAACAAGCATTTCCATCTCTTCCCATTAGTCATTTTTATATGTCAAGAATTTTGTACTGTTTTTTTCATTATTTTGAAATATAGCATAGGTTGTTTAACTAGTAGTTAATCCCACTGTGTCAAAGAAGGATCAGAGGTAATTCCTCCACTCTGTGTTTTAGTGCTTTTTATTTAATTTCCATTCTTCTATTCTGTTCTTTTATAAGAAAGCATGTAAAAGGTCAAAAAATAGAAAACATTCTACCACAAATGAATGAGAACAGGCGATATTTGTCTTTCTGTATCTGGATTATTCCATATAAGAAAACAACCTCCATGGAGCTCCATCCATGTTGCTGCAAAGGACAGAATTTCATTCTTTTAATGGCTGAATAATATTTCATTGTGCATATATACCACATTTTCTCTATCCATTCATACACTGAAGGGTGTCTGGATAGATTCCATATTTTAACTATTGTGAATAGTTCTGCAATAAACGTGAGCTTTCAGTTATCTTTTTAGTATAATGATGTCCTTTCCTTTGGATATATACCCAATAGTGGAATTGCTGGGATATATATGGTAGTTCTATTTTTAGATTTTTTGAGAAATTGCAATTCTACTTTCCATAATGGCTCTACTAATTTGCATTCCCATCAATAGTGTATGAGTTCCCCTTTCTCTACATCCTCATTGGCATCTGTCATTTTTTTTTTCTTGGTCTTTTTGATGATAGCCATTCTAACTGGGGCGAGATGATATTTCATTGTGGTTTTGATATGCATTTCCATGATGATTCGTACGACTAAGAATTTTGTGAGTCTTTACATGTCTTTTTTTGAGGAATGTCTGTTCACCGTTAATTGCCCATTTTAAAATTGAATTGTATTTTTGTTCTGGTTATTTGATTTCAACTTTTTCTTATATATTATAGATGCCAATTGCTTGTTGGATGTACAATTTATAAATATTTTCTCCCATTCTGTAGATTGTCTCCAAGTTCTGTTTATTATTTTATTTTCTGTGTAGAAGTCTCTCAGTTTAATATAATCCCATTGTCTAGTTTTGCTTTTGTCACCTGTGTCTTTAGGTCCTACTAAAACATCATTGCCTACACCAGTGTCTGAAATGTTTCCTTGGTTTTTATTTGTTTTGTAGTAATTTCATAGTCTCAAGTCTTTCATTCATTTTTAGTTTTTGAGTTGATTTTTATGTATGGTAAGAAGAATAATCCAGTTTTATTCCTCTGCATATGTATTTCCACTTATGCTAGCACTGCTTATTGAAGGGACTGCTTTTTTTCCCCCTGTATGTTCTTGACACCTTTTGTCAAAAATCAGTTGGCTGTATGAACATGGATTAGTTTCTGGTTTCCTATTCTGTTCCATTGGTCTATGTGTCTGTTTTTATGCCAGTGCCACGCTGTTTAGTTACTATAGCTTTGAGTGTGTTTCAAATCAGCTATTGTGATGCCTTCAACATTGTTTTTGTTTTGTTTTGGGGTTTTTTATCTCTGTCTATTCTGGATCTTTTGTAGTTCTATATGAATTTTTGGAATTTTTTCTATTAATATGAAGAAAGTCATTGGTGTTTTGATGGAAATTGCATTGGATCTAAGATGTCTTTGGGCAGTATGGTCATTTTAATAATGCTGATTCTTCTAATTCATTAACACAGATTATTTTTCCATTTGTGTGTGTGTGTGTGTGTGTGTGTGTGTCCTCTGTAACTTCTTTCATCAGCATTCCATAATTTTTATTCTAGAGCTCTTTCACTTTCTAAATTAAATTTATTCCTCAATATTTTTGTAGCTATTGTGAATGAGATTGCTTTCTTAATTTTTTTCAGTAAGTTCATTATTGACATGTAAAAATACCATTGCTTTTGTATACTCCAACTATACTGAATTTGTTTATAAGCTCTAACAGTTTCTGAAGGAGTATTTAGGTTTTTCTATGTATAAAATCATGTCATCGGCAAACATGAATAATTTAACTTCTTCCTTTCTAATTTGGAGGCCCTTTATTTCTTTCTCTTGCCTAAATGCTCTTGCTGAGACTTCCAGTGCTTTACTAAATGGGAGTGGTAAAAGTAGACATGCTTGTTTTGTTCTCAATCTTAAAGGACATGTTTTCAGCTTTTCACATTCAGTATGATATTGGTAGTGGGATTTTCATATATAGTCTCTAATATTTTGAGGTATTAGAAGCATTTTGAGGTACATATTTTATTAAATATCTTTTCTGCGTCTATTCAGATAATCATAGGATTTTCGTCCTTTATCTGTTTATGTATTGTATCATGTTTATAAATTTATATATTAAACTATCCTTGCATTCCTGGGATGAATCACAATTGGTCATGGTTTATGATCTTTTTTATGTGCTAGTGAATTCAGTTTGCTAGTATCTTATTGAAAATTTTGGAATCTATGTTAATCAGGGGTATGGGTCTATACTTTTCTTTTTTTTTTTTATTTTATCTTTGTCTGTTTTTGGTATTGGGGAAATGCTGGCCTTGTAAAAAAGAGTTTGTCAGGTTTCCTTCCATTTAATTTTTCTGAGCATGTGTATTTCTAACAAGTGCCCAGGTAACACCCTTGCTAATGATCTGTGAAGCACACTCCAAATAGCAAACTAAAAAGAGGACAATACATGTTGTACTCTGAATAGTTCCCTGCTCTGGAAACTGATTTAGTCAGTTTTTTGTTTTGTTTTGTTTTGTTTTGTTTTGTTTTTTGCTGCTATGACTAAAGGACCCAGTAAGAACAATTATAGAGGAGGAAAAAGCTTATTGGAGGGCTCATGGTTTCAGAGGTCTCTATCCATAGACAGCAGGCTCCACTCTGGGCACTCGAGGTGAAGCTGAACATTTGGCTGAAGAGTGGCAGAAGAAAGCAGCCCACATGATGATCAGAAAGCAGAGAGAGAAAGATTCCACTTTCCAGATACAAATATATACCCCAAAGCCACACCCCAATTCCCAGCTCCTCTAGCCACACCCTGCCACTTCAGTTACCACTCCGTTAATTCCTATCAGGGGAGTAATTCACTGATTGTGTTAAGGCTCTTGTAACCCAATCATTTCTTCTCTGAACCTTCTTGCATTGTCTTGCATGTGAGCTTTTGGGGAATACCACATCTAAACCATAACAGAAACCTTTCTGTTATCACAGGACAGCAAATGCCCCCTCATGCTTTTAGAGCCATTGTTGATCTTAAGCAGAAGATATTAAAGCAATTTCAGTTTAAAACTTAAAAAACTCAGCTTCCAGTTCTTATGGTACATTTTTAAATTATAAAATATATTCTCATTAAAAATAATTTGCAAAAACAGAAAAATAATAATTTTATTCACCCACAATCTCAGCACCCAAATAAGCCCTATAAACTCTTTAATGTATTTTCTCCAAGTCTTTTTTCTCTGCAGAGATTCTATTTTATGTTTTTGAAGTCATATTGTATATCTCAATTTTTATCTAACATCACATTCATATACACATCTACAGCGTAGCAGATTGAATGATTCTTTACTCTCCAAATAGAATCATACATTCACTCTCTTGCCACTTTGGTGTAGTCTCTCTCCTTCCTCCTAATGCAAACATGATTTCACTCTTTCCAAGTTAGTAAACAGGGAATAATTCCTCACACCTTGATTTTGGTCTTGACCTAGTGACTTAAATTGGTCAAAGGAACATTAGTGGACAGTTGATTTAAAAGGTAGCTTCTATTGTTTATGTATAGAAATACCAACAGATAAGTACTACTGTCATTGAAAAGATGGTTTGTTATACACAGAGATCTCAAAATAAAGGGGTATGACGTTACATTGCACAGGTGTTGCGGGGGGCACATGAGATATCCCAGGGATCAATCAGACAGGAATCAAGGGGAAAATGTGGGCAAAAACTTCTAGTGTGGTTTCTGTGTGAAAGAATTGGTGAGACAGGGTAAGCAGATTTAAAATTAGCTAGTTTAAATAATTTCAAGTGGACTCTGTGATGTAGGTGTACCACGGTGATTAGGGCAGGAGAACACTGGTCTCTTAGAATAAAAAGTTGGTGGAGGAGTTGGTGAATATATAGTATATATGTGTTGATTGACTGGCTTGCATATGGAAGGCAAGTTGTTTGCTATCTCTGGGTATTAGTTAATCTGGGATAGCAAGAGCCCAAGATGTCAAAGCATCCAAAATGCAGAATGTTAAAGCATAATTAATCCGAAACAATGCAACCCAAGTCTTGGGATGTGTTAAGGGGTTGGGCTTCTTCTCTTGCAATGTGATTGTCCACATTGAGAAGAGCTCATATAGCCAGGGCTATAGAACTACCACATGTGGAGCAGACCTGAACTTTACTAGAGGTCAGGAGCTAGGCCCAGCTAATATTCAACCAGAAGTGAAGCCAAACCCCAGCCAATTCACATAAGAAAGAAATTGATGCTTATTTCTTCATGTCACTGAGATTTTTTGGTTGTGATATACAGCATTATCATGGCAATTGCTTGATATGGTAGCAATTGGTGCTCAAGGTGACATAAAAAATTTCAACATGTCTATCAACATATCTATTCAGCATATCTATCAACTTTGGGAAAACAGATATTGTTATATAAGGCTAGGAAATGTTGTTATAGAGAAACATTTGTTTTAACTCTTACATTAAATAAATTAAAAGACAGAAAATGAACTCAATAATGTGATGGGCAAGCAAGTTTCAAGGCCCTATGTTGATAGATAGGGTATATGGGTGGTTAATAATTATAATATATTTCAAAAGTTACAAAAAGAGATGGTATCATAGAAAAGCATGGCTGATTAGCAAGCACAATTGATAATTAATAGAGTTCAGGAGGTAAAGATTAACATTAAACAGAGACATGAGGTGGGAGGGAAAGGGAGAGAAAAGGGAAATTGCATGGAAATGAAAGGAGACCCTCATTGTTATACAAAATTACATATAAGAGGTTGTGAGGGGAATGGGAAAATAAACAAGGAGAGAAATGAATTATAGTAGATGGGGTAGAGAGAGAAGATGGGAGGGGAGGGGTGTGGGGATAGTAGAGGATAGGAAAGGTAGCAGAATATAACAGTTACTAATAGAGCATTATGTAAAAATGTGGATGTGTAACCGATGTGATTCTGTAATCTGTATTTGGGGTAAAAATGGGAGTTCATAACCCACTTGAATCTAATGTATGAAATATGATATGTCAAGAGCTTTGTAATGTTTTGAACAACCAATAAAAAAAGATTTATATAGTAAAAAAAAGATAATTTATAGAGTTCAGAAATTCTAAATTTTGCAGAAATGAAAAATTAGCCTATATTAAGAAAATTTTTGTCAGCTTGGACTAAGAATGATTTTAAAATCTGAGATATAAAAATACCTCTGAATTTTTCCTCCCCCAACTTCTCGGGAAGCACACTAGCAAAGCTGCTTAGTCACCAAATAGGGCATGCCCTCTTTAGAAGCAGCCAAAGGGCACTTGGCTTCTCAAAGACTGGTGCCAAGAGCCATGGGAATAATGAACTGGGATTTGGGGTGTTTACCTAGCAGGCTGTGATGGAGTCTAATCCAAGCACATTCCCTTCCTCAAGATCTGGGAACCTGGCAACGTTAACCTACTAGGATTTTCAAATTGCCATTACTTCATGACTGCTATGTGAGTCTCACTCTTTCCTTATTAGAATACGGGTGCTTACTCCAGTTATCTTATTCCTGTTCCACTATTGTATGATGGGTATGGGAGGGGGAGACCCTGATTTTTAGTTTAAAGGCCTCTAGACTGGAATAAATCACATCAAAAGTTGACATAGTTCCCAAGATGCCATCTGTTCTAGGCTGATGCCATCAGGGAATAAGATTTTTGAGAATCTTGGGATCTTCAGCGTAAGTGGGAGGGATATGAATAATAGTATGGGGAGCAGACTGTAATAGACTGAATTACTGTGCTAATTCTTTATTCCCCTGTGTTGTAATTATACATAGCACATTCTTATCACATTCTCATGGCCCTCAGAGGGGACTTCCCTACCCTTTGACTTTAGGTTAGGCCATGTGACTTGCTTTAGCCAATGAGATGATAACAGACATGAAGTGAACAGATGCTTACAATGTGCCATAGGGTTACACTTGACCTGCTTTTTCAGAGTCTGCCATGAGAAGAACTTACCCCATAGCAGATGTACCTTCAACTTGAGCTGCAAAATTAATATGGTCCCCAAATTAAGATGCTTCTACTTATGATTTTTTGGCTTAAGATGGTATGAAAGCAGTAAAAACTATATCTTTAATTTTGAATTTTTATTTTCTCCCAGGCTAGTGATACACAGTAAGATACTCTCTGAGAGGTTGGGTAGCAGGACACAAACTGCAGTTGCCAGTCAAACATAAATTGTCATAAGTGGAAGCAACCAATACTATACAGTATACTATGTAATTAAGCTATAAAGTTAGAGGGTTTAAGTATATTAAATGCATCTTCAAATTATCATAAACTTAGCACCATCTTAAATCAAGGAGCTTCTATACTATATGGTACACCTGAGCTCAGAGCTGCAACCAAGGCCAACTTATCTGAAACCAAAAGCAGAGCCCTATCCTTGCTAACTTGCATATATATGCATGAAAAAATACATGTGGAGTTTTTCTATCATTTCACCCAGATTTAATGTGTATTTGTTATGCAGATTTATTTAGACAATAGCAGATTAAGACAAGTATTTCCCCATGTCATTACATATTCTTTAAAAAACACTTTAATAAATATTTTAATTTCATGAAGTATTTTCATTTAGATAACCATTCCCTGATTTTGAACTATTTAGGTTTTTGTCTTTGTCTAAGTTCTTTGACTTCTATTTTTTGCTTCTTTTAACAATGACATTAATAATATATTGATGCATACAATTTTTCATACTTTAGTTTATTTTTGTAGAATTCAGACTGGATAATAACATCCACTTCATAGGACAACTATGAGGAATAAAAGGCTTAAAATATTGTATATGAGGTGCTAAGCATATTATCTGTCATGTAGTAAGCATTCAATAATGATTATTATTCCTATTTTTTGTTGTAGTCTTAGAAGTTGGAAATTCAAAGCTCTTAACATGAAGTACAAAGTTGTTTTCCAGAGTTATACTGCTTTCCACTGTCTATAACACTGTATCAGTTTAGTTTTGGCACACCATCAAACAGCTGTTAGTTTTTTTAACCTTGGTTATTTTGACAGATGAGAAATAGTATCTTAATAGTATTTTAATTTTGTAGTTTTGATTGCAAGTGAGGTATACATTTTTTATGAGTTCTCTAACCACTTACATTTTCTTTTCTATGAGTTATCTTTTAACATAGCTGTTTCCATCGGGTCATGATGCTGGTCTTCCTCTAGCCTATTAGAATCACCTGATACCAAAGGCCTAGCTGATTTCTGTGCTATACAGCATGGTGGCCACATGTGACTACTACTTGTATATCTAGTGTCACATGCTAATAGGATAATATTTTAGATATATTAGTTTCAGTAAAATATACCATTAGATTTTATTTTATCTGTTATTTTATGTTTTTTAAATGTAGCTCCTAGAGAGTGTTAAGCATCATATTTCTTTTAGATAGCTCTGGTTAGACCTTTGGGTATCACTTAATTTGAAATTCTCTGGTGTCAAAACTCTTGCTGTCCTCATCTTCACGTTGGACTCTCCTCCTATTGCATGGGCCTTTGCCTGTGGTCTGTTGTCAAACCTTCTAGATAATGCTGCTCTGAGTTCAAATCTCTCTCCTCCAAGTCTCTGCTGCATTTTACCTCCTCCTAATTCACTTTTCATCCTCCTGTGATTAATGCTCCTACATCTCACAACACATGTCTATATTCTAGTATATATTCCTGGACGAAATGGCAAACTGAATTAGGATTTTAAACCCTACATATGATTTAAATAGATTATATTCACTATTTTCTATACATTCATATTCTACTTATGTATCTTATTTACATAGACAACATATGTTTATATTCTATTTCTATCATTCGAACATGAATTTTTTAATGCTGAGTTATTTTATATTGTGATATTGAAAGGTCACAAACATAAAAGGTTAATAAACAATCTCATATGTTTTTCCAAATTCCCCTGTCTCTGCCCACACTTTGCAATGCAACCCTAAATCCTCTCAAACCACATTAATGAAGATAATCAAAGGTTATAGCTGTAGTCACTAATGCTCAAAAGTTTCCCCAACACCAGCTCTAATTAACCAAAATGTCAGAGACATTTACTCATAATTCCTGGGGAGCTTTAGTCCAGAGGGTTGAGTGGGTTAATTTACCTGGCTAGGGTAGAATTGTTAAAAAACAACTATAAAGGATTTAAGAAAAAGCATTCTGTAATGCTAATGCAAGGTAGAATTCTTAATTTATTAAAAGGTATTAGTATAAGTGACTTAGAAATTCAACCTCATTTTGTAGCTCTATAGTTCTTTCTGAATTCATGATCATGGGGTTAATTTGCCCTTGGGAAATATCTGTAACACATTTTTAATGCCAGACCAACTTCTTCCAGTGCTCCTGCCCCAACCCATACCCAGCATGCTTCTTATCCACCTCCCTGACATCCAGAACACACAGGGAATTCAAACCAATTTGGATATGCATGCATGTAGAATAATAAGCTCAAGTGGACTCTTGGGGTGTTCCCTGGCTGTTGCTCAGCTCCCTGCAAATAGTTTTCTATGTACCTTTGAGAGATGCTGAGAATACCCTGATGGCCATTAACCTGTTAACAGTTTAGCCATTGTCTGTTCATACTGGCTCTGAGCCCAGCTCCAAAAGAGCTACAGAAAGTGGGTGAAGGAAGAGTTTCCTTCCTCTAAGACTCACTGGGAACATACCCTGCCCACCTGAGGAAGAGCATTGGGCAGGCTTTGAATTCACATATTTTTAAAACATTCATTATTCTGACAATGGAGTTCCATGAAACTAGCTCTTATTCCTTTATGCAAGTCAAATAGAGACGTCCCCAAACACATTAGAGTACCAGGAAGTAAATAACTATTGCCTTGTTTTATGCATATGAGAAATTTCTGTGAAGATGCCTAAATATTTTGATTAATATAAAAGTGGATGAGCTGATGTATTTACAACATCAAAGTACTTTTCTGATTGAATCTGTTTCAAAATTGCTACATAAAAGGTAGGACATTCATCTTACACAGCAATGTGAAAATGGGTGCTTTGGTATTCTGAGGTTTTCAGAATCTGATTTAAATACCGGAGTGATCAGTTTGGTGGGTGTGAGGGAAGGGCCTTGTTCTGGATTTAATAGTTGTACTGAATGTAAAATGATCTGCTGTACCTAGTGGGTATGTAATGATAATAAATAATACCAGTAAATATCAGAATGGCAGTCAATGTTCTTTCTCCTATGTAGTCTCATTGAATCTTCAAGGCATTTGTCTGGGAGGTTAAGACCACTTGTATTTATTACTGATATTACTGAAGATGAAACTTCCTTCACAGTTTCTTACCAAGATCTAAGAGGAGCTCATCTGTTGAATTCAGTCATATCCTTTCAGGTCAGAATTCCTAAAGATTGAGCTTGAGCTGTTTTTATGTGGGGTTCTAAAATGCAGTCGCAATCAAGTGTCAAAAAAAAAGTTTTAATTCAGCAGCTGATCATTTTGCTTTGTGCTCCTCTCCATTTTCAAACTCCTGGAGCAATGGCACAAAGGTTTTTGAAACATTGCTGTAGTTTGGATCTTATATGTGGTAAAGCATGGTTCCCAGAATTGTCTACTGGGAGATGATAGAACCTTTAAAGAGGTAGGGCCTAGTGGGAGGTCTTTAGGTCATTGGGAATGTGCGCTGGAAGAGGATAGTGGGATCCTTGTCTCTTCTTTTCACTGTCTTTTCATTCTCTGACCATGAGATAAGCAGTTTTGCATTGCCACATGCTACCACCATGATGTTCTGCCTTGCCATAGGCCCAGAAACAATGCTGCCAATCAATCATGGCCTAAAACCTCCAAAATTCTCAGTTAAAACAAACCTTTTCTCTTTAAAAGTTGATTATATGAGGTATTTATTATAATAATGGAAGCTGACTAATCCATCTGGGTTTTTCGTGTACCCCATTGCCGCAGTCTGGCTGGGCACAATTCAGGAGCCACTTGTCAAAAGAAACAAACTTTATTTTTAGAACACACACACCACACCACACAGTTCCTCAGGAAAAACCCTCAGAGCCCAACTGCCACCACTGGCTTCCCACAAGCCTCTGCCCCTCCCCCACTCCTCCTGCTCTTGAGGCCGATTGGCTGGGTCGCATGGGCGGAGCCAAAAAAAGTCCCCCAATGAGCAGCTCCGTGGTCTGAAAGGGCGGGGAAACAGCCCAATGAGCATCACCGCAGAGGAGCCAATCAGTTGGCAGCTAGAAGTTTGCTGGGGCCGCTTTGAGCCAATCATCAGCTGGCAGCTGGAAGTTTGCTGGCAGCTGAAAGTTTGCTGGGGCCCCTTCAGCTGTGGCTCTCAGCACCCCATCTCTCCATTGTGTTCGTAAGCCCCTTAGGTTTTACAATATATAAAACCTTAGTTCAAGACTCTGGACAACTAACATAAGGTTCCTTGATAGTTAGGTTCTGTAAAATTTCAGAGTCTACCATAATGCATTATAATCTTGACTTCAAAGCAGAAAACCAAAAGTCACTAAGGACTGAGACACCCTGTTTAGCCACTAACAAAGGAGAATTTGGAGCTGAGCAATGGCCAGGCAAAGCATGGAAGAAAAGAGAGAATCCCACTAAATGGCTTGAAAGTTCAAGAAAAGAAACACCATTCATAGTCTGGGTTGCTATTATTTCTTCAGAATCTTTCCAAGCACTCTAAAAGTTAGGGGACCAAAGTCCTTTCTCTGAGCATTTGACCAAATTGCTGCCATCTGCTTCAGAAGTTGTCCACATGGTTTTCCTCATCATTGCTGGGCAGCACAAACCTACTGGCTTTGCCTAACAATGACAATATTATAGAACCTTCAATTTAGAGGGATGCTGTAATGTAAACATCCTAGTCCATATCTAAGCGTCTAATTTTGTTGACACAAGAATTAAGAATGTAATGTAGTTGTGGTGCACCATTATTTTAGCACACCTTTTTCCCCTGGTATTTCCCCCTTTTCAAGCATATAGGAAATTCTTAATTCGTTGCTTCAGGGAGAACACAAAGCTGGTCAGAAAGCATTCCTTTCCTCCACTCCCGGCCTAGAACAGGATTCTCTGAGATTGGTGACAAATAAAGAGGAGGCAATGAGCGTAGACAGAATGATGGGTCCAAGAGCTATATGCTTTTCTTTCTGGGCAGTTCCCCTAGGGAGGTAACAATACATTGAAGAGAAGACGGCTTCGTGAAGAGTCCAGGGACACGGGTCCATCACCTCATAAAAAAGTTCCTTTCTGTAAGTGATATAGCAAAAGATGTGTGAGCTTCCTGTTCCAAGGGCCATGTTGCAGGCCAAATGTGTCTCAGGGTAATTCAGTGGGAACAGAGGACGAAAGGTCCAGAAGTCCTCCCACTCCCTCAATTTGCTGGCCAAGACACTATATAAATCCTTCAGGACTTTGGTCTAAACCCCAGGGAAGGAGGCAGAAACAAAAATGATCTGAGATTGTTACCCTCAGATGCCAGCACAAGGATTAAACATCAAATTAAAGCTAGGTGTAATGGTATGCACTGTAATTCCAACTACTCAGAAGGCAGAGGCAAGAGGATTTCAAGTTGAAGGCCAGCCAGAGAAACTTAGTGAGACCCTGTCTCAAAATAAAAAGGGCTGGGAATGTACCTCAGTGGTGGAGCAACCTTGGATTCAATCCTCAATACTGAAAAAGAAAGCATAAAATGAAATTGAGTAAGAGGAACTACTAAGGTTATTTTCCTAGATCGGTGAAGTGTGTGGACTGTGATTCATAGATCTACTATGCAGATAAAACACATACAACACTTAGCACAAAAAACATACTCAAATGTTATTTATATGATTATTGGTGATAATATGAGTGAATTAAAAATCCACTATAAAATCTGAAAGATATTTTCAACTTGTCAGTTGACTTCCATGTAGTTGACATATATCCAGATTGGAAAAAAAAAAAAAGCATTGACTCTTCTCTTTACTCTTTAAAAAATCCATTCTTAAGAAAAGAAGAATGTTAATTAAAGACTCATTATCACTTTAGGGAGAAGAGAAAAAATATATAACAGAGGATAAATCTTGGTTCATTCCATAAGAATTAGCCCTTGTCTCTATTTCATCCAGCACACTGACAATTTCTTGGCAAAGTATAAGAAAGTATATACATTCCTCTTAAATTTTTCATTCTGCTAGATTTTACCATTTATTGTAACTATGCTACTTCTGAGTCTCAATTCCAACAACCAATATTTTGGTTGCCCATCCTTCATATTATCTTAAATGGAATCACTTTATTACTTCATTTCTATCAAAATTCTTTTTCCATCTCACCTATTCTCCCATTTTACCATCTCAGCAAATCTCTCATTTTTAGATCATTCAGTCCATCTGCCTTTTTCTCTTCTACTCCCTGATAGCTGAGGGCTTCTGGAGAAAAATCACTGATTGGTGCCAACTGGTGTCACAACCAAACCTGGCTACCAAATGCAGCTGGGTCTTCAGACCTTTGCAGGAGTTTCCTACCAGCTCTCTTCTGATGTCCTCACCCCTGGTTTTCAGTCATCTTTGCAAGCTCTTTTTCTCCTATTTTTAAATATTCGTGCTCCCTGCATTCTAGCCTTGGCTCTCATTCAACACACTCCTCCTGAGAAATCTCAGCCACTGTGTAACTTTAACAACCATACAAGCTAATAATTCTCAGTGGCTTGTCTCCCGTCCAAGGCCTTCTGAGCTCTGTGTCTGTAAATTAATAGACATCCTCACCTACATCATTAACACATCTTAAACACAGGTCCAAAACTTAACTCCTTTTCTTTTACCCCATCAAGAACTCCTGGGGTTTTGTTTGTTTGTTTGTTTTGTTTTGTTGGCACCAGGGATTGAACTCAGGGGCACTCAACCACTGAGCCACAGCCACAGCCCTATTTTGTATTTTATTTAGATACAGGGTCTCACTGAATTGCATAGAGCTTCGCCATTGCTGAGGTTGACTTTGAACTAGCAATCCTTCTGCCTCAGCCTCCTGGGCTGCTGGGATTTTAGGCATACACCACCACGTCCCACTGTATTTTCAATTTTGATAAAGACTATCACTATTGTGTTTTGTATACCTGCTCAGATCTCTGCCCCACTCTCTCTGGATTTTTTGTTTCTAACCCATGTTTATTAGCAAGTGACTATGTTGCCCATTTCTTCAATAAAGTGAGAAAAACAATATGCCTGCATCTAATTCAAATTCAGTGAATGTTTGCTCATTTAATCACTTCCATATCAATTGACTTAATAATCTTATCAAAAAAGAAAATGAATATAGTGAAAAGGCTTTTATTTAAGAACTAGTGCCAACCCTTTGGAATCATTCTTTTCCTTTCTTAACTGCTCACTAACAATCTATTTAATATTTCACTTGGTGTAAACATCAACTAATTGGTTTATAATTCATGAAAAGTTATGAGAATAACTTTTGGAATAAGAGTACAAGCAGGTTTCTGTGTTAGGGTGTGCACACACGCATGCTAGGTAATTCCTCAGAAGCTGTCACTTGCAGCTCCACTATCCTTTTGTCCAGGAGTCTATGACGTGATTTATACCAACATGGCTAATAAGCACTCATTTGTGTAGTTCTTTTTCTATTAATTTAGACTGGTTTAGATAGCTTTCTGGGTCTTAGATTCTTCTTATCATCTTTATTCTTTCCTTCTCATCAAAAACACCTCTCTTTGATTAAGAAGAAAAATAATTAATACATCAGCTAGATAATTCTGGGTGTTTTTTTTTTCTTATTACCAGTTAACACTGCATAATTTTCTTTAAGCAGTAGATATTCCTGACTCTTTAACTTTAAAAATGACTTTCAGAAACCACTTTTGTTGTCCTTTTTATTTTTTGCAAACCTCCACTCTCTGGGTTTTACCCTCTCTGACTCAGTTTTTCCAGGTTCCTAATTCCATTTCTGCTTAGTTTTCTTTTTCCCTATCTAGTCTATGATTATATCATTTTAAATTTTGTATTAAAATGTCAATAACAACGTTGGCATATAACAGGTATTGAGGATTTATTATGTAGTAGTTTTATCACATTTCATATCTTAATTTCACAATAATCCAATGAAATGAGTATCACTAAAATTCCTTTGTTTTAGATGTGAATGAGACTTAAGATTCAGAACTTTCCTAGTCACAGAGCTGGTAAATAGCAGAGCCAGGGGCTGAAACTCAGGTCTGAATGCTTGAAAACCAAAGTCCATTGCCCAGGTTTATTCTTCTTCTATATAGAAAGTACCATTGAAAAGAGCTCATAAATGCAAAAGGCTCCAGAAACCATATAGGAAATGCACACGAATAAAGAGGGGCCAAGTGTTTACCTGGTAAACATGTTGAAATAGTCTTTATTTCTACAAAGTAAATATTTTTCCTGGTTTGTTTGTTTGTTTGTTTTAATTTCCACTTTTAGGAGAGACAATAAGGACAAATGTTTCTCCAAGCACACCAAAAGTGGTAATACAAGCTTGATGATAAATGGCAGTGGATACCTGGGTAAAGAAAATAGCAAGAAATAGAAGCACTTTACTGAGCTGGAAAGCATGTTTCCAACCTCAGTGGTTCCAAGGTGCAAATCTCTGGCCAGCAGCAGCAGCAGCTGGGAGCTTGATAGAAATGCAAACTTGGGGACCCATCCCATACCTGGTAAATGAGAAACTTCAGGACAGGGCACAGAAATCTGTAGTTTCACAAGTCAAGGGTTGTAGATGATACTGATGCATGTTCAGTTTTCAGAAAATCTGCTGTCCCTGAAGGAAATACCTGCCACTTGGTGCCAACTGATTGTTACCAAGTGGAAAATATGAATCTCGGGTCATCAGAACCTCCCAAGTTTAAAGGGAAGTCAGGAGTCTCAATGTTTTCATTCTTTCTATTTTTAAATGCTGCCTCACATATTTCTAATGCCGTATGGGCTAAATCATGTGTAGGCTAGTTCTGTTCTACAAACCACCAGTTAATGACCTCATAACAAAATCTAAATTATTTTAGACATTAGCATTACTTTATTACTACTTATTGAAATCTCAGTTGGCCCAATGAATCTGTATCCTTTTCATTATAACCATTGTTGTTCAGAAGAGTGATCTGCTCACCTTGCAATAACATTTGATGGAGTTTAATTGTTTGATCAAACTTTCTTTACCCTGCTAAGAATGATTAAGATATTATTCATGTTTGAACTGTAATTTGAACTACTATGAAACAAAACATTGGCTCTAAGGATTAATCAAACATTTGTAAACAAATGTATTTTATAAAATTATTATTTTTTTGTTTAAATAATGATGGTGGGGTGTGTGTGTGTGTGTGTGTGTGTGTGTGTGTGTGTGTTTAGGACATATTGAAGACTTTCAAGTTAATTAAATCCAATTCTGTTTTAATCAGCTCATTAAAGGGCTCTATCCAGGGTTGTGTAATTTCAAGTTGGACAAATGCATCTGAGAACCTACCAACTAACCCCAAACCAGGCAAAAGGTATAGGGAAGAGTGTCCAAGGAAAGGAAACATCATACATAAAGGCCCCCAAATAGAAAGGTTAATATATTCCAGAATATGGGAAATTGCCCAATATAACATTGGAGAAGTGGAGAAAGACTAGGTTATGGAGTGTCTTGCAAACATCATTAAGGATTTGGGGTCACTATAAACACAATGGAAAATTACTGACATTTATCAATTTAGTCATAATTCCCTAAAAAAAATGAATCTTTAAAAGACCAGTTTGCTTGTAGTATGGAAACTCAGTAGAAAAGAGTAGATGTAAAGCAGATCAGTTAAAGGTTCCAGGAGTCCTGGAGGGAAGTGGTGCTGTGGTGGTAGTGATAAAAATAAGGAGAATTACACAGATTTAGTAATAATTATCAAGATATTATTCATGTTTAAACTGAAAGTTGAATCAACACAGCTTTGCTGTTACAGTCAGACTTCAATAAGCCAGAAGGCCTTAGTACCAAGGACCATGACTGGAACTGGCCTGCAGTATTCATGCTCCATCCTGTTCTGACTACACAGTCTGGTGCTGCATAAAAAACTCAATCTTCTTCTAGCTCCCTCAACTTACACCTAGACCACTTCTGGGTTCACTCACCTGGTACTCCACATTTGTATATTATATACTAACTTGAGAAAGCAACTGCCATTTATAACTTCAATCTTAACTGAGATTGTGCTGAGTTCCAAAACAATCAACTTTTCTGAAAAAAAATAACATATTTAAAATTTAAATATTCTTTGTCCTTTGTTTACTATGATATTCCCAGATTTAGAGCTCCTAAACTATGTTCTCATTTCTGAATTCTAATAAGGTCCAAGCCCTTAAAATTAGTTTACATCTTATTTTCCTTATAAGAACAAGATACATTAGCATGATTTGGTCAAATTGACCTGATAAAGGTCTTCCTGCCCATTAGTGAATCTAAGACATAGTCTTGACATTAAACTATACTGAAACACTGACATCTCAATAATGATTTAGGGCTTTGTGAGTTCCCTTGGAAGAATGAACTGAGTCAACATCAAATATTCTTATACTTCATTACCATCTTAATGAGAATGTGATAAAGAAACTCCCAGAATCTGTTCATTTCTTTTAGGAAGTGGGAATTCAGGATCTCAAATGTCTATCAAAGGAAGACTATGGCCCATCCAAATAAAAGGAAATGCTGGGGTCAGAAATATGGGCAGAACATAGTCAACACAAGGCCAGATGTGCATATTTTGAAATATAATAATCACTTAGAAACTCTTCATTAACTAAGAACTACTTCTTCAACCTGCGGGTGACTATACAGAGGTTGATCAATACAGTGTATACTTTTTCCACTAAGTTAAATATTGAAATGTGGATCAAAACTGAGAATAATACAGTTGTGTGGTCCTGTGTGCTTTCCACTCATTCCTAGACTCATTCTCTTTGTTCTATCTTCCTTTGATTAGGTAAGGCTCAGATTTGATGTTTCATCCCTTCTTTTCTCATTGGCAGCCTTTTGTTATAAACCTAAATGGAGCTACTCCTGGCTTGGCGGGGTTGCAAGAGAAGTAGATGGTAACGATAGTGGCGGCCTCCAATTATTCCAAGCCCCCCCCCCACAAAAAAAAAGAAATGTGATCCAGAGTTCTTCTATTCTACTATATTTCCCAGGATTATTAAAACAGATCTGATATTTAGAATTAATATTGGGAAAGTATTATCTTTATATTAGACAGAAACTGCATAGTAATGATGAAATTTGTAGGCAAAAATCATCACCTCTCTGGATACTGTTCCTTAAATAGAACATTCTTGGTTAATGCTTAGTACATTATAATCAGTAACCATAGCAGCGTATGGATTTGAATATATGCTGTTAAATTCCATATAATTGGCAAAATGTGAAGTTGAATTAATGTTAACTTCATGCTATTTCTTTTTCTGCTCAATATGGGTAAGTTGATGTGAAGTTGGACTACCCTGTAAGATACAACTGGAAATTTTTCTCTTACAATGTTGCGGAGAAGCAAACTGAGTAAAGCAATTAAAATTTATTTGTGAAAAACAAGGATATATGTGTCAAACATTGCTAAGACAGGTATTTTACCTAAGCTAAAATATTTATTTCTCCCCAAACCATCTGAGGCCTAAGTGTTACTATCACTACTTTGTGGATAATTGAAGATTAGGAATGTAAGTAGCTGGGCAAAGGTCATGCAGATGGTGAGTGGCTGATGCAGGGTACCAACATCAGGATATTTCACATGAATATTTCAAACTCCAAATTCAACATTCCTTCCTAGGACATTTTATTTACCATCTGGTCTATTTTTCAGATAACAGAAACAATATTTGTTTCCTCCATCCTTTTACATATGTATTACATCTACATATGCAGCTCAGAGTAATTGTCTTCCCCAAGTTATAGAATTACTTAGTGCCACTGAACTCAAACCCAGGACTTCTAAATCCTCCTCCAGGACGCTTTCCATAATGAAGGTGACTGTGACATTCTACTAAGTTTAGTCTGTCATTTTTTAATATGTCATTTGTAACATTTGATGACCATTATCTATTTAATCTAGGCAACATCCAGGGTCACTCTACCTCTTAAAACCTAGACAAGACTGTTTCTTATCTCCAACATGTGATATTGAAAGTCCAATATCCTCACAATTTCTGTACCTTTCTCCAGGGCTTTTGCTTGCCTGACCCCTGTCCACTCATCTGACTTCTTGTTCTCCACGTGGCATCTTACAGCATTTTCCTTTTTGCCAACTATGTTCTTAAACTGGTATTCAACTATTTTGCTTAGTTTGACACACAAACAACCAACAAAAATGTCATTCACATAAAAATTTTGTATAGTCGATTTTACAGACCTCAGAGCTGGATTTCACACTGTTGGCCCACAAGCAAATAGAGCTGAGTAGTAATCAACCCTGTTTTATAAAGACTGTTTGGCAGGCTTTCATATTGCTCGGCATTCTCTCTCCTGTCTTTTTCCTCCCCGATCAGTAATTTGGTTTTAATGCAAAGTAATGCTACCCTCCACTTCTTCTAAATCCTCTCATGGGGTAATTTTTTCAATCCCAAATTCCCCTTCCAAATATTTCCTTACCAGGAGTGGTGGTGCTTGCCTATAGTCCCAGCTACTCTGGAGGCTGAAGCAGGAGGATCACTTGAGCACAGAAGTTCAAGATCAGCCTGGATAACACAGCAAGAAGGAAAAAAAAAAAAAAAAGAAAAGAAAATCTTTTTTTTCAAGACTATTTATTCCCAAAGCAAATTCTACTTTAAATATCAAAAAAAAAAAAATGTGGGTTTTTATGTTTTTACTACCCACAAATCATACTAGGTGTTCTGAGAACTACACTGGGGAAAAAAAATCAGCTTTAAAAGATTAGCTAACCTAATGAAGAAATACATGCATTTTACCAAATTTCTGTTCAGTTTACCAGTCAATAAAAACAATGTGACCACATGGCATTCACCAATAAATACAGTCTATCCAACATGCCCCCCAAAAACCTTGGGTTCATACCCTGACAGGTTTGAGGAAAGCCAGTCTAACAAAAATCTAACCACCACAGTTATAAAAACTATATAACTTACATTGAAAAGATGCCTGAAAGCTGAAGATGGGAGAATTACTAGATGATCATAGGCCAAAAATGGCTTGAGGTTTCAGTCAGCTATTTAGGTTTCTGAACTTGAGTCACCAGGGTTCAGTTATAACAGCTTCTAAATGTCTATTTGTTTAATCTATTTTAGTTTTACAGAAAAGATGAAAAAAAGAAGAAGAAGAAAGAAACATATAGGGTTTTCTGGGGTTTCCATTTCTGACCAAATGGAAAGTATTAACATTCAGAAAGTAACTGACAGTGGAAATCCATCTAATTTCATGTTACTATGTTATGGCTGAGTAACGTCTGTGAAAAAGCAGTTTGCAAAAGACTTTTAAATGATGCTGCTACCACAAGTTCTCTATCTCTTGTTCACAATCCAAAATGTAAAAAGCTCTGAAATTTTACAGTTTTTGACATAAAGTTTCTAGCAATGCTATTAAGCAGCAAAACTTGAAATGAACAAATGTAAGTCTTCTTGTAGTCATCCCACTTCATGGAAGTAGTCATGTATTTCTAGTTAAAACCTAAAAATGTTTGATTACATGGAGCCCCTACACCCCCATCAAGAGAGATACTTAAAATAAGGAATGCAGAGTCTACCTTTCTAAAATCTAAGATATCTCGGGCTCTTGAGTTCTAAAACACACTCCAAGGGTTTCAGATCACGGATTATGTGTCTACATCAGCACCTGCTAGAGAAAACTAAGGGTACAGTGATTGGAAATGGGGGAAATTAATACGGTTCCTTGGGTCCTATTTTCAGAAGCACTAATTAGAACTTGATATGAAACTGTCATAAACATGTAGAGCCATGTAGAAGTTATAGCAAG
This sequence comes from Callospermophilus lateralis, assembly GCF_048772815.1. Taxonomy (NCBI): domain Eukaryota; kingdom Metazoa; phylum Chordata; class Mammalia; order Rodentia; family Sciuridae; genus Callospermophilus; species Callospermophilus lateralis. The sequence continues at coordinate 117,591,055 of NC_135306.1, read as the reverse complement.
TAAGAATTTTGAGGAGAATCTGCTAAGTCCTCTGACCAAGACCACATTTGCTAATTGAGGTCTACTGCCTAGCCACTCACTACCTAGGTAGACTGATGAGGCCAGAACAATAAGATCTTAACACTTTGGGTAGAAACTTTCCATATTCTTCCTTTTATTTTACAAAATCTAGTCATTTGAATTCTTTATTGTTTCTTCAACATTCATTTAATTTTCAGGTGAAAAAAAACCCCAATTATTGTAAAAAGAAATAAGAGATGAGGGTTATAATACTATGAAACATTTTGCATTTCTCAAACTTGACTACATATCAGAATCACATCGGAAGATTTTTTTTTTCAACCATTGATCTGTAAACCCACTCTAGCCCCGGTGAACAAGGAACTCCAGAGGGGTTAATACTTAGACATGTCAAGTTTTCAGCGTTGTGGGTAATTTTTTCTTTTTCAGTAGTAAGAATTAAACCCAGGAATGCTCTACTGCTGAGTTAAATCCCCAACCTATTTTATTTTATTTTGAGACAGGTTCTCACTAAGGCCACGCTGGCCTTGAACTTTCCGTCCTCCTACCTCAGCCTCCCAAGTAATTGGGATTATAGGCATATGCCACTGCACCAGACAACCCCAGTCACTTTAATGTATAGATGGTTGAGGACCCCTGTTTAGAGGTTTTTTTTAAGGAATAGAAAAAGACCTTTTACCTATTTCTCTATAAGGAATGAAAGTGCCTAAAATCCAGAAAAACCCAAACAGGGGAGTAAGTTACAATTCACAGTTCTTGTTTTAATCACATGTGGTAACCACACAAACGAAGTTTCATTTCTGCAGAAACTATCAGTTTCATTTTCAGCCTGATTGTTTGTAATCACAGATACACAAAATAGTTTTCAGCCAAATAATTTCATCTTCTCTCTTTCTGATGTCATTTATGAACCCTCAGGAATTAAGGGACTGTATTATTTTATGTCAGAAGGAAAATCAGCTTTCCAGAAATTCTCCGGTGTATGGAGGAAATTTAGCAGAATTAGTGTCTACAGCAGGAACTTGACCTCTTTTCTCTTCCTTCTCCTGAAACATATATGCAATAAATTTCACAGTCCTCATATGTATGACTAAGCAATTTATTTTTTCTTCTGAACCAACTCAATTTGAAGAAAATAGTTTAAGCTAATCTCTCTCTTACCTTTAAAATATGGCTCTACAAATGCTGGGGTTTTGTTTGTTTTTGTTTTTGTCTACTTTATTATGTTGGTCATCTTAAGTGTTTGGCTTCTTGGTGGTAGCTTAAAGTTCCACGTCTGCATCTGGCTACGGGGGAAACTGTCAAATAGGATTTATATTCTTCATGTGTGTTTTGATCAAACGTAATTTCCAAGCTATCATTCGTTTTTCTTTCTTCATTTGGACTTGCTTTTGCTTTCTCCTCCTCCTGGTTTCCAAAGAGAGACTGCCTTGATCCCCAATTTAAATTGGGTTTATTATGAGTGAAGAGTGTGACTGGGCAGTTTGTAAAGTTATAAAACCACAATTGGGGGTGGGGAGTGTTGCTGTTTCTCAGAGCACTATGCTTTTCTTTCACGGCATACACCACACTTTAAATATTCAGGGTCTATTTTCCTAACACATGATAAGATATTGAAGATCAGGACCCAAGTCTCTTTTTATTGTGGCTTAGTCTGGTTGAGTTTTGTATTTTTTGTTTGTTTGTTTGTTATTGTTTTATACTTTTTGGTGGGTTTTCCGTGGAGGGAATAGGGGTTTTGCTTTTCTGAACCACCCCCCTCTTATTGCTATGCATCCAGTCAGTGCCTAACACAACACATAGTGGCTAGTAAATAAATATTTATGGAATCAGTGAATTAAATATCCCAGGGACTCAAGTCAGCTGGGACCATTGGATTTTTTCATCAGACACTTACTGAAGACTTTATGAAAAAGCATCAGTGAAATCAGAGATGAAAGCAGAAGACAGAGGGGTACTAGAGAAGGACTGGGAGCCCAGGGAGCTGAGGCCTGCTGCGCTCACCTTTGTATAACAGGACTTGCACTTAACATGGTAAAGACAAGTGTTCAAATTGCAAGACTCTGATCAATGAGTCATGCTGATGGTGAGCATTTATTTCAGAGCAGCACATCCCATCTTTATGTAACGGTGATTCAGAATGAACACCTTAATGGTGCTTTATTTACTGTGGCAAATGCTTAATTGCAGCTTGTGTTGTTGGCATTTATTTAAATGTCAGTAAAACTCTCTCCTGCAGATATTAAATTTTATAATTCATCATTCATGAAGCCTTCTTTAATCAACTTTTCCTTAAGTATTTCAAATTCTTGTCAGGCTCATTCATTTCCCCCGTGATGATCTAAGTATTAGTTTTAGGTGATAAATTGACTTATGTTCTCTTGGTGCACATTTTTCTTAAAGAGTTTAAAAACATTTGTCTGCATTAATCTGAGTTATCAGGCAGTGGAGCCCAAGCCACAGTAAACACAGAATAATGGGTAGCATCTGTCAACCCTGATGGCAAGGGATGTCAAGCATTCTTGAGACCTTTGCATTTTCATGACAAGTAAAATAAATTGATCCACACATTCAGTGAGTCAGTCAATCAACACTTGTGTGAGTGCCAACCATGAGTCACATCTGGTAATCAAATGACATATATCACACTATGTCCACTATCATGGCATTTATAGTCCAAGTAGAAAGAGAGACATGAAAGCAAATTGGAGCAGTAAAGACTTACAGCAGCTATAATAGAGCAAATATAATTGACAGGAAAATGTAGGAGTTTGGGGTAACAGGGAGTCAGAATGACTTCCTTACTTGAGCTGTATATTTAAAACTAACTAAAAAAGGTGGGGCCAGAGTAGGGAGAGTAATGCATAGTGGAGAGGGTGGTGCAGGCCTGATGAAGAGAATAGATCAAAGATCTAGGGCTAGAAATCAGTGGTAGAGCATTTACCTAGCATGTGTGAGGCACTGGGTTCAATCCTCAGCATCACATAGAAATAAGTAAATAAAATAAAGGTCGATCTACAACTAAAAAAAATACATATCAAAAGCTGTATTAGTCAGTTTACCATTACTGTAATAGACTACTTGAAATAACCAACTTATAAAGAGGAAAGTTTTATTTGGACTCACAGTTTGGGAGGTTCCAGTTCATGTTTGATTAGCCTCACTGCTTTGGGGTCTGTGGTGAAGCAGCATATATAATGGTGGAGAACATGCTGTAGAATAAAACTGCTCACAAAAGAGAGGAGGAAGAGGAGGCCAAGGCTCCACTATCTCCTTGAGGGCTAAACTTCCAGTGGCTTAAAACCTCCTACTGGGCCTAATCTCAAATTTCCACTACCTCCTGATAGTGCCAAGTTGTACACTAAGCCTCTAACACATTGGCCTTTGGGAGATATTTATGATACAAACTGTAACATTGGCTCAGAGGCACAAAACACCATAGCACCTTAGGCTGGACATTAGTCATCCACAACACATTAGACACCTGCTAGGCATTAAGCATGAAGGAGACCTCGGGGAGAAGTGGGTTTGAGAGGTAAGCAGGTTCCAGGTTGTGGAGAGTCTGGTGTGTCATACTAAGTCATGTGAATGCTCAGAGGGCCTGGAGTATTTTGAGTAGGGAGGGACTTGTAAGATGTATATTTTAGAGAGTTCATTCTGGCAGTTGTTTAAAGATTGGATTAGAACGTTTGGGACCTGGAGACATTTTATTCATTTGTTCAAACATTTTTAAGTCCTAGAAATATAGCAAAAGCCAAAGAGATAAGATCTCTGATCTCATAGCATATTCTAACAGGGACAGATAGACAATAACCAGACAAGTGAATAGACAAAGAAGAAAAACAGATGATAATGTTAAGCACAGTACAAAAATTCAAATAAGCTGATATAAAAGTTAGTGTCCAGAGGCTACTTTAAATTTTATGGCTAAGAAGACCTCTCAGAACAGAATCTGAATAACAAAATAAAAAGGAAGTCGCTCTTTGATTGAGGAGAGAACATTCCAGGAAAATAAAAACTGGAGGAAAATCCCTATGAGAAAAATTTGGAAATGGAATGAAGATCAGTGTGGCCAGTGAGTAGTGAGCAAGGAAGAAAGGGGTAAACGATGAGCCTTCATAAGCAGACACAACAAGAACTGAAAGGCCATGTGACCCACAGCAAGGTGTTTTTTATTAAAAAGGCCTAGGAGGTCACTGTATGATTTTGAGCAAGAAAGTTACATGGTCAGGTAGGTATTTTTAAATGGTCACTTGCAGTTTTATGGAAGATGATGGATGAGAATAATAGAAGCTAATCCAGTAGTCCTCCACAGGATGGACTGTCCTATGAAAAGCACCTGTAGCCAGGATGTCTTTGCAGGTGGAGTTTAAAAAGGACTTGCTAGTACCTTGGATATGAGAAACATAAGAAAAAGTGGAATCTGCTCTTTTCTCAATAAGCACTATTGCCATTCATCCCTTGAACATGCCAAACATTCAGATATGAGAGAGGGAAGTGAGAATTCCTATTAGCCCAGATTTAATATAAGATAACTACTGCATCCAGGTGGAGATGTGAGAGTTGGCAAGTGGATGTTCATGATTGGAGTTCCCAGGAGAACTCAGAACTGTTTGAAGTCATGTATTATTTCTAAAGCCCTGAGACGAGGTGGAGCACCAGCGAGAGGGTATAACTGGGGAAGAAGGAGGATACCCAAAAACAGTCTCTGGATGCTGAAAATTGTAAATATTGTTTTAATAAAAAAGAAAGAAGGTAAAAATGCCATGGCATCATGGAACCCAAGAGAAGAGTGGATGGCTTTAGATGTAAGTAAAAAGTAGGAGCCATCATAACAGGCAGAGCTGCTTTCCGGCAACCATGACTACTGATGTCTCATTCATCTTTGTAAACTTCGTGCCTGTCACCACATCTAGCACACGAGAGAGATAAAGTAAATCTTGAAGATTCTAAAGCTCAGACAAGAGGTCTTAGTTGACAGTTTATATAGACACAGGAATTTCCAGAATTGAAGTCATGGGAGTGGGGGAGTGAGATCACCCAAGATCAGTAGAATAGAATGAGAACCAGGGGCAGACAGAACCCAGAAAATAGCAGCATTTAGGGGACCATAGTGAAAACAGAGAAGAACCATTAATGGAACATGATTGTGGGGGTGGTGATTTCCAAATCTTTATGAACAGTCCTGACTTCTCCTTGAGAGTCTAATCATGTACATCCACTTGCCAACCCTGCTTCAAAGAAGTGAAGGGTCTAGTGGTAGACAGCAGAGAATAGGAGCATGAAGGACACAGAGTGGAACTTAGTTGAAGTGATGAAAGGGTAGGAAAGTGGAAAGGAGGTGTGGACTTTTCTTTCAAGGGAGCCTATCTTTGAAGGGAAGGTCCGAGGTTGGGAGGGGGTGGGATCTCAGGAAATTTTAAAGTTTGTGGGAAAGAGCCAGTGGAATAAGGGATATAAAATGCAGCGACTCTTGGTGGAAATGTGCAATGGTACAGCCACCGGGGAAAACAATATGGTAGTTCCTCAAGAAATTAAAAATAGAGTTACCGTATGAGCCAGGAATCTTATTTCTGGGTGAAAACCCAAAAGAATCGCAAACAGAGTTTTGAAGAGATTTGTACAGTGATATTCACTGCAGCATTATTCATAATAACCAAAAAGTAGAAATAACTAAATGTCTATGTGATATATGTATTTAATGAAATAGCAGTCAGTCTTAAAAGGAGGGAAATTCTGGCACATACTACACATGGACGAACCTTGGGAATATCATACTAAATGTAACAGGCTAGTTACAGAAGGACAAATATTATATAATTTCACTTATAAGAACTATAAGGAATAATTCATAGAGAAAGTAAACAGACTGGTGGTTGCTAGGGGTAGAGGGGACAAGGGAATGGGGAGATATTGTTTAATGGAGGGTTTCTGTCTGGAAATAGTCTGGAGATTCGTTGCACACCAATGAATGTTGCTGTGCTGACACTTACAAATGGTTAGGATGGTAAATTTTGTTATGTGCATTTTATCACAAGTATTTTTTAAATTCAGGTGAAGAACAAAGGTAGGATAATCCAGAGATTAATGAAAGAGACCTTCTTGCTCTGAGGCTGGAGAAAAGGAAGCAAAGCAGAGGCTGAGGAAGGTAAGGATCCAGATATCAGAGGAAAAATGGAGAGCACCATGTCTATTGAAGTCAGTATCCTCTAAATGGCCAGTACAGGTCATCAGTGAGAGTGAAGATGGTGGACAGGAATCCCTTCATTCCCAGTTATCCACAATGATGTTTGAGGAAGCACAGGGAGACTACTTCCACAGAAGGGTCAGACCATATGCTTGCCTCCCCTTCTCCTGCTGAACATTTCCGTATCTAAGTGATTGATGTGCTGTTATAGTCAGTCATTCAATAATGGGTCTCTTTTCACAAATCAACACAAACCTTGTATTTGAGAATATTCAGATTTGTATGAGACTCAGTATTGAACTGGTTGCTGCTATTGCTGTTTTATTGTTTGGTTGCATAGTATCAATAAAATCATGAGTTCCAAAGATAGGTTATTTTTTTAAAAAATGGTTTATTTGTTGACAGCTCACCTTGAAATCTCAGGATGGTCTTAAGTAAACTAACCTAATAGTATAGAGGAAGAAGAGTAGTAACTTTTATTTTAGATTTGAATCCCTTACAATATGTGAGAGTTGCTTTCCTTCTTTTTACAATGTCAGAGAAGAAGCACTTGTGTTATACAAAATGCACCAAGATATCTGCAGTGCAGGTACATGGCACAGCAGCCTCTCTGCTGCCCACCTGACTACTAATGCCAGTGAGAACAGGAGCAGAGCAGATGTACCCAAACCTCACCTGGCATCTAATTTATCCCAGTACACGCGTATGGTAATATTGCTTTTCTTATCAAACTTTATGCAAGTCCACACATGTAGGCTTGAATTTTTAAATGAGAAGTGTTGGGCAGTGACATTTTTAATCAAGGAAGGGTTACATGCTTTTTGTTGTTGTTGTTTTATTCATAAATGTTTCCATATGTATTTCTAAAAGCTAGGAACTCATTTTTTAAACAGTACCATTATCATATCTAAAGCATTAATAATCCCTTAATATCATCACAGGTCCATTAAAAATTTAATTTTTCTCAGTTTTTTTATAATTTAAATGAGAGTCCAAATAAACTCTGTATGTGCAATTGGTTGATGTGTCCTCTAAATGTCTCTTAGTCTGTAAGTTCCCCTTCCATCTCTCCTTTCTCTTGCTCTTCTGCTTTCTCCTCCTCTTTTTCTTTCTTCTTTATTTTTCCCCATCCTCTTTCTTTTTTAAATTATGCAATGGATCAAAAACTATGCTGATCTTTATATTAGTTTGCTAGGACTGCCATAAAAAAATCACAAACTGTGTGGCTTTAACAACAAAATATGTATTTGTTTTCTGGATGATCAATAGAGCTTATTTACAGTTCAGAAGAAGACAAAATATACCATCTTTCTATCTCCTAAACTGGCAGCTACTTTAAGGCAGAAATTGATAACAGTCATATGATTGACTAACTACATAATGTATTCACCATTCCACAAATATTTCTTAGGTGTCTCTATGTGGCAGACCTTGTACTGGACACTACAGAGAAGCAGGCGAACAAGTTAAGAATCCTCCCTCAAAGTCATCCTCTGAAGGAGGAGACTGACAAGTCAACAGACAGCAGAGCACAGTGTACCCAAGCAAGGTACAGGGAAAGGCTGCGACCTCACTTCCCTCAAATGTTCCACGGGTAAGCGCAGGGGTGTAACCTCTAGCTGTCACTTGGGCACAAAGCACAAAATGTACCCTGGTTTGAATTTAGAAACTACTAAATTAAAAATTAGATTCATAAGAAGGTTGAATATTCAGAATAACAGCACAAAAGAGCCAAGCGTTGGGAAATGATTTTTCAAAATCTAATATCCTTTCTCTTTCAATTAATTAAATTCCAGACAACTGTGCTATGGAGCTGATTGTGCTGCATTTGAAATAGTCCAACTTTATGTCCACTGGGAATCCACCCTTGGATGGCCATAGGTACTACAGAAAAGAAATATGTTAGCTTTTGAAATAATAAAAAAAAAAACATTAAGAGAGTTAAACTTTGTAGCTCTTAGTTTGTAAAGGTTTTCACTTACTAATTTCAAGTTTACAGCTACCTGGCAGGATCTTGAATTCTAAATGAAATGACTAAAGGACTAAATAATTATTAAAAATAGAATATTTAGTTATAGTAAATTACTAAACAATATGGAAGAAAATGAGTGAACATCAACCATATAAAAAGGCAAATGACTATAATGAGAACAGGGAACAGCAATCAGATGTTCCATAATGTGCTTTAAACGAAGATAGAAAGTCTTGTCTTTTTTAATAAAATGCCATGGACAGGATGGATGTGGTGGTACACGCCTACAATCCCAGCAGCTCAGAAGGCTGAGACAGGAGGATCTCAAGTTCAAAGCCAGCCTCGGCAAATGTGAGGCACTAAGCAACTCAGTGAGACCCGGTCTCTAAATAAAATACATAAAAGAACTGGGGATGTGACTCAGGGGTCGAGTGCCCCTGAGTTCAATCCTTGATACCAAAAAAAAAAAAAAAAAAAAAAATGCCAAGGACATGTCAGGGCAAAAAAAGAAAATGTGTACAAAAAGTAGGCAATGCTACTGATGTCTCATGAGTAATGGAAGAAAATATTCTCTAAGTCTTAAAATTTATAAGTCTCCCTCTTCTAGCCCACTTCTTCCTGGCTGGAGCCTGTAGGTGGCATTATCATGAGACATTTTGTGGAGTCACAGTATGAAGTAAATCTGCATTGATAAAAATATGAGACTGTGAGTGGAGGAGGCTACTTTCCGTGCAGGCTCATGGAGACCGGTTAATCTTGTAAGAATTTGACACTGATGATTGACTACATATGAAGATAGCAAGACAAGCAGAAGAATGGTGAATTGATCATTTTCTGTGGTTTAGAGCTTATGTTTTGATACACACTTACAATTAAATAGTCTAGAAGTCACTACAGGAATGTTCCCTTCACCATTCCACAGTTTTTCCCATTTATTTGGTCATTTCCAGAGATAACATAAACACAACTTGATCTTTTTTTTTTCACAGTTTGATCTTTATTTCCTTATTAAAATGTCCTATCTCAAATCTACATTCCTCATCAGTGGCTGCTCATTTTTCTGTTCTCCTCCAACAAAACTTCTTGAGAAATGTGGCTACTCACTGTCTCTAATTTCCTCCTCCAGTTTTCTGTTACAACTCTCCAGTTAGGCTGTTGCCACCACCACTCCCTAAAACTGCTTTTGCAAGGTCATGGATGATCTCCATGTTGCAGAACCCCATGGTCACTGCTCAGGCCTCAACCCACTTGGAGACTGGCAGCATTCAATACAGCTGATCATGTTCAGCTTTGCAGAAGCACTTTTATTCACTGGAATTTCACGACAACACATTGGCTCCCTGCTTTGCTAGTTTATCATCTTCTCCAAGCCTAGGGCTTGATACTTAGAGCTTTTCAATTTCTATACATACTCTTTAGTGGAATCTGATGATTTAAAATACCATATATGTTGACAACTGCCAGATTTATACCTTTAGAAATCCTGGCTCATTTATGTAACCAACTACTCAGCAACACTATGAGGATGTCTAAAATCTATCTCAAAATCAATATGCCAAAATTGAGCTCCTAATCCTCCTGCCATCCTCATGTTTGGACTATCCAAAATCTTCCCCTTCATAGTCAATATCATTCCTCCTTCCACTTGTTCAAGTCAAAAGTCTCAGAATTCATTTCGAATTTCCTCAAATTTCGAGGGTTTTTTTTTCCTCTTCTTTTCTCATGTGTCAATGGGCCTAACAAAATGCCACAGATCCCTTTGAGGAGGAACCTGATGCCACAAATACCATAATCTTCCTCCCAGCCTTCCAAAAAGGGAATGTGGTCACTTACCAGGGTAAACATGCCCTGCGGAACTGGAAATACCCAAACTTTGGTGGGATTCCTGAAGACTGGCTCAAAATTGACACTCATTCCTGGGAACCCAAAATAACACTGCGGTCTACAAGAGCAAGTGGGGATTTATAAAAAGTCAGGTGATAAATGGAATTTTGGCCTAAGTCTCACAGGGAGTCCAGTAGGTTCACAAACTTACCCTGTAATTATTTTCCTAGTGCCTTATGGCTTAATTGCAGTTGACATTCTCAACAATCCCCACATGAAAGTTTGAATAATCTAACATAATGGTTAAGATCATGGACTGTTTGAGCTATCTTGCCTGAGCACAAGTCCTAGATTTGATAATAACTGGGTAGCCTTGGGAAAACTACTTATCTTTTTTTGTGCTTTAGTATTCTAATCTTTAAAATGTAATAAGAATACCCCTTAAGGATGATACAAGGATTAAATAAGTCAGTATTTATCAAATGCTTTTAACAGTGTCTATATATAGTATATAAATATTGGTTAAATAAATAAAATCCTTAATCCCTTTATTTATCTCATACTGTCCTTCTAATCAGCCAGGAAATCCCTTTAGTTTTACTTTCAAAACATATATGAAATCTGAAAACCTTTTACCCCCTTCATGTTATTCCATAGAGTGAGCTACCACAGCTTCTTACCTTATTATTGCAGTAGCCCCTTAAGTGACCAGGTCCTCCAATACCTTCTGATATGACCTTTTATTTCCTGTTGAGAGCCACAGCGGAAGGGGCCCCAGCAAACTTTCAGACTGCCAGCTGATGATTGGCTCACAGCGGCCCCAGCAACATCTAGCTGATTGACTCCTCTGCGGTGATGCTCATTGGGCTGTTTCCCTGCCCTTTCAGGCCACGGAGCTGCTCATTGGGGGACTTTTTTGGCTCCGCCCACGCGACCCAGCCAATCAGCCTCAAGAGCAGGAGGATTGTGGGAGGTGGAGAGGCTGGTGGTTGGGGGAGTGGCTTGTGGGAAGCCCTTGGTGGCAGTTGGGCTCTGAGGGTTTTTCCTGAGGAGCTATTTTGTTTGGAGTGTGTGGTTCTAAAAATAAAGTTAGTTTCTTTTGACAAGTGGCTCCTGAATTGTGCCCAGCCAGACTGCGGCAATTTCCCTCCTCTATATTCACTCCACTCCAGGTGGCTACTACTGGCTATTGTTCAGATACTCTAGGCCTGTTCTCACCTTCAAGAGCAAATGTCTTTGTGGCTATTCCTTCTATTAGGGTGTTCTTGCCTCTAATATGTTCATGGTTCAACTTTCCTTAATGTTTTACTCAAATGTCACCTTCTTAAAAAAATGATCCTGACCACTTCTGCTAAAACTCCAATTGTACCTCCACGTATACTCCCAATATCCCTTTTCTGCTCTATTTTAATAGCATTTGTCAACTTCAAAAAAGTGTATGTTTTTTCCACTTACTAGATCCCACAAAGGATTATGAAAAAGTCCTAAAGGATTAATGTTCCACTAGAAGAAAGCCTGTGGATGTCCAAGTCACTGCTTGGAGCATAATTGTCCAGGAGAGCCTCCTGACCAGTACAAATGCATTGGCCTTTGCAGGAGCAAGGTGCGTTCATTTGCCAGTAGTACATGGCCAGTTAAAAGGAACACAGGTTACAGCTTCCACCTGGCCTTGCCATCACTCAAGTGCATCTTCCACTGCTCAGTTATTATCTCAAAAGTGAATTCCATGCATAGGAAAAAGAAGGAAACAACAGCATCCAAGGCACCCAGTAAGCAGAGAGAAGGGGAAAATAAGTAAGACATTCAAAACAGGCAGCTTATTGTGAACTAGAGCGGCTGGAGAGGAGAGATGACAACTTTGGATTTTAAATAAAAACAATAGCACTCAAAGAAATTCAGTTCCAATATGAGGTGGGGGCAGTCTCTCAAATTTAAAGAGGGAGTTTTTTCTTTCCTTTAAAAAAAAACTTTACAGATTTCAAAGATGAATTGAAGGGGCTGTTAGTCTCTCTTGGGGATTAAATGTGGGCCTGTAAGATCAAGCAAAAGATATATCAACATGGGAAGCAAAAACATAAAGGGATGCAAATGAAGAGAGAAATATTTTAAAACAACTGGGAGGACAGATGTAGAGACCAAACCTGTGAATAATAGGACTTTCAGAGAGGAAAAAGAACCAGATGTAGAAATGTGTTAATTAAGGAAATAATAGAAGAAACTTTCCCTGGTTTGAAGAAAGACTTGATTCCGCAAATTTAAAGTGTCCACTGAGTTCCAGGTAGAATATACAAGGGTAAATGTTTTAAAATCAAAAACCACCTTGATATATCCTGGAAGAGTTCCTAGATTCAAATATAAAAATACTTTTAGGTTGTCCAACATAAACGATATTAGATACAAAGGAAAAACTAACACAAACTAGACTGACACAAAAGACAGAAGAATTATACTTTCAAGAATTCAGGACTCCAACCTCAAATCCCACCTCCTGCTGAGAGCGCCACAGTTCACTTGTTTGGGCAAAAGACAGGTGTGTACAAATACGGAAAGATTCAGGGCTTATGTCACCCTCCTATGCCATCTAAGATCATACTTCAGGGAGGTCTCTAAGACAGCAAAAGTAGAAAGAGTCCCCAGTGGGGCACAAAGTGGTAAGGAAACAGCCTTGAAAATGAGAGAGTGACTGGGAATTTGTAGTGTAAGTGCTAATGATTACACAAGGAAACAGTTCACAGGGGAAGACTTACAAATGCCTAAAAACATGAAACTATTTCACAAACTCTTAGGAAGGGCAGAGGAAGTGTGTAGAGGATGAAAATAAGAGTCTCCTTAAGGTTTTCTCTCAGATAACCATAGGGAAATGAAAGCATTATAAAAGTGGAAGGCAGCAGTGAGAAAATAAAGCACTTTGATGGAAAGCTTAGTTGAGATCTTGTTTTTCATCTTACTTGATATTATAGCAGAGAAGTAAGTGTCCCATAAGAGAGAACAGAATGGGGTCACTAGAATAATGGGAAAATGTGACAGAGTCTCTACATTTATTTAAAAAAAAAAAAATGGAGAGAACTTATAGTACTTGATCAATGCACCAACATTGAGGGAAGGAGAAAAATGAGAAAAACAACAGAAAATAAAGTGTAAGATGAAAGACATAAAATCAAAGATATCCCATATTTTATTAAACGGGAAAGATTTTCAAGTTGGACGTTAAAGTCAGATGTGTATTGTTTTCAAAGCATACTTAAAGCAAAGTGCTTTCTTCATATTGAAAAAAAGAATAGGCCAATGGACATGCATAAAATGTATCTTTTTAAAAGGAAAAAAAGAACAGAAGGTGAGGAAATCAGCAGGCCCATCATTGTTAGCCAACATAGCATTTGAAATTAAGAGCATTCAGCAGAACAAAGAGGAAGGGTATAAAACACAAAGGCACCATTTATGAAGGAGGCATAATAGTCATAAACCTGCATGCACCAAATATTTGAAAAGCTGGACATGTAGCAAAACCTGTGAGAAGTCTTTTCAAAAATTAAGGCACAAACCTTGATTTATGAAGTGGGTTGTTTGAAGAATGGCTTTCATAATAGCCCTCTCCTATTTTGATTTATGCCTGTGTTCAGTATAGTTGGCCAGGTTTATGTTTTGGCATGGACCCTCAGGAGCAATTAGGCTTAGGAGAAGGGTGACTTTATATAACAAGTCTACTTATAAGGGTTCCCACCCAATCTGCCTGTCTTGAAAGTTAGTGATCCCCTCACTACACTGGACCACTTCTGTGAGCCCCGGTGATCCTAGCAAGAGAAGCACAGGGCTCAGGGAGGCAGGAAGTGGCACAGACCTTGCTGAGGGGATGTTCAGCATGCTGATGCAGCAGGGTCCAGGCTGGTCCTTCCAAGACAAATCTGCATAGAGAACTTCCGGGTTACGTGGAGAACGCTTCTGACCCTCACACTGCAGTCTCCTTGTCTAATGCTTTATACCACCCAGGTAAAGAGAGATGGGGACCTGAAGGGAGACCTAGTGGAACTCTGTCCCATCCCTGGACCACTCCCCAGATTCAACCCTGGAACTTGGCAAACACTTATCCCTCTTTAATTTCAAGACCATGTTTTGAACATGCAATATGTATACCTCCCTGTTCTGAGTTGCTTTCTGTAGGGCACTCTTCCAGGACTTCTCTCAGGTCTGAGAGTGAACCAAGGACTCATATTTGGCATTAAGTGCAACAAATTTAGGAACTGTCAGGAAGTAGTCCATGAGTAGTGCTGATCCATGACATAATTTCATCAGGCTGAGGCAAAAATTATAGGTGCAGTGGAGTGAGGGTTTTTTGGTTTGTTTTGTTTGGGTTTTTGTTTTGTTTTGTTTTTTGGTACTGGAGATCGAATCCAGAGCCACATCCCCCAGCCTTTTTTTTTTTTTTTTTTATTTTGAGACGGGGTCTTGCTAAATTGCTTAGGGCCTCTCTAAATTGCTAAGGCTGGCCCCAAATCTGCAATCCTCCTACATCAGCCTCCTGAGTCACTGGGATTATAGGTGTGCACCACCACTCCTGGCTTGGAGTGAGTTTTTATGAAGTTAAATCTTTAAAAATTATTCTTTTTCTTGATATAACATCCTTCCTCTTTTAGCTTTAAAGTGGCATTTCTTTTATAATAGTTTATGATACTGTTTTTTATATTCTTCCTGGAAAAATTAAAAGTTGACAACTCTATGACCCCCACAGAAATTAAGGTCTGTGTGATCATATGGAGTTCCGTGTTCCCTATAGTTCCCTTTTTGTAGCTCTAAGGACTAGTCATACTAAAAAGACATAATGCAGCATTTCTGCAGTTTTCTCCTTCTGTTTGCAAATGCACCTTGGCTGGCAATACAAATGGTCCAGTTATTCAAGGAGCCAGATTTACTATGGAGAGATAGGGGCTTCACTGTGTTAAGTCCCACCCTACTGGAAAAAGATGCGGCCTTGCAAAGTATTGCTGAGCCTGATACTTCCTGACCTTTTTTAAATCCCTGATGAAGTCTGTCTGTACATTGTCAACTGACAGAATAAGCCTGAATTCTTGATCCCCCCACATATTCTACTGAGAAAACTCATCATAATCCCATGTCACTCCAAAGGAAAGATTCTCAGATACACATTTAGCAATCATGAAAAATTTGACCTCAATCTGTCTTCAAAATTCAAAGAAAGAAAAATAAAATTGGAGGTTATAATTTTGCCAATACCACGCCAAAGTTAGACAGGTTTCATCTTCATTTACATCATGCTTTTATCCTCCAGTTTTTTTTTTAATGATTTCTAATGTTATCTCTTTCATTTAGCAATTAAAATTTTAGGGGGTTTACTTTAAACCCATGTTGAGTTTGGAAGTTTGGCTCATCTGAGGTGGCCTAGTTAAGATTGGCAATTCATTTCTTTCTACCACAGGAAGCAACATAGGATAGGGAACTAGGCTTCATCTGATAGTAAAGATCTGGGTTTGAATCTTAATTGAAAGTTGTTTAGTTGTTTGAATATGCAATATATACACACCACCCTGTTCTGTGTTACTTTCAGCAGGTGTTAACCTCTCTCTAAGTCTCAGTTTCATCATTTGTAAAATAGGTATTATAAGACCAACAGCTTGTAGTTATCATGCTTCTGATATAAAGTACTTTAAAAAAATGCTAGTCTTATGTTTTAAAAAAAATCTGACACATCAAATTTTAATTTCAAATGAACTTATGAAGACTTTCTGCCTTTAATATTAAAACAAATTTTAAATATTTTAAATATCTTATAGTTAATATTTTATATACCTACATATTTTATATTTATTTAATATTTAAAATATTAAAACAAAACAATTGGAAGACCTTGGGAAGGCAATCTTCTTCTTAAATTTGTGAAGAGTCGCACAAATGATTCTGGAGTAAAAAGTGTCTTTTGCCAAATGCTTTGCCTACTCCAAATGCCTAATACACACCATGTCAAACAAGAACCCCAAGTGGTCTCAGCTTCAACTTCATACCACTGTTGCTTTAACCAAACAGTCTCCAGAGCCTGGTGCTCCAGTACTGAGTCATTGTTGACTCAGAGGTTTATAAATACCACTACTTGAATCACTTGGAGTTTTCTTTAGTGGTTCCCTATCTTTCTCTATAAGTTTCAATTAAGCCTGACCCTGCAAAAGGAGTGATATCTGACAAGTTCACTTCCCACATTAATGGGACTGCTAAGACTCTATGACGTACATGATACATTTATAAGAAAGAACATTCTAAAAATAAGTATAATGTATTCTCATTCAATTCACTAAATAACTGATGTAACTTGAAGATAGCAAGCAACAGTCATCAGTTTTCTCTAACAGCTTAGTAAATGTCAGAAAGAAATTGAAGTGTTCTAAATAAGGATACCACTTTAATTCCTTACAAGGTAAATTAGAAAGAAGACTTTTATCAAAAATATTTTTTATAAAGGTATAACAGATAACATTCAAAATCTAAATCTCATTTGGTGGGAATGGTTCAATGATAACACTCAGGAAGATAGGTGTCATGTTAAAAGCAGCTGAAATATGAATGTCAGTACATGGAATACTTCAGTAAGAGATTTACTGAAGGAATAGGGAGTAAGAAATTATAGACATAATGCATAAGTAGTCAACACAGAGTCAACCATGCTAACAGTAATGTACAGTAGCAAGGAGAATCCAAAGGTCCTTTATATTTGCTTTTGTATTATTGTTTGCTGTAAGTTTATCTTTCTGATTATCTTTATTACCTGACAGGTAGGAAAAGGATACCTAAATACCACCCTAAAGGGCACAAATAACCCAGGGGAATGAAATTTTGCCAAATAATCTATAAAATATGATGTCTCTGTAAGAGAATAAGGTATAACCTGGAACAGCAGCTATTAGGGAGGGCAGTCACATAGTTGATGACTCTGCGACCTGTTAGCCTCCTTGCTGACAGGTAGCCCAGGAAGAAGAGTGGTTGCAAGCACTCCTATTCACTCTAATTACTCTCCTTTTCTGCCTACACATCCTACCCCTCTAGAGCCATTGTGGTTAGAGAATTGAGGGCAATAGTCCTTATAAAAGAAGAATTTTCAAATCTGGAGAACAAGTCCAAAGGAAGCCTGTATGAATCAATAGAAAGGTGAATGAGCTGAACCACATGCTGTGAGTGATCAAACAAAAAGAAAATAAAGAAAAGAATTTGCAAAGAAATCTTATCAAGGGCCTAGAATGTTTCTGATTCTTAGGAAGGAGATGAAATGCAAAAAAATATGATTTATGCAAGATTCTCTATAATCTTTTGAATTTTAACAAAGTGACAGGTCTACTTCAAATCTTTCTCCCAGAAACAGACAAAAAAAAATCATAAAAGTAAAATAGTGGAACAAATTCTCAGCGCTGAAAATGAGCCATGTTGCCAACACCCTACCAATTGGAAAGCTGATCTGATCTATAGAAGTGGAATAAGATCAAAAGATCTCACTGAAAGCCAAACTCACAGTTATACTGCCCTGGAGGTGGCATAGCACTGCAAGACCTTAAGCAAGTTTTGACAAATTTTTCCAACAGTCCCTACTAATGAGGGAAGAGAGCAAGAAAAGAGGCAGCAACAGATGGACAGATCCACAGATTCAGAAACTACTGGGGCAGAGCAGAAAAATCAAGCCATCAGAAAACTCTGCAGCAATTCAGCTGTGTGCCCTGGTTTTTAGTAGCAGCAGGCATTATGCTGACACCCGGGCACTTTCCTAAAGTGAGAAAGGAGGTGACCCCTCAATCCCACTTTGAAAGGGCAAGAAAGACCATGAGAGAGATACAGACCATTCCTCAGAGAAGCTTTCTCTCTATTGGAACTAACTATAGTATATATTGGAGCAGGGCCACCATGAAATTCTGCTGGTTCTAAGAGTTTTCTCTCATCCAAAATTGCACCTATCTGGCCACTATTATGTTAAAGTACACTCTCAAATTAGAATGATAACCACCTCCTCAATAAAAGGACAGTTCTTCCATTTTAGCAAATAAAAGTGCTGGGGAAAATCCCAAAGAAAGTTATACTGATTTCATACACATGGAATAGAGGCTAGGCTCAGCAGAAAGCTAGAAACAAAAATTCTGGCCTCTAGTGCAATCGTTTCAGCAAAACACAATTTCTGTGGCAAATCTGTAGATTCCTCCCCTTTTTTCCTGATCCACGTGTGACCCTGGGTCCCACCATACCCTATTCAAGTTGCCAAATGTTCAAATGTATAGTATCCAACAACACCCAGCTTCCAGGTATTTTAAAGAACACACACACACATACACAACACACTAGAGTAGAATCTTCTCTGTATCATAAAATGAAATGCCAAAGATAATGGAATCACATTAATTTTTAAGGAGAATAGATATGACTCAAGAGTTCTGTCACTCAGTGAAGTGTTTTTTTCCATACAAAGATAATAGAAAGATCTTACTGGATATTCAAACTCTCAGAAAGTATACAACTCATATACTTCTCTTTAGAAAAAATGACTTCAAGTTGGTCACTTATGGCAAAGAAGGGATGCAAATAGGAAAGTTATAAATGGAAACACAATGTTATTAAAGTCCAGGTATGCAAATAAAAATGCAAAATCAAATCTAAATGATTTGGCAAATAAGGTTATAAAGCAAGATGCAAATGTAATTCTTAGAAGAAAACAATATTTTAAAACAATAGTATTTTAAAAGTTCAGTAATTATCTACTAAAGTTAAAAACTAAGAAATATTCTTTCCAATCAATTCTTCATCTTAATAGTTGGTAGCCACTAAGTACTATAATTTGGAACGTTGGAACCTAAAGATTAAAAAGAAATCATTAGCAGATGGGTGCAGTGATGCACACCTGTAATCCCAGCAACTCAGGAGAAGCAGGAGGTTTGAAAGTTCAAGGCCAGCCTGGGCAACTTAACAAGACCTTGTCTCAAAATAAAATGGAACAAGGACTGGAGATGTAGTTCAGTGATAGACTGCCCCTGAGTTCCATCACCAGTACCGAAATAAATAAATAAATCATTAGCAAAACAATATATTGGCTTTCATCCATAAAAATTACTGAAAGAAATAAAATTAAACAAAGAATAAAACACAGACCACTTATCAAGATAAAAAAATGAACAAAACAAAAAAATAGCAGAAAACATATGAGAAAAATAATAAACATACATTATGAAAATAAATATAAAGGGAATAATCTCATCAATTAAAACAAAAAGACTATTGTATTGAGTCAAAATGCAAAATCCTACTATATATTGTCTATAGGAGATATATATATATATACATATATATATTCAAAATAAAATGACTCAGAAAAGACAAATAGTGAGATAAAGATATGATAAGATATAATATTATTGTAAAAAAAGTACATTGTAAAAAAAATGTGTATTGTAAAAAAAATTTAAACCATGGGTTACAATACAAACATCAAAACAGAAATTCAGGGAAATGTTTTAAATATAAGTCACTTTGCTAAGAAATGATAGTCCATAATAAATATTGTAAACATAAGGGCCAAATAATAAGCCATAATATAAATATATCTTAAAAGGAAACTATCATAGATATGAAAAATTGATGTCATTATCCCATTTCTAAAAGATTAAAATAAAAATAAATAATATAATTATTTTAATAGCATAATAAATGCCAAATTTAGATAGAAGATAATAAGTTCAGGCTGCCATGGAATATTCATGAAACCTAATTATATGTTATGTAGCAGCATAAGTCCCCACAACTTAAAAATGTTTAATTGGTAAAGACTATCTAACCACAATGCAAAAGCCAAACTAAAAATAATCATAAAGAATCCACAAAGAATCTTCATTTCATTTGACATTTAAAAAGGTCAGGTAGGAAATAGGAGAAAAGGAAGGAAAGGAAAGAAACAAGGATGAAGGAGAAAAGGAAAGAAGGAAGGAAGAACCAGAGAAAAAGGGAGAGATGGAAAGAAAGGAAGGTTTATGTAAGTAACTGTTGAGTCAAGGAGGAAATAAAAGCTGCAATTGCAAACTACTGCGATATTAATTACAATAGAACTTTTTATATGAAAACTTAGATATAATTCTAATTCTCAGAGAAAAAATGCATCACTTTTTTGCTTCCTTACTTAACAGTTGCCTTCTTTTGTCACTTTTCTTCATTTATTCATTTTGATTGCCTTGTCTCTATTCTATTGGGAATATGTGGGGGAAAAAGAAGGAAAAGGCAAAAAGAAACTGTAGCTAAAGTAAGGTTCACATTACAGGAGGAATTATTATATTTTTTTATTTTATTGGTTGTTCAAAACATTACAAAGCTCTTGACATATCATATTTCATATATTTGATTCAAGTGGGTTATGAACTCCCATTTTTACCCCGTATACAGATTACAGAATCACATCGGTTACACATCCACGTTTTTACATATTGCCATACTAGTGATTGTTGTATTCTGCTATCTTTCCTATCCTCTATTATCCCCCCCCCTTCCCTCCCATCTTCTCTCTCTACCCCATCTACTGTAATTCATTTCTCTCCCGTGATTTTTTTCCCTTTCCCCTCACATCCTTTTATATGTAATTTTGTATAACAATGAGGGTCTCCTTCCATTTCCATGCAATTTCCCTTCTTTCTCCCTTTCCCTCCCACCTCTCATCCCTGTTTAATGTTAATCTTTTTCTCCTGCTCTTCCTCCCTGCTCTGTTTTTAGTTGTTCTCCTTAAATCAAGAAGACATTTGGCATTTGTTTTTTAGGGATTGGCTAGCTTCACTTAGCCTAATCTCTCTAATGCCATCCATTTCCCTGCAAATTCCATGATTTTGTCATTTTTTAGTGCTGAGTAACACTCCATTGTGTATAAATGCCACATTTTTTTATCCATTCATCTATTGAAGGGCATCTAAGTTGGTTCCACAGTCTAGCTATTGTGAATTGTGCTGCTATGAACATCTATGTAGCAGTATCCCTATAGTACGCTCTTTTAAGGTCTTCAGGGAATAGTCTGAGAAGGGCAATAGCTGGGTCAAATGGTGGTTCCATTCCCAGCTTTCCCAGGAATTTCCATACTTCTTTCCAAATTGGCTGCACCAATTTGCAGTCCCACCAGCAATGTACAAGTGTACCCTTTTCCCCACATCCTCGCGAGCACTTGGTGTTGTTTGACTTCATGATGGCTGCCAATCTTACTGGAGTGAGATGGTATCTTAGGGTGGTTTTGATTTGCATTTCTCTGACTGCTAGAGATGGTGAGCATTTTTTCATGTACTTGTTGATTGATTGTATATCCTCCTCTGAGAAGTGTCTGTTCAGGTCCTTGGCCCATTTGTTGATTGGGTTATTTGTTTTCTTATTGCTTAATTTTTTGAGTTCTTTGTATACTCTGGATATTAGGGGCTCTATCTGAAGTGTGAGGAGTAAAGATTTGTTCCCAGGATGTAGGTTCCCTATTTACCTCTCTTATTGTTTCTCTTGCTGAGAAAAAACTTTTTAGTTTGAGTAAGTCCCATTTGTTGATTCTAGTTATTAACTCTTGTGCTATGGGTGTCCTATTAAGCAATTTGGAGCCCGATCCCACAATATGTAGATCGGGGCCAACTTTTTCTTCTATCAGGCGCAGAGTCTCTGATTTGATACCAAGCTCTTTGATCCATTTTGAGTTAACTTTTGTGCATGGCGAGAGAAAGGGATTCAGTTTCATTTTGTTGCATATGGATTTCCAGTTTTCCCAGCACCATTTGTTGAAGATGCTATCCTTCCTCCATTGCATGCTTTTAGCCCCTTTATCAAATATAAGATAGTTGTAATTTTGTGGATTGGTTTCTGTGTCTTCTATTCTGTACCATTGGTCCACCTGCCTGTTTTGGTACCAATACCATGCTGTTTTTGTTACTATTGCTCTGTAGTACAGTTTGAAATCTGGTATATATACCTCCTGATTCACACTTCCTGCTTAGAATTGCTTTTGCTATTCTGGGTCTTTTATTTTTCCAGATGAATTTCATGATTGTTTTATCTATTTCTACAAGAAATGCTGTTGGAATTTTGATTGGCATTGCATTGAACCTATAGAGAACTTTTGGTAATATCGCCATTTTGATGATGTTAGTTCTGCCTATCCATGAATTATTTAACATAGGAAAGAACTGATAATGTCAATCATTTCAGAAGGCTTCTTCATGGGTCTCCAGGTTAGGGATGAAATAAAACGAAGATTTATGATGCAAATAAGGGTAATTTAAAAGTGACTACCAAAAACAAGCTTCAGCCAATATATAACTCCTCCCTTACTAATGATTGACAGGCTTTGGAAGCAAACTGATTCTTTCAACCAATGTAATAACAGGAAATAACTCTCATGGAGGACTCACTGTGTGCCATGCTCTGTTCTAGGCACTTCTCATGGATCAATTCATTTGATCCTCACAACATACTAGGATGCTAACACTGAATGTTAGAACCTGTTCACCTGTTGCGTTAATTACTTAAAGTTCTTATTCTTTGCCCTCACCATTTCTAGTTAAAATAACAAGTAGTCCTTTTATAATCTTGTAATCAAATAATCACCCAGAGAAGCAAGTCAGGGAATTCAACAGCCTCTTGTTCCAAAGCTTATATGTCACCTGTTTTTCCAATGTTTCTACCATGTATCTCTCAATGGACCATTCCAGAACTGCCCTGTCACCCAAAGCTAGCAACAAGAGCAACCTTTTAAAATTACCTCCTTTACGCAATCCAGCGTCTCCTTTCCAATTGACGTTCAATGATATTCCTCCTGGTTAGGACAGAGAATGGACTAGTGTGCTGAATTTATGTCTAAATATCAGTAGGTTTCTCTTTTAGGGGAAGCAGAATCAAGTAAATAGAACCAATAAAGGTTGAAAGCAGCATCCAGTTCTGATGCACAGTTGGAGCTAACCAGGGAGCAGCTGCAATGGCATTTTAAAATGAATCATGTTTTAATATTTTACAGAAAATTATTAAAATTAAAAATTAGATGAGTACAGCTTAGCAATCAAAAATCTTCCTAGGAAGCCACTACAAATTCAGCCTGGGAGGTCATTGCAAATTCTCCTAGCTCTCTAAAGATAATTAACTTTTTTGAATAATGCTTAAAGGAAAATCGTCTTTCAGCTCTAAAACTGATTTAATCTTTGGGGATCTTTTTGCTTCAAGCAGAAAATTTCTCTGAAACTATATAGTACAATCCTACAAAAAGAAAGGAGAAATCCTAGGCAAATGAACAAATAAGAATCAAAATGGATTGTTCCTTCAAATTCTATCATGCTTTTTTATCAGTTAGAAATGAGGTAGGATGTTTCTAACAGAAGCTGGAAATCTTCACATACAGATGCTTTACATGTGATGCACTGGCACATCTAGTCAGAAGGTGGAGTGGATCTGATAATAGGACCCCTCTGGCTTAGCAAAGGGACACTCAGAGATAGGAAAGCGACATACCTTACAGCAATGGTTGTTTCACCATCCTTTATACTTCAGCACACATTGAATATCAGTAAAAAATTTTGTTTGTACAGTCATTCAACATACAACATTCATTATTATTTCTACATTATTTCTGATACTAGTAAACTACTTACTATGTTACATTGCTGGTTATTATTTATTAAGTCTATTATTAGGAGGTGACTTATTTTTCACCTTTCTCAGAAGATACATCCAATCTAGAAACTCTCTCCCCAGGCTGCTGCCAGCTTTTTTTTTCCCATAGGGAGAATAGTGGTGAATGTGCTGCGTGGGCACTGAGCTGGGACAAAGGCAAGTTAGAGTCGAATCTAAGTGCTATCAAATGGAAGAGGCACTGTCTGGGATGACCAGCATCTTGCCAGGGAATTCTCGCCTGCTCGGAAGGATAAGCCTCCTGAGAAATTAAAGTCTAGAATAATTAGTGAAGAACAGCAGATGAAGTCAGAAAGATAGTTTTAAAAAATTGGAGCCCCTGATAGGTCCAGTCCACACAGGAGCTGGAGGTAGACAATTAGAAAATGGCTCCTGTGGTTCATTTAAGGAGGCACATCAAAGGCAGGGATAAGGTTTTGGGGATGGAGTCTTGCTTCCTGGTGTCTTGCAGTCAGCAAGTTGATTGGCATCTTGGCAGGTCACATCCATCTCAGAGGGGCTGTGTAGCTCGATGGTTGTATCAAGTCATCGCATATCCTGTGCTGTGTGGGACCAGGAAGAGCAGAATAGGGCTCACAATATGTCTGGGTAGTCTTACACAGAGGAAATATCCACTGGAAATTCCCAGACACCAGATTATCCTATTCACCTAAGCTGCAATGCGTAATATAGTTCACACACAGCCCATGGATGACTCATGACAAGACACAATTGCTTTTATTTGATAGTGAATAGAATAGTGATAGTGATAGTGATAGAATCCCTGGATTCTATGTAGACCAGGAAATCATTCTCTTAGTCCTAAAACTCATTTATAAAACATTTTATAAATGGCCTACTTGATTTGTGAGATTAACTCTGGAAACAAGGCTCAGAACCCACAGGTATAGTATATGGAGTGACCATGATGATATTTCTCATCATTTAGAGTTATAGCTGGCTGGTCTTCTACATCAGAAATGTAGTGTCTTTTTGGAGCCTGTGATTTTATGTCTTTCCAGGAATATTTGCAAATACAATAACAGGATTTATTAAATTTATGTGTTGGCATGGGAGAGTAAGAATACTAGAAAAGATGCAAATATAGCAAAATCCAACAATCAACAATATAAAACTAAGTATATTCATAATTTATCCAAAAATTCCTGAAATAAATATAAGGAGCAAAAAATTGTAATTCATTATGAAGAGAAAAATTCACTGATAGAAATATACTCAGAAAAGACAGAAATGATAGAGTTAGCAGGCTATTATAGGTATTCTCAATATGTTTAGGGCTATCAAGAAAAATATGAATGGAAAAATATGAAATTGAAGCTATTTATTCTTACACAATGGAATTTCTAGAGATTTTAAGTGAAAATGTTATTGTATAGTATTAACATCAGATTAGATACTGCAGAAGGAAAGATTAGTGAACTTGACAACATAGCAAAAATATATTTAAAATGAAACAAAGAAAAAAACATAAATGTACGTTTTATTTCTCCA
Source organism: Callospermophilus lateralis (assembly GCF_048772815.1). Taxonomy (NCBI): domain Eukaryota; kingdom Metazoa; phylum Chordata; class Mammalia; order Rodentia; family Sciuridae; genus Callospermophilus; species Callospermophilus lateralis. The sequence continues at coordinate 117,565,901 of NC_135306.1, read as the reverse complement.
GTTTAAATTTATATTAAATATAAATGACTATTTAAAACAAAAATAAGTGTTGGGTTTTATGATATCTTTAGATATAAAATGTAGAAAAACAATAACAGAATAGTAGAAAATTAAAATGTATTATCTAATGTTTTAATTACACATAAGGTAGCATAATGTTATGTAATGTTGGACAGTGTGAAGTTAAAAATGCATATTGTAAATATTAGAATAACTGCTAAAACTATATTATAAAAATCCAACTTCAGAAGAAGGAATCTTGACAGCAATATATTTCCCAAAGATAAATAGTTTAAATGTGTCAGCAATAGATAAATATATCAGCAATAAGACACAACAATCCTGAACATGAATTTATCCTGTAATGAAGCTTCAAAACATGAAGTTAAAAATGTAAAAAATATGAAGAACAAATAGACAAATCTCTCATATCTAAAGTTAAAAAGACTACCTGTACAAAGTGCTGGTGAGGATGTGAAGCAACTATAACCGTCCTGCCTTGCTAGAGACAATGTAATAAGGTGCAAATACTTTGGAAGAGAGTTTGACAGTTTCTTAAAAAGCTAAACATATGCCAGCTATTCACTTACCATCCCTGGTAAACATAGACTCACTACTCCTAGATGATTACCCCTGTAGACATGAAGAAGGCCTGTGTCCATACAAAGATCTCTATATGAATGTTCACAGACGATTTATCCATAATAGTGAAAATGCCAACAATCCGAACATCCATTTCCATGTAAATAAACAAGTTGCAACAAATCCATACAATGAAATTCTGAGCAGCAATAAAGAGATGAATTTCCAAAATATTATACAGAGCAAAATTGAACATACACAAAAGAGTTCATCTGCTATGTTGGAAGATAGTTCAGGCATTTCTGCCCATTTGCTGAGCAGACCCTGCCAGGCACAGATTCTCTTAGTTGTCTGTACTTGCCAGGCACAGATTCTCTTAGTTGTCTGTACTTTTCCTTGATATTATGTACCACAGTTTATATTCCTATTGTGAACCAACTGTAAGATACATTTTTGTTTGTCACTTATGCCCAATACCTGGCATAATGCTGAGGCACATAGATATTGCCCAAGTAATATTGATTGACTAAAAGAATTAATTAATTAAATGATATTATGCCACTAAAGTAGCCCCTTACTTTTTGTCTGCTATATGGCTTTCATAAAATTAAAATTTATAGTAATACTTTATCCTTTTACTATTATGTTACTTTTAAAATAAGAATCAGAAATGTTGACTTATGAGTAGATCCACTGTGTTGGTGACAGTAGAACAATATAATAAGAACAGCAGAACAAGAGAAGAAATAATAAGTTTGATTAATTTTTAAAAATCCTCACTGTGGCAACTAGATCTCTGTTATAAATGATTACCAAGTGAAACCACTTAGATAAATATCCCAGCTTCATCTGTACAATCTGCAAAACTGAATTTAAAATGCTATTGGAAATAACATTATTATAATCATAAAATCCCTTCAGTGTTTTGCCATCTATTTTATTTCCTATTATAAATAATACTACAAGGTAATTTGTCTCGCATTGATTAGACAATAGTACATATACAGATTCATAATGAGTATAGGGAGAAAAGGAATCAGTATAATAAATACCACTTGAATTTCTCCCTCCATAATGCTATGTCACTACAGATTATTGATGTTGAAATTAATATAAAAATCACAAACTAAGGCTCGGAGAAGTTACATGTTTTCTTGTCCAGTGTCATACAATGAATTTATGGAAGAGCTGGGGTTATAATGCAAATTGCATGACTCTTAGCTAAGTAGTATTGAGCGAGTTTTAGTTGATCCCAAATCTTCTCTCATTTAGAGAATCTTATATTTTCCTCCTTATAAACTAGGGTTATGCTTTCTGAAAATCTGCTATAAATCATAACAGCCTGATTTAAAAATCAAATGCCTTATTCTTCTATATTGCTATTTGCTAGTTATGCCACCTACGTATGAAAGCTAAAATGGGAAAAAAAAAAAAAACAGGTACAAATGCCTGTGCCAAAAAAAAAAGAAGAAGAAGAATTATAACCAGAAAGCTAAAAGGTTTTTCTGAGCATACAACATAAAGTAATAATAAGACAAAGCAAAATTTTGCATCACTTAGAGACTTGCCAACCAGAGATCCTGTTGTTGGTCTGTGATTGGGCACCTTGTCATGAAGATTTCCTGGGCAATTGGCAAACTGGATCCAGGGAGCCACTAAAATTCAGGTGTACAACATAAAGTTCCAAAATAGAAATGCAAAATAACTAACTCAGAACCACAACTTAAGGGCTCTTCTCCAAACCAAACTAGATGAATCCTTAGCCCCCAGGTACATTAAGAACTTGTTCTTGGAGATTTATGCTCCACGGAGTCTTCACAAAAGGGTGATGGGAAATAAGGAATGCATTTTAAGGAGAACAGACCAAAAAGGCATGTGGTTGGGAAGAGCACAGTTCCGAGACTCAAGACCATTGTGCCTGTATTTTGGTTTCAACTCTACTTCTTACTAGCGTCTGTCCTAGAGCAAGTTATTTGGCCTCCACCAAACCTCAGTGATCATAGCTATAAAATGAGGGTATTGATACTACCTACACAAAGCACTTATGTCATGGAGTAGTTGTAAGGATTAAATTAATTGAAATTGGTAAAGCACTTAGAGTACTATCTGGGACCACTAAGTATTATATAAGTGTTTGCTAAATAAGTAAAATGATCTCCCTGGCAGCATTTAGGGGACTTCTTTTAAGGAAGTGCTTTCTCCATAGTTCCTAAAAGTACTGTATGTGGGCCATTTACCCACTTGTCACTTGTGGAATGAGAGTTCCCTTGTTCCACTTCAACACATAAATGGAAACTTGACATTTAACACTGCCATTTTGCACTTAGCCTTGGGGCCAATGTTAACCTCTTAAGGAGAAACAAAAACCAGAAACATCAAAGTGTGCACATATGAACTGTTCCAAGTTCCTGACCACTGCCACTGATCAGTAATCAGAGCATTCAGTTATTGTGTCCAGTCTCTCAGATGCACTTTCAGTAAAAGCTAAGTAATAATCATTGCTTCACAGATAACTGAGCTGATACTCAGAGCGAACTTCAGTCTGAACACTTCCAAGGCAGATCAAAGGACATTGGCATATAGTTGACATTCAATGGATAACTAGCAATTGTTAATTCATATTGTGCACTTACCTAGATGGAGGATTCTTCTAAGTACTTTATAATAATTCTGTAATGTTATTACCTATTTTATCTCCACTTTAAAGTTGAGAAATGTGAGGCACAGAGAGATTTAATAAGTTTTCTAAGGTCACACAGTCAACAAGTGTTGGAGCTGGATTTCAAACCTGGACCATCTAAATCCTGAGTACATATAATGAGAGAATATGACACGAATGAGTTTAAGACACAAATCTAAAGGACAAAGTGGCAGCCATGGAAGTATACTGCTTGGCTCTCCACTCAGCTGCAAGGAATTCAATAACTCCAACTTTCAGCTTTTTGTCTTTTTGAGGGCTACCAATTCTGAACTGAGGCCACTGTCTTCCTGTGCAGTCTCCTGCCGATGACTACACAGTGAGGGCACCAGGGCCCAGCCACTTCTGCCCAAAGCAGGATGCCTGTAACATGCAGTGTTTTCTCTGGAGCTCTCTGTTGGGCTCCTGGAGACCAGCAGACCTGAGGCGCTGCCTGCCCCCTCTCCCCTTTCCCTTTGCAGGAGGTGAATCAGCACTGTAGTCTGGGGGGCTTTCCTGCCGAACTCTGCTTCTTCTCCCTTTTTGCTTTCACATGAACTTCTTGCAGTAGTATCTTCTCAGTCTCTCCTTCTCAAAAGGTTACAAATATCTGGCTAACAACACTCCAGTAAGGAAAGAATATGAAATCTGAACTGTAGGAGATGAGTCCAGATCCAACACATCAGAGAAAATTGCCCAGCGAGGTCTGTGACAAGGACAAGAAGAACACAGACCGCCTCACTGGAGCATTAAAGCATTTGCCCACACGGCTTTGTCACTCTGTTAACAAAGCTTTCATGTTCAGTTGTCAAGAACCGATTTTAATCTTGTACTAAGATACCTGCGTTCTTTTGTCATTTTCAACACCAGTAAGAGGGTGAGATCTAACTTAATTGTAGAATACTGACATTTTGGCAGATGCTAATGCTTCCTCCTCCCTCGGTTTCACCTGTAAGAGAACGCTGAGTCTCCTGCCCAGTGCAACTGTGTGATGGAGTGAAATCTTCCCATTTAAAATGCAGACAAAAGCTCTTTTCAAAAAGTTACCAATTTTTTTTTAATATATTTAGTCAAAACTTTCTTTATTGTAGGAGGGGAGTACCAGAGATTGAACTCAAGGGCACTTGACTACTGAGCCACATCCCCAGCCCTGTTTTGTATTTTATTTAGAGACAGGGCCTCACTGAGTTGTTTGGCAGCTCACAGTTGCTGAGGCTGGGTTTGAACTCAAGATCCTTCTGCCTCAACCTCCCAAGCTGCCGTGATTATAGGCATACGCCACCATGCCAGCACTAACTGCTTTCTTAATGGGTAAAAATTATAGAATTCTGTTGTAGACAGGAGAGGAAGATGAGAAAGGTTCAGATTTTTCTACCATGCATTCAGTCTTCTGGAAACTAAGACAGATGATACATTTTGATCAAATTAAAAGACAGAAGATTATTTTTTAAAACAATGTTTATTTTTAATTTTTATTTTTTTTTTACTTTATAAGATGTTTATTTGTTCTAATTAGCTATACATGACCACAGAATGTAAACACAAATGGGGTATCATTCTCATTTTTTGGATTGTACATGTTGTAGAATCACATCCATCATGCAGTCATATATGTACATAAGGTAATAATGTTTTTTTTTTCATTCTACTCTTCTTCCTATCTCCATATCCCCTCCCCTCCCTTCACTCCCCTTTGCCTAATCTAAAATAACTCTATTTTTCCCTATCAATCACCCCCTTATTGTGAATTAACATCCTCATATCAGAGAAAACATTTGGCCTTTGTTTTGGAGGGATTGGCTTATTTCACTTAGCATGATATTCTGATCCGTAGGATACTTTATCATTTTTAAAATAGTATGAATAAGTTTTGTAGAAGCAAACACAGTAGATAGATGAACTATTGTGGACAATGGTGGCATTGGGAAGAGAGAGTTATTCTTAAAAGCAATCAATAGCAACTAGCTAAAGCAAAAGCAATGTATTAGAAGGATGTGGTGAGCTTCACAGAAGCAATGGAAGGGTGGAAAGCAGGAGTTACCACAATGGCTTATAGCACAAATGGTATGACCAAGGAGCCCTACTAAAATGAAAGGGAAATCCAGTTATTTCTATATTATCATCCTGCTGAAGATTCAAATTCCAAGGAAGAAATAGCAGATTGACTTAGCATTCATCCTTTCCAGTCCTAGTAGAGAAGTAAACAGGACCAGGGATTATGATCCCAACAGACAGTATCTTAGCAGGAAAAAGATAATTACTGAAAAAAATGTTCTAACTGGAAAGAAGAGAAAGAAAAAGAGAGAATGCTGAACAGTCAAGTGACTCTAGCTGTTTAATGGGTTACATTTCCCAATAATTACCCACGAACAAATTCAGTAACATGAAAAGGACTCCATCAGCCTGTCTTTTACTCCTCTTGAGGTGACTCAGCCTTAGGAGGAGGACATGCAACAAGAGTAAGAAGTTTGTTAAAACTATTGAATCCATTCTTTGAAAGGATAGATGAAGGAGAGTGTTTTTTGAAGCAGGGAGTAAGGTGAAAGAATGCAAAAACTATGTTATATGAAGAAGAGTTGGAGGAACCAGCAATTTTGGTCAAGAGAAAAAGGTCTCAGGAGGACAAGATTAGCTGTCATTACTTATTTGTCATGTCTTCATGACCTTACTTAGAGTGACTGTCTTCCTAGGTTGTAGATTTGGAACCTATGGGTCTCAGAATCAAGGTATCAAGTCAAAGTAAACGAGAGGTAGTTGCATCTGCCTTTACTGGGTGTCAAATGAAAATGATTCATATTGTGAAGAAAAAATATAATATGAAAAAATTATGATGGAGGTCAGGAAATTATGCAAAAAGAGAATGAGCTAGAAATAGCAGGAGTAACAAGAATAGCTATATTCTGAGTGCATTTAATATATACTAAGCGCTATGTCATACTCCTTAAATATCACTGTGCATCAAACTTTCCTGTGCTAGGATCAGTTATGACAGGAAAAAACTCCAGATCCCTGGAGACAAGACGGAAGAAATCAGTGGCAATGGTAAGACTGTTGGGAATTCTAAGGTTTTACCTTAAAAATCATGGGGGTCTGGAGATGTAACTTAGTGATTGAGCATTTTCCTGGCATATGTGAATCCCTGAATTCAATCTTTAGCACTGAAAAAAAAATTCATGGGGATTTTTAAAATTTTGCTTCATAAGACAGCAGTGTATATTTTAATTTAAAAATAATATTTCTGATTACCAATTATGTTTTTGGAATTCTGGAAGTTGTATTTATCTCATAGTTTGAGGCATGGGGGGGGCTCTTGAAGATCATTGCATGATTCTGTGGGTATACATACTCTGGTTTCTGAATGAAGAACAGTCAAATATTTAGAAAGAGAGTGTTTTAATAGCACTCTTTGAAGCTGGAAAAGACTATCTAAAGAAACTGTACTCAGCTCCCAAGGGTGAGTTAAAAACCAAGCCAATGAACAAAGGAGAACTCCTTTAATGCCCTCCTTCAATTTATCCATCAGAGGCAATGTCAACCTCTTTCCCTCCAAATTCCCCCAACTCCTAGGATGTAAGGGGTGAACACCAAAAGCTCTAGGCACAATGAAAGCATATGGCCAAAAGTAGCAGAAGGTCAAGGTCAGAGACAGGTAGGTGCTTTGAAGAGGCTACCAAAATAGACTACCCAACAGAGGAAGAATTTAACTCATTCACTGCTGAATTAAATATGCTCTAAGTCCCATTTCTCCAATTCTTATAGTGGACAATAATATGCTTCTGTCATTGAGCTGGTAAAAAATATATTACATCTATTAAATTATTCAAAGAATTTTGAGCTAAAAGCAGTCTTAAGGTTAATCTATTTCAGCCACCCTCATTTTATGGTTGAAAGAAACTAAGTTTCTATGAAGTAAAGAATTTGGCCTAAGATAATACAGATTAGGGCAATTTTATTCCCAATTGAATATTCCCTTTATAAGGATAAGGCCAGCAGTAATAGAAAGAGAAGCCTTAAGACGGTACATACAGGCATGGCCATTTCCTGGCCCTGTGACTTGGGCAAGTGGCTTATTCTTTCTGAACCTCAGTTTCCTCATCTGTAAAGTGGAAATAATACTCACTTCAGTACATTCTTATAAGGGCTTAGAAAAGTGATGTTTGCAAAGCTGTTAGCATAGTGCTTAACATATGAAGATTCCCTACAAAAATACTTTCTTTCTCTAATTTCCAATCCTTCTTTGTTTGGCTGTTTGCCAAGGCATCCTGTTGATACTGTTCCCATGGTATTAGGAATAAAAATGGACTTTTCCCTCGTCTTTACAAATCACACAGTGTAAAGGTGGGGGCAGGCAATGTAGTACAATATTCAATTGGAGAAACTGGGTAAGGGATTTCTTTGTACTTGACTTGCATGTCTTCTCTTATGTACAAAACTATGTTAAACATTTTTCATGGAAAAATAAAATTCATGCTACCACAGGCTGGTTTGCTTCCATTCCAAAGCCCTATTGCCCAGCAACTAGACAGAGGTTTGTAACCCCATATGCATCATAAACTACATATTAGTCAGTGTGCCCTTCCAATCCTGCTATTCTAGAGGAAGTTAGGCTTATGATTCCTCTTTCATTTGTTGAACACGTGACACAAAGAGGAACTGGACCCATGCTCAGGTCACAGGCTGGAGCCCAAAAGTACCTTGGTTTGAGTGATAAATGTATGGTTATTCTATTTCTAACTGCTGACTGAGAGGAGGTCATGTGCTAAAGGGAAAAAGTCCTCCCCCGCCCCCACTAAAAAAAAAAAAAAAAAAAAGGGAAAGTAATTGAGAGTCTTTTGTTGGTGGTGATTTGTTTTTTATTTATAATCACGAATTTAACCTGGCAATCCAGTTAGACTAGGAGGAGAATAAGAAAAATATAAAACCTGAAGAACTGCAGTGAGAGCATAAAGATTGTAGGCTATCGCAAGCAGGTGAAGTGAAGGGGAAGCAGGTGGAGTGAAGGGGTGCTCTCCTGAGCTATAAAAGGCATGGTCTGAGAGTTAAGATGAACACAAGTCAAATGCATTAGGGTCACCCAGAGTCTGCAGTGGTAATCTTCCTATTGTTCTTGCCATTCCAAGACTCAAAAGGCTCCATGGCTTCCACAATGTTTATGCCCTCCTTCACCTTCCTAAGACCACATGTTTGCCAACTGTCTTGGTGCTGATGAAAACCCGGGAACCTTTTGTATTTGGTCCAGCACCTTCCATGGACAAGATACCATGACCTGAATGCTTTGTGACAAAGTTCTAACCATTAAATATCTCCCATTGATGGACTTGACACAGGTACCAAAAGGCATATGAAGTCATTACCTTGGCACATAAATCCTGGAATAATCCCGTGAAAGCAGGAGTCTCATAACCAAAAACTTTTCTTTCTAGAGCATGAAAATTCTCTGTCATGTTTGGAACACTGTCTTCAGATAGCTCAAAGGAAATAGACCCAAGGACTTGCTGTCAGCTGCAATGTCTAAGTATAGAGTGGTGTTGACAGCAGTGGGAAGCTACAGGTGACAGTGATATCTGCAAAGCTCAGAGCCCTTTGTGCCTAGTGGGAGAGCACATCCTTTGCATGCACAAGGTCCTGAGTTTAATCCCCAGCACCAAAAAAAAAAAAAAGAAAGAAAGAAAAGAAAGAAAGAAAAACAAAATGATATAAATATATTATAGATTCCTAATGAGAAGAAATCCAAATTTGTATGCCTTTCACAATGATTGAATGCTGGTGTTTTTTTTTTTTTTTAAACATAGTTGGAAAGACTTCCCCATTAACAACTGCACTAACAACACACTGTTCTTTAGCAAATAAAGCTCCAAGACCCTGCTCAAACCATAGGTTTAGTAAACAGAGGTGGTCCCAGCCTTAGCCTGTTTTGTGTTTCTGTAACAGAATACCTGATGCTGATAACATACCAAGAAAAGAGGTTTATTTGGTTCACAATTCTGGCAGCCATAAAGTTCACACAGCTTAGTCCAGCATCCAGTGAGAGCATCCCAGCTACGTCATAACATAGCAGAGAAGTAGAAAGGGAAATGGCCACACTCAAATGGGGTACATGTGTAAGCAAAGAGGGACCAGGCTCCTTTGTAACCATTTGCTCTCTTAGGCACTAACCTGGTCCTATGAGAATTATATTAATTCTTTCTGAATATGGTAGCCCCGTGATCTAATCATCTCTTAATACTACCTTAATACCATTACATTGGAGGCCAAACTTCTAGAACATGAATCTTGAGAAGACATACTCAAACAATATCTAAACTATAGCAGTCCTTACATGCCATTATTTTTAATTACATAGAAAGTCCTCTATGTTATGAGATATAATTTGTGGAAAGTTTCTACAAAGAAAAGAAAAATAATGATGGTATTAACCTAAAAAGAATCTTTGCAGATCAGAGTAGAAAGCCTAGGATAAATCCAAAGCAATTTCCCTTCTCCTAAACCTCAGCATATGACTCATTCATTCACTCACTTTTTAATAGATATTTATTGATTTCCTCTTAATTACCACTTACCAAGCTAGACACTGAAGATACCATGGTAAATAGATGATTTCTATACTTGCACAGAATTTACCACCTCATGGGGAAGACAAGTATGAACAAGGAGTTATGATAAATGTGAAGAGTCTTCTGGCACGATGGTGGGCAGAAGCACACAGGGGGAGCACTTACCTCTGTCTAGTGGGGCTGGGGGCTGGGGTGGGGGTTGTCACAGAAGAAGTCACATCTAAACTGAAACTCTGCTTTCAAGTCAGAATTAGCCAGCCAGGAATATTTTCCAGGCAAAAGAAACAATTACGTGCAACTAGAAATTCCAAATAGCTGAGCTATAGCATGCAGGAAGAATGGGGTAAGGGGGAAATGGGACCAGAAAACAGACTGGGAATGCCAGCACTACAGGAACATCAGTCACTCACACTCACTCTTCTCCAAGAGAGAGGCAAGGGGAAAGACCTTTACCGTTCATTCATACTGCTGCTTCCCTTGACTCTCTTCTGAGAGCTAATCTTCCCTCTAGAGAAAAGATTGTCTGGAAAAAGTTGACTTTGCACAAACCTGTTTTGTAGTATGGCTTTTCTTTGGTGTCTTCTCTGCCCCTAATTTGAGTCCCTTTCTTCATTCTTGTGTAATAGCAGAAAGAATCCATGTTTATGGAGCACTTCATACGGGCCTGGTACTCTTTTGGGTGCCGTCCAAAATATCTAATTAATATTTAATGAAATTCTCCAAGTAACCCTACAAGGTATTATTATTATCTCTATTTTACAATAAAGAAACTTGGGCTTACATACATTCTCTTAATTTTCCCAAGGTCATAGTACGAATAAATGGCATAGTTGATAATAGAAGCCAGTGCCCCTAAGTTCAATGCTCATTCTCCTAATCATCCTGGTACCTAACATCAAGATATCTAGTTTGTATCCAATTCCCTGTAGAACATTCCTCTCAGGTAGCCATCAGCTCAAAAATTAAAAGAAATCATTATGGGTTAGGCATCCAAGAGATACCAAAGTATTAACTGGCAGAGTTAAATATATTAACCAGATGTTTAAAAAAGAGTCCTCTTTACGATTGCAAATACCTTTGGACCCAAAGCAGTGAAGCTATTCTTATAGAAGGATGATTGTCCTTGATCTTTGGAGTGGTAACCATGGCATCCCTTTAAATGACACCATGGAAACAGCTGCTACCTTCCTGTTTGTTGTTATACTCACTACCTCCTCCTGGATGACGCTTCTGAGGTCTTAACAGAAACCCACTCCACCACCACCACTTCTTCCCTACGGCTCATGAATTACAGTGTTATTCACATAAATTAAGCCTTTCCCTAAACTGTACCTATTCTAGCAGCTAGGGAAGTAGGAATTTCCAACCCATGCCATAAGTGCTCTGTCAATTGGGTAGTCCAGGGAGCAGATCTATTTTTTTAAATAAACAACATGACTAGCTGTGTGATATTGGGCGTGGGGCGGGGGGGGGGGGGAATTCATCTTTTGAAGCCAAATTTTCTTCTCCTAATTTAAAAAAAAAAAAGTCTTAAGAAAATTTATCTCTATCACTCCAAGTCAACAACTCTAAGAAACAAACTGCATCTAAGATTTTCTTAATTTATATCTTAGTGCATCTAGACATAATATAAGGTTGAAAGATGTCTGGGGGACTTTCTAAGCTAACTCTGCTAGGCTGCCTAGTTTTTCCTCACTTTCCTTATCTCTGGCCTAAAAAAAAATACTCAAATACCTGCTATTGTTAGGCTAGCCCCTAATCTGCTGCATAAATCCCTCCTAATGTTATCTGACACATGACCATTATCCATTGCATGGCATTAAACACCTCAAAGGCCAGAAAGCTCGCTACTTTTGGAGACAACCCATTTATTTCCAAGCACCTCTAACTGCTATGGGCTTGTTTTTATACAAAACCAAGATCCATTGCCTATAATTGAGCTCCTCGGGAAAAAAAAAAAAATACATATGAGAAATAGGTAGGCAAAGGACAGGTTCCCTGGGATTTAACAAGCCTTAGAGTAACAAGGGCCCTTAAAGGTCATCTTTGAGCTTCCTTTTCATGAGATATGTAAAAATAATCTGTGTAGAAAAAAGAAGTTGAAAACACTGACCTCATGAACAAAAGAAATTGGGGGGAAAGTGAACCAGACCTCCCTATGAACAGGGAGAATGTTCATGCTTTTTATAAATAAAGGACGAGGGGGGACAAGGTCCAAACTATAAATGACCCAAGGGTTCTTCTAGTAATGAAAGAGAGAATGTGAAAAACTCAAATGAATCACTGTCTTGATTCAGGCCACCAAGCAGTCATGACAGTGAGAAATGTGTCCCTGGAGTCAGGGTCGTGTCTATTAAGACAAATGTAGAGTCATTTCAAACTCAGCTTCCCTGGGCTCTGATAAAAAGCCTCTTCGGGCTGCCCAGTCTCTGCAGTGAGTGGCCCATTCACTGTCTAATGCCCTGAGAAAAGGAGTAGAGGCCACATCTGAAAAGACACGTTGTCCTTAAAGTGCAATATAGACTGGCCACCTGCCAAGGGCCAAGGGTTGTGTTTAGAGGCATTTTCTTATTGGTCCCTTTTTGTCCTGTGAGGGCATGGAATGTTTTGGGTTGTACAGATGGAATGCAGTTTTGTGGAAGAAAGAGAATAATGCTTCATCTCTGTCTGGCTGCAGCCTTGAACAAATCACTCAGCATCTCTGTAGTTACGGTCGGATCTTACCAAAAGGATGTAACAACACAGGCCCATTATTGGGGGTTTGCATTTACTCATATTATTTCCTCTATCATAGATATTATCCCCCCTAAATTCTGATAAGGAATATGTAATTTTTCCTACCAGAATCATTTCCTATAGCAAGTAACCATGGTAATGATCAATACTGTCAAGGAGTACCTGGAACCCCCATTCCCCTACTAGGGCCTTTCAAGGTAAGCCAAAACCTGATCTGGAGCTGCTGAAGAAGTCAGATGGTTCCAGAGACTATGAGTTGCTCATAAGACCTATTACCAACTCCCTCCTCCCTGGGGACCCTCAGAGCTTCCAAAAAAGTCCAAAGCTATGGTCAATTTCAAAGCATATTTTGGGATGATCTTACCCTAAGTCTATGCTGGACCTGACATAAACTCCTAAAAATAGTTCTCAGGAGACTCAAAGGCAGAGGATAGATTAGTGTACCACTAAAGAAGCCTTTAAGCTTGCTGGGATTTGAGGGTATGCGAACAAATCGCTGCTAACCATCAGATTTTCAAGCAAACATTTTTCATGACTTTCTCAATTTCAGTAAGGCTCAAAAGTAATATTTGGACAAAACAAAACAACTAATGGGCTTGTGGCCAATAACTCTATCTTCTCCCCATTTTTCTTGATGTGATTCACTCAGAAAACATCGAAAGGCCTGGCCACCCTCAGCAGCCCAGATGGCTCAGGAGTGGGACTTCCAAGCACTCTACTGCCATCTGGATTGATGACGTCAGGCAGACTGGGTACATACGTGTTCATCTGCCACTGAAGCTTGGCTAGGCTGTTAGCAATAATAGCAAGGCATTTAGCTTTTATAAATCCATATTGACCATGGCCAAATCTTCTCAACTAAACCAGGCCTTAGGATTTGTAATAGAGCTAGAGGGAATGGGGTAAACTCTGCCCACAGGATACTTTCCAACCTGATATGCTACAATTTTGTGAATGTTAATATGGTAAGTAAAAACTTCTTAAAAATAAATAAAAATTTAAAAGTCTTCCAGTAATACAGAAGGCCTTGGAAAGAAACCACTTCTTTCCCTTCTGAATTTTTGTATTCACATTAGTATTAGTATACCACATGGTCTATAAGGCTGTCTGAATAATAGTAATATCATTGAAAACTCACTGATATGCCTAAGAACCTACATATTATTAAGTATATATTAATTATAGTATCTAAAAACAATTCCTTTCTTATGGATTTCATGAATTATACAAATTATATTTTTTCTGATTTTCCAGATAAGCTCAATCATGTGCTACCCCATTAAAGTTAGTTAATAATGTATTAAGTCTGATTCCATTAAAACCATTGTTATTCATCATCCTTGACCAGGTATTCCAAAGGTCCTAAAATATTCCAAGATCGACCTTGTAAGGAGTTATTATTTTTCTATTTATTGTACGATTTTCCCCCTAACCCACACTCTGCTCATTATTTCTAACTATTTTTCCATTCATCCTCCCTTCTCTGATTCATGTTCTGTTGTGCCTTTCTATTCTTCCCAATATTCTCATCTCTCCTTTGTTTCTGACAGTTCCAGCTCCATTCCATTCATCAGCACTTTCGTATTCTCCCTCACTGACATCTGCTGCCACGGGTTTCTTTTTTTGTTCCCTGGATTCAATTGCACAGCTTCCCTTCCATTCCCCCCCCCACCCCCACCCCCACCCCCGCCCTGTGTCCTCTGTGCCTGCAAGCTTCTTTGTCTTTTTGTGCTGCTGATCAGACACTGCACAGGCTTTGAGAAGGCCATGAGGAGTAGCGTTCTGGCCATAGCTAACGATGATCCAACAGCTCTTTAAGCAGCAGGCAGCTTGCAATATTCGAGCACAAAAAAGAAGCACAGAGAACATGCCCCGCCATAGTCTTCAGAAATGTCAATGTTCTAGAAATGTAATAAGAGCTAACTCTATTTAGTGTTCCAACTGGCTTGTCTCCTTCAACAAATAAATCTTGTGGTCAGGCTACTGGAGTGGGTGCTGAAGGCCTCCTCCCTTTGAAGAGAGTTTGGGTTTTGTTTGTGTTGTGGAGTTTTTTTTGTTGTTGTTTTTGGGTTTTTTTGTTGTTGTTGTTGTTTTTGTTTTGTTTCTCTCTTGCTTTTCTGTGTTCATTTTTCTAAGAAAGTAATTTTACTTCTTTGTGTGTTGCTTTGCCCACCTGCTTTGCTAGCAAATTTTCTGGTGCTTGTTTAATCTCACATGGTGGAGACAAAGGCCTATTCCTGCCTGGGTGGTACAACCAGACAAGAGGGTGTGCCAGACATAGAGGTTACAAACACAGCAATGCCTACATGTCCTCATGGGGCATTTCCCAAGCAGCCTTACCCTGTCAATCAACATGCATCTCTGTTAGGTTTTCAAAGGAGATACAGGGATTTATTAGACATATTCACTGCCCTCCTGGAGGCAGTACTGTATCTGGGGAGACAAGAGCCAATATGTAAGAGATAAAGTAACCATGCAAGACCAAGCATGATTAAGTGCCATGATTAAGGCAGATAGATTAGAAGAGCAGCAGGGGGTAAGATAAAGGCAAAAATTAGTGGCAGCCCTGCTTTGAAATGGGCCAGAAGGTGGGTCCCATTAGATAGAGAACTCAAGGTCACGATTATGACACCTATGATTCTACATGTAGGAGTGAATGCTCCAAATCTCTATCTTTGCACCATTTTGCTTCTTCATCTACATTCTTTCCCAAGGCTTTAATAATATCTAATCTAGCAGGCAAATAATTCTCCAATGTATGAGTCAAGCCAGGATCTCCTATAGTTCCAGGCTTGTACATCTATTGTTTATTCAATATTTCTAATTGGTTGTCTAATAAACATTTCCAACTGAATGACAAAAACAGAATTTTTTTTCTTCTTTTTAAAGTCTTTCTTATCTCAGTAAATGGTACTACCAGTCATTGGTTGTTAAGACTGAGAATCTAAAAGTCATTCTTGATTCTTCTTGTTCCCTTACACCCACTTGCAATTAGTAAGTTCTGTTGTTCAACTCCAACGCATTTTACACAGCCTGCCAGTCCCTCCCATCTCTGTTGCTATAACCCTGATCCAAGCCACCTTTATCTCTCCTAGACTCCTAGATAACCTCCCACTGAACAACCTGCCTCCTCTCTTTCTATATGGTACATGCCCACATAGTATCACAATGATCTAAGGTAACAATCAGGGCTTTGACCCTCCGGTTGAAAGACCTCCAATGGCTTTCTATTCCAGAGGAATAAAATTCAACTCCTTACAGGGCTCTGCATGCTCTAACCCCTGCTTCCTTTTCTGACCTCATCTCTCACCACTCTGCTTAGTCACATGGCCTTCTTTAAACCCTTCAAACATCCCAAGCTCATTCTAATGTTTCCTCCAGCTGGAAAGCTCTTCCCTTGCTCTTTGTGTGACTGACTCCCAGCTCCTTACAATCTTCAGGTGAAATGTCTCCTCTTCAAAAAATTTTTAAAATTTCCCTGACCATCCTAGCTAAAGAAAATCTATCCTCCCTTCCTCATTCTCTATTCCATTGCTGTGTTTTATTTTCTTCACAAGACTTAATCTAGAATGATGCTATATGTTTATCTGCTTTTGAGTTTATTATCCATTTCTCTGTCAGGTGTAAGCTTTGCTCATGCAAGCGCTGTGTCCACTGCACTCTTTCTCCAGTGCTTAGAATAGTGCTAACAAGTGCACAGTGAATGGTTGCTCAGTGAGGCAAGCTGATGTGGATGAGGAGAGAGATTCAGTCTGAACAGAGGTCCACAACATGGACCTGTTGGCAACAGAACACAGAGCACAGGGAGGACCTCACCGGATAGTGCATAGACACTGCTATTATCTTCTTACACAGCAATCTGACTTTTGGAGAAGTGTTCATAGAGAAGGTATTAAATAAAAAGTCATCCACTAGCATTTCCATATAGTTTTTCCTCAGTATTCTCAAGGAATTGCCTCCAGAACTCCCAGGAATATAAAAATCCAGGGATGCTCAAGTTCCATATATAAGATGGCATAGTATGTAAACATAACCTATGCACATCTTCCTGTGTACTCTAGATCATCTCTAGATTAATTATAATGCCTAACACGAGGTAAATGCCATGTAAATAGTGGTTATATTGCATTGTATAGTAAATAATGGCAAGAACAATGACAAGTACATATGTATTCAGTACAGATGCAGTTTTTAAAAATATTTTCTATCCCCAGTTGGTTGAATCCATGGTTGCAGAATCCATAGACATGGAGGACCAGCTGTACATACTGAGGGCACAAGACAGACCACCCCCCCACCCAGAAGGAGAAGGTTGTTCTTTTTTCCCACTTTTACAGGAACATAATTAAAGCAGAGAGCTACCATTCTTTGAGCACCCACAATGTTCCAGGATTTTTCCTAAGCACTTTGTACTTATCCTTATGATGACATCATAAAATAGGCATTATTATTCCTATTGGGTAGATGAGAAAAATTTTGGCTCAGAGAGGTTGAAGTCATGGAGCTGCTAAAAGGCCCAGATAGAATTCAAACAAGGGACTTCTTCATGCCAAAACTGGTGCTGCTCCCAGTCTGTCACATGCCTACAGGTGGAAACCGCCATAATGAGGAATCAAAGACTGACACGTTAGTTCAGAGCAGAGTGGTAATGGAAGGTATTACATTGCCCCCAAGGGGCAATGTAAATTTGGCCGGAATAGGGGCCTCTCCTCCAAGGCTGTGCTGCCATGGTAGACAGAAGTGAAGGAGGATTCGACTGAGAGTGAGCTGAGGAGTTGTATGAATTTCATCATTGCCTGTATCACCCAGGATGCAATAATGGTCTGGCTCCTCATCCTCAGTCTGTCCCCATTAAGAATCTTTCTTGGAACCACATATCTTTCTTCCACAGCACTTAGCTTTAGTTATAAATTTTACTTTTACATGGAATTTTATTCCATCTAAGATTTTTATCTATTTTGTTTTTATCATTATCTGTCTGTCTACTATATTACATCAAAGGGTACATGATGTCTGGGAATTGATGCTAAATTTGGTTCCTGGGTGAAAGGGATGACAGAGATCGAGATAGATCTCTTTATTATAAGGTACATTTCTCCCTTTGTGAATAGCACATGCACACACACATGCTGTGGAGTGATATTTTAGCCACGTGTGAATAGTCAGGGTGAATATGCCAGAGTTTGCAATTGCCCCCCCCCTCATTAGAAATCACCTGAAAGTTTCTAAATATCTTGACGCCCAGACCCATTTCAGAACAATTCCATCAGAATCTAAGGTAGTAAGACTTGGAGTCAGTAGTTTTCAAATGCCCTAAATGATCCCAGTGAGCAGCCAACCTTGAGAACCACTGAAGAGTTAACAATCACGGATGCTCCATGACTCTGGTTTTTTTTTTCTGTTTGTTTGTTTGTTTCCATGCAGGGTTGAACATTGGTGATTTTCTAAATCTAAAATTCCTATTCCCTGTATGAAAAAAAAAATGAGCTTTCCCTCATCGATTATTTTCCTTGTCTATTCTGAAATATAGTTCTGCTGAAAAGGTGTGGTGGGTTCCTGATTCTCTTCTCATCACCTCCTTACTTGGAGAAATTCACATGGTTACATCACTCAGATGTCAGAGGCCAATGTGGGGAGAGCCAAGTTCCAGAATTCTTTCTAGAACTCTCATCCTCATTTCTAGAATTCTCATCTTCATATATAATCTTTGATACCTGCGCTGTGCTCTCTGCTGCTCACCTTCTTTTTGGTCTCTATATTACTTTCCTGTGGCCACTGTAACAAGTTAACACAAACTTCAAGGCTTATGACAACAGAAATGTATTTTCTCATAGTTTGGGAAGCAGGAAGTCTGAAATTAGTTTCACTGCGTCAAAATCAAGGAGAAGCAGGATCATGGTTCATCCAGGTTCCAGGGGAGGATCTTCTACCTGGCCTCTTCTAGTTTCTGGTGGCTCCTGGAGCTCCTTGGCTTGCAGCTATTTCCCTTTGATCTCTGCCTCCAGGGCACATTGCCTCTTCCACTTGTGGGGGTGCCATTTTTTAGCCTATCACTGTATGATGGTTAATTTTAGGTGTCAACTTGACTGGGCCATAGGGTGACCAGATATTTGGTGAAACATCATTCTAGATGTTTCTGTGAGGGTATTTTTGGATGAAATTAACATTTAAATTGGTAGACTGAGTAAAGCAGATTGCTGTAGATAAGGTCAGTGAGCCTCATCAATCAGTTGAAGGTCTGAGTAGAACAAAAGGCTGATTCGACCCATGTAAGAGAATTCTTCTAACCCGCAGCCTTCAAACTGAGACGTCTAATCTTCCTCATTCTACGGTAGCCTGTCAGCATTCAGACTTGAACTGGGTCATCACCTCTACAAATTTTAGGCTTGCCAGCCTCCATAGTCCTCCATAATCGAGTGAGCCAATGCTTGTAGTAAATAATTAAATATCCGACTGTCTCTGGTTCTCTGGAGGACACAAATTGACTAATACACATAATGTCAGGGAGAAACTGGCCTAATGGAGAACCAATCAAGGTATGTGTTTCCTTTCTTCTCCTTTTCTCATCTACAAAATCTTAATATTACCTCTTCTCCTAAATGTTACCAGGAAAAGGGGATAAAATACATACATGCATGTACACACATACATACATAAGGATGGACAGTTAAGTAGAGATAAATAGTCTCAAGGCTGAAGATGCACACTGGTTCCCAGTCCTGCTCTGTCCAATCTAGAAAATACCTAATAAAATAATATTGGAAATGCTCATTTCCCTGTAGGTATGATAGCAGCTCAGGCTGTTCAACCTCTTTCCTTCTATATCTCTGAGTCTCTCTTCTTCTCTTCATTTGCCAAAAGACCTAAAAGCTACCTGTGTTCCTTCTTACTCTTCCATTCACAGATTTCCATCTCTCTTTTACTTCATATATATGTTGTATTTCTCAACTTTTTCCTCTCTGCCTGGAAAATATTTGTTCTAGAGATAATCTCAGAATGAGTCTTCGTACCTTCTGGTGCTCTCGATAAAGTTAGGCAATAATAGATTTCAACAGAAACAAGAATGTGATTCCCAGATAATGGCCAGCTTCAGTCCAGACCTGTGTTATGTGTAGGACAATTTAACCTTCCCTTTTCACAACTTGCCTAGGCTCTTTAGATTTCAATTGGTTCCACACTCTTTTCCCCTTCTTGAGTTCCCAAATGGCTGTATTTAACACCAATATTTCTTTCTGTGTTCGTGGCAGGTGGTAATTCATTTGTAAGTGTTCATTTGGCATTGAGGTCTTTCACAGTGTTCTGTGTCTATCAGAGGAAAGGGAAGTATAGTACAGACAACAACCAGCATGCCAAAACCTATTATACCCCAGTGCTGGGGATCCTTTCCAAGATACTTCACACCAGGTTATTTAAAACAAACAACCAGTTACTAATATGGCATTATGTAAAAATGTGGATGTGTAACCGATGTGATTCTGCAATCTGTATTTGGGGTAAAAATGGGAGTTCAAAACCCACTTGAATCTAATGTATGAAATATGATATGTCAAGAGCTTTGTAATGTTTTGAACAACCAATAAAAAATAAAATAAAATAAAACAAACAACCCTTTGCTTTCTAGTTTTCCAGATAAACTTCCTCACATCTTATAGGGGAAAAAGACAAGACCTGATATTTAACTGTGCTAATCAAAGTTCTAAGGACAGGAACATCACTTTTTATTTCTATTTATTTGTAATAACTCTAAGCCTTTCCTTCATGTCCAAGAAAGACTATTTTTAATTAACTCTTTTAGCCTTCTTATCAAGCCAAGATCCTTATTATATGATCCTCTGTTGCCAGACTCCAATTATTTGGAAAACTTAAGAAATGAGATATGAAGATAATTTAATTTTCTGGACACTCAAGAAAAAAATCATATTTGTTCCTAATCATTATGTTTTAATATATTTCTATATTGTAAATTCACTTACCAATCTCAGTCAGCAAGGAATAGTGGACATGATTTACTCTATTTTCTAGGTGACCGGGGTGTTGTGATATCCTGGGATGGTCAATCTGAAAAGTAATTAAACTAGAGTGAAGGTTGCTCATTGGGAGCTAGTGATTGAGCTTCGTGGTTTATAAACTCTGAAGTTGTACATAAAATATTGCATATTTCATTGTTGGAAAACTAGTCATACTTTTTCAAATTTTCAAAGGAGTAGTCATGAAATCTGACCACTTCTTTAGAATACAATACAATGTAGAGCACAATACTATTTACATAAAGTATTCTGAACTGAAAAAGGAAAACTAGTCCTTGTTCCTGGAGCTACATAATGTCATAGAAGTGTAAATCCTGCTTAGAATTCATAAATACATAATTCAGAAGAGTGTTTCCCTTGTGGGCAAAGTCTGCCAGGAAAACCACTATGAACTGGATGGTTTACACAACAGAATTTATTTGTTTCTATTTCTTGATGCTGAGAAATTTAAGATCAAGATTCCAGCTGACTGGACTCCTAGAGAAGGCTCTGCTTCCAGCTTGCAAAAGATTCACCTTCTTGTGTCCTCACATGGCAAAGAGAGAGGTACCAGCCACTTCTATGATCTCATTGAACCTTAATTACTTGATTGTCAGTCTCATATCCAACACATATAGGAAGTTGGGCTCAGTATATGAATTTGGTGTGTGGAAAGGAGGAGGTACCCAATTCAGTCCATAATGCTCCAAGAAAGGAAAATGAAAAGGGAATAGGATTTGGAGACTACGTGGAAAGTTTTGACATTATGTACCATGTTTTTTTTTCCTTAAAAAAAAGAATAACTAAAATAAGTATAGTAAAATGTTGAGGTCTGGCTAACAGGATGAAGGATATATGCATTTTTGTTACATAATTCTCCCTATTTAAAATATTCCTTTTAAATAATAAGCAAACAAAAGCTTTTTAATATTTCACTAGCATGTGAGCTCCATAGGGCAAGGGTTTTTTTCATTTTATTCCCTGTTATATCCCCATTAAATAAAACAGTTCCTGATCCAGAATTGGAATTCATTAAATATTTCTTGAATGAAAGGAAATGGAAAGGGAAATAGCTTGTATCTCTACTGAACCTAAAGTATTCAACAACCCTAAAAACCTTTAGCAATGGCATAATCATTTTCTAGAACTTCCTTACCTAGGTAAATATTATAAGTCACATTACTATATAGAAAATCAGACCCTAAATACCTAAAAAGGAGTTGAGGATTTACCATCTTGATATACTGAATTGATATATTGATTATTTAAAGAACTGTAGAGCATGAAAGGGCCATTTTGCCTACTTTTTCATACATGAAGCAAGCAAGCAAATAAAGATTCTTTTGAGCCTGGTGTGGTGGTGCAGACTATGTTCCAGCTACTCAGGAAGCTGAGGCTCCTGAGTCTGAGCAATATAGTGAGAGCCTGGGCAATATAGTGAGACAGAGTTGCTACATATCCCTCCCACCACATATCTCTTAGTAACATCTCTAGAATTTATTACCCTAGTCCAGCTATTCATTTGTCCTGTCATTCCTTCACAAATTTGTTATTCTTTGTCTAAAAAGTATAAAAGTATTGTGTTTTGGTTATTTCTTCAGACTTCAAAGTCTCATAAATATCCTCATATGCATGTAAATTTAATAAAACGTATACCTCTTCTCTTATTAATAGGGTCCAAAGAGCCCACATAAAATCTAAGGGAGAGGATTGAGAGGAATTCTCTCCCAGAGATCAAAAAGATAACAACAGTAAACCTGGGTATTAGGCTCAATGTCTTTTATACCATAGAAATGATAGAATCAGAAGTTTGGGGTTAAGCCTAGTTCTTTTTATTCCTACCAGTTGCATTCCCTTCTGTTGAGATTTGACTTCCCCACAGCCATGCTAAGGGGTCAGCAGCCACCTTTTCTACTACAGCACCCCATCTTTCCCTTTCCATAACTATGGTGCTAATGTGGGACGCTGGTCTTAGCATAGCTCCTCTGTTGGCTGACCCTCAGCCTATGAACTGGAGAACTGTTTGAAAGAGATGAGCTGGGCCAATCAGATTCCTCTCAAGTTTAAGGAATTAGCATGGAAACTGACAGAATGAGCAATTGACTGCAAAGGCAGAAACTAAAAATTAATAAGAACTGTCTGAAAGTGGAGAATGTTGGGACAATCTTAGTGGACCAGGTAAAGCCAAATATGAGAAAGTGGAACAGAAGAGCTTCTTCAAGAAAATGTAGATGAAGGAAACAGTAAAGAGAAGAGAATGAAACAGAACTACAGAAGAAAATATGTTAAGAGAGAAGGAAAGAGAGGAAGGCTGAGATCATTACCAAAAGTCAAAAGCAATTTAACTAAAAATCATCTTAACCTTATTATTTTATAAGTGAGGAAAATTGATAGGTTTGGTGACTTGAACTGAGGTCAACAATGTTGAGGAAAGGACAGTTTTCCTACTCTTTTTTTCAGTGCTTCTCCAACTCTTTTTTAAAATATTTTTTTTTAATGTAGGTGGACACAATACTTTTATTTTATTTATTTATTTTTATGTGGTGCTGATGATTGAACCCAGGGCCTCACATGCACCAGGCAAGCGCACTCTACTACTGAGCCACAACCCCAGTTCCCTCTCCAACTCTTATAATACAGTAACACCTGTGACAGAGGGACTAAACAACTCACATCCATGTGAGGGCATAATCTAAATCAGGTTACCCTAAGAGCAAAATTCCTCGGATATTTTAGATTTACTCAAAAATCATTCAATAGAGCATCTCTTGCTTAATGTCTCTGTTTGAACATACAATGGTATCTGATACTTCTAAAGGAAAGAAACATCCACCCAGGTAAGGAGAAGTTTGCTATACTAAATCAGAAAAACAGTTAGGCCTTATTAAACATATGAGATTTCAGCAAAGACTTGGAGGAAATGGAGTAGCTGGCTAAGAGGTTCTGTGGAAGATGGGTGTTTCTATGGGGAAGAGAAAAAAATGGCATTTCATATATATGGAATTGTTTCACTTTGATCATTGTGTTTCTTCCTGGTTTGAGAAGAACGTTCCATCTCAACCCAGGATTTTCTTCATTCCCAAAACACGTCTGGCAATTTCAGGGAATTTGAATGGTAGACTCTCTTTCTCTGAGCAGGTAACAGATATTCATTGGGGCAGGATCAGATACCTGGATTTCAGGAAACTCTTACATCTGTAGGCATCACCTATACCTAAGAGATCCTAAAGCCTGCAGCCTTCTTGGATCTACCTTTCCCATAAAAGCTTGTTCAGCTGCTTTGCCCATCATCCCATATTCTGTGAGATGGCCAGCTTCCTCCCTGAGAAAGGGGTACATTGTTCTAATGGCACCTTTCATCTCAGCTATTCCCACTAATTTTCAATCTGGGAGTCAAACCCTAAGTGCACCCCCAGACAAGACAACTCCATTGCTGCAATGTCCAGCCAATAATATACGCTTGAGTGACCTACCAAATGTTCCTGATCTTGTTCTTATTCCTGGACCTCTCTCATTTATTGCCAAAGTCCCCATCACTTAGCTAAGGAGCTGCCTACCCAAACCTTAAATTCTTCTCACTAGAACAGCTGATATCTAGTTTGATTCTGCTTACTTGCAGGCCCATGTCCTGTGAACATCAGTTTTTACCAAACAGCTTCACTTATGCATTTTGATAAGGGAAAGAAACATTGACTTGGGCAAATGGAAGCTTACAGTATTAAATTGGAAAATCAGGTAGTCCTAATTGAAAATGTGAGATTTCAGCAAAGAAATGAAGGAGATGGAGCATCTCGCCAAGAAGTTCTGTGGAAACAGAGTGTTCCTAAGGAGAAGAGCAAATGCCCTCTAGCAGGAGAGGAACTGATGGGTGCACATATAGTAGAGTGAGCAAGGAGAGAGCCACAGGAGAGGAGATGGGAAAGGTAAAAGAGTGTCTGATTGTGGCAAAGCTTGCAGCATAGTGTGGACTATGGGAGTCACTTCATGTTTTTGAACCAGAGAAGAAATATGACCTAACTTTGTTTCAAGGGACTTTACCCAAGGAGGTTGAAGAGGATGTGCTTGCTGGGGTCAGCCTGGCACCGATTGTTGAAACACAAGCTGGGAAAAGAGGGCATCTTACACAGAGGCCTCCTGATGAAAGGAGCCAGAGTCCTGGGCAGGAGAGACAGACAGGAGTCTGTGTGGGGGAAGGGTGCCCATGAAAAATAACCAGAATGTCAAGGACAAATAAATCCTATTTGCAAAACTCAAACAGGGAAAGTAAAAGATTAAACATTTATTTTTACTCAAAATCAGAACATTTTCAAAGAATAATTGGTACATGACAAGGACTCAGAAACCACATACAGGGCCCCCAGAAGCCAAATTAGGAATAATTTGAGCATCAAAATAAATAATAATAGTAATGTATAAAATAATAAAGTGTATAACATATAAAACTAAGTTGAAAGTGGAATAAAATTGGAAGCCATGAGTCTAAAAAGCTATAAATAAATATAAGAATAAATGGAAAATTTGATAAGGAACAAGATAGTTACATGGTTCCCAAGTGCCTTCATGAAAAAATATTTATTAATTATAAAGGGGAAAATAATAGCTTTATACTGGTGAAAACTAGCAGATACCAAGAGATTATACTGGGGCTGGGGATTTACCTCAGTAGTAGAGCAGTTGCCTAGCACATTCAAGGCCCTGGGATTAATCCCCAGTGTAGCAAGGAGAAGGGAGAGAAAAGAGAGATCACATTGTACCTCATCAGGAATAGAACAAGTTGAAGTTGTGTACCAAATTATAGGAAAAAACAAGAAAAATACAAGCTAACTCTTGTAATATTCCTGCCACAAAGCGTAATCTATTTATAAAGACACATTAGACAGACCCAAACTGGAAAACATTTACAAAATATCTGGTCTTTGATCTTCCAAAGTTATCAAGGTCTTGACAGTCAGGGAAACACTGGTCTTAAAAAGTCATGGCCATTTGTTTTTTCAATGCTTAGCTTTTTGAGTTCTTTATATACCCTAGAGATTAGTGCTCTATCTGATGTGTGAGGGTAAAAATTTGCTCCCAGCATGTAGGCTCTCTGTTCACCTCACAGATTGTTTCTTTTGCTGAGAAGAAACTTTTGAGTCTATCCCATTTATTGATTCTTGGTTTTAATTCTTGTGCTATAGGAGTCTTATTAAGGAAATTGCAGTCTGATCCCACATGATGATGATTAGGGCCTACTTTTTCTTCTATTAGACACAGAGTCTCTAGTTTAATTCCTAGGTCCTTGATCCATTTTTGAGTTAAGTTTTGTGCATGGTGAGAGATAGTGGTTTAATTTCATTTTGTTGCATATGGATTTCCAGTTTTCCCAGCACAATTTGTTGAAGAGACTATCTTTTCTCCAGTACATGTTTTTGGCACCTTTGTCTAAGATAAGATAATTGTAATTTTGTGGATTAGTCTCTGTGTCCTCTATTCTGTACCATTGGTCTACCAGTCTGTTTTGATGCCAATAACATGCTGTTTTTGTTACTATTGCTCTATAGTATAGTTTAAGGTGTGGTATAGCGATACCACCTGCTACGCTCTTCCTGCTAAGGATTGCTTTAGCTATTCTGGGTCTCTTATTTTTCCAGATGAATTTCATGATTGTTTTTTCTATTTCTATGAGGAATGCCATTGAAATTTTTATCGGAATTGCATTAAATCTGTATAGTGCTCACCAAAAAAAAAAAAAACAAATAACCCAATCAACAAATGAGCCAAGGGCCTGAACAGACACTTCTCAGAAGAGGATATACAATCAATCAATCAACAAATATATGAAAAAATGCTCATCATTTCTAGCAATCAGAAAAATGCAAAACAAATCTAAGATATCATCTCACTCCAGTCAGAATGGCAGCTATTATGAAGACAAACAACAAGTGTTGGCGAGGATGTGGGAAAAAAGGTACACTTTCATACATTGCCGATGGGACTGCAAATTTGTGCAGCCAATATGGAAAGCAGTATGGAGATTCCTTGGAAATCGGAATGGAACCACCAATGACCCAGCTATCCCTCTCCTCCGTCTATACACAAAGGACTTTAAAACAGCATACTACAGGGACACAGCCACATCAATGTTTATAGCAGCACAATTCACAATAGCTAAACTATGGAGCCAAACTAGATGCCCTTCAGTAGATGAATGGATAAAAAATGTGGCATATATACACAATGGAATTTTACTCAGCAATAAAAGAGAATAAAATCATGACATTTGCAGGTAAATGGATGGCGTTAGAGAAGATAATGTTAAGTGAAGTTAGCCAATCCAAAAAAAAACAAATGCCGAATGTTTTCTCTGATATAAGAAGGCTGCCTCATGGTGGGGTAAGGAGGGGGAACATGAGAAGAATAGATGAATTCTAGATAAGGAAGAGGGGAGAGAGGGAAAGGAAGGAGGCAGGGGATTAGCAAGGATGGTGGAATGTGATGGACATCATTATCCAAAGTATATGTATGAAGACATGAATTGGGTGTCAACATGCTTTATATACAAACTAAGATATGAAAAATTGTGGTATATATGTGTAATAAGAATTGTAATGCATTCCACTGCGGTGTATTTTTTTTAAAAAATCAGTTAAATTAAAAAAAAAAGAAGAAGAAGAAGAAGAAGTCATGGCCACCAAGTGTAACACCCTGGATGTAGAACTGGGTCCTTTTGCTATAAATGGCATAATTAGGACCAAACTAGTGAAACTTGAATGTGGTTTGAGAATTAAGTAATAGAGATAAATCATTGCTAGTTCCCTGATCTTAATGTTATATTGCTGTTACATAGGATAATGACCTTGTTTGTAGGAAATACACACTAATGTATTTGAGTAGAAGGGAGTGACAGGGCAAATAGGTTAGCAATTTATGCTCAAACGGTTTGATAAAAAGAAATTCTCTCTTAAACTCACAACTTCTCTGTAATTTTCGAAGTAATAATGAAAGAAAACTCAAGGCTACAATAGAGATAGAGGGAAACTATTTAGGAGGTTATTTCAGCTTCTTAAAGTTGAGAGATAGTGGTGGTATAAAGCAGATGGTAGCTAATCAGTTCATAAATTTATGTATTAGAAAGATTTTGTATAACTTACTGGTGGATTACAAGAGGGATACAAAAGAAAGAAAGAAAGGTCTTCAAAGATTCCAGTGTTTTCTGTGAACAATTAGAAAGATGGAGTTAACATTAACTGAGACAGAAAGTTACAGGAGGGCAGACTGAAGGCAGGGGCTGGAAGGAAAGATGAAGAGGACAGTATTGAACACATTTGATATGTCTATTGAACATCCAAGTGGAGGTATCAAGTAGGCCTTTGAATACATCAATCTGGAGTTTAGACAAGAGGAGTTTGGAACAAGATATAAATTTGTCAACATACAGATAATCTGAGGAACTAGATGAGATCAACATGCATGTGACTATAAAGAGAGGAGAAAAAAATTTAGGGTCCAAATTTATGTACACAACCCCCAAACTTTTATTACTCTAAAAAGAAAAAAATGTTGCAGCTTTATTTATAGTTGCCAAAACTTGAAAGCAACCAAAATTTCCTTCACTAGCTGAATGGATAAGTAAGCTATTATATCATTATATCGAGACAATGAAATTTTATTCAGCACTTAAAAATGAACTCTCAAACTATAAAAAAAAAATCAAGGAGAAACTAAAATGTATATTACCAAGTGAAAGAAGCCATCCTGGAAAGGCCACCGACTATATGGCGTTCTGGAAAAGGCAAAACTATGCAGATGATAAAAAGATCAGTGATTGCCAAGGTTCTTGGAGAAAGAGGATAAATAGGTGGAGCACAGAGGATTTTTGGAGCAATGAAAGTACTGCAAATGATACTATAGCCATGGATGCATCATATACAAATTTCCAAACTCATTGAATGTACAACATCAAGAGAAACTAGTATAAACCATGGCTTTCTGGTGATAATGATGTGTCGATGTAGGCTCATAGATTGTAATAAATGTACCATCCAGGATGGGGAAGTGGGTAGTTCAGGAGACTGAGGTGGGAGTTGGGGGAGCCAGATGACATGGGGAAATCTGTCCTTTCTCCTCGATTTGCCTGTGAATCTAAGAGTTTTCTTAAAAAAAAAAAAAAAAAAAAAAAAGCTTTAAGAAAAAAGAATATCAGGGGCTGGGGATGTGGCTCAAGCAGTAGTGTGCTCGCCTGGCATGCGTGCGACCCGGGGTTCGATCCTCAGCACCACATACAAAAACAAAGATGTTGTGTCCACCAATAACTAAAATAAATATTAAAATTCTCTCTTCTCTCTCTCTCTCTCTCTCTCTCTCTCTCTCTCTCTCTCTCTCTCTCTCTTTCTCACTCTTTCTCTCTCTCTCTAAAAAAAGAATATCAGAATCAGAGAAATATTTTGTTGCTTTTGTCACATCAGAATTTTAGTTCTGACTCCCTGAAAAATACTCTGCAAAAAACAAAATGCTTGTTTCCTACAGACACTCAAGAGAAAAAGACAGGGAAATTAGTGGTGTTGAATATAGCACTTCTTTAAAATTAAATTCTTCATTTTCTCAAAATACTTCATAATTTTAATAAAATAATCAGTGTATTATATTGGTTATGGATTTTACCTTCTTGTCTCAGGTAGCTCTCTGTCTAGCGTTATACCTCCAATATTATCTTACGACCCCTGCCAAAAGCTACCTAACTCTAGGACACAAATGTCAATATCATCTCATGAGTAAGAATCTGTCAGAAATCAAGTAAAAGGAAGGAAATATCTTTTCAGGTTTTCACAGAATAGACAATAGTAACTATAGTGAAGGATAGTGACAAAGTAATCAATATTTCATAAGAAAACATGAACGTATCATTCATATTAATTGAATGATTGAAAGAATGAATGTAGTAATTTGTAAAGTGATGGGATGCTCAGCTCACTCTCAGTCCTTCCTGTCTTATTAAATTTTAGCCCTGAAGATTGAACCCCTCAGGTTTACTTAATTTTCTATGTAAGAAGACATTTTGCCTTGGATATTTCTGCAAAGTTTTAAATATCTTAAACATGCTTAAACCTATTCTGCTTTCCAGTTTTCTCATTATTGCAATAACATCATCATTCTGTTGTGTTTATACTATATATTGTTATAGTGTGGACCGAGCCCATTGTGCCCAGACAGTGTACAATCAGTTTAATTCTGAGTTATACTCGGGAGACCCATGAGCCATACAGAACGAAGTTGTGGCCTCACCAACAAAGTTCTTGCTCCAAAAACAGTTCAGTGGATGCAATAATTCACCCAAAAGTTTCAAGTCAATTTTTAAAACACAGAATTTCAGAGTACTAGGTTGAAAAGTGGAAATTGATTTCAAAATGAAACCTTGATAACTCTTCCTGACTTCAGCGCATCCCCTGTTCCTTTACTTTTTCTGCACTTCCTCTCCAGCTAGAATTTCTCAGCCACCTGCCTGCCCTCTGCTTCTTTTAGCTGTGTTTTTAACAATTGGCTTGGAACTTTCAGGTGAATCATGCCATATTTTTCTATTCTGTTTTTCCATACTGGTTAGGAAGCAGATGAAGGACAAACACACTGAACAGAATAGACGTCCTTCATACTGATAAAAGGTTTAATCCCAACTACATAACCATTATAAGAAAACATAGGTGGAAAGCTTTATGACATTGGATTTGGCAGTAATTTCTTGGATATGACACCAAAAGCACAGGCAATAAAAGAAATAAAGAGGAAAATCAGACTTCAACAGAATTAAAACCTTTTGTGCATCCATGGACATTATCAGCAGAGTAAAAAGACAATCTACAGAATTGGACACAATCATGTATGATAATAGATTTGTATCTAAAATATATAAAAATTTCTACGACTCAACAAAAATCAATCTGTTTCAAAAATTAGTAAAAGGCTTGAATAGACATTGCTTCACAGATATTCAAATGACCAATAAACATATAAAAAGATGTTCAGCATCGCTAGTTGATAGGGAAATGAAAATCAAACCACAGTGGGTTACCACTTCACACCAGTTAGGATGACTGGTATAAAAACAAAAAAAAAAATGCCAGACCATAATAAGTACTTGAAAGGATATAGAGAAATTGCAACCTTGTATGTTGCTGGTGGGAATGTAAAATGATTCATTCATTGTGGAATATTTTATAGTAGTTTTCCCAAAAAATAAACATAGAGTTATTATATGATCCAGCAATTCCACCTGGACATATGCCTAAAAGAAC
The DNA here is from genome assembly GCF_048772815.1 of Callospermophilus lateralis. Taxonomy (NCBI): domain Eukaryota; kingdom Metazoa; phylum Chordata; class Mammalia; order Rodentia; family Sciuridae; genus Callospermophilus; species Callospermophilus lateralis. The sequence continues at coordinate 117,535,081 of NC_135306.1, read as the reverse complement.
TGAAAACAGAGATCCAAAGAGATATTTATACACCAATGTTCAAAATATTATTCACAATAGCTAATAAGTAGAAACAACCTAGGTGTCCATCAATAAATGAGTAGATAAATAAAATGTGATTATATAGATGAACCTTGAAGATATTATCCTTAAGTGAAATAAGTCAATCACAAAAATGGCAAATATCATGATTTCACTTATTTGAGGAGCCTAAAGTCATCAAATATATAGAGAAAGAAAATAGAATGGCGCTGTCTTGGGATGGTTGGGGGAGGAATGAGTGTTTAATGAGTACAGTTTCAGATGAGGAAGATGAAAATTTTCTGGAAACAGATGGTGACAATGGTATCACTACAATGTAACAGCACTTGATGTCACAAAACTGTACACTTACAAATGGTTAAAATGGTAAAGTTATATTGTGTGTATATGCTACAATAAAGAGCTATCATTCAACTTGACACAATGCAAGACACATCAGCCATGAAATTTTATTAATATCATGGCATAAATTAATATATATATATATAATAAAGTTATGAGAAATATAGGAAAACAAATTTTGGCCAATATAATACAATGAAAAAAAATATAGGCTGAAGGTTGAAAGAAAGGAAAAAGTGAAACTGTTTTATTTACTGATAACATAATTATTATATGCATAGAAAACCTTTCTGAATCTACCAAAAAGAAAATAAGACTGGAATTAATATGTGAAATTAGAAATGTTGACACATGTAAAAAGTTCAATTATTGTATCTGCTACCAGCAAAAGTTTAGAAAAATAAGACTTCTAAAACATACTGATAAAAATCATGAAAAACTTAAATACCCAAAAATACATCTAACAAGAACATGTAAGATTTCTCACTAAAAACTACAAAACTTGCTAATGGAAATCAAAGAACCAAATAAATGTTTATGAACAAATATTTGAAAACTCAATATTAAACTCAAATTATTAAGATGTCATTATTTCAATGAATTCTATATAATTTCTATTAAAATTAGTCAATTTTTATAGAAAGTGCCAAGATGATTCTAAATATATATATGTCTAAAAATATATATATTCTAAAATATGTATATATTCTAATATATATATATATGATTCTAAAATATATATATGATATATATGGAAATACAAAGGAATTAGAAACAACCTTCAGAATTTGCCTTCTGATTTGAATATTTACTATAATATTACAACAAGCAAGACAGTTTGTTATGAGTATAGGACAGACAAATAAATCAGTGGACATAATAAAGATTCAGTAATAGATCCTTACATATATACTCAATTTATTTTGACCAAGACATTAAGTCAACTAGATGGGTCAAATAGAGTTTTCCTTATATAGTGCTTCTGAAAAAATAGGATATTTGGGGGGAAATGAACATCACTTTTCACACTGTATACAAAAATTAATTTGAGAGAAATCATAAATATAACCATAAAAGCCAGAACTATAAGGATTCTAGAAGAAAATAGTTTTAAAATTTTTTGTGACTTCCAGTATTTACTGGAAAAGACACAAAAAGTTAAGATATTACTACATTGAATTTCATCAAAATTTAAAGTTTCTAATCTTCAAAAGACATCATTATATTGGAGCTGGGGTTGTGGCTCAGCAGTAGAGCATTAGTCTAGCAGGTGGGAGGCGCTGGGTTTGATCCTCAACACCACATAAAAAATAAAATAAAAAAATAAAGGTATTGTGTCCAACTACAACTAAAAAGTAAATATTAAAAAAAGACATCATTATAAGTTTCTACTCTTTAAAATGTGCCCTTTAGAAAAAACATAGGCAAGTCACAGTTGAGAAAAAATATATTCACTGTGCTTGTGTGTATACACATACATATATATGGCAAAGAACATATTTATATCCATAATATAAAAATATGTCTTAAAAACATATTTTTAAGACATTAAACAACAATGAGAAGACAACCAATTCTAAAATGTGCAAAAGATTTGAAGAGTCACTTCATGAAAGAAGAAACATGAAAAGTCAATAAGTCCATGGAAACGTGCTCAATATCACCTGGGAAAAGCTAATTAAAACCACAATGAAATAGAGTCCCATCCACACTAGAATGATTTACCCAAATATCAGCTAAACCCAAATATTGACAAAGGTGAGGAGCAACTGGAACCCTCATACATTGTTGGTGGGCATATAAAATAGTACAACCACCCTGAAGAATTTTTTGTTAGTAACTTATAAACAGATTTTTATCTATGGACTAATAATTATACTCCTAGATATTTACCAGAGATATGTGAAATATGTTTACAAAAAAAATAAATAAAGAGGAAAAAAAGAAAGAATAGAAAAAGCAACCAACCGATAAGAATATTTATGGAAATTTTATCTATAATAATCAAACACTGGAAACAAGCCCAAATGTTAATCAATTGGAGAACAGATAAACCAATTGTGGTATATTTATGCAATTGAATATTACTCAGAAATAAAAAGGAGTAACTGCTTATACTCACAACATATATGAATAACTGCCATTTGGTTTATTACAATTTAAGAACAGGCAAAACTAAATTAATGGAGATTGAAGTTCGGAAGTGGTTGTCTCTGGGCAGAGGAGAAATTGAATAGAATTGGGTGTGAAAAGTTATATTAATAAATATTTTGTATTGGGTGGTACTGAATCAGGTAAATGAAGTGGTCAAAACTCAATAAAGCACATATCTGATAAAGGGTTAAAGTTCAAAATATATAAGCAATTCAAGCAATTTGATGGCAGGAAAACAAATAATAAACCAAATTTTAAAAAGACAAAAGATCTGAGTAGACATTTTTCAAAAGAAGACATACAAATAGCCAAAAGCTATTCATAAAAATGTTCAACATCACCAATCACCAGGGAAACAGATTAAAACCATAATAAAAAAATGCCAAATACCTGTTAGAATAGTCATTATCAAAAAAAAATTAAAGATGAGTGTCGGAGAGGATGTGGAAAAAGACATTCCTGGGAATATAAACTAGGATATCAATATGTTCAACTGTATGGAAGTTCCTCAAAAACTTAAAAAAGAACTACCATATGATTCAACAATCCCCTGTTAAATCAATATTTCAAAAAGATATCTGTTCTTTTGTGTTTATCACAGTACTATTCATAGTAGCCAAGAAATGGAAACAACCTAAATATCAACAAATGATGAATGGATTAAGAAAATATTGTATACATACACAATGGAAATACTATTCAGACATTTAAAAAAAAAAAGAAATCCTGTCATTTTTGGCAACATGGATGGAACTGGAGATCATTATTTTAAGTGAAACCAGCCAGGCACAGAAAGACAAGCACTGAGTGATGGCACTTATATGGGAAAGTTAACAAATTTCATTTCATAGAAGCTGAGAACAGAATGTTAATGACCAGACTCTGGGAAGGGAGTGGGAAGGGAGGACGGGGAAAGACTGATCGATCAATGGGTACTGAGTTGAACAGGAATAAGAAGTTCTGGTTGCTATTGTACAGTAGGGTGAATATAGATAACAGGTATGTATATCTCAAAAAGCTATAAGAAAAGATGTTGAATGTTTTACCACATGGAAATGATAAATGTTTGAAAAAAGAGAGGCATGTTTAACTTGATATGAACATTATATAATGTGTACATGTGTCAAAACATCACTTGGTATTGCATTAATATGTACAATTTGTATGTCTATATATATATATCAGTTTTAAAATTATTTGATTTTTAAAAAGAGCAACAAAAACAAATTAAACTCCTAGAAGCAGAGAGCCAAATGTTGATAACCAGGGGCTATGGGCAGTAGTTGGAGGAGGGTTGAGAAAATACAATTTCAGTGAGATGGAAAAAAATAAGTTTGAGATTTATTGTACAACATGATGATCATAGTTATTAACAATGTATTATGTTCTTGAAAGTTTGAAGATGGATGTTAAGTATTCTCACTACAAAAAAAAAAACTTTCAGGTAATACAAATGTTAATTAGCCCAATTTATCCATTATACAGTACATATGTATTACAAAGCATCATGATATATACAATTTTTGTCAATTAAAAAAGTTAATTTTAAAAACACAATGAACTGAAACTTAAGATTTGTGTACGTTGGTATGTATCCATTTTACCACAATTTTTTTAACTTAGAAAGCTAAACTAAAATTGGAAGAAAATGTCCCTTACTTGATAAAAAAGATCTTCCTGATATACCCAGAAAACATCATTCTTACTAGGAAAAATAGCTCTGAGTAAATCTGTTAAGAAGAGTAAAAGAAAACAATTAAGGAAGCCATAAAAAGAAAAGGGGACTTTTTCAAAACATCAAAGTATAGAAGTAATACATTTTAGATGGAAAAAACTCAAAATTGTGAGTGTCCATTTTTCTCCAATTACTCTATAAGTTTAATGTGTTCCTAGTAAAACTTAATAGAAATTGTATTAATTTTAAGCTGATGCTAAATTTCATACAATTAAAAATTTATGGAGGAACAGGCAAGATTATTTTTTAAAGAATTATAAAAAGAAATAACTCTCTTAGATATTGTAAGAATACTTTGAAGTCCCCAGGTCCATCCATTTTACTAGCAAATGCCATAATTTCATTCTTCTTTATAGCTGAGTAATAGTCCATTGTATATGTATACCATATTTTCTTTATCCACCTCATCTGTTGAAGGGCACCTAGGTTGGATCCGTGGCTTAGCTATTGTGAATTGAGCTGCTAAAAACATTGATATGGCTGTTGTCATTATAGTATGCTGATTTTAAGTCCTTTGGGTATATACCAAGGAGCAGAATAACTGGGTCAAGTGGTGGTTCCATTCCAAGTTTTCTGAGGAATCTCCATACTGCGTTCCTGAGTGATTGCACCAATTTGCATTCCCACCAGCAATGTATGAGTGTACCTTTTTTTCCCACATCCTCATCTACATTTATTTTTACTTGTATTCTTGATAATTGCCATCTGACTGGAGTGAAATGAAATCTCAGGATAGTTTTAATTTGCATTTCTGTAATTGCTAGAGATGTTGAACATTTTTCATATATTTGTTAATGGATCTTATTTCTTCTTCTGTGAAGTGCCTGTTTAGTTCCTTTGCCCATTTATTGATTGGGTTTTTGGGGGGAAGGGGTAGGGGATAAGTTTTATGAGTTCTTCATATTTCCTGGAGATTAATGATTTATCTGAGATACAAGTGGCAAAGATTTTCTCCTATTCTGTAGACTGTCTCTTCATGCTCTTGACTGTGTTCTTTGGAATGAAGGAGTTTTTGAGTTTGATACCATCCCATAAGCCAATCCCAAAAAACCAAAGGCCAAATGTTCTCTCTGATATGCAGATGCTAACACACAATAAGAGGGGGTAGGAAAGAACATAAGTACTTTGGATTAGATAAAGAGGAATGAAGGGAAGGGATGGGGGATAATACTAGGAAAGACAGTAGAATAAATCAGACATTCTTTTCCTATATTCACATATGAATGCACAACCAGTGTAACTCCATGTCATATACAACCATAAGAATGAGAAGTTATGCTCCATGTATCTATAATATATCAAAATACATTCTACTGTCATATATAACTAAAAAGAACACATTTTAAAAATTTTTTAAAGAATATTTTGAAGTAGAGTAATTATATCAGTGTGAAATGGATGTGAAAACATATGATATATAAAGCATAATTTAAAAGTCCAAAAACAGATCCATATATAAGTAATAATTTAGTATAATCAATAAATTTAGAATTTATAATCACTAAAAGGTATACTTAATTAATAAATAATATTAACATAAATATCTATTTGGAATAAAATAAAACTAGACCTTTATGTCACATTATATACAATAAATAATGGAAAGTGTATTAAAGAGATAAAAGTAAAAAACAATATAATACAAAAAAATGTGATCTTAAGATTGAAAAGTTCTTCCTAAATTATAAAACTCCAGAATTCAAAATGAAAAAGATTAATTGAACTATATAAAACTTAAAGACTATATGATTACATTTACCATAAATTAAATTAAAAGATAATACTGGTAGAAAATAAAAATACAAAATGAATAGAGAGCTAATATTTAATCTACATACAAATTAAAGATTATAAAAAGGAATTGGCAAAAGAAATATAAATGAGCAGTAGAAGTTATCTAAAGTTTTCTGAAATCATTAATAAATAAGAAAAAACATATTATCATAAGTTATATTATCTTGTGATAACATTAATAAGTTATAAGAATTTAAAAGATTTATAACGCCTAGTAAAAGCAAGGATACAAGAAAATAGACACTGTTAGTTGGTAAACTGTCAAATCATTTTGTAAGAAAATCTAACAATACTTAATAAGTTTTGAATATATGTACCTATGACTCAGTTATTCTATTTCTAGGAATCTGTTTTACAGAAATTTCGTCCACATGTTCAAATAAATATGTATAGTAGGGGCTGGGGTTGTGGCTCAGCATAAGCGCTTGCTTAGCATGTGCAAAGCCCTGGGTTCAATCCTCAGCACCACATAAAAATAAGTAAAATAAAGCTATTGTGTCCAACTACAACTAAAAAATAAATATTAAAAAAATACATGTAGAGTATTGACTAAAGCATTAAGAATACACATGAATAAGGGAATTAACAAATGAATGATTAAATAAATTATGAAATAATTATATGAAAAGTTATGCAGCTATTACCAGAAGGAGGCAGAACACATTCTCTAATATAGAAAAAAATCTCACATCCATTGAACAATGTATACAACAGTGCAGAGAGAATGAGCCCACTTGTGTATATCATATAAACATTTAGAAAAAGAAGGATACCATTCAAAAAAACCTAACATTGTTTACCTTTAGAAAAGGTAGCAGGAGTAACATTTTGTTCTGTATTTACTATTGCCTGAATCTTTTATAAGGTTGTACCTTTTTAAATCATATTAGACTATGTGACATTGCTGCTAATTCAGTTATTTTAACCTACCAAAAAATGGCAATTTCATAATATTTGTTTTAATAGAGTAAGAATTTTGTATACTGCTTTTGTATCCTAAATAAATAGATAAGGAGACAAACAGACTACAAACACTGCCTTGAGATGGGATTAAATAAAAGGATTTATGTGAGTCTGTCCAAAAAGAAGGCAGCACTCAATTCTTTCTCACCTAAAATGGCTGCCCATCCATCACGTTGAGCTCTCTGCCGTTTGTCTGGGAGCTTTACAATGTTCTCAGCTTTAGAGAGACAGGCCCTCCTGCCTTCTCCTTGACCCTGTGACCGGAACTACTGAATGCAATAGAGGTTGCATAGCTCTATACTCCTCTTTGGGCACATGGTGACATCTTTGCATGCTAGAAATTAAAAATCCAAATTTACCAGGAGCATTGAGAATTGCAATAGCCACTATTTCTATTATTACATTAATAATTTCCTGAAACAATCCTGATTTCTTTCAAAACAATGACCCAGGCATCTTTTTTTCCCCATTACTGAAAATGCTATTAGCAATTCTATATCAATAAAATTAATAGGTTATTACTATAACCTCTGTGAACAATTTTAAATCAATCCACATTTTCCCTGAATTTAAAATATAGTTGTTAGAAGCTTTATTAATTTGAAGAAAGAAGAGCCATGCTTTTTTCTAAAAATATATGGGCTGGGTTTGTGGCTCAGTGGCAGAGCACCTGTCTTGCACATGTGAGGCACTGGGTTCTATCTTCAGCATCACATAAAAATAAATAAACAAAATAAAGATATCATGTCCATGTATAACTAAAAAAATTTTAACATATATAATAATCTTAGTTAAATTTTTTTTTTTTTTAGAGAGAGAGAGAGAGGAGAGAGAGAAATTTTAATATTTTATTCTTTAGTTCTCGGCGGACACAACATCTTTGTATGTGGTACTGAGGATCGAACCCGGGCCGCACGCATGCCAGGCAAGCGCGCTACTGCTTGAGCCACATCCTCAGCCCTAAAAATTTTTTTAAAAATTTCTTCTAATCTATTCAAAGATGGCAGATGTAATATAATTCACTTATTAAAATTTCATCAAAATAAATTTAAGTCATAGACTAAACAATAGCATTAGATTGATATTAATTTCCTGGTTTTGATAATTGCACTGTAGTTTTATAAGAACACGTTTCTGTTTTTAGGAAATATACATTGAAATATTAGAGTTAAATGTAACTATCACAATTTATTCTCAAATATATCAGAAAAAAATATTTGCATACTTATAAAAAGAGAAGACTATAAGACAAATAATAATCAGTTTGGTAATAGGTTGACATCTAGTAAATATGAGTCAAGGGAAAAACAGGAATTTCCCACTGTTTTGCAACTTTTGTTTTTTGCCTGTTTTGTACAGTACTGGGACTAGAACCTAGGACCTTGAGCATATTAGGCTAGTGTTCTACCACTGAGCTGCACCCCTAACCCTGTTATGCAACATTTTAGAATCTGAAATTATTTTAGAATAAATTTTTTAAAAAAAAATCTCCCTCCAAGTGATTCATGGATTCAATAAATGGCCCCTAAGTGCCTCTGTATGCCAGGTAGTAGGCCTGACCTCTACATTTTTAATTCTAGGTCCTATTAATTATCCCCGTGACCCACTTCGTGAGGGTCTCAGCCAAGAGTTCCACCAGGCTTGCCTGTTGATCTGTTAGGGGGAGGTCTAAGCCTTCACCTCTCTCTTCAAGCCTCCTTCTTTCCTTGTTCTCTCAAAATCCTTGATTCCCTCAGTACATCAATTCCTTTCTTTGATCATTCTTCATTTCCTTTCTTTTTCTTGTATTCTCAAATTCGTCCTCTCCACTCACACCTCTCAGGCCATACATGTGGTAAGGTTACTCCTAGCCTATTTCAAAACTCTATTCCATCCTCTTTTCACAATCAAGCTTGAGTGAAGAGTAACTGGAACCACCAACACTTATTTCACATTCACTCCAGGAAAGAGAGAGTCTCTATACCCACATCCTACTTTGTGATTGAGTTTTGCCAATGTTTCTAGTAAATAGAGAAAAACAATTAAGAAAAAGACAGGCAGGATTATGCAAGAGAGAAAGAAGACAGACTTTTTCCCTGGTAAGCAAGAGTACACAAGGAATAAAAGAGACTGCCACTGAATATCTATGTACAAAGCACTCTGGGTAGGTATTAGTCACTGAATATTGAAGGGAAGATTCCTGTTCATAATCTATTTCCAGCTGAAAATATAAATCTTACCACCAGAAATAAAATATATGCTAACCAAAGACAGAGATTCTTAAAGTAGTAGAATATTGTCAAAATAATCTTTCAGTTTTTAGGTCAGATAAGACATTAGCAACAAAGGTTAGGGAATAAAAACTACTGTCATTGAATTCGATATCTAATTCTTTTTTTGTAAGATGATAATCAAGCAACATCTCCACGTAAGGACGGATCAAAACACAGCTTTTCTTGTTGCTAGGTTCAAAGTGTTATGTGAATAAGATAGGATACCCAGCAGAACTCCAGTCTCTAGTTGAATGATCCCCTCCTAATTGCTCCCTCCTTCCAGGAGGGGGTGCAACAAGTTTTTTCATCCACCACGTCCTGAGGCCAAGCCTCTGCTTCCTGCATCTGGACCCTAACTACTAAATGAAGATTTCTTGAAGATGCATGAACAGGGACAACATTTAGCTTTGTTGAATGAAAGGATAAATGTATGCATTATGTCTCTAGAGTCCAGCACATAGATGAAATTTTCTGAATATTTCTTGAATTAAGAAGTAAACTCACATTCCAATAGACTGAGTCAGGCAGAGTTATTGGTCCTGCAGTTGTATTCCCAACCCTTCCCTATTCTCTTACCATTTCAGGCTTTCCTCCTCTCCTCAGGTTCACCCCCATCCTTTGGGAATCACACTTGGCATGTTTAAAAAATAACAAGTTGAGCAAATGAGAAAAGAGATGAGGTGAGGAGAGAGGGAATCATGTTGGAACTTGTTGTCCATTTTTAAGACTGAGCCCTCTACTCCAATTGAGATGAAAGACACTGGGAAACAGGAATAACATGATATGACTTGCTGCTGGGTGAGAACGGGCTATAGAATGTCAGAGAAATAGTGCTGTAGTAGGGGAATTTTAAGATGCAGAAATATCAGCATGTTTGTAAGCTGACTGTCATGGTCAAGTAAAAATGGAAAATTTGAGTTGGCAAGAGAGAAACACTTCCAATACCAAGTGGAAGTGTGTTCACTGAGAGTCCTATGGCAGGCAGAGTTCTGGGCATAGATGAACATAGGTGAACAAATCGGCTGGTGAGAGCTTGTGCTGTTTCTTTCACATTTGCCTTAATGTTCAGTGAAGTAGGAAGCAGGCAATCAACTGAGAGAAAACAGAGCAGCAGGTATTACAAATTTGAAAAGAAAACATCCCTACATGAATGTATCTTTAAATAATTCCATGAAAATCTCATAAAACTATATCCTTAGCTATAGGTTTGGTTCCAGAAAACAGTTTTACATATACAGCATATGCCAAGCCATCTGAAATACTATAACATGCACAAATGAAGTGATATGATTTGGCACATTTCCATTAAGAATGAGAACTGCAAGTCAGTTGTCTAAGTGCCATTGAGATTTATATCAGGTAAATATCTCTTTATTACTGGAAGTCACTTAAAATTAGGTCACTGCATTAAGAGTGAAACACTGTGGTGTAAAACACACATCCAGGGTTGCATGTCAACCAGTGTGAGACACGGGTGAGCAGAGTTTCACCACAGGATCTTTCTCATGCCCACACTGAATCCCAGTCACTAACTGCCTTTCTAATTAGATTTCTGTGCTGCCTCACCCTGCAAAGTCTGGGAATCTGGAATTTCCAAGAATTTTTCAACCCTCCTTTCTCTGGTATTAGTTCACCCCAATAGGAAAACATGCTTAGAATTAGTCATTTCCACCAGTAGATTCGTTTGTCTGTTGGTTTTGTGGTGCTGGAGATGGAACCTAGGGCTTCACACATGCCGGGCAAACCCTCTACTACTGAGCTGAACCCCCAGCCCTCATTTCCACTAATAGATTTATCACGGGGTACCACAAATTTATGATGCTGCATGTAAAGGTGAATTAAAAACCTCAAACACATCATTTGATTTGACTATTTTTAAAGTTGAATCATTTTGAAGTATATGGGGCTGGGGATGTGGCTCAGTGGTCTGAGGCCCTGGGTTGGATTCCAAGCATGGGGTGAGTGGGGTGAGGGGAGAGCACTTCCTTGGTTTCTTGGAAGCTTGTCCTTTAGTCCAGCCTTTGGCAACACCGTCCATCATCCTGTGGCCAGTTGTTTGTGTGCCAGGTTGAGCTGTGCAGAGCTGCTATGAAAGTTATGTAGACACAACTGACCCACAACACCAAGACTGCTTAGCCAAGGGAGGCTTGGGTGGGGCCCAGCTGTTCCAGGGGAGACAACAGGCAGCAGTCCTGGTTCTTCAGGGATAGCTTTCGGTGGACTTAACCATGGCCTCATTTTGGAAATCTTAAGAGATTTGTCCCCAAATTGCAATGTTAAGCCCTAGATTTTTTATCTGATTTCCGTTTTTACTTTCACTTCTAATCTCGCGAATTTTTACTTTTTTACTTTATTGAGAAAATGAAAGGCTTGGTTGAATTATTTTTATCATCTTGTATTGTTTTGTATAATTTTAAAAATATCTTTAGAGATGATAGTTTATTTTATCTTAAAAGATTTTTAGACTATTTTGTCCTTCTTTACTACTTAATTCTTATATTTTTAACATTTTTAATGATCTAAAAATCTGTTTTTATCTAGTTTTCTAGTCACTTTCAATTCTCTATTATACTTATTTTTATTCAATTTTTATCTTTAATTAGATGTCTTAAGCTTCTGCTTTCTTTTCCTCGCCTCCTAACTCCCCCCTTTCTTCCAGTTTTTTATGGAAGTGGCATGGAGTAACATGGGGCCACTCAATCTTGGACTGGAACCTCCAAAACTGTGAGTCAAAATAAACCTTTTATCTTCATAAGTTAATGCCTCAGGTATCTCATTACAGTGACAGGAATGTGACTAACACATCTTCTAAGCAGAACAAAATGAAAGTCCGTCAATATGGGAGGTAAGGGAAAGATGGCTGAGTAAATTGTAATATGCCCACAGAATACAACCCAGCTATTAGATAGATAAAAGAGCAGTTAATAATTTGCAAGAACTCCATGAACTGTGGTTGAAGGAGAAAAGCCAGATGCAAATAATAGACCTGTATAGAATTATATAAATGGGGATAAAAATATTAAAAGGGGCCTGGAGTTGTGGCTCAGCAGTAGAGCACTTGTCTAGCACATGCAAGGCACTGGGTTGAACCCTCAGCACTACATAAAAATAAATAAATAGAAATTTCCAACTACAACTTAAAAAATTTTTTTTAAAAAAACACAGACACTAGTATGGCAATATGTAAATCAATGGATGTGCAACTGATGTGATTCTGCAATCTGTATACGGGGTAAAAATGGGAGTTCATATCCCACTTGAATCAAAGTGTGAAATATGATATATCAAGAACTGGGTAATGTTTTGAACAACCAACAATAAAAATTAATTAAAAAAAATATATAGAATTTTAAAAATCCAGAGCAAAATAAAATTAAATATGATACTAAAAAAAACACATTTAAAAAAATATATGTTAAAAAGGACTCACTAGGTCTTAACATGAGTCACATGGAATAGTCAAAGATCAGGCATGGGAATCTAAAGTTTGGACAATGTATAAAAATAGGTGTCCTTGATAAAAACAGAATATATGATATGATCCTATTCATAAAATGTATGTATAAATAAATATATAAATATACCTAATATTTAATATGTATTTTCTTATCCTAGCCTCCTGGCGTTCTTTACTTTATCTGAAAGAGGAAAGCCAGATACAAAAAAAAAGTGTTATATACCTAATCCCACTTTTCAAGAAATAATTTTTAAAAACGCTTATGCAATGAATAGATAGAGATAATAGACCTCTGTGGCTTTATATAAAGGTGGATAAAAATATTAAAAGGGACTCACTATGTCTTAACATGGGACGTTAAAGTTGAAAAACACAAGGAGATTGGGGCAAGGAAATTAACAAAATGAGTCAAGTATCAGAGCAGAGCATTTCAGGGTCCTTATAAATAAACTTGGGGGTAACTGGAAGTATCTTTCCTTGAAACCTGAGCAAGTCAAACTACACATGTGGCTACTTGATAAATAATTGCATTTGATTTTTTTTAAATGTTTCATCAAATAAATGTTATAAATCAAGATAGGGAGAAGCCCTATGCCTGTTTTATATAACCAATGATGAAGATTTCATTATTATGTACAGTTTTCCACTGAACATCTTTCAGAAAAAGTTTTGGAAGCACAAATCAAAACTAATGTATGTAAAGTCTATTTCTTCTGATTTTATGAATTTAAAATGATGTGATGTGCCTGAGTTCCTTAAGTTTTGTATACTTCAAGCTGTTCTCAGACTAGACCTGGCCACTAGTTACTTGTAATTTTATTTGAATAAACTCCCTAAGGAAATAATATTTAGGGTAACTATCTTTTGTCACAGAACCATTTAGTTCCTACTCTACCGCTGATTTCTAGTAAAGAAATCAGAAAACAAAAATTGAACACATTGAACACCTGCTCTCGAACAAGATTGCATTTTTCTTTCCTTGTTCTCCCTGAAGGTTCCCCTTTAGAATAGGTAGGTAGTAATTTAATGTAGTCACCTTGAGATGAGGAGGAACTGTAAGAGTTAATGAGGGAGGCCTTATGTGGAGGGTAGTTTTCTTTCTGCAGTGGTTTGGATAAGTGTCTCCCAGACGTTCATGTAATGAAGGCTTGGTCTCCTGGGAGGTGCTATTGGGGGGAAGGGTGGACTTATTAGGAGGTAGGTCACTGGGGGCATGCTCTCAAAAGGATTATGGGACCCCAGACTTTCCCTCTTCCTCTCTTGCTCTACTTCCTGGCTTATGAGGTGAACAGTGTGCTCTGCCACAAATTCAGGCACTATGGTGCCCTCAGAAGCTATTGCAGCAGATTCCTACAAAAGAGGAATTACCAGAAAAGGATTTCTATCCAGCTAGTGCTTGAGTCTTCATACACCAAACATTTGGACATATTCAGACAACCTCCTGTCTTAGTTCAGTATATTCATAAAGCACTACATACCTAGTTAGGTAGGAAAGGCAGAATCTCTCATACCCAGATTTTGGAACCAGGCAATGTTTCACAGGAACCACCCCAACAGGGGAATAGCAGAGCAGCCCCCTCCATTACAACTATTTTTATCTTTTAATGCCCTGTCATTAGCCTTTTCTTCTTGAGGCAGGAAGTGGCTCTGGGCCAAGCTGTGTGGGCTCAATATAGGCTGTGGTTATTTATGTCCACACAAAACCAGGGTAAGCTCTAGTGGTCTCCTGGCGAGTCAGATGATAACCTCCAAGGGTTATCCAGACCCACTTCTTTCTAATTTCTAGGTTCACATTTTGAAATTACTTTAGATGACCTGGAAAACGTCCCCTACCATACAAAGAAAGGAGATAAGTATCCTTCTACATGATATAAATATGATTTAGTTATGAACCAGAGAATGAAGGCCATAAGCAATTGGTCTATGAGTCTATTGCCAGAAAAATGATCTCTATTAATCACATTGAAGTTAAAAACATTATCTTTGACAGTCCTCAAAATTAAAGTTCAAATTTTAACATGTAATAATGCCTCACTATATATTAGTATACTCTGTTATCTAGAGGTACATTTAGCTGTTAGTTTATCCTGGAAATTTTCCCAGAAAAGCAACTGAAAGCTCTAAAATCCATCTCTTTCTCATCAACTTTGCCACTGTCTTGGTTTGTAATGTTTCTCGGCTGGACAATCACCACAAACAGTGTTTTAACAAATCTCTGGTGTGTCACACACTGGCTATTTCTAATTAACCCATTCTGCCCACACAAATGTGTGAAAATATGCAGCTGCACACAGGAACATATAAAAGCCCACTGCAGGTGCTGGTTCCTCTCCTGGAATTGACTCACCCACTTCTGTCCCATCTATTCTGTTCTGACATTCTTGTCTCTTCAGGGGCTCTGACTCCAGTGTTAATGTTTCCTTCTAGACAATGTACCCAATTCACCCCCCACATTTCTTCCAGACATAACCCTTCTAGAAGGCATCATATGCTTAGCCATTGGGTAGGGGATACTGTGTGGTGTGGGGAGGGGGATTTAACCCAGAGGCACTTAATCACTGAACCACATCCCCAGCCCATTTTTATATTTTATTTTGGGACAGGGTCTTGCTAAGTTGCTTAGGCCCTCACTAAATTGCTGAGACTGGCTTTGAATTCATGATCCTATTGCCTAAGCCTCCCAAGTCACTGGGATTACAGGTGTGCCCCAGGGAACCTGGCAGGTAGGGGGTATTTTAATGCTCTGCATACCAGCCTTTCAGCACTCTGGGGTTAGCCCAGGGAACTTAGAAAGTTCCCAGGCTTACCTCCTTACAATTCACTGTCTAAATTGAATTGTACTTATCTCTCTACAATGACATTCTTACACTGCCTCTTCCCTGCTTATAATTCTTAATAGTTCCTATGGCTTTTAGGCAGTGATGGCAAAGTCCTTCATGTTGCTCCAGCCCCCTCCCTCACTCCTCCACGTTCACCTCTTGTCGGAACCATTATGATATACTTGCATTTTCCCCAGTGTACCTCAGGCACTCGCCCTTTCTGAAAAACTTCCTCCTATATTGTTTACCAAGTGAATTCTAACCCAGTCTTCAACATTAAATATAGATGTTTTCTTCCCCAGAAAACTTTCTTTAATTTTTCTGAGCAGAGCTTGCCATTTCATTCTTCTTTTTAATGCTTAAGTTTTAATTTTTTTAGTTTTATTGATTTTATTTTTTTAAATCCACGACAGCAGAATGCATTACAATTCTTATTACACATATAGAGTACAATTTTTCATATCTTCATTCTTGATCATCCAACTGTATTATATATCACTACAATCATTCATCTTCCCACTAAATCACAGACTCTCAAAAGACAGAGAGGACTGTGGGGGTTGGTTTGTTTGTTTTTATTAATCTTTGTGTCTCGAGCCACCCACGGGCTGTGTGTATGAGCTATGCGCATTTGAGCGTATGAGGGGACTGGCCTGACGTTACTGCCTGATTGGGCTGTGTGACATATGTGTGCCTTTTCTCTCACTCTGCCTTTGGTCCACAGAGCACCTGAGATGGGTGTGGCTTTCCAAGATGTCAATCAATTGGTAGAATATTCTATGAATGGCTGTTCTCCAATAAATAGGGGGATTGCAGATGTGCTCTCTCTCTCTCTTGCTCCCCTTGCCCTCTTTCCAGCATGGGAACCAATATTTGAGGTCACAGAGTCATCCTGACCCTGCAATTGAGAAAAAGGTATTTTTGTGTGTGTGTGGTTTCTTTGTCATTTTTATAGTTATTGATACAGCCAACTCCTTTGAACCCAGGTCATCTCGTCAGCCTGGCCAGCTGGCGACATCTTTGAATCCTTCATTCCTCACGAAGCATCTGACCAGGCATACTTGCAGAATTATGCGAAACTAACAAATGAATAAATGTCAGAGAGGATCCAAAACACATTCCTTGGAAATCTTAATGTTACCTATAGATGTGTAATTCTACCAGAGCTGAGTAATGGTATTGATTTATTTATGGTGAAAGAGATGAAGGACAAGTATGTATCTGATTGTTTGAGACTGAACATGTGAGAGAAATCACAGGTGATTCTCTGGGACATTGGCGATTCCTGCCCATTCTCCATCGATTCTGAAATAGAAGAGGTTATGATGGGAAAGAAAAGAAAGAAATTCAAAAAGTAGCTGATGATTTTACCAGGTTAAAAATAGAAATGTTTGTTTTGATATCATTGTCAAGTGAACTATATTTACGAGCTATATGAAAAGAAACTGTGACCAACAGATATTGTACAAGTTAAAAGAGAAGGAAATTTGTGTCTGAAGATAGAAGGCTGTATAAGTGATGCTCTGAAAGAATATCGCGCTGGCCAGCAGACAGGACATCAGCCAGGAAGAGATGATGCCACTCTCTTGTCATTATCATGGACTTATACCAAGGCCTTCATAACTGTGTTGTTATTTTTGCTTTATATCTTAATGAAGGAGAAATAAGACTTTTCATGTGTAATGTCAGAGAATTAATAGAACCCAAAGATTTTCTTGACAACTTGTTTAATAGATGTGGATGATTTTCATGGTTTTATTATTATTATTATTATTATTATTATTATTATTTGAGAGAGAGAGAAGAGAGAGAGAGGGAGAATTTTTTAATATTTATTTTTCAGTTTTCAGTGGACACAACATCTTTATTCTATTTTTATGTGGTGCTGAGGATCGAACCCAGCACCCCATGAATGCCAGGCAAGTGCGTTACTGCTTGAGCCACATCCCCAGCCCCTGATTTTTTTTTTAATTCTTATGATTTTCTAATTTATTTCCATATATAGGAAGAAATGATCATCCAAGATGATACTGAATCTTCTTATATATTAATGACAAAATGACAGTCTGACCTTTACTGTTTTTACTTTTAAAAGCATGTATTGATCTCAGCCAGCCATAGAGACTGTTGACACATAGATCCTGGACAGAGAAGGCAACCTCTACCTCACTGAGAGTGATGTTATTTAGAAATTATCTTTTGTGACATGCAAATGCTCTGTGCTTCTAGGTGCTATATTATAGCCCTAAATCAAAACAGTCTGTCAAGTGAGATGTTTATCAACATAATCTACAAGCAATAATCATAAGAAATTTGCTATTTGATTTCCTATTTAAAAGTCATTTAGATCATTAGGACCATACTTATGTATTGCATAACATTTCTTTTTAAGAAAGAAAACAGAGCTATGAACACCTTGGCTACTTCAAGAGAAATTTGTGTATACTCTCACCTTTATTATCATGTCAATCGAAATTGTATCCCAGAAGCTTGCTGACTTCTCTGGGTCTTCCAATTCCTGTTCAAGTGAAAGTTCTGAACATTATCAGACAATATAGCCATTCCAGTCCTTATGTCTTATTTTTTTTTTTTTAGCTTATAAGCCCAACTTCCCTAGTCCTTTTTGTTTTTCCTCTGATTTCCTTAAGACTAAGCTTTTCTTAGTGATAAGTTCTCATTTCTTATTTTTTTGTTCATTCATGCAACAAAAAGCATTGGGAGCCCACAATATACCAACTATTATGCTATATATTGGAGATTGTGATAGGATAGTAGCAACCCATGGCATTTGTAATCTGTATTAGTCAATTTTTTGCTATTATAGTGAATGTCTGAGGCAGGCTAACTTTATCTTAAAAAAGAGGTTCAATTTGCCCACAGTTCTGGCCAGATACATGACCATCAAGAATCTGAGTAGCAGAATTAAAAATCCCCATTCTATCTCCTGCAAAGCCAGAGGCTACTGAATTTTGAGGATTTACTAATTCCCATTATAGGTTGTCCACTCTTCAACCTCTTTGTGCCTTGCATGCTCTGCTTTAATCAGTACCAAAGTATCTCATTTCCTTGATCACACTCTGACTTTAAATTGTCCATGTCTTGCAAATGCTGTTCCCTCTTGGCTCCTTTGCCAACCCATCCACCTGATGTCTTACCATTTATAATTCACAACTTTATATTAAAGACTATGCCCTCCTTGATGCTTCTTGGCATCCATCCTTCCTTCCTCTTCTCCTTCCCCAAAGTTACCCCTCCCTCTTCTGTACTGGAGTGCTACAATGCAACAGTTTCTAGTTTGGTTTCTGAATTCAAAATAATCTGATTGATCCCCTCGCTCAATCACTTAGTCACTATGTAATCTTCAACAATTTTTTTAAAAATCTCTCTGGATCTCAGTTTCCTGATCTAAAAAGGGATGTTATGATTTTGGTATGAAGTGCCTCCCAAAAGCTCCTGTGTTGATTCAGGGTACAATTCTGAGGTAAAATGATTAGACTGTGAGAGCTGTTCTGTAATCAATCCATCCTAGTTTAAATGGACGGTATGGATGGTAACTGTAGATAGGAGGGGTGTGGCTGGATGAAGTGGGTCTCTGGGAACATGCCCAGGAAGGCTGCATCTCTCCTGGGGCCCCTTTCTGTCTTCCCCCACTGCTTCCTTGGTGTCATGAGGGGAGCATCTTCCCTCTACCACACTCTTACCCCATGAGGTACTGCCTCATCTTGGGCCCAAAGCAATGGAGTCTGCTGCCTAAGGACTGAGACCTCTGATACCATGAGCCAAAATAACCTTTTCCTCCTCTAAGTTGTTCTTGTTGGATTTTTTGGTCACAGTGATGCCAAACCTGACTCAAACAGGGGACAATAGCCATATTAATCTAATAGAATTGTTATAATTAAATGATGTACTTAGAACAAGTTTTAATACAGAGTAAGCACTTTTACTATTGATTATATTGAGAAACTGATGTGACTCCATTTTTGAGAAACCAGCCTCTACCTCAGAGCAAAGCCTGTCCTAAGGAAGGGGGCATGACCCTTGTCCTTGGAAAAGCCCGCAGAGCCTTTCTAGGCAGATAACCACCCTGCTGAGTTGTTTGTCTGCAAATAACAGGAGAGATCTGCTGTGCCAGGTGTCCCTGACTCAGTTAGGCTAGGTGAGGACCCACAGCAACACCCTAGCAACCACCAATCAGCATGAGACAGGGAAAATACCTGAGATGCCAGATGACCCCCCAGAAGTTTATGGTGGTTGATAACATGTTGGGAAACCATGTAGTTTAGCATGTACACCCCTCGTGGCCTAAACCAATCAGTTCAAAGGAATCCCCCTCTTGTACTAATCAATTACCCCTACCCAACTTTTTCCCCCCAGTGAATGTGCTAACCAATGTTAAGAGTTGTTGTTTGATTTTCCCGCGGTGTGGAATGATTTGCTGTGTGATATTGTGACGCATAGAGTATCCCCCCAAAACCTATAAAATCTCACTGAACAAAGGACTGGGACTCACTCCCTGGGACAGCTGCATCGGAAATGGTTGTGAGTCCAGGCTCGAACTTGCAATAAAGACTCTTATGTGATTGCATTGGATTCAGCTCCTGGAGGTCTATTGGGGTCCCACGAATCTGGCATTACAATATGACACAGGGTTATAGTTATTTATTTAGGTACACTCTACCTGTTTTAGTCAGGTTTACATCACTGGGACAAATATACCCAAGAACAATTTAGAGGATAAATTTATTTTGGCTCATAATTTTAGAGTTCAGTTAATGATCAGTTGATTTCATTGCCCTGGGCCCAAGGTGAGGTAGAACATCATGGCAGAAGGGTGTGGCCAAAGGAAAACAGCTCAGAACATGGCAGTAAGAGAGCCGAGAGCTCTGCTCACCAGGAACAAAATGTATGCCCCAAAGGCACACCACCCAGTGACCTGCTTCCTCCAACCACATCCTACCTGCTACCTAAATTAACCACACAGTTAATTCATTCGAGTGGATTTATCCACTGATTAGGTTGCAGCTCTCATAATCTATTCATTTCACCTCTGAACATTCTTGCATTGTCTTACACATGAGCTTTTGGGGAACACCACATATCTAAACTATGACATTACCCCACAGACTGCTCCATAGGAGTAAGAACACTGTCTTACTCATCACAGTACCCAGTGTACAATAAATGCACAATAAGCGGGTTTAAAACTAAACCTGATAATATATATCTTAATTCCTGCAATCCAATAAATCAAAGGCAACAAATTTTAAATAACAACTCATGAACAGCTTTGCCAACTGTAATTGGAGATCCCCTCCCATAGCATTCTTAAAACTTCTTGTTGCTGCCATGTGTGGTGGTGTATGACTGTAATCCCAGCAGTTTAGGAGGCTGAGGCAGGACAATGGCAAGTTCAAAGCCATCCTCAGTAATTCAGTGAGGCTCTAAGCAACTCAGCAACATATGGTCTCTAAATAAAATTTATAAAATGGCTGGGGGATATGGCTCAGTGGTTAAAGGCCCCTAGATTCAATTCCTGATACAAAAATAAAAAATAAAAATCCTGTTCCTGTATGACTTAACTTCAGTCATTTCAACAGTTATCTACTAAGTGCCTACCATGTGCCAAGCAACATTCTAGTCAGTGAGATAACTCAGCATGGGCAGCCCACATACCTCTTGAAGAGGTAAACATATAATCTTACTTACAAAATCTACTCCTGTTGGGAGCCACAGTGGTATACCACATAAGCTGCCATGGGAAAACATAGGAGCCACAATTAACCTATTTTTGGAGTCAGAGAAATGAAATCTGGCTGAAATTAGGAGAACAAGGGCTTTTGGAGATGTGCTGTTTACACGCTAAGTTAAAAAATGGATCAACCAGCTGCTTTGTGGAGAGGTACCCTTCTCTTACTAGTAAGGACAGTCTCTAGAAAACACTGCAGAACAGTGTCTTGGGTCTTGGGCAACTCCCTCTTCCTTGCAGCACTTATTCCCTAAAGGATATTCAACTCTTAGAAGTTGATACAGTTTAATTCAAATATGTTGTAAAAACTATGAGATTCCGGGGACCATGCTAACTATAGACTCCTAGGCCTCCTAGAATTCACCATAATAACTCTTTCTGCTCTGTGCAACCACATGTCTCTTCTTGAAAGAATCCACATATTTTTCAAAATGCTTGTTAGAATTCTGCAGTCATAAATTACTGGTGTTAGGATCTGAAAGTCCTTAATTCTGTTTGCATGTAACCTGTGCTTTATGTGTACAGCATTCTGAGACAATCTCTAAATTCTTTCATAAATAAAATATTTATTGAATATCTACTGACAGCTCCATAGTTGTTCTCACTAGCCCCAGGGTTAACATATCTTGACATTTCTAATTCTTTATTTCCTCTCTTCATTATCACACATCCAGTTTCCTATGCCTGCAGGATTATTTATATAGTGAGTAATTTGAGAGAGGGTGTGACTACACTGAAGAACACAACAGTCAACAAAATCCCTCATCAGAATGTTAAATGGCTTTGGGCCAGACCTGAGTGACTCCATTCTGGAGCCATGTATGAGAAGTCCTTTCTTTAAACATCACATTAGGGCAGTTCTGTTGAATTCATACTTTTTCCTTTCCATGTGTAAAATATAACACTTTTCCTCCCCTGTTAAAAAAAAAAAAGACTATAATTCTAGGTATTAGATTGAGTTAACTTGTAACCAAAGCTTTGGATGTAGGCAGAACTGGGTTTGAATTCTGACTTCACTGTTTTCTAGCTGTTTGATTTTGGATAAGTTATTTAATATCCCTGGCCTGGTTTCCTTATCTGAGTTGTTATAAAGATCACATTGTTGTAATAAAGATACAGCAGACATAAAAAGAGAGTCTTGATAACTAAGCATTATTTGAAGTGCCATGAGTGTATTAACTCATTTACCCCTTATAAGATGCCTATCCCACAAGTCACTTACAGGATAAATATCCTGGGTGGCACTCTTTTACAAGGAGTTCTATAAGCCACATTCTCTGTCTCCCAGATACAATGATAAGGGCCTATTTTTTTTTTTTTTAACAAAGCCTGAGATGTTATTAGCCTCAGGCATCCATCCTTCAAGCCCTCCTTAAGGGGACCTATAACACGCTCAGTGTGACTGTTTTTCTGAAACTGGCAGCCTGTGACACTTCGCACTAGCTGCAAACATGTGTCTACATTTAGTTCAACAGAGCTAGCTTTGCTGACACAAAGATCGTGGTGCAAAGCACAGCTCTTTAGTTTCCAAATGAATGAAAATGACATATTTAAAGCAAAGCTGGCCACAGCATATAGCTGGAAAACAATAATGACTCATAGGAAAGACAAAGACTGAGTAAGAACCAATGAAAGGCCACTCATTCCTTCATTAACAGCACTTGGGAAATGTGGTCTCAGAATGGAACAACCGAAAGCATATGGACAAAAAACTCCCAGGTTTTTGAGGATAGTCTAATTCCCATCTTGTTTATACATTTCCTAACTCCTAAATTAGTTACACTAGGAGTTGAGGGGGAAGTACAGGAACCAGAGATATTAGAAATTTTTACATGAGGCATGCATCTGCGTCACAACTAGCATTGCTGAGCATTGTGAAATGACTATTAGATAGCTTTGATAAGAGAACTTGTTATTACAGTCTAGATGTGGGACCACAAAAACATTCCAGCAGCAACTAAAATATTAAAGTGTCTTTACTACATGTGTATATTATAAGAAGTATTAAAAAAAACCTAACAGTAAATAAAATATTTCATGCTCCCCTTCCTTGTTTAATTTTTTAATTATTATTATTGCTATTATCAATGTTTTAATGCTATCTAATCTTGGCATATCTGAGTGTGAAAGTGTCTTACCACAAGCTTTTCTGCCAATCTATTCATTATTTCTATGGGTGGATACTGAATATATCAACAGTTGTATTTGTATAATAAAAACCATTTCTTGATTTTTAATGCTAGTAAATGTTCAAGGTTTTGAACTAAAAATACTATTGGCATATATTTGAACTAAAAATACTACTGACTATTAGTATAATATTATATACTAATTAATCCTCAGAAAGATATACACTCGGGTGTGGCTTAAAAGAGGGGTTATAATCTGAGAAATGCCTCATTTGGTAACTTTATTGTTGTGTGAACATCATAGAGTACACTTACACAAACTAAGGTGGCTATGAGGTTACTAAGTGATGTTATCTTATGGGACCACCAATGTATGTTTAGTTTATTATTAACCAAAAGTTACACAATCAGTACTGTCTTCACTTTCTTGGGGATTTCTCAGAAATTGCCAAACAGAATCGAGAGCTAAAAGATAATGTCTAGGATTTTAAGAGTTGTGCATCAAAATATCTCATATAAATTAAATGAAGGATTTATTCATCAAAGTCAACCACTCTCAGAGACAAACCTTATGTATATTTTGAATGTTTATGTCCCTCTCCCAAGCATTTAGAACCCTTTGCTACAGAAGCTGACCATACCGGGTGCTAGCACATGGCCTAGACTCCTCTGATGGAATGCTTTCACCTCAGATTTGGGGTCAGAAGTTAATGATAAAAAAAAGAAAGAGCTTCCTAGAGTCTGTCTGGCAAGGATAAGAGCAGACACAGAAATTATATTTATTTTCCAAAGGCAAGTGGACACAGTGATTCTAGTGGTCACTTCTTGATTCTAGTGCCAGAATCAAGCTGGAGATGCTACAGACTGTGGTTTCTGCCGATCAGCGGAGACACGGATTCTTCCTGGGAAAGCTGTATTAAGTAATGTTGAGCATGGTGACTGGCTCCATAGTCTCCAAGTCTGGTTCTCCAAAACTTCTAGAGATAATGTCAGATCTCCAATAATCTTTAACAAATTCTACCAGAATCCTGGGAACTTTATTGTATTTACCTTAAATAATATTGGACATGTTACTCCAGGTATATATATTATAGTTTGAGATGAAAGGCAGTTTCTCCTAGGTTAAAAGAGAAGATAGCCTAAAAACATACATTTTGGCCTACAAGGTAATGGTTAGCCTTGCAGCAGCCAAAGCATTTAACTTTAACAGTTTGGGCATTCTCCTTCTGAATTCCAGAATCTACTTTCCAGGAGGCACTGATTGTATTGATGTGCATTGGATATCAGCAATCAGCTGTTTGCTCTTACTTGTCCTACAGTCCCTGCATCATACAATGGCTTCCAGCCTGTTTTTTCTTCACACTGACTGGCCTGTCCAGGGAGTTTGGTTTGGGGAATACTTCCTATCCACTAAGAACATCTGTGAAATTCTAGATCAACCTGTTCCATTGGATTTTCCCTCCTTTTATTCATTCTCTGTTTTCTTATCTGATTTCTTAAGTGTTCTGCTTCTTTAAAGAGGAGCCTTAACAATGTACTGTATGCTTGAAAATTGCTGAAAGTAGATTTTATATGTTCTCACCACAAAGAAAAAATGTATGTGAAGTAATGAATACATTCACTAGTTTTATTTAGCTATTCCACAATATATGTGTATTATAAAATATCACATTGTATACCATAAATAAGTACAACTTTTATTTGTCAACTATACAACTAATTTTTTTAAAAGAGAAGTCTTGGCTAGTCTACTTCATTTCATCCACTTCTTAGGAGATAAAAATCATCACAGTAAATTGTGCTAAACATAGCAGATAATTGAACAGTGTAAATTCTTCTTGCCGGAATTGGCCCATATTATTTCTTACTAGTATTAAGGAATTCTTTTTTTCTTTACCTATGAGAGAAGAAAAAACCTTTAGTGGGAATTATATTTTTGTCCTATTCCCAGAGAGTAGTATCCCTTCAAGCAATATCTTAGCAAAGAGTTTTAGCAATTAGCTTAATAATGCAATTAAAACTGTCTCTCCTACTAAGCAAAAAAGGTTATTCAGGACATGGATGCTTCAAGATGGTTACACTTATCATAATGCTTTTAAAACCAAACACCTCTGAAAATATGAACATATCCATTTTTCAAAAGAAAAATCATGTAATAGAGAAATGTATTTGTTTATTCACATGGTGTATCACATGTGAACTGAATTGGTTGGCCTCAAAACTAGTCATTTGACTTTAAGCATCATGCTTTTTTTTCCTCAACAGAACTGTATCTCTAAATTGTAAGTGCCAGTCATGGTTCCCACCACACCCAGGGCCCACAGTCACTTCAGAGGAGAACCACTCCATCTTGGGTCCCCGCTGTGAAAGCTGCCCTGGCCAGCCATGGTGACTCAGTCACATCTCTCTCTGGCCTCTGCTGATTCAACAGAAGTAGGAAACTGACCTCAAAGGAAGCCTGTCCACAGACTTGTCAGCAACCTACAAGGAGGCCTGGCAAATACAGTTTTGACTCAATAGAGGTGGTTTGTGTCAAGCAGATTCTAGCTGAGTCTCCCGTTGACTCAACCTTTCTGCAGATAATGGTTGTGTACACTCTTCTGATGAACTGATTGGGTGGAATAACCCTGTTCAACTTTCTATTTCACCACTCTTGTGTAAACATGTCCTAACAGAACAAAACATCACGTGTTTGGAAGTTCCCAATCTTCTTAACCGCTGATAGCTACTTTTCTTCTAGAAACATTTGTTCCTTGTATTCCATGGTCCCATACAATCTTGGTCTTTTCTTTACTTTTTGCTCCCTCTTTTTTTCTAATGCTGAACAGCACTCTGAATGCTTTATATAAATTATCTTATTTAAGCTTCACAACAACCCCATGAGGTCAACACTATAAGTATCCATATTTTACAGATGGAGTAGGCAAGGCACAGAGATGGTGAGGCTTGTGATCCAGGTGATGGTAGAAGAGAAGAGGGCTTATTACAGAGATCATTTAAAGGTAGACAGGATAAGGCCTGGATGTTGAATTAGATGTGGAATTGAGGGAAAGGAGGAAACAAGAATAATGCTTGGGCTGGGGATGTGGCTGAAGCGGTAATGTGCTCGCCTGGCATGTGTGGGGCGCTGGGTTCGATCCTCAACACCACATAAAATAAAATAAAGATGTTGTGTCCACCGAAAACTGAAAAATAAATATTAAAAATTCTCTCTCTCTCTAAAAAAAAAAGAATAATGCTTAAGTAATGGGGTGAATTGTGCTGCCATTTGTCTAGTTCCATTGGACATTCCAGAAACACCTTTGAGTTCAGTATGTCTAAAACTAAATTTGTCATTTTCCCCACAAGACCTGCTCTTCCTTTTAATATTTTCTTTTTCAGAGAATGTCACCATCACTTGTTAAATGCAGGTACTTTACAGAAAGGGATACAAATGACAGTAGTTAGAACTATACTAAAGATCGTTCTAGGTATTCAAATTGTTTTCTCCAACTTATTTGGGGTAAAGTAAACTAGACTTTTAACCCTGGTTTAACCATAAGTTTATTGGGGGCAGAGACTGTGTCTGGAATTAAAGCTTACTTCTATTGAGTGTTTTTCAAAACTCAAGGCTCATACTCAGCATTTTACAAGCATCACCCCACGTAATTCTCCCAACAGTTTTTCTGAGGCATGATGACTATGAACATAGGTTTTAATCCTGGCTATATTGTATAATTTGGGGGAAACACTCAACTTTTCTGAAACTTATAAGTGGAACTCTAAAAGCACAGAAGAGAGACATCTAACCAAAATAGATGATATCTAAGAAGGTTTTAGAATGGAAGGAGATGCTGAGCTGAACCTTTTCTTACACAGTTATTAGGGGAAAGGTTTTACAAGCAAAGAGAGCAGACTATCTACGGAAAGGCCAGGAAGTAAACAAAAGTACAAAACCTTTTTCTAACTGCCAGTGCAATTGACCAAGAACAGAAAAGGGTTACAAAAGCACATGCCTACAAGGGCCAGGCAGGTCAGGTAAAAAGGGAGGATGGCCAGGGGTAAGACAATGGGAAGAAGTGAGGTCCAGAGCAAATAGGAGAGCACAGAACCAGCCCCAAGGTGCCAGCCTACCTGGGTCCAGTGCCTTCCCTCCCTCACCATGCTCCAGGGCACAGCCTTCTATTCTCTTCTTTGAGCCACCAATTTTTACTAATCTAGAAGCTCCTCTTATACCACTGACTCTACCTGCAATGTGCTTTGCATGGCTCCTTAACATCATTTCAGCTCAAATAAGGTTTAAAAGAGGTCTTCTCTCATCACCATCCACAAACCAGCCTTCAGCCAGTTTGTGCTCCACTTTATTCCTTTATTTTAAGTGTGCCACATAAACTGTATCAGAGAGGGAAAATTTTCAGTACGTACAGCAATAGTTGACACAGAGTAGGTACCTAATAAAATCAGTTTATTCATTTTGAACAGATGAATGATGTTTTTATTGTGTGCCCATTTATTGTCAGGCACTATGGACTGCAGAGACAGATTTGGCAATTATCAACCAGAATATAGGTAGTAGTTAATGCCAAAGGAGAAACTCCAAGCATCTGTGTAGAGCCAAAAGACAATGAGCCTAAGGGAAATTATTTGTACAAGTGAACAGAAGAAAAACCCCAAAGAGACTGGTCAGGAGAAGTAAGGAGGGGACCAGGAAAGAAGTGACATCACAGAAGCCAAAGGAAACCAAGGTCCCTGGTGTAAGTTAAGACTTGACTAGAAAATCCACATCTGGCTGGTTATGATGGGCAGACACCTGGGGAACTACAGACTTCTCACATTCCTTTGTCTCCTTGTTGTGCTCACTGGGAACCTCTGAAGAAAGCTTCATCTATGTATCTACACCTGTCTGTTTCCTGTGCTGTATCCCAATAGTGAGGACATGTGTGTTTTCTTTTTACCTTGTTCAAATAAATTTTATTTCATTTTCACCTTCAAGTAAACAAATTTCCATTCACATATTGCTACCTCTATAAAGCCATTTCTTTATTAATAGGACATAATCTACAATTTTTATATTCTGATCCTGATCCCATTCCCCGACCCTCAAAATCATGGTAATATTATAAGCCTATAGTTTTTATTCTGTGTTGAGTGAACATTAAAGCCAAAAGCATCCTCCTGGCCTCCTTGTAAATACACACACACATACATATTTCTATATATATAGGTATATATATATATATATATATATATATATATATATATATATATATTTCTAGGAGCATATATATATAAGTATATATGTAATAAAAAATGCTAAAAAATGAAAAGAAAAACAGATTTAAGGGAAATGGATAGTGACCAAAATGTATATCCAGAGAGATATGACTAATAATCTAGATGGGGTGTTAGCTTCCCCAATAAAGCGACATTTGGGCAGAAATATGAAGGACATTAGGAAGAGAGCCTTGTAGATAGTGTGGAAAGAATGTTCTGAGAGAGGAACAGCAAGATCAAGAAGATGTGTGTGGCTGAGGGATGAGAAGAGAATAGAGTAGTAGAAGATGAAGAGTTGGCAGAATAGAAGAAAGCAGCAACTGCCTTCAGCTTAGGTATTCTACAAGTCTGCCTAAGGAAGGAGTGGTACATCCAAACAGTGCCTGGCACTTAGTAGTGCTCAATAAACATCATTGATATTTGAATCTCCAAGGTGCACAGAAAATTCATATCCCATCTAGGCCTTTGGCACTTGCTTAGGGATTCATGAAAATATTCTTAACATCTCCTCCCTGGCTGGAATTCTCATTTCTATCTTCTGGATAGTCTTTGAATATCTTCCAAATATTCAGTGTTCAAACAAAAACAGCCGATAGTATAAATTTCCCATTGACTTCCACTCTATGGTTGAAAGTCAGTACTTGAAATTATCTAGATTGGTTGTTTGCCCAATAGCCATTTGACCTCAGTCACAAAATTTATTTGTCTTCCCCCCTCCTAGACTCTGAAGCCCATCTTGACCCTACATCAAGGTGTCTGAGTCCATCCCAACTACCCAAGTCTCTAGCAGTGCAGTGACTCAGCAGCAAGCCTGCTCTGCTGATAATCCTGCTCTTCCTGTAAGTTGCAGCCTTTCTTCTTATAGGACTCACTTTGCTCTTTTATTATTGCACCATTTGTTGTTTCTTTGTTCATAAGGTTGTTTTATTTTTTCATTTAAAGTTGGTAAAATCCTCCTCCATGAACCCTTGTTTTTCCTTTTTTCTTTCATATATATATTAGTTGTCAATGAACTTTTATTTTTATCTATATGCGGTGCTGAGAATTAAACCCAGACCCCCACCCATGCTAGGCAAGCACTCTACCACTGAGCCACAACCCCAGCTCCCTTTTCTTTCTTTTTAAAACCAAGCCCATTCCATTTTCTACTAGTTTAGTACTTGACTCCTTGACTTGTTCCCCCATGCCTGGAGTATTTTTCTTTTTCTTTTGCTGTGCTAGGGCTAGAAGCCAGGGCCTTGCAAGTGCCAGGCAAGTGCTCTACCACTGAGCTACATCCCCAGCTCTTGAGTACTTTTCTAATTTCCCAGTTCCTTTGAGATTTAAAGTTTACCTTGCTCACTTTTTCAGAGACTGGAGTCCTGAATCCTGGCCCTATCTTTACTACTTTTTAACAGAATTATGCCTAAACAAGCAATCAGAGACTGGAGAGTCATTGGGTGCTCCCTTTGTCCAAAGGCAACCTGAGTTCCTTCTACCCACCAGGCACAGAAGACCTGAAGACAGCACAGGGAGCAAGATAGATCTTGCATTCATAGATATTAAATTGTGGGAAAACAAACACATAAGCAAATATAAGTCTAGGTGATGAGTATTTTTCCATACTTTTTACTGGTGCATTACAGTTTTACATAATGGTGGGATTTTGTTACATATTCATACATGCATACAATATTAGGGGATGAGTATTATGAGAAAGCATGCAAGCTCCATCTGCCCCATTCTTACAGCTTACCCATGTAGTACCTCCAGCTCATGTGAATTTCCTTCCTGAATCTGTCCTTGAGAACATCCCTGAACATTCCCCTTGGTTAAAGCAGTTCCCATCAAAACTCTTCATAGAATCTGAGTTTAGAGCTTTTGACAACTAAGTTGTAAAGACAGTGACTAATTTTATTAATGCTGGCTGGGAATCCTTGAGCAATTATGGGATCTCCCCTTCTACATGGTCATGGGAATCTTTCCCTTGCTTGGGAAGCCCCGGACTCTACAGTACAACTCACAGGATTCCCTTAACTTCCTCTTCCAGTCACCAAAAAAAGTAACAGCTGGTTATTTATAGAAGCTATCAGAAAGGCATGGACAAAACACATGTCATCAATAAACATAGTCTTTTAAAAGTGTTTTTGACTAATGAAGCCAAAACACCAAATTTTAAATTCAAAAACTAGGAGAGAGTATAGAGTAAAATGTGAATCTCTCATATAATCTTTCTTTCCAATTACCAGTTCTCCTGCCCATGGACAACCAGTGTTACCAGTTTTTTAAGTGTTCATTAGAAAATTATATGATTATGTAAGCAGAGATTTTCTTTAACACAAATAGCAGCACAGTATACTGGTCCTCAGTAGCAAAGTGCTATCTCATATGCATTTTTTCTTCTATTATTAGGAGTTCATTGTTCTCAAAATTCGTCTGTTTACCAAATGTGGTGAAGTTGGGCAGCTATCCTATCAGGCTCAGGTAGAAAATCCAGCACATGACTGTATGACACTAACCTTGCTATTCTGGCTCTCTGGTGACCTATCTGGTGTCCTCCCATAATTTCTGGGGGAAAAAAGAGTCATGATGCTAGTATGGAATCTTGTGGTTAACCATGAAAAGAAAGAAGCCCTGAGATTGGTCAACAGAACATATCTCATGTCCTCTAGTTTCCTTTCCCTTAGAACTCAGCAGCTCTAGCCAGTCATTGAAGTTCATGGGTAAAGTATGTGTTTCATCTCTCTGTGTCTTTCCTCTACACAGCATGTGCTAAGGCTTTTGTTGAATAATGATGATAAAAGAAGCTAGACATGTCACTGATTGTGGGAATTAACCAGAACTTCTCTAGAAGACACTGCATGGAACATCATAATATTCACCTGGCTATGTGTGTGAAGCACTTCTTTGACTAGAGGAAATCAGCTGCTGACTGA
This sequence comes from Callospermophilus lateralis, assembly GCF_048772815.1. Lineage (NCBI taxonomy): Eukaryota > Metazoa > Chordata > Mammalia > Rodentia > Sciuridae > Callospermophilus > Callospermophilus lateralis. Next base: position 117,503,480 of record NC_135306.1, on the reverse strand, counting down.
AGAGCTGGAGATGGTACATCGAGAGGACTGCTGGTATTGTTTCAACTAAGGTAAGTTTTGGTAGAAATGGTAAAAGCATGAGGCTTGAGAGTAGGAGAAATAACTCTTCTGCAGCCCCAATTGTAGCTATACTACATTGACACATTTCCAATGAGAAAATTCCCAAGGACACCACCTGGAAAACTCTGAATTGAACTAGAAGCATTTTCTTGGGCTGTATAACAGTTTTGAACCTGAGATAATGAGCCATTTGAAGCACCTAGGGTCTTAGATAAGTTGGCTGGGAAACTGGAAGCCCCAGACTAAAGCAGCCACAGTGGGATGGGACAATCATCTATTGTCTTTTATGGCTCAAGTGTGAAACCAGATGTGTGGTAGTCTACTGGGGAGCTACATTTTAAAAAGCAGAAGTGTTTTATTGCAACCATTCTCCCCCGTATCTGTTCTTTCCAATGTATGTGCTTTTAACTAGTGAGGCTGTCCCAAGATTTTGCCTTCGATGGAGTCATGGCTATTTGATTCCTTTAATCATAGGCAATTCCAAGTTGCAATTTAAGATCCCTACTTGATTATAAAACTAAAATACAATTTTTTTTATCCAGAATTGGTACTAGCAAAAGTGCCATATTTGTCTAATACCTATTGTGAAGCTTTACTATCATTTTATTCTCAATTTTGCCTTTTGCAAAATGAAAAGTGGGATCACATGAAATAATTTCTAACTTTCCTTCCATCATCTTAATATTGTCAGAACTCATGAAAACTCTTTTCTATATATTCCCTTTTCCTTATAGATAAATATTAACTGGCAAAAAAAGAAAAAGATAATATAAGAGGAATTCCTTAATGTTCATTTAACTCAAGAGTCATAGAAACATTTTATTTGTATCAGAATTTTTTTCAACTCTGGTTTACAAAGATGAACAGTCATACCTGGTTTTGTTATAAAAGAGACCATTTTAAAGTTTCATACTTACTCTCTCAATAGCAGATAAGGGCATCATTTACCGAACTATCTGCTTTTCCTACATAATACTGTAACATTTTCATGTGCACATCTCAATATTATCTCAAGTTTCTGTCTTAGGCCAAGTGATCTAAATACAAAAAGAGTAGTTCCTCTACCTTGCCCTCCCACCTTTTTTCCCTGTCAGTAATACTTCAAGTTTCACATTCACAACCATTAAGTCATTTTGGACTTCTCCCTTTTCCTAAGGGCATTCAATCATTCACAAAGCCTCTGTGATTGTTAAATCACAGTAGATCACTTACCTGTCTCTTCCTTTCTTCTCTCACTATCTATACCATAATTTTAGGTCAGTTCTGCCATATGAGCTTTCAAATTTGTTTCCCACCCCTTTCCAAACCATCCAATAACCAACAACTATTAAAGTGTTGGTCTTCCTAGAATAGGATAGTCTCCACATCATCTCTTGACAAAACCCAACACAGATTCCCAACGATATATAGGATACATAATCTCTTTCTTAGTGTGTATGTGTTTCCCTCTTTCATTTTGCAAATCTCTGTAATTTTGTCCTACTTTTCCTCTGTACCTTTTTCTTATTCCTGTTCCCCATATTTCCCTGGCATTCCTTGTTTATGCTGTCAGTTCCACAGATCTGACCTTCTTTATCCTCCCACTTATCAAAATCCTATTCATATATCACAATCCAGACCAAATCCTCATTTTCAAAGCCCAGATTCATTTTCTTCATTTTTTTACCTATACCAACCTGATGTGATTCTTCTGTTTTCTGTTACCTTATAGATTTATTAAGCATGACACATATTTGAGACTTTTATAAATTATTATATTTTCTTAGTTTTCTTTTAACTTCCATGTGCTTTCTATCTTCCCAACTAAATAACAAGGTAACTAAGGAAAGTTACAGTATCTTATTCACATAATGGGTCTTGATTCTGGAGTCAGAATGCCTGAATTTTAGTTCTTATGCTATTGATCATTTATTGAGTGTAATCATGGTCTCAGTTTTCTCATCTGCAAAATGGAAATAAGAATGAGTTTTCCCCTCTAGGAGTTTTGAAATAAGATCACACACATGCAAAGTACTTAGAGTATCTAAAACTTGGTAAGTATTTGTTAAATGTTAGTTATTGACTACTATTATTCATCTTTCTTACCTCCAAAGGACCTAAGCAGAGTGCCCTGATCTTTAACCATGCTTAATCAATATTGAATGGAACTCAGTTGGACTGAATTGTAGGATAGAGGGTACTGTGTGGGTGGTATTTTGTGGAATGGGGAAACTATCTGCCATTACTAAAATCATGCCATAGGTTGTCACTTACTGTCAAATCCAGCCTAAATCCCTGCTACTCTCTAATCCTGCTCCAGAAACTTCTGAGAGTTTGGCCCAGTGAACAGAGGCTGTTTTCCTAGAACATCCTACCCTTTCTGGCAATAAAATCTGACCCTGCAGCAGAGAGCAGGTTGCTAGTTTTCCCAGGGTCCTCAAGGTGCTACGAAAGAATGTAAACCACAAAAGTCAGCCTCCTGTCTACAATTTTATTAAATAAGCCTCAAGATTGGCCTACTAAAGTGGAAAATGGGCTCCATTCGACACTTTCCTTTCATCTTACAGGTAGAACCAGTATGCTTATGGGCATCAGTCAGAAGGATGCTCTACCTGGGCTCGCATCAATAACAAAAGAGCAATACATGCTAATCAAAGAGATGGAGGCATTCGTGCTGTTCCACTGAGCCATATAAAGTCATTTTTTTCTGTAAAGAATATTAAACAGGAAACTATAAAGTTTGGGTCCCCATAAATATCATGGATACCACTACCATTAAGTAGCCAAAATTCAGGCTTAAGCCATCTATTAAGCCCTGTTGAAAACAATGCAGAGGCAAGAAATGATTCTAAAGATGAAAAATGTGATCAAAAGTGGTGTAATCTCAGATAAACACTCCAGTGTCGATTTTTTATTTTATTACAATAAACTGGATTATAATATCCAGCTCACCTGGCTGTGGTGACAATTAAATGAGATATAAAGCAAACTATGGACCAAGTGGCACATGGTAGCCACACAGTCCACGAGGATCCTCCCTTCTCTCCAGAGGCAGAAGCATCCTGCCCAGAGCTAGAAATGATGATCTTGGTAACTATTCCACAGGCAGGTGAATAAGATTATTTGAACATTTCTGAAATGTTGACCTAGATTGTTGGGTTCATAGAATAGGAAGGCTCTGGGCTCTCAGAGTTGTTCACACTTGCAACTTAGGTGCCCACCTCAGTACAGAAGGCTGTTTCTTCTCAATCTCCTGAAAGAGATCTGAATTTATTCTGGGTTTAACCTTGATTTTGACATGATTGCCATTTCCAACAAGTCCAATTTCCTTGTTGAAAGAAGTCCTTCCCTAGGGTGAAATCCCAATAGCCTCATTTGCTTAAATTTCCTTAATGGTCTTGTTTATGCAGGGTGTGGTTTTTCCCCCCTCGGTGCAGAATATAGATAATAAATAAACAACCACGGGAAACATGCCCTAAGAAGGGAGTTCGTTGATTCCCTTGATGCCCAGGGCATGATCCGTGTTGCTGGGCGGAGAAGGTGTTGACCACCCCAGGCGCACCCTCGGGACAGCTCTGCGGGAGCGGCGAGGGGAGGTCGGGACCCCTGGGTTGGGCCGGGAAAGGGAATGGGTGAGAGGGTAGGAGGCGCGGGAACCTCGGGCAGCCCCAGCAGCCGGGTAGAGCCCGACAGGTCCCAGCAACTCCCCTCACCCTTCTCCACGCCTCCCGGGTTTTCCCCCTGGCTCGGGGTTTCCTGTTTCAGTTCTCGGCGATCTCCAGCAGCAGGTGCTGGTTTGCCAACCTCGGCTCCAGAGGCGGCGAAGGAGAAGGAAAAGAGAGAAGGGGAGGAGGAAGCGGCGCGCGGCGGCGGCTGCCGGCGGGCGGGCGAGGAGCGAGGCGGCAGGCGGCCGAGGCGAGTTCTCTCTCGCCGGCGGAGCAGCGGCGCGGGCGGCGGGCCGAGCCGAGGGCCGGGGGCGCGCCCGAGCCGGGGCCCCGGCTTGCGGCCGGCTGGCCGGGCGGGCGGGCGGGCGGGCGGCATGGGGGAGCCTCCCGCTTGCCCTGCGCCCTAGCGGCTGCCGCGGCGGCCCAGGGCTGAGGCGAAAGGCGGCCGCCTGCCGCAGGGCCCCGGGGCTGCCCCGGCTCCCAGAGCATGTGATGGCTGCTGAGAAGAGACTGCAAGTAGGTTGAGCAACAGATCCCGGCGCGCGCGACTGTGGGGTGTGAGCTGTGCCAGCCGGGAGAGGGGGGCTCCGGGGCCGCGGCCCGCTGAGAGGGCGAGCGGACGGGCGCGGCTCGGCGCGGGGAGGGCCGAGCTGGCCGCTGTGGCCGCGGGCCCCGCCGCCCGCTCGCCGCTTCCTCGCGGGATTGGCCATGCCGGGTAGCGGCCCCCAGGTTTGTCCTCGGGAAGGGGGTTGGGGTGCCGACGGCGGCGAGAGGGACGCTGAAGGAATGGACGTGGGGAGGCCAGGGGGCCGGGAGGCCGCGTCTGGACGCCGGGCTGGGACCCGAGCGGCCGAGCCGGTTGATCTCCAGGCCCAGGCGGGTCGCACTGCCCGAAGTCGAGTCGCCGAGCTCCCGCCACTCAGGTGTCACGGAGCGGAAAGCCCAGCGCATCCTCCGCGGGCGGCTCCGGTCCCGCCGGGATTTCGGGCGAGGTGAGGCCGGTGTCCAGCCCCGCGGCCTAGGGCACTGGTCCGCTCTCTCCCGGCCGGGGGCACGGCGGCCGAACATGGAGGCGGGCTCCGGCGTCCGCGGTGGAAACGGACCCAAAGCTCTGCCGCTGCGGCTCGGACCCTCGCGCGCTCTTGGGGTGAGGCATCAGCCGACATCTCGGATCCGGCCCCAGCCGTTCGCTTTTATTATCTATCGCTCCATCCTACCACCCCACTCGGCCGGTCCTGATGAAGACCCCTCACCCCTCCCGCGTCCCTCCTTCTCCCTCTCTGCTCAGGCTCCAGCCCAGTTCCCTCTCACACCAGGCGTTCCTTTTAGCTCGGCTACTTCTCATGTTTAACTCCTTACAAAGAGGTGCTATAGATATAACTTGGAGAAATGAATCCCGCTTTTCTTCCTTAAACTGTTTCATCCTTTACCGCTTAAAGTCCTGAAAAACAGAGGTAGCTTCCAAGTACTGAGTTCTCTTAACTGCGCCTCTTGCCTTTTGGGTACCGGTTAACAATCCTGCATTGTGTTTTGTGGTAAAGAGATGAAACACTAATCTCGATTTAGGGAAAGTTTTCCCATTGGTTGCAAGACAGTTGGACTATCTCCAGGCCCACCAGGCGCTTATTGATTCAGTGTTTTTTTTGTTTTGTTTTTTTAACCACCTTAGAATAGATGCAGATATCCTTGGGCCTGAGTACTGTATATTCAGAAATTTGGGAAGGTTGTTCAGTTCTTATTTCCTCACTGAGTTTTTCATTTTCTAATGTTAATGTAAACAGAAAATAGGAAATATGCCTCAAATACATTTTTTGGACTTTCCAAAAACCATAGAAAGTCAGTACAGAGGGTTTGAGTTCCATTTATTTCATCTCTAACATAGGCCAAAATTCATTTAGTTTTAGTACCATATTCTTGAATTTTTTTGTGTTCTCTGATGTTTGAATATATACATAGCTGACTAAATATTTGTAAAATAAATTTTACTGTGACAAGCTCAGGAAGATGACTATTTTAGATTTGCCCCTCTATACACCTTTTTTCTAATGTGGCCTGCTTATATTAAGTTACCTAACTTAGTCTCCTTGCAGGTACCATAAAAATATCATAGTTGACTATGAATCCATAATTCAAAATGTTTGAATATCTTTATTTAAAGAATGGTTTTACTTTCAAAGTAAGTTGCAGTTCTTCTAGCAGCTCGTCATTGTAAATGTACTTAAACATTATAAGCGAAATAAAGTGAAATTTTTTTTTTCTGGGTATTGAACCCAGGACCTCCCGCATTCTAGGCACTCTACCACTGCTCTACTCCCATAGCCCAAAGTAAACTTAAAACAACAAGGAAGACAATTATTTTACACACACGCACCCCATTTAACAATCAAAGTCTGATGGAAAGTAGTATAATGGAAAATATTAATGGATAGAAAACAGACACTTGGAATGCTTGTATGCTGATGGGAGTTTTATTAGTCACTTCCTTTTACTAAATTTTTTGTTTTAATTACCAGAATAATAAAATATTCTATATTTCAGGCTTCTCTGGATCTATGTTTTGATGGGTTGCATCTGCCAAATTGGACCCCAAGTGATTAATAGAAATTGTATCTTTAAAACATTTTTTTCTCATTTTTTACTTTGCCTTGATTCTAGCAGCCCACAATGGTTTCTACATTTATTTTTTAATTAATATAATATATGTAAAGGTGTTATCATTTTATATCTGCTTAGTGGTTTTCATATATAAACTAGAAAAATTCTTTGATTCTGATTACATAGCAGTTTTTTAAAAAACAAGAAAAGTTTTGTCTTTTTAGAGTTGGAATATATTATTGTAAACTAATCTGCCAGTTACTGCTCATCTTGTTCCCTTGGCAAATAATTTAATATCAGTATAGTTGCTGAGTAAGACCCCTGACATCTAAAGGGATAAATTACAAGGTAGGATTCATGTGCATATACCTGGGTGGGAGCCATTTCCAAGTAAGTAATTGAGTCAAGGAGCTGTAGCAGGAAAGCAGATAGTGGATGGACCTGCATCTGAAGCTTGTGGCACATTGGAGTAGTGGGTGATTAAGAAGGCGAGTCTTGGGATATAGTTTGTAAGATGGTCAGCAAATAATATAAATATATTAAATCACTATTCCACATTTACACCTCAAATGTTGAGATTCTGGTTTCTGCATTTGATCTTAAATCTACCAAATGTTCTTTAAAAAAAAAAAAAAAAAAAAAAAACCTTTAAATGTTAACATACCTTATGGGCCTGCAGCATTTGTCCACAGTTATTACTAGCAGAGAGTCCCAACTTTATTCTCCTTAAAACAAAAATTAAGGTCTCTATAACAATAAATGTTAATAGATTAATCTTTTATTGTAAGGTTTAAATAATAGAATAGAATGATCTTACATGGGAGTTTGTTTCTAAAAAGATATAACATTTTCCTATATACTTGGAATTTTATTGTTGATAGCATTTTGAATTCCACCTTCCCATTCCTATATAACAAACTAAGGATTTTCTTATGACATTCGAAATATTTCAAACATTTCCTTCCTAACAATGGATTATTTTTATCTAATCATTCTATTGCAGTTAGACATGTGTGCTTTTCCCCCAATATTTTAGTATTATAATGATTTGAACATCTCAGTAAAAATTTTTTTCTTTAGTATATTTTACGGATGGATTCCAAGAAGTATGATCAAAGAGAATAAGCCTTAAAGTTTTTGATGGCTTTTTAACCAAAAGTTGTATTGATGTGTATATACCCATTAGCAAAGAGTTAGAGTGTTGATTTCATCCCATGTTTACACTCATTAAGTACTGACTTTTAAAATCTTTGACAATGTGTTAGATAAGCATTAATCTCTAATTGTAATGCTTACTTTTGTACTTATATTGTAAAGTACTGGCTACTGGCGTGTGGTACTATATTTTAAAGTACTGATGTGTTAATTAAGAAAAGTAAAGTATGGAGCAAACTTAAGTTCATGTGAAATCTCCTCACCCAGAAATAAGTCATGTAAATATTTTAGTCAAGATTGTTCCAATTATTTGCATTCATATTTATATAGTTTGCAGAATTTGTACATGAACTTTAAAGTAAAAACAAATGACAAGCATTTGTTTTTCAAATTAAGCAATTCAGAAGTAATTGCTTAATTCCCCATTTTCGAAATACTATATATTTCTTCATAATACTTGCAGATTAGATAAGAGCTGTTTCTTCCTCATTTCTGCTTTTTGTGTCTCTGCTCTTCATCTATAAAAAAAAAATATTACCCAGTGTATAGACTTGTCCTGAGGATTAACCAATGATCTATTAGTGATGGTTACGATGAACAACAACAACAATAATAGATGGATAAGAGATGGTTACGATGATCGTTACAGAGCAAATACACAACTGATAGTCAGGCATTTAAAAATTAACTTAGAATATACTATGTGATTGCTTGAGGAGGAATACACATTTGCCTTTTAAGAATATAATTAACTTCGATTACCTCCTTTAGCAAGGTAAGAATACTATAAACATGAATTTTCCAAAATACCTGTTTTTAAGAGGAAAACATTTTTCTCTGTTTTAAAAGGAAGAATAATTAGTTCACATTGTATTTTCCTGTTTTCAAATAATATATAGCCTGTGATATAAAATATTTTGAAAGGTAACAATAGCTAATATTTATTGTTCCTTAACTCTATGCTAGGCACAATTTAGAACTTACATTACGTAATATAGTTTGATAACAACTATATAAAGTGTATGCTGCGGTTTTTTATTTTCCTGCCTTGCAGGTGATGGAACTAGAGATGCTAAATAACTTGACCTAAATTATTTAGATTTCTAATTTACCCTAAATTAAATAACAATACTTCTATGCTGTTTATTTTAGGTGATGAGGTAGCAGGAATCAATTATTGATATTGATTCATAGCAATGATTTTTGTTCTCTCCTTGATATTAGCTGTTCCTTGCTGACATTGTCATTCCCTTCCTCTAATTTGCAGATGATATCTGCTGTGGATTGTGAAACTGGATGACAAGAAGCTAATAATATATCTGAAATAAAACTTCTAGGCAGTGATTATAGGAAGTTCAAATAGTCTAGATTGAGAAGTGAATGTTCACACTGTATGGAGAGAGCAGGTTAAGGCTGTGACCTAAGGTAGATACTCAGTTGAATTCTGGCCCTGCCATATTCTACCTATAACTCTAGGCAAGACTCTTAATATCTCTTTGATTACTCGCCTATGAAACACATTAATTTTGCAGAGTTGTTTTCTCATAATTCAAGATAATGAAAGTAAAAGTACTTAGCACAAAGAACAATTCAGTATTATGAAATGAATTAGCAGTATCCATTCATTTGATTGGACAGAGATTTTATTTATTTGTTTTGTTTTTCTACTTATTCTCTGGCTCTCAGTTATGTTCTAAGTGCTTGGAATTGCCAATAATGAAACTTCTATAAAATCAAGTTTACTTTTATTGTTACTAAAATGTCAGCTTATATTTTAGGTTTTTCAGAGGGCTTTCAAATCTATTACTTTGTCTTTTAGGATAAAGCTAAAATTAGTTTTTGTTCTTTGTTCTTAGTCATCTGTACTCATTTCCCATTCAAAATTGGTGGGCTTATTTTATCCTTATTCTGAGATTTAGTCTGTTTGAAATCTAGGCTTTTACTTTACAATTTAGTTTTATTATTTTGTACATCTACAGGGAAGTTTTCCCATATAATTGAGGCTGTCTCCTCATTGTTGACTTATGCTTTTTTAATGTTTGTTTTCTTGTTCTTTGGCCCCATTGAGTTAGTGAATTAAATACTTCTGAAATTTTGCTTTTATTTAAAATGACTAGTGCAGATCTATGTGCAATAAATGATCTGTTTTAGATAAAATACATTATTTCTATTTTTGCTAAGATAGAAAAGTGGCTTAAGTAATAAAAATCATGGGCATAATTGTGTTAAATTAGCACTATCATGCATAGGAAAAATAGTTTTAATGAGGAGGTGTTTTCTAAAATCCATTTTTACCATTTTGACTACTTCATTTTATCTTTTTAAATTAGATTTAGAATTTATTATTTTGGCGCATTTTATCACATTTATAAAATACAGGAAAAGTACAAAATGATAGTGAAATAATCTATATTTCTTGCTTAGATGTAACTTAAAATATTGGTGTTCTTGTTTTCATTTTTAAAAATTTCATTGTAAAAACATCCTTGTGAAAGTGTATGCATTGCTGGGCATGATGGTGCATGCCTGTAATCCCAGTGGCTAGGGAGGCTAAGACAGGAGGATCATGAGGTCAAAGCCAAGCCTCAGCAAACTCACCGAGTGCTAAGCAACTCAGTGAGACCTAGTCTCTAAATAAAATACAAAAGAGGACTGGGGATGTGGTTCAGTGGTCAGGTGTTTAATCCCAGGTATCCCCCCCAACCCCCTGAGTTTAATCCCAGGTATCCCCCAACCCCAGAAAAGTGTATGTATTATAGTTTTATTACTTGCTTTTCATAAGAATTTTCCTATGTCATTCAGTATTCTTTTAAGAGATTGTTTTTACTGGCTGAATGACATTCAGCATATCTTAAGTATTATAATTTGATCAAGTTTATATTGTTTTATATTTAGGTTGTGAGCAAACCAAGAAAAAAAGAGAAAGAAGACCCAAATAAAATTAGAGATGAAAAAAGAGATATGTTGCAGCTGTATCACAGAAATAAAATTATTAAGGCCTACTATGAACAACTATGCACAAACAATATAAGAAATCATTGATCATAACCAGTATTTTTTAGTTGTAATAAACAGTGTGATAAATGTCTGTGTATAGAAATCAATGTCTACCTAAGTATATTTTTAACACATTCCAAGATGTGATCATGAAAATTGCCCTCTAGGAAAGTTAATTAGTAATCTATCAGCAGTACATGAGTGTTCACTTCTTAGTTCTCATCACTATTTCTCCACAGTCTTTTTTGTTAATTTGATATACCATCATGAGTATAGTGCTGGAGTCAGAGAAATTGAATTTGCGTGCCTGTTAGGACACTTACTGGTTATGTATGTGATCTTGCGAAAATTCTCATTAATTTCCCTAAGCCTCAGTTTCTTTGCCTATAAAATGGTTATAGTAATTCTTATCATCATGGTACTACAATGATTGATTGTGGGTATTGATTAATAATGTATATTGAAGTATCTAATTCCTTAGCCATCCTTATTGTGATTTTCACTTATCATGTATGTAAACTAAATATGAAACATAAATTCATTTTATGTTTAATCTTGGGTCCCATCCTCAAGTTATCTCATTATGTGTATACAAATATTCCAAAATTCAACAACATTCAAAATCTGAAACATTACTGGTCCCAAGCATTTTGGATAAGGGATATTCAACTGTATTTTATACCTGCTAGTGGTTGATTTTTAAAAAGTTATTTATTTTATATAACCATTTGGTTACCTTACAGAATTCTTTTTAATATACTATTAGATAAATTATTAAGACGTAGTTCCAACTCTGTTTCAATTGTGTCTCTTTATTTTCGAGATACTTAATGACCCATTAATATGTGGTTTTTTTCAATATTTTTATTTTATACTTTTTTCTTGTCTTACTGCATTGGCTTAAATCAGAGACTAGTACTGATTAATTAGAAGCATTTAGGACTGCCTTCTGACTTTAATGGGACTTCTACTTTTCGAAATGCTTGTGACTATTTTCTAGTTCAGGTGTCCTTTGCTTATATATATATGTTCCAACAATATCTATAATAGTTAAATGTAAGAAACTTAAAAATAGCTTTGCATGTAATGGGGATTACCTTAAATTATTAAAGCCTTAAGGTCTTTTTGTTTTTATTTTGGTGGTGGTGGTGATTCTTGAGATTGAACCAGGGCTTCATATGGGTAGGTAAGCATTCAACCACTGACCTATACCCTAGCTCCCAAAGGATCTTTTAAGAAATATCTGCAACTATACATTTCTAATATTTAGTTATTATCTCTTCATTTTTAATTGAGCCAAATAGTCAACTATTATAACTCCAGTAAGGCTGAAAATTTACTAGTTTCATTCCATTTAATTATTCTATCCTTGTCTCAGTATTTTAAAATTTGAGACTTATTGTTTTCACAGTTGTCCACTTGTTATGTCATATCTATAAAATTTGGTTAAAAGTCAGTGACAACAGTTTATATCCTCTGGGGAAAAAAAAAGCTCTTCATTCAACTAAAGTCTTAAAGTGAGAGTTCCTGTGTCCCCCCTTATCAATTTCCTTATGCATCTTTGCAGAAAGCTGTTTGAAAACTACTGCCCTTCCCTCAAAAAAAGCTTCTAATAATTTACAAGCCTCCAAAATGCAGTGAAACCGAAACAAAAATTTTAAGAAACTGTCAAATCACATTGTGATACCATGAGATTTTTATTAAATATTTTTTGTGCTGAAATCCTAATTTAGCTTGCCAAAAAAATGATTAGATATAGCAAATATATACTACAGTAAAATATGGTAGCTACTAATCTAGATGGTGCCTTGCCTTCCTGTCCTTAGATTATTAAAAGTGTGCTCCTATACTTTTTTCTGTACTCTTCTAAAACAAGTCCATCCAATATTATATTTTAAAATATCATCTGTGAACTGATAATTACCACATTATCTCTTCAGTCTTGACTTCTGTCTTGTACACTGCTGCTTTGTAGAGAACTCTATTGGTATCTGAAACTAAAACTATCAACAAAACTTTTATCCCAAATCTGTTCCTTTCTTAGGAAATACTGTCTCCTTCTCAGCTGTGTAAACCAAAAATCTAGACACTCTTGATATAACATCTTTCACATCAATCCAATAAAAGCATTTAACCATTGCATGTAATGAGTTGGTTAACAAAGTTGTTTAATGTTAGAAAAATCTCTTAATGTATATTTTAAAACTTTCAATATACCATATAATTTACTTTTGTTAAATTTAGGACTTTTTTATATAAGTAAGAGTATATGTATATTTGATAAGTTTGGGTGTTACCTGTGGGGTTTTATTCAGAGTTATGCTAGCCTCACAAACTAGTTGGGATGCCTTCCATCTTTGGTGCCTTAGAATAATCTAAGAAACAGAAGAGAGGCTTGATGCTTTGAGGTTTTGCTAGAACACATTCATAGAACCTATTGATATAACATACTTTGACAGAAATGGAATGTCATATAGAAATCTTAAAAAGTTTTTATTCTTCCATGGTTATTCGTACTTGCAACTGCTTAAGTCAACTTTGATTATGGATTCTTAATTTATTAACATAATGTTTTATGCAGAAATGTTGACATTTGACCCATTTCATTGAATATTAAATTTATATTATATATTTGTAGTGTTCTCTGACCTCTTGGCTATACTTTTCTGAAGTTATTCACTCATTCATTTGTTCATTCATTCAGCATTTAGAACCAGCTCTTCATTTTATTCACCAAATCACTTGTTTTTGATTCTGAGTGTTGAACCCAGGGCCTTTGCATACTAAGAATGCATTCTGCCACTGAGCTGTACCTCTAATCCTTATTAACCAGTTTTACTTATTTTTGCTTCCTAATTTATTTATTTCTGCCTTTAATTTTATTCCTTTGTTCAGCTTTATTTGAATTATTTGCTCATATTAACCTTTCTGATTTAAACGTTTAATTCCTTTTTATATCTATTAAAAAATTTACATCATGGATTATCAGTTTGGCCACATCACATAGGTGAACATTTTATTATGATCCATTTCTAAATAGTCTAAAATTTTATTTTTTATAACAATAGAGTTAATTGGAATTTTATGTGAGTTATCTGTCTGCTTGTAACTTATTTTTTATGTATCATGCCCTACTCTCAAGGTTTAAATTTTTCTCAAGGCTTTGAAAAAATTGGTCTAGTGCAAATATCTGTATGTCAGCTTTGAAATCAAGTATTTCATGGTAAATTATTAAGTCAGTACTTGAGTAAGAGTCATTTTTTTTTTGTTGCTGTTGTTTAAATATTTATGTACCTTAGAGTTTAATACCATCATCATCACTGAAGGCCTGTGAATAAGAAAAATAAATCTTATGCTTTGGATTGTCAGGGCTTTTGTTCTCTTTGTGTAAGGACAGAATGGTATAACTTTCAAAATGAACTGATTTCCTAGCTTGTATTTAAAGCATTTGAGTCCTTAAATGGAGTTTCCCTACTAATCTACACACTTCTGGCCCTGTTGCACTCCCTTCTAGAGGTTTTCTGGGCATTAGAAGTTGAGAAGGTACCTGTAACTTTTCCATGATGACAACTATGCTCTCTTTATTAGTTTAACAGTGTATCAGTGAGTATTTTTTTAAAACTCCCACCCTTACTCCAAGATGGTTAGCTTTGGAAGTACAAATTAACTTCTCTTTCCTGTCCTGATTATGTATGGGAAAAATAAACTGACCAAAAGAATCAGAATTCAGCATTTAGAACCAGCTTCACATCTTGAGAATGGAGATTGGTAGTGATTCTAGTGACTCCTATAAGTAACACAAATAGCAAACTCCTAATGCATCACACACTACCCTTTTATTTCCCCATTAAGTTATGTACTTTTTAGTATTCTTGGAGGTCTTCTGATATATTAATGAGAGAGCCTCAGACTGGTCCTAGGGTCTTTAAAACCTCCCTTTTGAATAAGAACATCAGCAAGGAGCAAGAGGCAGCTAATGTTTGAAGTTAAATCCTGATCTCATAAATCAGAAAGATTTTCTATGCTGAGACTAGCCCCAGAGGATAGATGGTATATTTTTTCAAGTGTGATTTTTTTTAAAACAATAAGGAATCACCTTATAAGGGAAAAAAAAACTTCAGAAAATTGATTTTGTGAATTTGGTTGAGGTAGGATATTTTTCTGCTGGCCTGGCTGGCTGTGAAGCATGTACCAGGTTGGCAGCTGCAACTTAGCTTCTAGACCCACACATGCTGTGAAAGCACCTGAATGAAGATGTGGCAGGTGGAGAAAGCACTTTGGAACTCCTGAGTGACAGCCAGAAACCAGAATGTTAATTTGGCAAGTGTGCTACTGGGTGCTGAGTCTTGGGCCTACAGAGTCTTCAAAATAACAGGTAGATCATAAATGTTTATTTCCTACTTTGATAGCAAATGAGTGCTTAACTTTTATGTGCATTTTAATAGATTGAGTACTTACTTGATAGTATGCACCTAGTGTAAGCAAGGCAGTTCAACATAGATATACATATGTCATAATCTTGAAATGATTTTCATTTGTAAACCTATAGTATATAGAATTCTCATACTTCTCAATGTGCAATAGTCTCTTATTCAACTTTTTGTGTTACCTCTTAGAAAGACATTCAGAATTAGAAGGTCAAATAAAATGGTCACTTATTTTTAGAAATTCTTGTTTTGAACATTGATACATTTAATTGCCAAATGTTTACTTCCCTGTTAGTTTTTTGTTTACCAAACCCAATGATTTAAAATTTTCTTCCAAGAATGAGAAGTGGGGTAAATTGGTTCTAACTCCCAGCCTCTTAACTCCTGCACACATGTGCGTGCATACACTCATACACACACACACACACACACACACACACACACACACGGGAAGTAAGGTGCAAGGATAAAGAAGGAGGTTGAGACTAGTAGATACTAAAATTTTATATTTAACAATTTCCGCAACCATTTTATCAAAGTATCCTTATAATATCCACAGAATATTCCTTATCTCAAGAATTCTTCACATTTAAATGTTTAATTATTTTAACCATTTAAGTGTCTTAACACTCTCACTGATCTTTCTTTTGGAGTTTGGATTTTTGGTGGGAAAGATGTTGGAAGGAGTAACAAGAATGGAAGTAAACTGCCAAATGGCAATGTGAAGCCTCTAGGAATCTGCAGTGCTGGGAAAGAGTAAACAGGCTTAGAAAAGGAGGTGGAACAGCAGCAAAAATTAACCTTCTGCTCCCATGACTGGTAGTTCCCTGCCAGAGGCCTTTTTCCTTTCCTCTCTTTACTCCCATTCCATCTTGGCCTACTGAATCTTATGGAGATTAGGAAAGAGTACAGAGTTGAGGGTTGAAGGCTGGTTAGTTTTACCAGAGAATTATAGGATAAAAGAAAGTCATTGGTTTCCTGATAGAACCAGGTCTGTTGTTTTCCCTACTTTACTGTTTTCCTTTCTTTTTAAAGTTATGGTCTATTATTCTTTTTTATACACATATGTGCACACACATATCTTTCATCTCCTGCTGCACTGAAACTATTATTTTAAAGTTTTTATACCCAAAAAAGGGGAGAAAAGACTTCTTTTGAAACTCTTCTATTGCTTTCTACCACCACCCAAAATATCTTTCTGTATCTTAATCTTTTCTTGCCTAACATATGCCATCATCTCTTTTTCAGCAAAAACTTATATCTTTACCAGGCATTTTCAACCTGTGTTCCATTGGTTCTGTGATGCCTGATGGGAAAAATTTACATCTTTATTTTCATATCCTCTAATTGAAATTTAGCATTTCTCTCAATTATAAATGTAAGCAACAAGCCCAATATTAATAGCAGAAATCATATTCCAGTTGAAGTAAATACCCTGAAGTATCATTTGCATTTTTTTAAAAAAATTTATTTGTAGATGGACACAATACCCTTATTTTATTTGTTTATTTTTATGTGGTGCCGGCAATGGAACCCAGTGCCTCATGTATGCTAGGCAAGTGCTCTACAGCTGAGCCACAACCCTAGCCCCTCATTTGCATTTTTAACTATTTCTAAATCGTGATAGTTTTTTAGATCTTCTGCTTCACCTTTTTATTTTAATGTGTTAATAAAAAGGCATATATTTCACTGTTTCAGTTTTTAATATTTTAATGGCTATACTTCAGTATAATTGGCTTCCTTTGAAATGCAACCCTGTGTTTTTGTTTTACATATTTAAAAGCATTACTTTGAAAAGAGTCTGTCAAAGGTGTCTGTAGCACAAAAACATGGTAAAGAATAATTTCCCATTCATTCCACCTCTTTTCACTTCATAGAAATAACTCCCTCAATATCAAGATCATTGTTCTGTCATGTGTAACTAATTAAAACAAATTAAAAAAAAAAGAAATAACTCCCTCAATGTCCATTATAGCCTTTACTCAAGACCTCTTCCCTGTCATTATGTAATATATTTGTAATGTTTGTCTCATTTGATGCCATCAGGTGTTTTTTTTTTTAAATGACTCCCCTTTTTCTTTGGTATCAAATCCTAACTAGACTCATTGACTCTATCTTAGAAAGAATCTCATTTTTTCTCTGCATAAATTTAGCTATTGGTCACCTTTTGCCACCCCAAAACTAATAAAAAGTAATGCAATTGGAGTTATTATCCTAAAACATTTTAAAAAGCACATCTCAGAAACCTATAGTAGTTCCCCATTACCTTTCTGAAACATGGGTAGCAATATACCATTGCCCTTTTAAAAAACTTAGTAGTTCCCATTACCAAAGTTGAAATTCCTCAGTATAGTATTCAAGACTTACTATGAACCAGCCACATCCTGACTTTCTAGCCACTTCTCTAGCTATATTAATCAGTGTTTTATATGTTTTATCATCTCTAAGACCTCTGGATCTTTGGTCAGTGCTCCTCTGTAGGCAACAATTCTTTTATTATTGCCTTTCCCTATTCTTCTCTTCCCCTTCAAAAGACACATCACCATATAGTGCATATAGGAATGTGTCATCACTGTCATTTGTGCATATATCGCCTTGCAGAACCTTCCTACATCTGAGGCTATGTCTTTGTCTCTTGTACTCTATGACATATCTCTATAAAGAATACTAATTTTGGCATACCCTGTATTATGCAGATTTTCATTTATCTGGTTTTCCTAATTATGTGCTCCTTAAGCATAGCAACTGTATTCATATTTGTAATCTCTCTCCTTCACTTAGCAGTAATCCTTTCTCATGGTTACCATTCAAATAAATGTTTCTTGAGTGAATAAATGAATTAGTTTTCATTTAACCGCTCACTTGGTTTGACCACATGATCATTCTATAACTGCCATTTTCCTGCCTTTCTTCCAAGTATTACATTTAAACTGGATAGGATTTTGAAATAAAATCTGATTAACTAGCTAATATCTATAAAATGCTCTGTATTTAAGTTATATTACCATCAATAAGATAAACTCAATATAGGAATCATTTTTTAACACAAGTAATTTTGTCAAGTGACAATTATTTTAGGGGAAAATTGTTATAGCTTTAACTTTTTTTATTCAGTATAATATTTTTAATGTTTATTCAAGTTTTTGCTTATAAAACTAGTTCCTTTGTATACATTACAATTCTTAATACACACATATACCACAATTTTTCATATCTCTGTTTGTATATAAGGTATGTTGATACCAACTTCAAATCTTCTTACATATATTTTGTATAATGATGACCATCACATTCCCCTATCCTTACTATTCCCCTTCCCCCTCCCTTTTCCTCCCACCCCTCTTCCCTATCTAGAAATAATCATCCTCCCATGCTCTCCCTCCCTATCCCACTTTGAGTCTCCCCCTTTATATCAGAGTAGCTTTAACTTTTTAATTGTTAATTTATAGATCTTTGCAGGAAGCTAACTTTGAAGAGTATATAAATTAAGAGTTTTATTTAGGAAAATTCTGTGACTAGAAATTAAAAGATTAATGAAATTATATTATGGGAGAGGTAGAGAAAGATGGCTGCTCTGTCTACAGCCATGTATTTTAAAATAATACACACTATCTGTATTGTTAAACCAAAATCAAAGTTGTAATATTTTTTCTACAAAAGAAGCTCTTTATTTTCTTTCAGGTGTTTATTATATTCTCTTATTATACTTACATTTTTGTCTCTTCCCTTCACTCCTGTCCACCATTAAATTACTATATTTTTTTCTAAATCACTATGGTCAACAATTTTTATATTCACATTTTTAACCAGTTGGTAACATTTTCTAATTATTTCATAAGCCAATATATTTTATGGCACTTATTTTCCAGTAGATACGTTTCGGTTTTCTGAACTAGATATTATGTCCCCTTCCCTTTAATAAACATTGTTCTACATTATTTATTTTGTAAATTCATATGGTAAATAATCATGAACAAAGGAATAGAGTAGGGTATTTGAGTTCCCAAGTCACTTGATTTCTTGTTTCTATTAAATGTGTGATAAGAAAAGTTAGTGGACACAATTACAGCTTCTGCCTGCACAATATTCTTTCTTCTAGAGGATGTGGGGAAAAGGGTACACTTGTACATTGCTGGTGGGACTGCAAAAGGGTGCAGCCAATATGGAAAGCAGTATGGAGATTCCTGGGAAAGCTGGGAATGGAACCACCATTTGACCCAGCTATCGCCCTCCTCGGACTATTCCCTGAGGACCTTAAAAGAGCATGCTATAGGGATACTGCCACATCCATGTTCATAGCAGCACAATTCACAATAGCCAGACTGTGGAACCAACCCAGATGCCCTTCAATAGATGAATGGATAAAAAAAATGTGGCATCTATACACAATGGAGTATTATGCAGCAATAAAAAATGACAAAATCATTGAATTTTCAGGGAAGTGGATGGCATTAGAGCAGATTATACTAAGTGAAGCTAGTCAATCCTTAAAAAACAAATGCCAAATGTCTTCTTTGATTTAAGGAGAGCAACTAAGAACTGAACAGAGGAAAAGAGCATGAGGAAAATATTAACATTAAACTGAGACGAGTGATAGGAGGGAAAGGGAGAGAGAAGGGAAAGTGCATGGAAACGGAAGGACACCCTCATTTCTATACGAAATCACATATACAAGGTTGTGAGGGGAAAGGGGGGGAAGGGAGAGAATGGAACAACAACAGATGAGATAGAGAGGGAAGATGAGAGGGGAGGGGAGGGGGGATAGTAGGGGATAGGAAAGTCAGCAGAATACAACAGTCACTAATATGGTATTATGTAAGCATTGTGAATGTGTAACTGATATGATTCTGCAATCTGTATTTGGGGTAAAAATGGAAATGCATGACTCATTTAAATCAAATGTATGGAAGATGAAAAAATAATAAAAAAAAAAGAAACAAATACTAAAAAAAAAAAATATTCTTTCTTCTATATTAAAAAGGAGAGAACTTTCAGAATTGTATCAAATAAAATAGTGTAAATTGAGTTTTCTTTTTTGAACTACAGTTTTACTTATAATCTAAATATTTTTAAATATACACTTTTGCATTTCCTATGTGATGGGTACATTTCTAAATTATATATTTATTAACTAATTTTATCCTCATAATAAACCTGTGCTGCCAGTAGTGTTAAGGAAACTGAGACAGAAGTTAATTAACTTCTCCACTTGGTTAGTTTAGGGGAGAGGACGTGGTATGGTATTGGTTCTTATATCCATAAATTATAAAATCACCCTCTTGCTCATCTCTTTCCTTTGGAATCCATGTTGGAATAAATTGTACTATAAAATTAAGTATTTTGGGAAAGTTCTGAAAATATCAGTAAATCATGTCTTAAGAAATAGTGATGCCTATAGAGGAATAAGAAGACTAAATTAGTTTAGCTCTCTTTGGCAGTGACCATTGAGAAATAGTTTTGGATGAAATATTGTGTACCTTTTAAGTCAGCAAAATAATAGTGTATTGTAGCAAAGCAAATAAGTTACAGAAAATGATTTGAGTTTTAAGATTATTGATACAAAAATTCTCACTAAAATATATATTTATGCTGATATTTCACTAAAATGTCATCATGTTTCTATTAATGTAATTCACAGTAAGAAAAAAAATTATGTACTCCATCTTAATAGATCATTTTATTGTAATCCAAATTCCTAATTTTTTTCTTTAAATCATGTAGAAAAAATTTTTTGTACATGAGGGGCAGGAAAACTCATTTTAGCCTCCTTTATAAGGACATTAATCCCATTCATTGAGGGTTGAGGCCTCATGATTTAATCACTTCCCAAAGGCACCAACTCTTAATACTATCCCATTGGGTGTTAGGTTTTGACATAAGAATTTTGCAAGGGTACCAACATTTAGATCATAACCCTATTACATGTTTCCTTTCACTTCATTAGGTATTTGCACAAGTATCACTTTATCAGTAAAGCTTTCTGTTATTCAAAGTTGCAGTCACTCAATATCTGTTTATTATTTACATTCTCTCCCATGCCCCTCCATACACACTTAACTGTAACCTTGGTTAGAGAAGGGGACTTGACTTTGTTCTTGTTCTGTCCTCAATGAGTGGCAACTATGATGTTCCTGTTTGTTGAATGAAACTGATGTTAAAAATTATGGATAAGATGTATATGTATTTTGAAGAGAGGGAGAAATTAGTCAATTCTTGTGATTCTTTATAGCTTTGACCTATTAAGTTCCCACAAACAATGAATTAATGAATACTGAACCATTTCTGCCAGAGAAAATATAGCAGTTCTTTTCTTAACCCATGAAAGATATATTCCAAGACCCCCAGTGAGTACTTGAAACCGCAGATTGTACTGAACTCTATGTAAGAATTGTGATACCATGTCAATTAATTTGATAACCAAGTAGCTAAATGGCTGAATGGTGGGTGGTGTATATAGAGAGGATACTCTGGACAAAGAGATAATTCACATCCCAGGTCCAACAGAGCAGAACAATGCAAGATTTTATCACACTACTCAGAATGACATAAAATTTAAGATTTGTGGATTGGGGGCTGGAGTGTAACTCAGTGTAAGTGCACTTACCGTAGCATGTGTGAGGTCCTGGTTTTGATACCTAGCACCACCAAAACAAACATCATCAAAAACATATGTCATATTTTTAAAAATGTATGAATAATTTATTTGGGGAGTTTTTTAAAATACTTTTTTAGTTGTAAATGGACACAATATCTTTTTTTTTAATTTATTTCTTTATTTTTATGTGGTGCTAAGGATTGAACCCAGTGCCTCACATGTGCGAGGCAAGCACTGTGCACTGAGCCACAACCCCAGCCCTTGGGGAGTTTTTTAATCTAATATTTTCTAATAGCAATTGACCATGTGGAGGTAAAACCATAGATCAAGGGCACTACTGTAGAGGTCAGAATATTTATCAGTTCATCAGTATATAACCTTGTTATATGTGTGTTTCTTGTTATATGTGTGTTGAAAGATACTATATTGATGATTCATTAACATTGAACTCATGGCCAACAGCAGCATAAATCATGCCTGAACCAAGTTACACATGTATTTTTCCATAAGGCACCTCACAGCCTTTTGGCTCTTCGGAACACTAGATAATATTTCAGCCCAGTTCATCATTTTAAATAGCCTGTTTACTAACAAGAATGGGGAAAAGATAGCACTAGATAGACCATCCAAAAAAACCCTTCCTTATAGTGTAAGACTTAAAATATGAAAGCATACCTTCATGTTGCTCAACCTTTGCTGGAGGTCTGTTGACCACCTCAAATTTTTCACAGTTGTGCTTGTGTACAGTGTGACAGCACCACAAGTATGTATTTGTGGGTTGCAAGTAAATTTTAGCAAATAGGCAAATTTGCAAATAGTGAATAATGCGGATCAACTGTATGTCATTCTCTCAATAAATGTTAGGTGCTTTGTTTCCAGAATTATGCACTAGTAAACATATACGAGACCCTGTAAGAAAAACAAATAATTTAAAGATGAATTTGCCAGTGTTCTGGGAATGGCTTCATGACAGAGTTGGATTTTTAGCTAAATATTCAATAGTAATGAATAGCATTATTGACAGGTGAAACTGTGGAGAAAGAAACTCAAAGTCATTATTCTTAAACTTGACTACATATTAGAATCAGCTGGGAAGCTTTTAAAATGCCTATGCCCAGACTTCACCTAAACCAATAAAATTAAATATTTATAGGTGGGACCTTGGCATTAGTATATTTTAAGTTTCCCAAGATGATTCCAGCGTGCAGCCAGAATTTACCACATCACTACTTTAATTGCTTGAGTTTGGCTGAAGTGTAGGATATGTGAGGGAAGTAAACAAATCTGGAAAAAAAGATTTGGGCTCAAGTATTGAAATGGTGTCACTTATTTAGCACATATTTATTTATAGTACCTACTGTGTGCCAGGCACTCTTCTTAGTGTAGAACTACATAGGAAAACAAAAGAAGTTTATAATTAAATTACATTGGTAGCTCTTCAAGATGATTCATACTTTAGATTTAACTTCTAGTATATGATGCTTTGTATTTAGAAGGAATCTTGTTCTAAATGCTCACAATTTTTAATATCTAAATTTTGACATATAACAGAACTCTATAATGAAAAAATTTGTTGCAAGTTTTTGTGCTAACTTCATTGAGTGTTTTTCGAAACAACCATTCATTTTTTAAGCCTCTTAATGCTTTTTATTTTTCTTGTACAATAGGACACTGGTCTAAAATCAATAGTATACAGTTATGTAGAATCAGTATTATGAGGCCACAGACATTTCATTTCCCCATCTTATAAGAATTGATATAGAGGGAACTGGTTTCTATGTTGATTCTTAGTAAGAATTATTATTTAAATCAAGCTTATAATTAATGAAGTAAATTTATTGGGTTATAGTGTGTTTGAAGTTCCTTTTGGACTGTTTGCTCTGTATCATATTTTTTTCCATAGTCACTTTACAAGCATTTAATATACTACTTGCACTCTCTTCTAGACCATTAATAAGAACAGACAGACCTACTAATGATATAGCCCTCTTTTAAATGTGATATAATCATTCTTTGTAGCCTGTCAGTTTCCTTTTTAACAATGCTTTGGGTCTAGCTGTTTTAAAGTAGTTTGTCAAGTTCAATTATTGAACACTTAAAGAACAGTATGTATATATGAATCTTCACATGATAGCAGCAGCCTGAAGATACAATGTTCACAAATGAATGCATACCAGGTGGAAAGTAAGGAATGTTATTGAGTGGCATAGGAAGGAGAGATGAGACTTATTCTTATGTTCTTATTGGGCTTTGATGATGATGTTGTGAACATTATCATTAGTAAAAGCAATATGATGTCATGTAACTACCATTCTATTATTTTAAAATTCAAAGAATGTCTTATGAACATTTTATTTTTTATAAAATTTATGCATTTTGTTCATCTTTTCCCCATGGTTTCAATTATACTCAATATAATTATGAGTGTTTTGTTACCATGCTTTCTGCTTCTTTTAAAAGTATATATGTTTTTTTTTTCCTCATGGATTTTCTCCATTTCACTCCTCCCATATATTACTACTTCAGAAATCTGCATTTTGTATGCCATTTGTACTCCCTGCACATTCTAGAATTCCTTGTTTCTTGGGCATTTACAGATATTATTAGGAATTGAAGGTCCTCTTTTTAAAAGGTTTATTTACTTAATGAATTTTTTAACCACTAAGTGGAAATATAAATATTTTCATTGGAAAAAATATTTAAATTAAATTTCATAATAATGGATTATATTGTCATTGTAAATGATTATAGAAGAGTTTCTTTATCTTTAGACCAGAGGAAAATAACACTGCCTTTGTGGATTTATTTTATACTTATCTCTAACCCCCAAACAGAGGGTTATCTACTCTTGACATGCACTGAAAGGTGTTCATAAACCTTAAGAATTTTGACTTTGAGGAGCATTATCTACCTTTCTGTGACTTTTTTTTTTTCTTTTAAGTACTGGGGATTAAACCCAGGGGTGCTTAGCAACTGAGCCATAGCCCACTTTTTCTTTTTTGTTTTGAGACAGTCTTGCTGCATTACCTAGGGCCTTGCTAAGTTGCTGAGGCTGGCTTTGAGCTTGGGATCCTCCTGTCCCAGCCTCCCAAGTCACTGGGATTACAGGTGTGCACCACTGCACACTGTCAGTTTTGTTACTAAATTTTATCTTCCTTTCTTCTTTTTTTACTTTCTTCATATTTATTATCAAAGTGGTCTAAGTTCATGTATATAGTCATTATTTACCCCCCTTTTAAGAGTTATTTATAACAAAACTTTTTATTGTTTAGTATAGAGTTTGAGGCAGTCTTTATCCTGCCTTAGTACTGAACCAATAAAGAAATAAAGGATCCATAGCAGGAGACCAAAATAGCAGCTGTTTTTGTCCATAGAACTGTTAGGGAATATGACCTAAGAGAACAGGATAGAGGATTTAGTAACACTGAGCCCCAGAATCAGAAATATATAATCATTTAGTCTCAGGGAATGCTAAAGAAGAAATCAACCATGTATTGTTCTTCCCACTGGTGGCTTATCCTGAAGAGAAACATGCAGTATAAGGAGCTGAGCTTTGCTTGCACACATGTTCTTCCTAGGTTACCCATCAGATAAGTCACACTCAAGTGAGGAGGCAGAAGCTGCAGTGTTATTCTTATGGATGTTTCTGTAGTTGGGAAGTCAAATTCAAAGAAGAGTACAGGAAAATACCTGTCCTCTTTTTGAAACGCTTGAGCTTCCTTGAGTGTTGGAAGCAGCTCTAGTGGCAGCACCAGGGCTACAGGAACCCAGCCTTAATCTAAAGGCTCTTTGATAAGCCTACCTTGTCACACAGAAAATAAAAACTAGTGGAATAGCATTTTTGTTCATATGAATGCCTGCATTCATATTTGCAGGGGCTTGGTTTTTTACTGCCCATATTTTGCACTGAAGGGTCTTCCAGAGATTAGCATACTGTGATCATGGAAGAGTGAATGTTTCTGTTCTCAAAAAGCTTGTAGCCTGCACCCAAATGCTAAATTGTGCCATATAGACCACCAATGTTACAGAAATTCAAATAATTGGAGATAAATAAAAACTAGACTAACCTAAGCAGGATTTAAGGAAAAAATAAGCCTTGAGCCAGGTTTAGAATGACAGATATGGCTGGGTAAGTGGGACAGTACAAGAGAAGACTTAATAATAGGGGAGAGTTTAGCATCTTTGACTTCCTTTTGCTGTTCTTTCCCCTAAGTAAAGTGAGAAGTAAAATTATAGGGCCAGAGGAGTCTCAGGTTGTGGAACCTTGAAAACAGAACACAGAACCAGGATCTTGGGATTTGCAAATGAGTATTTGTTTAGCATAAGAGTGATGTCATTGAAAATTATTTTGTCAGGGAAATACTTACGAATTATTTAAATTATTCAAAAGAGAAAAATAGAGAAACAAGTAATCTAAGCCTGAGGAGGGAATGCATATATACTCTTAGGGATGCTGTAAGAATGAGAAATGCGAGAAGAGAAACATAATCGGGATTTGATTAACTGGAATTGATATATTAAATCGATGAAGCAGAAACATAC
This sequence comes from Callospermophilus lateralis, assembly GCF_048772815.1. Classification (NCBI taxonomy): domain Eukaryota; kingdom Metazoa; phylum Chordata; class Mammalia; order Rodentia; family Sciuridae; genus Callospermophilus; species Callospermophilus lateralis. Next base: position 117,477,465 of record NC_135306.1, on the reverse strand, counting down.
AAAGGTGAATGAACATTCAAGAATGTGCTATTGCAACAGTGATGGGGTTCTTTAAAGAAATTCAGTCTTAGATATGATATAGATCAGACATGAAAACTGAGGCCAAGCAGTGCCTGTTTTCTGCCAGGACATGAGCTTATTACATACTTTATTTTTATAAATGTGAAAAACTAATCAGAAACAGGGATTTCATTTTGATTAAATTTTATTGCTCTTTATTTTGTTTTGTTTTTTTATATTTTATTTCTTCACTCCTTACACATTCTTTCTTTTTAAAAGTAATTTTGATGGATTTTATGGGACCCATAATCTCCCTGTAATATGTTTAATGTTATTTAGTAGCAGATACCTAATGTTTTTGTCCACCTACCTTTTTCTCCCTCTCTGCTTTTGTTAATTTCACTCCATGAAATGAACCTCCAGTCCATCTCTATATCGTTCTAGTAAGATTGCCAGTCATGGCCCCACATATCTCTGGCCACAGTAATTGGACAAAGAAGTGAGTGTAAGACCTAAACTGTTCTGCTCAGATTCTTGTCTCAGAAATTAGAATTGTGAATGAGAACACAAGAAGGCCTACAAGTAGGTAGTGCTGAATCATCAGATGGAGGTATTCTAGAAGCTCCACAACCAAAACCTTTAGTTCTGACCTAGTCTCTGGCCTTCCTAGAACTTGAATGTTGAGTTCTTCCTTTGATCCTGTGAACTCTTCTGTATCCTTTCAATAAATTTTCCGAGCCCTGTAAAAAAAAAAAAAAAAAAAAAAAAAAAAAAAGAGCTAGTCAGTCTAGGTTTTGCTAATAAAGAAGTATTAAATTAATATTTAATTTACCTTTTTTTCCTTGCCATTTTATTTATTATTGGCATTACTTAAGTATTTTTAGGAGCAAATATAAGTTCTACTAAAATATGATTTCTGATATTTCTTTCTTTTGTTGTCTTTCTTATTATCAATTTTTAATATACTTTTTTTCTACCCAATAAGAATATTTTTCAGATTATGGGCTTGATTTAATATAAAACCATTTATATTTGATGATTTACTTTAAATATATGATTCTAGTTACAGTTGAGATCTTTATGATTAAAGATAAAACTGTCTTTCTAGCATATATTTGAGTGGATCAAATTCAGGGCTGGATCCAAATATGGGTTAATGTTGGAACTTTCATGTCTGCCTCTTCTCTGAAAAGTGGTATGGTTTTGAGTGGCAGAAGGAAATTAAGAAAATATCTAATTTTATACAGAATATCCTGGAATTAGCATATTACAGATGATGGTCCTTGACACAGCTGATCCTATGACTTTCTTTTAACTAGTGCTATGGGGTGCTATAGATATCTACAACAATGTGTCTAATTCATAAAAGCATCATTTTGTGATTTAAAGTTAACCTTTAACAATTTTCAAATAACAGTCAGAAAAGTAGTTTTATATATGAAAGATCTTATGACCCATCTAGCTGCCTAATATAATTTCTGGCTTTGAGAATTAGTGCTCAGTTGATTTTGTTCTATTCTTTTACTCTATTATGTGTATGTGTTAGCCTTTTTTTTTTTTTTTTTTTTTGGTTGGCTCATTCAATTTTTTTTATCTCAAAAATATTAAGATTTTGTTTAAAACCTTTCAACCTTTGGAGGACAATTGGGAGGATTTAATGGAATAATCTTAATTCCATGGTGTTATTGTTAAAGTAAAAAGAGATTCTATGTTAAAGGGAAATGATTCCAATCTTAAGAGAGAGGTACCAGAAAGCTTGTGTCACCACTGACAAAAGAGAATTGATTTCAAACACTAGTCTCAAACTCACTTCTTAACATTCATGCCTCACAAAAAATAGAAAACCCATGTTAGAACCACACTTGGCATTGACAAATTTTAATAAACTCCTCAAACTACACTAGTTCCTTTCTTTTTCTTTCCCTGTCATAAGTGTGAGCTGTGTTTAGTCATTTATTGCAGTGACCCAAACAGAGCTCAGTACAGCTGTTTGTACTTGCCTGTCAGTGGGAAGTAGACTAGGTCCATGTGACTAAGAAAGCCCAAGGAACCCTTTTTTTCACCTACAGATGTTTTAATGTGCTTAACATTATCTAATACTAGCAACTGAGATGGTCTAAATACCACAGCAGGATCTGATTAGCTTTTTCAGATCGCTGCCTTTATTTGCTGTTTGCAAAAAAAGCTTAATCCAGTGCTATAGATCAGGCTTCCTGCTGAGCTCTTGGGTAGTTTTCTCTCATTCTTTGTGTTCACTGTGGCAGGCTGAGAAGATTCCTCCTCCTCCTGAATTAAAGCTATAAAGTAGTAACTATAGTAGCAAGGAATAAAGAGAAGGAAGAAACCCCAAGGGAAAAGAGAAGACTGTCTATTTGTTCGAAATAGTTTCCTTTTTATATACAAAAGAAAAAAGTTTTAATATGAGTTTGTAAATGTGACCTTATTGTCTTTTCTAGTCAGTATGTAACTACTTAGGTTTTTAGGTTTTGGTTGCAACTAATTTCCATGTAAACTATGTTTTTCATTTGTATTTTATTTAACCACATTAGTATTACGAAGAATTACAGTGGACTAGTCACAGCATTGACCTCATTCCTTTCAGGGATGACACCTTTTTTACTCATGAGATTTCAAGAAGAACTACCATCCCCATGGGGAGGAGGGAGAAATAAAATTTTTTATTTATTTCTGTGATATGCTTAGCCCAAAAAGGGAAATTTGAATTCTGTGTAATTTACCTTGTAATTCACAATAAACTATAATGTTAGAGATGCTTTACCCTGATCTTTAATGGCGTATGATATGGAGCATGGACTTAAGTATTTCACTAACATTAATTTAATGCTTGGCAGAAAAAGATCAGTTCTTGCTTTAGAAATTAGTTTGACATTCGGAATCTAGTAATTATTGAGTTCAAAAATAGTTTTGCAGACTTAAAAATTTTCCAACAATTTTGGAAAGGCATTACTTCAATAAAATATTAAGCTCTTTTGCAGAAAAATAATCTATAGGCAAATGGTGATCTACAGTATCATACTTTATATTTTACTTTTCTTTCTGGAAAAAATAATTTTTAAGGTTTTAGTAGGCATAAGGAATGGTTTTTTGAGATCACTGGAAAATCTTAACCATATAGAACAGATTTTCCTCCTGTTTACTAAATACAGACCATGTGATTTGCATTTGAGTAAACACAAAAAGGTCAGGAACAGGAGTCCCAAACAAATATTACCTTTTCCAAGTATTCACAAGTGATCATAATTGTGAGTAACGTCTGTATTTTATGTGATAAAGTGAGATTGATGTAGATCCTCAGGATGTTTTGACTTAAGTTTTTGATGTTTAGATAAGTTCATGGGTCATTTAATGAAAAGGTCTGGACACTACGTAAATCAGCCTGTATCAGAAAATTTTATGTTAAAGGCAGCTCTTTGTCTTCACTCTTTCAATTTGTACTGGATTAAAAAAGGAGTGTGTGTGTGTGTGTGTGTGTGTGTGTGTGTGTGTTCATATCGCATAAATAAGTAGTAAGGCAGCTATAGATTCTTTTTTCTTTAATAGGGAAATACCCTCATAATGCCTATGACATTTACATTTTAATAGAATTTTTCAAGCAGGCCTCAAAAGCAGGTAGCACATAGTGTTATAAGTGCTGTAATATGAAACAGATATGAATCAGAGATAACAAGCTTCCTCACCTTGGGGACATTTTTGTACACTTTAGACCCTTCAAAAATATCACAATATTTCTTTTTAGTGTTAATTTATTCTAAACTGAAATTTGAATATTACATGTTATAAATGTTATGAAATATAAATACTTTCAACAGGTATACTATGCTGTATATTAAAACAATGAAAGATTTTGCATATAAAATTATATGTCTAACTAGTATCCAAAATAAAGAATTTCACAGTGTTACTTGACCTAGATAAAATGGGCCATTTCCATGATCTTAGGTTGAAGTTAAATGGATTTGTTTAAATGTATAGTATACATGACTAATTTTACACAAAGGTTTCTCTCTCTCTCTCTCTCTCTCTCTCTCTCTCTCTCTCTCTCTCCCCCCCCCTCCCTCTCCCCCTCTCCTCCCTCCCCCCACTTCTCTCCCCTCCCCCTCCCCCCTCACTATTCCCCCCCTCAGCTTTATTGTCTTGCAACACATTAGCAAATACTTAAAAATACAGATTTCCCACTATTGCCAGGGAAATAGGTTTACTATAACTTTCTGTCTCATTTCACCACTACCTCATTTATTAGAGAAAAGGGTTGCTACAATAGTTAATTGCTCCTTTGACACACCTCATTTTCTTTATTTCTGAAATAAAAATGAAAAGCTAATAGACTAGTGTATAGCCTCAACTTTTTGGAAACATGCAACTTTTACTGCTTTAAAACACAATTGGTTTCTTTGTTTCATGCATTAAAAACAAGGAGGAAAAGCTGAAGTCTGCCCAAGCCAGGTGTTTCTTGTTGGCAGCCTGCTCCCTAATGACTCTGCTCTCATATAGCAGCTGCCTACTAGTCAGTTTTGTATGGCCTATTGTTGTCGCACACCCCTTGTTAATACACATGCTGCCCCGGGCAGACCCAAGAATGACATCAACTTGCTTATCTTAGAAACCTACAAACCTGACGCAGGGTGCTGAGGTTGTCTTGCATCTGCCTGGCCAACTAATTGTGAGCTTTCTGGCCTATGATTGGCTGTTACTCCACTCGGTAATAGGTTAAGCAAAGACATTGCCATTCCATCTGTTCAACCATTCATTGTTCTTCTTGCCTGCCTGGAAGTCTGCAGCTAAAATTGTGTTAAAGAGTTACTGCTGAAGCTGCTACAGAAACCAATGTCTTTGTATTTTCCTGCTAACGTGAGTATCTGTGCTACTTAATACCTTGGAAGTTTAACTTTGCTAAAGAGATTATTAATTTGAACTTATGAAAGATAGAAAAGCACCTCAAATGAAAACCTATAAACTATTACATAGAGCCAACATACAGAAAATTCAATTCTTTAAAATATGTCAGTGAATCAGATTTTTACATTTTCATATTATGGAATTTTGCAAATAATTATAGCTTCATGGATATTTGCAAGGCACTAGACATGGCGTGGAATCATATGGAGCTTAAAGACAAGTTATAACAAAATCTGATATTGTGATAATTGTGAATTTATATTTTATCTTCTTGTCAGATTCTTATGTTTCTTAAGGAGTTACTGTCAAACCTAAGTGCTGTAAAATGATGCCCAGATTTGGTAGATTTTTCCATTGTGTTAAGTCTAGCCTAGGGAGATGGATTGACACATGAAGATGTTTCAAACAGCTGGTTTTAAATATGATTGAGCATTTCAGTTGCTTTGTCAGCACTTTCAGTATTCATGTACAGTTTTCATTTTCTACTCTCCTACCTTTTTTCCTCTTTTGCATTATTTTCAGATACTAGATTAAAGATGTCATTCCAAGAACTATTGATTTCAAGAGTTCTGTAATGGGGAATGGAGGACAAAGACTTTTCATCTATCAGTTAGGAGAGAAAGAAAGAGTATAAAGGGTTAAAAAGAGGTTTTCATTTCTACCACATGCCCTATTGTGTGAACATATGCATAAGTCTATTGAAAGTTTTCAGAAGATGGGCAGGCCACCAGTTGCTGGTCTCCTGCAGTTCCAGTAGACATCTGTTGCCCCAGAGCATTAACCAATCTGTTCAAAGGGACATCCTTCCTTTGTTAGCTAGGGGGATGCAGACAACAGCACTCACTCATATACAATGGTAATTAAATACACAGAGGCTACAGCAGTCGGTATTTATTACATATTCATTATTTTATTTTTATTGTTCTCATAGTATTACCATTTGGATAACAACCAGAACCTACTTTTATGGCATTGTAACTTTACATTACCAACAAATAAATTGATTTAACAAGTTTATGGTCTAATATTCCTGATTAATATGAGACTCTTTAGAATATTAAAAAAATAATATTGTTACCTGGTTTAAGATGAAGTATTATCCAAGTTGTTGAATGAGAAATTTCTGAAAATCTCTTCACTAAATGGGAGAATTACAGTATGTGTGATAAATTTCTAATAAGTAACCTCCATATGTTAAATTGCATTCAGCTATTACAAAGTTTCTTTTTGGTAATTAAAACAATTTGTTATACTTCATCATCATCTACAGAATTATCATGATAATTTAGTTCTTTTTCAACAAATACTATTACTTAGGTTTTAGGTAGCCTTTAACAAGAAAATTTGAATTTCCAGAACAATATCTGGAGGGAATCCAAAGATTTAAAACTGTAGAAATCTGTTTGGGATTATTATTTTTTGCCTAATACCTTTTTGTGTTCAAGAATATAGTATGTAGAGGCCAGTTATAATAGAGCCTGATATAAAGTTTAAGAGTAAGCCATGTTTCTTAGAGTTTTGTGATAATCTAGGAGTGGGGTATAAACTGGTCTATGTTATGTGTGAAAACTTTGACTATACTCCTTCTCCATGAAATAAGGAAAATCATCCTTATGTAATATTAAATATTAATATTAATATTGGGTTTTGCATAAGTGCTGTTGTAAGATAATTCTTGGTTAAATTTAAGATGACTTACATAAACTTGCATTTGAGTAAATGCAGAGCTTAAGTAGTTTAGAAATGAGGAAAGTATTTTTTACTTAACAATAATTATATTTAAGTTTTACATATCCCATTATATTAACAAATGTCTATGGAAATATTTTAAATCTTTAGCATTTAATTTTTTTGCTGAATGATTTTAAATATTGCCAAATTCTGAAATGTTCCTTATTAAATTAAGAGCACCTTTTACTAATCATGAGTAGAAAAGCATAACTTGAAGTTTTAAAAATCAGATCTTTATCAATTGGGTCAATACAAATCAGGTTATTTTAAATAAGTGTTTTATGATGGAGAGTATATATGTGGCTTGTAGGCCTGGAAATTGAATTCATTTTCCCTTACATTTACTACTTATATTTAGTCTTTTTGCTTTATAGGAGCTAAAAATCATTTTAACTGCTTGTTTAGTACAAGATGGCATTAGATAACTTTTTCTGAGCTAACTAATGAAATCTAGATGATGAAGAGGGACCTAGCATTACAGAAAATGTTCAACCAAAAATATATTTTTTAAATTATGTTATCAAACTAAATTGAATGTTCATTTTAAAGATTAGGACAGTTTACATTATTAAAAACTCTTTATTAAAATGTACAAATGACATGTATTATCACAAGTTAAAAGTACACATTGAGTTTTAAGTGGTCTAAAATTTTGAAAAACAACCCCATTTTTCTCCCTATCTTTTCATTATAGCCATATAGTAGTACCATTTGTACTTTTTAAAATACTAGATTGAAGATGAAATAGTTTAAAATACTTTTAGAGTATTTAATTTACCATTTAAAAACTTTATAGTATCTGGTTTTATTTCTTTGAAAGTCAAAAATTATGAAAATCCGCAAACAAAATTTTTTATTCTAGTGTTCCTCACTGTCTGTATTTTTCATAAGATACTCCTTTTGTTTGTTATCCCCCCCAAAAAAAATTAAAAATCAACAATACTGTTGCTCAATAAAATAATATTTCCTACTTCAATTCAGGAGTTTGGTCAGCAAGTCATTATCTTGAAGAATTATCTCACAACAGCACTTATGCAAAACCCAAACTTTTCAGGAGAGATCAAAAATGTTGCCCATTAAATGTACTTCCTGCAGTCAGAGCAGATTGTGGGGTTTACAGAACAATGATGTCGGAGCTTCCAGATTGGTTTGGCAGCTGCATTGTTCTCAGAGGGTAAACCAGACGCACTTAAGTCCCAGTCTCTTTTATAGGCTTTTGTTCATACCAAATTATTCTTTCACTGTGCTAGCATTCATGATGGCATGTTAAAGGAGTGCAGCTTAGCAACCAGCTTCTGGTTGCCAGGCAGCCCAGCTTCCAATAGGTTTTCCTTGTTTAAGATACTTTTGGTGGGAGCTCTACGAAGGCCACAGTGTAGATTTTTCTTTTAACTGTATCCCTTTATTAGGATGCTGTTGTGATTTGTTACTTACATTATGGTGTTAGTATATTACAGTAGTTAATAAATCACAGGGTGTAAAGATTTGCTTTCAAAATCTCTTCCTTAATTCTAAATAATAATATGGATATGCATATCCATATTAACAGAAGAAATTGAAATGAATACAGCTCACAATGGAGCAAATGTATACAGAGCTCTTTTAAGGAATATCCTTTTACCAGTTGAGCAATCAGGACTAGGAAAGTTTGGTGTTGCTTTAAAACTAATGAATGTTCTATTAGTAGAACAGTGCTATTAAAGTTATCTGTCTTCTCAGAATAAACTCTGAAGAAACTCTTGTAGAAGTGTGTAGGAGTTCTACACTGAGGGAATTTTAAGTGGATTGTAAAGATTCCATGTTCTCATCTATAGTGTTTACCAAAGCTAATAAAATTTCACTTTGTTGAAATACTTGACTCATGAAGTTTATAAGATATGTTTTCATATTTGTGACTTGTCAGAAAATTACTTTGCATTTTCTTTTAACATTTATATAATAGCTCTTTTCTTCTATGTATGTTATGTTGAAAAGCCTTAGAATAAATGTTTTCCCAGTTTTATTAGGTTATTTAAATAGGTGTTTAATGACAGTCTCAAATTCAGCTACCACTGGTTTACTAATGTTGCACCTGGGTAGAACACTAGAATTACTTTAATCAATAAACCACTGATGTTGACGTAGTTCATACAGTGAAGCACTAGAGAAAATAACTTTATTTTTCTAACTCATCCCTAATAAAGAAATGGAAATTGTCTCCAAGGAAAAATTGTATAATAGCAAAAACATTTTAATCATTAAAAATATTCCCACAGGGAAAAAATTTAGAGGTGATTTTTTAATGAAATGCAAGTTAACTGTTAATCTGATGCAATACAGGAATATTTTCTGCCATAAAATTCAGGAAATTGAGATAAGATTATTTATTTGGTGTGCTTAATTATTTGCTACTAACTTTATGTGAAGTATTTAATTTCTATTCTTTCCATAAGTGCACATAGGCTAAAAGAACTCTTTCTTTTTTCTGGAATGAAACAGAATGTAATACCACTGCCACTTAATAAGAATAGCATAAGGTGAAAAATTATATTTTGTTACCATGTTCAATATTCACAAAATCATGATTATTAAGGCAAAACTATATTCACCTCCAAGTAGAACATAATTAACTTTGTAATTATTTAATTCCTTATTGGCCATTTTATAAAATGTGAATATTTTTCAATATATAAATTATTTTGAAAATGTATTTAATTTACATTAGTAAGCTTCATCCAGGTTAATGATAAGTTTTCAAGTATGATGAACTAATGTTCTCCTTTCTTCCTACATCGCTTTTTTAAAAAATGATTTTTACAGACTTTTAGGAATTAGGGTTAGGAAAAATGTACTCAACCTGTCATAATATTTTGAAAATATGCTTTTTGATAGTATTCTGTAGGTCATTCTAGAAATATAAAGGAGAAAATTTCCGCCATTATGGTTGAGAAGCATTCTGGTATAGTGGGAAAAGGATGGGTTTAAGAGTTAGGAAAAAACTGAATAAAATATCCAGTTACATTACTAATTGTTGCCTTGGAGGAAAATACATGGCCTTTCTAATTCATAACCTCTTCATTTGAAAAATGGGGCATGAGAGGTCTTGGCAAGCATGTTATGAGTGATGAGAGGATATAAACAGAATACAAACTAGGAGTTCTATAGTTTGACAGTTCACTAACTTCTCCATTAAGACTTAAATCAAACAATAAGTATGAAATTCTGAATATTTTACATTTTTCTATAGGAATACGGTGTACTTTGCATTCAGGAATACAGAAAAAACAGCAAAGTGGAGTCAAGTACACGTAACAGCTTCATGGGCTTGAAGGATCACCTGGGGCATGACCTCGGCCACCTGTATGTGGAGAACACTGACCCACAGTTAAGTGCAGCTGTACCTTGGCCAATGGTAGAAAAATCAACAATGGATACAGTTAATGCCGGGAAGGAGGAAAAAGAGATATCTGAAGAGAATGTGAGCTCTGGTGACTCTGAAGAAAGCACAAATTCTGATCATGAATCAGAACAGTTGAATAGCATTTCAGTAGAGCCATGCTTGTTAACCAAGACTCACAGACAATTATGTAGGTCTCCCTGCTTAGAGCCTCACCTACTCAAACACAATGAAATTTTGCAAGACTTTAAACCTGAAGAGTCCCAGACTCCGTCCAAGGAAGTGAAGAAACCCCCTGATGTGGTGCGAGAATACCAAACAAAACTGGAGTTTGCACTTAAGTTGGGTTATTCTGAAGAACAGGTTCAGCTTGTATTAAACAAACTTGGTACTGATGCTTTAATCAATGATATTTTGGGAGAACTTGTCAAACTGGGAAATAAAAGTGAGGCTGATCAAACAGTTAGTACAATTAACACTATAATGCGGGAAACTTCTTCCCTGGAATCTCAGAGGTCTGAATCACCAATGCAAGAGATTGTAACAGATGATGGTGAAAATCTAAGACCAGTTGTTATTGATGGCAGCAATGTGGCAATGAGGTAAGTAAGAAAAATTGTACTGAAAATTATTAGTAAAAAATCTTTAAAAGTTTGTTCTACTTTTGCTGCTGTTTCCCTTCTCAGGCTCATCAAAGTCAATAATCATCTGCATTCCAACATTACCTTTAGAAAATATTAGTTTAATGTTAATTAATCCTTCTTCAGCCATCTTTTTTCACGCATCCCTGAATAAAGACCCTCTTTTCTCATATATGTCTTTTTCTTTATCTGACTAAATTACTATGGCATAAGAAATATTGTACATTACTGGTTTAGTGTTATCACTAGTTTTAAATGAAGAACTTAAGTATGATGACATTAAACAGTTTGGAAATCTCCTGTACATGAAGTTAAATGACTGTAAGGAGAATCCCTAATTCTTCTAGAAAGTAGTATTGATTTGGGAACAAATTTTTTGTTCAATTAAGAAATGTAATTCAGAAATAGTTCTCTAGGAATCACGAGGAAATGAAAAGTGAAACTTCTAATGAAGTATTCTAAATGAATTTAAAGGCCTTTTTTTGGTTTGTTTTTTAAGGCAGAGTCTTACTATGTTGCCCAGGTTGCCCTCAAAATTACAATCCTCCCACCTTAGCCTCCCAAGTACTAGAATTATAAGCAATAGCTACCACATCAAAATTTAAAGTATATCCAAATTCAATCAATATATAATTAATTGCCACAATGTTCAGTACTCTAGAGAATAAAAAGACATATAAAGGCATCAGAATAGAGAACTTGTCAAACTTGTGGGGAGTAATGACTCACAGTACCATGGCCAATGGTAGAAAAACCAATAATGGGTTCAGTTAATGCTAGGAAGGTAGAAAAAGAGGCATTTCAAGAGAATGTGAGCTCTGGAGACTCCGAAGAAAGCACAAATTCTGAACAATTGAGTAGCATTTCAACTTATAATTTCATACATGGTTTCTCAGAAGGAGAGCCTAGAATATTAACCAGGAGAACTTAAAAGTGCTGTTCACTGGAAATAAAATGTGTCATTTTAAGTTTCCTAATACCTCATTAAAAAATAAAATGAAACAGGTTAAAATGATTTGAAAAATATATTTTTATTTAGTCTAACATAGCTAAATATCATTCCAACATATAGTCAATTTAAAGTTATTACTGAGACATAGCATAAATTTTTATATTGTCTTTGAAATCTGGTGTATATAGTGCATTTCAATTTGGAATAGGCACATTTTTAAGTGTTCAGTAGCCGCATGTAGCTGTTGACTACTATAATGGACATTGTAGCTCTGAACTTTGAGAATTACTACAGTTCTTCCACATAAACTATAAGGAAAACAGATATGTTGTCCTCCAGACAATCTTAAGAGGGAGACAGAATTATCTCTCTTTCATTTATAAACAAATTAGATTTATAGGATTTAAACTATTTGCCAAGGCTAAACATTATTCAAACCCAAATATGTCTGACTTCAAAGTCTATACCCTTTGACCTATAATAAAAGAGGAAAAACTGAATTGCACAGTTTCTAGCCAGATCTTACAAGTCTTTAATGCTAAACTTTACAATCCAAGGGTAATTGAGGGTTTTTGTGAAGAGGAGTGTCCTGTATTGATTAGTGCCTTATACCCATAATCTGGTGGTGCTGAATAGAAGGTTGGAGATCAATTAGAATCTAAGCAACCCTTCCAATGGAGAGATTAACAAATGTCTTAGAGGTATGAATTATACATATGGCTTTGAAAAGTCTTTCAGTAAGGTATTAAAGGTTATATGTCTACAGAATGGCTTTTTCTTTCTTGTAATAATCAAAAACTACTAAATGATTACTTAAAAAATATGGAAGTCCAAAAACCATGAAATTGCCAAAGCAGAGAATATTGAAGGAAGGATGTAGATCTTTGAGAAACACCTACAACCATAGATATATACCAGAATTACAAGATCAGTTGTTTAAAAACATACTTAAAGGAGTATCATTCAGTTGAGTGATGGTAGGGCCAAAATAACTATATATTTTGAGGTGCCACAATTATTTCTTCTGTATAGCTTATTCTGAGAACCATTAAACATCAGAAGTATTCATACATATATACATACATAATACACATATACACACACATATAAACACACATATATATATACACACACACACACACATACATACATATAGGTCAGGACACAGAAGAAAGTGATGATTTAGGGAAACAATAGAGTTAGAAAAAATCCTAGTGCTAGAAAAAAATCATAGTGCTATAGTAAACCAACAGACATTAAAATTGTCATTAAACTGAAAGAGGAAGGAAACTTTAAGGAGAGAATATCCTGAGTAGTGTAAAAACATCAGAGGACATGACAGCCAGGAAGTTATCGTCTTCAAAAATGCATATGGTATTAAAGATAGAAGCCCAGTAGCTGAATGTCAAGAAATGACATTAGATCTAGACTGTTATTCTAAAAGGTTGACAGAGGAAGAGAAAGATAAGGAAAAAGAAGTGTTAGGAAAGAATGTTGTATGGTTTTCTTTTTAAGAATGAAACTGTCACTGAGCATGGTGGTACAAGCCTGTGATCCCAGCAGTTCAGGAAGCTGAAGCAGGAGGATTTTGAGTTCAAAGCCAGCCTCAGCAACTTAAGGAGACCCTGTCTCCAATTAAAAAATAAAAAAGGGCTGGGAGTGTGGCTCAGTGTTTCAATTCCCTTAGGTTCAATACCTGGTACCAAAAAGAAAAAAAAAAAAAAATAGAGAATGAAGCTATATATAAACAGGAGAAAGGGAAGGAGTATAAGAGAGCAATACTGTGAGAGAGGAGTTTAACCCATTTTGCCCCATTGTCCCAGAAGTGAAACACCTATAAAAACCTATTTATACTATGTAATGTTTAATTATGTAGTAGGTAGTATAATTATAATAATATAATTATAATAGTAATATAACAATGCATATGGTATTAAAGATAGAAGCCCAGTAGCTGAATGTTATATTACTATTATAATTATACAAGCTCTAGATTTTTCAACCTATTTGAGTGCAACTTATGCCAATTTCACTCACAGAATTGAAAATTTGGGACTTAATGGGTCAATTTTTACAGTGAAATTATGAAGGAGGAAACCAAAAAAAAAAAAAAAAAAGCACAAATGCAGAATTTGGCATTGAAGGGAGTAAACTTTTGGATGGACAAAAACAAACCTTTTGAGGGGAAAAACAGTATAAGACTTACAAAAACCGAATTTTTAAGATGAATGTCATTTAGGTAAATGATGTCATATTGGGCCAGCCTCATGAACTCACCTAATCAAAACCTAGTTCCAAATTGAAATATTTGATACTGAGAATTGATATAAAGCTCTAAACTATGCTTATCTGACAGAATTTTTTCAGGAAAACTTCAGCCCAAAAGTAGATGGCATAATTAAAACATTTCAAACAACCTTTCTTATGTAATTATGAAAACAACCTCTACTCCCATGTTATTTTGGCTTCATTCTGTGTCCTTTGTTATACAGATAGGACTATGCAGATTCATTTCTTCTTTACATAGTATATTTTAATCTGACACTTAAACTGGAGAGCCTTAGGCATCTCATGAGAGAAGTAGTTGACAGGAAAGTTTTATTATAGCAGCATTATAGTGTCAAGTCACAATAAAATGTTGCACCATGTCCATAATTTTGAAAGTGCCAGAGCTCATGAAAATGTGTAGTGAACTTTTTACATTATGCCATTTATAAGGTAACAAAGTCATTTATATATACTTCAGGTCCCAAATCTTAATGTAACAAAAATACAGAATTTCATCCATTTCATGTTGCATAAATATAATATACTTTTGAAATTAATTTTCTATTTATGATAATCTTAGCAAACCTATATTTTAAATATATAATAAATTTATACATACAAAAATAGATTACACATACAATAGATTATATATGATAAGTAAATCTGGAGTAAGTTTAGAACAAAGTACTATTTTCTTTTCTGTCTCCCAAACAGATATATGATAGATTTTATTTTCATTTAAATGCTAACCATAAAATTGATATGCATGAGTCTTAAGATAAAAATTAAAAGTTGGAAGGCAGCAACATTTTATTACAATTACAAAATAGTATTTTTAAAATACATTTAATTTTCTGCATATTATCTTGTGTTTCTCAGGCTGTTTAAACTCTCCAGCCTATGTTTTCAAAGGTATAAAAAGGGATATTCTTGTTTTGCAACTTTATTAGGATTACAGATGATTAATACCAAATGCTTGGCATGTAATAGGCACTCAATAAAATATACTTATTATTACATTAAAGAGCTAATTTCCAAATGCAGAATATGGTAACAAGTATAACAAAAACTTAGTTAAATGTTAATAAACATTTAACAACCTTAGTGAGTTAATAGTCCATCTCATTCTTATGGTATATTTCAATTTTTACTTAAGGTTTGTATCATCATTGTTTTCAGTGGTGATTTCTACAATGTTATAAAAGAGACTAGGGCTCTTAAAGCTAGGTGGACTCCAGAATTATCCCCAGAACATATAAACAGCATAGGTCCCAAAATTGCAGGGATCTTATATTGCCTTAGGGAACATGCTTCTCATCACTATCATGTATTAATGTCATTTATTGGTTGGTTGATTGGTAACAGGGATTGAACCCAGGGGCACTTAAGCACTGAGCCACAACCCCAGCTCTGTTTCTCTTTTGTTTAGAAGCAGAGTCTCACTAAGTTGCTTAGGGCCTGGCTAAATTGCTGAGGATGGCTTTGAACTCTGCAATCCTCCTACCTTAGCCTTCTGGACCACAGTGCTGGGATTACAGGCATGTGCCACCATGCTGGGCTCTATTAGCATCTTTTTAAAAATGTGTCACACTGGTAAATTGATAGTTTTTTGAATAAGCAATTCACCAAAAATTGACAATACCTGCAATTTGGTCTAGCATATTTGTGATAGCCAATTCACTGCTAGATATAGAATCAGCAAGGACATAATTGTGCAAAACTAGAAAAGAGAGGAAACTATTTATATAAAGCCCTGAACTTACATATAAAATGTTGGGAATTCAAGAAGTGCTTGGGTTTCTCAAATATGGGACAGAACAGAATTTGTATTTAGTGGAGGTAGAATAACAAATTCTGACAAAAGGCAGCAGCTAATTTGAATGCCTAAGAGAAAAAACATTTCATTAATTTGGCAGATAGGCTCTCTTCCTTAAACAAGTTTCTTTCCTTAATAGAGCAGAATCTTCATACTATAGATATGCCAAGAACTTTGTACTTCCTATATAAAGATACAGAAGCAAAACATGCTTAATAGTTATCATATTGCCAAAATTAAATTCTTCATGATATTGTGATTATTTCCTCCAGGTAGGTTCACTGCTCTTCAAAATCTGTGGTTCCATTAAACTTGGGATAGCCCAGCAGTGGAATATAGAATTAGTTTCTACCCACATGTACTCATTAGTTTAAATTTCATATATTTTCTTTCAAAAAATCAAGTGCTTTTAAAATTTCCCTGTGGTTTTAGGTTTGACTTGTCTTGTCATTAAGAAAGTACCATCTTGTGAGCCATTAGGGGTAGGAATATAAATTGTCGTTATAGCCCTTTAATCCTAAAAGTGTTTGATTTCTTCAATATGCTTCCATGGCCTAGTCGTATAATTGCATTAAAATTAACTAGATCTCCATATTCTCCTTCAACTTCTTCCAAATTTTATGTAAAATGGGGATTAAAAAAAAAAAGCCTCATCACTGCCTACACATTTGTGGTGGAAGTACAGATTATGTAGTTGAATATTGGGATAGAAACTGGGTACACTATTATTCTATTTTATTTATTTGTTTGTTTGTTTACTTGTTTGTTTATTTATTTATTTATTTATTTTAGTGTGAGGAAGTGAACCCAGGGCCTTATGCATGCAAAGCAAACACTCTACCAACTGAGCTATATCCCTAGCCCTTCTTCTACTCTTGATTTGAAGAAACAACTGTCCCACACCCTATCATTGCAAGGTTTCTATCTTGGTCTGTGAACCTTGGCTTCTGGGGTTAGATTAAGTCTCCTGACTATTGGTAGGCCTTCTTGGTGCATGTCTGTGCAGATTATTAGGATAAATATTTTGTTTCCTAATAATTCATGTGACTATTTTTTGCCAATAGGATCTATCTTATATTATCTCTCTAAGTGATAGAGAATCACCAGAAGAATTTAATCAGAGTGGCATAGAAAAATTTGCTTTTAGGAAAGATCATTTTTAGAGAAATTTAGAGCATGGATTTGATCAGTTAGACTGGAGACAAGAAGACCTAGTTGAAATATATATATAAAGGTTAAAAATTGTAGACAACTCCTGAGAAAAGATGCACTGAAAGTATGATTACTTTTATATGCCAGTGAAATGGCATAGAACAGAGAAATAAACTGGCCATTTGCCTGAAAGTTTATACTCAGCCCCCCCAAAAAGACTCATGTTGGAGCTGGTGTTAATATAAAGCTACACATTAGCTGGAATGTAGAAAAGCACTTCAGGTGAATCATTGAAGTAATTTTCTTAAGGTTTGAACACAAATCAGATGAAAGTTTTTTAAGTTAGAATATGACAGACAATACGCAGAAGTTATAATAACTTTCCTTCATATCAAAAATAGTGATCTAAGTAAGCCCACATATTTATAAAATATAGAATTTAGGAATCTGTATAATCAGGATTTAAGCTTCTGATTCATCTTTTAAAAAGCACAAAGCCTTTCATATACCTAATCTGTTTTGTGAAGGTACATGAACTTGAGAACTCTTAAATTTAAATATCAGTATTTAAGGCCATCTTGCCTAGTTTCTAAAGTTTATTTTTATTTCTTTGGTTTACTCAGTGTAGCACTGACTTCTAGTGAATAAAATCATCCTGCACAGGTGTCCAAGTATTTGGTTTAAATTACAGGAGAAACTAAAAATTGCTAGATTTCATTCAAACTTGTTTTTGGCTTCCTGAACAAAACTATATTAAGTGCAGTATACCTGCATGACCCAGTATAGTAACCACTAGCTATAAGTGATTATTGAATTCTTGATGAAATTTGTCAAGTCCAAATATGTAGTAAATGTAAAACACATGCCAGATTTTAAGGATTTAGTACAAAAATAAACAATTTCAATGACTTTTATGTTAATTACATGTTAAAATAATTTGATGGTAAGTGAAATATATACTAAAAGTAATTTCAACTGCCTTTTATTTTTTAGTAATGTGCTATGCTAAGTAACTTAAAATTATAGATATATATGGTTCAAATTATGTATATCTTTCATTGTAATGATTTTTGAGCCCCAATTTACTACAAGTAGCATTAAAGGACAGTTTATTTCCCTATACGTGGCTGTCACAGATATTACTTATAGGTTAGTTAGCACTGCCCCATTTCTCTTACTGGTTTAAAGAAAATATTTAGAGGCTATGAATAGAACCAAAACTAAGTTTTATATTTATTTATTTATCTATTTATTTATATTTAGTTGTAGTTGGACACAATACCTTTATTTTATTTATTTATGTGGTGCTGAGGATCAAACCCAGTGCCTCACACATGCTAGGCGAGCCCTCTACCACTGAGCCACAGCCCAGCCCCAAAACAAGTTTTCCTTTTGGTTACTTAATTATTTCAGTGTAGAGTCTGACAAACGCAATATTAGTTACATTTCATTATACCCCTTTATAACTTGTTTAAGTACATAATTCTGGTTGTCATCAGTATCACATATTTTATTAGACCAGTGGGCAATCAACTTTCCAAAATGTGCTTATTTAAATTTTAATTAAGGAAACCATTACCTTAGTAATCCTATTGCATGTGAATAATGTTGATCACAGACCTTCACCTGAGTAGTGTTACCAATAATAAGAAGTGGAAAAACATAATCAGAGTCCATGTTTTCTACTTTTGATAATAGGATATTTTTATTAACAATAAAAATACTCAGATATGTTTTCCTTGTCAACATCAAGCCAGTGACCTACTTGGATCTGGGTGAAGAAAAATCTGTGCCATACCATGAAATTTCTTTTTGTAACATGACTTGATAAAATTGATTTAAATTATCTGTAATGACATGAATTTATTGTTCTGATGGTCTGTTTAGTATTTAGCTTTCTGAGAACTAGATTTAACTTCACAGTGATCTTGGTATATTGGATAAGATGTCAGAGACAATGAAGTTGAGTAGCTGTAAAAGCAACAAAATAGGCATGCCTAAATAAATAAATGAATGACTATGAGCCTTCAATTCCAGAGAAAATACTCTAGATGCCCATGAGACAGCAACATGGAAATAAGTATAGGTTCTCAAATACAGTATGAATTCCAATGACAGAAAATAAAATGTTATCATATTTCCTTATTTCCATGTTGAAGGTGGTAGCCAGCTTTCTGTACCCTTTCTCGCTGCTTAAGGCACATAGGATAGGTGTAAGAGAATTTCTTTTTCAAAATTATTAACATTGAAAAATGCATTTGTGAGGTCTTAAAACCACTTTTTATACACAAAATGCTTTCTTTATTATCAGACCTAAAAACTGAAGAAAAATAATAATTCAACGAATATTTGAAGAGCACCTGTGCTTTACTGTCATTAAATACTTTTTAATATTATATTACTATCATTTTATCAATAGCATTCAGTGTACCTTTTCCCTGTTATTTTTTTATTTATTTTTGAGATGGGGTCTTGCTAAGTTACTGAGGCTGGCCTCAAACTTTTGACCCTCCTGCCTCAGCCTCCCTAGTTGCTTGAGATTACAGGCATGCACCACTATGCATCACTGTTTCCAGCTGCTGTGACTTTCCTTAATTGTTTATATCTGAACTTGAAGAACTTTGTTTCTAAAAATTAAAAAATGATTTTCTAGTTTAAACTGACACTTTTTACTTTATATGTTTCATTCTAGGCACTTTACTGACAAACTCTGCTACTTGTGTCATCATGATAGGTGGATTAATATAATGACTTATTAAATCTTTGAAGTTTTATAGTTATATTTCATTCTCCAGTGGACAGTATCATATAGAGAAGTACATTTTAGAATATATCAAACTTATAGGTCAAATTTTTATTTAAATAGATGAAATAAACAGAGGTTTATTAAAAAGAAGTTTGTTTTCTTTTTAAGCCTACAAAGTACCATAATCTTTTGGTGGTTTCTTTTGAAATCTAAAACTGTTTAGCGATCTCCACACATCAACCATATTGCCCTACAAGATAGTTTACTTTCTGGTGAAAGTAAAGCTATTAAACAGAGATTTATTTTATTGGTTTCATTTTTATTCCAAACCAAGTATTTTACTATTTTCTCACATTAAGAAATAATGTTTTTTTTCTTTTAAAATAAAATATTGTTTTCTGGCACAGATGTCAGAATAATGTACAAAAGAGATGCCCAGCAAATAATTTGAGGATAAAGAAATGAGGAGGAAAAAGTAAAATAAATAAATAAAAATAAATGAGCAGGAATTTTAATATAAGAATAAAAGATAATACGATTTATTATACTATTCACTGTAAAAATACTAAAAATTCACATGAAAAATCACTGGTATTATAAGAACAGGCTGTTGATGTTTTTTATTTATTTATTTGGGTACTGGGGGCCACCATGCCCAGATGTTAATATATTTTTATTTATTTATTTTTGATTTTTTTATTTATATGACAGCAGAATGCATTACAATTCATATTACACATAAAGAACACATTTTTTCATATCTCTGGTTGTATATAATAATGTTTCTTAATGTTGGATACTTTGCTAGGTTTTTTATGTATATTACTTTGTTCAGTTCTTACAATCCTATAAGGCAGATAGGATTATCCTCATTTTGAATATGAGGAATAGAGGTTTGGGTAAGAAATTGCCTAAAATCACAGAAATGTGGTAAAGAAAAGACTTAAACTAATAAAGAGATTACATAATGTCTAATTCTAGACGGTATGTTATTTTCACTGTCAGTCTACTATTGAAAAGCCATCTCTATTTGGAATATTAAAACGTGCTATTCTAGATACAGTTTTAAAATTAGGTTATAGATGTGAAAAGGACTTACTTTTTAGGAATAGCTTTTCTTAGATCATATAAATAAAATTATGTAAATTTTAGACAATAAAGAAGCAAAAAAAATCACCTGTAATTTCCAAAGCTCTTTAAAACATTATATGGAAACTGTAATAAAATGAAATTTGATGAAAAAAAAAGATAATTGATAAGACACCTTTGTTCTCCCCCTTACCCTCACCCCTGTCAAGGCCACATAAAGTATTAAAAGAGGCAGTCTCCTTTAATAGATGCCTTCATTCCTTTTTTAGTTTTCTCCATGTTTTTCTGTTTTTCTTCACATCTACCACTAGTAGATAACATTTTAATTCTAAGATAACACTTCCTGTCCTGCAATTCACCTAGTTAATGATATCTGTATATATAACTGAATAAAATGTAATACGTGAAATTACATTTTCTAGAAAAGGCAGATAGAGTGGTTGGCCCAGCTTTCCCATCTTCTAGATCACAGAATGAAACAGATTGCATTAAAATATGTGGTTCCTTGAATTTTTCTCAGCATTACCAAATGCACCTTTATCATCTATTAACCATTGTAAGTGACTAATATGTTGACAATAATAAGCAAGCATATTTTAATTGTATAGTGGCAGTTATTTATGGTCTTACAGGAGATAGCAAATACTATTTTATTTGTACTTATTATGGAATTACCTTTTTCTTGAGGACAGAAAAGTAGAATTTATATTCTTTTCAGATATATTACAGTAGTCAATATGAATAAATTAAAGATAATCCTATTAAGTTTCTGAAAAAAATAAACTTGCAAAATAATAAAAGCTAATGAAGAATTTTTGCCAAGATAATTTGTGTTCATTTTAGCTTCCCTTAGTTTCCAGTTTTCCACGTCATAAGGAAGTGTGCATATGTCTGAAACCTTGAGTAGCCATCCCTGGATAGAAGTAACTGGGCTCTAGATAACCCAGTTCAAAGTTCAGCAGTCCTTATCACAGCTTAGTCTACAAATTAATTTCACCTTGCTACCCTGCATGAGTTCTACAATGAAATACAGAAATTTCTTTGGGAAGTTGTAATGATTCAAATTAATGATTCATTTCTCATGTGACATTGTAGTTACCAATAATGTTAGAAAGCCTCTTTTTTTCAAAATTTGGCCCATAGCATGAAGGCATTCCATATACTATACTTACATATAAGTTTATATATACCATACTTATATATACTTATACTATCAGTATAAAAGAGCACATATTCACCAACTTCCAATTCAGAAGCACCTTGTTCCTCAGAAGCCCCAACAATACTGTCTCTGGAGTACACTAACTATATGGTAGTCCTTAGTTTACACAGTAGGTCTCACAAATTAAGGACAAGAGAGAGACATGCTCTTCTAACCAGTTCTTATTTGCTTAGGAACCTCAGAAGAGAAAGTACAAGTAGAATAAACTATCAAGAGAAACAGATTATTTTTCTGGCCAGGATAAAACAAGAAAGGTTAGCAGAAATTGCAAAATCCATGACTCTAGTATTCACAAGAAGACAGACAAAGATCAAGGCAGGAAACACACTGAAATATATGAGGTTGTTTCATTCCCAGCTTTGAAACTCCTCCATTACGCCAGTTTTGCTCAATGGTTTGCACCATTTGCTAGTTACTTCCTGTCCTATTTCCTGAGGGGAAGAGTCTCCTGGAGGAGTGATAAAGCTTCATAGTTGGGTTGCATCTCTTGTATCCTCCTCAGTCTTTCACCGTTTCTTTTCCCAATGTCCTGGCTTCTAACAGTAGTGACCTTTTGACTTTTCATTAAGAGGTCTTCTCTCTTAAAAGAAGCAGGTGTCTTAAGAGAGAAGAACTTGGTAGCCCCCCAAAAGGGTTTGCTCCCTTTGTACATAATTTTAATTGGGCAGGTGACATTGTAGTCTTAAGTTTCTTTTTGTCTTTCTACCTTTATCTCCAGTTTTTCTCCCAAACTAGATTGCTGTTGCCAGTACCTTAAAACTTGTCTGTCATTACCATCTAAAATACCTCTCCTTCACTTATGCTTTTATTCCCTGTAATAAAACTGCCACAAAAGTGGAGAAGACTGACTCTATTCTAATCTGCTCTAAATCCATCCTCATTAATTTAGAAAATGCTTCAGTGAGCAACTGAGGAAAAATCAATGCAAGACTTATCCAAAAGCAGCAGGGCAACTTCTCCCCAGATCACCTCCTGCAGAAAGATTTCACTGCCATCTGTAGTGACTCACAATGAGTTTTAAAGGCATGAGGAGCAATCAGATGTTGGAGGAGGTAGTTGGCTTCCTGCAGCCATCGTACAGCTATGTGAGGGGGGTTATCCTTTTTCCCATCATGCCTGTTCTCTAGTCAGGCAGTCAATCAGAAGCAACACTCCATGCAGCAGCCAGTACACATTCTCACATGTAAACTAAAAACATGCCAAAGACCCCTTGGCAGATTTTTGCAGATCTTTCCAGAGCAAAGGAAATAACATTTTAAGATGGGTAATATCAGCTGAGAAACAGGGCCTATGTAACCTTATTACATCATATGGTTTCTCTGATAGTCCTGGATCACTTATAAAAGGTAATTGAATCAGTGGAATTTCAAAGGGTTAGCACTGGTGTTCTTCACAACTAGATGAAAAAGCAGTTGGTTTGTATGGCAGTGTAGTTTCAGGCTCCTTTGACTGTTTGATATCCTGACTTTTGTTTTCCTTTTTGTCCAAGTTACCAGTGCAACTACTTGCCAACCTAACTCTAGGACAATCTCTTATGCACATTTTCAAACTCCTTGTTCCTTCCTCTTCATCATTTCTACTTCCCTAGCTATGTTTTCCATGTTGGGTTTAAAGGAGTCTGAGAGATGAAATTCATATTAGAATATTCTAATAAGACTGCAGTTCTGCTTTTTCAAGGGGAAAGTTATCCCCAGACACTTTAGTCATTGGGAACCATCCATCCATCCAAAAATTCATCACCCCACTCTTCAAGGTCCTAGATTGATGCTAAGAAGCAGCATAGAAAGGCAAATAACTTAATCTCCTCTTAGTTTATTCCTCCATTTTCCTAAATTGTTTTGTGGATATCCAGTTTACTCTTTCTTTTATCTCCTGAGAAATAAAATAGATGCAGAGACATCAGTAATTCTTTTGAGTGGAGTTTTTCTAAGAATTTTTGTAAATACACGAAATTTTCTACTTCAGTCAACCCTTTCTCTGGCCATTGCAAAGTGATGTTTTTATAGGTGAACCTGTCCCAAACAGCAGAGTAAAATAAGCCTTTTTTTTTTTTTTTTTTTTTTTAAGGGATCTGCTGACAACATTCGGGACTTCTCATATTTTTCTACTATTAGCCAGTATCATAGTCAGATGAGATCTTCAAGCTCATATTACCCATTTTGATCAACAGTAACTCAAAATTTGCTGTGAAGATTTGGAATTTTCCCCCAGAAACCCTATCCCACTAAACCAAAACAGTTGGAGGGTAATTTTTTAGCATATATTCAGGGTCTTCTACCTAATTCAAGGTAACCACAATGTCTTCCAATGAAATCACCCAACAGAGAACTTACTTAAGGTTTACCAACCATCCTTATTGTTAAATTTTTAGGTTAAAAAAAGAAATTGATATCTGAAGGAATATACTAATTCATAAATATAATATTATCTAATTTCATTACTCAGGGGAGAAAAATCCCTGAGTGTATGCAGATAGCCCATAAGTGGCTACAAAGTTATTGTGAATTTTGTTCTTATATAGAATTAAAGCTGAGCTTCTTTTTAAATAAACAGCCAACAGATAGTTAATTGCATCAGTAACATTATACTTGGACATCCTGTTTTTCATAGTTTTTATCAGACTTAACTCTTGTCATTTTCTCATTAGTACCTCCTATAGTTGTCCCTTTTACTATATCTAGCACATATCATTCATTAATCACATCTTTCAACATGCCTCAGTAAGATTTGATTAAGTTCAGTCTCCCCAAACCTCTCCTGATATGTCCAAGTCCCCTGCAAATTACCTCTGTAATTTGGAGCCACCTGGTGGTTGTCTGCTTGGACTTAAATCTTAGTAGGAATAATTCTGGGTCTTGGTGTTTAACAGGGACTTCCAAAATAACAGCCATTTTAGGAATTTCTTAGTTAGCTTTTAATTTTTTTTCCTAATCAGGGAGGATTGGCTGTGAAAATCTTGGAGACTCAGGGACCTACCCCTCCTGCATGCCTTTCTCTTCCCTTTAGCAGTGAGGAACATTTGCCTATCCCATGTAAAAATCCAAGGCTGGGCAGAGGATGAAAGCCAATGGCTAATTGCATTGAATCTAATTTTAGGTTACTGTGTAGTTTTACTAAACCCGGATGTAGAATTGCTATGTTTTAGAGAAAGCACACCTTCATCTTTATAGAGTATTGCCAAATTGCTCTCCCAAATAGTTACATCAATTTATACTCCCACCTGTACAGTAAGAGTTCCTACTTTCACACATTCTTGGCAACATCTGGTGTTTGCAGACTTTATTTTTACCAATCTGATGGGTGTGAAGGAGTATCTCACTTTGACTTTAATTTGCATTTTTCCACTATTGAACATCTTTTCATGTGTTTATTGGTCATTTGGGTTTCCTCTTCTGTGAATTGACTGTTCATATCTTTTACCTTAAAAAAAAACTGGGTTACTGTTTTTGATATAAAAGAATATTTAATTTATTCTAACTATTAGAATCTTGATTGTTTCTACAAATTGCAAGTCTCTTTTTCCAATATGACATTTCTTTATAAATTATGAAGTTTTGGGTAAAGAACTTTTATTTGTTCAAAGCTATGATAGTATGTGGTTGTTTGTCTTATTTAACAAGCACTTCCCTATCCTACTGTGAATGTCTCTTGTCATTTCTTCTAAAAGTTTTACAATGTTTCTTTTCATATTTAAATCTTAGATCTGCCTACAAATTACATTTTGCATATGGAAAGAATTAAAAGTACAGTTTTATTTTTTCCATATGAATAGCCATTTGCCCTAGTATCATTGGTTCAATAGTCCATCTTTTTCCAATTTTGATTTGTAACATCACCTTATTTTTTTTGTAGTTGTCAGCGGATCTTTTATTTACTTTTATTTTGTATTTATTTATATGTGGTGCTGAGAATGAGCCCAGGGCCTCACACATGCCAGGCAAGCGTTCTACCACTGAGCCCACAACTCCAGCCCCCAGCATTGTTTTCATTGTTTTTCTATATCAATTTTAGGATCAGATTCTCAAGTTCTGTAAAAACTTCTCTCTGTAATTTGTTTGGTAATATAATGTACTTTTATATGTTAACTTGATAGCCATCTTTATAAATTGGGTCTTACTGCTGCTGAAAATGTTATATTGTTTCTTTTTTTTTAGTTCTTGTGTTCTTTAATACAAGTTTCTAATTTTCATTTTTTCTATAAAGTTCTTTTTGTTTAGATTTGTTTAGCTTTAATTATTATTACAAATTAAATAATCTTTTAAAGTTAAAATTTTAAATTGGTTTTGTTAGAACCTCATATCTGTAACATAGTAACATATTGTGGTCAAAGGATATTTTATGTATGATTCAGATTCCTGATACCTGTTGAAATCTGTTCTATAGCCTGGTATACAGCCAATTTTATGAAGCTTTGATGTGCTCACAAAAAGATTTTCTATTCCCTGAATTTGTGCAGGATTTGTATATGTCCATTAGATCAAGTATTTAATTGATTGTTCCTATTATCTATATTCTTATTTAATGTTTTCTGCCTCACCTGTCAATTAGTATGATTGTGAATTTGTTAATTTCTTTTAGTAATCCTGTGAACTTTTGCCTTATTGACACAGATTATGAGTTCATAATTACCATAGTTGCCTGTGAATTGTTCCGATTTTACTATTATGTAATAGCTTTTTTATCCCTAGAAATGTATTTGCCTTAAACTATGAACTTTTCCCTGGTATTGATTGAGCTGTGCCAGTTTACTTTGGTTTATAGTCTGCCTAGTGTGGAAGTTAAGGATGTGTTCAACTGCAAACAACAGAAAGTTGCACTACAGTTGCTTCCATAAATGTGGAATTATTTTTTCTCATATAACAAAGATTGAACATAGTTTGGGTCCATCTGCTCAGAAATCCAGGCTCTTTTTATGTTTCTATTTACCACCTTTCATCCTTATTCATTCCTTTTTTTTCCCTGTGATGCTTTGTGGAGGGTGAGGAAAAGATAATGAGGACAAAATTTATTATTGGAATTGATACAGTTTCCTATTGTTGAATCTATAGAATTTGTGTCCCATGATTGTAAATGGTCTGGGGTCTCACACATTTTATGAAAGTTTTTTAATGAGAAGATGGAATCTTCTATTTGTACAGTGAGAAAATGTGACAGTTACCCTTATTGAATGAAATCACCAGGAAGAAATTGCTTATGCATGCCAGTCTTTAGAGGCAGAAACAATTGTCAACTCTCAATAAAACAAATATCATCATTTTACTAGCAAAGCATAATATAATAGATTTTAAAACAATAAAGTAAAGCAAAAATATAATAAAGTTTTAGCAAGTTGAGTGTATTTAGAAATACGCTCTATGTGTTCTCTGAAGAGATACCTTCATTTTCTATAGTTTTTCGGAGACTGGTTAAATTTCAGGATTTTCCATGAAACCAAACATCACTTTGTTCCTTTCTTTCTGGAGCATTTGCAGGCTAGTAGGCAGCCCTTCTTACCTAGAAAATGTGACCTCACACTCTTCCTTTCCTTATGCCATTCTTTGAAACTTCCAGTGAATCTGATTTCACCTCTAATCATTCCCTGAACCAACAGGTCTGTGAAACCATGAAACACAATTTCTTGTGTTTGTATTTGTAGTCTTTAACATCTATGAAGCAGATGAATCAATTTTTGTTTTGTACTGAAAATGATTACAGCATGTTAGTGGTTCTTGGGTTTCCTAATGGTTGATGTCTATTAAAAGTTAACAGAAGCATTTACCTACATAATTTCATTCAGCCCTTCTTTGTCCAAAAAATAAAATAATATGTAAGAAAGGGAGCCCTCAGAATTTAAGCTGTAAAGAATGCAGTTAATTACATTCAAAGCAGAAACTTCTTTCTTTAAAATGATTGAAATTAGTGTTATTTTAATTATTTGGTTAATATGTATAAGTAGAACCTTGTGCTAGATAAATACTTACTGAATGACTCCTGAGTTGGGCATTTTCTTTTAGACACTAAGACTGCTAATCCAATTTTGAATGCCCTTTTGACATCATTAATCCTTGTCCAACACAGTATTGTTCAACAGAAACTAGGTATCTTTTCATTGCAGGATATAGAAAGTATTTTTTTTTTTTTTTTGGTATGGGATTGTGAACGTGTTTTTCCTTTCCATGACTATGCGGGGTTATTTTACATTGGTCACCTAAAAATTTTTGTGATGACTTAGTCATTATATTGAAAAATATACATAAAAACTATTAAAAAGGAAAAGTTTTTAGAAACTGAAGTATTCCATTTCACTGTTTTTTACAGATTTCTTTTTCTGTGTGACTTTTTTACATTTGATTAAAATTCTTTCTATGGTTGAAGCCTTTTCTTTATCAAAAAGAACTTGTAAACTTTTTGACTAGTTAATCTTTATAACTTTACATTTGGAAACCTATTTTTTCTTTATTTTCTATACAATAATCACTTCAGTTTTCTAATTGTTTTCTCACCGATCTTGATTTTTTCAACTAAGTTATCTTAATTTTTCTGAGGAATGCAACTTTATCTTAACTGTCTCCCCCTCCCCCCTTTTTTTTGCTACTGGGGATTGAACTCAGGGTCGGGCACTCAATCACTGAGCCACACCACCACACCATTACCCTGTTTTATATTTTATTTAGAGATAGGATCTCACAGAGTTGCTTAGCACCTTGCCTTTGCTGAGGCTGGCTTTGATTTCGAAATCCTCCTGCCCCAGCCTCCAAACCACTGGGATTATAAGCATGTACCACTGAGCTCGGCCTTCACCTTAACTTTCAAATCTAATATTGCTATTATTATTATGCAGTTGTTTCTGTTTATAAACTTGAATTAATTTAATTGAACTTAGGTTTTGTTGTGTTTTAAGTATTATGAAATAATCTTTCAGCCATGGAAACAAAGAAGTATTTTCCTGCCGAGGAATAAAATTGGCAGTGGATTGGTTTTTGGAAAGAGGCCATAAAGATATTACAGTTTTTGTTCCTGCTTGGAGAAAAGAGCAGTCCCGACCTGATGCTCTCATTACAGGTAAGCTCATTACAGGCAGCTATTTGTTCCTATCTTCTGTATAATATCTATGTAGATCCCTTAACACTCAGGTATTCTTAATCCCCTTCTGTTTATTCTATATGATTGCGGTTGTCTTGTGTGGGACATTAAAATTGTTCTCAAGTTTGAAAATTATCTAATTAACTGAACACTAATCTTTACTACATGAATCAAGGGGTTTTTTTCATTTATATGGAAACTTTGACTTTTTAAAAATATTTTTTTAGTTTTCAATATATTTTATTTATTTATTTATTTATTTATTTATTTATTTATATGAGGTGCTGAGAATTGAACCCAGTGCTTCAACAATGCTAGGCAAGCACTCCACCACTAAGCCAAAACCCCAACTATGGAAACTTTGACTTTTTAAAAATATTTTTTTAGGTTTCAATATACCTTTATTTATTTATTTATTTATATGAGGTGCTGAGAATTGAACTCAGTGCTTCAACAATGCTAGGCAAGCACTCCACCACTAAGCCAAAACCCCAACCCCTAAAATTCTGACTTCTGGAGACATGCTGAGACAAGAAGCCTTCTCTACCTTTGCCATTTACTTGCAACAGAACTTGAGCAACACACTGAGCCTCTGAACCCCACTTTTCTCATACGCTATAAGAAATTAAACTAGATGCCAGTCAAGTTCTAATGGTTAAAAGTTGAAAAAGACCTCTAAGACCACGGAATATACTGTCTGGTCAAGAAAAAAATGACTAGTCTCAATAAACTATTTATATTCATACTTTATATTAGTTCATAATTTTTAAATGTATGAGTTTCAGGTAGAGATATCCTTTGTAACATCAGCATCCAACCCTTCCTGTCCTGTTTTCCACCTCTAATATTAACAAAATCTGTGAGGCAACTGCGAAGAAAACCATAAAACTTTTCAAATCAACAACAAATGACCACCTATCATATACCCAAAGAGGTAGATTACTTTAAGTGTTCTTTTTATTTACAATTATTAAAGTCATTGTCAAATTATGATAAAATGTGTAGGCAGCCAAGGGTAGGAAGTCCAAAGCTATGGACTCACATAAAAATGTGAGAGCTGGCATAATTCTGCTAAAAGATGTTGGAATAACTCTGGAAAAAAACATACTTGTTTAGATTTTTATCTTATGCCCTATAATAATAAATTCCAGATAGTTGAAGAGGTAATTGTCAAAAATTAAACCATCAAAGACTAAAAGTAGTCTTTGAGTGGGAGAAGGCCTTTCTAAATTTAAAAATTTTAGAAGTAATTATGAAGGAAAAGATAGATGTAATTACATCAAACCTTTGCAGAAACGTTCTTAAGAACTCATCCATTATATAAGAAAAACAGCAACAAATAAAGAATTCATGTTCTTAACGTAAAATGCTCATGCAGTTCTGTTATGAATGTATAAACAGTTCCTACGTTTAATTTGTTTAATTTGTGCACTGTTCTGACTAGTGTGATGAAATCTAATGCTGTCCTGCTCCATCCTATCCAGAACGTGAATCACATCCCATTGTTCAGCATATCAACACTGTTTGTGCTGCCCACCCATTTCTTACTTAGTAGCCTTCTTGGGTTATCAGATTGACTATTGCAGTGCTTGTGCATAAGTAACCCTTATTTTTCTTAATAAAGTCCTAAAGCTCAAGAGTTATGCTGCCAATTTGGGTATGCTAGAGAGAAGCTATAAAGTAATTCTTCTAAGTGAAAAGGTGAAAGTTCTTGACTTAACAATATGCTAAGTTACTGAAATCTATACTACAATAAAATATTTTGAGAAAGACCACGTTCAACATAACTTTAACAGTATATTGTCATAGTTATACTATTTAATTATTAATTATTGATTTTTACTGTGCCTAATATATAAACTGAACTTTGTGGGAATGTATGTACAGAAAAGTACAGAATATAGAGAGTTAGGTACTATCTGTGGTTTTAGAGATCCACTGGGAGTCTTGGAACATACATATTCAGGATGGGTGGGTGTGGCTACTGTATTTTTAGACCTACTAGTTCATCTTTTAGGAATAATTCCCCGTCCCCACCCCACCTCCCTAAAATAGCAGAGCTCACAGGCAAAGATTATAACCAAAGATATTCATTGCTATATTATCTTGAATAGAAAAAAAGAAAAAAAATTATAATTTCGTTAAAATAATCCATAAATTAGGATTGATTGATATAATAGGTGGAATATTTAGGCAGAAATTTTAAGGGGACATATTCTTTTACATTAACAATCTAGGGTTTTGGGTTGTTGTTTATATGTTTTGGTACTGGGGATTGAACCCAGGGATATTTTACCTCTGAGCTACATTCCCAGAACATTTTAGTTTAAAACAGGGTCTTGCTACTTTGCTGAGGCTGACCTTGAACTTGCAATATTCCTGCCTTAGCCTCCAGAGTCTCTATGATAACAGGCATGCAGCTACTATGCCTGGCTCAATGTTTAAGTATATAAATGACTTGCAGGCTTCTTAAGTAGGAAAAGAATTAAAATCAAGAAGGAATAATGATAATATACATGTGAAGTGTGACTGAGTTTGGTTTAAAAACACCAGCATACCAGGTCTCTGAAATTCAATATGCACTTTACTTAGTAAAATGCCAGAACTGTTATTAGAGGCTTTTAAGTGTTTTCTCTCCAAATATAATAATTTTCTTGACTAAAGCCCTCATTCAGGTAACACCTGATAAATTGAATAGTCCAGTGCTCACAGTGCACCAAAAATAATGCAAAAAAATTAGGTTAAAAGTTTCAGATTCAGAGATTCAGGCTAGCACTTTTGCCAATCTTCTCCCCCCACCCCTCCCCGTCTCCTCCCATGATACCAGGGATTGAACCCAGGGGCACTTAACCACTGAGCCACATCCCTAGCCTGTTTTTTATTTTTTATTTTGAGACAAGGTTTACCTTAGTTGCTGTGGCTGGCTTTGAACTTGGGATCCCCGGCCTCAGTCTCCTGAACTACTGGGATTACAGACATCTGCCACTGCGCCCAGTTCTTCTTCCATTTATTTTAACAAATACTTACTAAGCACTATCTATGTTAACTTACCAGCTATAATGAACCTGTATTGAAGTTAGGATTATTTATGTATCATCCAGTTAATTGTCCCTTCAACCTCATTAGCTATTCTATAAATTCAAATTAAGCAAGATTGTGTTGATTATTAGGCTGCCACATTTATTCCTGCAGTCTCTTTATCAAGGCTTAAGGAATATCAGATGTCAGTAAATACCCTCCTGAATAATAAGGTACCATGGATCACTCATGCACATAATACAGTGAATACACTGGAAGTTTTCAGAGTATACATCTTCAAGTAGCTCATTTAGTCATTCATTACGTAAGTATTTATTTCATTTCAGGGGCTTGGTGCTAATGCATACAAAGATAAATGAGACATGGTGCCTGTCCCCAAAATCTTTATGAGGGAAACACAGTAATTGTGATATGGTGAATTTTATAATTGAGTCTGGGCTTTTGCTTTCAAATTGGTTTTCTCTGATTTTTTAAAAGAGATCCGACAATTACATGTCTCTATTAAGTTGAAGAGCACAGTGTTTATTAAGAATTTGCCAGGCACTATGTGGTGTCCTTTACTCATGTTAACTCGTTTACTCCTCATAGGCTTGCCACTGCATTTGCAGACATAAAGAAACAGTCTCAATGAGATTATGATTGCCAGATGTAAGAAGTGAGAGAATCTAAGATTTATCCATGGTTTGCTAATTCTAACACCCTCATATCTTCCATTAATGCTTTGCTGATTTTTTAAACCAAGTTCTGGTCTTAATGAATTCATTTGTGAGAACCATCATCCAATTCATATGCCAGTATTAGAGCTAACCATATCACTCCTCCATTTCCTCTTCCTGTAGAGCCTGCTCATATTTCTGCAATGGCAATTATACTTTTGCTTACCCAGTTTCATGTTTGTCTGATCCAGTAAGATTGTGCCCTCTTTGAGGAGATGACATTAACCTTGGTGGTTCTTGATACCTAGCACAACACATGCCACAGAGTAGGCGTGTAGTAATTGTTGAAAAGATTTTTTTTTTTTAATTACTAACTGGCTACTTGTTGCCATATTTCAGAGAAAAGGACACAGAACATATAATAGCCAATATTTCTGACCTTATTTCAACTTTCTTGAGCTTTCTGCCTCCTTTTATATTTTAAGGTTTCCCTTGACTATCTCTACTACATGTGCTACTACTTTTCAGATTCTCCTACCATCACACCAACCAGTTAGAAAAACAAACAAACAACAACAACAAAAAAAAAACTACAAAATACACAAACTTGGGAGGAGAATACCTTCTGCTGTCTCTTAAATCCAACTCATATGCTTTGTTAGAGTGTCATTGTAGCAGAATGTCTAAGAAGCTGTATTGTAGCAGTAATGCTGCTGGTTCTAGAGCTTAGCTGTTCTATAAAGTTGCTAAGAGCAGTCTTTTAGTAAAAGCTTCATGGAATGAAAATCAGAATTTTCTCAATCACATTGAGGTTTATGCTGATCAGGTTTTGTTGTTTTATTTTGTTTTACTATTCTTAAAGCCTTAAATTCCTGGGAAAAAAAATATTCTAGGGAGTTACAAATTTTGCTACACCTACCAACTATGAATCATAATCTCTAATTAAATGATTACATATATTCCAGTTCATTAAAAACTCACAATGTATGAAAGTTTTTATTCTATATGTTATATATTTATGTATTCCTCAAATTCTGCCCTTACTATTCTTGCAGATCAGGAAATTTTACGCAAATTGGAAAAGGAGAAAATCCTGGTGTTCACGCCATCCCGGCGAGTCCAGGGAAGGCGAGTGGTGTGCTATGACGACAGGTTCATTGTGAAGCTTGCTTTTGAGTCAGATGGTATAATTGTGTCCAATGATAACTACAGGGATTTGGCTAATGAAAAACCAGAATGGAAGAAGTTCATAGATGAGCGGTTATTAATGTATTCCTTTGTCAATGACAAGTAAGTAAACCAATGCTCTTGCTTCCTTGAAAATATAACCATACCTGGCAGCTGTTAAGAATCCTTTTTATTTTATGGTGACCAGACCTGAGACAGGTTTCTTCCAACAACTGATCTCCCACTGATCCTCAGTGGTAGTCAGAAAAACTGCAGACTTGTGCTATGGAAGGCTTTGCATGAACAACAGGCCCCTGCCCTTCCCTGAAACCTCTAACAGAGCACCTGAGGCCAAGAAAGTTTAAACTCTGAGGGTGAAGAACTCCCATCTTCACCCTAAAAAAGATACTTTTCACAAGTTAACTTAGAGCATTGATAGCTTAAAGTTTGCAAAACCAATATAAGACTCTAGTCATAGTCACAGTCTATAAGTTGATGAATGGACAAATGACATGAACCAGCATGTTACATAGAAATGAATATATTTATAAATATGAAAAAAATATCATCTTTGAATAATCAAAAATGCAAACCAATCTAAAAAGTATTTTATTTCTCATCTTTTTTAATAATTTTATTTTTTTTATTTGTTTTTAAGTAGTGCTGAGGCTTGAACCCAGTGCCTCACACATGGTAGGCTGAGTGCTGTACCACTGAGCCACAACCCCAGCCCCTCACCTATTTAATTCACAAAAAATATTTTTGTGTGTGCCTTATGCTTTTAAAAATGCATGTAAACTGATGCACATTTTAGCAAAATTTAGCAGAAGCTTCAAAAATATGTTTGCCCTTTCAATCCAATATTCTCATTTCTTGGAATATATAATGAGGAAAAAAGAAAAGACCAGGTATGTTTGTTTTTGTATTGTTTATAATTGCAAGAAGTCAAAGGAAACTAAAGATGCAGTAGAGAAAGCAATCACGTTACAGTGCATATCCTACTGGAATATTATTCATCTGTTCATAATTATTATTATGAAAGCTATTAAGAAACATGGAAAAATATTTTTATGTTAAAAAGATAAAGCAACAAAAAGAAACAAGAAAAAGAAAACAAAACAAACAAAAAAGACAAAGCATGGAAAATAATTGTATTAAAATTGTGTGGTTGGTGTGACTTGGTCTTTTATTTTTTAACTTTTATGTTGATACATTGTTTTCATGATAACAAACACTGTTTTTGCCTACTGTTTATTACTCAGTCATTTTGTCATTTCCCTAAGAGTTCATACATTACTTGCATTATTCTTATTTTATAGATAACTACTTAGGCTTATTTCAAGTTCTAGCAGTATCATGACAAGTAGTATAATTCTTCAATCATAATTTCTTTTTATCATGCACACTATAATTTTTTTTCTCCATTGTACAGTCAATCCAAATAATAATAAGTTTACTTCCTTAAGATTTTTTATCCATTTCATCTAAGAAGTACATTTACTATAGGAAGAGAATAGACTTTGAACAGTCAGTCATAATTGAATATTTCCTATGTTACGGGACACTAGATAAAAATTACTTAATTCTTTTATACCTAAATTAGAAAATTTTATTAATCTGTAAAATGGAGCTAATACTTCATGGGATTATTGCATGTAAAGTATCTGACACATAACTGGTATCAGATACTTTACATGCAGTGTTCTCACCGCATTCTCCTCTCTTCCCCTCCCTTCCTCAGCTGATCCATCTTACTCCCCACCTGCTTCATACAACTTCACAACACAGATGTTTACAGAACTCTCATAAAATTTCGTTGTAATCACTTTCTGAAATCCTTAAAAAAAAATCCCAGCACTCCTCTGAGAAGAAGAAAAAAATTAAAAAGACGCTAGACTCAAAATTTGTTTGAATTAAAAAACATACAAGTTCAGCTTAAGATATTTTACTTTAGTTTCTAAGAAAGGAGAAATTTGTGTAGTGTTTGTCATTTTTTTACTCTGTAAATATTGAATCAAAAACTTGGATTAAAATTTCAAATTATCTTAGAGTAAATAAATCTTTGTACAGTATCTTTAGAATTAAATTATCAACCTCCTATTTAAGTATCATTTTTTACTGTCTCCATGTTAGGTTTATGCCCCCTGATGACCCTCTTGGCAGACATGGCCCAAGTCTGGATAATTTTCTGAGGAAGAAACCTATTGTTCCTGAACACAAAAAGCAGCCTTGTCCATATGGTAACTTTCTTTATGAATACTTAACATTTATATTTAGAACACAATATATTGTTAAACTTTTGTTAATAAAAGTCAGCATTTAAAATTTTGGATGGCATAATATGTGGTTCTTTTGATTGTAATTAAATTTAAGAAAATCCCTTAATTATTTTTACCTATTTGGCTTCAATACATATGAATTGCCATGAACTAAAATATGGTTTGAAAACTCAGTTAATTCTATATGATGTTTTTAGGTGGGTAAAAATTTAGAATTAATCTATCTAGACACAAATTAGATAAGCATGGCTTTATTATAATATAGCAGCACAGTTATTCTTCTAAACAGAATTTCCTACCTGATTATATACTCCCACTGGAAGAGAAGAGGCAAGTGTGAGTTGAGAACATGTGGTATTAGCCAAAAGCTGTGAGGTCATCACTAAGCATTTGGCCAACTTTCTTACTGCTCTTGCTAATAAGGAAATGAAGACTAAAAAGTGACATTTCTCATGAGTATGGAACAGAGAATAACACTTAGCACATCTCCCATTTCTGCTTTCTTTCACAAGTTAAAATACTAGTGCCATGCTGATTTTTCAGAATCTGATGGTACGCTACTTTACCTAACTAATTTTACTCTTCTTAGGAAAGAAGTGTACCTATGGACACAAGTGCAAATATTACCATCCTGAAAGGGGCAGTCAGCCTCAGCGGTCAGTGGCTGATGAACTTCGTGCCATGTCTAGAAATACAGCAGCCAAAACTGCAAATGAAGGAGGACTGGTGAAAAGCAACAGTGTTCCTTGTAGCACAAAAGCTGATAGCACTTCTGACGTCAAACGAGGTGCTCCAAAGAGGCAATCAGATCCAAGCATAAGGACTCAAGTCTACCAAGACCTAGAAGAAAAGCTTCCCACCAAAAACAAATTGGAAACCAGGTCTGTACCTTCCTTAGTTAGTATACCGGCTACTTCTACTGCAAAACCCCAAAGCACTACATCTTTAAGCAATGGCCTTCCATCTGGAGTTCATTTCCCACCTCAGGATCAAAGACCACAGGGACAATATCCTCCAATGATGATGGCAACCAAAAATCATGGAACGCCAATGCCTTATGAACAGTATCCAAAATGTGACTCACCTGTTGACATTGGATATTATTCCATGTTAAATGCATATTCAAATCTGAGTATCTCAGGCCCAAGAAGTCCTGAAAGGCGTTTCTCATTAGACACAGACTATAGAATAAGTTCTGTAGCTTCTGACTGCAGCAGTGAAGGGAGCATGAGCTGCGGGAGTAGTGACTCCTATGTGGGGTACAATGACCGATCCTATGTCAGTTCTCCTGACCCCCAGCTGGAAGAGAATTTGAAGTGTCAACACATGCACCCTCACAGCCGCCTTAATTCCCAGCCTTTCCTGCAGAATTTCCACGACCCCTTAACCAGAGTGCAAAGTTACAGTCATGAAGAACCAAAGTTCCATCACAAGCCTCCTCTTCCACACTTGGCTATGCATCTGCAGCACCCTGCTGTGGGTGCCCGGTCTAGCTGTCCTGGTGATTACCCCTCTCCTCCAAGTTCAGCACACTCGAAGGCACCACACCTAGGAAGGTCCCTAGTGGCTACCAGAATAGACAGCATTTCTGATTCCAGACTCTATGACAGTTCTCCTTCAAGACAAAGAAAGCCTTACTCCCGTCAGGAAGGGTTGGGAAGCTGGGATAGGCCGAGTTTCGGAATGGATGCCTATGGGTATCGGCAGACTTATTCCTTGCCTGATAACTCCACACCACCATGTTACGAGCAGTTCACCTTCCAGAGCCTACCTGAACAGCAGGAGCCCACCTGGAGAATACCATACTGTGGAATACCACAAGATCCTCCAAGGTACCAAGACAACCGGGAAAAGATTTATATCAACTTGTGCAACATCTTCCCACCTGACCTTGTGAGAATTGTCATGAAAAGAAATCCTCACATGACAGATGCCCAGCAGCTTGCTGCAGCCATTTTAGTGGAGAAATCACAGCTGGGTTATTGAAAGATGATGCATCATTGTGGTGTTTAGTAGTTTTTTGTTCAGCTCAAATGCTGAGGGAGGTTTGCTACAATAGCACATGTGATCTCCTTCTCAGCAAGGAGGTTATATAGTATCCATTTATGTGAAATACTGTATCATGGAATCTGTATGTATAGCCCCACTTGGTGGAAGTATCACGGGATTGCTTTACATTCAAACTTTTTTTTAAACATTTCCTTTTTAAAGCTATATCCTTGGCTGGAAAAATTTCCAGTTTGATTTAATAGATGTATCTGTGATCTTTGATATTAATCTTTGGTGCATCAGGGGTTTATATGCAGCACTTTTTATCTTTGTTTCATGTTTTATTAACTTGGTGTTTATCTATCAATCGCAAGCAATTATAATACCTTCAGAATGTGGAAACTTTGACTAGACCTAGCAAACTATTTTTTCAAGCCAAGCTTAATTAGAATCTTTTACAGCTTTTTAAGTTATTTTTATTTGGGGAAAGTGGGCTTCTTTGTGCTATAATCATTATTTATAGAAACAAAGATATACTACAGCACTGACTTTATATTTTAGACAAAATGTAAGTTACCGATTTATGTTGAAAAGGGTAACAGTATATATTAGAATGATTTACAATATGGCACTTTTCACTGTTGTATTTTTGTTTGGATTTTTTTCTGTTAAGAATTAGTTAACTTAATATGGTCAGTTTAAAAGAAAGCAGATGCAATCAATGGAAAAATCATTTCCATTTTTTTATTTTTATTTTTTTATGAATAAGGCAAAAGCCGTAACTGTTACAGGTTAGAGCTTTGTTATCCAGCTATGATGTGCTTCTAGACAGTAGGAATGGAATTGAATTCCTCGATTTCCATTGACCCGTATTTTTAATGTCTGTCTATTTGTTTGGGGGGCACAACAATACTGGATAAATAACCCTTTCTCAATACTTGCCTGTTTTTAATGAATCTAATTATTCTCAATGCAACTTTTATATTTAATATACTCTAGCTTTCCTGCTATTTATCAAGGCTGGCCTGAGATGGTTTTATGTGTTGAGGATATGCAACATTTATTGATACTGCACTATAGATGTGGTGATGGAGGAGTGTAAATGGTAACTTAAAATTTTTGTAAGATACTGTATATTTTCCATTTCCTGAAGGTAGTTTTTTTGGGGGGCCTGTTATATTATTAAGGCCAGACTCTTGCCACAAATAGTGTAGTTTTAGATACAGACTAAAGTCTGTTCTAGTATTAGTAAGGGATATTTCTGGTTTCAAAGTCATGGGTTTTGCTTGTTGCCGTTACATTTCTATGGACTAGAAGATAGATTTTGCAGTCAGCGGCAGTCAGTCATGTGATTGACATAACTTGACTGTTCCCTCCAGATTCTGGATTTTACTTAGTGTAGCAGACACATTCAGATCTATTTCTACAGTCTGCCTGGATGCTCTGGTCATTGGGATTATTCTACATGCCATAGTTTGAAGTAAAGCCCTGAAAAACCAGAAAGTACCTTTTACTGTTGATACAAATTGTATCTTTTTAACTATAAGAACTATTTTGATTTGTAGATCTAGTAAAAAACACAAATGTGTAACTATGATTAGACTTTTGGGCAACATTTTATCCCTTATTTAAATACAAATTTTTAAAGTAAAATTGAGGTCTAGAATAGGGTAGAAAATAAAAGTAACAATTTAGGTAAATAAAAGTGTCTGTCTTAGTTTTATATAATATATTAAAATATATTAAATAAATTTATTGGCATTTTCTTTCTCCTAAAACTTATATAGTCTGAACTTAAAATAAAGGTAAAATGCTGCCTGAAAATAATGTCCAAGCATCTTTGACTAGGATAACATTTTCACTACTTGTGTGACACTGTGTGTTGCATGAAGTAGGATTTGGGTATACAGTAAATGCTTCTAAAAGGCATTGTGCATTATTGACATATCCAATAATCTGAACCATGTTCAGCAAACTTAATTCAGGAAAGTGATGTTCTACACAATTATTGCTGTTGTGTTTGAAGTGAGTGTGGCATGCATCTGTACCCAAAAGTAATGCAGGTGACGCCACACAGACCATTTTGAGTGGTGTCTGAGCAACCCGTACTCACTTGTGAAGTTGTTTTCCTTGATTTTGTCAGTCATTATCTACAGAACAAGTTTAAATACAGAGGCTAAATGCGTGCCAAAAGTAGGGTTACAGATGTGTAGTATGTTTTATGTTAGTCATAATCTAAGATTATATAGTATAAATCACTTTTAAATTATTCTTGTAGGTTTTGCTTCCATTTTCTTTGTAGCATTTTAATTATTTGAAGATAGCCAAATATTACTAAATTGTTTTAAATGAGATTTTAGGTGAAATGGATATAACTTTTTAAATTTGGCCTTTTAATATTTTTAGCTGGCTATTTGTCATGATTGTTTTGGAAAAATAATGTACCCTGCCATCACTTGTACTGAAGTGAGTAGCCCTGAACTACCCACAAATCTTCCAGTATAATTAGTTGTAAAAAATAGCCATTTTCTCGGGGTTGGAGTTGTGGCTCAGCAGCGGAGCACTTGCTACCTGGGTTCAATTCTCAGCACCGCATATAAATAATAAAAATTAATAAGGATAAAAAGGTCCATCAACATCTAAAAAAATATTTTAAAAAAAGAAATAGCCATTTTATTATATCAAAAGGACAATTTGTTCCTATTTTTTTTAAACACCAGTGTTGCTTTCAGAGTTTCAAAATGAGATAATTGGCAGACTTTGGGTATAGCAAACTCTTGTTTATCTTAAGTAATACCTAAAAGCAGTCCATTGTCAAATTAAATCTACAGCTGATTCCAAACCTTCATTTAAGCAAAAACTTTTTCCCTAATTCATAATCCCTATTTATCAGACTTGCTAATAAATAACTAGAAAGAGGTGTGTGAATAAGTAGTGAAATTGCCAATAATGGTCAGCTGAATAGGAAAAAAAAGAATTCAGACTGGAATATTCTGCCCCTGAATAATTGTCAGTTGACTGTACTTTATACAGTAATTAGCCAGTCTGTTGTCTCTGTGTCTTAGTCCAGAGGGAATAGTATCCAACTGGCCATATACTGGCCCTTAGTATTTCCTCCTTTCTTGCATGTGATGCAGACATTTTTGGTCTCGTTTTTATGATCTCTGTATCCTGATAGAGTTTGTCATTGACTTAAACATTGAAAGAAATGCTCACCAGTATAAAATATTTGATACTGGTGGAAACTTGAATTTTGTGTTTTTATGAAAATGCATTTATGAGAATATGTAATATAACTAAAGAAGAGTGTTTTATATATATACATATACACATACATACATATTTGTTATGAAGTATTAAAAATGGAAGGGGGGTTCCTTTGATGGCTAACATTTCTGTAATTGAACTGTTTCACTGAGTTGTAGATGACCAAGTCTAGGGTCTGGATGACCAATGATAGGATTTAGAACCACTTAAAAGGAAAGCAACTCTTCACTGGTTTTATTCCTGATATTTTTAAAGAATTATTTTGATAATTTTAATAGATGTGTAATTTTAAAATACACAAAAAACTTAAAGTAGTATTGATTATACAAATGATTATTTAACATGTTTTGTGGATGTAACTATATGTATATAGACAGTAATATATTTATAAAACAAATCTACTTTATGTTGTAGTTCTTTATGGTAAGTGGGAAGATGCTTCTGTGTGTGTGTGCATATGTGTGTGTTTTAAAAAGTCTAAGCCTTTTCATGCCTGATTTAATGGCTGTTATATATTTGGTTTTATTATTCTTTCTATCCAGCTTCCTTATTCAAAATAAATAAGATGTACAGTTTCTGGTCATTCTGTTGGCACGTGGCCCATCCATTTTTTTTATTATTCTGTAATAATTCGTAAAGAGTGCCTGAGTGACCTGAAATAAAACAATTTTTTTTGCTAGAGATAATGCTTATATTCCAAAAGACAAAAATTCATCTGTGATGTTGAGCTTCCAGTCCGCCAATAAATATGATGAAGTATAAAAACAAGCTAAAATATACATATATATATTAGAATTAGAGAAAGCTGAGTGTTAATAAAGGCAAAATAGCATGCATTATTTTATTTGGTTTAGGAAAATGTCCTAGAGCAAGTGTTGACAAACTTTTTCTATAAAAAGAATCAATTAGTAAATAATTCAGGTTTTGAGAATTAAATGGTCTCTCTCTCTCTCTCTCTCTCTCTCTCTCTCTCTCTCTCTCTCTCTCTGTCTTGTGCGCGCGGGGGTGTGTGTGTTTGCGGGGGGTGGGGGGGAGAGAAAGAAAGAGATAGACATACTAGGCAAGTGCTGTACCACTGAGCTACATCCCCAGCTTTCAAATGGTCTCTTAAAAAACAAACAAACAAAAAAAACCCCTGCGCACCTTCATCTTAATAGCAAAAACACAACCAGGGACAATATGGAAATAAAAGAGTTGGCTGTGTTCCAATAAAACTTTATTTACAGAAATAGGCAGCAGGCCAGATTTGCCCTGTGGGCCATTCCTGGTTCCTGCCTTTGAGGGAGAAAAACAGACACTGTGAGTAGTAAATCCTGATATATGTTAATATTAGAAATAATAATTTATTTCATCTGACATTCAGAGAAAAATTAGATAGTTATTAATGTTCTTCAAAGGATGATTGATACAGTCATATTAAATAAAGCACCTTAATGCATTTATGTTTTTAAGATGTTCACACCATTATTTATTAGATATTTCTTGTGTTTAAACACACATACACACAAACAAACTGTAAAAAAGATAATAAGTCTTGAAATTTTTTTCATGAGCTTTGTATTTCTGTTGATAAGTGTGAGTCCTTTACGTTATCTTTTGTTAAAAAAAAAAAACTATTGTATTTTGAAAATTAGCGTATAATTAGCTACAAAATTTTTAAAGACTGCATTTATCAGTTTTTTCTGTTAGTTTTGGCCTCTAATAATTGACGGATCTGTGCTTTAAAAATGATTTTAAAGAAGATAAACAGGCTGCAATTTCACGTTTTAGTTTTTCTCTGTAAAATTAAAAATTGTGACTATATAATGATCTATAATGTGAATGTTACAAGTGACTATAAGAAACAGTGTATCTCTGCTTTCTCTGTCCAAATGTTTAGATTTTTAGACACCATAGGGCTATCCATGATGAATGATATTCTTAATGTGATAATGTGTAGTTCTGAATTCCTTGGAAGTACACACTGCTGGGCATCCTCATTCACAGTGTTCACATTCATGGTGTTTCAGCAAAAGCATCATAAGAACATTAAATTGATGTGAAAGTTACTATTCACTTAAATAGTTATGCTTTATTTTAAAATTGGAATACAATGCTACCTTTTAGCAGTGTTTATTGTTTTGTCTATTTTTGTTTCTTTAATGCTTTCTGTGAACTTACTTATTGTTCCTATTATAATAGTACTGTTATATTAGAAGTGGCTTTTTCTCTAATAATCTTTAGATTTAAAAACAATTTAAGGCTCTCTATTGACCATTTGGCAGAGAAAATATCTGCATGTTTTAATTTAGTTAAAACTTGTAAAGTTTTACTTTTTAAATCATGTAATAAATTTTCTGCCTGGGTATTTCAGGAAAAAAAATGTTGACCATTAAAGCCTTGGCCACCTGTTT
Organism: Callospermophilus lateralis; assembly: GCF_048772815.1. Lineage (NCBI taxonomy): Eukaryota > Metazoa > Chordata > Mammalia > Rodentia > Sciuridae > Callospermophilus > Callospermophilus lateralis. The sequence goes on along the minus strand of NC_135306.1, from coordinate 117,433,703 downwards.
TTCTAAAGCAGCTTATGTCTCAAAGAAAAAAGATATTGAAGAGTAATGTTTTGGTTTTATAAAGAATATGTTTTCGATTTCCTTTGGTTTTTTAAATCATAAAATTATAAATTTTCTACCTTATGTAAAATAGTAACAAACATGCAAACTTCTGCAGACTTAGTATTTTGTTGCAAGTGTACCAGGTTAGTTTTGATTTTCTAACCCATAGTAGTATGCTGATAGTGGAATTCCCTATTTGATTCTGCAAACTTTTCTTACAGGAAAAGTAAGTTAAAGAATATGTTTAGGGGCTGGGGATGTGGCTCAAGCGGTAGTGCGTTTGCCTGGCATGCGTGCGGCCCGGGTTCGATCCTCAGCACCACATACAAACAAAGATGTTGTGTCCACCAATAACTAAAAAATAAATATTAAAAAAAATTCTGTCTCTCTCTCCCACTCTCTCTTTAAAAAAAAAACAAGAATATGTTTAAAGCAACCATTTGATAAGCTGGTGTGATTCTATTTATCTCTGTCCTCTTTGTTTCTGTAATGGAATTTTTACAATTCCAAAAACAATTTATTAGAACTACTGGAAATCCTTGATAAACAGATTTATGATTCTGCCACTGAGGGAGAGAAATTAAAATATTCGTTTTTCTTACGGTGGTTTGTTTTTGTTTCATGAAGAGAAATTGGTCTCCTATGGCAGCATAGCTGCTAATGAATAAAAGCATTATCCTTCTGTAGTCCACAGCTTACCTGCATTCAGTGGTTAATAACATTATGAGCATTCTGTAAAGTAAGCTCATATTCAGTGTCAATGTAAATGTTAGCACCAAAATTAATTCCTCTGAAAACTGAAATTAAACGTCAAAGACAACTAGTCATAACTTAAGATGGTGAGAGTGTTTTCTTTCTAGTCAGTCACGAAGATGTGTGTATGTGGTGATTTTGAAGTGTCATCAGGTATCTGGCCAAGACAGAGTGATTGTTAATAGTGTCCTTGTCCATAGAGTTTTTAAGAAATGTTGGGTGACATTGGTGTCCTTTTTCTAATTTTGAGGGCTGGCAAGTGATTAAAAAATATTGCTAAGGCCCCTCTTGTGGGATAATAGGTACTGGAATTTTGCATCAGGTTTGAGCACTAATGTATGTGAAGCCTCAATACATGCTTGGGATTCACCTTGCAGTAGGGCTGGAATCTGCATAATCAAAAGTTGACTATTTTTTAAAAAATAGTCTGAATAGATCTCAAGGAAGAGAAATGGAAAGTTTTAGTCCTCTGATAGTTGAAACTGAAAAACCTAAATCACTGTAGGAAACTGTATTGCTTCTGAGAAATACCTCCACAGGTTGAAAAAGATTTGAGATAGTTGCTGGGATTGTGTTCCAATTCCAGTCCTGCACCCGTTGCTATGGTAATGTCTATATCACACACAATAGGTAGAATCAGGGCAAATCATCTTTCATAGTCTTTTTGAAACTCAATTGTAAAATGATGTTCATGCCTGTCTGATAGGCTTATTGTCACCGATGGGATGATGGTGATGGCAGTGAGCATGAGGATAATTGAAGAACAGATGCAAATGTATACAATGCTGCCTCTATCCCATTCTTGCTGAAGTGAAACTGGGATTTTCACTTTCTCCCAGCTATTTCAGAAACTGTATGTTCCTTACCCAACTGTTCTAATAATTTTCTGTCAGTGAAAAAACACTCTATTTCAGTTACGGTCAAAGTAAGTAATGAGATGTTCCAAGGATCTCCATGATGTAATATACTCGTGTTCTATCAGTGCATAAGATATTATTTCAGATAGCAGATTTTTCCTCCTATATTGCTTTTTAGACCTTTGCTTTTCTTGTTGTCTTTTCCCTGAAATTGCTATTTTCTGTTATCAGATACTCTTTTCTTCCTTCTTCATTGTCTTAGCTTAACCTGTTTAGCTGGGTTTTTATGGATTTATACAGTGTATTTTGACTTTGTCAGAAGACTTGATTATTGATGTTGACTTGTCAGAGAACTCAGAGTATCCAAAATAAGTGTTAGGTAGGGAGGCTCTCCAAGTACTTGGGAGGCTGAGCTGAGAATCCAAGATAACATTAGATTGGGTTGCAGTGTTAACTAGAGCTAGTACTTTATTCTTCCCCATCTACATATTGACGAGTTAAGTAATATTTGAGGTATTGTAAAACACAACTATAATGATGAATTTATTCGAAGCAAAACACCTGTACCTGAACCTTTCTTGAGTTAAATACTTACTAGCATTTGTGCTACAACCTCAGGTACCCTTATAGAGTTCATGTTTTCATTTTAGTGTTTGAAAAGACGTAAAGAATTTTCTTAATCTTTTAACATTTTAAAGGTTTCCCTTAAAATTTTTAAAGTAACCGTTTAAAAATATATTCCTTTCTAGATACAATCATCAGCCTAAGAGTTCAGAATAGGAACCCCACTTCCATTGATGTCAGCAAGTTGGCAAATCACTCAACAGGGTAATGAAACCCTCACCACCTCTCCTAGGGTTGTTGAGACTAAATGAGTTGAAACTACTAAAATCCTTTTACATGCAAATTCATAGTGTGTGTTCCATAAGTAATGGGATATTTTTTTTCTTTTTTTTAATTTTTATTGTTGGTTGTTCAAAACATTACATAGTTCTTGACATATCATATTTCACACTTTGATTCAAGTGGGTTATAAACTCCCATTTTTTACCCCGTATACAGATTGCAGAATCACATCGGTTACACATCCACTTATTTACATATTGCCATACTCGTGTCTGTTGTATTCTGCTGCCTTTCCTATCCTCTACTATCCCCCCTCCCCTCCCTTCCTCTCCCCTCCCATCTTCTCTCTCTACGCCATCTACTGTAATTCATTTCTCCCCCTTGTTTTTTTTCCCTTTCCCCTCACTTCCTCTTGTATGTAATTTTGTATAACCATGAGGGTCTCCTTCCATTTCCATGCAATTTCCCTTCTCCCTTTCCCTTCCACCTCTTGTCCCTGTTTAATGTTAATCTTCTTCTCATGCTCTTCCTCCCTACTCTGTTCTTAGTTACTCTCCTTATATCAAAGAAGACATTTGGCATTTGTTTTTTAGGGATTGGCTAGCTTCACTTAGCATAATCTGCTCTAATGCTATCCATTTCCCTGCAAATTCTATGATTTTGTCATTTTTTAATGCAGAGTAATACTCCATTGTGTATAAATGCCACATTTTTTTTATCCATTCGTCTATTGAAGGGCATCTAGGTTGGTTCCACAGTCTAGCTATTGTGAATTGTGCTGCTATGAACATCGATGTAGCAGTGTCCCTGTAGTATGCTCTTTTTAGGTCTTTAGGGAATAGACCGAGAAGGGGAATAGCTGGGTCAAATGGTGGTTCCGTTCCCAGCTTTCCAAGAAATCTCCATACGCTTTCCAAATTGGCCACACCAATTTGCAGTCCCACCAGCAATGTACAAGTGTACCCTTTTCCCCACATCCTCGCGAGCACTTGGTGTTGTTTGACTTCATAATGGCTGCCAATCTTACTGGAATGAGATGGTATCTTAGGGTGGTTTTGATTTGCATTTCTCTGACTGCTAGAGATGGTGAGCATTTTTTCATGTACTTGTTGATTGATTGTATGTCCTCCTCTGAGAAGTGTCTGTTCAGGTCCTTGGCCTATTTGTTGATTGGGTTATTTGTTTTCTTATTGTTTAATTTTTTGAGTTCTTTGTATACTCTGGATATTAGGGCTCTGTCTGAAGTGTGAAGAATAAAGATTTGTTCCCAGGATGTAGGCTCCCTATTTACCTCTCTTATTGTTTCTTTTGCTGAGAAAAAAACTTTTTAGTTTAAGTAAGTCCCATTTGTTGATTCTAGTTATTAACTCTTGTGCTATGGGTGTCCTATTGAGGAATTTGGAGCTCGACCCCACAGTATGTAGATCGTAGCCAACTTTTTCTTCTGTCAGACTCCATGTCTCTGATTTGATATCAAGCTCCTTGATCCATTTTGAGTTAACTTTTGTGCATGGCAAGAGAAAGGGATTCAGTTTCATTTTGTTGCATATGGATTTCCAGTTTTCCCAGCACCATTTGTTGAAGATGCTATCCTTCCTCCATTGCATGCTTTTAGCCCCTTTATCGAATATAAGATAGTTGTAATTTTGTGGATTGGTTTCTGTGTCCTCTATTCTGTACCATTGGTCCACCTGCCTGTTTTGGTACCAGTGCCATGCTGTTTTTGTTACTATTGCTATGTAGTACAGTTTGAAATTTGGTATCGCTATACCACCTGATTCACACTTCCTGCTTAGAGTTGTTTTTGCTATTCTGGGTCTTTTATTTCTCCATATGAATTTCATGATTGCTTTATCTATTTCTACAAGAAATGCCCTTGGGATTTTGATTGGCATTGCATTAAACCTATAGAGAACTTTTGGTAATATTGCCATTTTGATGATGTTAGTTCTGCCTATCCATGAACAGGGTATATTTTTTCATCTTCTAAGATCTTCTTCTATTTCTCTCTTTAGGGTTCTGTAGTTTTCATTGTATAAGTCTTTCATCTCTTTTGTTAGGTTGATTCCCAAGTATTTTTTTTTTTTTGAGGATATTGTGAATGGAGTGGTTGTCCTCATTTCCATTTCAGAGGATTTGTCGCTGATATACAGGAATGCCTTTGATTTATGCGTGTTGGTTTTATATCCTGCCACTTTGCTAAATTCATTTATTAGCTCTTATAGTTTCTTTGTAGACCCTTTTGGGTCTGCTAGGTATAGAATCATGTCATCTGCAAATAGTGATAATTTAAGTTCTTCTTTTCCTATTTTTATGCCTTTAATTTCTTTCATCTGTCTAATTGTTCTGGCCAGTGTTTCGAGAACTATGTTGAACAGAAGTGGTGAGAGAGGGCATCCCTGTCTTGTTCCAGATTTTAGGGGGAATATCTTCAATTTTTCTCCGTTCAGAATGATATAGCCTGAGGCTTAGCATAGATAGCTTTTACAATATTGAGGTATGTTCCTGTTATCCCTAGTTTTTCTAGAGTTTTGAACATAAAGTGATGCTGTACTTTGTCGAATGCTTTTTCTGCATCTATCAAGATGATCATATGGTTCTTATCTTTAAGTCTGTTGATGTGGTGAATAACATTTATTGATTTCCGTATATTGAACCAGCCTTGCATCCCAGGGATGAATCCTACTTGATCATGGTGCACAATTTTTTTGATATGTTTTTGTATCCGATTCGCCAGAATTTTATTGAGGATTTTTGCGTCTAGGTTCATTAGAGATATTGGTCTGTAGTTTTCTTTTTTTGAAGTGTCTTTGTCTGGTTTAGGAATCAGGGTGATGTTGGCCTCGTAGAATGAATTTGGAAGTTCTCCCTCTTTTTCTATTTCCTGGAATAGCTTGAAAAGTATTGGTATTAGTTCTTCTTTAAAGGTTTTGTAAAACTCTGCTGTATACCCATTCGGTCCTGGACTTTTCTTAGTTGGTAGTCTTCTGATGGCTTCTTCTATTTCCTCAATTGATATTGGTCTGTTTAGGTTGTCTATGGGATATTTTTACATGATAGCCATTGTCATGTAAATGAAAGGATGTCTAAATGCATAACAATTTTCAGAAGTTCATATTACTGGTAGAATATGAATTCTGACAATCAATGTAATTTGATATATTTAATAATGAAGTGAGTTTAGGATTTCAAAGAGTAACATTTTAACCTTCAAGGAATTTTCTTTTATTTTTACTTGTTTGTTTGTTTGAGAACTGGTCTCACAAAGTTGCTCAGGGCTTTGCTGAGTTGCAATTGCTGAGGCTGGCTTTGAACTTGGAATCCTCCTGCCTCAGCCTCCCAAGCCACTAGGATTACAGGCTTGTGCTACCACACCCAGCTCAAGGAATTCTTGGAATCTATTTCCCTGCTACCCTGTCACCAGGGTCTTCTTGGTTTAAGAGTTTTTCTATGTATCATAATAGGAGAAAATGGAATAACAATGATTTCAGAAAAGAAGTCGTGCAGCTAAGTAATTCCTAGACTTCATTACTGACATCCTTCTGAATTCTACTTTTATTCCAGCAAACCTGTCTGCACTCCTATATCACACAAACTCTAGAAAAGCATGTCAGTCCCTTAGCCTAAGAACCCACAGAGCCAAGGAGTAGGGGGACAGTGCATATTTCTGGGAAGATAGCAGCTTACATAGGGTAGCTGTTTTTGTCTTTAACCACTTCCTCCTATTTTATAACTTCCACTCTCTAAGTTGGAGACATTAAGCTGTCAGGTAAGCCACTCATATCTGGAGGTCCAGTATTATATTGTTACATAATTTAAATCAAAAGCCTGTGCAACAAACATTATCCCTAGTTTACAAATAAGAAAATTGTGACTCAGAAAGGGTAAAGCACTTGCTCAAGGATGACCCATGGTTGATTCTCTCTCCATAACTTTCCAAAGCTAGAGTACTGGGAACTGATCCCTGACCATCCTCAGTATGAGTTCTACAAAAATTTAGTTATATCATAGTTGCACGTACTTAAAAATGCTATAATTTTACATGGGAGCAGAGGAAGACTGAATAAAATGTAAAATTAGAAGTATTATTTCTCTTCTTTAGTAATCCTGCATACTTTTAACACTCTGCTTTCATGTGTGAACAGTCATGACACAGGTGTCACTTGTATTAGAGGAAAGGTTACCCAGAAATCTACCTGATCCAAGGCTTTGATGATGGCCCGCTGACTAGGCACAGTGTTCAGGATCCAAGGAAAAGCTAAGCCCCACTTAGTGCTTCCAGTAAGCAAGATGGATTGGCTCTCTGCTGTGATAGAGGGTTGTTTTAGAGTCTGGGACCTTGTCTGAGAATTCTTTGTAGTTCCAGAGAGTAAAAGGCAGAACATTTATTTCTAATGTTTCCAATCATACATAGAGCCCTTCCAACACGTCTTTTGAGAAGGTCCATTTAGCTTTCAATCTCCTGACAATACCCACTGCAAACAGCACCTTTTATGTTGAAGCAGCTGCCATTTGCATTTCCCCATGCTTTCTCTTTGCACAAATTCAGCATGAGATCAGAAATAGGAATATTTAATTAGGTGACCAAATAGATTCCCTTCCCAGTTCCCCAGGAGAGCTCAGTGAGGGACAGAACATTGAAAGAATAGGAAATACAAGGTTTAAATGCATTTCCCTCTCTTGTCCAGAGTCTTAAATGAGCCAGTCTCAGTGCACAGAGGGCTCCCCTTCTGCCTTTCAGGGATTGGGGGCCCACCAGGGCTCAGGCTTTCTCACTGTCTCAGCCTTCAAAGCTCTCTTGCTCTGTACTTTTCAAGGATGTAATTATCATTCATTTGAATAATTATTGCAAATATGCATGTGAAAAGATTAAGGGAGATGGCAAATATAATTTGGTTACTACGTGAAAAGGTATTCAATAAAGTCCAGAGGAGATTTATGGGTTTGCTATGTATGTTACCAAATTAACAAGACAAGAACAAAGCACATTGTGTCATATTAGACATGTTAAAGACTGCCAAGAGAGGAGCAGAGCGAAATGCATGCTCTAGTTCAACTTTATTGCCTGTGTCGAGAGCAGTGGGAGATGTGAGTGGGGACTGGAGGACTCTTGGCCCCTGGGGCAGGGATGCATGCGAGGGACAGGTTCTTACAAACCCCAGATCCCCCATCCAAGCAGTTGCCCTCCCTGTGGCCCATTCCTTCCCTCACACTACCCTCTCTTCCTGGTTCAGAGTCACCTGGAAAGGTAAGCATTCTCAATTCTGTCTCATTCTTCCCAGGCAGCAGTTTTCAGAGACACTGAAATCATCCAGTTGGCAGTGGCTCTGGGCAGATAGGGAAAGAGGTTGATTACTTTTGAGGGTCAGAAAAACATACAAGTCAGAAGAAATCAGGCCCAGAAGCTAGGAGGCATTGATAGAGCATCTTCTGAGTACAGAGAGGTTCAGAGTGACCAAATTATGGTGTTCACAAAGCAGAAGCTGTGGGTACACTGAGGCCAGGCAGCCCCTACATGTAAAGCTTAGATTTGGGATCTGTAACTAAGATTTTACAAAGGTCTCAAATGAGCCTGATCTGGGGCCGGATGCATCCACTGTGGCCAGCACAATTGTTTTATTCTCCATTGGATGGCTCTGACCACATGTGTACCCTCTAATTTGGCCTCTAGCATCAGCCTCAATAATTTCATCAGGCAAGGAAAACAAGTAATATTGGGGCCAGCAAAATATATGAAAGATGTTAAATAGGAAGCAAATGGTGGGTCACAATTTTAAGGAAGATGGTCAAACTAGGGGAGGGTCAGCAGTAGGGAGGTTGCTGCAATGACCCACCCACAGCAGGACCGACTGGGGCAAGAAATCAGAGACTGTTCGGAAGTAGAATCAAACTAGGTTTTTGTCTTGGGCGGTGCAGTGCAAGGATTTCACCACATGGCCATCCACCACATGCCACCCTGCCCAGTGGCAGAGTGACAACTAAAACCCCACTAAGAAGTACCACACCTGGTCCAGAGCTGCTGCCCAGCAAGTATTTATTCCTGTCACCACCCTGACTTTTATCTCTGGAACATTAAGGCCCCATCTTCCCAGTTCCGAGTCACCAAATACATTCTCCAATAAGCAACCAGAATTTATTCTTTCAAAAAGAATCCCACGGATTCCCATAGAATGCTTAATCTTTTTAGCTTAATCTCTGCACTGCTCTGGATTTTATTCTCTAAGAAAGTTATCAAGGTGCAAAACACAAGACCAAATGTATAGGCAGATGTATACTGGCTCCAGTAAAAAAAAAAAAAAAAAAAGGCTCCTGTTTTTGCAGCAGCCTAAAACAAACATAGTTAGTCACCTTGGACCCAGGTGGAGGCAGCCTTGGGAGTTGAGAGCCCAGTCAACTCCTGATAATTTGGAGACAAGTATTCCACCCCAGGCATCTGTACTTTACACCCCCTACTTGTCCTTCCGCAGCCTGCCTTCTACCATCCTGCCGTGCTCCTGAACTTAGGCAGAGTGTGAGAGAAGGCAAAGGGTGGGAGAGACACCCAGCTGCTAGACTCCCTACTCTAGCAGCTTGCTTGGAAGAAAAAACTGCAACTTCCAATCTACCCATCCTCCCTGGAGTTATCAGCCAGTGAAGGCTGCTGGGTGCCACATGACCCTTGCCTCAGTGCTGGGTGCAGTAGGAGGTACACGAGGCACTCAGGAAGGGCAGGAACCCCTGTAAACTGCTCATCCAGCATAGTTGGTGCAAAGAGCAGTGCCCAGGCCCCAGGGGGTGGTCATAAATGTTTTCAGAGTAAATGGATAGCATTTGGTTTTCCCTCCGCTAACCCTGCCATGCACAGTTGAACACATATGTTACAGAGATCAATTCATTCTTTCACAGGTATAGAAATTAAAGTCCAGAGAGTAATGACTGGCCCAAAGTCAAACAGCAGAAAAACAATAAAGTTAGAATGCCCCTCAGACCAATACTGAGCACAACCCTTGGACCATAAGCACAGTCCACTGTGAGGATAGTGAAAAGTAACGACAGAAGCTAACATAGGTCACCTTCAGCTTGGCTCAATCACCAACCAGATAAAAAGCAGTGACAAAGAAACACATGGACTTCAGGGTATGCAGTCCTGAGCACACCCACTGAGGCCTGCCAGTTCCTCTTCCAGGCACCCTGAGACCTAGCCACAGCAGGGGTGAAGCAAGGAATCCTCTAGGTGAGAATCTCTGCTGGCTGCTGTCTTCTGTATTTTGAGCCTGGGGAAGTGTTTGCAAATATCACTCAGGTTTCTTTCTTTCTCTGCCCCCCCCATCTGGTCATTTCTGCACTTCATTTCTTCTAGTCATCTGTCACACTGAAGGGGCCAGGGCAGCAGGCCACAGTCCATAGTGCAGCCTGGCCTGGTCCACCATGACTGTATTCACCTGCAGGTGCAATCTAGATGGAGCCAAGGCAAGACCTGTGCATAGGTAAAACTGTTCTCTGGACAGTGCGCTCAGGGCTCCCAACCACGCTGCTATTGGTGTTTAAGGCTGGGTAATTTTTATGATGGGAGACTATCCTTGCATTGTAGGACGTTTCCCAACATCCCTGGATTTTACCAGCTAGATGCCAGAATCACACCATCCTAACAATCAAAAATGTCCTCCAGACTTGTCTCCTGGGGGGGGGGGGCCCTCCGGTGTACAGAAAGCACATGCTGTAGAATAATGGAGAGGGACCAGAGTGCATGGGTGTCTAAGAGCAGAAGTACAAGAGGGACAATCTCCCAAACTCACGGATAAGTCAGTCTGATCACTGTAGCAGAGTCACAAATGCTCACTGCTAAGGTTTGCATATGGTTTGAGTTTGTCCCCCCAATGTTGGTTGTGCTAAGGCTTGATTTGACAGTGTTGAGGTGGTGTCGCTTTAAAAGGTTGGGCCTAGTGGAAAGTGATTAAGTCATGAGTTCACCATCTAAGGAAAGTAGTGATGTAGCTCTGGCAAGAGTAGGTTTCACCCACCCAAAGTGTCAGTTACTCCCTTTTGGTTTCTCTGTCAGGGTCCCAGCTGGGGGACCCTGATGAGAAAGCTGGAGCCATGATGTTTGAACCCTCCAGCCACCACAAGCGTAAGCCAAATAAACCTCTTTACTTTTATGACGAACCCAGGTCAGGTAGTCTGCTAACACTACACGAAATGGACTCAGACACTCATGGAATATTCCCTATGTTTCCCAACTGCCTTAAAGCTAGGAAGGAATTGTGCGACGAGTTCTAACCTTGAAATATGAGCTGAAAGGACAGTGCCACTGTGGAGCCAAGGGAGGAGGTAAGCATGAAGTCTCTCAGGAAATGGGGGGCAAGATTCCCCCCAAACTAACAAGAGCAAAGAAAGGGCCTCACGTGGGTGGGCCAGCATCAGCCTAGGCATGCAGCCTCACCCTGATTGACAGAAAGGGAGAGGGGGAAGAAAGGCATTTCCCATGGGGGCTGGAGCCCAGGTGCAGACACAGGGTGGCCTCACTGGGACACACTGGGCTGGGAAGTGGAGAGGACTAGCTGGGTCGCCACCATCCAGTCTGATGTCAAAGACCAGAGAAAGGTGTGATGTGGTCTGCCACAAGGCAGATTGGGTGACAGCAAATTTTAGGAATTCTTAAAATTGTTGAGCAAAAGAAGCAGAACTGAAGAGTACATGCTGAACAACTTGAGTACTTATATAAAGTACAAACCAGATGAGACACACCTACCCCATTAGGATTCAGACTGGTTCTGATTCTTAGAGGGGGGCCCAGGACCCGAGAGAGAACACCAGGGGACAGTTGGGGGCTTGCTGTTCTGATTGTCTTTTGCTGATTACACAGATATACGTACAACTTATTAGGATTTCTCATGCTGTTCCCTGGTCTACAAATGTTTGTCTTTTACATTTCTAAGAAAAATTTATATAATTCTCTGACTCCATCTTTATTAAAAAGTCCAGTTAAATGTTTATTTGTGCTTTGTGTTCTATAAGGTTTTATCAAAGCAGAGCTTCATGTGCCTTTTGGATTCTCTTTATAAAATCACCATTTCAAGACTGACATACAGCTGGCATTGATTTATCTTGTGTTCTTCTTAGAACCAAAATGACTGTAATCCATAACCATTTCTTTCTCCCCAAGGCTGTGAACTAGAAAAGGATATTGATTTGTAAGAGTTACTCATTCCGACCAAGGAATGTTTGCCAGCCCCAGTTTAGCAAAGGCCATCCAGCTGACTCATCCAGCCTTGAGAACATTTGGTGCTTCTGGAGTTTGAGGGGAACAAGAAATAAAACTCCTTCCCTCAGCCAAGTGCTCCTGGATCTTAAGTGGAGTGCCCAATAGAGCAGCCTCAGTTTTACCTGGGAACTTGCTAGAAATGTAGATTGTTTTTTTAAGTTGTAGATGGACACAGTACCTTTATTTTATTTATACGTGGTGCTGATGATCCAACCCAGTGCCTCACATGTGCTAGGCAAGTGCTCTACCCCTGAGCTACAGCCCCAGCCCCTAGAAATGCATATTCTGGAGCCCCATCCCTGACCTGCTCAATCAGAATCTTTGGGCAACCATCTGTTTTGTTGTTGTTGTTGTTGTTGTTGTTGTTTTTCCTTTAACAAATCTTCCATGTGATTCGAATGCACATGAAAGTGAGAACCACTGTGCTAGGTCAACTGAGAAATAGAGCAAAAGAGTAAGCAAGTTAAGGCTATCCCCTTGAGCATTGCTAAAACTCACGTTGGAAAATGTGGGCTTTGTAGCAACTGGGCTTCTTCCCTAATACTGACCCTGTGGGAGCCTGGCCTGCCTCTGTATGACAATGGCATGGAGGAGCTGTGGGCTTCCTGCAGACAGCTGGCTTCCAAAAGGAAAATTCAAGAGAAGGAAAGTGCTGTACAGGCTCCTCTTCAAATTCACCAAAATCCCATCTCCCTGGAAAGGGAGGAGTGAACCACGGCAGGGCTGTTGTGCTGGTGTCAGACCTACACTGGAGGGAAGCTGGCTGGGGAATGCGTTCCTTAAGGGAACAGTTTGACAAGGACAAGCCTAGCAGTTATAAGGGCCAAGGATGTTCTGCATGGCCCCACCTGGTCTGGTGGCTCTGGTGGTTTGTGAGTGAAGAAAGTGGCTTCCTGTTCTGAGGCTTCAGCTTTCCACCTGTCTGTCCCAATGACGAGCATAGACTGAAGTCCTTCTGTCCTGTGCAGAAGCGAGACACAAAGACAGCCAGCCAGCAGGATGTGAAAAGTGAGAGCTGAGTATGTCCTCTTTCCTTGGAAGAGGTTCAACCTGGTACTTGTCATTATTTTGACAATTCATTTTTAAGTATCTGAACATGACCAGTCTTTTTATCACTCCCTTCTGCTTCTCATTGCCCATTCTTGCTATCTCATGACTTGCTCTTTAGCATTAAAACTAGGCTACCCTTCCCAAAGGAGGACTTTATGAATAGAAGTAAATTTAGATGTAGAAATCAGTCCAAACATATCATTTTACAGTAGAGGAATCAGAGGCCCAAGAATTGGAGTGACTGAGCCAAGTTCCAGCCACTCATTAGTAACAGAGCCCACAACCCACACCCAGCTTTAACACCCACAGGCTGAGAATCCTCCATCTTCTGCCACTGTGGATTATTCAGCATTACCTCTAATTAGGCTTATCTCTTATGACACTATAACCAGAAGCCACGGATATGTTTCCCCTTCTCTTTCCTAATAATTTCTTCTTGTATCACTAGTCCCAGCCAGAAAAAGCTACGCATAGAAAGGGTTTTCAAAAGTGGCCTCCTGTGGGACTCTGCTGTGGAAGGCAGACTTTATCCTTTGGCCCAGGGGCTCAGGTTCTCTGAAGAACCTATTAACAGGTGGAAGTAAGAACAGAGGTGATAGCAGAGACTGTCTGCTCAGTGGCTCAGAGGGCTCAACCAGATGATTTCCTTAAGTCTCTTCCAGTGTGTGGGTGTGTATTTAATACACAAAAAGTACTCTTTCAAGTGCTGCAAACCCTTGCTGAAGGACTTTCCAGCTTTCAGCTACATTGCATTTCCTGCCTCATGACTGAATAATTTTATGCCAAATTTGCTTATGATTAAGGAAAGGTTTGGTAAGAAACCACAACAGAGTATGTGATTGTGGTCTTAAGTCATACAAATGATGATAACCAAAGATTTCAAATGAATCGTGAGAGACCAGTTTGAATAAATATTCCTTGACTTTAGACAAACAGTATTATATCTGGCAAATAAAGCATTATTTGCTTACGTGTCCCCTGTAGGAGGAGATTGTCTTTAAAACAACCAGACTTAGTACCCTTGAAAACCTTTAGTGACAGATGGAAAATTCTGTTTCATGTTGTCATATTTGTGTGGGTTTTCTGAAAATCTTTAGACCTCTGAGCCCTGCAAGTACCTGCAGCACAAAACATTCTTAATAAAGAACATGAGTGACTATCAAAACAGCTGACTCATATCGCAGACTCTCACCCAATCCTCTAAGCTTCAGTTCTCGGGCATTCAAACCTGAAATGCCAGGATCAGCGCCATCTCTTGAATTAATAACGTCCCAGGCCTTCCACTGTAGTCTCCTTAACCCTTTCTCCGAACACTGCCCAACTCCAGACTAACACTGTGAAATCAGAGGAGATCAGAACTTAAGATTGGGCAGGCAGGCCCACTGGTCAGGAAGCCGATTCTTTGAGGGTGTAATTGCCACTGCCTACCACCAGGATGCAGAGTCAAGTGGAAAGTAAGATGCACACTGATGTTAGACTGTATTTATTGCTACATTTATATACAATTATACAAACAGCCCAGACAGGAAAGGGTGTGTTGCATCAATTTCTTCAGATTCCACACAAGTGCACATGGAAACAGAGCCGTGCACCACTGAGTTAACTCTCAGATCGAAGCCAAAAAGTCACACACATTTTTTTTTTTAAGTGGAAAATTTTGGAATATTCTCCCCATAGATTCCTCCTTACAAGCTGATCATGCAGAAACAGTGGGTTCTCAGAAGCTGATGCCTGAAGGCATTTGGGGGACAGTGCCTTGAAGACGGGTGCCATGGATGCTGGCTTGGGACTGCAGGGTGCAAGGCAGAAGTCCCAAGTCCTGGCCCATTTCCTCAGGTCTGTCCCTAGGAAAGGCAATCGAGACAGGTTTGGAAAGAGCAAGAAAGGGAAAACCAACAGCAACAGAGATGAGGAGAAGAACCATCAGCAAGAATCCTGGTTGAGGGAATACTGGTCCATCGAGTTCCAGCTGAGATTACAGACTTTGGGGAATGCACACATTCAGAACAGGGCTGTCTTGGTGTGTCCTTATCCTAACGCTTGCCATGTGTGAGCTTCCAGGGACCTGCATGAAGACACAGAAAGTCGACAGCAAAGTCACTAAGAAGAAAACTCAAGTCATTACCAGAATGGGACTGCAAAATGCATGATCCTGAACGCCTTCTCCATGTTCTGTCAGTTAACATTTGGCCCCAGGGGTGTTGGTCAGTGAACTATGAAGGGGAATGGAATGACCACAGGCTGCAACAGAATAGGGGTGGCTCCACAGACTCCCCACTTGGGCCTCCACCCAGCAAGGATGACTTTTGTGCTCAAAAAGAGTCTAGCATAGTAGACTTTGCATTGTTTCAGAATTAGAGGCAGGTGTAAGGTTGTAGCATAAACATGTTTCACATCACAGCCACAAACCTTTGTGATGTGAATCCTAAGAGAAGTAGCTTACCCTTTTATATCAGCTCCCCATCTTGCCTCAGGCTACTTCACATTTCAAGAATCCAGGAGAACAGACACACAGGTCAGGTCTACCTGGCCTTGTAAACTAAAATCAGCCTGAAGCCTCTGAAAAAAGACAGGCCTGAAGGTTGAGAGCCAGAAGTCTGTGGTCTGAGTATACCGGCTGTGCCAGCCTCAGGGCTGATTGATAATCTGGATACCATCTGGTCCTGGACCTTGGGGGGTGCTATCCTGAAGAAACCAGTCAGCTCTATCTTGTCTGTGGCTTTAGATGTCACCTCTGATTCCTCACCACCGTAACCCCACAGGCGCCCTCAGGATGACAGCGCTGTGGGAAAGGCCTAAGGGTGGCAGGAGGACTAGAAGAACACTCAGAAGTCCCTTTCTTTTTCTTGGGTCAGCGACATTATAATCAACCATGGAGGAGCCCCGTGGCCCTTCCAAGGCTGACGACTACATGACATTTCAGGCTGAAGGATGTGACAATTGCCAACTCCCTCGCTCTCTTCATAGATTCATCTCTGTATAATTCGAAATCTGTCATCTGAGCTTGACTTTCCTGGTGAGTCATGCAGAAATTGTCTTTTCCTACTCATGATGACACTATCTCAGAAACAGACTCACTCAAAGGATCGACTCTAAAAAGGAAAGACATAATGGATGAAAGTCAGTGAGGGAAGATTATAAAACATTAGGTGGATTTTAATTTGGGGAATTTTTCTAATCAAACAAAATGGGGAAAAAACGGAGTGTGTTACATAAATGAAATTTCCTCATTGAAATAAAGATTTAAAGATTAGTAGCTGATCTGTTCATAGCAATCTATGAAACATTAAGAATGTGTGCTAGGGCTGGGGTTGTGGCTCAGTGGTAGAGCACTTACATCGCACATGTGAAGCGCTGGATTCGATCCTCAGCATTTATAAAGATAAATAGAATAAAAAGTTAAAAGTAAATAAATAAAATAAAGGTATTGTGTCCATGTACAAATAAAAATTTTTAAATGTCTTTTAACGAAGGATTTTAGTTCAAATACTACCTGAATTATAAATTCCCAATCAGCTACACCCCTTTCAAAATGAGTGACAGCAAATGATGATGGATGTGTCACAGCCCTTTGAGTGGATTTTAAAACAGTGCTGGTGGTGCCAAGAGATGTCAAAGATTCTAACATGACCTTCACCTCATTTCAGAGCAATCCAAAATTCAAGGCCAAAGAAGCAAATCATTTTCTAAAACTTCCCCATCTTATGTGAACACATATAACCATTTTTTTTCCTGTCACATGAAAAACATCTAAAAAATAGTATTGTCGGAATGGACACTTATTCCAAATCTTGAAGTATTATTGCAAATATATCACATTTAGCTAGAGTGACCCAGTGTCCTGGCAGATCTTCTGGGAGGGTGGGCTACCCCTGGCAACAGCTACCAGTTGTACTTACTTGGTCAGGGAGCCTTCATCCTATTACATTTGCTTTATACTGCTTTGGCAAGATCGCATCTGGAACAAGGCATACAACTTGGGTCCCCACCTTTCAAAAGAGACATCAAAAAGTTAGAAAGCATTTGGAAAAAGAACACAGAAGAAAATAAAATGGGGGAGGGGTGGGTAGTGGACTGCCTGCTCTGTAGTTTGGAATGCCAGGAACACCTCTGAGTATCATCGAGCCACTGGGTAACTAAATTGCCAGACTAAACTCTTTCCTAATCTTTAGCCTCTTTTTAAAAAAATAAATAAATAAATAAATTCACATTTGAAACTACACTATTAGAATACAGAAATAAGAGTAACTAAATTGCCCCTTAAAATAGGTGCTAGAATATCCCTAAGAGTTGTAGCAACTGTCACAATCAGTTTCACAAGATGAACAGGTCTCAAAGCCATAAATATCAGAACTTCAGGGTATTGTGCTTTAGTAGATTTTATATATTATTTCAAGTTCTCTCTTGATAAATGAAGGCACTTCTGGAATTTCCTTCAGGTAACAACTAGGCTTATAGAAGAAAGTACTTTATGGTGCCTACTTTGAAATTAGTAGTTGCTATCTTTGAATATATACACTATCTGCCTGCCACAGGACTGGGGTGGGTTAAGACAAACAAAATGACCTCCCAGGTAGCCACATTGGCATCCCAGGGGCCACAGAGAGCAATTTGAGCCCCACTTTCTCCACTCTGTCTTCCTTAGTTGATTCATCTGCCGCTCTCAGATGCAGCCCAACCAGAAAACAAAAGTAAGACTAAGGCAACAAAGAAGCTGCTGGACTGGTCAACTGGTTTGTCAGTTCCTGGACTGGGGAGAATCATGCTTACAGTGTATTCCATACTAGTAGGTAAACAATCAGAAGTCAGTTAGTCAGTCTCTGTCTTCTGCATAGATTATGTACCAAAAGCACGTCTGGGCTGGCTTGTTTTCCTCTGAAAACTGTCACAGATGGTGGCTCTGTTTCCAAGTAGTTTAACCTATAATGAAAAACTGAGTCTGCGTAGTAAAATACATTAGAAACCTCAAATTTGTGAAAACTGATTTGATAAAGGAACAAAGATACAATGAGACTTATTAATAGTTTTATAACTTTAATTGAATACTTGAGCTTGATGTTCAACTGGGTAGAATTAATTAGAAGATGATTAAGTAGTATTTGAAATTTAAGAACATTTTAAAGGGAAGTATTTTCAAGGATTTGGGAAATTAGCAGAGCGGACCCTTTATTCTACATCAAACTATACAGTTGTATTTTTTCTTTAGTTGCCGGTTCTACTCTCACCCTGATTAACCACTACTGAAGTAGATTTAGATTCATAAAGGGACAAATTGTGAGGGAAAGAGCAAAGAAAGGAAAAGAGAAGTGATTTTCATGAATATACTGAGAAAACATAGAAGAGTAAGATAAAGGAGGATGAGAGAGCACAGTGGATAAAAGGCACAAGAAAAAAAAAAAAAAAAGGAGTTAGCAGTGATAAGAGGAAGCTGCACGTATACATTTCCCTGAGAGAGAAAAACAAGGTCAAGACAGAAATCAGAAATTTCCAAAGACTGCCACCAGGTGGTGCTATGAGATTAAGCTACTCAACAGCAACAACTGATGGGGATCAAGGTGGGAGACATAGACACCAGAGGGCAAAATATTCCCAGTACCCAGGGCTCCGGATTTGTGGAGTGCTGCGCATGGTTGTATCAAGTTATTCCAGGAACATAAACTTGGCTTAACATTAGAAAATATATCCAGATCAGGATGTTAACAAAATTTTTAAAGCACCCAATTATCTCAATATACATAGCAATTACATTTAAACATTTAAAACCTCCCTTAATAATAAAAAAAAAACTCTTAGAAAAATAAGTATATACTTATAAAAGAACGTTTCATTAATCTGATAATTGTCATGTGCCAAAAACCTAGAACAAACATAATTAGTGGCATAATGTTAGAAGCATACCTGTTAAGTCCATTAGACTGGAAGTTCCAGCCAGTCAACTCAATAAGAAAAAGAATGAAAAGCTTAAGTAAGGGAAGAAAGATTGAAAACTCATTATTGCAGAGGATGACTGGGTGAAAAGCCCAAGAGAACTTATAAGTTATTAGAAAAGAAATTAGAATTTGAGCCAAGGATAGTGGCACATGCCTATAATCCCAGCAACTCAGGGGACTGATGCAGGAGGATGGCGAATTTGAGGCCAGCTTCAGCAACTTAGCAAGACCCTGTCTCGAACTAGAAAATAAGGACTGAAATGTAGGCACATAGCTCAGTGGTAATCCTCTCCTGGGTTTAATCCCCAGAGTCCCCACCACCACCGCCTCGAAAAATGGGCATATTTTCTTAATTTAAGCTAAGCAAACAAAAAGAAATTGAATTTCTCTACATTAGTCACAAAATAGTTTTCAAATATAACTCCTAAAAAGATAGCAAAATAACAACTTAAAGGCATTAAGGAAGACATCAATAAATGGAGAGAGAGAGAACTATGATTAATATTATACAGATATAATTTCTTCCCAAATAATCTGTTCATTTTCTACCAGAAGTCTCCAAATGTTTTCTCATATAATATAAACTAGGTCTAAAATTTATGTAGAACAAAGAGCCAAAACCAGTTAGGAGCTTATCATCAAAATAAAGTGGACAAACTTCTAGAGAGCTCAACCAGATACTAACCCCTTAAAATCTAAAAAAAGCTAAGGCAGTAGTAGCTAAGACAGAAAGGTATTGACCCCAGGCTGGACACATGCCTAGGAGTCACAGAACAGAGAAAAGGAGCCAAGTGTAGGGAGAGGACAGCAGTAAAAGCAGCCATCAATATGTCAACCATACACAAAAGTTCTTCTGAGCTAAAGAGTTAGATGTAAAAATAATCAAACTTTTAGGGGAAAAGCCAAACACTTTTATATAAAAATATAGGAGAATATCTTTATGATCTCCAGAGGAAGAGGAATGTCTTAAAGACACATTGGGGTTAATCCCCATAAATATATGGAGACAGATTTATAAATTAAGCTAAAAGAAAATTTAAAATTTTCATCCATCAAAAAATCATAAGTGGTGCACACCTGTAATCCCAGCATCTCAGGCAGATGAGGCAGGAGGATTCCAAGCCAACCTCAGCAACTCAGTGAGGACCTAAGAAACTTGGACCCTGTCTTAAAAGGAAAAAAAAATAGGGCTGGGATGTGCCCCTGGATTCAATCTCTGATATGGTTAAAAAAAATCATTAAAAAAAGTAAAAAGACAAGATGTGGAAGGAGACATCTATAAAACACTTAAATGTCAAAAGATTAGTAACCAGAATAGGAGGAAATTCTCTGAACTGATCAATTAGAGGTAAACAAGCAGTAGAAATATGCTATTTGCTACTAGAAATCAGGCATAAAAAAACAAAAGTCATTCCAAAGACAATGAAAGTCTCATAAGTATAAGAAAAGTTTTCAACTACATCAGCAATCAGGAAAATGCAAGTTAGAAGCACAATAAGATTCCATGTTAAACCTATCAAACTGGCAGAAATTAAAAAGTGTAGCAATATCAAGCATGGTAAAGGTGTGGGTAAATCCTTACTTTGGGAAATAATTGGATAGTTATTTAGTAAAGATGGAGAAGGGCATAGTCTACTTGACAATTCCCCTCCCTTGGGCTCTGCCATAGAAATAGTATTGCTCATATGCAGGAGTAGATATGAATAAAAGTCAATAGTATTTATGATCTTATTGTTTATAAATTTCTTTAAAATACTGAAAACAGGTGGAGCATGGTGGTACATGCATGTGTAATCCCAGCCCCTCAGAGGCTGAGGCAGGAGGATCAAAACTTCAAAGCCAACTGCAGCAACTAAGCAAGGCCCCAAGTAACTTAGCAAGATCTTGTCTCAAAATAAAAAAGGACTGGAGATGTGGCTTAGTGGTTAAGGGCCCCTGGGTCCAATACCTGGTAGCAAAAAATAAAAATAAAAAATAAAAAAATCCACATCTATTAGGGGAATGGATAAATTTTAGTACATTCATAAGTAAATGTACATCAGTGAAAATGAATTAACCACAGCTACAGACATCAAAATATGTGTATGTGTGTAATGAAGTTGTTAGGTTCATGTGTGTGCAAGACTGGAAATTATATTGCTTGTGAATACAAACACAGTAAAAAAAAAAAAAAAAAAGCAAAGGATGATGTAATCAAGAACACCAAAGCTACTGGCAATGGACTATTTTTAAAACTGATACATTGGTATCTCTTTTGTATATATAGTATAATCCTTTCTATTTCTCCTAGGCACATTTCTTTCTCTAACACTGTTGTAAACCAATCTTTATTTTTTAAATGTCTAAAACAAACAAACAAAAAATGATGGGAAAACACTTCATAGGTGGAGCAGTTATGAATTTGGTTCCAAAGAGCTTTGGTCTTTGAACCATTCGAATTTCAAGTCTTACACCATCTTTGTAGGAAAGTCAATGGTCACTGTAGGACACTGATTAAAAGGAGTAGCGTGTCATCTCGCGGCAGGGGGTGCTCGAATCTCTCTAAATCATGACTCTCATAGTGAGGTCCCAAGATGGCAGCATTGCTTCACCTGTCAGAAATGCTAATTTGTGGCCCCCCACCAACACTTCCTGAGTGAGAAATTTATCCTGCAGTCTGTGTTTAAAAAGCCCTCCAATGTGCAACCACTCTGAAAAGCAGTACAGAGATTCCTAAGAAAACTTGGAATGGAACTACCATTGACCCAGCTATCCCACTGCCTGATTTATACCCAAAGAACTTAAAATCAACATACTATAGTAACACAGCCAAATCAATGTTTATAACAGCTCAATTCACAATAGCTATACTGTGGAACCAACCTAAGTGTCCTTCAACAGATGAGTGAATAAGAAACTGTGGTATTCAACAGTAACTATTGATTGTATGGAATATTACTCAGCCTTAAAGAAGAATGAAATTATGGCATTTGCCAGTAAATGGATGGAACTGGAGAATATTATGCTAAGTGAAAGAAGCCAATCCCAAAGAACCAAATGCTGAATATTTTTTTCTGATATGTGGATGCTAATTCACAGTAAGAGGGAGGGAAGAATAGAGATGTATTGGACTAGACAGAGGGGAGTGAAGGGAGGGAGGGGGAATGGGGGTAAGAAGGATAGTGAATAAATTGGATATCATTACCCTATGTGCATATAGGATTATACATCATGTACAACCAGATGAATGAAGAGTTATGTTCCATTTACATATGATGTGTCAAAATATATTCTACTGTCATATGTAACAAATTAGAACAAATTAAAAAATAACAAAGCCCTCTAACTAATTGTGATGCATGTTAGTTTAAGTTTCTGCTGAAATTTTTTTCAAAGTGTAAGAAAAATCCCCTCATTGCAAGAAAATAAGACCCTACTATGATCACATCAAACCTCTAAATAGCTGAGAAAACCATGCCACTACCCTAGGAGGAACAAGACTGCTTCTTTAATCCTTGAATTTAGGGGTCAGCAAACTGTCTTATCAACCACATCTGGCTTCCCACCTGTTTGGGTACTGACAATGATTTAAGAATATTTTTTACTTTTTTTCCCCCAAATCAAGACTTTCATGACAATGAAATCATGTGAAATTCAGATGTAAGTGTCTGCAGATGAAGTTGCATTGGAACACTGGCCTGCTCACCTGTTCACACAGCCTGTAGCTGCAGTTATGCTGTAGCTGCAGAGTTATGCAGCTGAGGCAGAAACGATTTGGTACCAAGTAAAAAATACTTAGTATTGGACCTTTCATAAGTAGTTTGCTAATCCTTCTCTACTTTGATAACAAAGAATCAACCAATCTAGAAAAGCAAAATATAGGCAACTATGGTGACTTTCCTCTTAAAAATGTTAATTTTAATTCCACAGGCAAAAATGCATTTTCCTGACTGGAATTCCGGCTGAAAGTGCAGCACACCAACCTCATCTCTTGGACCTCAGGCAGAGGCCACCTTCCTCTTGGTTCCCTTTCTTGTGCTTCAACTTGCCAGACAGGAGCCTTCTTCCCTCTCATCTACAACCTCTTGAATTTCCTCCAGATTCAGTTGACTTCGCGTCATTACTAATACATTTTCTTTGTGCCCCCCCAAAGCCTACTTCTTTCCACAACCATCTTCACTTCTCTAGGTTTCTAAGATCTCTTGAGCACAGATCCTTCTTTGGATTTGGGGGCATTTAACAGATAATAAAAAGATGCTCTCTCTTCCCTGCAAGAATAAACCACACATTTCAACTTTGTATCTGAGCTGTGTCCCCCTGCCCTTGTGCAGTGCAGAGCCCCCGACTAGCCCCAGCCAATAAGAGCTGAATGAGACCCATGCTCCACCTGACAGGTCTAGTCTTGGGCTCACTGCTGCTCTCCATTCAATTTAAACTTAAGATATGACATATTCATCTTGGCCTCTAATTAATGGATACATTCACTTTGAGTTTTGCGACACGGAAAGCTTGCAAAGAGCATGGAAACATGTCTCCTTTGGCTTTAAATTAGAAATGTGGTTTGTTTTGCACACACACACATGCACAGACATGCACTCTTCTACCTCAAAGGAAACCAGAATCCAGATGCAGACTCTGCCACCATGGTTGTCTTTAGGCTGTTTACCTGAACTGTGAAATGAAAGGATACGCCTGCCTTCAAGGACACCAGCAGACTTGTGACATCTGTGTGGATTAGGAAAAGGTGCTCCTTCTTCCAGGTACATGCAGCCCTGTCTGGCTCTAGGGTACATGACTGAAGAGTACTGGGCCAACTAAGTTTGCACCATCTGTCCCATGATCTTCTTTGAATTTACTTTTTCTTAGCTTAACTCTGGCAGCAATATTTTTGTCTCCCAGGGTCACACTACTCAGCAGACATCTGGCCTAGACCCTAGAGGTGTCTTACCAGGACTTAGGAAGCTCCTTGTGGTCTGGCCCCTTCCAAATTCATCTTCTGCACTACTCTCCTCTGGGTTCACTTGCCTCTGGACATACTCCTTTCTTTTCCTTGAACAAGCCCAGCCCTGACGGTCTTTGCTGATGCCATTCCCTCTGCCTGGAATACCTTACAACAGATTGTAAAGGTATCTAATGGGCCTCTTCTGGCAAGCAGATGTGTCTGGTCAGGCTCGCAAAGCTTTTTTAAAATTTTTCAAAATAGTTGACATGTTAAATTTGGCAGACTTCACACAAAGTTATGTTTCGACTTAATATCTGTGAATGCTTTTATTTGAAAGCTGTTTTCTGGCTTATCTTGGAAGGCCAGAGGGTATGGCAACACTGCGCCTTCCGCATCATAAGAGCTAACAGCATGTCCCCTTGGACGGAGCCTGAGACTCCTGGGTAGAAAGTACTCCCAGCCCGGCGCACCTCGCATTACACCTCTGGCATCTGCATCTACTATCTTGTTTTAGACAAGAGGAAGAAGAGGAGACAGCCTTCTTTCCCTTCATGTGGCAACTTAGACATACACACCTCTATCTCACAGAGGCTTTTCCTGACCTTCAATCCCTGATTTTCATCCTTACTTTTTTCCTATGTCTTATTTCCTGTTCATAGCATTAAATGGATATAAAAATCACTTTGATAAGATGGTTGAATATTGGCAATTTCACGATTCGACCTAATACTACCATATGCGACTTATTATTTTGTTTGCTGGTGTTATGTGTCTTTCCTTCTGAAGGTGTTCATTAGGGCAAAGGCCTAGTCACTGTGATGTCGTGGATGACTAATACTCCGCACCTGGTAGGCTCTAGGCACTAAAATGTTTAGATAAATAAATGGAAAGACCTCCTTTTCCCCCCACCCCCGCACCAAGGTTGGTTTGGGGCAGAGCACACCCAGAATTCATAGTAACCTCTCCTGAGGTCTCTGAAAGTAGCCCAGATTATAAATTAACTTCCTAACCCACAGCTCCAGGCAATCATGCTATATTATTCAGGAGCACCTTATACACAGTGGTAGAGCTGGCTTTGGTCCTAAAACCTACCAGCCTCTGCCACCTGGAGTTCTGGGTTCTAGCATTGGAAGTTACTCCCAACTGTACATCCAACTGAGATGTTCCCTCAGCCTGACATCGAGGTTGAAGTGGGAATAACAACTTACCACTGCACTAACCTCTCCAGCCTTGCCCATGTTAGCAAGAGGCTGATTGATCCCTAGCTCTTTGTATCTCTTGTTTTGTTTTTTTTTGTCACAATTATTTCTCTTCTGTCTCCTCAGCTAGACTAAGGATGATGTTTTAACTTATCTATGAATCTCTAAAGCCTAACTTCAAACATATAATAAATCTTTAATCAAATAAATTATTTGAATGTATTAAATCATTCAAATGTCATATGGACCATAGTTAACCTATAAGGTAAATAAGGAAACAGATTCATTTCATTAGGAATAATCCTGTGGACTTGGGCAGGGGTGCAGAATAAGACTTGTACCAAAGCATATCAGCTTTGGGCATCTGGAGCTGACAGAGGGCTCTGCTAGACAGAGCATTTTTCTGTTCTTTGGGATATAAGAATTCGTGTGTAGGTTTGGGGAAAACACATTTCAGGAGACACTGTACAGTGAAGTGATAACTGTTCTAATTCCAAGAAAAAAAAATGTTCTTTCCAATGATTTTCTTGTTTCCCAAACCTGTGTGCATTTTAAATATCATGACAGCTTTTCCCATGGCTCTGGTGGTCACAGGCTATTGAGCCTCTGGCCTGTCTTTGGCTCTCCCTGGAATGCCCTCTTGGCCCTGACAGTAAGTACTTCAGTGCTGGTGCTCACCAAGGTTCTGGACTGAACTCACTGCTTCTTTACTTACTCTTTCTTTGGGGAAACCCAATCTGACATTCCATCTGTATCCAAGCTCAATTATCCAAAAAGAACTAACACGGGCCTCCTCCCCTCATGATCTTCTAGTGTTTTATGACACCACATTCAGAACTCACACGTTTTCAATACAAATTGGGCGTTCCAGGACACTCCCGTCGTCTTGTGCCTTGATTTGGGTGCATACGTAGTTCCTCCTACCTGGACAGTTTTCCTATCTTTAACCCCCTGATTAAGAAGAGTTCATCCTCAAAGACTTGTCTAAAGGATATTCTCTTCCAGGAAGTCTTCCTGGGGCCCTCAGCAAGTCTAGGAGCCTTCCCTCTGAGTGCCTAATCATGTAACTAATTGTTCATTTAACCAACAGTGAGCAGCTGTCTTTAACACACACTGTTCTAGGCACTGAGTATATCACTGTCCCAGAGTACAGTGCCTGCCTCCTGGAGCTTACCTCCCCCGCCCCCCGCCCCCAGAGGAAACAGACAACAAACAATAACAGGGCAGGTACTCTGTAGTCAGATGGTGCATGTGGTAACAACAGAAAAGAAATGGGTAGGACATGAGGGAAGTCACCACATTAACTCAGACAGTAAGATAAGGCCTCACTGAGATAACATTCAGGCAAAATCCTGGAGGTGACAGAAGTTAGATTGACTGGCTTAAAGCATAACAAGAGTGTGACTTCTACTTAACAAAGAAGGGGAAACCAGCAGATGAGATCCAAGAGCTACAACATGGGACCAAACTATATTGGACTATGAATGGTTATTAAGAAAGATATGCTTTTACTCTGAGATTGGAAATTTCTGGAGGATATATAGCAGAAAACATATGATCTGATTTATGTGCTTAAAGCTGTGTTTTTTTTTTTTTTTTTAAACTATAAAAGAGCAAGAGAAGAAATCAAGAAAATGGAAAGGAGGCTATGATAATCCAGACACTCCTGTGGGCAGAACATGGTGAGCTGGTGGAGCATGGGGGAGGATGTTGCAAATTCTACATATACTCTAGATACTAAAGTAAGACATTATATTTCAAAGTTAATGAGAAGGAACTATCCGTTTGTAACTTAGATTATCCAAAGATTATATCCACCCAGATTCAAAAGCCTTTATAGTCTAAAAGTTGAGAACTAGTCTGCATTTAAAACTGAGGAAAACAAGCAAAAGGAAGGAAAAAGTCTGCAATATCATTTAGACATAAGCAGATGAACCAAATCATTCCTGTAGCATAAAAGCTAAGTTGATGAGCAGAATCAAATACAGTTCTCAACTTTTAAAAATCCCATAGAAATTCAGACAAAATGAGCTGTTCAAAGTTGTTGCAGCCAGTAAATAACTGTGTATGTGTGTTCTAAGATAATCTTCACTGTGTTTAGTTGATTAAAACCCCTTTTGTAATAATCTGAAAGAACTGGTTTTCTAAACCCTAAAAACCTCTTGGAAAAAAAAACCTTCAAGCTGGGCACAGTGGTACATACCAGCAACTTGAGAGAATTGGTGGTAACAACAACAACAAAACAACTTCAAGTTTCTTCTAGTCACATTGTTAGGATCATCTGGGAGCACAAAGATTGACAGAACTATAGTTACATGCACCACAGAGGAAACAGCTTTTCAACTACAAATAAGAATTAGTAATTCAAAAGTTCATAGATATTAACCATAGTTAGGCAGTGTATTTTTAAAAAAATTTTTTAGTTGTCAATGGACCCTTATTTTATTTAATCTATATGTGGTGCTGAGAATAGAACCCAGTGCCTCACACATGCCAGGCAAGCACTATACCACTGAGCCACAACCCCAGCCCAGGTAGTATATTATTATATGTATTTTCTGTAAAGACAAGATCTGGAATCAAAGCATCCATATCTGATTCCAGAGAAATGCTCTGAAAAAGACCATCAGATTCACAACTCTGAAATCAGTTATCAAAACTAGAATATAAGACAAAAAGAGAATTAGAATCCAGAATAAAATCCATTTGTTCCTAGATGTCTCTATTTCTAGTTCACCAAGAACCCATCCCTAAAAGGTCATGGATAAATAGAAACAGTGTTCCAAAAGGGGTCATTTGGAAAATAAGCAGAAGAAAAACTATTAATACATGTAGCAAATGTAAGAATACATCCCTTGTAGATATTTCCTTTCAGTTCTCAGGGGTGGTAATATTCATCTCCTTGGCCACAGCCTTTCTTTGGGCTAATTATAATATATACAGTTGTTCTACAGGCTTTCTTTATCCTCTGCATTTTCTAGTATATCTTACACAGAAAGAATTTCAAGTAAGATTGTGTTATTTTTCCTTTCTGTAGCTGTGCTTTCTCAAAGCCACCAGTTGTCCTTAAATCAGACCAAACCTCCACAGCACAGAATTCAAGGCTCCACAAATTCCTGGCCCAACACACTCTAGTTTTATCATCCTAAAACAGTACCCAGTGACTCACATTTTCTGTTCTACACACTCTAACCTCTGTCTATAACATCTCTGCTACCTTGCCTCTGTCTTCAGTAATAACTTCATCAAACTGTTTTCCCTCATTAAAGAACATGACATCTAGGCAAGGTAGCACACACCTGTAATCCCAGCTACAAATACATACAAATGACCAATAAGCACATGAAAAGATACCTAACATCTTTTATGCTTTGGGAAATGTGCCACATGGAAATGCAAATCAAAATGAGAAACCCCTTAACCATCAGGATAACTACATCAAAAGCAAGCAAACAAATATCCAGAAATAACAAGTGTTGATGGCGATATGAAAAGTTAGAACACTTGTGCATTCCAGTGTGAGTGTAAAATGGTGTAGACAGCAGTGGAAGACAGCATGGTAGGCCCTCAAAAAATTATCACAGATTTACCATATGATCCAGCAATCATATCTACCCAAAAGATATCTACCCCAAAGATCTGAAAGCAGGGAATCTAACAGATATTTGTAGACCAATGTTCATAGCAGCATTAGAATAGTCAAAGTGTGGAAACAATCTAAATATCCATTGACTGATGAATGGATAAACAAAATGTGGTATATGTATATAATTCAGCCTCAAAAAAATTCAGATACATGCAACTTGGATATTATGCTAAGTGAAAATATATTAAGTGAGATAAGCCAGACACAAAAGGGCAAATATTACATGAGATCACTTTTATGAGGTACTCAGAAACCTCAAATTCATAGAGACAGAAAATACATAACAGTGGTTACCAAGGACTAGGGAGGAGGAAAAAATGGGAAGTTGTTTAATGGGTACAGAGTTTCAGGTTGAAATGATGAAAAAATTCTGGATGGTGGTGATGATTACACAATGTACTGTGAATGTACTAAATGCCAATGAACACTTGAAAAACGGTTAAAATGGTAAGTTTTACATAACACATATTTTGTAAAACAACAAACCCATAAAGATTCAACTGAAAACTCTTAACTCTATCTTTTCAATATTTAATACAGATGTTACTAGTTACTAGACCAGTTTTTCAGTGTGGGTATAAAATGAATCTTCCTATAAAGTTAAAGAAACTTTTAAAATTAGGGTCTTCTATCTTTAAAAATATCTTTATTAACCCAGGTTTAAAATTTGACCTCTAAAAATAACTTATCAGAGAACAGGCAAGCTAGAGAAACCTATACTATTTATGTTATCTATTAGTCATTATCTTTTCTGCAGTTGATTTTCCTCATGTTGTTGTTTCCTTAATAATGACACAACTCTAATTTTTATTCAAAGCAGCTAAAGTTTAAAATAATTAAATTAACATTGTTTTATAATTCTAAGATACATGCATTTCTAGATGTAAAACAAGACAAAACATTTAAGTTGAAAAAAACTAAAAGGGATATCATGACATGAGTACAAGAACAATTCCACATTTTTTCAGAAGGAATTTTTCTGAAGACAGTAACATGAATAACCACAGAAATTTTAATGTCATATTTCCCCTAGGAAGATGGGCATTTGTCTGTACTGCTTTAGTAAAGATGAGAAACTAAAGCCAATATCACTGTTTTTAGGAGCAAACTTTATGACATGCATAAATATCAAAATTAATCCAATTTTTAAATGACTAAATAAAAATAAAAAATAATTAGAATAGAGTTATAAAAATAAATTTCACAAATGGAAGCAACTGGCTAGCTATAAGCATGGAGGAATCTGGGCATACAAATAACATGAATCAACACGTGGCACTGCTGTTTTGAAATTGTAATAAATGCATATAATCTAAATTGAAACATTAATTTAAGATTGCCAAAATAGTCATTTTAATCTTGCTTCTAAGTTAGCAAATGTAGCAGACTGTTAATAAAAACATTTTAAATGAAGGTTATTATCAAATAAGAATATAGAACTGAGTAGATAGGGAACTCCAGAACCAAACATAAAACTGGATTCAAAGGATGTGTCATGGGGTAATTATCTTAGTTATACTCTTTTAACATTAAAATTTTGTAGGAAATGATGGAACACTTGAACTAGTAAAGCAGTTTATGTATAATATATATAGCATATGTATAATATATTTTTATACATTAAACATAAGCATAATCTATAGTATATAATTATACATAGATCTTAATTATATATCATTCAGGTGTGTATGTATGTATTTATAAACATATGTGTGTGAATATATATAACATATATCTCCCCAAATCAGAAAACTCTGTATTACAGGGCTTAAAAGAAGTCAAAATACTGAGCAGGAAGTCATAACATTTTCAGAGGGAAAATGGCAGCTCTTAAATTCTCAAAAGAAGACATATTATTGAGAAGTATGTCCTCTTAGGAAAAAAATAGGGAGTTATTATTATTATTTAGTTGGAAAAGCCAAGGATGAGAATGTAGTGAGCTTTGACATGGAACATTGTTATGAGCCAATTCTTCCTACCTACCAGTGTAGAATGCAAGAAATCAAAACTGCCTGGACATATTTTTGCAGTAATCAAAACATATGCAGAAACTATTAAGCTTCCAAAATCTGCTAGGATACCTTCAATCTAAATGTTAAACTACATTAGAATATTTGATAGGTACATTAGTTTAAAAGAATAAAGAGAGCCAGGCATGATGATATACACCTGTATTCCCAGCAACTTGGGCGGCTGAGGCAGGAGGATTGCAAGTTCAAGGCCAGTCTTGGCAATTTATAGAGGCCCTAAGTAACTTAGCAAGACCCTGTCTCAAAATAAAAAATAAAAAGGACTGGAATGTGACTCAGTGGTTAAGCCCATGGGTTCTATCTCTGATACTTTAAAAAAAAGAAGAAAATATAAAATGTTAAAGTTCTTCTGCTCATTTAGAACAAATTTGAGAGGAATTTGCCCATAAATGTATCTCTGCATTGAAATGTATTCCCTTATTTTTATTAGATATCTACACTTTGATTTACAAATCAGTTAATGCTATAATTAGTAATTCCTTATACTTCAGATTCAAACTAACTTTTAAAAAGGTGAGTTTTCATTGTGCATATACACAATGAGATGCTTTTGAATTTAAAAAGTTCATCTTGTTTTTATTTCTAAAAACATCCCGAAAGTACAAGATAATCAAAATTGGGACATCACATGTGGGGAATTCTTTTATACATGACACTAATATTAAGATACTTTTCTTATCAAAAAAGAGTAAGTTCCACTGGGTTCAGTGGTATTTGCCTGTAATCCCAGCAACTCTGGATGCTGAGGCAGGCAAAGCACAAGTTCAAGGCCACCCTCGGCAACTCAGTGAGACCCTGTCTCAAAAAACTAGGAAGAAAAAAAAAAGACTGGGATGTAACTCAGTATCAAAATGCCCCTGGGTTCAATGCCCAGTATTAAAAAAAAAAAAAAAAAAACCAAGAAGGTGTAAAGTATAAAAAAATTCTTTTCTTACAAGATCAGAGTAAAGAAATCACTACCAGCCCTTGAGAATATAAAGTACAATTAAGTACTACTATGAATTGAGAAGACACCTGGGTTTTTTTTAGAGTAGATTTACCAATTGTTTATTTAAAAAAATATTTGTTAAAAATTAGTAAGTTGCTTTTAAAAAGGCAAGTAACTTATACATTTATGTTATCTGCTCTGTAATATGGCTTTAAAATAAGAATGTGCTTAAATAAATGCACTTAGCATCCAGTTCTTTAAAGAACATCAAAAGTTTAATAATGAGATGAATTGTTGACAAAGAAACTGTCTTCCTCAAGGAAAAAAAAATCTCTACATTAAAAGCCAATGACAGAAAATCCTAAATAATCTTTTGTTGTCAGAAGTCAATTTAATTTTTCCACAGAATAAACACAATTATTTCTATAGTAATATCAGTATAATCTGGGGGAATGAGTAAATCTACAAGGATTTTAAAACTTCTTCCTGTCCACTTATCACTTTTAAGATGCAATGATTCAGAGCTCTGATAGGGATTAAGATTTTCAGGAAATATAGAAGAAATTCATGTTAAATAACAACAGTGGACCTTGAAGTCATGAGCTTTTGTTACTTTATTGTTAACCAATGAATATTATCCAAAATTAGAGATGTAACTTAGTTGTACAACACAAAAATATACTAATGGTAAAAGCCTATTGGAATTTACCAAATACTCATTAGTGTATTTTACATTACTATATGAACATGTGCTCAACTGCTAATGATAAGTTAATTGGTTTAATCACTATGAAAATCCATATTGCAAATGGCTGTTCCTGTTTTAAAAAATCCACACAGCTTTAAAAATGGATTAAATCCATCTTAATCCTAATCTACAAATAGATTATAAACAGCAAATGTAACTGGTAATTTTTCAACACTGTAACAAACTGATGTAGCAATGATAGTGCACACAATTCAAAATTAGAAAAATTAATGGAAATCCAGGTTTTTACTATCATGGCAATTCCTTTAATGCTTTAGAAAAGTAAAAATTGTTTCAAAGCATGAACAGTAGGGTCTACCATTTACTCCTCTAGTGTACCAAGTAGAAACATTCTCTTTCATAGGATTTTGAAGCATGTGCACACCACTGTACAACAGTCACTTCAAGGTTAACCAGTTATCTTTTGTCCTACAAGTCCAAAATATATTAAGCAAAACCTTTCCTTTTCATAATGTCTGCCCAGATTAATCCTTTTAAAATCAGCAAAATAAAAAAGCACAAGAGATATTTTCAGACATAACTTGAATCTACTGTGCATGAAAAATGTTTAATAAAATGGCAATTTTAATAAATGTAAATTTGAGTGCACAATACCAAATGCAAAGTAGCTGAACCACAGAGAAAACAAGGCTTTCCATATCTTCAAATCCAGGCATTTAATAATAAAGAAAATATTAGAATTATCTCTAACTGGGAAAATTTATTTAGTAAGATAATTGAAATTAATAGCCTAAATATTATAATTTCTAAAATAAGATTACCAAATTTAATTTTTTAAGTTATAGATTTAAAAAATAAGCACAGTGATTTAGAAACCAAAAATGCTAAAATGATCATGTAACTATCATATCAAGAAATGAAGGTATAGACATTCTTTATATGCTACAAAGGTAACATCTCTTTCTCTCACACACAAAGACACACATTTCCTCAGACATAACACCCCTCTAGGAAGATAGTATACCAGTGACATCTTACAATTTTAACACAAATCAGAGCCCACAGTTCAACTTAACAAAAAGTCAATTAAAAAATTAGCATTCACATATTCTAAAGGAAAATGAAGTCTCAAAAATATTCCTTCATGATTGAGACTGTCTTAATGTATAATAAACATACAGCTTACACATTTCATGGTGTTGGAAACCAGTCATTGTAGGTGTAATAGTGAGGTAGTATTACTGTCCCTTTCCTGGGACTGATGTTTTTATATACTGCCCTTCCAGAAAGGTCATTTTCCTTTTAGTGATTAAAATTAATTACCAACAAATGTTTACTTTCTTTTATTAGACATTCTTTTTTCTAAATCAACTCATGAAAGAAACTTTTCAAGTTTTTGAGACAACTTATTTGTAGGTAGTGTTTCATCAATAACCTCTCCTAGGAACTAACTACACCTCTGTGAAGTGACTAGCAAAGAAAACCACCAAAAATTACAGGAGGTGAAACACCAATCAATTTAGCTGTCAAAAATGGCTGTAATTAAGTAAGCAAATAACAAATATCCAATAATGTAATTAAATTGGGACTTTATTTTAAAAAACTTATCATCAGCTACACACTATACTATTAAATGTACTAATCCTTTTCATGATTTGTAGTCATCATCTACACAGTGATCAAACACTTCTTCACCCTGCCATAATTTTAAACACTACCAATGACCTGTATGATAGCAGAATTATGGCTATGGGAATGGCAGGATATGAGAAGGGCACACTGAGAAAACGTAAGAGAATGAAGAAATGTATATAGGTTAAACACAAAAAAGGCAAAGGAAAACTGAGTGCTCCATCTAAACACTTATTGAAAGGTTCACCATTATTTTAAATGCACAAAGTGATCAAGCCACACATACACATTTGTCAGTCAGAATTAGTGTTGAATGTTCAACAGAAAAAGAAAAATGAAAACTGAAAAATGTAAAAGAATTGATGGAACATGGTTCTCCATGCCCTGGCCCAAACAAAAAAGAAAACCGAGCATGATATCACACTGCCTTAATGTTGAAGAGCTCTCCTTAAATTTGTCTTTCAGCCACCACAGTCAAACTGGTATAAGTACTTTGGCAAGGTGGGATGCATTCCATCACATCTGCAAAGGCCTGCTTTTCTCTGTTGGTGGTTCAGCTTATGAAGAACATGTATGCAAAATAACAGCTCTCACATTGCTTCAAACTCATCAATACGCTGCTTTGTATTGCCTTGCCGAATTTGTCGAAGAGTCTTGTATTTATCACGGCCTGCTTTAACATTCTCAGCATGAAGAACGTCATTTTGTGTTTTCTTGGTTTCATCTCTGGCTTGGGCTAATTCTGAACTCAATGCCTACATTTAAAAAAAAAGACTATTAAAAAAATGTATGAAAATGGTTTAAAGATGCAAAAATACATATATACCAAGTCTGACTTTTTAATATGTTAAAATTTCCACTGTGAAATCATTTTCTCTACTTTTTGTAATGGTGATGGTAGTACTTGGGGAGGAATATTCATGGCCTTTCATTTTCACACTTACAACCATGATATTTTTTTATTCGAAATTTCCTTAACTTTTAATTCAGATTATACAATACCTTAAAGGTAGTTTATTAAATATTATAGTCAATGTACACTTTAAAAATATTTTTATTGGTCCACAATAGTGGAATTAATTGGGACATGCTTATCAATGTGCACTTTACTATTTAAAAACTATATTCATTTGATTTTCAACACAGCAATAGAATATTTTCTACCTTTTAAAGTGGGTCAAGCTAACAAACTAGTTAACAAACATTTGTTAATAGAGTCATACAAAGGAAGAAATGAAATAATTGGCCAAACAACCAATTATAAGACTGGCCACTAATAAGATTGCTAAAAATCTTAAGTTCTTTTCGATACATTCATCTAAGATAGAGAAAATATAAACTACATTTTACATGTACATAGAATTACAAATTACCTGAAGTTGTTTCTTTACGCGCTCATTTTTCTGTGTTTCCGTTACACGTTCTTCCTCACTTCTATGGTTCATTACCCCTTCATTTGATAATTC
This sequence comes from Callospermophilus lateralis, assembly GCF_048772815.1. Classification (NCBI taxonomy): domain Eukaryota; kingdom Metazoa; phylum Chordata; class Mammalia; order Rodentia; family Sciuridae; genus Callospermophilus; species Callospermophilus lateralis. The sequence continues at coordinate 117,398,453 of NC_135306.1, read as the reverse complement.
GGCACTAGCCTCAGCATTGTTCTCATCATGTTCATCATGTTCATTTTCTGTTGGAGGAATGACGGGTGGTGGTGGAGGGGGAGGGGGAGCAGACATCACAGTTTTTAACTCTTCTTTGGTCTTTTCCAAGTCTTCCTGGGCTGCAAAAGCCTAAACATTAAAAATAAATTCATGAGCAACTTACTTTGAAAAGTGGTAATTAAGAGAATCAAGTTATCTTGCCTTTCTAGCAAAAACTGTATCTCAGAGTAATGAAAATTGTCCTTACTGATGAACACTCTATTTTTACAGTATACCAGCAGGTAGAAGAGATAAAATTTTTAAAACATTATTTTACAAACCTCTAATAAAAAATTTTTAAAAGCCCTAATAAAAGTTTTAAAATCCCTAATAAAATCATTAATTCTGGCAAGGATTATCCACTGCTGCTGAAATTATTATGCAAATGTTTGACTATTTTGTTTGCAGAGGGCTAATAGATTACATTTGAGCCACATGGGAGTAAAATGGAGGAATCTGTCATTACTCTAATCCAATGATCAATTAAAATCTCTAATGGTGGGTTAACTAAATAGTAAGAATCTTTTGACATGAAACAACATAAAATACCCAATATCACCAATGATTTGATTGATTCTAGTGTCCTGATTTGTCTAGAAAAGTCCTCTTTACATTGCTATCTTATATAATTATTAATAACACCCCCTTTTACTCACTTTTGTGATCTTCTTGTGTGCTATGTTATATGGAAGTCTCACCTATGATATATTATACAAAAAGCATTTAATTCCTCAAAGCTTCTAGATCTAACTTTCAGTTATGCGAAATAGTGGGTATAAAAGGACAAGTTGGATGACACCAAGAGGAAGCAATTTCTTTAAGTTCCTTCTATAAATCAATATCAAAAACAAAGGACTTTGTCCAACATTAAAAGAGCCTTAGAGCAAAAAAGTACTGCAGGCGTGCAAAGTCCTAATTGAACACTGGCACAGCAAATTACCTCTAAAAGATTTTTTGGGTAAACTGAAAAACTCTGTTTAGATCAGATAAAAATTCACTAAAATGAAATTACAGGTATGATCTCATTTCAAATATATAAATGGATACACACACACATAAAGAGGAAAATATGCACTAATGCTTTATAATATTGTCCTAATCTGTGGGAATGCAATTTCTTGTGTACATTTTCTAAGTTTCTACAGTTCAAAGGACTTGTATCTGCAATATGAGATTTTTGAAAGCTTATGTCTCTGAAGTTCATAAATCATCCCTAAATGGGAACTATAAAATTGTAATAATGAAGTAGTATAAGAAGAAAACAGTTTTATTCCTTTTCTACTATTATATGTAAATTTATTTTATTTTTTAAAGAGAGAGAGAGAAAATTTTTTAATATTTATTTTTTAGTTTTTGGCGGATACAACATCTTTGTTTGTATGTGGTGCTGAGGATCGAACCCGGGCCGCACACATGCAAGGCGAGCGCACTACCGCTTGAGCCACATGCCCAGCCCCTATATGTAAATTTAAATGTATCAAAAACTTCGCAATGAAATTTAAACTGCTACAAAGAAAATTAAAGAAAAACATTTTCAATAATAAGTACATTTTATTACAGAACATCATCAAATGTAACTGTTGAGAGCCATCCCTGGACTATATGTGGACTAAATCAGCATGGAAGCCCACTGAATAGGAAAATCTGATATTTGGAAACTTCCAGTGACAATCTGGCTGATAAAATCGCCCAGATACATGTGAGTCCTATTCAGCTCTCCCAAGTCCTACATAGCACTGGAGATGGGGTGACCTGTTGTTGCCACACCACCTCAGAGATGGGTATAGCCTACCAAGATGCCAATCAACCTGTTGACTGCAAGACTCTACATCTGAAACCATATCCCTACCTTTGACGTATCCCCTTAAATAAAACCAACAGAGCAATTTTCTCGTCAGTCAGCTCCAGTTCCTGTGTGGGCTGGACCTATCAGGAGCTCTGCATTTAAAACCATTTTTCTGACTTTGTCTTTTATTTCTTCACTATTTTCTCAGATGGCTTATTCCTCCTGGGCAAGAAAAATTACTCTGGTGAGTAATTCCTTTTGTATTTTATGATATATAACTGTATTTGGGGGTGTAAAAAATCATTATAGTTGTATTTAAGAGTTGATGTCTTTTAAAGTTTACATTAAACTCTCATATATCCCACATTCAACTGAAGCTTGATTTTCACTTTTGACAATGATGGATTCCTCTACAAAGAACTCTCATTAGAAATCTCAGCAGCACCATCACTGTAACTCTCTAATTCTACTCAACATCCAAGAATTGGTTATCCTGCCCTTTTCAGTGCACCACAAAATGTCTCTTAACTCTCCATTTCTCTTTTTCTTCACTACCAAAACCTTTGGTCTTTACCTCTTTAAGTATCCAATATTCAATACATCCTTTATATTATTGTTGTTATTGTTATAAAATCTTACCTGATCATGCTACAATTATGTTTTGAAATTTTGAGAGCCTGGTGTCTACAGACATTCCCCATGACTTTGTCTTAGCATGGCCATTTATTTAAAGCCTTCCACAATTCAACTATCCAATCTGCCAGGCACATCACCAACACTTCCAAATCTACGCTCTATGTTTTGGTCATTTATTGACTGTCCTCAAATTCATTATTTTTGCCCAGATTTCCTATACTCATTCAATTCCCTTCTGTCTAGAATGACCATCTCTTCAGTCACTAACTGTACTCAATCTTTTCTTTTCCCAAAATTTATTGCTCAATATCCAGCTTCAATGTATATGAGTTTCCCCAATAAACTGGCTCATTCCTGGAAATAAATCACCTCTTCTGTGTTCCCAAAGTACTGAACATATGTTAATCTTATATTCATCTCTATAAAGTTAGTATATTGCTGACTTATTAGTGGATAAAGAATAGATTACTTTGTGTTGCCACTCAGTTGCTTCCTCTTCCTTTTTCTTTTTGGCTTCTTCTAGAAGGGCAATCTTGGCAGTAAATTCGGCAAGTTCTGCTGCCTATAATGAACAACATAATTACCAATACTAAAAAAAAAAAAGAAAGAAAGAAAGAAAGAAAGAAAGAAAGAAAGAAATCCTAATATATTTTGAATAATCTTACATGCTCAGTCAAAAAATATTCAAGTACATTCTTCCATTTTTAAAAAGGCAATATTTCTTGAAGATCCTAAGTGGCTTATTTATACTAAATTCTTGAGATAATAAGCTAATAAGACAAAATTAAGTGTTATTCTATAGAATGAGTTTTTATAGATGAGTAGTTAATCCTGATTTAGTAATAGGAACTTAGTAAACTTTCACTAAAGCCTACAAAAGAAAAATACTATATTGTTTACATAACGCTTTATAATTTAAAGAGTACTTTGTCAAATAATCTCATCTGATTCCTCAACAATTCTCTTAAGTATGTCATTCCCCTTTTCACAGGGAGGGACAGGGGGGCTAAACAAGCCATAAAGGCAAATAGCAAGTAATTACCTGAACTAATACTTAAATCCATAGATCTTTTAAGTGTTATGCCCCTCATTATTTGGAAGTCCACTGAACAACAACAACAAAAAAAAATCTAATGAAATATGGCCCATAGTTATGTACAGACCAGAACATACTGCATCAATCGATCTAGAACAAAAGATGCCAGATGGCTTACTGCAGAGCCTGTCAAAAGTGTGAGCAAATGAGAATCTTATTGGCAGTGAAGGTATTTATTTGTTTTATTTCTAGGCTTTCTTTAAGGCAGAAATAAGTTTTAGGTTTATTTTCACACTTCATTAAGTTCCCCATACCTTTGGTTTGCATTTCACAGATATGGTTTTTAAAAAGTTCATGCCACACATTTACTTTATTTTTTCTTTTTCTCTAAGACCTAATATAATTCCTTACTAGCTGTTCCTGATTCTTCATCTGGTCAGCAGCTTGTTTTGCTATAGCAGACTTGGCCTCTTCAGCAGCTTGACGCTCCTTTTCTAGCCGTTCAGCTTCTTCTCTTGCTCGTTTTCGTTCCTGATCCAGTTCTAGAGCTTTTCGAGTCTGTTCTTCTAGTTCTGTCAAATACATGTATTTCCATGCCCCCCAAATAATGATTAATTCCAATTATTTCATTACCCAAAGAAAGTAAAATAGTAACACAGAATCTCACGTGTTTAGTTTCTAAAACTCAGTACATATATCAATACACACACACATACATATATATCAATATATATATAAATATATATCAATCACATAGACTTCATTTTTATCTTAGTGAAATATTAATAATTTTTAGAAATCTATGATGCAATTCAAAAATGCAAAGACATGAAAATTCATTTTAATTCAAGTTATGTCACGAGGCTAGAAGCACATACCTTTACTTTCTAAAATCCTTTCACTTAAAGTTTGAACTTAAGGGGGATGAAATTTAAAAAAAAAAAAAAAAGCAGGTACTAAATTATACCGGTTGTAGAGCACTTGCATTGTAGGCACAAGGCCCTGGATTTGTTATTAGCAACATCTATTAGATAAGTAAACCCAAGGAATTTGACCTAATGTAAAAGTTCTTACATGAACTACAAATTATTGAAAATTGTGTTACTGGTATCCACAATTCCTAAGGCATATGAAAGCAAGTGCTATTTGGAGATGACTGACTGAAATTTTAATCTTGAACAGTGAAAACCACAAAATTTTCTTATCCCAGTAAGTTGAACAGGAAAGGAAAATACTGCTAACACAAAACCAGGAAGCTTTTAAATGATTTTAAAATTACTAACTTTAAACATTATTAACAATTCTTGTTGAATAAGTACATTGTATGAAAGAGATAACAGAATGCTATCTAAGAAAGTGCAATGGTCTAGAAAGAATCACTTTTCCTTACTGAATACATTAGAAAAGAGGAGAAGTTGAAAATCTATATGCCAGAAGGTTTGTGGTTTTGATCTGTATTCCCCTGATGATTAGTGATGTTGAGCATTTCTGCATGTACCTGTTGACCATTTGTATGTTTTGCTTTATTTTTTTTGAAAAATGTCTATTTAGATCTACTGCCTATTTTTAAAATCTGGTTGTATTATTTGGACATTGTTATATATTCTATGTATCTACCTTTTGTCAAATGTATGTAATGTAAGAGCTTTTATTTACCGTTCTTAATTTTGTTGTTCATGGTGAGAATTAGCTTAAGTAACTGTAATTAAGACTTTGGAGTTATGAAAAGAATGGAAAAGAAAAATTACTCTTCAGTTAGGTTCTAAATTCTTGATAAAGGAATATAAAAATTCTATGTGGCTATTTTGCTATAAAGATGAAAAGTGTACAACACTGGATGTTGCCACAGCTAAATTCTAGAATTACTCATTTTTTAAGTTTTTATTTTTGATACACAAAAACATAATGTTCAATTCGTGTACACTGCACATAGTATTTAAATTAGTAAACACACCTATTTCCCTAAGCACAATTCTTTGTTAAAAGTTTTCAAAATCCTTTGTTCTAGCTTCTGAAATGTGCAGTTCATAACTGTTATCTATAAGTCACCATACTTTATAACAATAGCCCAGAGTTTTTTGCTCCAATATAACTATAACTTAGTACCCACTGTTGGAACTTTCCTCATCCCTTCCTCCACACTGTCCCTGACCTCTGGTAACTACCATTCTACTCACATCTATGAGATAAATGTTTTTTTATATTCCACATGAGTGAGATCATCTGGTACTTGTCTTTTTGTACCTGACTTGTTTCATTTCACATAATGAAACGGTTCCATTGATGTTGTTGCAAAAGACGTGATAGTGCATGTTACATACCACATTTTCTTCATCCATTAATCGGTTCATGAACACTTAGATAATCTTATTTCCACTTCTCAGCTATTGTGAAGAGTCCAGCAATGTACATAGTAGGATAGATAGTTCTTTTACCTACCGATTTCATTTCCTTCAAATATATTCCCAGTAGTAGAATTGTTGGATCATCATCATCATAGTTCTATTTTTAATATTTACGAGGAAGCTTCATACTGTTTTCCATAACTATACTAATTTACATTGCCACCAACAGTGTGCAAGGTGCCCTTTCCTCCACATCCATGTTACCACATGGTATCTTTAGTCTTTTTTATACCAGCCATTCTTACTGGAGGTGATACTTCATTGTGGTTTTGATCTGTATTCCCCTGATTAGTGATGTTGAGCATCTCTGCATGTACCTGTTGGCCATTTGTATTTTTTTTTTTTTTTGAAAAATGTCTATTTAGATCCACTGCCTATTTTAAAAATCTGTTTGTATTATTTGGAGTTTGTTATATATTCTATGTATCTACCTCTTGTCAAATGTATATGTTGTAAATATTGTCTCCCATTCTGTATTTTGTCTGCATTCTGTTGAGTGTTGCTGTGCAGAAACTTTTCAATTTTATAAAATCCCATTTGTCTATTTTTGCTCATTTCCTGAACTCTTGGCATCTTGTCCATAAAGTCCTTACCTATTCCAATGGACTGAAGTATTTCCCATTGGTTTTCTTCTCGAAATTTGCTTCGAGTGTTACATTTAAGATTTTAATCCATTTTGGGTTGAGTTTTTAATCAGTGAGAAATGGAAGTCCAGTTTAATTATGCATGTGGGTTTCCAATATTCCCAACATTGTTTATTAAAAAGACTATCTCTAATTCATATTTTTAGTACCTACGTTGAAAATCAGTTAGCTGTAGATACGTGGGTTAACTTCTAGGCTATTCTATTTTAATGACAATACCATGCCATTTTGATTACCGCAAATCTGTAATATGTTTTGAATACAGATAGAGTAATGTTTCTTGTTCTTTTTTCTCACAGTAACCTTGGCTATTCAAGTGTGTGTATGTTTCATATACATTTTAGAATTGTTTTTCCTAGTCCTGTGAAGTATACCACTGATATTTTAATAGGAATTACAATTAATCTGTAAATTGTTTTGGGTAGAATGAACATTTTAACAATATTGATTCTTCTATATTGTTAGAAGAATATAGAACATGGGATGTTTTTCCCATTAGTTTTGGTTCTCTTCAATTTCTTTATAATTTTTACTGTAGAAATAATTTCATCTCTTTGGTTAAATTTATTTCTAGGTATTTTATCTTTTGTAGCTATTATGAACAGGACTGCTTTCTTGATTTCTTTTTCGGGTAATTCACTATTGGCATATAGCACATAGTGATGTGTGTGTGTGTGTGTGTGTGTGTGTGTGTTGCTGGAGATTGAACCTAGGGCCTTGTGCATGTGAGGCAAGCACTCTACCAACTGAGCTATATCCCCAGTCCCAATGCTAGTGATTTTATATGTTAATTTTATATCATGCAACTTCCCTGAATTCATTAATTTTAATAGTTTTTGGTAGAGTCTTTGAGGTTTTCTATACCGGAGATTATGTCATCTGCAAATGGTGACAATTTGATTTCTTCTTATTCAATCTGGGTGCCCTGCATTTCCTTCTCTTTCCTAACTGCTCCAACTAGGACTTCCAGCACTATCTTGAATAAAAATGTTAAAAAATGGGCATCCTTGTCTTGTACCAGATCTCAGAGTTTTTCCCCATACACTATATTCACTGTTCACTTAATATAAATGATCTTTATTTTGTTGAGGTATGTTCCTTATATATTTGTTCAGCATTTTTATTAGAAGGTATTAGAACAATGTTGAATTTTGTCAGATTCCTTTTCTCCCTCAATTGAGATAATGGTGTGGTTTTTGTCCTTCATTCTGTTGATGTGGTGTATCACTTTTACTGATTTGTGTATACTGGAACAGCCTTGCATCACTGGGATGAACCCTACTTGATTGTGCTAAATAATCTTTTAAATTTGCTATTCTATCTGGCTGGCAAAAATTTCTGTTGAGGATTTTTGCATCTTTGTTCATCAAACTGCTCTGTAGTTTTCCTATTTTTATTACGTCCTTATCTGTTTTTTGGTATCAGAGTAATGTCCTCTTAGAATGTGTTTGGAAGAGTTCCTTCCTGTTTTGGAATATCTTAATGAGATTCAGATTAAATGTTTGATAAATTCAGCAGTGAAGCCCTCTGGTCCTAGGATTTTCTTTGATGGAAAGTTTTTTATTAGTAATTCAATCTCATTTGTTACTGGTCTGATTAGGTTTTCTATTCATGATTCTGTCTTGAGAAGGTGTGTGCCTACGAATTTGTTCATTTTTCCTAAATTATCAAACATGTTGGTACATACTTTATAACAATCTCTAATGATTTTTGTATTTCTATGGTGTCAGTTGTAATGCTTCCATTTCTATCTCTGATTTGACTCTTCTGTCCTCAGTCTAGCTAAGGCTTGTCTATTTCATATTTTTGAAGAAGCAGTTCTTTGTTTCATTAATCTTTTGTATTGCTTTTTAGGCTTCATTTATTTCTGCTTTGATCATTACTGTTTCTTTCCTTTAAATAAGCTTGTGTTTAATTATTTTTCTAGTTCCATGAAATGCAGTGATAGGTTCTTTAAAATCTCTCCTTTTTTTGATGTGGGCATTGATTGCTATAAACTTCCTTTTTGGTATTACTTTTGCTGTATCTGATTGGTTTGGGTATGTTGTGTCTCTATTTTGATTTCGAGAAATTTTTAAAGTGGTGATGATGGTGGTGAAAGCCCAGAGGGGGCTTTCAGTTGCAAAGTGATGCTGGGTTTTGTTTTGGAGATGGGAGTGGTTACTGGGAACTAAACTCAGAGGCATGTGGCCACTGAACCATATCCCCAGACCTGTTCTGCATTTTATTTAGAGACAGGGTCTCACTGAGTTGTGTAGGGCCTTGCCATTGCTGAGGCCAGCTTTGAACTCGGGATTCTCATGTCTCAGCCTCCTGAGCCACTGAGATTACAGGCATGTGCCATTGTGGCCAGGCCTCAAAGTGACCCTGTTTGAGCCAGTGGCAGATTGCAAGCTACTGGTGTCTGCCTGAAGAAAACTGTGAGTGTGTTGGGCATTTCATGTCAGAATCAACACAATAATGAGTGCTGCCAGGTAATGTCCCACACACAGGTGAATCATTCAGCCTCCCCAGGAAATGATCTTGGATCTAGCAATTTGGAGGCAGAAGACTTGGGCAATGAGAAAACAAAAATTCTTGAGACTTATGAGGTATATGCAAGAAAGCACATATTGGTTGTTTTGTTACAGAAGATCACAAAACAACATCTCATTTTCAAAAAGGGGAAGAAGATAAGAAAATAATGAAGAATTGGAGTCTCCATATCAGCAAATATTTATCAGGAAGCTATCAACACTGGACTTGGCTTCAATGAGATAGAAGATCATGATGGAGAAGGTGACATGGCTGGAGACAATGATGATATTCACCTTATTTTGAAAGTCTAGATGATTCTGAAAGTGATTCAGAGTTAGAGAAAGAAGAATCTGAAGAACTTGAAGCTACTGAGCACCCTGATGAAATGGAAGATCCCCAAAACAAAAAGATGCAAAAAAGCAATTATAAAATATTTGTTAAATCCAGTTTGTTAATTCCCACTTAGTCTTTGATTAAAAGTAAGCCTTATTGTTATAATGCACAATGGAGGACTGATTATGGAATATTACAATTTTTTAAAAAGGTCCTTTTAAATAATTATAACATGGTTGCTTTCAAATGCCATTCAATACACTTTTATGGGCATGACTATTATTTTGTGAAGAGTAACACTTGTAGAAAATTATATTCAACTTCCTTTCATATTAACATCACCAACCCTTTAACCTCACCTTTTACCCCTCCAGATGCATTGTGGAAGACATGTTGTGGTAGCTATTTCATCTGTTTTTTTTTTCTTCATATTTTTCTTTTATAAAAATTTGATACTGAGATGTTTTCATGAAATATATTCCTTAATTAACTGTTAAAGTAGAATATTCATCAAGAATATTTCTGCTGCCAATCACAATCTAAATTATTGTTGGAAAAAGATTACATATTTCATTCACTCTTACTGATTCAGCTCTGCTCTTCTGGACCAAAACAACACAAGCACAAGTACATTAACCCATTAAGTCCAGGATTCCAATTCTATATAGAATGATGGGACATAATAGATTAACACATATTAGAACAGAATAAAACTGTCACACATTTAGAATGTTGTAATTCCAGTCTTCATACAATTTGTATTACATTGCATGTTAGGATTTTGATAAAATTTGGCCAAGTTTTACATATGAACTTATTTTTCTGCTCATTTAGTTCTGACTATTTAGAAATATGTAAAACTGGATTTTTTTTTTTTTTTAAAGGAAATGTGACCAAAGTTCATTTTTCCCTTCAGGTCTAAATAAAGACAAAGCAGTTTCCCATATTTGGTTGTGATACATTTATTTTCATTATCTAAAAAAGAGGAAGGGGTTTATTGAATAAGGAGAAATAAGAAATTGTCTTTATTTTATTTTATTCCAGTGTGGTTATTTGATTATCTAATTACTAAAAAGAAGTATTACCTTCTAATTTTATTGCTTCTGTTGAAGATTAGAATCATGTTTTTATGTGAATGATTTTTATAATGGATTAACACAATTGCATTATGGGCTAGTCAGTGGATCTCTGAATAATTGTTTCCAAAATCTGAATGTTTCCAAGTAACAGGTTCAAAGATGAGAATCAAACCTGTTTGTGAGCCAAACTATTATTTATCTAGATACTTAAGTATATGTTTGATGCACTGTACCTTTTTACCCAAGTACTCTTATCATTTTGCAATTTACAATTTGTTAAGAGTACAGCAACTAAAACAGGTGATTTCTGGCCACAGTTTATGTCTTGCATTACTTTTCATATATCTGGCCCCCAAAATTTATTTATTATTTTGTTTTTGCTTTTTTAACTTTTCACATTGTTTTAAAACAGGTTCTACCCTATATATATTTAAAATAATGAGTCTGCCAGGAATGGTGGCGCATGCCTGTGATCCCAGCATCTCAGGAGGATGAGACAGGAGGATCAAAAGTTCAAGAACAGCCTCGGCAATTCAGCGAGACACTGTCTCAAAAAATAAAAAGGGCTGGAGATGTGACTCAGTGGTTAAGTGCCATGGATTCAACCACCAATATCCCCCAAAATAAACATTATAAAAGACAATGTGTAAAACATTTAACAGATACATGGTTTACAGAAATTTAGCTTTATTCCATTCAAAGCATTTTAGCTCAACCACTGATTTTCAAATATCTAGCCTGTAGAACTGCACATTGAAGTTGATTTAAATAGAAAGTGAGGGCTTATATTTAAGAATGTAAGAGGGAGAGAGACCAGTGTTATGTTTCAAAAAGTATTTTCATCATTTCATGGTTTAAATATGCTGGGTTGCTTATGAGTCTTGATTCTGATACATAAACACAAGCATGTTATGAACTAACTACACAGGCAAAAATTATTTTTAAATTTCTTTTTTGAGTTCTTCCATGTATTTATATAGTTTCCAAAGATTTTTCTGTTATTGATTTTTAGATTTATTGCATTGTGATCAGAAAAGACACTCAATATGATTTCATTTTTTAAAAAATTTGCTGCAACTTGTTTTGTGGACTGCCATATGATCTATCCTGAAAAATGTTCCATATGCTAATAAGAAAGTTTTGCATTCTCTATTTGTTGGATAGCATGTTCTGTTAGGTCTCTTTGGTACTGGGTGCAATTTAACCGTCTCTTCGTTGATTTTTTGTCTGGATGATTTGTCCAATGTTAAAGACCCTAGCTATGGATTGTATTGGTTTGACCTTTAGGTCTGTTAATAGTTGCTTTATTTGAGGTTATAATATTGGATATATATACATATATACACACACATATATTTTTAAAGAATTATTTGCTCTTGCTGAATTGACACCTTAATCATTATATAATAACCCTCATTGTCTCTTTTTACTGGTTTTGATTTGAAGTCATTTTATCTGATATTAGTATGGCTACTCCTGCTTTCTTTTGGTGTCGATTTGCATGAAATAGCTCATTCCTCTCCTTGTTCCTGTTTTTAAAGCAAAGACTTTGTTTTTCTCTGTTCAGAATAATGTTTGCCTTGGGTTTATCATATGTAGCCTGTACAATGTTGAGGTAAGTGCTTTCTATTCCTAGTTTTTCTACTGTTTTAAACATCAGTGAGTACTGAACTTTGTCAAATGCTTTTTCTGCATCTAGTGAGATAATAATGTGATTCTTGTATGTAAGTCTGTTTTATTGTGGTGAACTACATTTAGTGATTGTATCTCTGGGCTGATAACCAATTGATTATGGTACTCTTTTTAAAAAAAAATATTTATTTTTTAGTTTTAGGTGGATAAAATCTTTTTATTTTATTTTTATGTGGTGCTGAGGATCGAACCCAGTGCCTCACATGTGCTAGGAGAGCACTCTACCACTTGAGCCACAACCCCAGCCCGATACACTATCTTTTAAATGTGTTTTTTCAGGTAATTTGTCAATATTTTATTAATAATTTTCATATCTATGTTCATCTTTTCATTCATTAACTGATGAACATCTGTGTTGTTTCCCCTGTTCTACTAACTATTGTAAATAATGTTAATATATGTGTATATGGTTTTTGTGTTGTAAGATTTCATTTCTTTGGGGTACAAACTTAAGGAGAGAAATTCCTAGACTATATTAACTCTTTTGGTTTTGAGGACTGCCACAGTAGTTACAAAAGTGGCTATACTATATTACATTCCAATCAGCAATGTATGATGATTACTCTACATTCTTATCAATGTTTTTTTTTTGTTGTTGTTGTTGTTGTGTTTGTTTTTTTGGTACCTGGGATTGCACTCAAGGGCACTCTCAACCACTGAGCCACATCCCCAACCCTATTTAGTTCTTTCTTTTTTTTTTTAAGAGACAGGGTCTCACTAGGTTGTTTACCTCCTCGATGTTGCTGAGGCTGGCTTTGAATTCATGAACCTCCTGTCTCAGATTCTCAAGTCACTGAGATTACAGGCATGAGCCACTGAACCCTGTGTCCAAGATTTCCTAATATTTGTTTTCTGGATTGTAGTCACTCTACAAATTTGAAATGGCGTCTCACAGTTTTGATTTATACTTCCCTTTTCTAAGGCAATGTTTCATCAAGGATCACTTTTTTTAAAAAACCTTAGAAAAGAATACTACCTTAAAGGAAAGCAAGTAAGTTTTGTTAGCAAGGACCTAAGCAATTTAGTGAGACCCTGTCTCTAAATAAAATATAAAATTGGGCTGGGGGGGGCTGGGGTTTTGGCTCAGTGGTAGAGTGCTCACCTAGCATACATGAGGCATGCACCACATTAAAAATAAAATAAAATAAATAAATATATAAAATAAAAATAAAGATATAAAAAAAAAAATAGGGCTGGGGATGTGGCTCAGTGGTAGAGTAAGTGTCCATGAGTTCAATCCCTGTTTATTCCCTGCCCCCACAAAAAAAAGTATCTGTACAACACCTAAGGAATCTATCAGAAAAGTGCTTTGATTTTTTTAAAATATGAATTTAGGAACCTAAGGAAACCAAGAGGATGAAATGACTCCCTTATGATCATATTATAAGTTAACAACAGAATTAAACTTTGCTCCTAATTGTAAACAATGTATATCCAAAGTGAATATCACCCTGCCTACCCACAACTACTCCTTTTAATCACATCATGCTTACTTCCCTCCTGGCACTTAAAAACTATATAAAAATGATTTTACCATTTCATCCTCTTCTTTATTAGAGCAAGGACCTTTCCTGTTTAGTACTGTTCAGTACTGTATCCTAATGCCTAGAACTGTGTATAATACACGCAAGGGATTTAAAAAGTATCCAGACCAAATGCAATCATTACATGTCAACTCTTTTCTATAGTTTGTCTTACTGAAGAAGAAAAATTCACCTTGATATTTGCTTGAACAGTAACTGAATGCAGGTCTGGCTGTATTATATTCAAATATCATTTGCCATTATATCCTCAAAATAATTAAAAATGATAATTTTTTAAATGTTACATGTGGAACAATGCTTCTATTTAATGATTCATTTAAAATAATAACATCAATAAAAACAAAAAGAAATAATAAAATATAAAGTTTCTTCTCATACACAAAAAATCATAGGTTAATTTACTAAATACCATGACTTAGAGATGGCCAAAGTTACTGCATTTGAATGAGATTTTAATATAAATTACAAGACAATCATGTAGATTTTAGGACAGCCTGGAAAAGCTTCATTAGAAAAACAAAAACCAAATTGGGTGTCTTTTGCCTTAAGATGACTGGTTTGAAATTGTCTTGACAGGTTGTTCTATATTCTTTATGTTTTATCTTGCATATATTCTTCAGTGCTTCTTTGTTTTTTTAATATATAAATTAATATTTTTATTACACATCCTAAATAAATGAGTTTGAAATATTTAGTAGTTCTCTCAAAAAAGGTGTTATGTAAATAAAGAAGTGCTGGTTCAATCTTTCAAATCAGACAGGTACAATAAATGTTTATAAACTTTCCATTTTTAACATCTTTTACTACACTACACACTTTTTTTCCTTTTGCAGTGCTATGGATTGAACCCAGGGCCTTCATGCATGCTAGGCAAATGCTCTACTGCTCAGCTATACCCCTGAGCTGTAGTCTGTAAACAAATACTTTACTACTTTTGGGCTTCGAATAATTTAGTTTCCAGGTCTTCTATAACTCTGAGAAATAATGTTTCTACTGGTTAAAATAAAACCCTATTTTTTTCTATTAATATTTCCAATTCTCTTGGAATTGGAATGATTAATCATCTTGAAGACTTAACAGTTATCTTTTGACTCTCCGCTCTATCTCCTTGCAAATTATTCTACATACTCCCGAAAAGCATTTCCTTCCAATAGGAGGCTGCTATAAGGAATGAAAATAAGCCTTATATAAGACTACTGGTTATTTCCAGTAGAACTCAATGGCTACTAGTTGTTAGGAAAGCAAGTTATTAAATTTGGTTTTATAAATAGTATAGATTTCATGTTCCCCTCTGAAATCCTACTGTTAAGGAAGGAGTAAAACATTGGATTGTGCTCAATATCTTTTTTCTTTTGCTCTTTCTACTATTTGTTGTATGAAAGTAGTAATTCTACAATAACTTAATATAAATCACATATCAAAAAAACTTATATCATTTCCATATTGTAGTATTTTGGTTACATGCTGCCTAAGAAGTAAGTTAAGTTCTTCCAAAACTTGTACTACCAAAAACAGATAACACATATTACATGTATGGTGGATTTTTCTTTTGTTGTTGTTGTTAATGTAGTTTTGGGGATTTGGAACCAGGGTCTCACACACAGCAAGGCAAGTGCTCTTATCACTGAGCTATATCCACAATGTGTGCTGTGTTTGCTAACACACTAAAATATTTTTTAGGAGTGAGTTCTAAAAGTGTATATAGTCAGAACAGCTGAAAATGCTTTGAAGCACTGCATAAATGCTTTTGCTTAAAGGACTGAACATATGGTTTTACTTATGGAACCCTGAACAGTTATTGTTATAAATTAATAGTTATTTACTATAGTAAATAGCTATTCATCTATAACACGTGAAAGATATTTGTAACACGTGAAAAATATTTGTGATTAAGTATATTAAAGAGAACATGAGCACTGTAGAACTCAATGTGCCTTTAGTTAAAATGTCTTTATGATCCAATTCCCATAAGCATTGTCAATTAAATGTAACTGTCCTAAATAACATAAAAAAAACATATAAAAACAGTCAGGAAATACTCCTGTTAGTAAAGTAATAATTTTGGATACAGCGTTAAAAAGAAACTTACCTTTTTGGGCTTTCAATGTCTGTTCTTCAATTTGCCTTAGACGTTCCATTAGTTCTTCCTTTTCACGTTCTATTCTTTCTTTTTCTTTTTCTGCTATTTCTCTTTTCTTCTTTTCATTCTCTAACTGTGCCCTTAGAAGGAATTGCAATTCCCATGTTATAAATCAATAGAAATAGTGTGAAACCTAATATTGAACATATAAGAAACTACAGCATAAATATTTAAAAATTCTTCATTATATTAACTTATCTTCAAATATGGTATGGTTAAAAATATTGGCCTGTGCTGTTACACACACTCATGCCCATTCATATATACATGTGCTGGGTTTCAGTGTACTTCTTATTGTCGGATCATAATAAAGATGATCAATGACCATTATGAAAAACATTAAAGGCTTTAGACATCATAGGAAGATTCTTAACTATAAAACTGCTAAAAAGTATTGTGTATAAATCATGTTTTGTTTTGTTTTTGTGTGGTGCTGGGGTATAGAACCCAGGGCCTTGTGAATGGAAGGCAAGCACTCTACCAACTGAGCTATATCCCCAGCCCATAAATCATGTTTTTAAGGCAGGTTTGAGTCAGGGAAAAAGATTAGGAGAGTTACCATCTTCATTGGGTGAATTCTGGCAACCTACATCAGCATCATGGAGTTTATTTTGTTCAGTTGCCATACCCCAAGAAAATGCCTTCTTTAGCATAAGCCCTTCTTAAACTGGGGAGGCTATTTTTAAAATAATTAATTATAAATCAATTAATGCAAGTTTAATTTCTGGGGTAGTACCCATATATGCCTACATCCAAGATGATAAATCAGTTTTATTTCCTTTGACAATGCCATTAGAATGATACTAGGTGTTTAATGCTGTAAAAAATGATCAACATCAGAGCTTGTTGGTGGGAAAGCATGCCTTAATTGTTTAATTGCATCTGTCATGGTCTGATGAGACATTCTTTAAAATACGGCCAAATTCATGCATCAAATATCCATGAAGAGCCTACTCTGGGTCAGATTCCATGCTTAAGATCAAAAACAAAAGGATGAATAAAAGTCAGATGAGAAATTATATCTTAACAAGTTCCATCAATATTCAAATCATTATTTCAATGAGAATAATTTTCTTTTTGTTAATTAAAAACAAATGATTTCATCTGTAACATTTTTTGATGTTCCACAAAAAGTCATCACTGCCATCTAGTGTCAATTCTGAATTTCACACACAAAACCACATTTTCAGCAAAGTCTTACTATTAAAGTATTCTTCCTTTAAACTACAAACATAAATTTTGAAATTCCTACAGATTCCATATATCGTGTACCATCAAGAGAAAGAGTACAACTTGGGAGCAAATAGTATTGTCCCAAGTCAGTTAGGGGCAAGGCAGGCAATGATGGTGATCAGGCATAATAAGAGTTAAATGCACAGTTGCCATACCCCAGTTGTCATACTCCAAGTTACACCAAACCAACTCATGAAGTTGAAGAGTCACTAGAACCCCTGTTGGCTTAATAAATCCTCATACCACTTAGGAACTAAGGGCCTGAGGCTCATTCAGGCAAGGGGAACTCCACTTTAGTTTTGGGGTCCCTACAGGTACTTTCTCAAAACCTAGGAGAAAGAATCAATAACTATACTCCAGAACTTGTGTTCACTCTACGGAACATTCATTTCTATGAAGCATATAACAGGCAAAGAGATTCAAAGAGATAGGGGTTACTACCCTTCTAGACGTCTGAATGATGAAGGCTTAAGGGCATATTTAAGCTTCCTAATTTCCTTGAGGAAAAGAAGAGTGTGGATGCAGCCCACTCCTAGAGAAAAGAAGGGTGTGATGCTGCCCAACTCTAGAGGCTGCTGCCCTTTCTGTGATCTTCAGACAGTGGAAGTATCAAGCTTTCTGTGAAAACAAAGGCACAGCAGTTTTCAAATAACTGCTAATACGGGCAAGAACTACTCATGTTTGTCCTCTTCCTGAGGACGTCCACTGCCTACCCCAACCACTTGCCAGCCTCTGCACAGTCATATCTGCTGCTACTACAAGTCCCCAAGACAGTTCCCTTCTTTCTTCCCCTAGGCCCTACAACATCGCTTGAGGACTCACAGTGCAAATCCCATCTCAAGATCTGAAAGCTACGATCATAACTCATCCATCAAAATCTTTCAGGTCCAGCTCTCTCATTTAGAGTCCCTTCTGGGGAAAGGTGCTGGTTTTATTTAGCTATTCCCTATTGATGTTTCATTTGCTCTTCTTTAGGGATGAAGGTGAAAGAGACAGGGAAGCAAATAAAAAGGACTGTACCTGGCTGTAAGTAAAGTGGGGGTAAGTATCATCTTCCAACTGAAAAACAAAATAACTGTGCAGCACAAGCACACATTTAATCCAATTATAAAACATTAAACATTCTTTAATTTGCTCTGCACTCTTGTGAGGTTCATTTTTCACATCTTATCTCTCCTGATTAGAGCCATTACCAGCTAACACTTCAAGACACCTAGTTTTTGAAGGCCTGTCTCCCTTATAAATAACTGGGAAATTTTGCTTCTGTGCTGCACACCATTTACTAGGGAGAATTAACTTGATCCACTCACTGGTCCCTTAACATAGCAAGCATATTCTTATCTTCACACGTGTATTTATTCACGTCTTCTCTATTCTCTAACCTTCAAGACCCCACTTTCTCTACAAAACTTCTTGTGATTACTCCAAATATGGATGTAGATATTTTATTCAGAGTTTGGGTTGAAAATACTCATTTTGACCCAGTTCTATTTCAAAGTCATAAATAACATTAGTAAACTATGTATTCTGTGTATTAACATACAAAAATAGATTATTTTAGAATATTTTTCAAAGATTATCAAATGGGCCCACTAACATTTTTCCTAAATGAATATTAAATTTACATTCAACTTAGAATATGTTAAAATATTAAGAATTACTATAACAGCTACTATTTAAGAAACACCAAATACTTTGCTAAATGCCTATATATAGGTGTCATTATTTCTTAAAAAACCTTAAAAGATTATTACTTTCCTAATAAAAGCAAGGGAACACAGGCTCAAAAAAGTCTTATTAAACAAGAATTAGAAGAGGATTCAAACCAAGATCTATTTAGTTTCAAAGCCTATGCTCTTTGTATGACACCAGCTATGTTCTCGTGACATAAGCAGCCAGCCATGACACAGAAGCTTCCACAGCTAACCTACAATTGGCATATGGATATCTGATTCCAAATTATAAACTTAAGGTTTTCAGTTTTTAAATTTAGTAACCATCTTAGCTATAGAAAATTATGTTCAGGTATGACAGAATGAGTCATTCAATTTGGACATAAATAATAAGACCATTTTCATTGCCAATAAAAGAATTATTGGGAAAATATTCAGCCACAAAAACAAAGATATTGTAGAGAAAGAGGTCTACTGGCTGCCCTTTCCCATCTACTGTTTTTGCCCAAGTGATTCTAGCAGCATAGGCAGCACACCTCTGAGCATTCTCCAAAGTTATGTCTGCTGGCTACTTTACCAGTGGGCTTGACCAAAATTGTTTCCACATATACAGCTGCCATTTCTCTCTCCCTGTAAAGCAGGGAATAAATAAAGACTTAGCATGCCATTTCTGAAAGTCTGTCAATCCTTAGATGACTAGAATAATAAAGTTATAAACTCTCACTGTGCATAAAGCAGTCAATAAACAATTACTGATGAAAAGCTATAAAATGTATTCCAAAAAGGAAACATGAATTACAATGCCAAAAAAGAAACTTAAGTGTTCCACTTCCTTCTAGGTTTTAGAGTAACTATCACCAAATGATCCTAATAAGATTCCATATAGCCCACTTCTATGTGCTGAGGAATAAGGTAAATAATAGGACAGCAGAACAACTAGACATCATATGGAGGGGTGACTATAAGATACAGGAACTGCACGTAAAGTAACTTTTCACTTAATCCAGCATAGAAGACTTTGAAGAGAAGAGAGTACAAGTTTTATGATGATTTTTTAAAATATAAGAATATATAAAGAACTTTTTAAAAAGTACGACTAGAACCACAATGTAATCCAAAGGCACATGACTACAGGAAAAAAGGACAAAGTCCAAAGTAACAATACAATTTAGTATCCTTGTTAATGGGTCCATGTCCACACAAAATCTATCAAAGTCAGATTCTGTAGGGCATACAATTTGAGTTAATATTATAAAATAAGTAGAAATAATAAAACATCTGAATTACTTACAACATTTTTTAAAAATTATCAAATACAAATACCAGAACTATAATAGCACAGTGACATCTGGAAGAGGGGCCATTTAATTACTAGACACAAACTATATTATGTCCAATGTTTAAAATGTATGTCTAGGTTTCCTCAATTTTGGGTTTTTGATTTTCTTAAGACCTCTATTTCTTAGATGATCACATCGTTCCATAAAGATTTCCATAATAAAGGATTAGCTTCAGTTTGGCCTCTAAATTTTTTCAAATAAAATATACAGTTTAAATCTAGAATCAGCTATGGGAATTATGTTGCTGGGATGAGTAATGTAATTCCAGGGTCAATAAGGGTTTTATTCAATATCTCTCAGTTTTAATGTACATTTAATAGTATCTTTTAAGACTAAGAGAAACAGTCAAAAAGATCAGGGTCTTTGGTAGGAATTACTGGTGTTTTTCTATTCTACAATAACTTGAGTTCTACATATTACTAACATTATTTCAAAGTTAAACATTGAGCACATTCTTACCCTTAAAAACTTAAGAAATATGTCAAAAGCAAAACACATTTGAAAATTTTTAAACTACTCTGCCCCAAACAATATAGGTGAAAAACATGACTGATTAAAAAAAATAATAAAAATACACATCTTTGAAGTCATGAAAAGCTATTTTCCAAGAAATATTTGTCACATATTTTACCTTGAAAATTATACATATTCATTTTTAAAAAGGACAATGTGAGGGGCTGGGGCTGTGGCTCAGTGGTAGAACAGTTGCCTAGCACATGTGAGGCCCTGGGTTCTAACCTCAGCACCACATAAGAATGAAATAAAGATAATGTGTCCAACTAAAAAATATTAAATATTTAAAAAGTTTTAAAAAAATAAAAATAAAAAGGACAATGTGATAATGCTATTTTAATACAATGAAAATAATATAAAAATCTAAAATTAGAGTATAATAATAAAACTGAGCAGTCTTAAGTTTTAGATAGTTTACTGTACCAATTAAAAATGAAAGGCTATAAACTCATACCGTTCCAACTGCTTCTGATGTTTCTCCTCCCTAGCCTGAGCCTTCATCTGTTGTACTTCAATAGTATCAGGCTTTCTTCGTCGCATGTACAGTTCATGGTTTCCCATACATAAGGCCAAAATCCGTTTATTGATTCTTAGACGCGGTGCATAAAAAACAAAATCCTGAACATAAAATATTCTGATTTAAAACCTTTCTGAAAGATAGTGTCTTTCATATCTATTAAATTTCAACATGAGGTATGAATTCTAATGTCAATATATATACATAGTTTAGAAATCATTAAATTTCCTAATTCCTAATTACTAGTTCCTTACCTCTGCATGCCTAACCAGTTTTAAACAGAGATTAATATCTTATTCTCTCATTACTTTAAATGTTATTCTTTTTTCTTTTCCAAATAACTATGACCACCTGTTCCTTACCACCAGGTGGTAAGAGATTATTTTGTTTAGCTTTTCACAATTGATGCCAAAATCAGTCCTTGTTTGTGGCTGTTTTCAACCTAGAAATGTCCTCCATATCTTTTTGTTTTCAATAACTAGCAGAGACAGAATGCTAGAGTATCCCTGACATTAGCTAAATGTTAAAAATCTGTTTAAAGATCCAAGGCTCCAAGCGAAAGAAAAAAAAATTTATAATATAAAACTCTATAAACAGAGTTAACTATTTCTACTATATTCCAGTCACCAAATAATTTTTAAATTGTTTCTTAGAAATGGTGAAACATTTGTTACTTTACCACTGGGAAAGTTAAAACTAAAAAAAAAGAGAATGTACCTCAAAAGCAATTCAATAAATGATTAATGCCATTCTTCAAGTGACATCATAGGGCAGTAGCAGAAATTTAAAGAGTTAAAACATAAATTTACTTACAGGTGCCTTTTTGTCGATTGGCTTTATAACAAATTTTTTGTCATTAAATGAAATATTTCTGATTTCACTCCAGGGAAAGCCAATTTTAGGTGTTAACCTTAAAAAGTAAGAGCATCCCTTTAATTAAAGGCAGGAAACAACAGAAAAAGTTAATCAATTCTTGGGGGCCGTTTGGCAATCTTAAAGAGTTATGTTTTCAAAATGTATTTTTAATAGAAATTTGACGTATTAAATCACATAATAACCTCTCAAAGAGTTTATAAATGTGTCATGAACCTTAAAAGCATTAGAGTTATTTTCTTAAAATTACGTAGGAAAAAATATCTAATCAAAGTATAGAAATAAGTCTCTTGGAGTCTATATTATTTTAGATTTTCATTCTGTTTTTAAGTTACTACAACTCTCAGTTAAATATGTTTAAGAAGGAAAGGGCAAAAATTAGGTTTTTATAACTTCTCATGTGGATTATGAACATCAATTACTATTATTTCCTTCTTGTTAAATGTTTAGATATATGAATATATTAAAAACATAGGATTTTCAGTATACTTGGAAAGAATTAATTTAATGGTATATGAATTATATCTCAATTTTAAAAATTCTAAAGTGTTCACAAATGGCTGGATAAGTGGTAGAACTAAAATTCAAACTCTATATGACAGTTGTCCCTTTTTTATCACCCTACATATAAAAATACAGGAAATCTGATTAGAGTAAGTAATTTTGTTTCTGCTTTTTCATATATTTTACTTTTTCAGACTATCAATCAAATCACATAAGTGAGAAATGACTGACTCTTACACTAGCCAAGAAGTCATCCAGGCTACTCATAACTAAGAATTTCTAGCTATTTGTACTACCTTTAATACTTAAGCAGATAGGTACTACAGCATAGCAAATTGTTTTTTTCTACATAAAACATTCTTTACACAATATGCATGTGTTATTTTAGCCTCTAATGCCCACTAAATCAAAGTAAGCTGCTTGAAAAGAAAGTGACAGAAACACAACCACAACTCTACAACTGAGCCACACCCACTGTCCCCTGCCTCCAGTCCTCTTTATGTTGAGACAGTATCTCACTAAGCTGCCTAGACTGGCATCAAACTCGTCATCTTCCTGTCTCAGCCTCCTCAGCAGCTGGGAATTACAGGCATGAACCACAGCATCCAGCTGGAACACAATACTTTTAAGGTAAAACTTTGCTACATTTATTTGCTACTTTTAAAAAATTACAAGAATATAATTGTGAGAATTATATTGAGAGCCTGGAAACAAGTAGAAAAATTTTTTTCCCTTTCTTTTGGCATTAGGGATTGAACCCGGTGGCTCTTTACCATGAGTCATATCCCCAGCCCTTTTTTTATATTTTGAGATAGGGTCTCTTTGAGTTGCTTAGGGCCTTGCTAAATTGCTATGGCCAGCTTTGAACTCAAGATTATCCTGCCTCAGCCTCCCAAGTCATTGGGATTACAGGCATACACCACCACACCTGGCTCAAAGATTTTTTTAAAAGGAGAAAAAATAAAAATCCATCCATAATTAGTCTTAAGGTAATTTCTGCCTTTGAAAAACCTGCTAAATTTCCTGTAGTAAATTATATAGCTAGCATTCTAACTTGCTTTGTATAGAGTAAAAATTGCAAAATTCCTTTTCTGGAGTCATAATTATAGACTTTGAAATATATACTTTATTAGACAGGTATAATCTGAAAATAAAAATTCTGGAGCCAACCCAGAATAAAAAACAATGCCTTAGGAGAAGGCAATACTGAAACAGACTTCAATGCTTACGTGGTTTGGTAATAATGTATAATTGTAGCAATTATTCCCCAAAAGTTCTACCAGAATCTGATATAGTTATATGGTATTACATACATGTATACATAGCATATATATATATGTCCATATAGTATATATACAGATATATGCCCATATAGAGTGTGTGTATGTGTATATATTTATGTATAATGCAGTACTGACAAGCTGGTCACTTTTAAAATATAATCAGATTGTTTATTATGCTTAACATTCTATTCATGTCCAAAACAATTCCTATAAACATTCAAAAAATGTTTCAAAATCCAATATATATATATTTCTATTATAACTTCTCTCATTGCTTATGATTTCTTATACATGTTAACTTTAACTTATTTGTCAGTATCATAACATCTAAGGAATTATCCTTAACCTATTGAGAGAACGGATTTTAGTTATGTCTGGTAAGAAGACATAACTCAAAATGAGATAAACTACAACTCAAATAAAAGTCACCCCATTTGATAAACACCAAGAAGTAGAACTTTTGAAACTGCAAGGTGCTAAGAAAATGGAAATACAAATGCCTATAAGCCTGGTAGCTTGAGAAGCCAGGGCAGGAGGATCACAAACTCAAAACCAGCCTCAGCAACTAAGCAAGACCCTATCTCAAAATGAAAAAGGGCTGGAGATTTGGCTCAGTTCTTAAGCATCCCTGGTTTCAATCTCTGGTACCAAAACCAAAACAAAACAAAAAAACAGTAAGGGTAACCAAAACAAGAAACCACTTTTACAAACAGAACATAATTTGATAGATGTTTACACCACCGACTAACAACTAGCTCATTATGCAGTTGATTTACTTACTTGTCATCATGCTCATAAATATTCAGACCCAAAGCATCAACGCCTAGCCACAATTCGGTACCCTTTTTATTTTTTATTTCAAAATAGTTGACACCGTACATTTCTAGATCTTGCGCAATCTTCAAGTATTCCATCATTGAATCTTCCCTGTTGAAATAAAGCTAAATGTAATATATTTAAGTGGAAGAATCTAAATATCAGATTAAAACTACAAAAATACATTGGATTGAAATTTAATGTTTTATTCATAAAACTCAAATGACTGAGGGGGGCATAATACATAACAGTGTTGAAAATTTTTAAATGAAATAAAAATACTTTAACTTGAAGGAAAATATAGTCACCAAAATACCTTAGCATTCCTCTATGTTCTTCATGCCAGTTCTGTATTCTTTCTTCCCACTGTTCTTTTGTCAGTTTATGTTGTTCCAAAACACTGGGGGAAAAAAAAAATATTTTAATACTTTTGTGATTTCTGGCCCAGTAGTGAGGTAGCACACACCTGTAATCCCAGTGGCTAGGGAGGCTAAGGCAGGAGGATTGAGAGTTCAAAGCCAGCCTCAGCAACAGTGAGGCACTAAGCAACCCAGTGAGACCCTCTCTCTAAATAAAATACAAAATAGGGCTGGAGATGTGGCTCAGTGATTGAGTGTCCCTGAGTTCAATCTCTGGTAGTCCCTCTCCAAAAAAAGTCTAAAATCCTTTCAGTACTTTGACCATGGTAGCAGTCATACAAATTAATATATATGAATAAAAACTACACATAACTAAATATATACACAAATAAGAACATGTAAAATTGATGAAATCTAAATAAGATAGAGTGTATCAATGTCAGTATCTTGGTACCACACTATAATTTTTCAAGATGTTACCACTAGAGAAGGCTGAGAGGACACACAGAATTTTTTTAAATTAACATTCCATTTGAATCTACAATAATATGAAATTTTCAAGATATTTTAAAGACTTCATTTAAGATAATTTAAACTATCTATTGTAAATGTGCTTATAGGAATTACAAAAACTGTAGTATTAAAACACTATTGTTTTATGATGTAAAAATTTTGCATTAAACCCAGGGATTTCTTGGCAATATAAAGTAATATTGGGTATAAAATCTTCCCTGGACAAGTCAGGTGCAACCTAAGAATAGATTTCTTAATGGAGTCTGACTATTATATTCTCTATGCATCCTCTTTCAAGCTCTTGTTTTTGGGGAGAACAGTTTTGTCACTCATCAGAGCACTTACTTACATTTCCACATTTTCTCTTGCTGTCTGGACTCTGGGCTCACCATGAAGCATTCAGTCAGCCTCAGAGGCTTAACCTACTGTAACTAATTGTTCACTATCATATACCTAGTAAGAACACTGAAGAGGTACTAAAAATTTGTAGAACATACAAATGAAATAATCATTTTCCCTCCTTTAAAGGAACAAGTCTTAAAACCCATGCTCTCCTAGCCCTAGAGAGTATATTTTTCTTTTTCAGAGGTAAACTTCTTTTAAGGACTGTCCACATTTATTAGCTTTAATTTCCATACCTGACAGGCATTGCCCCCAATCTACCACCACCTGCTTCAATCTAGAACACTATACTGAAACTATGCTTTGTTTTGGGTTTTTTTTTTTGTTTTTTTTTTTTTTTGTTTTTTTTTTTAGTTATAGACAGACACAATATCTTTATTTTATTTATTATTTGTTTTTAGGTGGTGCTAAGGATCAAACCCAGTGTCTCACACGTGCAAGTCAAATGCTCTACCAACTGAGCTAACCCCAGCCCCCTGAAACTATTCTTAACTAAAGTCCCTACCAATTTCTATTACCAGCAGACAATTTCTCTTCATATTTGACCACTTTGTACTATCTGGTAGTGCCTGACCTTTCTCTCCTTAAACCATTCTTTTACTAGAGTTTCTATGGTAAAACACTCCTCTAATATTCTTGAATCTCTGCCCATTTTTTCTCAGTATCTTCTAGAGGGGCTGCTTCTTCTGTACTTAAAAATTCAGGTTCAATAATGTTTGGGTTATACTACCCACATTTCAAATTCCGTAACATCAAACTGAATTTACCCTCCTCCCAAATTTACTTTTTCTTCCCCTTATTTTCAGAAAAGTCACTACCAAACACCTAGCTATCCAAGACAGAAACCTACCATGGAAAAATTTCAAAGGAAATTGATACTGTCTGGTAACTGATTATCCATATTACCAAAATTTAAACTACTGTGGCAGACTAGACTACTTATTTGGATTTTTTCAATATAAGAATTAAAAATTCACCAGAATCAAATTATTTGTTTATTGTCACCAAATAACCCTGTGATTTCTCATTTCCTCCTCATATACTTAGATAATAACAAATGGATTATACATCATACATGGAATAAGCCAATCACTATGAAGGTTTTTTTTTCATTCAAAACCAAAATAATAATAATAATCTAAAAATTTATGCCCAAGTCTCTTGTAAGCTTAAATGGCTTGAATTAGTCCTCCATAAACTATCAATTCTGGTATAACAATGGACCTGAAAAATCTTGAAGAACATTTGCACTAACAATGGTAAACAATCCTATCCAAAGTTGTTCAGCTGTCTTTCTTCTTATTAATATAGAATGAGTTATAGCACACATGCATTTAAAATAAATTATAAGTGCAATTTTAGTATTTAAAAGATTATTTAAATCACAAGACTATTATATATAAGACAATTATTCAACCAAACAGGAAATTGACCTAACAATGAAAAAACAACTACCTGTGTTATACTTATTGAAATAAAGCATGTTCATTGTTTTATAAACATTTGAGAAATTCTAAGGATAATTTTATAAAATTCAACCTATGTACTGACTTCAAACCTAATCTGTTTTTAAAATATAAATTATATCTCAAAAGTAAAAACTAATTCTATCTGAAATGAAATTCGGTATTAGTTATTATTTAATTCACTGCCTAAAAAAATCTGAGACCACAAATTTCAGTGTTGTACACCTCTAGTTCTAGGACTTAGGAAGCTGAGGCAGAAGGACCACTCGAGCCCAGGAGTTAGTTGGAGACTAGCCTGGACAGTATAGCAAGAACCCATCTCAAAGAAAGAAAAAGAAAAAAGAGAGAACTGGGGGTTGGAATAATTATTAAAACCAGAAGAACATGCTACAGCTTGCCCTCACCAAAACTCTTACTGAGTTTTCAACCATGTTGATTGGTGGTGGGTTAAGAGGGATTTACGTCTTTCTCCAGAGACTGTATAAGTTCTCAAAGAACACGTTGTTATAAACCATCTAGCCCCTTTGGCCCCTCCTCTCTTAATTGTTTGTGGTACTGGGGATTGGTGCATGCTAGGCAAGTACTCTGCCACTGAGTTACATCCTAGGACACTGGACCCTTCTCTTTTCTGCAGAAGCCCACTTCCCTTTCACTGCCATGAGGTCTATAACAGAGGTCACCCTGATGTGATAGCCTGATCTTGGGAACCTTCAGAACTGGGGCCAAAGTAACACTCTTTTCTTTACAAATTACACAATCTCCAGTATTTCAATATAACAAAAGCAAACAAAGACTTACAAATATTTCATATACATAGAGACTTAAAAATGTTATATTCCTGATTCTCCTGATGAATATGCATCATTCTTTTTTCTAAGATTATTTCTATAATATTAAAAGGCAGAACATAGTAACCAAATTTTAAAGGTGCTGTACTTGGTGGTACATTATAAAGCATATATCAATAATTATACATTAGCCAAAAATAAACACCAATGCCTATAGTCAAAGGAAATTAACAAATGTGGACAAAGTAGTTTTGTCTTTATAATTAGTAGCTATGAAAATGAGCTTCAGTACTTTGAGGAAATGGTACAAAACAAATTTTAAGTCAATAATAATAATATACTGTTTTGCATTTACAAAAAGTAAAAACCTCTTTCGGAGCTCTAAAAGAAAGATCTCGATCTATTTTCTAACATTGGGGATATGTGTGATACCAAAATTAAAAACAGATATTCATTTTTCTTTTTAGTTATACATGACAGAGTATATTTTGACATATTCATACACTCATGGAGTACATTTTATTTCTAATTAGGATGGCAATCTTGTGGTTGTATGTGATATAAAGACTCACTGTGGTGTATTTATATACATATGAAATTTAAGTAACATTCATTCCACTGTCTTTCCCATTTCCTGTCTCGCCTCCCTTATTTCATTCCTCTTTGGCTAATCTACAGAATTTCTATTCTTCCTCTGCCCCCATTATTGTGTGTTAGCATTCACATATCAGAGAAAACATTCAACCTTTGGTTTTGGGGGATTGGCTAATTTCACTTAGCATAAGAGTCTCCAGATCCATTCATTTTCTGGCAAATGTCATAAAGTAATTCTTTTTATAGCTTACATTCTATTGTACATATATACCACATTTTCTTTATCCATTCATCTGTTTGTTTCATAACTTAGCTATTATGAGCTGAGCTGCTATAAACACTGATGGGGCTACATCACTGTAGTATGCTTTTTTTTTTTTTTTTTTTTTTTTAAAGTCCCTTGGGTATATACCAAGGAGTGGGATAACTGGCCAAATGGTGGTTCCATTCCAAGTTTTCTGAGAAATTTCCATACTGCTTTCCAGAGTGGTTGCACCAATTTGCAGACCTACCAGCAATGTATGAGAGTATGTTTATCCCCACATCCCTGCCAACATTTATTGTTACTTGTATTCTTGATTATTGACATTCTGACTTGAGATGTGATCTCAGTGTAGTTTTAATATTTCTCTTAATTGCTAGAGATGTTGAACATAATTTCATATATTTGTTGACCATTCATTATTTCTTCTGTGAAGTGTCTGTTCAGTTCCTTTGCCCATTTATTAATTGGATTATTTGGTTTTCTTAAATGTTTTTTGAGCTCTTTATATATCCCAGAGTAATGCTGAGGTACAGGTGGCAAAGATTTTTTTCCCATTCTGTATGTAGGCTCTCTCTTTGTGCTCTTATTTCCTTTGCTGTAAAGAAGTTTTTTAACTTGATACCATCCCATTTATTGATTCTGTATTTTACTTCTTGCATTTTAGGAGTACTGTTGAGGAAGTCAGTTCCTAAGCCAACATGATAGAATGCTAGGCCTATATTTTCTTCTAATGGGTAGAGGTTTTATGGTCTAATATCTAGATCTTTGATCCACTAGTTTTGTGCAGGGTAAGAGATAGGGAATAAATTTCATTGTTACATAGAGACTTCCAGTTTTCCCAGCACCATTTGTTGAAAAGGCTATCTTTTCCCCAATGTATGTTTATGGTACATTTGCCTAGTATGAGATAACTTTATTTATGTGAGTTTGTCTCTGTGTCTTCTATTTTGTTCCATTGGTCCTCATTTCTGTTTTGGTGCCAATACCATGCTGTTTTTATTACTATAGCTCTGTAGTATAATTTAAGGTCTGGTATTGTGATGCCTCCAGCTTCACTTTTCTTGCTAAGCATTGCTTTGGCTATTCTGAGTTTCTTTTCCAAATGAATTTCATGACTGCTTTTTCTATTTCTATGAAGAATGGCATTGGAATTTTAAATAGGAATTGCATTAAGTCTATTCAGTACTTTTGGGATAGTTTTCTTAATTTCTGTTTCAGCTGATTCATCACCGGTGTATAGGAACACAATTGATTTATGGGTATTAATTTTATATCCTGCTACTTTGCTGAATTAATTTATGAGTTCTAAAAGTTTTCTGGTGAAGTTTTTTGGGTCTTCTAAATATAGGATTATGTTGACAGCAAATAGGCATAGCTCTTCTTTTCCTATTTGTATCCCTTTAATTTCTTCTTTTGCCTAAATGCTCTGGCTAGAGTTTCAAGGACTGTGTTGAATAAAAGTTGTGAAGGAGGGCATCCCTGTCTCTAGTTTCTAGCGGGAATGCTTTCAATTTTTCTCCATTTAGAATAATATTGGCCTTGGGTTTAGCATATGTAGCTTTTACAGTATTGAGGAATGTTCCTACTATCCCTCCTTTTCTAGTGTTTTGAACATGAATTAATGCTGTATTTTGTCAAATGCTTTTTCTGCATCTATTGAGATAATTATGTGATTCTTGTCTTTATATCTACTGATATGGTAAATTATGTTTATTGATTTCCATATGTTGAACCAAACTTGCAAACCTGGAATGAAATCAATTGATCATGGTGTACTTTTTAATGTATTTCTGTATGAAATTTGCCAGTATTTTATTAAGAATTTTTGCATGTGTGTTCATCAGGGATGTTGGCATGAAGCTTTCTTTCCTTGATGTGTCTTTGTCTGATTTTAAAATCAGGGTGATACTAGCTTCATCGAATGAGTTTGGAAGGAGAACTGTGATATTTAAATATAACATTTAATACTATGTTTTCTAGATTTCATAAATAATCTTACCAGATAACAGTATAACACTTTATAATTAAAACTGTACAATTCATGAACTATATTCATAAACTGGAGTTGGACAGAACAGCATTATTTATCTTCATTTTACCAATTTAGATACTGAGACTCAAGATATGTTAGATTATGCATCTACTGTCACATAACTAGCAAAAGGTATGATCAGTTCTCAAAACCTGTCAAAACCTAATGATTTCTTCCTAAGCCATATTTAAAAATTACTATTAAAAAGACAAGACTAGGGTTGTGGCACAGTGGTAGAGCACTTGCCTCATTATGTGTAACGCACTGGGTTCAATTCTCAGAATCACATATAAATAAATGAATAAAATAAAGGTCCATCAACAATTAAAATATATATGTCTATTATATCTAATATATTTATTAATATATATAAGATATATATAATATTATATATTCTAAAAAGTATCATTTTTTAAAAAAAGATAATAGCATTATATTGTAGAGAAATAGAGCACCAACCTATGAATCTGAAAGCCTAGTTGAAAAAGCCTTTTTAAAAAGTTGGAGGAAACATAGTGTGCCACTTATCATTCTCAAAAGCATTCTCAAAAACATCTATATGCTTGTTTTAAGGACATTTACTAATCAGCAACAGTTTATATCCTTCCCTTAAGCCTAAATTAACATATTACTTTACTGCTCATCCTATAGAAATGATGGCAGAAGAGGTATAAGCAATTATAGAGCACATAAATCTACAGAGAGTCTGAGTCAGAACTTTTAAAAGTATATTCTCTGATCCAGCTGGCAACTTAAAAATCTCAATTATTTTAATTTAAATTTCTGGAATATAATTTTCAAAGAATATAACAGAAAGGCTTGTTTCACTTACCGTTGGGGTAGGAGTCTATCATTAGCCAGGTAGCCCGGTTTATGAACCTCTTTATTATAATCTCCATACTTGGCTTGGACAGCATAGGAGGCCAAAAGAACTGCAGTTTCTGGTGGGCAATATATCTCATCATTTAATATGGCTTCTTTAACTTGCAAGAAGAAAAGTCTCTGGGTTATTTCTTGAATTAATTCCTCAGAAACATCTTCAGGAAAGAATTTAGCTCTAAACTTGAACTGTAAAGGATTCTCTTTTTTAACATCTTGCTGTGTCACCTAGAACAGTAATTCAAGTATAATCAATAAAAATCTCAAATTCCAACACAACTGAGTCCAGTCACATCAAATTCTTTTTGGAAAAAAGAGGAAGTGAAATAAAAGCTTCCAAACCTTCAAGTAATACTATGTAAGATTTTAAATGTGTAAACAAATAAATGTGAGAAAAGCAATGCTATGCTCAGTTATGAAGGCTGCTTGTAACTCACAGATCTGATTTAATAACTAAATTGAAAACTTCTTTTCATATTCTGGAGACACTTATCCTGCAGATATTCCAATCAAGGTCCAAATACTTAGTTATACAATATGTAATATCTGCCGTATAATAATAATTCGCAGATACTTGTTTTCAACTAGGAAGTGAGCGTATCTTTTTACTCAAATGAAGTTGATGGTGCTTAATTTAAAAATATGACATTTTGCAATGATGAACAGAGATAACTATAAAAGGAACTCAGAATCAAACACTTAAATTTACCAGCAAATTCACAAAAATTTCAAATTAACTTAATTACTAGCTTAATTTTATCATGCACATTTTACCTTTTTATTTAGTTTAAGCCACGTAGAATAACCTTTGCTGTCTACATACTGCAGCCCAAAAAACCAGACCTCACGCAAACCAACTGTTTTCACCACCTAAAAAATAAAAGAAAATTCATTCACATGGCAACTAGATGACACTAGAAACTAAACTTTAATAGAACAAAACTAGAGAGGTACAGATATATTCCTTTGCCATAAAAAAAAAAGGCATTTCCTAAGGAAAAATTGAACATATTCACAGAACATGTCTGAAAACTTACATTTGGATTTTCTTTTCTTTTTTTATTTTTAAGCGAGAGAGAGAGAATTTTTTAATATTTATTTTTTAGTTTTCGGTGGACACAACATCTTTATTTTATTTTTATGTGGTGCTGAGGATCGAACCCAGCATCCTGCACATGCCAGGCGAGCGCGCTACTGCTTGATCCACATCCCCAGCCCTAAATTTGGATTGTCTATATACTCAATTTTGTACTATCACTTCAGTCTTCATACTTGATTCACCTGTTTGTATGGAAACTATTTTTTTGTATGTAACATTTTGTTTGTTTTAAAAGAGTAAAAATGGCGATTTAAAATCAAATCTTTTGTTTGCCCTTCTTTCCCCTTCTAACTTTCTTTTGAGGGAGGCATTTTGGATTCCTCATATACCTTAACTTATGAAGCTTGATTCCTGTTTCAGAAAAAAAGGTGGCAGAGGAAAAATGAGAGGCAAGAGGAGTTCCAGGTCTCACTAAGGAAAAGATTCTCTTTTTTAACTTTGTTGCATCCCTGAAGGCTGGCCACTCATCATATTCTAGGGAGGGGTTATAATTTCAATACTGAAATTGTTTTTCCTTACCTGAACTATAATTCACCTTAAAAACAATTCTGGAGGGGGAAGAGGCAGTATTGTTCAGGGAGTGTGTATGTGTGACTCAGTGTGGCTGTTTTGTTTTGCAGTGGTTGTCTAAACTATTTTCACAGTATGTTTAATACTCGGTGTTTTAAAACACAGTAGTAGCCAGTAAAGTAGGATTCTGATTCTGGAACCTGGGATGTGTCCCATGCCAGTGGGTGAAGTTCTCACCTAGAGTGGCATCCACACACCTGCTCCATGGGCAGAAGCAGGTGCTAGAATCAAAAAAACTAACAGACCCACATCAAAAGTAACCCAACAAGGGTTTTCATTTCATACAGGATACAGTATTTTTATTTTAACACAGAGTCATACTTTTTTTTGAAGTTTTCAAAATTTGAAATTTGAATGATTTCAAATTATATCAAATATTTAAATTATATTAAATATTACAGTTTTAAAACTATAAGAAAATCTAAAATTTCTATTTTTTGTTTTTCATTTACCTGTTCTCTCATCTATTAAATTGTTTTATGTGGGTGGGGAAGTTTTCTCTTCTTAACATTTGTTTCTATAACCAAAAATAAATTATATATTAAAGAAATTTAAAAAAGAATGTTTAAAATAAAAACAATTCATTTGTGCTAAGAATATATTAAAGGTTATCATAACAAACACATTTTTGGAGCATATGGAATATAAAGATTCATACTAATGTTGCAAAAGCTAATAATGCCAAACAATGAAAAATTTAATGCAGATAAAAGGAGATCCCAAATAACTTTGGCAAGAGAGAAGCTATCCCAGCAAAGCCACAGAAAATGTTCAAGCTCAGGGTAGCAAGAATAGGAAAGGTATGGGCCAAAAGTAGCAGAGAAACATGAACCTAAATAGATGGCCTCAGCTTTTGCCTCCATGCTTTGTGAGATTCACAATGCTGGCTGGTTAAAAGGGGATGTGCCACAGTGGGCACAAGGCATAGTACTTTAACTAACTTTACACAACTAATATTCAAGACGATCGGGAAGAGTTTAGTTGTAATATTCCCTAGTATGCCCAATCTCACAAGAAGCTCTTTCCCTACTTCTTCTGGAGGTATGATCAGAAACTTTTGATCACATACCTAAAAATTTTAAAATGCTGGGGGCATAACTACAACAGGTATTTTTTTAATAAAATATACTATTATATTAATAAAGACTATATTTTTTAAAGAATTAGGAAAAGAAAAAATATAAACAAAAATTTTAATAAGATATTTCTGAGTATTCCTTGGGCACATGAATATTTTAATACCACAAGTAGAAGCTAAACAAGGAGGCTAGTAGAGGAAGAGTCAGCCTCCAGGAGCAAACGAAAGAACTGCATGCACTCAATATAAGTACCCCCAAGAAGCTAGCCTCAATCTTAATTAAAAATGGGATTTTGCTGCATGTTGACCCATGCAGCTATGCACTCTTGAAAGGACCCAGTCTGCTCCTGGTCTTACCTGAAGCTAGAAGAAAGGATTTTGAATGCTTTCACCATAAAGGAATGATAAATGTTTGAGGAGACAGAGAGTGTAACTGACTTAAACATTATACAATGTATATCTCACATTGTATATATACATAAAACTCAATTAGACATCACATTATATACATTTTTTAGGTTTTATGTATGTTTTAATATCTAAATTTTTTTAAAAAGTACTATCACACAAATGTAGTAATGAGAAAGAATAAAGAATATCTCTATAGCTGTTCAAATTATATGAATAGGTACTGAGAAAAATTCCTGGTGCTACACTGTTGAACTATCAATAATGGTACAGGAAAACACAGATGTATAAACTACTGGGATGGGGATGTGGCTCAGTGGTAGAGTGTTTGCCTCACATGCATGAAGGTCTGGGTTCAATTCTCAGCACCACACACATAAAAATAGTATGTAGTGACATCCATGTGGTATCAAAGTTGCATGCTTCATGTGATTAAATGATACCTGGTCAAAAAGCTGTTTGCCAGTTGTATTGGGTTGAATGGCAAATTCCAGCTCAGCATCCATTGTAGTTACTCTTACATTGATCTATAATAAAAACAGAAGAGAAAATCATTAGGAAAGACAATATACTTAATTACTTATTTAGTAGGCA
The DNA here is from genome assembly GCF_048772815.1 of Callospermophilus lateralis. Lineage (NCBI taxonomy): Eukaryota > Metazoa > Chordata > Mammalia > Rodentia > Sciuridae > Callospermophilus > Callospermophilus lateralis. The sequence goes on along the minus strand of NC_135306.1, from coordinate 117,362,782 downwards.
CAAGAAAAATTTTTTATCTGATTTATAATATTTCTTTTATTAAAATGATATAATTAGACTTAAGATTTCCTGTGATTCAAATCAATTTGGGGGGAAAAAAGAGCTTCTGAAGTCCTTATTTAAAAACATCTCCTTCAGTCTGACATAACTTTCCTATGTATATATATGAATATACCACAGTGAACCTCCATATCATGTTTATTCATGAGAATTAGAATAAGATATACTCCATGTTTGTATAAATATGTCAAAATTGACTCTACTAAAATAAAAAGTCACACAGCTCCTTTGCTTTAAACTAATGTGCTCTCCTAAGGTTAAGCAGTTCAGAGAGAGCAGGAGTCAAGGAAAAGGGGTCAACAAAATGCTACCAAGAAAAAATAAAAACATCTCAATACTTAACATGCATTGGGACAATAAGCCATGAATGTTCTATATTCTCATTGAGCCCCTGCAACAACACTGGAAGATATTATTTCACTTCTATGGAAACTCAAAAGGTTCCCATTACTTGCCCAGCACACATGGAGATGAAAAAGCAGAGTAGGTATTTAAACTGAGGTATAATTCCTAATTCTTTGTTATTCACTATGCCACATTTCTTTCAACATAAAAATCACATATTTAGTTTTGTTCATATGACAAACATTTTCTTGACTTTATAAAAGGCATTTTCTACAGCACTTTATGTATAGGACTCCATTCTTTTTTTAATTAATTATTTTTATTTATATATGACAGTGGAATGCATTACAATTCTTATTACGGGACTCCATTCTAAATACTATTTTTTTTTTGCATAAATACTGTTCTAATTGATCTCAAAACTTAACATTACTTACCACATTTTTACCCCAGAATATTATCTTCACCTGAAATTCCTCATGTGTTTCAAAACTCTCTTATAACTTTAATTCACAATATAAGAACTTTTGATCAGATTCATCATACCCCTTTGCATGTCTTAATCACTTTAACACCATATGTGGTGTGGCTTTTACCTGAATGCCTTCTCTAAACAAATCATATAAATTCATCCTTCTTAAAATAATCTTATTTGTATTTTTCTTTAAAATATCTTATTAAAAATATTGATATAAAAATACATGTGAAACATATGTAAACAAAGAAAAATGAAGTCCATAAATTTAACATCCAACTTAACTAGAAATGACAACTTGTTACATATATCACTGTATTTCTTTGCCAATTTACTTTTCCTCATCCCTACCCCCAACACATACAGGTAAATAATAATCTGAATTTTGTTTTTTTGTCATTCTCTTTCTTTTTTTTCCTTTTTGATTTTGGTACTGGGGATTAAGCCCAGGAGTATTCTACCACTGAGCTACACCCAAGCCCTTTTTATTTATTTTGAGACAGGGTGGCACTAAATTGCCCAGGTTGGTTTTGTTCGTATGACAAAACCTCGGCCTCCCAAGTCACTGGGATTATAGGTATGCACCACCACACCTGGCTGTCATTCTCATCTTTATAAACTAGTTATATCACTCACAGGTGTGTGTATGCATGTTTGTTTACACACAAACATATATTTAATCAATTAAAAAACTGATTTTTTTTCAGCTATACTATAATTGCAAGCACTTGCTAATGTAAGTCTTCTTTCTTAGTATGGACAATGGTTACATGGATATATTCACTTTAGAAAAGTTCAATTATAATAAACACGTTAATTGTACAAATTACTGGGATTCACTATGATGTAGTCTTTTGATTTTCAGATTCTACTTCAATTAAAACATTTTAAATTGTACACTATACTTTGATTTTTCAATTATATTTTTAAGATTGACATTTCTGTGAGTAGTTACAAGTCATTTTCACAGCTATACCATCTTCTACAAGTGATTAAACAATTTATGTACCCATTTTTCTATCAATGAACATTGTTTCCATTGTTATGAAGTCTTATACACTCTCCTAGTACATAAGCATCAGAATTCCTCTACACGTGTTTACACAGAAAGAGAACTCCCAAATGATAAAATATGCATACCTCTTATTTTAACCATGTAATGAGAAACAGTCTTACAATAGTGCCTAAGAATTCTTATTGATTTGCATTTTCACTAATAGTGGGTATCAGCAGATTTCTTTAATGATAACCTAGTTGATACAAAATGATATATCAATATGGTCTTAAAATGTGCATCCCTGATTCCTGATGAAGTTGAAAACCTGTTTGTATATGTGGCATACAGAATTCTAAAATGATCCCCATAATCCCTGTGCCCTAGTGTTTCACCCATGATTATATTGCACTACATGATAAAAAAGAATTTTGTAGATACTCTTAAGGTTCACAATCAGTTAACCTAAAGAGAGATTATCTGGCCAGGTGTGGGGCATATGCCTATAATCCCAGCTACTCAGGAGGCTGAGGCAGGAAGATCACAAATTCAAGCCAGTCTGGGCAACTTAGACTCTGTTTCAAAAATTTTTAATTAAAAGTGGGAGTGGATGTTGCTCAGTGGAAAAGCCCTTGCCTAGCCTATATGAGGTCCTGTGTTCAATCACTAGCACTGCAAAAAATGATAAAAGGTTATCTAGGTAAGCCTAAGCTAATTACTAACCACTCAGTCTCACCTTTGAAATGTCTGTTCACATTTATGTCTTATTTTCCTATTGTGTTTTGTTTCTTTCTCATGCTTATATAGGAGGTCTTTGTATATTAATCTTTTCTCAATTATTTGTGTCACAAAAAAATCTCCCTGTTTGTCATTCTGTATTCTTTATGGTGTCCTTCTTTTTAATAAACACATATTCTTGATTTTAATGTTTTAAATACAGACATCACTTTTTTGCCATAGTTAACAAATACTTCCTTGTCTAGAGTCACAAAGATATTCTTACTTTTCTTAATCTACATCTTAAAGGTTTTGGATTATATCTCTTTGATTTTTGCTTATGATGAAAGAGATCCAATTTCATTTTTAATCCCCATTGGATAATATTATGAAAATTTTTTAAATCTCAACATAATTTATTTACTCCCCAAAGACTGTCACAAACCAAGCATCTGTATAGGCATGGATCTTTGTTACACCAGTCAATTTAACTATTCTGCTAATATCATGCTGTTTTAATTACTATATCTTCAAATAAGTCTTGATATTTGGTAGGGCAAGTCTCCCCTCATTATTCTACAGAACTGTTCTGGCTATTCTTGGTTCTGTATTTTAGTTCCTGCCTCCAAATAAAATAGTAAATTTTCAAAACCCCACATTTATAATTTAGAACTACACTATATTCATCAGTCTTTCAGGGTAAGAACTGACATCTTTCCATATTACCTCTATCCACAACTATGGTTCTTGTGTGCAATGATTTAGGACATCTTCAATGTTTTTTAGTCTCTTTTTTGAAAGAGACTACTTATAGTTCTCCATAAAAATAATAATACTTTTATCCCCTGGACATTAAAGTTTTGTAGCAATTTTAAATATGGGTCCACAGTCCTTAATCCATAATTTTGATATCCTAAAAAGCATTCAAGACCGAAGTTTTAGTTTATTTTGGGCAAAAATTTGATATGAAGTAGTGTGAACTATCACTCATGATGAATTAATTTATTCCATTTCATATGGACATTCACACATCTCTCTATAGAAATGTTAATGATGCCATAGAACTAATAAAAGTTTCATGACATAATGTAATATACATTATAATACATAGTCACCCTTCTAAAATACTAAAAATTCCAAATTCTGAAACTCAGCTAGTTTCAAGGGTTTCAAAGGCAGGACTGTGAAATCTGATGAAATATCTCTTCAAACTGTTCTGTTTGGGATTTTAAGGAATAAACTGATTTTATACTGATCCTATTATTTTTGTCAATTGTTATAATGAGTCTATAAATCTTTGTGTTTCTATAAAGCAAGAATTAGCAAGCTTTTCTATAAAGAGCTAAACGGTAAATATTTTCACTTTGAGGATCATACAGTCTCTGTTGCAGTCACTCAACTCTGAACCTAGGGCAACAAAGCAACCATAGGTAATAAACAACTGAGCATACTGTGTTCTGTTCCAATAAAACTTTATTATGGATCCTGAAATCTAATTTCATATAGTTTTCAGGTGTTACAAAACAACCTTTTTTTTCAACCACTGAAAATGTAAAAAAAAATCATCCTTAGCTCATAGGCAGTAAAGAACAGGTTAGTAAATTTTAGTAATCCTAAAATTTTCAAATAGCATTTCTTCCTTTCCTATACTTAAGCTTTTGATTTCTTTTTTTGTACAACAGGTTTTGCTATTCAAAGTTGAATAGTAGGGCTTGGGATGTGGCTCAAGCGGTAGCGCGCTCGCCTGGCATGCGTGCGGCCCGGGTTCGATGCTCAGCACCACGTACAAAGATGTTGTGTCCACCGATAACTAAAGAATAAATATTAAAAAATTCTCTCTCTCTCTTTAAAAAAAAAAAAAAGTTGAATAGTAGCCATGATAACATGTATCTCCTATCTTATTCTTGATTTTAAGACTGTTTCTACCATTAACACATTTAGAACAGTTTTTACTGTACATTCCTTCTCCATTTTTATTTTTTAAACCATAAGTGGTTGTTCAGTTGTAGCAACTGATCTTTCTGAATGTATCACGATTTTTCTCCTTTAAACTAATGGCATGACACAGAGTTACTAAGCTATAATGTCTCTTGGAACTAGGTATGCCCTTGTGACTAAGCTGTCACCGATAGAACGTGAGCACTACAGACGCAGACTATTCGTATGCATAAGCATAAAACAGTGGGCATGCTTCCCCGTGCTTTATCGTCCCTTCCTGCTAGCTGGAGGCAGCTTCAACTATAAATACTATAATAATGCCTAAAAGACGAGGGCTCAAACTTCTTGGGCTCAGGATCCTTTTACACTCTTGAAAACTACAAAGCACTCAAAAAGATTTTGTTATATGGGTTATATATATATATATATATCAATATTTACTACATTAAAGCAGATAAATTTTTAAATATTAACTCATTTAAGTATAATGCTAGTAAACTTATTACATGTTAACATAATAACATTGTAACATATAAAAATGGCTACCTATAAATATACTATTTAATTTTAAAAAGTGCGACAATACTATTTAATTTTAAAAAGTGTAATATGACAGCTTTTAAATCCTTTTCATTTGATCTTAACAGCAATTCTTGGAGGTAATCAAAGCACTTGTTATCGAATCAATTTTACAAATGAATCAAGTTTGCAAAAGTTATGCTTCACCAAGGTTACATATCTACTAAGTATAAAGCTGGGCCAACAAGATGGGGGTAAAACACAAAAACGAAATTAACTTTCTCCAACTTTTGTGTTTGGGGGAAAAAATACACATATTTTTTATTAGGGTGAGTGGGGAGAAAAAAGTCAGTTATATTTTGACCTAAAAAGTTTGAGGGGAAAAAAAATCACTGATTATTAATATATTAAAATATTATCTTCCAAATATTTTAATGTACCAACCACAGACCTGATATCCAGTTGAATAATAAATCTGACTCTTCACTCTAAGGAATAATAAATAAATGTTCTCTGCATAATTACATTAGCAAAGAGTTTTCCAAAGTTCTTACAAGCATTCACATTCCTACTAGAAATACATTAAGGGTAACAGAAGTTCCACATCCTTATCTACACTTAATATTATCAGTATATAATTACTCCCCTTCTAGTGCATAAAATATTATTTCACTGAACCTTTAATTTGTATTTTGCTGATAACTAAAAACATTTAGAATCTTTTTGTGTTTATTGGCCAATTAACATAGCTTCTTTATGTAAAGTATATGTTCAAAGTTTTTGCCCAATTTTTTTTAAACTGAGTAATTGAACTATAGAACTTCATATTCCAATTATTTTCTCTCATTCTGTCTTGCTGTTTCTTATTGCTCTTTTTTTCACAGAGCAAATGGTTTTTGGTTTTGGTTTTTTTGTTTGTTTATTTGTTTGTTTGTTTTGGGGGGGGTACCAGGGAATGTCCAGTCATATTTTGTATTCTATTTAGAGATAGGGTCTTACTGAGTTGCTGAGGCTGGCTTTGAACTTACAATGATCCTGATTCAGTTTCCCAAGCCACTGGACTACAAATGGTTTTAACTTTGATAAAGTCCAATTTTTTCCTTAATTGTTCAAACTTTCTGTGTATTATCCAAGAAACTTTCCCCTATCCAAGATCACAAAATTTTTTTCCTTTATTTCCTTCTGAAAGTTTTATACTTTAGGTTTTTGCATTTAGGTCTACAATCCATCTTGAGTAAATTTTTGAGTAAATTATTAGACAAGAGTCTAATGTTCATGTTTTTTCTGTACAGATAACTCTTTGTTCCATCAACATTTGTTGAAAATAATTAAAATTCCCCATTGAACTGTGTAACACTTTTGTCAAAAATCTTATGATTATAATATGTAATGTGTGGGGGTGTGTTTCTATTTCTCTGATTCTATTATCTACCCTTTCACAATTACCGCAATGTCTTGTTTTTGTAGCTTGAGAGTAAGTCTTGAAATGAAGGTGTGTAAGTTTTCCAGTTTTGTTCCTTCTTAAAACTGCTTTAGCAATTTGATCAATTTACCCAAAGAAGTTTTCAGGGTTTCAAATGAATAGAATTCAATTAAAACTACCAATAAATCTGGGAAGAACTGACACCTTAATAGTTATTTATAAACAAAACTGTAAAAATGATCTACTTCTCCATATATTCAGATTTCTTATAAAAAGTTTTCAGTATAGAGACTTTGTTTTGCCTCTGTATGTCTATTCGTAAGTACTTTGTTTTCTATGCTCTCACTACATTTTTCAAACTCTGCTGTCATTATATATATTTTTAAAAACATTGATTTTATTTTTATTATTACTTTTATTTTTACTATAACTTTTTGTCTAACAATCTTGCTAAATTAAGTTACTAGGTCTATTAGTTGTTTTACAGATTCATAAGAACTGTTTACAATCATGTCATGTGCAAATAGAAAATTTTAGTTCTTAATTTTGATCTTTATACCTTTTACTTCCTTTTATTCTTTTCTACCAACAACACACTGTTACCTGCTGAGTCTTTAAAGCAATATTCGTGAAAATCTAGTAACTATAACCAACAATTTCTCTAAAAAGCTAACTGACCAAAAGGAACACTATTAAAAAAAAAAAAAAAAAAAAAACACTTTTTTTTTTTGGTGAAAAGAACAGTTACTCTAGGACAAAAAGAATACATACACCTTTATCAAGAACCATATAATTCTAAAATAAAGTAAAATGATCAAAGATATACAACTAAGACTATATAATGTCAGTGTAAGTATCACCAACATCAAAAACTAGTGTGTGAGAACACTTGAGAAAAAAACATGCAGCGGGGCACAATGGCACATGCCTTTAATCCCAGTGACTCAGGAGGCTGAAGAAATTTTATCAAACAAGTTCCAACCCAGCCTCAGCAATTTAACAAAATCCTGTCTCAAAAAATAAAAAGGGCTGGGAATATTGCTCATTACTAGTAAAACACCGCTGGGTTCAATTCCCAGTATTAAAAAAAAAAAAAATTAATAAGCATGGGTCCTCCCAACCTCTCATTATTTTCTCTTAACAATAAGTTACCATTTTTTTTTGCACTGACTATGTACCAGATTCTTTCAATCCTCATCATACTCCTTAAGTTAACTAATTATGTATACCCCATTTTATATAAAAAGGAAATTAAAACATGGATAGGTTGAATTAAATTAACAAATTACCCAGATTAAATGACAGTAAATCAGTTTTACCCCAAGACCCATGAATTGTAACCTTAACTGCAATGTTATCGGTACCAGTTCTTCACTGCCCATAATACTATGCTATAGCCACACTAATCTAAAACAAGTAATAGTAACAGAGCATTTTCTTCTAACAACTTTCCCTTGATATTTTGCCTAGTTCAAAAACAAAAAACAAACAAAAAAAACTTACTGCTAATAATATCTTTTTAAGTAAACTATATCAAAAGTAATAAAATTCACTTACTGGTTTCGGCATTTTCTTTCTCTTTTTGTTACTTTCTTTAAAAATTCTTCACGTCTATAAATTCTATTGTCACCTTCTGTTAAAGAAAAAGAATAATTTATTATCTTTTTCACATAAGGTTTTTAACTAACACTTACATAAAAGATAAACATTAGAGCACCAGAAGTAACAGTTCTTATTTATTCTAATTTTTAATGTTTTCTACTAATATTTCACGTTTCCTAGAAAGATTAAAACCTGATACTTGCTAATCTATTAAAAGTTTTAATTTACAGACAACACAGCAAAGAAACATGTTTGCTAAGGGCCTCTCTCAGTGTTGGGTTCATTCCTATATAAGACTAATAGAAAAAAGGACGGTAAAAGTGAGGATGAGTAGATTCAGATTCTAAAGAATTAAATCAAGAATTTTTTCAACCATTTTTTGTACTTTCAAAGACAAAAGGAAATTCTAATGTAACTACAAATTTTTTAATTATTCTTGAAAGTTTTAAAATCTTAATAAAGTATATATGTAGCTTATCCACCTATACGTATTAAACAGTCATAGCTTTGCACACTAAAAATTTTCATGCTGCTCACCAGCAAGCTAACAGCATTCAATGAAATTTAGAATTGCCCTGAAGACCAATGGTAAATTGTATCTTCTCCCCCTAAGGCAACAAATCTTATCAAGAATTATGTCATTATCTTAGGGTAAATGTTCTAAGAAACATCTAACAAAACCAAGTTTCCCCTCCTTGCAAATCTATTAAAATATCTAATTCTTAATCATTATTAATTGTCAAAAAATTATCATTTTAATTTGAAAAACTACAGAAGTGTTCTATTGGATACATTATTTGAGAATAAGCTTATCTAGGTAATGTCTCTGGCAAGAAACGTTGTTACACAAGAACCAACTAAATATACACTGAAATAAGGTTATTTTCCTAAATTTTATTCAAGCACAGGCCAATAAACCTCTTTTTAGGGATAACTTTCTCCTTTAGTGTGGGGGGTGCATGTGCACGTGTGCACGCTGTTTTATCAGTCACTGGGCAATGAAATTCAGTTGGAAGCACACACCCCTCACCTCTTAACTTGTTCTTAACCTATTCCCTATCTATACTCCCCTACTTTTATAACCTAAATGTATTTCAGTCAAATTTTTCTACAATCTGTTTTCTCAAGTCCTTCACCTTACCATCTCAGGTCTTGATTAAAACAGCCTCCAAAAGGACTTGCTTTTCATAATCTATTAGCTACTAGTCCCCAAATCTCTATCTCCAGGATTTCTTGGCGAATTGGCTTATCTCAAAAAAGACTAGGCCAAACACTTCAATCCCTATCCCAGAGCCAAATCTATTTTTCTTCAAAGCTGAATGAATTATATATTTCTAGAAATCTATTTATAGTATTCTCTTAGGATTTTTTTTATCTACTAGATCTAAATTTGTGACCTTCTTTTCATTCCTGTTAATTTTGCCTGCTTTTGTTTGATTAGTCTTGCCAGAAGTCAAGACTAAAAGTCACTTTTTTAGTTTCGTTGACCTTTTATTAATTTTGTTAATTTCTATTAATTTTTCTCATTTTCTTCTCATTAGTTGCTTTGGCTTTACTCAGATGGCTTTCTTTCTAATTCCTGCAACTGCAAGTTTACCTAAGTAATTTCCAATATTGTTTTTTTACTAGTTCATGCATTAAAATCATCAACTAAGTATGTCCAACTATAGAAAAACTCCAAATATAAAGTGATTTCCCTAATTTACCAGTGAGAAATTCAAAAATAATTTTATGATTTGAATATTAAATTAAATGTGCATCTATAACATTTATTAGTATACTTAAATGTTAAAAGCATGATCTATGAAATACTGATCCAGAAATATTGTTTGCTTTATCTCAAACTTCACAGAATAATTTTATTCTAATTCTATACATACTTGAGATAAAAGTATCTGTATAAAACTTGGACTACTTTTTGAATCAATAATTTTCTAGATTACATTAGTATTTTTGAATCAGTGTATCATATGATCAAACTTTTATTCCAAGTCACAATTATACATAGGACACCCTCCCATTTGTACTATAGGAAAATTTTTTAATATATTTACATTGTAACTACTCTTTTTTTGTTGTTTTCATTATTACTATTATTTTTTTAACTAAATCAGATCTAGATTCCTCTGCCTTTTCCCATGTTTAAATTACTCACTAGATGAGCCCTGTGAGCTTTCCCAAACTCAAGTGAACTAATGGAGTTTCAAATCAATGTGCCTTTCTTGAAGTTTCATGCTCAAAAAGAAGACTGCATCTTATAATGAAAGACTTCTTAAGAACACAAATATAATTCTTTTCTGGGGAATATTTGAGGAAAAAAACCTTGCCTCTTACTTGAAACAATAGCATTTTTTCTAAGTAGCACTTCAGTGGCTTAGGTTTTTATACAGTTCTAAATGTCCTGCCTAAATGTTTCCATTTCCAACCATGATTTCTAATCACTACTGAGACATATTTTGTTTTTTAGTTTTCAAATAGAGGGGTTAGAGGACTTTAGGTAGAATGCTGATTTTTTTCAGTACTTTTAAGTTTATTCTTCTATAATCAAATAATTCATTAGGATATTTTATGTTTAGTACATGGTCAGTGTCTTTCTTTCTAGACTGTTCCAAGTATAAATACACTGTATTGTATGCATTTGATAAATTAAATCAAGCTAAACCAAGTTTTTAAATTTTTCTTAATAGTCTATTACTACTCATTTTAGTCTGTTTAATCAAATTTGGTAGAAACATATCAAGTTTTCTCAACTAATGAATATGGATCTTAATTTCTTCTTCTAAAATACCAGCTTTTAATTTATGTTTTAGGTTATTTTAAGTGAATCTAGGTTTAGAATTGTTCTATCTTCCCAGCGAATAGTTCCTTTTCTTCTTTTCTTGCAAATATAATTCTAAACTGACCATTATTATTCCCTCAGCATTTGGAAGACACTAGTTTATTCTGGCATCTGTTACCACTGATGAGGAGTCTGAGGTCAATCTAACTCATTCCTTTGCTTTAATCTATCCTAGAACAATTTTTACATTTATTTCTTTACTCAACATTCCCTTACCACCTCATTCCCTACCACCACACCCTGGGCAAGTTAGCAGGTATTCAAATGAGCTTCACATCTATCATACTACTTTCTAAACCGTATGGTTGGTGTCTCTCTCCAATGCAGTATTTCATTAGTAAGGAAGAATAAAGAAAGCAAACATTTAATTATATGCCAGATTCTATAAACTAAGAGTAGTCACATTATAGAAAAGGTATTTCTAAAACAGCGAGGCAAGTAAATATTGAAATAATTTATCCAGGTTTTTGATGTTAGAGTTACTTCATGTTATACTCTACAGGAAAGGATCTTCCAAACAAAATACTCCACACTAAAGTTTTAATCTTAATAAGAGAGCTCATCTGACATAAAAGTATATACGACAGGCCAACAAACACAGAAACAGGGTCTTACACAAGCTAATTAAGCGTACAAAATCTCCTACAAGTGTACTTGATCTATACAAACTGTGAAATGGGGGGAGGGCTAATAAAAGCCATCACAAATATGGAATCTTCTAAATGAAGCTTCTAAAAATGTCTATTTTCAGATCAGTGTTGGGGGGCGGTCGGTAACCAGGGATTGAACCCAGGGATGCTTAACAACTGACCCACATCTCTAGTTCTTTTTCTCTTTTGAGACAGGGTCTTACTAAATTGCATAGGCCCTCATTAAGTTGCTGAGGCTGGCTTTAAATTTGCAATCCCCCTGCCTCTGCCTCCCTGGAATTATAGGCATGCACCACCACACCCAGCTTCTGTGTTCATTCTTAAAAATCATGTTAGGCTTTCCTGTTTTATTTCACTTCCCCATTTTATTTCAGTTTATCATAAATTATCTGAAGAAAAATGAGGCTCTCTTTGCCAATTGAACATAAAGTGACTGAGAACAATGCCTTATATTTATAAACCATAGTTTCATGTTCTTATACTTTGATTTTTTTTCTAACAAAAAAATAGGAAGAAAGTAAGATAGATGACATTATGGCTACCTTATAATTGAAGAAACAAAACAAGGTCCACTTTTTTGTTGTTTTGTTTTTATGTAATGGGGATTGAAGCCAGGGGTGCTTAACCACAGGACGACATCCCCAGGCCTTTTTTATATTTTAAGTCAGAGACTCACCAAGTGGCTTAGGGCCTTGCTAAATTGCTAAGGCTGGTTTTGAACTTGTCATCCTCCTGCCTCAGCTTTCTGAGCCGCTGAGATTACAGGTATGTGCACTATGCCCAGCACAAGGTCCATTCTTAAAGTAGCTTGTCCAAAAGTCACATGGACAATAAATGGACAAGCTACAATCCTTCGGACGCCTAAAATCCACAACTCTATCATATACCAGCCTGTCTTCCTCTGATATTAAAAAAGTGAAAAATAATCTCATTTATGGAAATATAACCAAGGAAAATATTTTAAAATGTGTATAATGGTTTAACTACAAAGATTCTAATTATAGTGCAAGTTTAAAAAGTAGATGTCATATGGGACTTTAGTTAAGTGAATCACGGTATAGACTACACTAGATCAATATGCAGCTAATCAAGGTGTTACAGAAAATATTCAATGGCTAGGGAAAATACGCACAAACCTCTGAGGAAAAAGGCAGGTTATGCTGGGCATGGGGGCACGTGCCTATAATCCCAGCAGCTCAGGAGGCTGAGGCAGGATTATCACAAGTTCAAAGGCAGCCTCAGCAATTTTGCAAGGCCCTAAGCAACTCAGTGAGACCCTGTTTCTAAATAATATACCAAAAAAAAAAAAAAAAAAAAGGGTGGGGGATGTGATTCAGTGGTTACATACACCTGCAATCCCAGCTACTCAAGAGGCTAAGGCAGGAGGATCACAAGTTCAAGGTCAGTCTGAGGAATTTAGTAAGATCCTGTCTCAAAATAAGGGATAGGGATGTAGTTCAGTGCTAAACCATTTGCCTAGCACATGTGAGGGCCTAGGTTCAATCCCCAGTACTGCAAATAAATAAATAAAAACATCCATAGCATATTGTCACTTTTTTAAAAAAGTATGAGAAAGAGACCAAAATGAACATACTGCAAAATATTGAATCTCTGGGGATTAGAATGAGTTTGTAAATTTCTACAATTAAAATGTAAAACTTTTGAAATAAAATTTCTTAAAATGAAAGAACAAATTATTCCAAGTGAATAAACTGAATGAAGTTGGACTTATAACTTTACAATACTATTTAATATTATCTAAGTATGTTAATCACTTTTCAAAAACACAAGAAATACCAATTATAATTTTGAAGAAAAATACCTAAAAAGGTATATAGAAAAAATAGACAAATATATTCTTACTTTAAAAACCTACATAGGTAGGATAAAAGAAATATCAAAATTAATAGGAAAATATGCAACAGCTATAATAAAGTTGCTTGTAAAACACACTTCACTCAGTAAACACTTAAGTGAGAGACTTCATAAACAAATCTTACTTTAAAAATTAAACAACTGTGCTATTGACTAAAACTACAAATCAAAATGACTTTAAGGTATTACTGACTAGGTACTCATTAAACTATCAAATTGTGTTAATTATACATGATAATATTGTGGAAACTGTATTGGTAAATAAATAAATATTACTAGCAGCACCATAATTGACTCCATTTTTCTAGAAAGTTAGTTGCTAATATATTAAAAGAGCTTTTTTGAACAGGAAATTCTGCTCCTAGCATAAACCCCTAAGAAAATAACACAAAAGAAAGCAATCTCTACCAAAATATTCTCAGCAGCACAATTGCCAGTGATTAAAATCACAAAGTAATGTGGAAACTATGTGACAACAAGATAGCTACTCTAGGGTTTTGTTGTTGTGAGGAGAGGGGCTTGTTTTTGTATACTAGGACTGTGTCAATATTTACATAAGGGTAAGTGTAACTAGCCACTCATCACCACCAAATAAAAACACAGGTACTGTTACAAAGTACATCTGGAAGTACAGAAACCCCACATTTAATATTAATCAGGGCCTTTTAAATCCTAATTTAAAATAACAGAGATGAGAATTTCAAAAAATACTTTCACCGTCTTCTTTCACTCTAATTAAGAAGACATCTTTCAGTGTCTTCTTTTACTCTCTAATTAATAATACTAGTATAATATGTAAACTATTATATTCTAAAGATCTATATTTGCATATCAAATATTTGTATATTTGCACCTTTCCTCATAACATTATCAAGAAAAAAGTTTACTCCTACTCACTCTTAATTTTCTTAATCTTTCCCTCTCCTAAATTTCTTAGCATGATCTTACCTTTTTTCCACAATGACTCCCCAAAAAGCAATGAAGTGCAATCTTGGTAGCAACATAGGAAGTAGTCTTAACAGATGCTGCCAAGCACATTTTCCATTTCCAGAGAAGTACCCATATGAATATATACTTAAACACAAAGCTGCATGTTAAAAACAAATCATTCATTTAAAACATCCTCTCTTCGGTCCTTCAATTCTGAGGGTGACCCTAAAACAGCCTCCTCTGTACTTCATGCAATGGAAAAACAGCCTCATGTTCACAAGGGAGAGGCACAACAGACTCCAGGTGGTAAAGCAGGTGTTGTTAAGGCTACTAAACACATAGCTTACAATGAAGCTTCAATAATTTACAGTAGACTGCCTAATTTTACCTTTAAGATATTCTTTTCCCAAAACCTTTTTTCCGCCTTTTGAGATTCAAATGATCTCTGATCAAATGCTCTCTCCTTAAACTTTCAGAAGAACTCTGGCCATTTATTGAAGAAAGCAGTACTATAAAGACAAACATAAACTGAACTAATACAGTAACTCTGGCAGTCAAAGCAACATAGGAACATCATTGGCAAAAGAAGTTCTTTATCATTTGGGTATTTTTCCCTGCGTGGGACAATCTAGGGAAGCCTATGGATCTCCTCTTAGAAAATTACTTTTAAGTACAGGAAAGAATGCATTGTTACAAAAGAAACCAGTTACATTGAAATATAAAAAACACAAATTTAGGCCGTAGTAATGTATGTGCTTCTTTATTAATGCTTTAAAACAACAGTATCTACAAATGCATCTAGTAACCAAATTTGTAAGTAAAGATGAATATAAATGTCATCTTGAGAGAATTTTAGTGTATTATAAAAAATACATGCAATTTCTAATGAAAACAGTCTCTGGTACTACTAATTGCCTACAATCATTATGGAAGAAAATGCATAAAGATACAATGCCCCCCTACCAAGCTCACATACCCTAGATCCAAAAAATATATAAACGACTATGTTTATTATATTTTTATCTAAGTGTTAATACTGAATCCAATAATAGTGCATTTTTTGCCTATGAAATGCCATGTGACCCCCAGATAAAGCAAAGAGAGAAAAATTTAGCCCCATTTCCAAGTTAAAAAAGTAACACCAAGAGCAAGAAGGGTAGTGCTCATTCTATAGATTCTTGACCTATATTACCTAATCTTCTTAATAACTGCCCTTCCTCTTCCTGCCTTACACAGGTATTCCAATATTTCATCCTTCTATTAAGAAATTAAGATTCACATAAGTGACTTGCCCAAAGTCATGAGGTGAGTTAACAGAGTCAGAGTCCTAAAATCCTAGTACTGGGGATTTTGAACATCCTCGTCTGCTTTTCTAAAATAACATTCTAGACAAGCTCATTTTAAATAACACTTTTCAAAAAGCAGGCTGTTCAAGCTTTCTCCTTTACTAGTATCAAGTAGAAAGACTACTTCTAAATCTTGTTAAGGGCATATGATTAAGTGATATAATCACTTCTATCATTTGATTTCCTGTAAGGGTGATTTGCAATTCTAAGTAAGACATTAAGTACTAGCTAATGTAGACATGGTATCTGCTTTAAGAGTATTTTCAAGGAAACCAAATATTCAACATTTTTGAAAAAATGAAAATACAGAGCAAATTTCCAAAACTCAAATATAAAGCAGAACTATTATAGTTAAAACACAATTTTATACTGAATTTAGGTTCTCCTCTAAAAGAGTCTTATAAATTTAAAATATATCTGTGTTGTTCCTTAGGTGAACAGAAAGGCAAATAATACATTTGTAATTATTAGTTTCAAATGCCAAAAGGCAATCAAATCATTCTACATTTATAAAAACATTAAAAATTCATACAATAAGTGTTTAAAAATAGTAAAATAAAAACAGGTTCATGAAGTCATATGTAGCAGGAAAGCAGCACACAAATTGAAGAAATTCTCACAAATAATTCTACACTTTACATGTTCTAAAAAACCCAATTGTATACAGATACAACTGATTTTTCTAAACAAAACATCAATTCATTTATTAAATCTTATTAAAAGTATAAAGCATTTCTATAGGGTAATTCTACTATCATGAATACCCTTAACCTCCATTTTAAGAAGCTGGAATGGTTCCTGTCTCACAATAAGTCCTCAAAATTTGCTGCTTTTGTTGAATTAAGCTTACCAAAAAAAAAAAAAAAAAAAAGATCTTTTTTTTTTTTTTTTCTGTTGATTGGTGTCAAGGGCAATATTTTCCTCTTATTTTAACGTTATAAAATGATGAAGCTAATAAACACTGAGACAATATAAGAAAAAGCTTTAAGCCAGAGGCTGTGGCACAAACCTATTAATTCCAGCTATTCTGGAGAATAAGGGCCAAATCTGAGGCCAGCCTAGGCAATTTAGCAAGACCTGACTCAAAGTAAAACTTTAAAACAGGATTGGGGATGTAGCATAGTGATAAAGCTCTTGCCTAGGGGGTGCAAGGCCCTGGGTTTAATCCCCAGAACCACAAAAAAAAAAAAAAAAAAAAAAAGAAAAGAAAAGGTTTTCACAACTAGTTTTTCCAAATTCAAGTCTATATTATTTCTATCCAAAACTGTTTAAATAATTCCACTTAATTCAACATCGAAAATAAATTTAAAGGCTAGTTAACTGGACACATTTAATGAGAACTATAATTATCATGCTGTGTATAGATTAGATATAAGCAGTAAGTCTTCTGAATATAAACTACCTTTGCTTAACTGACAAACTAGTTAGTTTCTAAGTGTAGAACCTACAAACAGCTTAAATATCAAGAGTCCTCGTGGTAGCTATCAAAATTTAATCCATCTCACACACTCCCTAAAGACCCAAGGGTTCTTGAGTCAATTAACCATAGCTGAGACTTCTCCTGTAAGGGAGATTTTTCATGACACATACATCCACTCTGGTTAGCTTAATGAAAGACAACCAATTTACACAAACAATGGGAAGACTTTAAAAAAAAAATAAGTAGGAAGAAATATCCAGAACTCATATCACAAAAGAATGGTTGGAACATTATTACAATGAATATTCTACTTTATACAAACCACTACCATAGCATGTAACACACTTTAAGACACACAAGGGCTGGGGCTATAGCTCAGTAGCAGAGTGTTTGCCTAGCTTGCATGAGGCACTGGGTTCGATCCTCAGCACCACATAAAAATAAACAAATAAAATAAAGGCATTCTGTCCATCTACATATACAAAAAAAAATTTTTTTTAAAGACATACAGTATAGCATATCTATATTCCCTCTAGGGAGTGAACTCCTTAATATCTTATTCATTTTTCCAGTCTAAAATGCAAAAAATTTTTTGGCACATGATTCTGTCTCAATGTATGATTAATACCTTAAAGCAAGAGTAAGCAAACTTTTTTGTAAAAGGTCAGGTAAACAAACATTTTAGCTTTTGTAAGCCATATCATCTCTGTTTTCAAGTAGCTGGTAAAGCAGGAAGCAGCCATACATTAGTAAACAAATGAGCGTAGTGTGTTCAAATAAAACTTTGTTCACAAAAATAGGCAGGAGGGGTTTAGTTCATGAACTATAATTTGTCAAGTACCTAAACAGTAGTCAATGTTTTTCATTCCATAATTTAACTACATTTTGTGTCCAAGAAGATGTGAGCACACATGTTCATACTTAATTATATATGATTATGTATGACAGGTCAATCTTGGATCTGATTTTGGTTGGCGGCAAGAAAGAATTCAAGACAGGTAGTATATGACTAAGGAAAACAGTCTAATGGAAACAGAGTTAGAAGAAAGGGCAATTCCATTTCCCTTGTCAATCACTTGTTAGATATGGTATATGCCCCAATCCTGGTCAATAAGTTGAAGAATTATCTTTTGCAGGCACTTCTGGAAAAGACACAGTCCCCCTCATTCATTTTATTATTGTATCTGAATAAGACACTAGTCCTTACAACAGCCAATATGGGACAAGGGAAAAGCAGCCTTAGTGTGAAGTCAGCAGGTAAGAACACAGGCTAGAACTAGAAGGAAAACTGGGCTTTGGTGATATTGCTGAGCCATTCTTTTTTATTTTTGATTTGTTTTAATTAGATACACTGACAGTAGAATCACTTTGATGCCTCACATATAGTGGAGTATAATTTCTCATTCTTCTGGTTATACACGATGTAGAATCACACCAGTCATATAGTTATATATGTACATAGGGAATAATGTCTGATCCATTGCACCTACTATCCTTCCTACCTCCACATCCCCTCCCCAACTTCACTCCCCTCTACCTAATTAATCTAAGGTAATGCTATTCTTCCCTAGTACCCCCTGCCATTGTGAATTAGCATCCCCATATCAGAGAAAACATTCGGCGTTTGGGTTTTGGGGATTGGTTTATTTCACTTAGCATGATATTCTCCAGCTCAATCCATTTACTGGCAAATGCCATAATTTCATTCTTCTTTAAGGCTAAGTAATTATTCCATCATATATGTACATACCACATTTTTTTTTATCCATTCATCTCTTCAAGGGCACCTAGATTGGTTCCATAATCTTTACCACATGTACCTCGATAAAGCATTAATATCCAGGATATATAAAGAACTCAAAAAAACTTAACACCAAAAAAAAAAAACAAATAACTCAATCAATAAATAGACTAAGGAACTAAACAGACACTTCACAGAAGAATAAATAATCAATCAACAAAGATATGAAAAAATGTTCAACATCTTTAGCAATTAAAGAAATGCAAATCAAAACTAAGATTTCATCTCACCCGAGTCAGATTGGCAATTATCAAGAATACTGAGCCATTCTTGAGCCTCTGGACTTTCTCATATAAGATATTAAATTTCCTTATTGTTAAAGGCAATTTTAAAATATTATTATTTGCATCCAAAGCATCTTAAATGTTGTAAGGGCTAAAAACCAAAAACTGTTCACAAATTCACCTGTAGTCGGTCCTATTTAACTTCAACTTTTCACACATGAGAAAAGAATGTAAGGTCCAGAAAGCCCTTAGAGATCACCTAAAACATAGGGGGAAAGTATCTGTATCAATTAGAAGGTACTAACTTTATATATTCTATAATCTTGGAGAAAACAGTAACTTCTTTTTTGATACTGTATCTAAAATAGTCTATCAAAATGATACTTTTTCCTCTAACTCAGGAGTTAGCAAAGTTTTTCTATAAAGGAAAAGACAGTAAATATTTCAGGTTTTGTGAGCTGTATAGCTTCTGCCATTGTGGCTCAAAAGCAGCCACAGACAGTATGTAAAGAAAAGGCATGTATGTTTTAATAAAACTTCAGTTACAACAAGAGACAAGTAGGTTGGATTTGGTACACTGGCCATAGTTTGCTGGCCTCTGCTCTAAAATGGCTACTCTAAGAATTCTCTTTCAAACAAATCAACTTTACTAGAACTCAAAAATAGCTTATTTCAAATGTATATAAATCATGAAGAAAAGTAACCAGCATTTCTTGATCATTAGATTACTCGATGTAAAAAGTTTATTTGCCTTGTTTATACACATAAATTAAAACTTAGTACAGCTGGGTACAGAAGCACACCTGTAATCCCAGCAATTCAGGAAGCAGAGGCAGAAGCAACACATGTTCAAGGCAGCCTCCACAATTTAGTGAGACCTTGTCTCAAGAAATAAAATAGGTTGGAGATGGTGATACAGCTCAGTGGTAAAGTGCCACTGGGTTCAATCCCCCAGTACTCAAGGTGGGGAATCTGATTTAGTACATGTAATTTAGAATTAAATTGTGAAAAAGTCACCAATATATAACAGAAGGAAAAGATGCAAAACTTACTCATACACAAATTTAGAATATCTATAAAATATAACTAAGCATTTTAAGTTAGTGAATTTATAAGGATTGCTATATATAACAGCTATTTAGTGTGGGGGGGGGGGTGAGGGGTCACTACACAACTCCCAATCCAAAAGAATTATTTCTTGAAGGAAGTTGACACTAGAGTTCTCTATTAAATGGAATGAAAAAATAGTGAATCACATAGATCATTATTCTTAATAGTTTTCAGACAAAAACAACCACAACCACATATTACATGGGCATTTCACTAACCCAAATCATGAACCTTTATTTTATTTTACTTTATTCAGTACCAGGGATTGAACCCAGAGATATTTAACCACTGAACCACAACCCCATTCCTCTTTATATTTTGAGACAGATCTCAATAAATTGTGGAGAGCCTCACTAAGTTGATGAGCTGGCTTTGAATTTACAGTCCTCCTGCCTCAGCCTCCTGAGCTGCTGGGATTACAAGCATATGCCACCATGCCTGGCTATGAACCTTGTTTTAAAAGGACACCATGTGGTTTTTGTTGTTGTTGTTGTTGTTTACTATTAGTCATACTCTAGAGAAAAAACAAAAAGTGAATTTCACCTTTAATCATTAGTCAAGAAAATTTGCACATGCACTTACACAAACTCTTCCGAGTACAGCAAATTCTATTTCATAAATTCATTCAAAAGATGAAAATGTGAGAAACGATTTAGTGTTTAACATAATAAACACTATTTTAGTGTTTTTACAATATAATCTTATTTTAACAAACTTTAAAATCACAAGGGATATCAAGAATGTTTATCCTTGCATAAGAATTGGTATTTTCTATATATACAAGAATTACTAACAATTGTTAACTATGAAAAACAGGACTGGAAAAGGGGTTGGAAGCGTTGGGGAGTTTGGAGAGTGAAGAGAACTTTTAACTTTCCCTTTACATCTCTCTGGGTTTTTTAACTTTGCCATAAAAATAAATTAATTTATAGTTGTGAACATTGCTTAAGATATACATTTAATATAAATTTTAATAAAAATACCAGGAACTTAAATGAATAGAACAGGCAGGATTTCTCTAAAACAGCCTAGAGATGGGGGAACCATCTGAGATCAGAGTGAACACGTCTAACACCAAAGAGATGAACATATTCTGGCTATAGAAGTCTGAGAAGTTCCTAGAACAACCTTTACTGATCAATAAATACCAAGAACCTTAAAGTGACCTTGTAAAGGTAGAGTCTATAGCAACCCAATCCAGCTCTACTGGATCCTGTACCCAGCAACAGGAGAAAGTAGTGCCCACCAGCTTTTGGTCTACAGGAGGGTCCAAACTATCCAAGAAAGGGTGACTTCCTAGACTTCCCAGGTACACAGCAGTAACATGAACTTCTACCAGCCATACTCTAAGGGCTGAAGATGTGACTCAGTGGTAGTGCTTACCTAGCATGCACAAGGCTCCAGGTATAAACCCCAGCATTACAAAAAAAAAAAAAAAAAAAAAAAGACAAGACTATTAGCTATTCTCTACAGAGACATGCTTCATCAGTACTGCTTGGGTCTTAACAATTTTTTTTTTCAGTTGTTTTTTGTAGCACTGGGGATTGAACCCAGTGGCGCTTTACCTCTGAGCTATCTTCCGAGCCCATTTATTTTTTTACTTTGAGACAGGGTCCAGCTAAATTATTGAGACTGCCCTCAAACTTGCAATCCCCCTGCCTCAGCCCTCCGGTATAGCTAAGATTATAGGCATGCACCACCACACCCAGCCAGTCCTCACAATCTTATTGGTCTTCGAGAGATAATGGTTAAAATTGGCCCTCATCTTTAAATGGTTTAAGTTAAAATGCAGTAAGTTAAAAACAAATTTAAAAAAAAACAATTTTTCCACCATCATTCAACATTTCAGATTCTACTACTGTAGAATATGTTGTTGTTGATTATATTAAAAGACAGTGAACTGAAAGCAAAACATACAAAGACTCTCATTTCAACAGCCTGCCAAAGATAAAAATGAATATTAAAAGAGTCCAATTCTGTTGCTGGGAATGGTGAAGCAATAAACAACAACAACAATAACAAAAACCTTCGTTCCAATCCCTGAGACTACTGACAATTAGCAAGAGACAGAAAGAACTGCAAAGTGTGTCATTTCTTACCATCACAAGGAAAACAATAATCAATTTAATTTCCAGTTAAGTAATCACAATTTCCAAAAAGTAGGACAGACTCAACATATTTTACCCACACCAAATAAATGACATGTCTGAACCCCTCCTACACGTTCTTCATGTGTATGGATAAAGAAGTGAACAAAACAATGTATATGATCCATGATAGCAAGAATTTAACATTTTTAAGTGTCATAATCAAATTTTGTCTCAATTCCAATGTTATTCATTCCTCACTATCATCTGCTTATTAAATTTCAAACTATAGTTTAAAAATGATTAAGAAACTGCAATCCTTTAAAAAGCATACAATTTCTCAAAAGAAGTGCTCTACATCGTCATATTTTAATTATCATCTTCTCTAGAAGATATACTGGAAAAAGCAAATACTGAAAACAAAACAAAACAACCCCTCCTCAAAAAAACCCTGCAATCCTAAATATTAGTCTCTTTCCTCAAATCTAATGATGCTGTTTTGGCAAATGGTCTAAGCCATTATTTATCCAGCAAAATGAACGGGACAATTGTTCATTCTAAGCCCGTCCATCATATGAAAGAGTATTTAGTGTTCTAAAAACTGTATGCTCCGTCAACAATAGATTGCAATGTCTATGTCCAAGTACTCGCTTATCAAATAAACCCTCATTATCTTGGACTTTTACATTTACATCATGCCAGCCTTACACAGGACTGCTGTGGAGCTCCTAAACATGTCTTCTGTAAAATCTCAACTATATTAAAATCTATTTTTTGATGAAATTGATTTTTTAACATATTTTCAACTTCATCAATAACCACTCTTTGAGGAAATCCTGGGGATTTTTAAAGAAAAATGACATCTGTGTAGCAACTGATGTGCTCCATTTAAACGGAAATAACTAACGTACTGCCCCCTTTCAAAGTTAGCTCGGGAATTGAGCTCAGAACCCGGTAAAGGAAAGGGGACTGTGAAGTACTCAACTTTTCTGGTGGGGGCTGAGCTAATAAACTGGGCGGCTTAAGGGCTCAAGAAAGTTAAAGGGCTCCTAGCGCCCCGCAGCAGCAGCAGCAGCAGCAGCAGCAGGAGGTAGAGCAGCGGCGGGAAGGCGGGCCTGGCCTCGCGGGTGCAGGCGGCGGGAGCAACTGGCGCCCCAAAGCCTGTAATGCAACAAGCTTTCTGCCACTAGGGAGGAACGCACGCTGTCTAGTAATTCAACACCCTTACTTTCAGACTGGAGGTCGGGGAGAACTTCTGATCAATGCCTTCCCTGCATGGCAAAACAGAATCCTACATGCCCTGATTATCAATATTTTTCAAATACCCCCATGGACGTGCTGGCCCAAGCCCGCGGCCCAGCCCGACCTCCCCGGGTCTGGGGGTGCGAGGCCGACGCTAAGGGCGGATCCCACGCCGCGCCCGGAGGAGACACGCGCGGCTGCCGGGGACTTCGGCCCGAACTGGGCACTGGGGGGTCGCGGCCCGCCACGACTCGGCCGGGCCTCGCGGCTCCCGCCCGCTCCGGGAGCGGCCTGGCTGGGTCGACAAGGCGGCGGCGCCTCGGCCCGCGGGGCGCGAGCTAAGGCGCGCCAGGCCCGGGCGCCGGCGCCACCGCCGGGCAGCAAGGGCCCCGCAACTTCTCGCCGTCACCTCAACGTCTGCGGCGAAGCCCGGGAGAGGAAAGGGAGGGCGCCGGTGGCTTACCCGAGAGCGAGCGGTTCCTACCCGCGCGCCGACTGGCTGGGGCGCTGCGCGGCGGCGCCAGGCGTTGGGGCTGCGGCAGGGAGGGAGAGGTGGTGGTGAGAGCGCCGGGCAGCCGGAGAGGAGAGGCGCCGCCGACACCGCAGACAGCTCCGCAATATGGCCGCCCGGCGCCTCCTCGGGGGAAAGGCGGGGCTGCCCCGCGCCCCCCGCCTCCCCCTCCCGGCCAGCGGGCCTCGCGCGGCGGCCTGAGCGCCAACCCCGCCGCAGCCGCGAGGGCCGCCCCGCCCGGGGCCTTTCCGCCGCAGGCCGCGGTCTGAGGCAGGCGAGGCGGGAAAGAGGCTGCGGCCCGGGGCCCCTGGGGAATCTGGGCACACGTCAAGAGGGGCAAATCCTGGCAGAAAGCCCCGGGCGTGAGCGAAGCCTGCAGCAAAGGGCAGAGGAGCCGCCCAGCTTGGAGTGCGCCCGCTGCCTCCCCCGCGAGTGGAAACTTGAAACTCCCGCTGTTGCCAGCGAACTCACTGAGGGCGTTTCCAGCGCCCCCGGGGAGGCGTTCTTCCCAGGGGGAATCCGGCCGTCGGTGGAGCGCGACTTGGCCGCTCGGCTTGAACATCCTGGAGTGGGAGACAGAAATGGGCCTACCTGAGAGGAACTTGTATTGCAAAAAAATAACGTTTAAATTATTCTGGTAGGTTTTAGCCTACTGAAAAAGCTTGCTTTTTTGCGGAGGCAATTTGTAAATTCACCCAAAACCTCAGTGGATATGACACCAATCAGAAGTGCGAATTTTGATCCAAGCCAGGATGTGTGATCATTTTTATTATCAATGACATCTCTTGGCCCTTAAAAGGAGCGGGTTGAGAAGAAAAAGTTGGAAGTAGAAACTCAAAAGAGTAGCTAAAGCTAAATTATTTAGGTTTGGAGAGCGCCTTAACTCTAGTCCACTCATTTCAGTTAGTAACAGACTACATAGAGCCTCTTCTCACTTCTGGAACAGTGTTATATTCTCCAAGCTGCCTCCCTTCGGTATTTCCACTGGGATTCAGAGTAAAACGTGCCACAGCAAGTGCACAAAATCAGATTAGCCTGGCTTAACCGGTTTGCAATGCTTTAGTTTATCTTTTGTAAATAAACCTTAAATTCCAATAAAACTCAAGAGTGTATTTAACTTTTATAGGACAAGTAATTCATATCCTTCCTGCCTTCGCATTTGCGTTCATTGAGACAGTAACTTTTCCAGGAACTCTCTCCAGATCACTTTCACTAAGTTTCCTCTTCAGTGAGTTTCCACCATTGCCCTTTGGAGACCTTTCTAAACAATTAAAAGCCCCAAGAGACTCCAGGGTTACACTCTAAGGCCTTTAGATTGCAAATTCCTCCAGGATGGGAACCAGGTGTGTACTTTGTAATCAAACAGGTTTATGTGGCTCTTAGAGACCACCAAAAGATAACTCCTTTGTCTCCGGAGACACAAAAATTATCTAGGTAATTGTTCACCTTCTACATCAGGTTGCACGCATAAAGATGTCAAAGTATTATGAAAATTCATAAGTAGTACACTAATCAAAAGTCTATAATACCCTTTTGCAACTGAAAATAAAGGATTCACTCTTGTTGGACATGTATCAGGTACAGGTGAGAAAAGCTTTCACAGGACTCTTAATGATTATAACAACCCTGTGTTTGGGATGAAAACTAGTGTCAACTTTTTAAAAATAAGTGAATAAAGAGATCCTCAAAAGCATTAAGTAATTTATCCAATGTAAACCTGCTAGGAAGTGGCAGAACTATGACCAAACCCAAATATATATTTGCATCCAAAGACTTGATTTTTTTCTGTCCTCTGTAACAGCAAATAGAACAGAAGTTGAAACATTTCAGTTGATGATGGTATTAGTAAATATTCAAGGCTGGTGAGATAAAAATGGTAATCTCAGACAGTGTGAGTGGGAATGTAAACTGAAATAACCTCTTTAGAAAGCAATTTGGCATTGTGATTCAATCTTTAAGTAAATTAATAAATCTTACCACCCATAATCCCAGGTCTGGGATTCTTACAGAAATAATCTGAAGTAGAGCAAAAACTTTAATTCATAAATTCCATATCACAATATTTTATAAGATCAAAAATATATGGAAACTAAGTTTCTAAATAGCTGGATTTACTCTATAGCATTTTAAGTAACAATTTTAAATATGAATGTATACAACAACATGGCAACATTTTAAGTGGGGGAAAAATAAATTATGAAACTATGCATGCATTATGACCACCATTATGTTCAAAAATTCATGAAGTATCAGCAAAAAGAAAACTTGAACCTCATAGTTGTCTTTGGGTGATGTTTCTATGGGCATTTTTATTTCCTATTTCCATCTCTTTTTTTCCTGCATTTTATAGTGTTAAAAACATTTTTATCTGATTACACAAAAGCAACAAAGCCACTCTTTTCTAATAAGAATTGTGGTGAACTGAGCTGGTGGAATTTTATGGTCAGGATCATGTTGACCATGGATTCAGATGTCATCTACACACATCATTATTGTTCTGTACTGTTCCTTATATCAAGTATATGCACTTTTAATGAAATATTGGAGATTTAATTGACAATTATCTTTCTCATTGTCATTCTAACAGTTCAAATTTCAAAGTGGAAAAGAATCACATTTGCTAAAACTATTGTATTTCAGAAAAAAATCTGGTATTAATCAGTAATTACAAGAAGTCTACTTATGAAGCCCATAATATGTTTTTAAAAGACTCAAATCAGTGTATTACTAGTATGTCTGTTATAATCCTGTTTGTACTTCACCACAATATATTGGTTTATTCTGAATTCTGGAATTCCAATGATAGTATTAAAAGCATTTGCCTCCGGGCTGGGATTGTGGCTAAGTGGTAGAGTGCTTGGCTAGCATTCATGAGACACTAGGTTCGATCCTCAGCAGCACGTAAAATGTAAAATAAAGATATTGTGTCCAGCTAAAACTAAAAAGTAAACTTTAAGGAAAAAACAAAAAAGCATTTGCCTCACCAGCACAAATGCTAGAGCAAAAACTTTAATTCATAAATTAAAAGTATCCCTTGAAGGCTGGAGATAGTAGAGCACTTGCCTAGCATTCTCAAGGCCCTGGGTCCAATGCCCAGCACACACACCATTCCTCCAAGGAAAAAAAAAAAAAATAAAAATATATATATATATATATATTATATATATATATATATATATATATATTTATAAATTTTATTTTTGCAAGAATGGCTTATAAATGGAAGGGTTTTGACTAGCACAAACATTGGTTTGCAGGCCCCTTGTTAGTTTGAATAAGACTGGGTTCCTGTCCTCTTGTACAGTAATTGGAAAGACAAACATTGCTGTCAATCTAGCTATAGTGAAGTCAGATACAGAGCATCCAGGAAGACAGAAAAAAAGGGCGATTAACTGTCTAGAGAAGAGAATACCACAGCACGTGAGGTGATAAGAGGAAGGCATGTTAGAAAGTTCCATGAGAGGAGAAGCTGAGGAAAGGCAACCAGCCTTGGACACTGGGTAATAAGATGAAGTTGATGCTTGGTTGGTTGTAAGTGTGTTATTTCCAGAGGTTCCAGAGAGGTAAGTTGAGATCCATTTGGGCAGTGCAGAATTTGCCCTTCAACTTTGAGGAAAAAGGATGAGGTATTAATTAATACCATAGAGGTATTAAGGAATAGTTTATATTTTTAGTAAGTAACTGGCAACCAGTTGGAATTCTTGATTCAGGGACAATGAGAGTAGATAGTTAGGTCATCAGGGACACCTCAGGTAGATAGCTTGGCTACAAAAGCCCATGCAAGAGAAAATGAGGTCTGAACTTGGGAGGTTGAAGGTGAAGAAAAGAGAGAGTCTGTTAAAATATTTGGAGATAGACTTTGTACTATAGAAGGAGAAGTGGAAATTATTTCAGGTTTCCAGTGGGTTTCAGTAAGGTAAACAGGGAGTATGTACAGAACAGAGGGGAACTGAAGAGATCAAGATAGGCAGGTGGGGGGGCTGGGGTTGTAGCTCAGTGGTAGTGAACTTTCTTAGCATCTGTGAGGCACTGGGCTTGATTCTCAGCACTACATACAAATAAATAAAAATAAAGTTATATCAACAACTTTAAATATTTTTTTTAAAAAAGAGGCAGGTGGGGAACATGCTGACTTTAAGTGTATATGGATAATCTAGGGATAAATATATATGTGCAGTGGCTATAAATCCATGAACTGTAAGAACTATGGCAAATGAGACATCCTATAAATACTCATTAAATAAACAAACATAGGTAACATGCTAAAATGGGTTTTTCTTTTGTACCTATTTCTTTTTTTTTAATACATTTATTTTATTTGTTTTTATGTGGTGCTAAGGATTGAACCCAGGTCCTCGAACGTGCTAGGCAAGCACTCTACCACTGAGCCACAACCTCAGCCCCTGTACCTATTTCTTTGGAAAATAAAGTTTTGTATAAGCCAAGGTTCTTTAAACAGTATTAGATATTAAATTACTCTAAAGCATCTTAATATACTAAAATTTTCCATCAAAAATTATACACTAAGCAGGGCACAGTGGTGCAAGCCTATAATCCCAGCAGCTAGGGAGGCTGAGGCAGAGGATTACAAATTCAAAGCCAGTCTCAGCAACAACAAGACACTAAGCAATTCAGGGAGACCCTTTCTCTAAATAAAAATACAAAATAGGGCTGGAGATGTGGCTTAGTGGTCAAGTGCCCCTGAGTTCAATCTCTGGTACCCACCCCCCCAAAAAATTGCTATAACAAGGCAAAATTACAACTATTTTAAAAAAACTTTTATACATAGAAAGAAATGCAAGAGAATTTTCCATTAGAAACCAGGATATTTTATACTATGCATATTATCTTGCACATTTAAGTACATATTCACATTATGTTCATAATAGCCCTCAGTAAAATTAGACAAAGTCAATACAACTATCTTATCATTTACTTTGTATGCCTAGTAAACCATACACATTTAATTGCTGATATAAGCTATAAAATTTCAGTACAGTCAATAGAGGTCTGAAGGCTAATGTACCTAACCCAAGTCAGGAAACCACAGGTTTATTCCTACTTTTATTCTCTTCCTATCTAGGTTCAAATTAGATAAGCACATAATTCATGTGTCCACAGATATGACCATATTAGTCTTCAACAAAGATTGAGTAAAAGTTATGACTTAATTCTGTTTATATAATAAAGACAATTTAGTTTGTAAAAAATAGCAATAAAATTTCAGAAGCATGTAATAAGCAAAGCAGAGACAGACTGTAAGGGAATCTTATTAAACTAGTTTTTATTCCCAGTTCTTTCCAACAAGTTACAAAATGACATTGAAAGATTTTATGAACTATTCTGTAACATACTTGCAAGCAGTGTTAAAAGAGAGAGAATGTTACCTATATTTTACCTTCCCCATATATTGTTAGAAAACATCATTGATTTTCAGGACCAGAAGACGACCTCAAAGAGCATTGAATCACCTCTCCAACGTTGCTACCAAATGGCCGGCTCATCAACAGTAGCTTTCTGTGACAAACTGAGAAAAAAGTCTGTGTGTATGTGTGCTCCTGCCTGCGCTCCCGCTTTTAGTCTTCTCATCGATTAAATAAGGGAGCTGGACTATACCAGCTGTAAGTTTTCTTCAAGCTCTAAAATTCTTCACCTATATAATTTAAATATAAAATATTTGATTCTTATACAGAGCAATGTGGAATTTGTAGAATTCATTATATATTTTATAATCCAGGCAGGAAGCGTGTATGTACAAGAATCACCATAAAATTTCATAATTGCGAACCCAAATATCAGTGACTTTATGACTCAATAGGCTTTGTAGGGGTGGGGTTGTAGCTCAGTGGTAGACCACTTGTCTAGCACATGTGAAACACTGAGTTTGATCCTTAGCACCCATAAAGATAAATAAATAAAATAAAGGTATTGGGGCTGAGGTTATAACCCAATGGAAGAGTGCTTGCCTAGAATGTGTGAGGCGCTGGGTTCAATGCTTAGCACCACATAAAAATATATATATATATAAATAAAGGTATTGTGTCCATCTACAACTAAAAAGAGAAAAAGATTTTTTTAAAAATGTATTGTGTCTATCAACAACTAAAAATATATTTAAAAATAAGCTTTGTACTTTGTTAGACTATCCATGCCATATGGAAGGGGGAGAGAATTATAAATGAATGAATGAATAAATAAATAAATATTCACCCTGGATGTGGGCACTCTAGTTGAAGTTTGCAATAGATTAGTTTTATTTTAATTTAGTTGAATCGTATTATACAACAGTGCCATTTACTATTAAGGAAAGGTACCCACTGCTTTGTGAAGTATCAAGTGTGTAAGATTTAAATTTTACTGTGGTGATATTAAAATATATTTGCAAATTATTTGAGACTTCTTTAAGGGATGGAGCCTAATGTTTCTCTTCCTGAGAAGAGTATCAGGTAACAAATAAAATGGAATTGATGGTACACATGCTATGATCTGAATGTGTATCCCTAAAATTCACCTAAAGATAGGGCCTAAAACACCTCCATTAGCACCACCCTGAGGTCCAAGCCTTTAACACCTTGGGAGAACACTCATCAAAACCGTAGTACTGGGGCTGGGGTTGTGGCTCAGTGGTACAGCACTTGCCTAGCATGTGTAAGGCACTGGATTTGACTTTAAGCACTGCATATAAATAAATAAAATAAAGGTCCACTGACAACTAAAAAATATTTTCTAAAAAAGCACTAAGGTATTTTTGTTAGAGCAACAGGAATAGTCTGAGACAGTTTATGATTTCTGAAACCAGATCATAAAAGATTCTCCTCATTGTCTCTAGGATCACCTACATTGGGGTAGGCCACATGCCATGTAATGAGAACATTTGAACAACCTATGGAGACCTCATGGTAAGAAATGGAGCCCTTCTGCCATCCGTGAGGCCTTCTGCAAACAACCATGTGAGTGAGCCACTATGGAAGCATACGGGTCTTCCAGTCCCACTTAAATCTTCAGATCACAGTAGCCTCTGCCAATATTCCTAGTGCGGGACCCCAGGGAAACATTGAACCAACAGCATCTGGCCATAAATTCATGATCCAGGGAAATTTTGAGATAGTAAATGGTTATTTAAGTCACTGAGGTTTGGGGATGCTTTTTTACGTAGCAATAGATAACTAATCATTTACATTTGAATTCCCACTCAAGTTAGGCCACTCCTTCATTTTGAAAAATGATTGAATTATGTATTATAAAACTTGACAAGACTTCAAAGAAACTTAGCCTGTTATTTTGCAAAAACAGACATTAAGATGTCCAGAGTTTGTGTTACTCATAGCTGATATTCTTCTTGTTCCCAATCTTAGCCAGAGAAATAGAAGTCATCCTTAATGTCTCTCTCTCCTTCAGTCTTACACCAAAACTATTAATTATTCCTAATGATTTTATCTCCTCCCCCCTCTACCTTTTATATCTGTGCAACCCGCAACCAGGCCACACAGCTGTTATCCTCTGGACTCCAATAAAAGCCTCCCAGGTATTCTTCTCACATCAACCCATGCATCTGTAATTACTTCTCAATACTTCATTCAGATTTAACCTGTTGAAATACAGTCATGATCCTCTGACATATCCTACTTTTCACCCCACCCCATTGGTTGACTTCCCATTGCTAGTCATTGGTTTGTATTTACTCTCCAAAATCAAGTCACTGTGGCCTTCTATAATTGCTACAATATGCCTGCTACCATGTCCAGGTTGTAAGGACCTTGCATATGCTTTCCCTCAGCCCTATTCACCTCATTGATACCTATTCATCCTTCACATCTGAATCGTAACTCAGCCTGTCTAATCTCCCAGGTACAATCTCCATGTAACTTTTCATTGTAGTACTAAATAATAAACACTTTTTTTCAGATAAGAAAGATGGTTTATTAACCACTGCAATAATAGTAGTCAGAGTATTGGCATTTAAAAAAATTTTATTGGTTCTTTTTAGTTATACAAGACAGTAGGGTCTATTCTGATATACTTATACAAGCATGGAATATAGCTTATTCTAACTAGGATCCCAGTCTTGATGTACGTGATGGTGAGATTCACTGTGGTATATTCATATATGTACATAGGAAAGTTATATCAGATTCATTCTGCTGTCTTTCCTTTTCCTATCCCCTCTCCCTTCCCATTACTCCTCCTCTTGTTGATGCCTGAATTTTTAAAAATTGGTATCTCTTCTCCCTACTACACTACAAGTTTATAAACCCAAGGACAGTACACATTTCTTTTCATCCTTGTGTTCTAGAATAGAACAGAGTCCAAGGAATTCTGAAGTGTTTAATAAATATTTGTTAAATGGATGAAAGAGTGAAATCACCCAAGAAGTTTATGTGCAACTAAAACCTAGACTTTCTGACTTTAGGTTTAATGTTACTTACAGACTACCTACTGCTCTCAATTTGGTGTAGTCAACAATGCACAGCAATATAACACATCTATAAAGCACAAAGAAAATCATTGACATTCTTCAATATTGTACTTGGCAATGGTAGTAGAGTACAATATCTAGGAAAATTACTACAGTAAAATGACAAGAATTTGTGATTCTGCCCCTCACTCCTTAACATTCCACCATTACTTAAAACAGCTGAAGAGTAGTGCCCTGCTCTTCCTGAATAGATTGCTTTATACAATTTGAGATGTGATAAGTTAACAACTAGATGTTTAAGTGCTTTTTTACATAAGAAGTTAATTTATTTAAATGCAATGATCACAATTAAAGTTGGAGGGATTGTCTAAATCAGAGTTGGCTAGGCTGATAAATATTTAGGAACTATGTTCACATGAAGAAGGGTGACAGTGTCTAGGTCCTTTGCAAATTTACTTGGATCCTTGATGTAATAAAATTGTTATTCTCTGGAGTCTTCTATACCTCTGTTCTCTTCTTTTAAATGCTTTCTTAAGCTGCATAGTGATTTGATTCCAAAGGAGGGTGACCATCATAGCACTGAACAATTAGGGAAGTGTCCCTCCATGCTCTGCATTCATCTTATGGTTGATTCTCAATTGTACTATAGACATGATGGCATGCAGGGTGCATGGCAGGGTATTATAGAAAGTTCTTCAGGAGAAACATTTCCAACTAGTAAAGGGCCTATGTGGCCAAAGGTCTGATATGAACTATTTTGGAATGTGAGAGAGGTTTATTTTTTCCAGTGAACAACTTTTTGAAGGGTGGTTGGTTCTGCAGATGGCCTGAAGAAGCTTATTAAAGTATAATGCAACTAGACCAATGGTACTGTGAAACCAGCTGAGTTTTATGATCACACTTCTTTTTTAATTTTTAATCTTTTTAAATCTTTTTTTTGTGGTGCTGGGGATTGAACCCAGGGCTTTGTGCATATAAGGTAAGCACTCTACCAATTGAGCTATATCCCCAGCCCTTATGATCATATTGCAATCAAAGTATATATTAGGGCTTAACTTGAGATAACAAAAAATGTATTCTTTTTGACTGATTTAAATTCACTCATTCATTTACTTAACCTGTGACTCAGTTTCAGACTTTGTGCTAGGTGCTAGGAATATAAAATAAGCAGGTCTACTTCTCCCTCAAGAAATTCAATTTCATGAGCAGAAAATTACAAAATCATGTCCAAAATGCTGTAACTGATTCCTCTTCTCTACTAGCTCATATATTCATGACTTTCTTGGCATCTCTACTTGGTGCCCAGGAACATCCCAAATTCAATCTGCCAGGGAGGAACTGCTGAACCTTTTTCATCAGTCCTCCCCTCCCACCTCATCCTCATCCTCCACCTCATCCTCATCCTCCCCTTTCTGCTGTATACAAACATCTCAATTTGTGAAACCATCTTCTTCTAAACAATCATCCATCCCAGAAAATTGCAAGTTTCCCTGAACTTGTTCAGGCCCCACTTACTTCAGTTATCAAATTCTATTAAT
Organism: Callospermophilus lateralis; assembly: GCF_048772815.1. Classification (NCBI taxonomy): domain Eukaryota; kingdom Metazoa; phylum Chordata; class Mammalia; order Rodentia; family Sciuridae; genus Callospermophilus; species Callospermophilus lateralis. The sequence goes on along the minus strand of NC_135306.1, from coordinate 117,328,720 downwards.
CTTATCTAATCATGAATCTTTTAAGCCATTCCTTCCTAATTCTCCTATTTATCACTATTTTAATCCTGAATGCTAGTAAGCCTCCAAACTAGAATCCCAGACCAGTGTGGGGGCCCTCTGTAACCCATCCTTCTTATGATGCTATTTCTGTAGGGCTTTGAGAGGTCTACTTGGAGAGCTTAACACAAGGCCTAACCCACAGTAAATGCTATTGTAATTAGCAACATGTATTAATGTGGATGTAAAGCACTGACAAGCCAGGCTCCTGACCAGGGAACACTGTGTTTGTTTTTGCTATGCTAATCTGCAATATCAATATTCTTTAATTTAAGGGTGATCAGACCACAGGATATCTGGCTCATACAGTCTAAATTTTTAAGAAATAGTATAATGAAATGATAAAAGCATTGACCGTTAGATTCAGACAGACTAGCATTCTAAATCCAGTGCTGCTATATAACAAGCCATATAAAATGCTACTTGATGCTATTTTTTCTTCCATTGTCCTCATTTTTTTCATATAGAAAGCCAATTTTCTACTTGAACAGTTAAGATTAAGCTCAGCAAAAAAGTGACAAAAAGCCCAAAATAATAGTGTCTTTAAAAAGATAGATTTTTTTTCTCCCTTAAAATTATATCCAGATAGGCAATCTCGAGCTGATACAGTATAGGCCTAATCATCAGGAGTACCATCCCTGTGCTCCATCATCCCCAACATGTGGCTTCCACCTCGTGACCAAAGAACGCTGCCCCAGCTCCAGCCATTGTGTTCACATTAAAGCCAAGAAAAATAAATTTTTAAAAGTCAGGGTGACACAGACCTGTAAACCCAGCTCCTTCGGAGACTCAGGCAAGAGGACCACAAAGTTCAAGGCCAGACTGGGAAATTTAACAAGACCCGGCCTCAAAATAAAAATTTTAAAAGGAACTGAAGATTTACCTGAGTGGTAGAGCATTTGAGAGCATGCAGGAGGTCCCGAGTTCAATTTCCAGTACTGCAAAAGAAAAGAAGTGGGGAGAGATAAGGACATTTCCCAGATTGCTTCCCTCTATAATTATATATAATAATATAGTTGATTATATATATGTGTGTATATGATATATATATATATATATATATATATATATATATATATATATATATCACCAAATCTAACTGCAAGAGAGGTTGGAAGTTTGAAATTATACTGTTTTCTGAGTAGCCATGTGCTTAGTAAAAATTGAAAGTACTACCTTACATAGAAAAAGGGGAGAATAAATGTTATAAATATCTTAACCTGATTTCCACAGATAGCAGTAAATGTGTACAGATTGGCATTTATCAGGAAATAAAAACCCAGGGAAACAGAAATGGGGAGGGAGCTGGTGAGACAGGGGAGGAGATGGAGCCAATACTAGAGTCTTTATTGAAGGTTGCAAATGAGTCAAACACAACTGGCTGCTTAATTTGATAGGACAGTCCTCAAATGGAAGTGTCAATGATTATACTTCAGAAGTCTGTCAATGTGTGGTGAGAGGAGAAATTCGACAAGATCTTCCTTCTGTCGAGGTCATCCTACAGGCTTCCTGGCAATTCCGATTGTATGTGCGCAGGCACTGAACAGCTCCTGTGGCATCTCATGCCTCAGCCCAGCAGAGACGCCTCAGAGAGGGAATCAACAGGCATATGACTTGGGCATGAGAGGAATCGCCATCACATGGCATCTGTATGAAATCGGAGCAGGTGCAGAACTGGCCAGCCTCAGCAACTCCTAGGCCAGAACAAGAGGCTGAAGCCCCAGAAACAAATGGGACTGAAAGATCCAAAGTGACACCTAAGAGACACTGGATGCAGCAGACATTCAGCAGTCTCTGCCACACTATTCTAAATCTAGGCTAATCTGTCACTGAGAAAGCCAGTGAGCCCCTACATATGACCTGCCCAATATCGAAAATACTTGCACAAACAAATTAGTGACAAGATTTAGCAACCTCCAGCTATAGGCCAGGTTGTTTTCTAACAGCTTTCTGAGCACTATTTCATTTAATCCTCACAATAAACCCAGGTGGAAGGTACTCTTTCTCTTAGTTTCCTCCCTTCCTTCTTCCTTCCTTTTGTCTTTCTCTTTTTTTAATTTAATTTTTACCTCTGAAGAAATAAATGGAGGGAGGTATGAACAGGGCTGGTAATCGGTGGGGCCAGGATTTATACTCAGGCAATCATGTGAAGCTTGCATGCTGTGTTACTGCGGGAATTAATAATGAGAAGGATGCAAATGCAGTGTGCAATCATGAGAAGATATTCTCGGGAAAGGAAATTTTATGATCTTAGAGAACAAATCAGTATCTGATGGAAAAATAATAGAATACACCCATCTAGTTTTACAGAGAAACTAGTTCTGCCTTTGATGTCTTAGTTCTGTGCTGATGTAAACTTCTGAGGATGTGAGTCATCTCTAGCCTGGCCCCTATATTCATTCTTTCCTCCCAGAGGATACAAATCTAACTCTAACTTTCTTCTATACTACCCTTGGTGCCTGGCCTGAGGGCACCTTTTTTGACTTAAAAGCTTGATAGTTGTAATACTCATTCATTTTTTCTTGGAATGAAAATGGAACTAGGTCAGCCTTTTTGAGTTTTCTTTCTTTTCTCTGGCCCCTCATTTGGTAAAAATTAGATCCGGGCCATCCAATTCCTTGACCTTTCATTGAGTCTCAGGACTGCAGCCTCTGAGGCCTACTTCCTCTGAGAAGGGAGGCATCATTCTTCTTCCCACCCTTCCAGCCTCCCCCAGAACTCTGCATGGGAAAGAACAGGAGAAGGAGAGGAAGTAGGCCAAAAAAGGCTTCAGTGGGATTGGATTGAATTTCAGGGGAAACTCAGCCTGATCATCTTCACGTTCATTTCCTCATTCATCACACAGAAATCTCACCTAAGGTTGTGCTGAGAGTAACGTCCAAATCCAAGGTCTCTCTCCTTTTTTGAAGTTCTTTTATTTTTCACTTTAAATATATACATATATATTACAAATATATGCATATTCACAAACATTTATACTCATACATGCATACATACATATATATATTTAAAGATAAATTTTTCCCCTAAGATCATCATTTGTTCACTCAGCAAACATTTACTGAGTGCATGAAAAGCACCAAGAAGCACATAAGGCATCAGAGGAAGATTCCTACAGCTGTCATTTCTATTTTTTTAATTACTATTACTGGGAATTGAGCCCAGGGGCAACTTACCACTGAGCTACATTCCCAGCCCATTTATTTAATTTTTTTAAATTTTAAGACAGGTCATTCTAAGTTGTTTACCACCTTGCTAAGTTGTTGAGGCTGGCCTCCAAGTTGTGATCCTCCTGCCTCAGCCTTGCAAGTCACTGGGAGTGCGCTGTCATTCCCAACTTCAACACGATTTCATAAAAAAATGTGATATCTAATAAATACATATATCATTTGCTGCTTCTCTGTTTAATGCAGTACTGAGGACTGAACCTAGGGCCTTGAGCATACTAGGCAAGCACTATATCACTGAGCTATACACCAGCTACATGCTTTTCACTACCTCTTCCTCCTCCTTTTAAAACTTTTTTTCTTTTTTTAGTTTTCAGGACTGGGGAGAATCCAGGAGTGCTCTATCACTGAACCACATCCCTAGCCCATTTTATTTTTTTATTTTATGATAGGTTCTCACTAAGTTGATGAGGCTGGCCTTGAATTTGTGATCTTGTGCCACAGCCTCCTTAGTCACTGTGATTATAATGTGTGTTACCATGCCTGGCTACATCATTTACTTCCTTTTTTAAAAATTTGTTCTAATTAGTTATACATGACAGTAGAATGCATTTTAACACACCACACATAAATGGAGTATAACTTTTCATTTGTCTGGTTGTACATGATGTAGAAACACACCAGTCATGTAACCATATACACATAGGGTAATAACGTCCAATTCATTCTACTAACCTTCCTACTCCCATACCCCCCTCCCTTCCCTTCACTCCCCTCTGCCTAATCCAAAGTACTTCTATTTTTCCCTAGCTACCCCCCATTGTGAATTAGTATCCACATATCAAAAAAAAAAAAAAAACATTCATTCTTTGTTTTGGGGGGGATTGGCATATTTCTCTTAGCATGATATTCCCTAGCTCCATCCATTTATCTGCAAATGCCATAGTTACATCATTTACTTCTAAATCACATTTTGGATTATTTTTTACTGACCAAGTGCCTCTAGACTTCATCCATAGTGTATTTACTCAGTCTTTAACTTCAAATATTGTAACTTCTTGTCTACTTCTTTACTATTTATTTTCCAACTATCTCCATTGAAAGCTGATCTGAGATTGGACTCATGGACCTTGTTCCTACTTGAATTCTCTTAAGAATCAAGGGCTCTCCAGCATCACAGACTATATGAAATTAAATATTCAATGGCTTTTGACCATCAGGGATATATCCCATTCCTTTCAAGAGGTCAGAATCATCAAAGAACCAGAAGATTCAGTATTCTGAAAGATACACATAAAAATGAAGATATACTCAAACTGTGTCTCAGTTTTATCTCTGATATAACAAAATTGAAAACAAGAAAACTATCTAGATTCTAAACAGAGTGACTCTTCATAGTTTTAACTGTTCATTTATATAAAATCATACTTGCTATGTGGCTAAGTAATTACTACTTTGAACCGAGTGACATTTTTTACTAGAAACCTGCAAACCTTAATATTTTTTAACTTTTGAGCTTAAAATATTAAGCTAAAAAATGAATTGATCATTTCACACCCTATGCCTTCAAAATCCTACAAAATTTTTACTTGTTTGTGTATCAGAATCAGAGACTATTTACACTAGAGGATTTGTATATTAGCAAAAGATAAATGTATTATTAACATGCTCATGAGAGTAGAAAAGAAATATATGACTTACGGTTTAATGCAATGTTAATGACTATGGCATTACTTGCCTCATAAAAGTGATACTTTGGTTTTCATTTTTCTGAAAAGATGACTCATATCTTTTGAATAAGATGTCACACTAAAAAAAAATAATTTCTTTCAAGCAATTTCCTTAAACAGAAAGAAAAATGGTATTAGAATTTAAAAGTTCCAAGACATTCAATACTTTGGAGAATATAGTAAGGTAGTTTCTCTCATGTACCTTTATACACTTTGAATAAAAGCATTGTTAAGTTGGTAAAATAATCCTAAAATACAATTAGACATCATGTGTCAAACTGAATATAATTAGGAGTCCTAAATGCATTCATACTCCTGGATCATCTGTCCATTTCTAAGAATATATAAGAAAATAAGGACATGGGGGCTGGGGCTGGGGCTCAGTGGTAGAGTGCTTGCCTAGCATGTGTGAGGCACTGGGTTCAATGCTCAGCACCACATATAAATAAAGTAATAAAATAAATGTCCATCAACATCTAAAAAAACTTAAAAAAAAAGAAAAGAAGGACATGGTTTAATACATATTTACAAAGATGTTTATTACATATAAGTGCAAACTTGAGAACAACCTAAATATCCACAAACAAGAAATGTTATATAAATTATGATTTACAATTTACAGTTGACCCTCTGTTTCTGTGGGTTTCACAACTATGGGTTTAACCAGCCACACATGGAAAATAATTGGGGGTAAAATTGCATCTGTACTGAACACAACAGACTTTTTTCTTTTCATGATTCCCTAACTCACACAACCTAACAAATATCTACATTGTATCAGGTATTATAAGTGATCTATAGTTGGTTTAAAGCACACCAAAGGATGTATCTATGTTATATGCAAGTACCACGCAATCCTATGTAAAGGATTTGAGCACTAGTGGGTCTTGTTATGGGGCGTGTCCTGGAACCAATTCTCTGGCAGAGTGCTTACCTGATATGCATGAGATTCTGGGTTCAGTCTGCAGCGCGCGCGCGCACACACACACACACACACAAATACAAAGAAAAAGTGAAAAAATGTTCATTATATAATGTTAAATTAAAATCATGATATAAAACAGATATAATATCATCCCATCTTAACAAGTTATTTTGTTTATATTTACATGAAAAAGTCTGAAAATGAAAGTAACAGCTCTTATTCCCAAGTGATAAGAAACATGCTCAATATTTTTCTTTATTTTTCACAATTCTCAAAAATAAGCTTTAATGATAAAATATTATTAAACCACACTTAAGCACTTTTTTATCTGATACTAGGGATTGAACCCAGGGGTATTTTATGATTGAGCCTTATTTCCAACCCTTTTTATTTTATTTTGAGATAGGGTCTTCCTAAGTTGTTTAGGTCCTTGCAAAGTTTCTGAGGTTGGTCTTGAACTTGTGATCCTCCTGCTTTCATTTCTCTGGAATAAATACCCAGGAATGGAATGGTTGGGTCAAATTTTAAGTCCAACTTTAAGAAACTGCCAAATTGGTTTTCAAAATGATTGGTCCACTGTATATACACACCAGCAACATATAAAGAATTCTAGTTGCTTTAAATCCTCACCAACACATGATATTTTCATTCTTTTTAATTCTAGCCATTCTGGAAGATGAGTCATATCTCATTGTAATTTTAATTTGTATTTCTCTAGTAACCAGTGACAAACTTTTCATATGCTCATTTGTCATTGATATATCTTTTTTTAATATTTATTTTTTAGTTGTAGTTGGACACATACCTTTATTTTATTTATTTATTTTTATGTGGTGCTGAGGATAGAACCCGGGGCCTCACACATGCTAGGCAAGCACTCTACTGCTGAGCCACAACCCATTCCTCCCCCCATATATCTTCTTTAATGAAAGGTTTTTCAATTATTTGCCCATATCAGTAAAGACTGGCCTCCTTACAAGAGATATTTTTCTATTCTAAGAGAAAAAAAAAAACTTTGTCTATTAAAGTATTGCAAAGATTTTTTTCTCCCCACCCCATACAACCCAGTACTGAGGACTAAACCCAAGAGGGTTCTACCACGAAGTTACACCCCCAGGCCTATTTATTTATTTATTTATTTATTTAGGGTTTCCTTAAGCTGCTGAGGCTGGCCTCCAACTTGGGATCCTCCTGCCTCAACATCTGAGTTGCTGGGATTATGTACCATCAGGCCCTGCTTGACATTTTATTTTCCTAAGTGTCTTTCAAGAAGCAAATTTTGTTTTTTGTTTTTGTTTTAATCTCAATGAAGTCCAATTAATTGGATCCTTTTATTTATTTATTTATTTATTTATTTATTTTTTAAATTTTTTTTATTGGTTGTTCAAAACAGTACAAAGCTCTTGACATATCATATTTCATACATTAGATTCAAGTGGGTTATGAACTCCCATTTTTACCCCAAATACAGATTGCAGAATCACATCGGTTACACATCCACATTTTTACATAATGCCATATTAGTAACTGTTGTATTCTGCTACCTTTCCTATCATGGGAACAAATTTTTACTCCTCACACTTCAGATAGAGCCCTAATATCCAGAGTATACAAAGAACTCAAAAAATTAAGCAATAAGAAAACAAATAACCCAATCAACAAATGGGCCAAGGACCTGAACAGACACTTCTCAGAGGAGGACATACAATCAATCAACAAGTACATGAAAAAATGCTCACCATCTCTAGCAGTCAGAGAAATGCAAATCAAAACCACCCTAAGATACCATCTCACTCCAGTAAGATTGGCAGCCATTATGAAGTCAAACAACACCAAGTGCTGGTGAGGATGTGGGGAAAAGGGTACTCTTGTATATTGCTGGTGGGACTGCAAATTGGTGTGGCCAATTTGGAAAGCAGTATGGAGATTCCTGGGAAAGCTGAGAATGGAACCACCATTTGACCCAGCTATTGCCCTTCTCGGACTATTCCCTGAAGACCTTAAAAGAGCGTACTACAGGGATACTGCCACATCGATGTTCATAGCAGCACAATTCACAATAGCTAGACTGTGGAACCAACCCAGATGCCCTTCAATAGATGAATGGATAAAAAAAAATGTGGCATTTATACATAATGGAGTATTACACAGCACTAAAAATGACAAAATCATGGAATTTGCAGGGAAATGGATGGCACTAGAGCAGATTATTTATTTTTTTTAATATTTATTTTTAGTTTTCAGTGGACAAAACATCTTTATTTTATTTTATGTGGTGCCCAGCGCACCATGCATGCCAAAGAAATGCCTTGGTGCTTTTATGGAAAACTATTCAAGCCTACTTCTCTTCAATTCCATTGATCTGAGATGCTATTTTATGCCTATTTCACACAATTTTATTTTTTTTTAAGAGAGAGAGAATTTTTTTAATATTTATTTTTTAGTTTTCGGCGGACAAAACATCTTTGCATGTGGTGCTGAGGATCGAACCCAGGCTGCACGCATGCCAGGCGAGTGCGCTACCACTTGAGCCACATCCCCAGCCCCACACAATTGTAATAATGTAGATTTATAGTAATTTTGGAATCAGACAATATATGCCTTTCAATTTTGTTCTTCATTTTAAAAATTGTTTTGACTATCCCAGGTACTTTTCATTTTCATATGAATTCTAGAATAATCCAATGAATCACCCCAGAAAAAAAGAATGTTAAACTTTTTTTTTAAGAGAGAGAGAGAGAGAGAATTTTAATATTTATTTTTTTTTTAGTTTTCAGCGGACACAACATCTTTGTTTGTATGTGGTGCTGAGGATCGAACCCAGGCCGCACGCATACCAGGCGAGCGCGCTACCGCTTAAGCCACATCCCCAGCCCAGAATGTTAAACTTTTGATTGGAATTTTACTGAATACATCGGTTTGGGAAGAACTGAAATTTAAGCAACACTGGTTTTGTTTGTTTTTGTGGTACTGGAGCTCAAATCCAGAGCTTCATGCATGCTAGGCAGGCTGTCTACCATGGAGCTATATCCCATTCCTAATAACACTGTCTTCTAACTTCTGAACACATTGTATGTTTCCATTAATTTAAAAAAAAAAAATTTATCAACATGTTTTATAGTTTTCAACATGTAAGTCTTAACATGTTTTGTCAAATTTATTCCTAAATATTTTATATTCTTAATTACAAAGAACATATAAACTGAATTAAAAATTAAGAATTTCTTTATGGGGCTGGAGTTATGACTCAGCAGTAGAGACCTCGCCTCGCGTGTGCAAGGCCCTGGGTTCGATCCTCAGCACCACATAAAAATGAATAAATAAATAAAATAAAGTTATTAAAAAAGGAAAAGTAAAATGTCTGTTAAAAATTATTTTTAAAAAATAATTTCTTTAGTAATATTAAAAATGAAAGAATATAGGCTGGGGTTGTGGCTCAATAGTAGAACGCTTGCCTAGCACATGTGAGGCCCTGGGTTTGATCCTCAGCACCACATAAAAATAAATAAATAAAATAAAGGTATTGTGTCCAGCTACAACTAAAAATAAATATAAAAAATAAAAAATGTACTTCTTTATAAGACTTAACAATAAATAGAGCCTTAAATGATCTAAGTTTGAGGACTATTTTCCCAACCAACAATTTAGATTTCAGTTGAGATAAATCATGACAATTAGGACAGTTAAAACTGGAGGTGTCTTAATTAAGCAGCAGCAATAACTTCAGTGTGTTAATAAACAGAGGTATTTGGTTACAAAGACATGTGTCCTACCTGGAGTTGGAGGCATAAGTGACGTTTGGGTAGCAGTGGTTGTCACCATGGAATGGGTGGCTGCCATATAACAATGTGGCTCTCATTTATTAGAACAAAGCACACTGTTTGGGAATTTGGACTAAGGTAAGGTCAACTTCAATGTAGACTAACAAAAATGTCAACAGAATCAATTGAAAATAAAATTCCCCAAACATCCCCAAATTGAAAAGCTGCTACCAAAGATCATTATTTTATCTTAGATACACGATGTACCATTTAAAGAAAGATATTATCAGAACTTCTAGACAGATTGTCAGGAAATCCTCTTGGTTAAAAAAAAAAAAAAAAAAAGAAGGGTAAGAGCCTCGCCTAATTTACTATTATTTGGAAAAACCCATTGGCTTGTGTGATAAAGACTAAAAAAGACTGATTATACATCTGGCCAGGTGCCAAGTCATTCTTCTGTGAACTCTATGATAATGGACCTTCATTGTTCTGTTTGTTATCGCTGCCAATTCCTGTCCAACTGGTCCTCGGCAGTTATGTGGGCTTCTGCCATTTATCAAAAGTCTGAGGCTTAAAAGTCTCCCTGTATTTGTCTAAAACAACGATTCATTTGTTTATTATGCACACTTTAGACAGAATTTCCAAGGTTCACATGTGATTGGTAAACTTCCACTATTTATAAATTAAAGAAGTGTGTATAACTATATTATGTTAGGAAAAATGACACAATCAGTAAAATGATTTTTGTAGTAGCCATTTTCCCTAGTCTTTGACTTAACAATGAATCTTTTTAAAAAAAAAAATATATATTATTTTTAGTTGTTGATGGACCTTTATTTTATTTACTTGTTTATATGTGGTGCTGAGAATCAACCCAGTGCCTCACACCTTTGAGGCAAGCATTTCACTGCTGAGCTACAACTCCAGCCCCAACAATGAATCTTCTTAGAAATCATTGAAATAGGAATCTTCTGTTTATTTAAAACATAAAATTATGTTGTATCATATTTGATAAAATATATGCTAATGATCTTTTGCATACAGTGAGAGTGTTACAAAATTACGTAATGTTAAAGCCAAAAAAAGAGACCAGATTTAATTTAAGAATAAATTTTTATATAATATCTGTGCTAGAGATGAAGATGTCATTGTGGTTTTTGGACTTCTTTTCACTATTTAATTTCCATCCACATAGGGTTAAAAAGTTCTTTTGCAATTTTTTTTTTTTTTTTTTTTTGCAGTTTAATTACAAAATTAAACTTTGTGAACTGGGAAATATTTTGTCAGACTCTACAGCTATTAAATTGCCATTTTTCAAACTTCCAAATATGAGTTAATGAAATAAAGATAACATCAGCTCAAACATTATCCTATATAATTCTATGACTGTGTTGTCTTTTGGTTTGAAAGCATGAGTTTATTATAGACAAGACTGCAAAGAACTAGTGAAAACAGGGAAATAAAGACATAAAATATATACTTCGTTTCCAAATTCATTTTAGAAAGCTATTTTGGAAAGCTATTCTGCAAAGTAAGCATCAAAAATTGGAAGGGAAGAAGAGAAAGACCAGAAGTATGATTGTACAGTATTTACTTGGTCACAGAAGATAATAATGAAATTTCATTAATGTCATATTTATTTGCAGATTCTGCAGAAGAGATTAAAGAAAGACAATGCTAAAATCCTAACTCAAAGGAAGAAAATGTAGTTTTTTAAAAAAAAAAAAAAAAAAAGAACAGATTTTTTTTTTCCAAGATCATCAATCACTGGCAATTTCAGAGTTGTGGAAGCAGCTATATGTCCCATAAGGGAATCCAGGCACTGGATGCCAGAAAAGCAAAACAAACAAACAAAAAAAGTGAACTCTATGGCAAGTGGGGTTGTACCAACCTCTCCCAGCTCTTGAATGTCCTAAGAGTTCACAGTAAAAATTAGTCCATGAGTTTCATTTCTCATCTCTGGAGTTGACCTCTGATACTCTATTCAAGGATGTAGCATCTGACATGCTGCTGCCTGGGAAGGGTGGAGGAGGAAAGGACAGGGCAGGAACTGGGGTTGGGATCAGGTAAGAGTGCTTGGTTTCAGGGTCATTTTAATTGCCTGAATAGTGTGGGGTTTGATTTTTGAACTTAGCCACTGCTGCTGGATGAGCGCCCATAGACAGGTTGCCTGATTAGGTCCTGTGCTCCTGATTTTCTCTAATATTAAAGACAATTGAGGCTATTTCATGGGCAGTTCTAAGATAAGATGACAGGATGTCCCCTGTGAGAGAAGACAAATGCTTTTCTTAGGATAATAAACATTCCACAATTCCGCAGAGGCTATTCTTTATTTGTTCCTCCTGCCCTGACAATGGGAAATCACAAAGCTTTTTCACCTCTGACCCAAGGCCACTGTGCAAGCACAACTTCAAGGAAGAGCATAAAGATAAGGTAAGAATCCCTAGGAAGGAAGGTGTTGGCATGGCCTGCTGCTCACAGCCCTGCCTCATCCTACTTCCTCACTTTTCTCTCAGCCTCAGATTCTTTGGCTCTATCCCACCTTATCTGCCTCTGGAGTATGTCCATTATTAATCCCAATTTTAGGTGTGTTACATTGGTTTTCCTCTTGATTCAGCTGGGACTTGGTTGGAATAAAATAAAATAAAACACTGAAAAAAAAAAAAAAAGGAAGCAAATATGAGATCTTGGAAATGGATAGGTTTACAAAACCCAGATTTTTAATTTTTATCCTAATATCACCAAAATCTAGTTTTAGCCTAGTTGAATTGGCAGTTTGTGAAGTACCCAGTTCCAATTATTTTTCTTGGCCTCCACACTGTCTGGGCAGATGGGCCAGAAGCTAGACTCAGCTCCTCAGATTTCTGATCCATGATACTTTGAAGCAAAGGATTTCTAGTGGAATCTCAGGAAGGATTTTTCATTCCTTCTAGAACTTTTGTGTCTGTTTCTCTGGAATTAGCCCTCAGATTGTCAGTTCTAGCTGGGGACTCAATTGATTTTCCTTCCCACAGACTCGTGACTCTTTTTGAATCAAATTTATTTCTAAGTAATAATAATAATAAAAGATTTTCCTCTCTGCTCTGCAAGGATCCTACGGTGATCTTCAAAGCAATCATACTGAGTACTGGCACTCCAATTCCTTTTTGTATCCATGTCTTTCTCATGGATTAATACATTTAAAAAGTTGGTGTAGTGCTTTTAGCAGTAGGATTGGAAATAAAATTTAGAGATTAAAGACAACTCCAATGCTCCCTGCAATAATGGTTGAGTAAGGTCAATGAACAAGATGGACTATGAGAAAGGATCATTATTTGAAATGTTAACAATGTGTTTCTGCTACAGGGTACAAAAATGAGCCAGCACTTCTAGCCACATTTTGTATTTGTGCTAGTATTTACCCCTCTAGGAAAGTATTCACCAAAGTTACTTCTGTTTATGACTCCAATTCTCCAAGCTTGCTATGAATTCAGATGACATCTCATATGGCACAGGACTCTTGTTTAGTATCAGTTGGTTGTAAATTGCTGGGCTATTATATCTCCTAGGGCCCTGATTAAAATGTTGATTAAGAGGTTCCAAGAACACCTATCATAAGAGGCCTAATAATAACCCTTCTTATGGGATAGATCAGATGGTAGTCTTACTTCCCTCCAAATCAAATCTAAATATATGCTTCATCAAGATTATTCGTAAGACACCAGTCATTACTGAAACCCAAATGAGAAAGGTCCTGGCTTAGTATAGTATGCTCTAATGCAATTAATAATGGTGCTGGGCATGTTCCAATACACACATTCCAACCAGAATGTAGTGAAAGACACATAACAGCACAGAATCAGAGCATTGCTCATTGTAGAAACTACTTTAAACATACAAACAATAAAATGAGGCTTCCGTGTGGAAAAGTGGTATGCAAATGAACATTTGTTTTGTTTTTTGCTCATTGACTTCTGTCCTCATATTTACCCTGCTCTGTTTCCCAGAGCCTCAGCATAGAACTTGGGTTTACAAATGTTGAAGGTGTTTCACCCCCTTAAGCCGCCTTACTCACCATCATTTTTTAAAAAGCTATTAGATTTGTCTAGAGGATTTTGTGCCCCCGCCCCCATCTCCGCTTTCATTTCTGTTTCTTTTAAGTTTCTTTTATTCTTTCCTCCTTCCCCTTGTTTCTTCTTTCATATTAATAAACTTGTGAATTTTAGGATCAAAGTATTCAGTCTTTCACCATTTATCATGTTAGTTATAGGTACTTCATAAATGCTCTTCCTTAAATTAAGGCAATTCTCTTCTGGTCCTAATTTGTCCAGGAGTTTATCACTAGAAGTGTGGTGAGCTTAGTTGGTCGCTTTTTTGTGTCTATTGAAAGGATTGCATAAATTGTGTCCTTTATTCTATTAATATGAAGCATTGTGTAATTGATTTCTGAATGTCAAAACAATTTTACATTGCTGGATTCTGTTTACCAATATCCTATGAAGGCTTTTTGTGTCTATGTTCATTAGGGATATTGGTCTGTAATTTTCTTGTGATATAGATTTAGCATTGGGGAATATTGATAAATCAATACTATTCATAAAATAACTGAAAGGAGGACTGGGTTTGTGGCTCAGTGGGGAGCACTTGCCTTCAACACGTGAGGCACTGGGTTTGATCCTCAGCATCACATAAAAATAAATAAATAAAGGTGTTGTGTTCATCAACTAAAAATAAATAATAGTAATAATAACAATAATAATAATTGGAATGACTATCCCCTCCTTCTCTATTTTCAGTCGGAATAGTATTATTTCTACCGTAACATTTGTTAGTATTAATCATTGAAACCTGCTGGGTCTGGGATTTTCTGTTTGAAAGGGTTTTAATTGAAAATTCAATTTCTTTGTTTGATGTAGATTTTTTCCCTGATTTTTAAATTTGTGCATCATAATTATTATAGTTTTTATTTGTGCATTGCTGTGATGGGATTTGTTGTTACAGATTCGTACATGCACACCATACACAATATAACAAAATAATTTGGCCAACATCAGTCCCCAGCACTTTCCCCCTTCCTCCTCACTTCCACCCCTTGGTTACTTTTCTCTATGTTATAGATTTTTTTAAAATTCTGTTTCTTTTTTGAAACAGTTTTATTGACATGAAATTAAACTATTCCTTTTAATTTTTGTAGGGTTATAATGATAATTGTGATTTGTTTTTCCTAATTCCTAATTTAGGTAATTTGTGTCCTCTCTTTTATTTTTGGCCAGTCTAACTGAAGACTTATTCATTTTGTTGATCTTTTCAAAGAAACTACTTTTGATTTTATAGACTTTTTCCTATTGTCTTTTTATTTTTCTATTTCACTTATTTCTGCTCTTTGATCCTTATTATTTTCTTCCTTCTATACTTTGGGTTTGATTTGCTCTTAGTTTTCTAGCTTCTTAAGGGGAATACTTACATTACCAAGTTCAGACCTTCTTTCCTTTTTTATAGACATATATAAAGCTATAAAATCACCTTGTAAACCTATCTTAGCTGCACCTCATACATGTTGACATATTGTTCATAACAGTGATTACAGCAGCTCAATTCACAATAGACAAGTTATGGAACCAGCCTGGATGCCCATAAACAGATGAATGGATAAAGAAAATGTGGTATATATGCATAATACTTGGCCATAAAGAATGAAATTATGCCATTTGCTGGTAAGTGGATGGAACTGGAGAATGTCATGCTAAGTGAAATAAGCCAGACTCAGAAAGTTAAGCATTGAATGTTTTATCTGTGGAAGTAACAGAAAGAGGTGGCGGGGATGGGATGTGGGGGAGGAATTTTTAAAAGGGGAATCTAATCTCATTAAAATATAACAGAGACCAGTAGAGTAAAGGAAGGAGATCGAGGGAGAGAGAGAGAGAGAGAGAGAGAGAGAGAGAGAGAGAAGGGGTGTGAATAGGGACGTATTGGGGAATTAAATCTACCAAATTATGCTATGTCAATGTATGAATATACCACAATAAATTTTGTTTTTATATGTAATTATAACATACTAATTGAATTAATAATAATCATAATGGAAGGTAGACCAGCACAGCAGAGCAAGCAGATCAGGGGGCAAGGGGGAGGGCCTAGCTATGGAAGAACTGGGGAATGAGATAGATTTAATTATGATAAGTGAATGTACAAATATTCCATAATAAATTCCACTATTATGTGCAATTATAAGCATCAATAAAAGTTTTTTTTTTTTTTAATAAAAGTTTTTTTAAAAGTAATTATAAGGGAGATCAGTAGACTAGAAGAACTAGGGAATAAAATGAACCAAATTATACTAGATGCACATATGAATGTACCACAATGCATTCCAATTTTATATGCAACTATGATATACCAATTTGAAAATAAATAAATAAAATAGAAGGAAGACCAATAGAGTAGGGGAAGGTGATCAGAGACAAGGAGGGGTAGAGAGAGGGAAGTACTACTGGGGATTGAAAGGGAGAAAACTATGCTATTTGCATTTAAGAATATGTTAAATGAATCCCATTATTATGTATAACTATAATGTGCTAAAAATAAAAAGCATTTAAATAACATGTTGTATTTTCATTATTCAATTCAATATATTTTCTAATGTTTTTGTGATTTCTTCTTTGAGTCATAATTATTTAAAATGTGTTGTTTAATTTCCAAATATTTGGAGAGTCCTTTTATTGTTTGTTTTTGATTTATAATTTGATTCCATTGTGGGCAAGGGAATATATTTTGCATGATTTTAATTCATTTTCAGTTTATTAAGACTTGCTTTATATTCTTTTTAAAATTTTTTTTATAGTTGTAGATGGACAATATGCCTTTATTTTATTTATTTTATTTTATTTTATTTATTTTTTAATGTGGTGCTGAGGATGGAACCTAGTGCCTCACACATGCTAGGTAAGTACTCTGCCACTGAGTTACATCCCCAGCCTAAGACTTGCTTTATATTCTTGTTTTATAGTTTCTACTAGAGAATGTTCCATGCGTGCTTGAAAATACCACTTACTCTAGTAATTTGGGCATAGAATGTTTTTGTATATTAAAAAGGCCAACCTGGTTGGTGGTTCTATTCATGTCTTCTATATTCTCACTTATTTTCTGTCTAGTTGTTTTATCAATTTCTATGAGAGGAGTCCTGAAAACTCCATCTGTGATTGTTTAATTATTTGTTTCTCCTTTCAAGTGGGTCAGTTTGTGCTGCATGTATTTTGGGGCTGTTTTAGATGTGTGTCAATTGTGATTGTCTTTTGTCCCTAGAAATCTCTTTCTTAAAAGTTTATTTTGACTGATTTAGTCACTAAAACCACTATATAACTACTAGTCACTTTATATCTTTCTTCATTCTGAGTTTTGAATCTACAGAGCATCAGAAAAGTAAGCACACTTAGATAAAGACAAGAAAAAAATCTTGTCCATTTTTTCTTGCTCTTTTCAAGATTTTCTCTTTGTCTTCTTGGATCTATAGGCTTATACTTTTAATATTTGAGGCTCTGTTTATTTTTTCTTCTTGCTTATTTCACTCTGTTGTTTGCATTGAATGTTTCCTATTGCTCTATTTCAAGTTCAGTGATGCCTCCTTCTGCATCTCAAATCTTGAGCCCATCTCATAGATTTTAGTTTTAGACCTCAGAATGTCACCTACCCTGATTCAACCACTATACACTATATAACGTATAGAACTTTATATAGAACTATCACACTCTACCCCACAAATTTGTACAATTGAAATAATAATTTTAAAAAATTATGTAGTTTCAATTTCTCCATTGATATTCTCTAGTTTTTATGATACTTTTCTTTAATTCTCTGAACTTATTTATAATAGTTGTTTTGAAGTCTTTTTCCAATAATCCAATATCTGGGCCCACTGAAAGTCAATTTTTATTAACCACTTTTTTCTCCTGAGTTTGGGTCATACTTTCTTATTTCATTGCATATTTACAAAAATAGGACATATGTCTAATACATTGTAGTAAGTATGAACTGCTATATATTTTTTCTGAGTTGTTTTGGCATCTTGAACTTTTCTTAATGGGAGAGATGCTGAGGATTCAGCCAGCGCCTTCATGCTTCATGAATCAACACTCTTCCCGCATCCTAAGCAAGTGCTTGACCCTGAGCTGCATTCACAGACCAGAAATTTTAACTTTTTTAAGGTGTAGAATCTGTCTTCCCTGCATTATGCAGCCATGGATGTGTCTTCTGATATTTTAATTCTTATTTTTTTTCAGCCTCTAAGTTTCACCTTTGTGTCCATTATATACTTTTGAGCCTGTGTATACCCTGCCTAGTTTCCTACTTAGCCAGGGATATAAACAGAACTTACTTAGCATAACTTAGATGAGTAACTCTTTAATGGGGTCACATTCAAATGCAAAAAGAAATGAAAACCATAGAGGCATGAATTATTGATGGAATCATAAAAAACTGTACTTGGGAAAGCAAAAGGCGAAAAAATAAATGCTGAAAGGGGGACCACAAGGAAGTCGATTAATCAATTAGTAACGACATGGTTCATATGTATCTTTTAAAATGTTGGGCTTAACTTGTCGTAATTATCATGTGGTTGTCCTACACATAAGGTCTGATTTTTCCATATGGTGTAAAATATCCTTTAAGACCTGACCCAGTATTTTTTTTATCAGCCTCATTTTCCATTTCCCATCCATTTTCATGTTTCCATACACTCCCACATATCATTTCCAATGCTTCAATAACTTCCCTCTGGATATCTTCATGCCTCATCTTAGGCTCAGAGGAAATGATTTAACTTTTGTGATGCCATTTCTGATTCACAAAAATAAACAGGGGGAAAAGAAAGCACATTCAATAAATAGTGTGTCTTTGGTTAGATCTGGTACAGAGTGAGATGCAGCTTAAATTCTCATCTCTCTTTGCACACCAAAAAATATTTGATACAAAAAAAAATGAAATTTAAAAAGTAAAGATTTGGTGTAAATATGATAGGCTGAATGTATGCATTATCTTTTTCTTCTTCCTAAATCCTACCTTAAACAATTACCTAAGCACCTACAAGGAGAAGGTAACAGGAAGGAAAAAAACTTCTGTCCTAAACTCCAGGTTTAGGCATATGGCCCTCAGTAACCTTTGAAGAATGTGGTACAGGACTGAGCTGAGAACAGGAGCAGTTGGTCTGCATAGATTTCTTCCCCTATCCTCTGACCTCTCCCTTACTTATCTCTGCAGAAACCCAGAGCAAAGTTCACTGTCTGGAGAAGTTGAACCAAAGAGGCTTTGAATTCTGGAATACTAGGCATAGTGGAGATGAGGTAATACCATGCTGGAAAGGGTTGGGGAGATCAAATTAGCCTTTAAGATAAATAGTGGGGAATAAATAAATAAATTTTTTTAAAAAGATAAATAGTGAGATCTCCCATAATTCCAACGGGAGCTTATGATATACTGTTGGACCAAAGATTGGAGGATTTCTTACAAAACTAATCAGCATCTGAAAAACAAAAAAGGATATTTATATGTTGATATACCAAGGAAGCTGCCCAAAGAAGAAACTGCACCCCTTCTCAACCTAATATATGCACATCCATTGAGAAGTCCTTCAGCTACATGTAAATCTTCTTCTTTCTTTTTTTTTTTTTTTTGGACTCTTATTCCCATAATTGATATTTTGTTTTGTTTTGTTTTGTTTTTATTGGTTGTTCAAAACATTACAAAGCTCTGGACATATTATATTTCATACATTAGATTCAAGTGGGTTATGAACTCCCATTTTTACCCCAAATACAGATTTTAGAATCACATCGGTTACACATCCACATTTTTACATAATACCCTATTAGTAACTGTTGTATTCTGCTACCTTTCCTATCCTCTACTATCCTCCCTCCCCTCCCCTCCCATCTTCTCTCTCTACCCCATCTACTGTAATTCATTTCTCTCCTTGTTTATTTTCCCATTCCCCTCACAAACTCTTATATGTAATTTTGTATAACAATGAGGGTCTCCCTCCATTTCCATGCAATTTCCCTTTTCTCTCCCTTTCCCTCCCACCTCATGTCTCTGTTTAATGTTAATCTTTTCTTCCTGCTCTTCCTCCCTGCTCTGTTCTTAGTTGCTAAAGAAGAGATTTGGTATTTGTTTTTTAGGGATTGGCTAGCTTCACTAAGCATAATCTGCTCTAGTGCCATCCATTTCCTTGCAAAT
The DNA here is from genome assembly GCF_048772815.1 of Callospermophilus lateralis. Classification (NCBI taxonomy): domain Eukaryota; kingdom Metazoa; phylum Chordata; class Mammalia; order Rodentia; family Sciuridae; genus Callospermophilus; species Callospermophilus lateralis. The sequence continues at coordinate 117,308,874 of NC_135306.1, read as the reverse complement.
TCCATGATTTTGTCATTTTTTAGTGCTGTGTAATACTCCATTGTGTATAAATGCCACATTTTTTTTTATCCATTCATCTACTGAAGGGCATCTGGGTTGGTTCCACAGTCTAGCTATTGTGAATTGTGCTGCTATGAACATAGATGTGGCAGTATCCCTATAGTACGCTCTTTTAAGGTCTTCAGGGAATAGACTGAGAAGGGGAATAGCTGGGTCAAATGGTGGTTCCATTCCCAGCTTTCCCAGGAATCTCCATACTGCTTTCCAAATTGGCCGCACCAATTTGCAGTCCCACCAGCAATGTACAAGAGTACCCTTTTCCCCAAAACCTCGCCAGCACTTGTTGTTGTTTGACTTCATAATGGCTGCCAATCTTACTGGAGTGAGATGGTATCTTAGGGTGGTTTTGATTTGCATTTCTCTGACTGCTAGAGATGGTGAGCATTTTTTCATGTACTTGTTGATTGATTGTATGTCCTCCTCTGAGAAGTGTCTGTTCAGGTCCTTGGCCCATTTATTGATTGGGTTATTTGTTATCTTATTGTTTAATTTTTTGAGTTCTTTGTATACTCTGGATATTAGGGCTCTATCTGAAGTGTAGGGAGTAAAAATTTGTTCCCATGATGTAGGCTCCCTATTTACCTCTCTTATTGTTTCTCTTGCTGAGAAAAAACTTTTCAGTTTAAGTAAGTCCCATTTGTTGATTCTTGTTATTAACTCTTGTGCTATGGGTGTCCTATTAAGGAATTTGGAGCCCGACCCCACAATATGTAGATCAGAGCCAACTTTTTCTTCTACCAGACGCATAGTCTCTGATTTGATATCAAGCTCCTTGATCCACTTTGAGTTAACTTTTGTGCATGGCGAGAGGAGGGGATTCAGTTTCATTTTGTTGCATATGGATTTCCAGTTTTCCCAACACCATTTGTTGAAGATGCTATCCTTCCTCCATTGCATGCTTTTAGTCCCTTTATCAAATATAAGATAGTTGTAACTTTGTGGATTAGTCTCTGTGTCCTCTATTCTGTACCATTGATCCACCCGCCTGTTTTGGTATCAGTACCATGCTGTTTTTGTTACTATTGCTCTGTAATATAGTTTGAAATCTGGTATTGCTATCCCGCCTGATTCACACTTCCTGCTTAGAATTGCTTTTGCTATTCTGGGTCTTTTATTTTTCCATATGAATGTAATGATTGCTTTATCTATTTCTACAAGAAATGCCATTGGGATTTTGATTGGCATTGCAATAAACCTATAGAGAACTTTTGGTAATATCGCCATTTCGATGATGTTAGTTCTGCCTATCCATGAACAGGGTATATTTTTCCATCTTCTAAGATCTTCTTCTACTTCTCTTTTTAGGGTTCTGTAGTTTTCATTGTATAAATCTTTCACCTCTTTTGTTAGGTTGATTCCCAAGTATTTTATTTTTTTTGAGGATATTGTGAATGGAGTGTTTTTCCTCATTTCTGTTTCAGAAGTTTTGTCGCTGATGTACAGAAATGCCTTTGATTTATGCGTGTTGATTTTTATATCCTGCCACTTTGCTGAATTCATTTATTAGTTCTAGTAGTTTTTTTGTAGACCCTTTTGGGTCTTCTAGGTATAGAATCATGTCATCCGCAAATAGTGATAATTTAAGTTCTTCTTTTCCTATTTTTATGCCTTTAATTTCTTTCGTCTGTCTAATTGCTCTGGCCAGTGTTTCGAGAACTATATTGAATAGAAGTGGTGATAGAGGGCATCCCTGTCTTGTTCCAGATTTTAGAGGGAATGCCTTCAATTTTTCTCCATTCAGAATGATGCTAGCCTGAGGCTTAGCATAGATAGCTTTTACAATGTCGAGGTCAGTTCCTGTTATCCCTAGTTTTTCTAATGTTTTGAACATAAAGGGATGCTGTACTTTGTCAAATGCTTTTTCTGCGTCTATTGAGATGATCATATGGTTCTTATCTTTAAGTCTATTGATGTGGTGAATACCATTTATTGATTTCCGTATATTGAACCATCCTTGCATCCCAGGGATGAATCCTACTTGATCATGGTGCACAATTTTTTTGATGTACCTTTGTATCCGATTCGCCAGAATTTTATTGAGGATTTTTGCATCTAGGTTCATCAAAGATATTGGTCTGTAGTTTTCTTTCTTTGAGGTGTCTTTGTCTGGTTTCGAAATCTTCTAATTAGCTATTTCTTTAGATCTCATTCTTCATCAAGTCTGTGTGTGTGTGTGTGTGTGTGTGTGTGTGTTTATGTGTGTCTATGTACAGGGGACACTGGGGATTAAAGCCAGGTGTGTTCTATTACTAAGCTACATCCCACTCCTTTTTATTTTGAGACAGGGTCTTGCTAAAATACTCCAGTTGGCCTTGAACTTGCAATCCTGTTGCTTCGGCATCCTGAGTAGCTGGGAAGTCTGAAGAATTTAAAGAAAAATATTATTAATTTTAGTGATGACCAAATCCTGAACTCTGGGGTGTTACTCGGCCATTCTTATTCCCTGAAGAGGGGAATGAAGAAACATCATTTACCAAGACTGGATCTCTGGTCTCCTATTATTGACAGATACTTTTGCATAGCCTATTTCAAATCTTCCTAATTGGAAAGAGCCAATGTTTTGCAAGAATCTATCGATAATAAATCATTTATATCAAAATTATTGTCCCAAGCTGCTTCATTTGTGATCTAAGAGCTTTCAGTAGATAATTTCCTTGGTGTGCTTTTGTTTTTGTTTTTGTTTTCTTTTTTGTGGTACTAGGGACTGAACCCAGCAGCTGCTCACATGGACTTCTCTGCCAGCTTCTTAGGTGTCCTCATGACATGCTGCCTGGCTTCCCTCAAAGTGAGTGGCCCAAAAAGCAAGTGGTAGAAGTGGCAACGCCTTTTGTGACTTTACATAGGAAATCATACACTGTGCCTTCTATCATATTCTATTTCTGGAAAAAAAATGAAGTCCAGCATACATTAGAAATCAGGGAATTAGGCTCTACCATTTGAAGATTGTTGAATAATTTAATGACATACTTTAAAGCCACCACAATACTCATTACAAGTATTTGTACAAAACACTTTTCCCTCATATCTATTTTGGGTCAATGATTTTTTTTTTCCTCTTCAAGGCGGACACATTTTCCATGTCCCACATTTGTTATCTAACTCTCAGTTTTCTTATGAGAAAGAATAACAAGGAAAAATTAATTACTGTAAGTTAAGGGTGATCACTCTCACATTTAGCTCTCATGTGGGGTTGTTTTGTCATTGGTACTGGACCAATCTGAATTCCTGAACTTAAGGCCAGGTGATAGCAAAAACTGATTTTAAAATGGTTGCAGCTTATGTTGTAACTCACCAGGAACTTGGAAAAGAATACATGCATTTATTTATGTATTTATTTAATATTTTTGTAACAGGGATTGAACCCAGGGATACTTAACCACCAAGCCACATCCCCAGCCTGTTTTATTTTTTTTTTTTAATTTTGAAACAGGGTCTCACTGAGTTACTTAGAGCCTCACTAAATTGCTGAGGCTGGCTTTGAACTTGGGATTCTCCTGCCTCAGACTCCAGAGCCACTGGGATAACAGGCATGTGCCATGCCTGTTGAATGTATTTTTAAAAGTGACAGTCATCAACTTATTGTCTCAGCCCCAAATCTATTCTTCCTGGCCCTCTTTTTATAGACCATCTCTGCTCCATCTGCTCTTCAGCACTTTTGTGAACCTCTTTTGTAGACCCACTCTGACTTAGACCCTGTGTCAAGTTCCTTTGCAGCAGGCAGGATGTTTGAATTTCTCCTCTTCAAATTATTGGTGTGATTTTTGTTTCCTGACTGGACCCCGACTGCTATAAAATTGGTATCTAAAATTGCCCCTGGAAACAGACACTAAAGGATGGGTTTTGGGGATTGAGTGAAATGTTGAGCTCCTTGCCAATGGGAATTAGATGCTAATAACTCATGCATGCAGCAGCTTTACAATTACATTCCCGCCTGTGGTTAATTGCATTTAAATGACAATTAAGCAAATATTGTGGGAGTCCATGCAGCTGCTGCACTCAAGCTTTACAGACTCTTCCAAGTGTTTGGGAGCACTGACACAAAGAAACAAAAATGACAAGCTCAAGTTCTTTAACTCCCAGATAAAATCATGGTCTTAGGATCACAGAACTTCTCTGGCATGTTTAAAATAATCTCAGTTTTTGTAGTCATGGAACTGATGTTGTTGAAAATCAAACACAAAGCTTAGGTTGCAAAATTTCATTAGTTGAAATATAGCCCTCCTCAGTATGTCATGTAAAAGTTAGAGATCAGTCATGATAGATCACTGGCCTCCCTTAGAAGCACCATCACGTTTTTCTCATTGGGCTTGTTGGGAATTAAAAAAACAAGTGCTATAAATTTGGAAGTAATGTCAAAGTATTTCATTTGCCAAGTGTCTTAACACTTATTCAGACTTTTAGCCCTCTCTTACCCCCTGCACTAGATATTGAACCCAGGCACACTCTACCTCTGAGCCATATCCCCAGCCCTTTTTTATTTTATTTTGAGACAGGTTTAAATTTCCCAGGCTGGCCTTGAATTTGAGATCCTCCTACCTCATTTTCCTGAGCCACTGAAATTACAGATGTTCAGGACTCTTAAAATGCTTTTGACAGTTTAACTGACTTAGTTTAATGCATAGGCTATTTTCGTGGAATTTAATAATACCATATAAGTAGGCCACAATTAAAGAGCCTAATTAATATAAAGCATCAAAGTAATTTGTTTTGAATCTTTTTTTTTTTTTTCAGTTGGTGTTAGTGATAACATGCAATCCAAAGGGGGTCTTAAAATTTGAACTTTATGGCCAGGTGTGGTGGCACACACCTGTAATCCCAGAAACTCAGGAGGCTGAGGCAAAAGGATTACAAAATTTGAAGCTAACCTTGGCAATTTAGAGAGTCTGCCTCCAAAAAGTAAAAAGTGCTGGGGGTATAGCTTGGTGGTAGAATGCCCTTGGGTTTAATCCCTAGTGCCAAAACAACAACAACAACAACAACAACAACAACAAATACAACTGGGGCTGGGGAGATAGCTCAGTGGTAAAGTGCCTGCCTAGCATGCATGAGGTCCTGAGTTCAATCTTCATCACCACATAAAAAATAAACAACAACAATAAAAATGTTATTTAAAAAATACAACTTAATAATTTAATATAAATACTTGACTATAAATGCCATGAATATGTCATATAAATTTCATGCATATATTTACAGGTGTGAAAATATTCAAGTTTTTTTAAAGAAGAAAAATGCTCTACTATGCATTATCATTTAATACATGCATACATTGAAAAGGAGAAAATTCATTATCAGTTTTTATCTTTTATAAAATCCCTTGGATGATGTAATAACTTTTATCATACAATTGTAAGAAAATACTTTGATTAATTCTAAAATTATACTGTCTCATATTTGGAATTACATAAAGAAAAGAAAGAGCTCTGGCATGAATTATGGTAAATTTAAATTCTTTTTTCCTTTTTTTTTTTTTTGTACAGGAATCGAACCCAGGAATATTCTACCACTGACCTACATCCCCAGCTCTTTTTATTTTCATTTTTTTTTAAAGACAGGATCTTGCTAAGTTGCTGAGGCTGGCCTTGAACTTGCAATCCTTCTGCCTCAGCCTCCAAGTCTCTTGGGTTAAAAAACTGTGCCATGATACTGGGCTCTTTTCCCCTTATTTTTAACTGCTCTAAAAGATAATTAATTATTTAAAACAGAAGTCAGTTGTATCAATGTATTTTGTTCTTACAGCATATGTAAAAATAAAATATACGCTAACCACAGCACAAAGGACAGAAGGGTAGAATTGGAAATGCATGACTCCAAGGTCCTCATGCAACACAAGAAGTGGAATAATGTTATCTGAAGGAGGATTGTGATGACTTAACTGTATATTTTAAGCTCTAGGGTAAGCACTAAATATTTTTGGAAATGAGGCTTAAGTAGTAAACCAATAATGAAGATAAAATGGAGTCACAATACTCTCAATAATCCAAAAGAATGCAGAATGGAAGAAAAAAGAATCAAAGGAAAGGTGGAACAAATAGAACACAGGTATAAAATGGTAGACTTTAGGGCTGGGGTTGTAGCTCAGGGGTAGAGCACTTGCCTACACATGTGAAGCCCTGGGTTCGATCCTCAGCACCACATAAATATAAAAAGAATAAAGTTATTGTGTCCAACTACAAATATATAAATATTTATATATGTATAAAGGATGGTAGATTTTAATTCATCTACATCAATAATTAAAGGAGTAAAAGTAGTCTAAATATACCAGTTAAGTAACAGAAATTTTTATTTACAAGAAAATGACAAAATTTGAAGGATTTAGCGTGTAGTTCAGTGATAAAGTGCTTGCCTTAGCATGCATGAGGCCCTGGGTTGAATTCCCAGCACTGGGGGAAAAAAACCACTTTAAATATAAAAACATAAACATTTAAATAATTAAATCTAATGTAACCAGTTATTTATTAGCAGAGACAAAAATTCAATCTCAGAATTATTGCCATCCCTTCTCCATCCATGATTAGATTGCCCCAAATTGCATCCAAGTGAGCTGGACACATAGTCCTGCCAGAGTCTCGCTTGTTCCTTTCATTGGCCCATGAGACCATTTCCTAATTGCTCCTCAGAGGTCTTTGGGCATTACTGCACTTTTCAGGTAGAGAGATGCCCTTCACCATGACTTCCTGTACTGATCATAGACTCAGCTATAGAATCCTCCTATTGCTCAGGGCTAAGCATTTGATGACAGGTAACACCCAACGGAGGCCCTAGCCCCTCTATGGCACTATATAGGAGCCACTCAAAGCCCCACTATTTGTAGAATCAAATAACTCCTCATCTTTTCCAGCCTTTTATACTCTGGAAAGGATAATCAGCTCTATCCTCCTCTTAGTCTCAATTAAAGAATAAATGCATCTTCACTGTAATAGTGACCAAGAAGCTCTCCTCACCTGGGAAGCTGTGGCTTCTCTCTTTGAGCTATGGTATGGTGGTAAGAATGTACCTCTACATCAGTTAATACAGCTGAAAATAACAGGACAAAGCCACCTCTGAGTGCTTGAACAAACAGAAGTTTACGTTTTCTCACTTAACAAGAAGTCTGTCTGTACATGGTTGCTGGTTTTGGTTCTTTAATTTGTTGACCATGTATATGTTTCTCTCCTGACTTTTCTCTCAAGGTTAAAAAAAAAAAAATGGCACTGCAGATCCAGCCATCAATTCTACATTTAAGAGAGAAAAATGGGAATAGAGGGGAAGATGAAAAAGCAGCCTTACATTTTTTTCTTTTTTTCAGAGGAGAGGAGATTTTCATGATTCCCTTCTCCCCAACCAACAGGCCTCAATTATGTCCCGTGTGCCAGAAATGGGTCCCAGGGACATCTCTACATGCAAGGGAAATGAAAAAAAAAAAAAAAAAAACACAAATATTCTGCTTTTCAGGCTGAACAGTGGGAGGGCATAAATGGATAAAAGATTTGGCAATAGCTTTTGATAGCCATTCCACATTGTCTTCCACAATCCTTTATTCCTTCCCGAGTAGAAAATAAGGCAAAGTTAATTTTTCAAACACAATATCCTGGTACTTGTGTCATAGCAATTTATCACATAAATATGTCCAGACACTGCAGAAAAGAATCATAGTACTTCCAAAGGTCACAGAAGAGAAAGCAGGACATGCTATGCATGAAAAATAGGGAAAAGTGACAGGGGACCAGAAGGGTGGAAGAGATGGGAGTGAACTTGGGAGGAATGATGGAGAGGTTGAGGTAGAAAAGAATAAACAAGCAACAACCTGAGCACCAGGGCCCACGGAACTCTGTTCCCTAGCAAAGGGGAAGAAACTCCTAGAGTGCTGCAGCCCAGGGCACAACATTTGTGAGCACCCAAGAACATCCTCTGCAGACTGCTCACATCCAGCTGGGAGGATTTGAGGAATTACGAGGACCAAGTCAAATGGATGCTGCTTGGTTTCTGTCAGTTTAGTCTTAGCATCTGCCTGGACTGGAGTGGGAAAGCACAATTGCATCTGATGATATCCATATTTGTATTTCTTTTTATTTATTTATTTTTTAAAAATATACAACTATGGAATGCATTACAATTCTTATTACACATATAGAGCACAATTTTTCATATCTTTGTATATAAAGTATGTTTATGCCAATTCATGTCTTTATACATGTACTTTGGGGTTTTTTTGCATTACAATTCTTATTACACATATATACCATGATTTTTCATATCTCTGTTTGTACATAAAGTAGGTTGACAGCCAATTCGAGTCTTCATACATGTACTTTGAATAATGATGTCCATCACATTCCACCATCCTTGCTAATCCCCTGCTCCCTCCCTTTCCCTCCCACCCCTCTGCCCTATCTAGAATTCATCTATTCTTCCCATGTTCTCCCTCCCTACCCGACTATGAGTCAGCCTCCTTATATCAGAGAAAACATTCAGCATTTGTTTTTTGGGGATTGGCTAACTTCACTTAGCATTATCTTCTCCAATGCCATCCATTTACCTGCAAATGCCATTATTTCATTCTCTTTTATTCCTGAGTAAAATTCCATTGTGTATATATGCCTCATTTTTTTTATCCATTCATCCACTGAAGGGCATCTGGGTTGGCTCCACAGTTTAGCTATGGTGAATTGTGCTGCTATAAACAATGATGGGCTATGTCCTTGTAGTATGCTGTTTTTAGTCCTTTGGGTATAGTCTGAGGAGAGGGATAGCTGATTCAAATGGTAGTTCCATTCCCGGATTTCCAAGGAATCTCCATACTGCTTTCCATATTACCTGCACCAGTTTGCAGTCCCACCAGCAATGTATGAGTGTACCTTTTCCCCCACATCCTCGACAACACTTATTGTTTTTTGTATTCTTAATGATTGCCATTCTGACTGGAGTGAGATGATATTTGTATTTCTTTATACTTTTGGGGGACAAAACCATACTTTACATAAATCAGTATGAGGTATATGTCACTGAGAATAAAGTCACAGAGACCCAAGAAATGGAGACAAATTCTCCACTAAAGTCCATATTCCAGTTCTATGCTCCTGGTTAAATTCCTTTATTTTTCACATGGCCCCTTATTAGAATTGTACGTGTGTGTGCATGTGATATATGCATACACACATACACACACACAACAAAACCTTTCTTGTTCCCCTTTCTCTTACCAACTAATTTATCCATTCAATAAATACTTATAGAGCACTGACCCTTTCCTTCTACATATTTCCTCCTCTTTACCTTGCAGATTTTGAGCCATGACCAAAATTATAGGCAGTAGTTAGGGTTGAGGAGATATAAAAGAAACTTCTTATGTGCAGACACTTCTCGTTTTTTCCTCCCATTTCAGGTCCCAGAAGCAGAGATCAGTAATAAATTAGGAAGATCAATTACATGTCTAGCTCTACCACTATCATGCTGGATCTGTCACAAGACTGCTCTGTTTCATTGCCTTTTTTACTGAGACAAAACTGGTATTATTTCTTTCTTTTTCCTTCTCCTTTCATCTCTCTTGTCCAACTACCTAAGAGATCTGTTACAAAGATAAATGAGATATTGCTGATCACATTTCTCTGGGAAAAAAACAAACCAAGCTATCCATGGAAAAAACATTTTTCTTCTACAGAGCTTTTATGCCTATCACCAATGGTCAACTCAGGGAGAGTGGTGTGCAACTGTCCAGAGAGTGTTACAGAACTCTCTTACCTATATTTGTGTAGCTGACATCTTAATTTATAGACACTTACCACAGTGCATGTTGGTGTTCTTCACTGCCCTTACTGATACCAATACAACTTAGTTCTATGTGTGGTATCTTATTGCAACTTCCCTTTACACTATTATTACATTCGTTTATGCAAATTACATCTGATGAATATCTACAATGTACCAGGCACTCATTGTCCAAAGTCTCTGGGGGCACAAGAATGAATGAGGCAAAGTTTCCCGTGCTCTTGAATTTTAAGTCCTTATAGGAGAGACACATAATGAACAAATAACCGTATTTATACACCCCCCGACACAAAATGTCAAGGGGCAATAAGAACTAAAAAGAAAACAAGGCAGATGAGGAGGATAGATAGATGGAGAGGGAATGCGGTAACAGACTGGCCTCTCCGAAAAGCTGACATTTGATCAGAGACATGCATGAAATGAAGAAGAGATCCATGATAATGTACAGTGAACAACACTCTGGGCAGAGGAAAACAAATGCCAAGGTCCTGAAATGGAAATATGCAGAGAAAATACAAGAAATAGTTCGATGAATAGAAGAGAAGTTGAGCTGAGAAGCAGGTAAAGACCTGTAGATACATGTAGAATCTTTTATGCCATGGTGAAGATTTTACTCTATATGTTATGGAAAGTCACTGAAAAAGTATAAATAAGGAAATGACATGATCTGATGGACGAGGCTCTCTGCCACACAGTGAATAGGACAAAAGAGTAGAAACAAAAAGATACACTGGGAGAGATCCTGATGGTAGAAGATGGTGTCGTGATCTGACATAGTAGTGATGAAGGTGACGGGAGATGGTAAGTTTGTGATGTAGTTTGAAAGTAAATCCAAAAGGATTTCCTGGTAGTCAAATGTACTTATCGAAAGAAAGAAAAAGATTATGGATAATTCCAAGATTTTTGGCCTGATCAACTAAATTCATAGGAATCTCATTTAGTAAAATATAGAAAACTAGCAGGAAGGCGGATTTGTGAGAAGTGGAGACGAGAATTCAGGATTTGGTTTGGGACATGTATAATTTGAGGAGCCCATTAACTCTCAGAGAGAGAACGTTATAGTAGGGAGATTGATACAGAAGTGACAAATTTAGAAAAGTGGCTGGGTTAACTATATGAATTTAGAAAATCACAGAATGTGAAATCGGTTGAAGAAATGCTTAGAAAAGGAGGGTGTGGTAAACTGTATCAAGTGATTTTGAGAACTAAGATTGGCCCCAAACTGCACATCGAATTCAGCCATATGAAGGCCTGCAGGGAATTTGACAAAAATGGATTCAGAACAGAATGAGATCAAACTCTGAGTTTTAGTCAGACATGTATGATGTAAAGATTTGCATATCAATCTCTTCTTCTGGGTTGTAAATTTCATAAGAGTAAGGTTGATGTCTTTTTTAGTCACCATTTTCTGTGTTTGGCCCAGAGCCTTGCACAAAGCAAATGCTCCACAGTTGTAGAATATTCCATTCTGTTCCTATTTTTTATTGTTGTGAAGACTTCCCTTGAGGTTGGAGAGTATCTGGGGATTTAATAGTGATTTTGAGGGAGTGAGAAAGTGATTTAGAAATTCATTAAAGGACCACTCTTTCATTTTGATAAATATCGATTTTCCAAGATTCAAGATGTGTTTCATGATTACTGTTTCAAATGGTGAATGTGTTTCATGATTGCCATGTAAACATATACAAGAAATAGTTGATACTGGGTAATCTGAAATTTAGAAATATACGCACGTTATAACTATTGTTTGTTGTGAGAATAATTAACTTTGAGAGAAGCCATGAGGGGAAAACAGAATTTCCCTGTAGGTTATTTCCTTGAGAGAGAGAGAGAGATAAAATAAAGCATTTCAGTGTTTTGAGAGCTGGGTCTCTCTGACTTTGAGTGCATTTCCTGTGCTTGCTCAATTAGGCAACAGTATTGATTTTAGGGAAGGTAAAGGTCTAAGATTCCCTATTTGTTCACATTAGCTCTGGCCCTCCCTTTACCTAACTTCCTGGAATCAAATTAAATACCATGAAAATATGGCAATTTTTTTCTCAGATCACTAAGGAACATTACTTCTTTAGTGTGTAAAATAGCTTTCACTATCCCAAAAGCTTTAATGTACCTTCCCAATAGTACCTCTGAGTTTCCTTGAGTATGTGAATTGAAAATCTGGTTCAATTAGTAACTACATAGAACAAAAAGCTAGATGTGAGTAGGCCCAAGCACAGTGGAATAATAATTAAAATTTGGCCAGTGAAGTACAAAGATAATTGGGATACACTCTTTCCATCACACATAGACAAATTAAGGACCATTTGAAATAGGGACTTATTCTTTAGCTGCTTGGGGTTCTTTACTCAAAATTAAATTTCCAAGGGATCTGAGCCCTCAGTGATCCTACTTGTGTAGTCACATAACTCCTGTCAAGTTCAATGTACTCCTGATAATGGTGGTGAATAAAAATGGGCCTCCTGAATAAAGTCACTTTGAGGAAAAAGAAGGGAAATGGAAATCTCCCAGAAGTTTACATGCTATTAATGTATAGTGTATTTACCAAGCAACTTACTATACCAAGGGAAAAGAAGAAGAATTTGGTCTGTGAATGACTGAAGTTTATACCCAAAATGGAAACTGAAATAGAGCAGTAGTACTGAACTCCTCCAAGCCTTAATTATTGCTGTGGCTACAGATCCCGAAAAATGCACTAGAGACTACTGCTGTGTGTGCGTACATCTTCCTCTTGCCCTTTGAACAGGAAAGGGAGAGTCAGATGGACCAGGGCCAAAGGTAGAAAAGGGATGATTGGTTGTTATTCTGATCTTTATGAACCCACACGCCTGGAAGCTGACCTGACCTTCCTACTTAAATATTGGGTCTGAAAAACATTTTACATGTTCCAAAGGACAGAATTAGCTCTGGCTCCTTTTAAGTACTTGTGAATATAAGCTTGTAGGATAAGGTGAAACTAGAGGAATATTTGTTTCATTTGGTTTTATGACTGAAAGTTTTCTCATTCTGAACATATTGCTGCTTCTAACACTGGTAATTCATTGGTTTATTCCACAGGCATCACTGAATACCTCTTAATGTGCTAAGTTCTGAAATGTTAAAGGGAAATTTGTTAAACAGAGATGAATGTGAATGAAATGAAAAATATTTCATTGCCAATATGGATTTAATATTATAAGTACAGTTATTCCTTTGTATCCATGGAGGACTGGTTACAGAAACAAAATCCATGGACGTTCAAGTTCTCATATAAAATTTTGTGCTATATGATACATATTCTCCCATATACTTTAAATCACCTCTAGATTACTTATAATACCCAATACGATATAAAAGCTATATAAATAGCTGCATTGTTTAGTGAATAATAACAAGAAAAAACTCTGTACATGATCAATACAGATACAATTAAAAATATTTTTTGATTCCCCATTGATTGACTCTGTGCATATGAAGAGCTGGCTATCATCTGATGCAAGTAAGGAGGAAGTGGTCAGCTTTGATGGGCATGTGCTGTTGAGGCTTAGACAGTATATTAGGCTGAATCTCAAATAGCAGTAGGTAAATAGTCATGGAAGCAGGTGAGAAAGGAAGTGCTCCAGGTACAGGAGGATGGCGCATCCTAGAGTTGCAGAGGGAGTTTCAGAGAGAACTCTCCCTTTCAGAGTCAAGAGGCAGAGGATGAGGGAACAAGATTTAAAAAAAATAAAATAAAAAATAGCAGATGATATAAACTTTCTCTGTATAACTATTAGCAGGCAAGAAGATCTATTTTCTCTGAAATGTGAACAGACTTTGTGCTTAAAATGGGGATATATTGGCAAGTTAAAATTAGTCAGTCTGTTTCCTGATTCCAGTCTGGGATTCGTAAGCCAAAATACATTGCCATTATCTTTGCCACATCAAAAATGATTCTTGGCTCTCACTTTGTTCTTTTGCTGGTCTGCCTTATTTATTTGCTGATGTGACCCAAATTTTCATTTCCAAGGGATCTGAGCCCTGAGTGGTACTGCCTGCATTGTCTCTAGCGTCTTCTACTGACTTGAACACCATCATGGAGTGCAAAACGCATCTGGGCATCACCTCTCTGCCCCTCTTAGGCTGCTATACCCCTCTTGCTCTTTTATAGTCAGAATGAATCACTCAGCCTACACTCAAACTTTGTTTCCTACTTGCCAAGAGACAGCAAAGTATGTGTTTCATGTTCCAATTCAGTGGGATCTTTAACATGTTCCTTGACTGAAACCTTCCCCAACTTGAATTCTAAATCTGAAGGTTGTTTCTCCTTCCAGGAAAGTAAACAAAAAGATATTTAGAGTTCTGCCTCTTGGAAGCATTTCCTTCTCAATTGTCCTTGACAGCCTCCCCTCAGTGGGAGGAACATGCAACAGTAGTCCCTATTGTGACTGTGCTAGTGTCTGTATATGGGGGAAGAGTCCAGTCTGGAACATTTTCTTCTTTAGTTAGCAAGTCTCATGGGAGCTCCCCACAAGGCCATCAGTGTAGGCTCTGGGTGGGGGGGACGGGCAGTGTGGGGAAGTGATCTCCTGCAGCTTCCCGAGTAGGACACAGTGCACCCTGTCACACCAAGACCCCTTGCAGTGGGAATCCTTCCCTTGGAGGCAGAGGATCCTATGCCTGGATAGACAACTGTCTGGTTTCAAATCCTCCTTCACTTAAAGATCATAAAAAAAAATTCATCTAAAAGGTTTTGGTACTATGTGATTTTTCAAAATATTTAAATCTTTACTCCATCTGGAAATTCGGGTAGTCAGTCATCCAATTTTATTATTTTTCCAAGTGACTAGCCAGTTGTCTGAATAACACATTTATTTTTAACACTTTATTATATAATCCAATCCCATTCATATTTGGAGCTACTTCTGTACTCAATATTTTGTTTTATTGATCATCTGCCTACTCTTGCAAGAGTGTACAAGCAGAAAATAGTGCATTTTAAGTAACAGGCAAAGGTCTCCCTCATAATCTTATATATTAGTATCTCCTTGGTTATCAATTGCATATTTTCATTCTTCCAGACAAACTTTTAAACTTTTTTCCAAGTTCCAAAAGAATTTTGTGAGAATTTTTATTGAGCTGTGATAAATTTCCAATTAGTTTCAGGGAAAACTGGCAAATTAACAATGCATGTCTTCTAAGCCAAGAAAATGACATGCCTTTTTATTTATGTAATTGTTCTGTCTCGATGGACACTGACTCTTAGCGATAAGAACAAGTTTTTTTTTTTTTTTCCAGAGACATTTTTGTTACTAATCCTGCTGTGAGAAGCAAGTACAACAAAATATAATCACTTCATTTTGGGCCACCAAAGACTCTTAACAGTATAAATCCATGGGTATATTTCTGAATACTGTGTTGTGGTGATTGACACTCCAATCTGTTTTGAACTGACTATATAAGGATGATTAGTTTAAAAAAAAAATTTTAAAAACACTGCTTATCAAATTTAAAGCATCCAGAAACTACCAATGTGTGCAATTTGCCTTTGAAGGATGTCATTTATTGAAAAATTGTGTCATTATTCTTGAGCAGGAAGGAAGGCTATAATGTTCTCTTGGCCGCATATTCATGGCACATCTGAGAATTGTTTGCATAAAAGCACTGGCTAGAAGCCACATCTGCTGGTCTAAAAACCTATTCTAATATTGACAAGACAATAAAGAAGAATGGTACATGCCAAGTTATTTAACAAAGCTTGCTGAGAAGGTCGGCATGCCTGTTTTGCTTTTCCATTGTGTACCCAGTGACTAACACTATGCCTGGCATATTGCTGATGCCTAATGATTTATTAAAGAAATAAATGGAGTTGTCAACAAGGATATATATGTATGCTTTGGGTGGGGGGCATGTGCTAGAATTGAAATCTAGGGTCTTGTGCATGGTAGGCAAGCACTCTGTCACTGAGCATTCATGCTTCCTAAGGTAAAAACTTGAAGAGTGTAATTTGCTGCTAACCTGGCTTTCTACTACCTCCAGCTACCTCCATGGCAGTACCAGCAACTTCTGGACCATTGAGACTGTCGAGGCTTCCTGCCTTTGACTCACCAAATAACCTTCTCCATTGCTGCTTATATAGCTTGGTCAATTCTTTCCAGTCCAACTTCTATTCCAGTGGTGGATGTTCTTAATGACTAGGCTTTTGGTTTCCTTCTACTAGCTTTCTGTTGCTGAAGAGTCTCTATGTTGCATACCCACTCAAATCACAAAATCTTAATAACCACAATGATATTTTGCTGTTGGCATGGGAATTAGAGGCTGCCATGTTATAATTTGAGTTTTGGAACCATCTCTTTAATGACAAATTTTGCTCAGTCTCTTCATGGTGAGTGGCTAGTAATCTAGATCAAGTCAATCCTGGCCAGAATGAGGCAAATCCAGGGCTTAGGCATGCTAGGCAAAATACTCTACTCCTAATTAATTCCTGCAGGAACCACCCCTCTTTTAAGGTATCTTTTACCCACAGTTGCAGATATGGGGAGTTTATGAATAAGAATGTTGTTAAGTCAGAGAGAATGCAGAGCATAAAAGAGTTGCTTGTCTACCCAGGTAATCAAAACAAGGTGAGTCTGCAACTGGTATTAGGAATTGAATAGAAAGCCAAGACATTGGAGATGAAAGAACATTGAATATAGCCAAGATAGCTGCAGCCCCAAACTGAACTTTTAAGTACTCTCATGAATAGATGGCACGGATAGTCTGAACCTCAGTGTCCGAGGATTCAGCAGACATAATGGAGAATGATTGGCTGGAGAGGTAAGCATCAAGTGTTAGAAGGTTATTGAACTTAAGTGAGAATTAGTGAAAGTGTAGGCATCATAGTAGGAACAGAGAAGCCAGGAACAGATTCAAAGCCATTTCAGAAATAGAAGTATTGGGAATTGATGGTCGTATAACTAAAAGTTATGAATTCTGGAGATACTAGTTGAGGCAAGGAAGAAGGTTCAAATAGAAAGAATTCAAATGATAAGAGAATTTGGATTTCAAAGTTTGTAAAAATTTGAAAATTCAGATAGTACAGCAGCCACTTTTAGGGATCATTTAAGAAATTGATGATTTAAAAGGCATTATGGTTAGGTGGAGTGGCCCACATCTGTGTTCACAGACACTTGATATATTGAGGCAGGAGGAATGTAAGTTCAAGGCCAGTCTCAGCAACTTAGCAAGAACCCTATCACAAAACAAACAAACAAATGAAATGAAAAGGACTGAAGACATCGCTCAGTCATAAAGCACCAGTGGGTTCAATCCTCAGTGCCAAACATACATACATACATACATACATGCATCATTATAATTATTGTCCACAACGCCTTTAAGAATGACAACCTTTAGAATTACCTCCACTTTGACAGTCCCAAAAGCAATTTACCCAGGATCACATAGCAACTTGGACACTACTATTTAAAAAAATTAGGGCTTTAATCTCCATGTTAGGATTATCCAGAGAAACAGAACCAATAGCACAATAGCATTTATAGTCAGTCCTCTGTATCCAGAAGTTGCATATTTATAGATTCATCCAAGTAAAATATTTGAAAAAAATTTGTGTCTGTACTGAACATGGACATCCCTTAACCGGGCAGTATGACAACTATTTGCATTGTATGAGGTATCATAAATATTCTAGAGATTTCTTAAACTTCACAGGAAAATATCAGGATACCAGCTATGGCCCCTTCTCCCTCCTGGGAGAAGTCTATGTTACCCCTTTTTAAATAAACCTTGCTTTATTAAAAAAAAAACAACAACAACAACAAAAAAAAAAAAACTTCACAGAAAAATGTGCATAGCTTATCTGCAAATATTATGCCATTTTATAAAAAGGACTTGAACATTTGGGGGTTGAGGCGTGTCCTGGAATCAGTCCTCCATGAACACCAAGGGATGCCTATATGAGATATATATATATATATGAGATTTATTATGGGGGTTGACTGATGTGGTTGTGGAGGCTGAGAAGTCTCACCATATATACCATCCACAAGCCTGAGAACCAGGAAAGCCAGTGGGGTAAGTCCAGTGAATCTGATAGCCTGGGAACCAGGATCCCCGATGGCCCACAACAGCAGGAGAGAGCAAATTCACATTTTTTGTGATTTTTTGTTACATCTCTGCCCTCAAATAATTGGATGGTGCCCACATATATTGCTGAGTGCAACTTTCTTTACTCAACCTCTGATTCAAATGCTAATCCCTTCAGAAACACCCTCATAGATACTCTCAGAAATGTTTCATCAGCCCTTTTGGGCATTCCTTAGCTCAGTCAAGTTGACATAAAACATTTAAAATAAAAATTTTCCATATCCCTATATTGGATTTCATTCATGTTGCAATTTGACTTTCTTGGTTCAAACTCAACACACATTCTCTCTCTCTCTCTCTCTCTCTCTCTCTCTCTCTCTCACACACACACACACACACCTAAATCTCTCTTTTTTTTTTATTGGTTGTTCAAAACATTACAAAGCTCTTGATATATCATATTTCATACATTTGATTCAAGTGGGTTATGAACTCCCATTTTTACCCCGTATACAGATTGCAGAATCACATCGGTTACACATCCACGTTTTTACATATTGCCATACTAGTGACTGTTGTATTCTGCTATCTTTCCTATCCTCTACTATCCCCCCTCCCCTCCCCTCCTATCTTCTCTCTCTACCCCATCTACTGTAATTCATTTCTCTCCCTTGATTTTTTTCCCTTTCCCCTCACTTCCACTTATATGTAATTTTGTATAACAATGAGGGTCTCCTTCCATTTCCATGCAATTTCCCTTCTTTCTCCCTTTCCCTCCCACCTCTCGTCCGGTTTATGTTAATCTTTTTCTCCTGCTCTTCCTCCCTGCTCTGTTTATAGTTGCTCTCCTTATATCAAAGAAGACATTTGGCATTTGTTTTTTAGGGATTGGCTAGCTTCACTTAGCATAATCTGCTCTAATGCCATCCATTTCCCTGCAAATTCCATGATTTTGTCATTTTTTAGTGCTGCACACTCCTAAATCTTAATCCTAAATCTTAAATGTGTTTTCTGGGACCAACTTCCAGATAGCGATAGGTAGATAAATGTATGAATACTGTTGAGATGTTTTTGGAGCTCACCTCACTGTTAGATCTGTTTAAGGAACTCTACAACCATGAGTAAAACCATCAATTCTTCTCTTACTCTCTCCTTTTTCCCTCTCTCCCTCTCTTGCTTGCTTCCTTCCTTCTTTCCTGACCACTTCTTTTCAGCAAACATTTAGGGAGTACTGCTAATATATCAACTCATGCTTGGCTTTGAGAAATTCAAAAAAAGACAGGAGCAAACTCGCATGATACCTCTCAGGGAAAAATCAATGGTTCTTGAGGGGGATTTGAGTCTTGAAGGGTCAGTACTCAGACACCAGGAAGAAAAAATATAAAGGCCTCCCCAGTCCTGGCTGGAAAAGCTGAGCTGGGAGAAGGGAGGGAAGGCATGTGCCTCCTCATGGGACTCCTCAGGGGCAGCAAGGAGGAATAAGAGCACAATAGAGGGTTGTGTAGCACAGAGAGGTGGCCACCCCTCAGCATGGGCCCAGCACATGGGATGGGATCTGTGCATTTAGGAGTCAAGTGACTACCTTTGGCAGGCCAAAAGAGACATGGGCTTTTAGAGGACATATCATCTGAAACCAACTGAAAGAGCTGTCCTGACGTCCAACTTAGTAAGGAATCCGTCTCTCTTTTGGTAGTGGAAAGAGCTAGAACTTTTCATAAAGCTGGGTGCAGGGTAGGGGAGGATTTGTTTTATATATTTTAATCTTTCCTGAGATCGTGGTTACTTTTTTGTTTTTTGTTCTTTTGTGGTCTTGGGGATTGAACCCAGGGTTTCCCACAAGCTAGGCAAGTGATCTATACCTGAGCTGCATCTTAACCCTGGAGGGGGTGAAGGGTGGAGGGTAATGTGAAGATGAGCTAATGAAGTGCTGGGTAGGGAGGTCATGTAGTGAGAGGAAAATAGCACAGTCAGAAAACCTGGATACCAATTTTGGCTCTACCACTTATCAGCTGAGCAATCTTAAATAATCACTATGGGTGCTAGTTTCTCCATTAGTAAAGTCGCCAAGTGATAATAATGATCGGTCCCATTTATAGAATTATGTGAATTACTTTCTAATTTTCTTAACAACTGTATGAAATAATTGTTATTACTATTCCCATAATGTAGCTGAGGAAATTGAGGTTTGGGAGGTTGAATACATTTTCAAAATTTACATATCTAGTAAATGGCTGAGTTGGAATTTGAACCCAAGTCTTTTTGATTTAAAATCCTGCATTTTTAAGCATTTATGCTCATCTGACTCTCTTCCAAGGGTTTGTATTAAGGACTAAATGATATTACATTTTACTAAAATATTGGTAATTAATTTGACTGCCTAATTATTACAATACAATATGAAATTTTATTTAGAGAATACATTGGAATGTGTGTATACACTTATTTTCAAGCCTTTTTCCTTTTTTTAATTTAAAAAGTTTTTTCTTTTTAAAATATATTTTTGTTTAGTTGATCTTGTATAGTTGCTTTCAGAAGGAAGAAAGATCTTTTGAATATTACAAAAATGGTTGGAATAATTTGTATAATCTTGTCAGGGCAGTATTGAGTATGTGTATTTACAAACAGCTGTTCTCTTACTTCAGCAGTGACATGGGAAAGGATTATTTTCCTGGGGACCTGAGTATCCAGGTTCTAATCCAAGGTCTGAGTTCATTGTCCCGTATTTATCTTAGGCCAGTCACCCTCTTTGCGCTGCTATTGCTTCATGTTTGAAACAAGGGGATTAGATGAAATGTCTGGCAAAGTCCCCTGCAGCATTAGTAGTCTGTGATTCTTTGTAACTTTCTAAAGAACATAGTTCTGAAGAATATAATTTTAAATCAATATCTATTGTGAGAATTATAATAAAAATAGTACACGGAATAGCTCTAATTGGTAAGAAAGAGACTAGGAAAAAGAATCTGTGAATTAAAGAAATTTGACTGTTTCTAAGTTCCTTCCAACTTTGAAATCTATGATCTAAATAATTGTACACTGTATTCTTATACTACTTTGTAATATTTCAAAAGACTTTGGTTTGATTTATTCTTTCTGATCTTCTGAAACAACATGAAGTGGTGAGGGAAGTTCTTTTATCCCTGTTCTACAAATGAAGGAACTAAAAGATTAAGTGATTAATCTTGGGTTCACTCAGCTAGCTGCAGACAGTGCTGGGTCAGAAAGGCTTTCTGACCCGCACTCTGTCCTCAATGCTGCGCCTTCCCAGGCTCAATAAATATTAACCGCTAAAGAAGGTCGCCTGGTACAAAACTACATTTTATTCTAGTCTGACAGATGAGTAATCCTCAACGATAAATTCCTTTTCTGAAAAGTCCAAAGTGTTCAGTTAAGTCGTTTTGAGTCATTTAGAGTCAAAAAGGTTAGGACACAATATTTTCAGGTTTGCCCAAATTTTAAATCAGAAAAACTGGAGAACTTGACATGTCTTTTTAGTTTCAAATGTAGAATAATTAATACATTAAATAAATTGTCTTTGATCTAAGATGTATTTCCTAAAAAACATGAGCCTTTGGCGAAATATTGAGGATGGGTAGCAGCTACGAACAAGCAACTCACCTTTTTCAACATTAGTATGTTTCTGGGAAAGATCATTGGACGTGTCTTCACTCTTTAATTATTATTTAAAATTTGTAATTTACACATGTATTTATTACTACTAAGGTTGTTTATTATTATTTTGTTGTTATTTTATAGATATTATATATGCACATGATAAAGAAGATTTATCAGTACAGAAGGGTTAAAAATGAAAATTTTCCATCCCATTCCAGTCCAGGCCCACTCTCCATAAACATATACTTCTGTGACTTCTGATGTTAGATGGTGTAGCAGTTACCATCAGAATTTAAAATAATATGCCTACAGCTCCATTTTTTTAATTAATCAACTTTAAAAAGCATCTACTAACTTCCACCTATAAAAGATAAAGAATTTCTTATGTGTGTACTTCCCCTCAACTTCTCTGTTCCCTTTCATATTCTAATCTGTTTTAATTTTTAAAAAATTTATAAATTATTCTTTATAACTTTAAACAAGTCACCAAAACTTCTATTTCTGGATTTATTTCTCATAGTAGAATCTGTTGATTTCCATCTGCATAAGAGGGTCCACCTCTCGATTTTACATATGTATGCCTGTGTGCATATTTATGTATGTATATTCATGGTTTGTGTGTTCACATTCTGCTGTCATTATAATCACATCCTCTGAGAATTGAAACTGATAATCCATAGATAGAATTCAGCATAATGCTTCACACATATGTCTTCTATAACTGCCAGATGTAATTATTGAATGAGTGGTGTGGATAAACCCCATTTGGAAGAAAATGTACTGTTATTTAATTGGAAATTTGCAGCTCAAATGAGATTCTTCTAGGCTTCAAGGTCAAGTATCCTTTCTTTCTTCCCTTCTTTTCTTCCTTCCCACCTTTCCCTGTCTCCTACTTTTCCTTTTATCCTCCTTTTCTGGATTTCTAGACTTTTTCTGAGATATATTCAAATGGCAATTTCTTGTTTGCTTTCTGAGATTGCTTTTAATTTGTTGAACTATTTCTTTGAAAATTTTTTTTCCATACTGGCAATTGAACTTAGGACCTCACACATTCTAGTCAAGAGCTCTTCCACTGAGCTACACCCCGCCCTTTTATTTTTGTATAAGAACTTTCTGAATTTTTGAAAGTTTAAATATGTCTTTATTTCATCCTCACATTTGACTATTAGTTTGACCAGGCTTAGAATTCCAAGATCCGTTTTTTTCCCTCAAAACTTTGAAGGCATTCTGACAAAAGAATGTAAGATCTGTGAGGGCAAGGTTTCTATCTGTTTGATTCACAGAATATTCTGTTTTTGTATTCCAAAGACCTAAAACAATGTTTAGCACACAACATAAATTTGATATATATTAGTTTAATAAATGAATTGTCTTTTAGTGATTAGAGTTGCTAAAACATAATTGGATGGCAATGTGAATATTGTTCTTTTTTAATCCCCTAGGATTTTCTTTTGGATGACTTTAGATATATACATGTGTGTGTTTATTTTTCCTCTCCCCCTGCTTAGTAAATGGTGGGAATATTCAATTTGGAAGCTCTTTGTCATAGGAAAATTTTAGTTTATTATTTCTGGATTTTTTCCCCCTATTTTGTCCCTTATATCTTCTAAGATCATGTTTTTATAATATTAGAACTAATTTCTATGAGTCTTAATTTTCTCTCATATTTTCTGTCATTTTATTTCCTTTTCTTTGTCTTCCAGGTTACCAAATAGATCTTCAGTTGTGTCTAAACTATTATTTAGCAATTCCTTTGATCTTTTTATTTTTAGTTTCCAAGAACTCTTGTGTTCTCCCATGATTGCTGCTTTTCATGGTAAACTGTAATTATCTTAAGAATGTAGTTAAGTTATAAAGTCCTCTGATGATCCTAATTAGCCCTTATTTTACTGTATTAAATGTTCATTTTCTTAATGAGCTAGTATAAATGTTGGGCATGTCACTGATTTCTGTGTATGTTGATTAGGTTTTTTACAAAATAGTTTTCTTCCTATATTTTGATGATCAAGTTGTTTTGTCTGACGCTCTCACTTTTGTATTTTTTCTCACAAATCCATGTCCACTGTTGTCCATCTCTATCAATGAATTGAAAACTAAATAGACAACTTAATTTAGCATGAGTGGATCCAAGGATTTCCTCTTCAGTTGTTCAGGTCTGTGTCTCCCAGAAGCTTCTTCTGTGAATGGAATGACTGACAAGTGGGTGGGGCTTGTGAACAGAAAGGCTTCCCTGGAGGGTTTCCTGTGGGTAAAAGAAATTCATCTCAAAGAGAGCAGATTAGTGGTTGCTAGAGGGTAGGAAGGATAGGGGAAGGAGTATAGACTGAGGTGGGATAATAATCCTGATTTGTTCATTGTACACTGTTTACAAGAGTGGAATCATCACCCTGTTCCCCATAAATATGTACAGTGAGTATGTGTCAGTTAAAAAGAAAAGGGGAAAAAAAAAAAAAAAAGATCAGGCAAGCAGGCTGGGGAACCCTGAGGTTCCTAAGTAGGAGAGGTAAAGATGCATTTTGAGTTTGTTTTCCTTCTGAGTTTATGGTAGAAATTCAGTTTCTTTAAAGTCTCTTCTTAGGCCACAAGACCTTCACTGGGAACCATCTCTGAACGGATTGCTTGCTTTCTAAAGGGCAGTGCCCTGGCTTTCAGCCTGAGGGCAAAAGTCTCAGCTGCCGAGCTCTGTTTACACAGGTCAAAGGAAAGAGACCCCAGCTGTCCCAAGGCACTGCTGAATCCAGTTTGTAATGAGGCCACTGATGATTGCCCCACAGCTCATCACTGCATTGTAGATGGAGTGTGGAGACTTTCTGGACTCCCTTGGGAGACACACTCTCACTTCTTGTGCTCTGGCCTGCAGCTTCTTTTGTAGTTGTACATCCATCCATCCATGTGCTTTGTATCTTTCAGAAATTTCTCAAAAACTTCTTGTGTGCTGATGTTACTTTTTCTTATTTCCTATTGCTGTTCTTATCTCATTTTCTTTAAAGAATCTTTTGTGTCACTTTGATGGGAGTGTGGGAGGCAGGAGAGGTAAATGCATGTGCTCAATCACCATCTGTGGTGTGTGTGTGTGTGTGTGTGTACGCATATAAATTCATGTGCACACATATTTGAAATGTAAATGCCATAATGCATACCATTAATTGTTTTGGGAGAAGATGGATTCATATAAATTATCAGTAAATCTGTGTTTTGCCCAGTTTATAATTACCATTATAAAGTCATCTCAAGTGGGTACTTAAAAGTATTTTATAGGGCTGGGTGTGGTGGCTCATACCTGTAATCCCAGCTACTTGAAGGAGCTGAGGTCGGAGGATCCCATATTCAAGGCTAGCCTGGGCAATTTAGCCAGGACCTGTCTCAAAATAAAACACAAAAAGGACTGGGAATGTGGTAGAGCACGCTGCATTCAATCCTTAGTACTGCAAAGGAAAAAAAAAAAAAAAGGTTTTATAATTATTTGTACATGAAAAGAAAGATTTGTCACTGTTATAGTGCTTTTCTTGTTCTACATTGGGATTTAGACTTGAACAACACAATTCCAGAGGAAAATATGAAGGCCTACCTGCCAAGGCCTTGTTTTAGGCACTATTTTGTAAGACATGCTGCCCATCACTCACATCTAGATGCAGGTTCTTGCTTGTGCTAAGCACAAACTCTACCACTGAGCTATATCCTAGCTCCTAAGTGTCGCTTAGATGCTTCTCATTCAGATTTCTATGGGTAGACATTCCTTAAAGAAGCATTTTGCTTAAGGCAAAAGCAACCACAAAAATTTTTATTATAAAAAAAAGAAACCAAATTCTGAAATGAATCTCAAGACAAATTGGGTTCAATCACACACAAACTTCGGGCATGTGTTTTAAGCCTCAGTTTATTGAACCTTAGAATGACCATAATAATATGTATTTCATAGGATGGTTCTGAAAATTAATTTAGCACGGTCCCTCGAACATAGTAAGGGTCTCTTTAAGAGATGTTTAAAATTATTATCAATATCCACAAGTAATCAACATCTATATTATAGAATGATTCTAGAATAAGCATCCAATCCTGTCTTGTTAAGACATTGGTAAAACAAAGGGAAGTGTTCCTTTCTTCCTGGTTCCATCTGGATAGTCTTTTGGGGGCACCCTTTTTATAGTAGTGAGATAATACAATACTTACCATGTTAACCATTTTTAGGTGTAAAGTTCAACGACATTACATACATTCACAGTGTTGTGCAACCATCACCACTGTCTATCTCTGTGTCCTTTAAACAATGTCTCCCTGTTTCTTCCTGCCCACAGCCTCTGGCAGCCACCACTCTACTTCCTGTCTTTATGAATTTGCCTACTCTAGATAACTCATATATGTGGAATCATATTGTATTTGTTCTATCGTGACAGTCTTATTTCACTTGGTGTAATGTCTTCAAGATTCTTCTCACATGTGTCAGAATTTTGTTCATTTTTAAGACTGAATAATATTCCATTATATGAATATGCCACATATTGCTTTTCCAGTCATCCGTCCCATGTGTACTTGGTTGCTTCCACCTTTGGCTATTGTGAATATTGTTCTATGAACATGGGTGTAGAAATATCTGTTCAAGTCTCTGTTTTCATCTTTATGGTGCATACCCAGAAGTGAAATTGCTACATCATATAGGACTTATTTTTTCAAGTTTCATTCTTCTCATTTGGTTTTGCATTTTTGTGTTTGGGATTTCTGTGCATTTTTGTGTGAGGGATTTATAAACCCTGTGTTGGTTTGGTTGGAAGGTGTCCCCCAAAAGTTCACCTGTAAGACAATGCAAGAAGGTTCAGAGAAGAAATGATTGGATTGTGAGAGTCTTAATTCAAACAATGAATTAATCCCCTGGCATAAGGATTAACTAAGTGGTAACTGAAGTAGTAGGGTGTGGCTGGAGGAGGTGGGAATTGGGGGTACAGCTTTGGGGTATATATTTTTATCTGGCAAGTGGAGACCTCTCTCTGCTTTCTGATCATCATGTGAGCTGCTTCCCTCTGCCACACTGTTCCTCCATGTTGTTTAGCCTCACCTCGGGCCCCAGGAATGGAGCCTGCTGTCTATGGATTGAGACCTCTGAAACAGTGAGCCTCTAAATAAACTTTTCCTCCTCTACTGTTGTTCTGATCAGGTCCTTTAGTCACAGCAGCAAAAAAGCTGACTAAAATACCATGTGTCTTATTTGTTGTCTTCTCAGTTTTACAGATAAATATGCTGATGCATCTTTTCAGAGGGGAGTCAAATTCTTTTTCTTCAGTCCAGCACACAGCCAACTTGCAATGTACCATGTGACGATCTGGCAGGATCTGTTTACCTGTCCCAAGAGCTTTCTGGGGACAAGAGGACTTTTTTGTGGTCTCTACATAAGATAAGAATACCCTTTTTGCTAGCCACCAGAAGTAGCTCTAAAGAATTTGCCCTCAACTACTCTATGAGTAAAGAAACAGGGAGGGTTTTTACCTCTCCATAAAACCTACTTCTAGTCAACAATTCTACAATGGTTTGAACACCCAAAGAACACTGTCTGGGGAACAAAATATGAGCTGAGAAATTTAGTTCCATGGAGAGATTTGGGTATACCTTCAGAACCCCCTCAAATCATGGAGTAGAGTATCTCACAAAAGAATATTTAAAGAATTTCTGGGTTTGGTGGTGCACACCTGTAATCCCAATGAGGTTGAGGCAAGAGGATCACAAATTCTAGACCAGCCTCAGCAATTCATCTAGGCCAGAAATAAACTCTGTCTCAAAAATAAAAAATAAAATACCCAGAAATATAGCTCAGAGGTAAGATACCACTGGGCTTAATGATATAGTACAAAAAAAAATTAGAAAAATGTTTAGAGCAAGTGGTGGGAAGCATCTTGAATTGTAAACTTTATTTGTGTCTTGGTAAATCTATTTTTGGATTTGAGAGTTATTGAAAAGATCCTTCATCCATCAAACCTCTCCCTCAATAGTCAGTCCTTTTGTGTACCTTCAATTTTTTCCCAGTATTTTCACTCCACAGTTAAGAAATTAAAAGGCATGGTGATGTTGGAAATAAGTGCCAGATAACACCTAAGTCCATTCCATCTTTCCAGGACAAAAGAAGGCTCCAATGGTGAAGATTAGAACTTGAAGATAAGGTGTTCAAAAATACCATGTTCATTGTAGAATGTGGCATATAAAGTGCAAAACAAATTCACCTGTTAATTGTCCTGCCACCCAGCGATAATCAGTGTCAACAATTTGTCTGTTTTATAATCATGCAAATGTATAATTTATTTTCTTGTTTTGTTTTGTTTTTGTATTACCATACCTGGAATATTTCTGGCCATGAATTTTGTAAATGTATACTTTGATATTTTAAGAAAATTTTCCTGATGAAAAGGAAAAATAAGACATCTAAACACAGTTGTTGATGTGATACTAAAGGCTAGTCTGCTAGATATTATAAAACGAAGCACTTGCTGCCACCTAAAGGAAAGGTGCTAGAAACAATGAAATGGCATTTTGAGAAGATTGGTATATTATACTGAGATACAAAGGGTGCTAATTCTATGTTTTGTTTTTCATTTTTTTACTTTATCAAGTTTTTTCTTTCCTTCCTTTAAAATATGCATTTGAATAAATCGGTAATAGGTTCACTAGCATTACATGGCAAAGTAGTACATGATGAAAGAAGGTTCCCTACCTCCTTCGGACATGCTCACCAAGGTTGCCCTTTGTAGACATCACTTACTACAAGCAGTTTCTTATGGATCTTTCCAGATCTGTGCAGACATGAAACTCAATGCTTGTGTGTGTGTGTGTGTGTGTGTGTGTGTGTGTGCGCGCGTGCGCGCGTTCATGTTTTTTTTTGTGGGTGTGTGTGTTTGTATCAATTCATATATTTGTTTTCTCCCCACAAGTGGCAGTGTACTGGTCCCAGGAATCTACACTTTGCTTTTGATTGTTTTCAGTACTGGGAGTAGTTCATGTCAGGAGATCTGGCTGCCTTTTTAAAAATGCTTGCATTTTTATTCCATTTGACCACCATCTGTCTAACCAGTCTCAATTGATACTTTTAAATTATCTCCATTTTTGCTATTTCTTGTTCAATGCTGTGACGACCTTCTTTGTACAGTGATCTTCACACATACACATCAAAAATACACATAGATTATGACCCTAGAAAGGAATTTGGGGGGCTTCTGATTTTTTTTATCCAACTATAATCCTCCTCACATTACTCCAATGCAGTTATATAAAATATTTAGTTAAATCAAGTCTGATATCTATATTGTTGAATCTACCAAATTTTATTTACTACTGAATCAGATAGTATATAATAATAATATCTTCTTTCTTATAGAAACATGTGCTTTTTCTAACATTAATAATTGCTAATCCAGGGTGAGGGGAATAGGTAGGTAATGATCAAAGTGTACGAAATCACAAATAAAAGAATACATTGTTTTAAAAACTTTGAGATATATTGTACAGTGTGATGAATAAAGATAATAATAATGGGCTGGGAATTTCAAAACCAGTAGGAGAATAAATTTCAAATGTTTTTACCATAAAAAACGATCATTATTTGCTAGGCACATCAATGTAATTCCAGCAACTCAGGAGGCTGAGGCAGGAAGATCACAGGTTCAAGATCCTCCTGGGCAATTTGGGGAGATCCTGCTCAAAATATAAAATAAAAAGGGCTGGAGATATAGTTCAGTGGTTCAATCCCAGGTATTGGGATAGGGAGGATTTGGAGGGAAACAAAGAAATGATAAGCATTTGAGGTGACAGTTAATTGTTTGATTTAATTATTCCACATTATATTCCTAGAACATAATATCATTTTTATCCCAGAAATATACACAACTATAATTTATCAATTTACAATTATAAAATTAAAAAATAAAATAATTGCTAATTCCCATTACCATTGGCCAATTTCTTAGTTTTTTCCTACACACAATCACTATATTTTCCCCAAGAAATCTAACAATTTTGGTAAACTCTTAGTTTTCCCTCAAATTCTCCAATACATTAATTTTCAGCTCAATTATCACATTTGGGTTGCAAGATAATATCTCTCAGAATTTTGAGTGTTATTCTATTTAGAATTCTGTATTGCTATCGAAAAATCTGATGCCAGTAAGACTGCTGATCCTCAGGCACAATGTGACCTGTTTTTTCATTTTGGAAGCTTTTAGTTACTTGTTTTTATTCCCACTGTTTGGAAATTTTAAGATGATGTACTTTGCAGTATCTGGCAGAGACCGCTGTTAGACCATCAGAAGGCACACCTCTTCCAAAATGAGGAATGGTTGCCAGGAAGCCTGTGCTGGTCCTGCATGGCTTTTCTCAGGCCCCTTGCATCCAGGAAAGATGTGAACCGAGTGACTTATATAGGCTCAGGCAGGGGTGGTGGGGCTGAGGGCACATGTCTGGGGACAGGGTTAGGAACACCCTTAGCTCATGTCAGATCAGTACCAGAGAAGGAGCCAGACACAGGGGACCAAGGCCCATGTTTATACTTCCACTCCATCCCCAGGTTCAGCCCCAGGACTCGCTCTTCCCCTGCTTGGTGCCCCTGTACCTGTTTCTGGGGTGAAGTGACTCAGGTCCTCTCCATATCCCCTACTCCAGGATCACAGATTGTAATAGTCTCTGATAAGTAAGTTTCTCCTCCAATTTCCATCTTCCAAATATTTATCAAAATCCTTTTCTGCTACTCTCTTTATTCTTATGAATCATACCATTCTCTTGCCTTTAACTGTTACTCTGGTGGAGCTTAGGTAAATCCAGAAGTACATCAGTTTACTAGGGCTGTTGAGAAAATCAGCACAAAATTAGTGACGGAAAGTGACAAATTTATTCTCTCAGAGTTCTGGAAGCCAGAAGTCCAAAATTAGTTTCACTAGTCCCAAATCAAGATGTTGGCAGGGCCACATTCCCTCTGAGGCTTTGGCCTCTTCCACTTCTGGTGGCTGATGGCATTCCTTGGTTTGTGGCTGCATCACTCTAGCTTCTGCCTCCATGGTCACCGTGCTTCCTGCTGTCCTGTCTGGGTAAAACCTCTCTGCCTCCCGCCCTATAGGCTACTTGTGACTGTACTTAGAGCCACTCAGATTATCCAGAGTAATATCTTCATCTCAAGATCCTTAATTTGGCCACATATTCAAAGTCTACCATATAGGATAACATCCACAGGTTCTGGGGATTAGGATGTATACACATCTTTGGGAGCCATATTTTGTTTACCACAGGAAAGGAAAAGAAAAGCATTTGTGCCGGGTTTCTGTTCTCTCAACTAATAAGGCTCAGGGGTCACTCCAGTTGAACTGGGCTAACTGGGCTTCGCAAAATAACCACACAAGAGACACAAATACCTTTTTCTTTGGGGTTGCTGTGACGGCTCCTCTGACCTTAAGGGTCCGCAGGAAGAGAGAGAGCAAGAGCATGTGCTGACCCCTTTTATTGAGGAGAAGCTATTCAAATGAGGCAAGGGGTCAGGTTTCAGGGGGCTGAGTCTATCTTCATGATGTCCACTGTCAGCAGGATGATTGACACCTGGGTAGGCCACACCCAAGGGCACAGTAAGAGAAGGGGACACACACAAGGCACTTCCATGGAAGATTCTATCCTAAACAGGGCAAGGGGTTATATTACAATGGAACAGGTGAGCTTAGCTCCACCCATGGGGCTGTAGCAAGACACACCCATGCACGAGACACTGACCCTCAAACCCAAGAAGGGTGGGGAAAGCTCTGCCACATTTCTGTGACTGAGCGCCTCAGCACCCAGCGGGGAGTGTAACCCAGCCATATGAAAGGTTGGTCTCCCACACATTTGGTTAGTTTAACATAGTACATGGGCATCCTTTCCCTGTTTTCTTCTAGTACCTTTAGATTTCTTTATATGCATTTAAATCTTTGAACCAGCTAGAATTTATTTTGGAATGAAGCTTCCCTCTTTTCCTAAATACCAATTATTAAACATTTGGCTTTCCCCCATCTAGATGAAATAAAGGTGACTAACTCTTAAAAGAAAATACATTTATTTTCTTATATCCAGTACAAAATTTATTTTTAAAAATAAGTAAAATATGTATATAATTTTGAGAGATTGCCTTTGCTCACTTGGGTTCTGGAGAGTGAGAAGCTGGCCTGCATGTGCAGGGAGAAGGAAAGCCCCTTCTGCAGTGTCACTCCTCCTCTGATGAGAAGGGGGAGCCCCAGGCACCAGGCTGGCATTTTAGAGTACTTCACATTACTCCTACAGACAAATAGCAGTGGGAGGACTGTGTGGGCTAGGGAATGATACCCTTGCACTCTTTCTGGCCCTCCCTGGCCTTAGGAGGAGTGACAGACGTCAAGGCCTGTCACTGCAATGCATGCAGTGGGTGGTAAGAAGACAAAGCAAGCGTCCTTAATCACACTTCCCAGGGTCCACAGGCCTGACGACTCCTCAAACTGAACCTGAAAGAATGCAAAATGTTCAAGTTTCCCCCTGTTTCTGGCATAGGCAAAGCAATAGCCAATTGTTTTCATGGGAGTTTCTATGCAGACTGTGAATAAGGGTTTTCCCATCCCAGCCTTCTTTCCTCTGATTTAAGGACAATTTAGAACAGGCCAGGGTAATTGTTCTTTAAGCACTGTAATTTAGTTCCTTTCTGGACCTCTTGTGTGTGAGTCACTTATGTAGCAGTGCAAAGAGATGCAAATAGAACATTTCTGAAAACTTGAGATTTCAAGCTGGATCTTTTATTTCTATTCTTTTATTGGTTTTGGCCTTCTCTTTGGTGTTTTTCTCTTTTTAATATGAGGTCTTGATATGTTGTCAGGCTGGCCTCAAACTCTTGGGCTTAAGCAATCCTTCTACCTCCCAACTAGCTCAGATTACAGGCACATGTAACCTTTAATATTAATTGTAACATTTATATTATTAAAAGAATGACAGAGCAAGGCATGGTGGCACATCTGTGATACCAGTGATTCAGGAGGCTGAGGAAGGAGGATCACAATTTCAAGGCCAGCCTCAACAATTTACCAAGACTGTTTCTCAAAGTAAATATAAAAGAGTTGGGGATGCAGCTTAGTGGTAGAGGACCCTGGGTTTAATCCTCAGTAATGCAAAGGAAACAAAAACAAACAACAAAAACAGAATGAAATAATTTTAATCACATTTTTATTTTTGGTCCCAAGCTGCTTCTCAATTTCACAACACTCCATTTCTTTTATGTACGGATCACTGTTGTTTGGCTTTCCTCTCCAATCCTGGCTTTGCTTCCCCACCTCCTGCTCACATATACATACATCTCTGATACGGGTCTCTTGTTAGGAGTGCTTTGGATGCTTATGGGTTCTATTCTGTTACTTTTCTAGTATCCTTCTTTGACTCTCTTATGCTTGTCCAACGCCAATTCTTCCTTCTTGTGCTGGTATAATAACTTGGTTCTCATTCTTTGTTTTGAGTGTACCAAAGATAGAAGTGAGGAGACCATGAGTGAAAAGGAATCTGTGGACAAAGTAAGAAGAAAAGGGAAGGAGGGGGTGCTGGGGTTGTGGCTCGGTGGCAGAGCGCTTGCATAGCACTCGTGAAGCACAGGGTTCAATCCCCAGCACCACATAAAAATGAATAAAATAAAGGTATTGTGTCCATTTACAACTAAAAAATTTTTTTTTTAAAAAAAGGGAGATATGAAGAGGAAAGGTAGTGGCTCTTAAAGAAAGATCTTTTAAGATTTGAACCTAGTGTTAAAAAGCACATTTGATTCTGAATTATATGGAATCATTAACAAATACATCAACAAATGACATAGTATTAACAACAGCTAGGGTTAAAGCCACTTTTATTGCATCTCTTCTTTTTTTCCTTGGCTTCCTTGCAAAAACTTTAGGATAATGCACTGTTGTTCAGTTCATGAAATTTTATGTTTCCAAAAGTTGCTAAGGTGAAAAGAGGGGATTTAGAATCAGAAAGACCTGGTTTTAAATCTTGATGAGGCTATGTGACCTTGGACAAATTATTTAACCCCCATAAGATTTATTTTTTCCACATTAAATGTTTGTCTGGTGAGAGGTAAATGAGAAAATGTACATATAAATCTTACTATCATGTATCATGCAGGCAGCACTTGATATCAGGGATGTCTGAAGAAAGAGAATGAGCCTGCTGCACCAAGCACTATTTAAGGCAGAGGAAATTGGGTCACTGACTTAGAGATTAGGTTCTGCTTGCTGTCCGAGGCCAGCAGTACAAGGTTCCACCTTATCTTCTTAAGACCTTGTCCTTCTGTAGTCCTGGCACAGGGAACAGGCAACTTCCTTATTCAACTTGAATTCAATCATCAATCATACTCCTCTCCTCGAACACATTACACTCTTTTGTCCATCTCATGGAACCAGGCCCCAACCCTGGTTAAACCCAGCTCTCCAGTCTGCTCTACTTCTCTATCCAAGGACCACAGTAGAAGAATAGCCTATGACTTTGTTCTGAATGTTGGTATTCTCTGCCCCAGTTTTTATGTTGAAAATTAGTTCCTTCTGTATCAGTAGTGAGATGTGGGGTCTTTTGGGGAAATGATTAAGTCATGGAGGTTCTTTCCTCAGAAATAGAATTAATTCCTTTATAAAAGATCTCAAATAAAGCATGTTTTCCCCACTTCTGTCGTTAGGCTATATGAGGATGCAGCAAGAGGCACCATCTAGGGTTTGGGGTGTAGCACAGTAGTATAGTGCTTTTCTGGCACACAGCACATGTACCAGGCCCTGGGTTTGATCCCCAGCACTGGGGGAGAAAAAAAAGAAAGAAAAAAAGATGACATCTAGGAGGGTATATCAAATTGCTGCTACCTTGATCTTAGACTCTCCAACCTCCAGAACTGAAAGCAATATATTTCTATGTAAATTACCCAGTCTAAGGTATTTTACTATGATAGCCTGAAAGGGCTAAGACAATGAGTCCCATTTTAAAGTCACAGAGATCCTTATGCTGCTTAGCCATCTCAGGAGCTTCCCTAGTCTTTTTCATCCCTCTCTCTGGATTCGAGGGTGCTCTCCAGAGTTCATGACCCTAGCTTTTCCTCCCCTGGCAACCCAAGCCTCAGCTCCCCTTTCTGCCACACTCTATCCACCTACAGTATGATCAACCCACCTTTTCAAACAAAGGGGACAGGTGACTCTTAGTGGCTGACAGAAGCTTAAAACAAAGGGGTAGGGGTACTTAAGACATGACCTTTGTGGTGCAGGGGACTGAACCCAGGGCTTTGTGTATTCGAGGAGGCAAGCACTCTACCAACCAAACTATATCCCAGCCCAAGACATGAGCATTTTTTATTAGTTGAAGGGCAATCATCAATTTCTGTCTCTGAGATTCCCTCTGATGATGATTATAAGAAAATATTTTTAAAGTGGTAGGGTAATAGGATTTTCCATGAATGATAATCCCACTTATTTAATTCAATCCATTTTATTAGCATCACAACAATCAAATTTTGCAGAAATTTCAATTACTTCATGTATCTGATTATTAGTCACAGCTATTTAAGGAATTATAGGCCTTTTAAATATTTTTTTTCTTTCCCTCAAGTATACACTTGTTCACCATAAAACCATGTCTTCCAGCTTTAATCTTAAAATAATTAATTATTAATCTTTTATTTCTAATAGAGTATCACAAATCTACTCTCAACCCACCTTATTTCTTAAGGTTCAAAATTTTGCACATTTGCCAAAGCAAATTCTTTGGGTTCAGATTAAAATCAGATTTGTTGTTCTTTCTATTGCATGTTGCTTTACACTGCTGTTTACTTTATTGGTTCATTTCAGGCTCATTCTCCTCCCCTGATTCCAACCAACTGGGGAAAATTCTGGCAGGCTGCCTAATGGAGTTTTCTGGTTTGGAAGCCACAGTGGATTTACAGTTTGAATTCCCCTTTGTGCATTTTTGCTATCTGCTAGGGTCTATTTTCTTTCTACTCTTGCGCCACCTAGTGGACAAAATGACCAGTACTGCTGTATTTCTTCATTATGGCTTTTGTTTGCAATCTTCAAATTGGGTAATATATCTTCTAATATATTTTCCTTTAAAATTTTTGCCTTGGTCTTCAAGATACTATAATAAAATGCCACAAGTTAGACAGCATATAACAACAGAATTATTTTTTTCACAGTTCTTCAGGCTGGGAAGTCCAAGATCAAGATGCCAAGAGATTCTGTGCCTGGTGAGGGCAAGCTTTCTCATAGATGGCACCTTCTAGCTCTATTCTCACATAGCAGAAGGGGCAAAGGAGCCCCTTTAAGGGTCTCTTCTATAAGAGCACCAATTTAATTCACAGAGTTCTGCCCTCAAGATCTCAAGACCTCTCAGAGACACTTCCAATATTATCAACTTTGGGTAGGATTTCAATATATGAGTGGGGGTTGGGGAAGATAGGACACATTCAATTTATGGCATGTATACTTAACTTGCCTCTTTGAAACGTTATGCTCTGTTCTTGTATACAAAGAGTTTAAATGGCTTTTTTCCTCTATATAAATCTTTTAATAACTGTTGTTTTTGTTAGTTATTTATTTTTTAATTAGGTCATTATAGTTATACATAGTAGCTGGGCTCATCCTGACAAAATCATATACGCATAGAATCTGAACCACTTCATTTCAGTCCCCTCCCTCCCCTGCTTCACTCCACTAATCCTCCCTGCGCTCATCCATTTATTCATCCTTGATTGGTGCTTCCCACACACACCTATAGGTGAAGTTCCCTGTGGTATATTTATATGAGCACATAGTGTGACTTTGTTAACTTTATTCTGCATTTCCTCCCCTTTCCCATCCCTCTTCCCTCCCTCTCAGCCTCCTTCTATTTCACTCATTTTCCCTGTGTCTTTATAATATCTGATCCCTTTCCCTTGCTTTTCCTTATTTTGCTCTAGCTTCTACATGTGCCAGACTCTTGATTTTCTCAGTCTGGCTTATTTAACTTAGCCCAATGTTTTCCATTACACGGCTTTTTATCATCCTCCTGGACACAACTTCTTTCTTGGAAGAAAGTTCCAGTGTCCCTTAATAGTAATTATGTGGGCTAGCAAGGACTAGCTTTCCATTCATGTCACTGATCCTCAGTTGCTGTCTTGGATGTACAAAAACTGCTTTTCTGAAAGACCTTCCATTGATAATTTTTACTTTTAATAGGATCACAGAAATGGAGCTGGGTTTTGGATTCTAAGTAAACTCAACACAAAACAAACAAAAAGTGATGAAGTGAAGCCTGTGGCTATGCAGGGGGAAAGCATTGCAGGCAAAAGGAAGGCAGTGAAAAAGCCTGGGGTAGAAGGCCTGCGCAGCTAGGAGCAGTGAGGACCAGGGAATAAGATGAAAGGCAGGAGGGAGCTCATCATGCGGGGCCCTGTTAGTCTTTAAGAACTTACCTCTGCATTGTGTTAGATGGGAATCCACTGAGCACCTTAAGCAGAGGAGGGACATGATCTGACACCTGTGTGGACATCTGCAGGATGAAATTCCCAGGAGTGGTAAGTAAATGTGTAATTTTTAAAAATATCATATCACCCTCAACAGAATTTGGACCATTTTGCACCCTGACCAGGAATATATCAGAGTGTCTGCTTCCTCATAACTTCACCAAACACAATGCATTGTCAAATGCTGTATTTTTAAATAACCTAATAATAAGTTTATTGTGGCTGTTGAGAAGAAATTATACTAGGAGTGGAGAGAGGAAAATAAAAGCCTATTGCAATCATCCAGGCAAAAGTGAATAGCGACTTAGAGGGTGAGAGCAGATGGAGGGTAAGAAGTGGTCTGATTTTAATATAGCCTGAGGAGAGAACTGACAGGACTTGCTGATGGATTGATTGGGTTTGGAATAAGAAATAAAGAGAGCTCTCAAGCATGACTTCTAGGTTTTCAACCTAAGAAAGCCAGACAACTGGGGCTGAGGGTGTTGCTCAGTGGTAGCCCATGTGCATGTGTGGGACCCTGGTTTCATTCTCTAGCACCAACCAACAAACAAAACAACAGGAACAACAACACAGAACTTAAGAGAATGGAGGCAGGAGTTGAAATGGAGATGATTATGAGAGAAGAAAGGTCTCTATTTTTTGAGGAGATCAGTCATTCCATTTTCACATATTAATTTGAGATGCCTATTAGAAATCCAAATGGAGATGTTGAATGGACAGCTGGAAAATCATATTTGGAATTTAGGGTAGAGGCCTGAGCTAGAGATATAAATTTATGTTTCAGCAACACATAGGTAAATAGAAGGTATATAGACATGATTTTTAAAATCAAGAGTCTGCATGAGATTCCCCCAACAGAAATAGGGAAAAATAGAAAATTGAGGATTGATCTCTGAGACATTTCAACATGGAGGGCTGGGGACATGAAGATAAACCAGCAAAGGAGACAGAGAAGGAGCAACGACCAAGACTGCAGTGGAACTAGGAATGTGCTCATGAAGAAAGCGTGGCATTTGTAAGCGACATGAAGTGAGACAAGGACCAGAACCTGACCATGACATTTGCTCTGCAGATGTCAACAATGACCATGACTGGAGCAACTTCAGAGAAGTGATGATGACAAAGTCCAAATGGAAGACAGAGGATATATCACTCCTCTGAGTTTCTCTGTAAACAGGGATAGAAAATAGAGCAGTAGCTGGAGGGTGATATGGCATTAAGAAAATGTATTTTTAAAATCAGCTTCATTGAGGCATAATTTGCATACAATAAAATGCTCATGGTTTAAGCATACTCTTCTACCAGTTCTAACAAATGTGTACATGCTAGTCACCATCACTACAATCTCTGTGCAGGACATTGTCATCATACCAAGAAGTTCCCTCCTGTGTTTTGCTGTCTGTATTCTCTCACCCTCAACTCTAGGCAACCACAGATAATATTTAATTTTTGCTGGCTCTAGATTTAATATGATAGAACCATGCAATATGACAAAGTAAAAAGCAATTGAGTTGTCTTTCCAATATTTTGCTATTACAGAAAAAGATACATCCTTAGAGCTGGAGGACTGTCCTAGGCAAGTAGCACTGTGCAGACAGCATTTTTTGTTGTTGTTACATAACACCTATGTGGATATTCACAGGATGAATTCTCAGAAGTGGAACTCCTGGGTTAAAGGGTAAGTGAATTTGTAACTTTAAAAAATATTCTCATGTTGCCCTCAACAGAAGTTGGACCATTTATTAAAATAATGGAAATAAAGGGAAGGGAGAGGTGGGAATAGAAAAGACAGTGGAACATATCAGATGTAAATTTCCTATATTCATATATGATGATATGACCAGTGTAACTCCACATCATATACAACCACAAGAATATGAAGTTATACTCCAAGTATGTATAATATGTAAAAATACACTCTAGGGATGGGGATGTGGCTCAAGCGGTAACGCACTCGCCTGGCATGCGCGGAGCGCTGGGTTTAATCCTCAGCACCACATAAAAATAAAAATAAAATAAAGATATTGTGTCCACCGAAAACTGAAAAATAAATATTAAAAAAATTCTCTCTCTCTCTAAAAAAATACACTCTACTGTCATGTATGTCTAAAAAGAACAAATAAAAAAGTAAAAATAAAAGAGTATTGTTTTAAAAAGAAGTTGGATTGTTTTGCATATTGACTAGAAATGTATCAGAGTGTCTATTTCCTCACAGTTTCACCAACACAAGGCTTTGTCAAATGCTGAACTTTTTAATAACTTAATAGGCCAAATGTATGCAGAGTGACTTTAATTTACATGAAGAAGGTTCTGAAAAAGAATTGGGAAATTTGAAATGCCCATCAAAATTTAGGGTAAGCTTTGGGGAAGCTGCTCAGTGGTACAGCACTTCCCTAGTCTGAGTGAGGCTGTGGGTTCAATCTCCAGTACTAGAAAAAAAGAAAAAAAAAAAAAAAAAACAAATCAGTTTTGATAGAAATGCTTTCTTTAGAGCATCTTCAAAGTCTGAAGTTCTGCAGTTAGCTAATATTTAGAAACTCTCATCAGTAACAAAGGACATTAGAACAGAATAAACTATTTTTTCCAAAAGCCAAAGCTTTTTATCAGCCAAGTTCAAGGAAACTTGGCAACTGTTCTCTAGTTGCTTAATCTTAAACCAGAGGGATCAATACGGCATTCCTGAGGACTGTCCTTGACTATCTCACAGCAATCCTTAACTGAATTTTCTTTATTGTTGGGCTCTTATCTGGCTTGCATTTTAATAACTCCAAACCAATAAGTCATATTAATCAAGTCTAAAGGATATATATATATATATATATATATATATATATATAGAGAGAGAGAGAGAGAGAGAGAGAGAGAGATTTCTTAGAGTAAAATGGCAGAAACAAGATCACAAACATAAATACCCTCTCTCTTTTTTCATAAATATACATCAGCAGAAGTATTTAAGACTCAAAGGATTGGAAATAGAAAAGGAAAAGTGTAGATTCTATTCCATTGTCCTCTCAACTCTAAAGGTGAGTAAATCTATTTTTTTTGGTAGAATGCTATATAAAATAGTATTATGTCTGCTGTTTGCATGTTAATAAAACTACTATATCAAAAGCTATTTAATATTATTTCTTTTAGTAGCACCAAAATTCATTTAAATATATACTATGCATCAGTTTATTCAACAGCAAAATGGTAATGATGCAGATATCCACTTTATAAGGGTTTTGTGAAAAATTAAATAAATCAAAACTTTTAAAGCACCTTGAAGAATGCTTGGCTCAGAGTAAGCACTCAATAAGCGTTACCTATCATTGTACATTTCTTTTGTGAGTAAGAAGTTTCTTATGACCATAGAATCTTTTTTTTAAAAAAAAACATATTTTTAAAGTCATAGTTGGACACAATAGCTTTGTTTTATTTTTATGTGGTGCTGAGGATTGAACCTAGTGCCTCGCACATGCTAGGTCAGCTCTCTACCAATGAGCCAAAACCCCAGCCCATGATCATAGAATCTTTAGTCATGGAACCCATGTAATTCATGGTAGGTACAATACCTCATTTCTCCAAATTGAGGAAAGTCTTGAAACCTAAACTAATGCAGTGGTCAAAACAGTTCAGAAAGTTAAGATGATAGTAAGAATTCATTAATGGTTAGGGTTAATGCAGAACTTGTTCGATATTTAAACCTGGGTGTAGGAGGTGAAGTAGTGTTTCAAGGGGAAGATGACCAGTGTCTCATTGGAGGGTTCTTTTGCCCAGAGGAATCCAAGCCACTCTAAATAGCCACTCTAAATCTTAATATCACAAATAATGAAGCCACCCAAAATCTTAGTATCTCAAATAATTACAAAATAATAAAACACAAACAAAAGCAAAGTCCCCAATAGATCTAGTCCACATGGGTTCCTGAACTAGACAAACACAAAATGTGGTTTATTTAAGGGGGTACATCAAAGGCAGGGGTAAGGTTTCAAGGGTGGAGTCATGGTTCATGGTGTCTTGTGGTCAGCAGATTGATTGACATCTTGGCAGGTCACAACCATCTCAGGTGCTATGTGGGATCTTAGGCAGAGCTTGAGTGGGAGGTTCACCTGCATCAGATGATCAATTCCTGAGGGGGTGCTACAGGGAGTTCTCAATGCCAGACCTATGCCCTCAGGAGGCTACTGTGTGCAAAAGTCCACACACAGCCCACAGACAGCTCATGACAGTAATGGTCCTTCACAAATGTCTGCCCTAACCCTTGGAACTTGTGGATATGCTTCCTTACATGGCAAAAGGGATTTTTCAGATAATAATTAGGGATAGGGACCTTGAGATGGGAGATTATCCTGGATTATCAGGATGGGCCCAAACTAATCACTTTAATCTTTAAAAGCAGAGAAGCTTTCCTGCTGAAGTCAGAGAGAGAAGATGACGGAAGAAGGTTCAGAAAGATGCCAGATAAGGAGTCCACCAGCTATTGTTGACTTTGAAGATGACAGAAGTGAACCAAGGAATGCAGGCAGCCTCCAGAGGCTAGAAAAGGCAGGAAAACAAATTCTATCCTAGAGCTCTGGAAAAGAGTGAGTCACTGCTGAAACCTTGACTTTAGCCCTGAGTCCTATCTCTGATTTCTGACATACAGAACCAGAAAAGAGTGAAATTTCCAGCAACAATAGAGAATGAATATACTACGGTAGCAATCTTTTATAAGGACACGGAACTTAAATGTTTTTGTACATGTTTTTTTCCAAAAAATCATTAAAAAGAAACACGTGAAGGTTGAATAAAGAGCATCACATACTGTATATTCCTCAAGAGCAAGACAAGAGGGCAAGCAGGGAGATCAATACAACCAATACGGCAATATATTTAAATACCAGCTGTGTCTTTAAGTGTAAAAAACTTGCTCATCAAAATCTTCAGCAATATTTAAAAATCACCTTGGGATGGAATGGTAATTTCTTGGAATGAAATTTATTTAAGTCTACTTACATGCTTTTTTTTAAAAAAAAAAATCAGGGGCTGGGGTTGTGGCTCAGCAGTAGAGTGCTTGCCTAGCATGTGCGAGGCCCTGAGTTTGATCTTCAATGCCACATAAAAATAAATAAATAAAATAAATATATTGTGTACAACTAACAAATAAATATAAAAAAAATCAGATGAGGAGCTGGGGATGTAGTTTAGCAGTAGAGACCATGTGCAAGGCCCTGGGTTTGATTCCTAGCACTAAATAATGAATAAATGAATGAGTGAATGAATGAATGAATGAATGAATAAAATAAAAAACCTTGAATAAAGAAAATTCAGGTAATACTTTCCGACCTTATTCCTAAGTTATGTGGATGGTATAGAATCTTCATTTATTATTGAATATGGCATTGGAAAAACACATACAATAATACTAATAGCATAATCTTATCTTTTGTTATGGCCCAGTCTTGGGACTGAGAAGACCTAGGTTTGTATTTTGAATCAACTACTTACTAGCAGTATGGCTTCTAAGAGAGTCACTAGCACAGTAACAAGTTTTCTCATCTATATAATAAGAGGGCAGAAATTGTTTTATTCACTGCTATGTCTCCAGCACTAGCATAGTTATTTACACACTTCTGATGTCAATATGTATTTACTCATGTAAAGCATAATTACCATACAGAGTTGCTGAAAATAAATGGGATAAATTCCTTTAAAAGACATTATTAAATGTCTTCCCTGAGCAGGGCCCTGTGCTAGGTCCTGGAGATATGAAGATGAATAACATAGCACCCCTACTCTTTGGGAGTTTCAGTCTAGAGAAGTAACAGAGATTATGTGTGAAGAAAAAGTGCCATGAAGCTCATAGTAGATGCTCAATAAACATTGTTTTTAAAATAGCATTTTGCACTTTAGAAAGCATTTTTTCATAAACATTATCCCATTCAAAACAATGGATACAATGCATTTTATGAGAATAAACAAAGGTCTTGGGTGTTCAAAAGAAGATGAGATGATTTGTTGGTATGAATAGGCATAGCTTAACTCGAAAGATGGAATTAGAGAAAAATTCTATGGTTTGAATGTTTGGGTTCCCTCTAAAATCCACATTTAAATGTGATCTCTAATACTACAGTAATAAGAGGTGGAGTTAACAGGATGCATTAAGTCACAAGGGGTCCACCCTCATGGAACAAACTAACACTTTTATAAAGGACTAGACAGAACTAATTAGGTACTTTTGCTTTTACCCTTTGTGTATGTGAGTACACAGTAACGAAGTGCCATATTGGAAGCAAAGACTGGATCCTAACCAGATACTAAACCTGCTGGCATCTTGGTTTTGGACTTCCCAGTCTCTGGAACTGTGAAAAAAATAAATTTCTGTTCTTTATAAAGTAATTTACAACTAACACATAAAAATATAACTATACTTCATATAATGAGGTACCATGTTTAGACATATGTATAAATTGTGTAATGTTAAATCAGGTCTAATTTGCTATTGCATAGTAAGGTGATTATAGATAATAATGTGTACTGTACATTTAAAAAAGCTAGAGGGATTTTTAAAGTTTTCACCATAAAGAAATGATAAATAGGGCTGGGGTTGTAGTTCAGTGGTAGAGTGCTTGCCTAGCATGTGTGAAACACTCGGTTTAATTCCTAGCATCACATACAAAAAATTAAATAAAGGTCCACCAACAACTAAAAAATATTAAAAAAAAGAAATGATAAATATTTAAGGAGACAGATATATTTAACTTGATTTAATATACTGCTTATAAATTACCTGTAGAACATCAAAATATGAATGGATTTGTGTGTTAGACCTTACATAAACAACTTAAAGGATGAAAGATTTATTCTGGCTCATGGTTGCAGTCCATGGCCGGCAGGCTTTAATTACTTTGGGCCTAAATCAGGCAGAACATCATGGTGGAAGGTCAAGGTGGAGGAGAGCTGCTCACCCCCTGATAGCCAGAAAGGGTTTTAATCCATTGCTGAGGTCAACGACCTCATGAGCCAATCTCCTCCTCAAATCTCCACCTCTAAACATTGCTGCATTTTGAACTAAGACTTCAACACATGAGCCTTTGGGAGACCTTCCAGAACCCAAACCGTAACAATTTAACAGGAGTAAAAGATAGAGTGGGGGTGGGAGTTTATAGA
The DNA here is from genome assembly GCF_048772815.1 of Callospermophilus lateralis. Taxonomy (NCBI): domain Eukaryota; kingdom Metazoa; phylum Chordata; class Mammalia; order Rodentia; family Sciuridae; genus Callospermophilus; species Callospermophilus lateralis. The sequence goes on along the minus strand of NC_135306.1, from coordinate 117,264,812 downwards.
TAAGAAAATATAAAAGTAAAAAGATAAGTAAAAGCACATCTGTAGTAATTCCATATTGCTTTATCTGTGTTCCTGAACCTTATGCTCAGCAATATCCCTGGAATTCTGCTTAATATTTGTAATTTCAATCTTTGGAAAACCTTCACCCTACCTTTGAAAATTTGGAGAACATTTTTCCCTCTTTAATTTCAATGCACATACCTAATGAATCCAGTTGTTTACTAGTGAAACACATGACACCATTTATTCACGAAAACTTACTGAACCTTAATATGCTCAAGACCTTAATATGCACTGTGTATTGGAATCACAGAGGCCACTAAGCTAACTAACTATTGTGTATACAAAGAAATGCCCTTGAAAGCAGAACACTGTGCCATGACCAAGCCAAAGCTGGATTTGCTATAGTAAGGCTGAGAGGAGAAGGAACATGCAAATTTTCTTCTAATTTTCTACAATTAAATCATCTGACCTTGGAGATTTGATCTTTATAAATAAAAGTCGACTGTTATTTTAGAACCTCTTTTTGGATTACTTGCTAAGGTTTGTTGTGCCCTTTCTAATGCACCTACTTTTTTCTTGATCTGAAGACTGAGGCAATTAAAGGCGTCCAATGACTCTTCTCTCTGCTATCAGGTCCAATATGTTCTTTATATCGCCTGGAAAGATTCTTATTCAGCTTGATGTAGGACAGAAGAGGCTGGACAACCCGGGAATTTTTAGGAAGCAGGTTTATTGAGGGGCTATCACCTAAAAAATTCTCTGGACCTCGAGTCTGAAAATTCTTTGAACTTTATACCCAGTGGGAGGAGGGGTTTTAAAGTTTTCATGCAAGTGCTTTTTAATTTTATTTTATTTTTTAGATTAGTCAGGGGTCTTACAGGTTTTATTACAAAAGCAGAAGTAACATCATCAAGCCTGCAACCAAACTTAGCTTTTGCAAGATTCAGCAACTTAATCCTCACAAATAGAAGTCCTATCCCACATTGAGTTTTTTGAAGAAATTTTTGCTTATTTTCTATTCTAAAGCTTTCTGACAAGAAAAGGAACTTATATGTTACAAATACGGTGGAGATTTCTGCTTAATTATGGTAAATGTCTCTGGATGTGGGGGTTTCTGGTCTGCTTCAAGCTATTTTGTTCTGAATATTCTTTAAAATGTCTTTTATCGTGTTTTAGCATATTTGCAATAGCCACTTTTGGCCTTGTGGATATCGCCTGCTGTAAGAGTACTATTTCAGCTGGAAAGATCTATTGCTCGTGGTTTGTGACGCACCGTGCACTGTGCGTGTTAGTTCGTCTAACCCTCAGAACCGCCGTGAAGCAAGAATTATCTTATCCATGAAGTAGGGAAAAAACTCTGATCCTGGAAAAGAGTAATTTATCCAAGGTCTCAGATTGCCTAAGTGGTAGACCTTGGATTTGGACATTTGTTGTTTCTGACATCAAAGCCTCTTTTCCCATTATGTATTAACTGTGATAAAGAGTATTTTAAAATTCATCTTTCGGGTTTTCCTAAGTCTTTTAGAAATCTCAGTTCATCAAAAGGTTTCCTGTTAAAGTCTCGTGGATTTCATGTGCGCATTAAGCATTTATTTTCAGTCCAGGCCTAGGCTTATTACCTGTTTTCATCAGTGGCCCTAAATCTATTCATTATTGTGATGACTTATAACTTTATATTCATAATTATTTCTGTATAATACCTATTGGCATTCTGAAAATTTCTAACATTTTTTTACTGTTCTTGTTGGACAATGCCCAGTATTCCCTTTGGCTGAAAAATGATGTTAACTTTGCCTGCATTGTTTTTGGGCGGGATTGGGGGGGCGCTGGGGAGGAAGTGCGGGACAGTGCGGAGTGGTCTTGGTTAACGGCAGGTTGTTTTACTTATCTTTCTGCCACACGTTCTGCTTTCGAACTGATCGCTTCTGCCTGGCCACTCTAAAACGCTGGGAAGCCTCCAGGTCAACTCAAAACTGCCGGGTGGGTGAACTCAGCGAGCTCCAGCCCGGCCCGGAGGAGAGAGCCCGCCCCGGAGGCGTGGCCACGGACGGGGCCGGGCGGTCTCGCCGCACCTAGGGCTTTATAGGTCACGAGCAAGTCCCGCGGAGTCTACGGCAGCGGCCGCAGGGAGCAGGCTGCGCCCAGACGCTCCGCCCCCCGCCGCGGCCCTCGGGCGTCCTTCCGCCCAGCTCGCCGAGCCTTCACCTCCGCGCCGCTGGGCGGCCTGCGTCCATCCACCAGCTAGCGACCGTGGGCCATGGCCGCCGCGGGGAGTTCCCGGCTCCTGCGTATCGCCTCCGCGACCCTGGGTGGCTCGGTCCGCCGCTCACTGCTTCTCGCCGGACCCCATGCGGGGGCCAGCGGCCTGCCGGGGAACCCGGGGCCGGGCCTGGGCGGCGGCGCGCGAGCAAGCCGGCCGCTGAGCGTGTCGGCGCGGAGCAGGTGAGGCGCGGGCGGACAGTGGGGTCCCGGCCCGGGGCTGCGCTCCTTAGGCCGCCTTTCGCGATGCCGGGTCCTCGCCGGGCGCCTGCGTGCGCGGCCCTTCCAGGGACACCCGTCCCTCGCTCCGCCTCCTCCCGAGCCCTGGGGGCCGCTCAGTCCTGAAAGTGGTTGGTGTCGCCTCCCTTCTGCCACCCAGGCCTGGGGGGAAATGGGCATCTGGGACCCCCAGTTTTCTTTTCCCGCTCTTCCTGTGTCTGGGGAGAAACTAGCAAATTGCGATTGCTGGTTCCGGTAGTGGTTTGGAATCACAGTAACCTTTGCCCTGAACTGGCAGTGACCTTCATAGTGGTAAGGGAACAAATACGGGTGCTGGGAACATAAGGGAATAATTATATAAAATGGGCCCACTGTGCTGTCTTCCCACATGCTGTCTTTTCCAAGAAGCAATTTGCCTGCAGCCTAAGTGGACAGGATATGTCGCCTTCCTCATCTAACTACCTGGTATCAGCAGGAGAAATGCAGACTTGAAATAATGTCGCTAAGAGGAACCCAAGTTACTGTGAGGTGGGAGACTTTTGTGACCCTTTTCATGACCCAGATCCTGGAACTCAGGGAGATAAGGATAATTCCGTCTAACCATAAAACCTGTAAGAATTTTTGGTTAAGAATCCAATTTAGGGGCTGGGGATGTGGCTCAAGTGGTAGCGTGCTCGCCTGGCATGCTTGCGGCCCGGGTTCGATTCTTAGCACCATGTACAAACAAAGATGTTGTGTCCGCCGATATCTAAAAAATAAATATCAAAAAATTCTCTCTCTCTCTCTCTCTCTCTCTCTCTCTCTCTCTCTCTCTCTCTCCTCTCTCACTCTCTCTTTAAAAAAAAAAAAGAATCCAATTTAGAATCCATCAGGCTGGGCCAAAGTGATCTAGAGTTGTGGTAGTGGGGACGTGAAAGTCTGAAGTCATCCTGCTCTTGGTCAAAAGTAAAGATGTGGACCTGGGCTGGACCCTTTAGAAACTCCCCTGGGATCTGCAATAAAATTGGAGTTCAGGAGAGCCATGCTGTCCCTCTCCTGAGAGGACCCACTCTTGGCCTTGAGAGTGTCCTCCTTTCCCATCCCATCTAATAAACTCATGCCTGTTACTCTGAAGGACCTGTCTGAAATCTTTTTGTCTTGATCTCAAGAATTGGGGTTTGAGAATGGGGGGGCTTCTGTGCTCAGTTTTCTGGAAGGTTCCAGCCCTTTAAATTCTGGAAATTTTAAATTCTGATCTGATCTGCTAGTGCTCCTTTCTCCTGTGGTAGGGACAATCCTCAATTATGTAAGATAATACAGGTGATAAAGGTAGTCTTGTGCCTGGCAGATAATGAGAGGTCAGTAGATGCCTTGTGTTAGCAGCAGCAGCAGCAGCTGCTGCTGCTGCTTCTTAGGCTGATAGTGTTGAGGATTTTGTGTTAAATGTTGAAAAAGATCTGAAAAAACTTCCAAAAACATTGGAATTTTTTATTCTTGGGATTTTTTGGGAGGGTACTAGAGATTGAACCTAGGGGCACTTAACCACTTTTCTATCTCCCCAGCTCTTTAAAAATTTATTTTGAGACAGTTTCTTGCTAATTTGCTTAGAGCCCTGCTTAACTAAGTTGCCTCAAACTTGCCATCCTTCTACCTCAGGCTCCTGAGCTGCTGGGATTAGAGGCATGTGCCACCATGCCTGGCATCATATTTGTTTTTCAAAATCATGCCTTAGGTTTACTGGAAATAAAATTCAGTCAACTTCAGATTGTAGCAGTATGGTGGAGATTTTTATATGTTCCTCACCCTAGGGTGTAGTGTGGTAGGAGGCAAGAACTGGATAGAGAGGATATGGGATTTGTATGCCGTCTTTTCCAGTTTCTTCTTGAGAAGGCACCTGAGAAGAGAGTATGGGACTGATGCATCTTATCCCCCATGAACCTGTTTTGAGGTGCATGCTCACTGAATTTTTTTGTTTCATGAACTGTGAGTGAGATCATGGAGAAGACAAGTTGGATGGATTTGTCCCTATTTCTTCTTACATACCTTTGACATTCTGTGTGGGTGCTCTCTTGGATGCATTCTTGAAAACTTGGGTATAAATTAGGACATATTGAACATATCTATGTAACTAGCATTTAAGTGAACATGAATGTTGTTTTCTTAATGGGAATTATCTTCCCCACCTTTATTATTTGAATTTGAATGTTGTATTTCATATCATAGACTTTGGAAGTATAACTGGGTTTTCCAGTTCTCATCCCAGACCTGTGCTGTTTGTTACTGCTTAACTACGTGTGGCTATTGGAAGTGTAAGGTAAAGTTATATAAAATTAAAGGCGCAGTCCACCAATTACACTAGCCACATTTAAATACTCAGTTCTGCATGTGACTAACAGCTGCCTTTTTGGACATTGCAGGTATAGAACATCGGTGTTATTGCACAATGTTCAATTGGACAGATCCATTCTAGAAGCTGTAGTTATGAGTTTGAGGTTTAACATTTAGATAATTTTGTCAGAATAAAAAAACCCAACAACTTAACTTTTATTGTAAAACACCCTGACACACAATTTGGAATGATTTAGATTGTAAAGGGTTTTCACATATATTACTTCATTTGACTGTTAAGACAATCCTATTAGGTAGGAAGGGGTAGATAAATGGTAATAAAATTACACATTAAGTAGTCAGCAAAACCAGGTCTAGAACTCAAGTAGTTTTTGTTTGGTTTTCGAGCACTATAATGGCTGATTTTTTTGTTGTTGTTATAGTAGGAATCAGGATTGAAATCATGGCAAACATTTGATCACCAAGCTACAATTCCAGTCTTTCTATAGTTAGTGAGTTATTTGGGAGAGTTAAGGTGACTGTGTAAGTAGGAACCCTAGACTGGGTCCTTTTTCTGGGCTAGTGTGCCCCGATACAGTGTATCGTGGAAATGTGGTCATAAGCAGCTGCAACTTTCTCTTTTAGTAGGAGGCTGCCAAGAACTGTAGCACAGCAAACACACAAATGTATGCTGTGGTCAAGCAGAATACAAGATAAAAGTAAATGGTAAAGTTGAGTAAAGGGTAACAAGTGAAGAAAATAGTTTGCAGTGATGATGGATTAATTGGTGATGATAGAATATTTAAAGGGGTTATATTTGTTTCTCAGTGCATGAAATCTCATCCTTTTGGGGACCAGCTAAAAGCTTTTATTAGTTCTTAGAACTAGAAGAAGAACATCTAAAAAAAAAATCCATCAATGCTAATCTTTGACAGTGAACAAGATAAAAATTAATTTGGGTAAAGTACATGGGTTTACTATTTTAAGGAACACAGGATTTTCACAGACTTAATTTTTTAAAATCATTTTAATTCTCTAGTTTGCAGCTTGGTGAAGTTATTTTATCCCAGGTTTACTCATAAACAAGTGGCTTCCTATGATGACCTAATGAATGTCAGAACCAGGACTAGAATCTCCACCTTTTGAATCTTAGGTGCCATATTCAGAAGAATATGAATTACCTTTCCTTTCTACTTTGCACTTCCTCTCCTTTACTGAACTGATTAATATCCTCACTTAACTTTTGTTTTAATAGGACTATATGCTTTCGGTACATAACAGCAAGTCATGTTCTTAGCAGTAAAAAGGCTTTGATTTTAAAGATTATCAATCAGTGTTTGTTGGGTTCTATTATGTTAGATATTTTGTGTGTTTTCAGAACTATATAAGAAGCCAGGTGCAGTAGTGCACGCCTGTGATTCTAGTAGCTTAGGAGGCTGAGACAGGAGGATCGTGAGATCAGAGCCAGCCTCAGCAACGGTGAGGCGCCAAGCAACTCAGTGAGACCCTGTCTCTAAATAAAATACAAAATAGAGCTTGGGATGGGATGTGGCTCAGTAGTTGAGGGTCCCTGAGTTCAGTACCTGGTACCAAAAAAACAAAAACAAAAACAAAAAAAAAAAAAAAAAAAAAGAAAGAAAATCAAACCTGTATAAGATAAATGTTATCCTGATTTTATAGAAATGGGGGCTGTTGTAAGAGATTTTTAATTCTTTTGTTATAAACTTAGCTCTAACGTATACCAGAAGAGCAATCCTAAAACCTCTGGTTTTCAGTAATTTCAAAAAATGATGGAATTCTTTCTGTAGTTTCTATTATGGCTTTAGCTACCAGATATTTGTTCATATCAAATCTCTAGAGTTTTCTCCTGGGCCCAGACCCATATTACCATCTGGCTTTGGAACATTTTCATCTAGTTTTTCCATTATTGGATGAAATAATTTTAAACTTGAACTAATTTCCATCTTCTCTAAAAACTCCTCTCTTCACCCTAAATTGTATCACCCATTTGCCCATACCAGAAATCTGAACATTATTTCCTCACTGTCTCCCAGTTTATGGCATATAAATATTCTCCAAAATCTTCAGTATTATCTCCTGAATAGCTCTTCTGCATCCATGCTTGGTCTCTGCCCTTCTAATACCCTCCACAGAATTCTCCCTGCCTCTGGAATATCTTTATTCTCAGCCACTTTACCTTGGGGAAAAAAAGGCAGTTATTTAGATTAAAATCATGATTAATGTTTGAAAGTAGGTTTTTCCTTTTATTCAGTGCTGAAAATTGTACCGAGGGCCTCCCTGGTGCTAGGCAAGCACTCTACCACTTGAGTCACACCCCAGCAAGAAAACTTGTTTTTAGTAATTTAATTATTGTTACAAAAAGAAATGGGAGGACACAGGTCCTTTTGTGGGACACACACACAGACACACACACACACGATCATTTTTAATTAGTAGAATCTTTTTTTCAGTGTTAGGGAGGACCTTATTCAGTTACTGGGGCTTCATTTGCCTCATTTGTGAAATGAGATAATTAGATTTGATAATTTTCAGCTCTGAAATTATTTAATTCTGGTTTATATTAAAATTTTATTTGATAGACTATTGCCATCTGTTGCTAGTAGTGAAAATTATAACTTATTAAGTCGAAATACATCTTTTCAATTGTGATGTAAAAGGTAAAATGGTAATGGTGGAGGATAAGGATTTGATCGCTACTATAATTTGCCAAATTTTGTAGTGGTGTTGATAAGAAGGAAAGGAAATTTAAGTCAGCTTGCTGATAGATAATATAGTAAAATGTGAAAGGATATATTTATCTTTCAAAGATTCAAGCAAGTATTTTTGCGATCCTCTTGACACAGCCTCCTGAGTCACTGGGATTAAAGGTGTGTGCCATCCTGTTAGACCAAATAAAACTTTGGAAAGGAAAGAAAATACTGTAAAAGAGTGTATTCCTATAATGTGCACATGCTTTATTTCTTTGAATTTACAGATTAAAATGATTATTTGAAGTTGTATTTTGAAATTATTAAGAACATTGAACAACTGCTTTCTTTTCCAGCTCAGAAGATAAGATAACAGTCCACTTTATAAACAATGATGGTGTAACATTAACAACCAAAGGAAAAGTTGGTGACTCTCTTCTAGATGTTGTGGTTGAAAATAATCTAGATATTGATGGTTTTGGTAAGTATGGAACAATTCTTTAAATTCATAAATGAAACTATTGAATAGGGTTCAACTTTTTTCTTTGATGAATTTTCACCTGTAGCTTATGACATAAAATATTAAAGATTTAGGAGGTGCTAATATTGTATTTTTATTATAGAGAATGGAGTGATACTGTTTTTTTATTCTTTGGAAAGAATTTAAATAGCCACATGGCCAGAAATCTACTGTGACCTTATCCCCTTACTGTTTATCTGTGTGATGTGAAGCTGAGAGTAGGGAGTGGAATTTAAAGGTTGGAGATAATATCATTATTAGGTGTCTTCCAATATCGTGTCACAGAAGCATATTTAAATAGTTTTGATTTATGATAAGTGTCAACTCACTTTCCTAGGAAGGGTAACATCCTAAAAAGTGTTATTTACAGAGTTTTCATTTCTGTACTTCTGACATATTCCTTAACCACATGTATGAAGCCCATGTTTCAGCAGCTGCCATTTTACAGATCCTCAGGCCTACTGATTCTCAGGATCAGTTTTGCTCAAGTACCATCTCTGTCTGGAATAGTCATTCTCAAAAGAGTGTTCTCTTGACTGTTGCCACCCATATCACCTTGGAAAAATGTAGATTCTCAGGTCCACTCCAGATTTACTGAGTCAGAATGTTAGAAATATTTCTTGATCTTTGACAGAAATGGGTGAACCATGCTGCTGTATGCATTGGAACTTTTGAATATTATGTAGCTGGAAAAAATTTAAATCTGAATACTAATAACTTAGAACAGTGTTAATTAAACTTTCATTTGGTGAATGGTATGGTGCTGAAATACACTCCCAGATCAGTAACTTTGGGAGGGAAGTTAAACATAATTTCATACCAGAAAGAAGGCTAAACAATTATGTTGACGTTCTGTGCCGTTAATTAAGGAATAGATACTAATAGGGAAAGAGCTTAGAAAAATTGCTTTAAAGTAGGAATGTTTTTAAGTTCACAGAAATCTCTTAAATAAGGATAATGGCAGGCAGCACTGATGATGTAGTTATAGACAGGCACTCAGATACATGCCTCAATCTGCAATGGCTGATGTTTTTATTTGCTAGAATATGCATCTGTACCCCTGCCTGCCTTTCTTTGCATTTACTTCTATGAGAAATTTAATCTCAACTTGAGTTTTGAATTTTGTAAAGATTTTAGGACTAGCATTCTTTAAACATATTTTTCTATTGTGTAGGTATGCTATGATTTATTTATTCTGTTGTCTTCTCTAGAAATTTAGGTGTCTTTCAATTTTTAGAGTATTATAAATAACATTAAAGAGAGCGTCCTAAGAAGTTCTTTTCTATGTGTTTTGTAATTTTCTTGCAATAAACTCCTGGGGATGGAATTGCCTAGAAAAAGGTTGTTTTATAAATTGTGTGCTCAAATTATTTGCCTGTTTATCTAAAGGGTATTTATTCTTATTGGTTATCAAAAGATTGTTAAGTATACTACTTAACAAAATAAACTCGAAGATGAAAATTTATTTTAAACATTTATTTAAACGGCTTTCAATCTCTTTCACATGAAGCTAATTCTTTTTCAAAATAAAGTAAAATACCTAATTTGTATAGGTAATTATCACAAGCTGATTTTTGTTAATTTCTTCTAAATTAAAACAAATGTTTGGCAACTTTTATATTTAGATATCTTTTTAATTTTTTGAAAATACTTTTTCCTTCATCATTTGTGACTATACATTGCAGTACAGTGTTTTTCAAACTGCCAGTAGTGACCATTATTGGGTTATGAGATTAATTTAGTGGCTTCCAACTAGCATTTCAAAGGAAAAAGAAGAGAACCTATAAAACACACCATCCTTTGCAAGGGTGTTTCTTTATGAAATATTGTTTTGGTATTTTACAGAGTATTTTTGTACTGGGTCATGATCTAAAATGGAATTCATGCTATGAATCATAATCAAAAATACATACATTTTTTGGAGCTACTCATTGGCATGGTTAAGAGTAGAGCCCTGGCTTGTGTTTTATCAGCTGTGTGACCTTTGGTTAGGCACCCAACCTCTTTATACCTTGTGTTCTCATATGTAAGATGGAAGATAATATTAATATCTACCTCATATATTTCTGTAAAGATCAAATGAATCAATCCAAGTAAGTGCTAAATAAATATTAGCTGTTATTGTTAACATAGGTATTATTACAGATTCATTGTGGCAATTAAAAAAAAGTTCCCATAATCACATCACAGAGATAAGCACTAAAGTATTTTCTTTCAATACCCCAGAAATATAGAAAATTTAATGCCAACACACTCTTTAGTGGGCTGATTAAAAATTCTGCTGGTGTCATAGAATTCACGTATTGAGACTTAGAAGGAAGCTTTAAAGATCAAGGACTCTAGTATGTTTGGAAATTTGGTATGTATATGTAAGCTTGAAATTCACAAGAAATAGGTCTCAGATTTCTTTTTAGAAAAAGATAAAAGAAACAAAATCAAGATGTCTGGAACGTTATTTTTTATAAAGAAGAGGCAATTATGACATCACCAAAGGGCAGTTATTTCATTAATTCCTAAAGCTGAGTATAGAAGACCTTCTAAATATTGCCCTTGTCATAAGTTATAGTTAACAGATGAATGACAAACTCCACATGTGACTGACCAAATCCATAGTCTACAGCTTTTCCCTGGGTGATCTCAAGCATTCTATGACCTTTAATCCCAATAAACTCTTAAATTTACATCTTTCTCCCTCTGAGCCTTGGTCTTATAGCTCCAACTCCCTACTTGACATCTCTTCTTGGAACTCTAAAGGTATTTTAAACTCAACATATTTAAACAGATTTTTATCCTGCATGCCTGCCCTCTTCAGCATCTCTCATCTCATTGATGAGCACCACCCAGCTGCTCAAGCCTGAAACTGGGAGCATCTTTTATGCTTTTGCTATATCCAGACCATCAGCACCTCTTGTCAACTGTGCCTCCATGATGTGTCTCCAGTGTGTACCGTTGACTCCATCCCTATGGTTGTCATTTGGGACTGGCCAGTCATTGCATACCTGAAGCTGCTGACCTGCTTCTACACTTGAGCCCAGAAGCCAGGGTGATTTGTCATGACACAGATATGTCAGTCTCCTGATTCAACCCAGGAGTGACTTCCCTTCCTCTTAGATCAAATCCATATTTCTTACCCTAACCTATAAGTCTCTGCATTACCTGTTCCATCCACTATTCTTCCTCTCTCCCATTTCTAATTCTTTCTCTTACTTTGGTCACACTGGCTTCTTATCCAGAGCTTGAACTTACCTGAAATTTCTGCTTTTGCGAATTTGTACATATTTACCCTCTGTTTGGATGCATCCTCTCTCCCCATCCCCAAATTGCCTCTTTGCTGCTTCTCATCAAGTCTCAGTTTGTATACTTCTTTACATCAAATAAGGGCAAATATCCAATTACTATTATTATGAGAAATGCTGTGGAAGACATGAGCAGATTGCTGCGATAGAGGATAATGGGTTCAGATAACAAAAGGAAACCTTTGTTCGCCCAGCCACCTAATCCTTAGTGGGGTTTCTCTTGTTACCCTGAACCAGTTATGAACTTGTTTGCAAATTACTCAGTCTGTAGCATTCTGTCATAGCATCATGAAATGGACTAAGATAGTGGTGTTTATAACTCTCTCCTCTTTACCCCACTCATCTGCTTTAGACTATCCTTTTCTAGCATTTATCACAATCCAGTAATTTACATTTCTTTGTGTATCTTGTGTATTTGTATCTCTCTCCCAGTAAACTCTGATGAGGGATAAAACCATTCCCATTGTATTCCTCACCAGATATGAAGTAATGAGTGAATAAATTTTAAAAAATGACAGTTGTAAATTTTGTAAACAACCCAGATTCATGAACATTTTTATTGCCAACATATTATAGATCTTCTAAATTGTGCATTGTTTTCAGAGTGTATTACAATATTCTGTCACCAGGGGGCAGTTGCACATCTGGGATTGAATTTACTATTATCTCTTTTTCTTCTATGCTAGTTCTTTCCTTCCCATGTCTGTTTTAATAGAAACAATTTAAATTGGAAGATCCCGATAGTATTTATATAAATTTTCTTTTATTCCTATCATACTTATTAATGTATTTCTGACTATGCTAGACCAATCTTTAGAAAATTCGATTTTCTGTCTATAGGTAATTTTGTATTTTTAATATATAATATTCCCATCCAGCTGTCTACTAGATTTGTATTTAGGAATGGGGTTAGGTGTGAAGGGGTTAGGTGTGGGGGTGAACAATCTGTCTTGTTAGCATCATAACAAATATACAAAATGACCTTAATGTAAGATGGACGTATGGAAAACTATCTTTTCCTGTTGGAGAGCAATCAAATTACATGAAAAGAAATGAGCAATAGTTTGCACTTATTTAACTTTTTCTAATAATTTATGACAAGAATTTGTGAAGATTTGATCAAAACCTTAGTATCATTATTCCTGTTTTTAAAAGAAAAAAATTTGATTCAGGAGAGGTTTTATTAATCACCATCTTTGAAATTAGTAGCCATGCCTTACTTATCTTAGGGTAATTATAAATTAGGGAGGTTTGAAGTTGTATAGATTAACCATATTAAGATTCTTACTCTTTAGCAAAATTATAAGTATTATGAAACCAAAACTATAGTCACAAGCCCTGTAATTTTGAGGTGGCAGGCCAGGTGAATTGTACATTTTACATTTATTACTGTGACTAAAGTGGTACTGTTTTAGGTTGAAAACATATCTGCCATTCTTTGTCAGCATTATGTAAACCACACAGTTTATAGACATTGAATGTCATCCTCAGCACCACATACAAATAAACATGTTGTGTCCGCCGAAAATTAAAAAATAAATATGAAAATTCTCTCTCTCTCTCTCTCTCAAAAAATGACAAAAAGCTATTAAGAAAACCAAAACCCTTCATGATAGGTGTCATTATTAATTTAGAAGAAAAATCTTTAGAATGTTAATGCAGCAACAGAAAAGCAGAACCAAAGTTTGTAAACCTTTAAGTTAAAAAACCAAGCTAGGACAGTGGATAAAATGTTGACACCTGAAACTAATATCAATGTAGCTGTAATGTGTCCCTAAATCAGATTATCCTCTGTGCTAAAGTACCAACCATTTTTTATTACAGTTTTTAGTTGACAAATCATAGTTGTAAAAATTTGTGGGGTACAATGTGATGTTTGATATATATATATATATATATATATATATATATATATACACATATACACACAACGTGGAATTGCTAATTAATATATCCTTCACTTTATTTTTTTGTAGTAAGATTTCTGAAATTTATTCAGCAATTTTGAAATATATATTATTTCTACCTGTAATCACCATGCTGTGCAGTAGATCTCAAATAGTATTCCTTCTGTGTAACTGAAACCTTGTACCTTTTGAACATGATCAGATTTCCTCTCCCCCTTCCCTTCCTCTGGTAATTACTATTCTTCAAAGTTTGAAACATTTTTGATTATTTGAAAGGTAAGCAAAGCAATGTTAGATGTTTTATATCAAATGTTTCTTCTACCTAAGTGTATTTAAAATAAAAAATGTCTGAGGATTGTAGATTTATGGACTATAAGAACCCAGATTTCTATGTTACATTTTGTTTCATTGAGAAACTTTGACATATGAGATTTGTACAGTTTTAGGCAAGGGTGTCTATTCTCGCTACTCTTATTTAACATCATATTGAAAGTCTTAATGTACTAAGGCCAAAGAAAGAAAGAAAACTTTAAAGACACGCAGATTGAAAAAGAGATGGAAAAAGAACAGAAAAAGACATAACTATTTTTTTCCCTTCAGTAGCCACTTGTTCTATTTTAGATTCTCTTTATACCCAGATCTTTATCTTATTTAAATGCTTTGTTCAGAAACATGTTTCTATGATTCTCTGAAATTCTTCCTTTTAAAAAAAATAAAACACAGGTCAAATCTCAACACAAACTCCAAAAACGCTACTCAGATTATTGTCTTATTGTGGAGTTTTGCATGAGTGAATATTTCTTCCACTAAGTGCTATCCATGGGGTCTTGTAAATCTTTGCTACAGATCTCATGCTGTAGTGATACTTGTAACACAGTCTGACAATTGTGAGTCTCTAGTTTAGGGTTAGCCCTTTTACACAGGCTGAGTTGATTTTATTGTCTCAGTTTTCTTCCTAGTACAAAGTATTCTAGTAAGTTTCTTCATAGTACAAAGAATAAGAAAAATATAATCTGTTGATGATAACCTTTTGTGGTAGGAAAAAACTTTGAAAGGAACCATAAGAGAAGGAGGGATCATGATTGTGCATTTGTTTAAAGAATAAATATGGCATTAAAATGTACAATAGGAGCTTAGCATGTAAGAATCAAAAGTTAAAACTCCTATATACAATTTTTGTAAAATTTTTATTAGGATACTCTTCAGTTCTGAGTTTGGCAGCTTATGCAAGGTGTGGAAACAATTGACAAATTTCCTGAGAAGGGCAATGAATATTATTAGACAATAAAAATAAGAACTGTAAGAGAAGGTTAAAAGAATCTAGACTTCCTAGGGCAAAGAGAGTAGAGGAATGTATGAAGACCTGGAATGGGAATGGTTACTTTTCATTTCAGCTGGCTAGGTGGTTAAAAAAAGAAAAAGGAATGTACTAAATTTTTCAGGAGGGATTTATTGGTATTTGAATCCTTTCTCTATTCTAAGATGATTGAAACCACATTGTATGCACGTTCTTCTTCCCTGGGCTTTTCTAACATCACACATTTTTTATTCTTCACTTCCTCAGCCATTTCTTTTGGACTTGCCTTCTCTATGAACAGCCTCTCCTTTCTGCTTCTTTCTTTTCTCTCTCCTTCCTCTCCCCTATTGGTGAAATCTCATGGCTTTTGCTTCTATGTTGTTCATCTCAAATCTATGTAAAATAAAGTATGTTCTGTCATTTTTCTGCTTAAAATCCTTTATCAGCTTTCTATAACCTGCAGCAGATGTTCTCCCTGTTCCTAGGGCTGAATCAGGGAGAAGAGGGTCAGAAAGACAGGTGTATGTACCCTCCTTACATGTATCACTTCCGAGGCAATACATTGTGAAAGACTTATCTGAGCATGTAAAAAAGTTACCCACTGAATGTATCAGGAAATGATATAGAGAATAATGGATTTACAGGGCAAGTTCAAGCTCCTTATATGGAGACCCTCTGTCTCTGAAGTCCTTACACATTTCCCTTCCTGACTGGGATTGTGAATTTCATTTTCCTTGCAATTCCCTTTTTCTTTTCTTTTTTCTTTTTAGTACTGGGGATTGAACCTAGGAGCACTTTTCACTGAGCTATGTCCCCAGTCCTTTTTTAAAAAATTTGTTTATTTATTCTAATTTGTTATACATGACAGCAGAATGCATTTCAATTCATAGTACACATATTGAGCACATTTTTTTGTCTCTGGTGTACACAAAGTAGAGTCACACCATTCGAATCTTCATACATGTACTTAGGGTAATAATGTCCTTTTCATTCCACCATCTTTCTTACCTCCATCCCCCCTCCCTTCCCTTCCTTCCCCTTTGCCCCTTCTAAAGTTCCTCCATTCCTTCCATGCTCTCCCCCCACCATCTCCATTATGGAGCAGCATCCACTATCAGAGAAAACATTTGGCATTTGGATTTTGGGGGTTGGCTTACTTCACTTAGCTTGATATTCTCCAGCTCCATCCATTTACCTGTAAATGTCATGATTTTATTCTCTTTTAATGCTGAGTAATATTCCATTGTGTATATATACCATATTTTTTTAATCCATTCATCTATTGAAGGGCGTCTAGGTTGCTTCCACAATTTAGCTATTGTGAATTGTACTGCTGTAAACATTGATGTAGCTGCATCACTGTAGCATGCTGTTTTTAAGTCCTTTGGGTATAAACCGAAGAGTGGGATAGCTGGGTCAAATGGTGGTTCCATTTCAGGTTTTCCAAGGAATTGCCATACTGCTTTCTATATTGGTTGTACCAATTTGCAGTTCTACCAGTAATGTATGACAGTGCCTTTTCCCCCATATCCTCTCCAACACTTACAGTTGTTTGTGTTCTTAATAGCTGCCATTCTGACTGGAGTGAGATGAAATCATAGAGTAGTTTGGTTTCTCTAATTGCTAGAGATGTTGAACATTTTTTTCATATATTTGTTGATTGATTGTATATTGTGTTCTGAGAAGTATCTGTTCAGTTCCTTGGTCCATTTATTGGTTGGGTTATTTGTTTTTTTGGTGTTAAGATTTTTGAGTTCTTTATATATCCTAGAGATTAGTGCTCTATCTGATGTGTGTGTGGTAAAAATTTGCTCCCATTCTGTAGGCTCTCTGTTAACCTCACTGATTATGTCTTTTGCTGAGAAGCAGCTTTTCATTTTGAATTCATCCCATTTATTGATTCCTGATTTTATTTTTTGTGCTTACCTGTGCTGTAGGAATCTTGTTAAGGGAGTTGGGGCCTAATCTGACATGATGAAGATTTGGGATTACTTTTTCTCCTGTTAGGCAGGGGGACTCTGGTTTAATTCCTAGGTCCTTGATTCACTTTGAGTTTTATGCATGGTGAGAGATAATAGGGGCTTAATTTCATTTTGCTGCATATGGATTTCTAGTTTTCCCAGCACCATTTGTTGAAGAGACTATCTTTTCTTTAATATATGTTTTTGGCACCTTTGTCTAATATGAGAATGTGTCCTCCATTCTGTATCATTGGTCAACAAGTCTGTTTTGGTGCCAATAATGCTGTTTTTGTTCCTATTGCTCTGTAGTAGAGTTTAAGTTCTGGTATATTAATGCCACCAGCTTCACTCTTCCTGCTAAGGATTGCTTTAGCTATTCTGGGTCTCTTATTTTTCCAGATGAATTTCATGATTGCTTTTTCTATTTCTATGAGGAATGCCATTGGAATTTTGATTGGAATTGCCTTAGATCTGTGTAGTGCTTTTGGTAGTATGGTCATTTTGACAATAGTAATTCTGCCTATCCAAGAACAAGGAAGATCTTTCCATCTTTCCAACTTCTAAGGTCTTTAATTTCTTTCTTTAGTGCTTTGTAGTTTTCATTGTAGAGGTCTTTCACTCTTTTGTTAAGTTGATTCCCAAGTATTTTATTTTAATTTTTTGAGGCTATTGTAAATGGGGTAGTTTTTCTAGTTTCCCTTTCTGAGGATTTGTCACTAATGTACACAAATGCCTTTGATTATGGGTGTTGATTTTATATCCTGCTACTTTGCTGAATTTATTTATTAGTTCTAGAAGTTTTCTGGTGGAATTTTTTGGATCCTATAGGTATAGAATCATGTCATCAGTAAATAGTGATAGTTTGAGCTCTTCTTTTCCCATCTGTATTCCTTTAATTTATTTCGTCTAATTGCTCTGGCTAGAGTTTCAAGAACTATGTTAAATAGAAGTGGTGAAAGAGGGCATCCCTGTCTTGTTCTAGTGTTTAGAGGGAACGCTTTCAATTTTTCTCCATTTAGAATGATGTTGGCCTGGGGCTTAGCATAGATAGCTTTTACAATGTTGAGATATGTTCTTGTTATACTTAGTACCCCTTCATGTTCAAAATACTAAAAAAAACTATCTATATTTTATCTAATGCTTTTTCTGCATCTATTAATATGATCGTCTGATTCTTTAAGTCTATTGATGTGATAAATTACATTTATTGATTTCTGTATGTTGAACCAACCTTGAATCCCTGGGATAAACCCCACTTGATCATGGTGCACTATCTTTTTGATATGTTTTTGTATTTGATTTGCCAGAATTTTATTGAGAATTTTTGCATCTCTGTTCATTAGAGACACTAAAGTTTTCTTTCTTTGATGTTTTGGCATCAGGGTGATATTGGCCTCATAGAATGGCTTTGGAAGTGTTCCCTCTTTTTTCAATTTCATAAAATAATTTGAGGAGTATTAGTTTTAGTCCTTCTTTGAAAGTCTTATAGAACTCAGCTGTATATCCATCTGGTCTTGGGCTTTTCTTGGTTGATAGGCTTCTGATGGTGTCTTCTATTTCATTGCTTGAAATTGATCTGTTTAACTTGTATCCTGATTCAATTTGGGCAAATCATATGACCATAGAAATCTGTTGATCCCTTCAAGATTTTCTATTTTACTAGAGTGCAAATTTTCAAAATAATTTCTGATTATCTTCTGTATGTCTATAGTGTCTGTCGTGATATTTCCTTTTCATCTCGTATGTTATTGATTTTGAGTTTTCTCTCTCCTTCTCTTCATTAGCATAGCTAAGGGTTTGTCAATTTTATTTATTCCTTCAAAGAACCAACTTTTTGTTTTGTCAATTATCTCAATTGTTTCCTTTGTTTCAATTTATTGATTTTAGCTCTGATTTTAATCATTTCTTCTGCTGCTTTTGGTGTTGATTTGTTCTTCTTTTTCTAGGGCTTTGAGTTGTAATGTTAAGTCATTTATTTGTTGACTTTTTCTTCTTTTAAGGAACGAACTCCATGCAATGAACTTTTCTCTTAGTACTGCCTTCATCCTGTCCCAGATTTTGATGTTTTTTTCAGTGTTTTCATTTACCTCTAGAATATTTTAATCTCCTCTTTGATGTCTTTTGTAACCCATTGTTTATTCAATAGCATATTATTTAGTTTCCAGGTATTGGAGTAGCTTCTAGTTTTTATTTTATCATTGATTTCTAATTTCATTTCATTATGATCTAATAGAATGCAGAGTAGTATCTCTACTTTTTTGTATTTGCTAAGAGTTGCTTTGTGGCATATGGTCCATTTTAAAGAGGATCCATGTGCTGCTGAGAAGAAAGTATATTCACTTGTTGTTGGATGAAATATTCTATATATATCTGTTAAGTCTAAGTTATTAATTGTATTACTGAGTTCTATAGTTTCTTTGTTTAGCTTTCATTTGAAAGATCTATCCAGTGGTGAAATAGTTCTGTTAAAGTCACCCAGAATTATTGTATTGTGGTGTATTTGACTCTTGAACTTGAGAAGACTTTGTTTGATGAATGTAGATGTTCCATTGTTTGTCATATATATATTTATAATTGTTAAGTCTTGTTGGTGGATGGTTCCCTTAAACAGTATGAAATGTATCCCTTTTAATTAACTTTGGCTTGAAGTCTACTTTATGAGGGCTATGTTTTTTTTCTAACCTTTCACCCTCAGTCTATGAATGTATTTTCCTATGAGATAAGTCTCTTGAAGGCAGCATACTGTTAGGTATTTTTATTAAATCCAGTCTGCCAGTCTGTGTCTTTTGATTGGTGAGTTTTGGGCATTAAACATTCAGGGTTATTATTGAGATATGATTTGTATTCCTGGCCTTTTTTTTTTTTTTATTTTTGGTATTTAACTTGACTTGGTTTCTTCTTTGATTGGTTTTTCCTTTAGTGTATTATCTCCCTTTGCTGATTTTCATTGTTGTTTTTCAACTCCTCCTCTTGGAATATTTTGCTGAGGATATTCTGTAGTGAAGTCTTTCTAGTTGTAAATCCTTTTAACTATGGAAAGTTTTTATTTTATCATCAAATCTAAAGCTTAATTTTGCTGGATATAGAATTCTTGGTTGGTATCCATTTTCTTTTAGAGCTTGGTATATGTTGTTCCAGGATTTTCTAGCTTTCAGGGTCTGAGTTGAAAAATCCGAAGATTTCCTAATTGGTTTCCTCCCTATATGTTATCTGATTCCTTTCTCTTGTGGCTTTTAAAATTCTGTATGCTAGGCATTTTCATTATAATGTGTCTTGGGGTGGATCTGTTGTGACTTTGTACATTTGTCCTATAAGACTCTAGTATTTGATATTCCAGTTCATTCTTCATGTTTGGAAAATTTTCTGATATTATTTCATTGAATAGATTGTTCATTCCTTTGGTTTGGAACCCTATGCTTTCTTCTATCCCAATAACTCCTAAATTTGGTCTTTTTATGTTATCCCATAATTGTTGAATGTTTTGCTCATGGTTTCTTACCATTTTAAGTGTGTGGTCAATGTTCTTTTTAAGGTTATATATTTTGTCTTTATTGCCTGATGTTCTGTCTTCCAAATGATGTAATCTGTTTTTGGCTGTCTCTATTGAGTTTTTAATTTGGTTTACTGTTTCTTTCATTTCAAGGATTTCTGTTTGTTTTTTTGTCAGAATCTCTGTCTCCCTATTGGAGTAATCTTTTGCTTTCTGTGTTTGCTTATGTAGCTGTTTATCGAAATGATCTTTAGCTGCCTATATTTTTTCTTGTATCATCCTTTAATTCACAGAACATTTTAATTATGTACATTCTGAACTCCTTCTCTGTCATTTCTTCTGTTTTTCTGGCCATGAATTCTAATAATGTAGTCTCTTGGTTTGTTTGGGACAATTTCTTCCCTTGTTTTTTCATGTCATTCGTATGTTTTCCCTTCTAGCACTGTGGATCTGGGGCATTAGAGCTTTTACCCTATAGGCTTATAGTGTCCCTGTAGGGTTCCAATACCTCACCTTTAAGGGGGAGAACAATATTAACATCCCAATCAAACAATATACAGCCTTAAACCAAATAGCTGTTATTAAGACGTTTACGGTTTTGTCACAATATGTAGCAATGGTGAGTTCAGTTATTATCTACACTATTAACAGTTAGTTTGCAAAAGGGTCTACAGTTTCTGATTGTGGACAAAGAGAGCACCGGGGATGGAGTGTAGGATGCGATGTTGGGGGGGGGGTAGGTAGTGAGGATATAGAATTATTAGATCTTAGGAAACGTGAAAGAGGAATCTTTAAGAAGTTGGTTAGTAGCAGGAGAAGAGAGAGAAAGTGATTTTGGGGAGACACAAATAAGTGGGAAGACAATAGAGCAAGTACAAAAAAACCAAATATTCAGAAACATGAAATATGTAAAAATAGGAGATAAAAGAATATACAACATAACTGTAATATACTATTCAGACATCCCAGTCCTCAGTAGCCTAATTCATGGAAAGTACATGGTTTCACAAATGTTGGGGATGTTTTAAGGCAGAAGAAGAAAGAGAGAGAGAGAAAAGAGAAAAAAAAATCTCGAAGAAAGATAACAAGAATTGTTTTTGTTAGAGATCAGTATCTTTCCTGCTTTGCTTCTCATCCAATAGGTGGGTTTGTCTGTTGTTTGCTAGTATCTTCACCCTTAGCATGGTGAAGATTATTAGGGTGGGAAGGTTGGTCTTGGGGATGGAGCTCCTGGAGGTGGGATATAGCACTTGCATTCCCCGATGGGAGACTATACCCAAAGGATCTCCTTTGGGGCCCACCCCTGTGATGTGAGCGCTGGTCTTATCTCCTTATATCGCCTGTAGACCTCACAATTCCTGGTCTCTAATTTAGTCTCTAAACTGTATCTCACCCCCTCCCTTTCTACTTCCCAGTCAGAAATCTCTCTGGAGGTCTTGTGGGCTGTGCACTGGGGGCTAAGCACCTGCCGACAGGTGTTTTGTATTGGGCAGTTCAGGGCCAGGCTTTGTAAGCTATGGACTGGCTGTGCGTAGCTGCAAGCATTGTGCCAGGTTAGCTACTGCAGGGGAGAGGAGGGAGTTGGGGACTATAGGTACCTTGATATTTCTTCTAAGCCCCAGCCAAAAACAAATTACCCAACTAAAACTCAATAGAGAGAGCCAAAAACAGATTACCCAACTGAAGGTGGTGACAAAGGTGTCCTAAGATGGAGGCGGCTGCTTTCAGAGATGGGGTGTCAGGTCGGGTGGGGCCAGGCAGTGGCATTGGGCGATGTGTTCAGAGATGCAGCTCTGTGGCATGCAGTGTTGTAGCTGATGGCTGTCTCTAGATCTTGTGCAGTGTCCCCAGGTGCAGGCTACCATCTGTAGGGGGCTGTAGCAGTGGTTGCAGTGCCCCAAGATGGAGGTAACGGGGGATCCCCACTTTAGTAGATGGGGATCCATGCTGGAGTGGTGGCTGGAGGTCCTTTGCATGGGCATTGGCGGGGTGTCCTGCATGGGAGCAGCAGCTGAGATTCCTGCGAGGGTGTTGATGCAGGTGGTCCTGATGGCTGCTGGAGGTCCTGTGTGGGTGAGTGGCTGGGAGTCCTGCACTGACTCTGAGGCCTGGAGACCTGCACAGGCTTGGTCGCCATTATTCCTGCATAGAAGCAGCTGTTCGAGGTTCTCTGATAAGTCACCCAGAAACAATATTCCCACTACTTGAATCCCAGGTCCTGGAGTGACACACAATGCAGCCTCCCTCTAGCCCGCCATCTTGGATCCCCCTCATCCTGGTCCTTTTTATTTTTTTATTTTGAGACAGGTTCTCACCAAGTTGCTGAGGGTCTTGCTAAGTTGCTGAGGCTAGCCTTGAATTTAGGATTTTCCTGCCTTGGCCTCCTGAGTCACTGAGATTACAGGCATGTGCCACAGCACCTGGTTTCTCTGTTGTATGAGGCAACAAATCTTAGGATCCGTATTTAATTGAGACTTTTGTATGCATTGTTTTAAGGACAAAAAGGAGACAAGATTTCCTGATATTTGTCTCACAGTATCTCAGGTTTTTTTTTTCCATTTTAGTGTGGACTTTATCTGAATTGAGTATTGATGATATAAAAATAGGAATCAAGGCAAGGAGATGTTTGTTAAATTCTAATGAGCAAGTCCATTAAGAATTCAACCTTCTCTTTGTAGAGACATGAATCAACACTAGCAGGACCTTGGAGGTCATGTGCCTTACTTTCTCATTCTATATAAGACTGACCCTTGAGGCTTAACCAGGACACAGCAAACAGTGGTGTAGTCCATCCAGCTAGAACCTGGACCCCTAACTTGAAGGTCATCCTGCCCCAGTTCTTTTACTGCAATAAATAAGTTTCTTTCCTTCTTTATATAGAATGTATATACATTTACCTTTTTATAAAGTACCTCAAACTCACACATAAATAGAAAAGTAAGATATTTGTTTTAATAACCAGTTAAGTTTGTATATCTATAATAATATTTGTCTCATAGTATCTCGGGGTTTTTTATATACTTAGATATATGTATATATATTTAAGGTGACTCAGATTATATGGCAGGAATTGGTTATCTTCAGCATTGGAAAAACTAGCTGAAATCATAACTAATCTCTAACTAGTAATATGACTTTCGTCCATTTCTTGAACTTCTTGGGTTTAATTCCTTTTATGTTTACAAAGAAAATTGAGTTACTATAAAATTTCTTGTCATTTCCAAATAATAATAATTACCAAGTAGTAAACACTCACATTGTACTTACTTTTTTTAAAAAAAATATTTTTTAGATGTAGTTGGACACAATACCTTTATTTTATTTATTTTATGTGGTGCTGAGGATCGAACCTAGCGCCTCACACATGCTAGGCGACGAGCATTGTACCTCTGAGCCCCAGCCCCAGCCACAGTACTTATTTTTAATTTACCAATAATGGTTGCCAATATATATATATTTACTTACACTCAACTGTAATTCTTGAAACTACTATGTGTGGTTGATACAGATACTGTTGGGAAAGCTGAGGCTGGGGGATAAAGCAGCCCACAGTTGCACAGTAAACAGGAGCTGTGGATGAAGCCAGGCAGCTGCCTCCTGAGCCTGTGTTCTAACTCCCTGTACTTCACTGAATGGTCTCTCTCCAGTAATCCTATTACTGCTTTGAATTTGATTTAATGAAAATGAAGATTTAGGGAAGGCTCTCATTTTTTTCTTTTTTTAGATAATAAAGTGATTAACAAATGTTGGAATTATGAGGTAGGAACAACTTATTAAAATGATTCATTCAGTGGCAAATCAAAGTTACCAATTATTAACAGTAGTTCTGTATATATGTTATATACAGTAGTGTTTATTGGCCCCAAAAGAATTTGAGTCTAATTGAAGCTACTCCTAGTCTCTACAGTCTTTAAAGTCGTGCAGTAGCTTTTTAGTAATATTTAAATAACTTATTATTAAAGTTGAATTCAGCTGGAATATGATTCTGCATGACCCTGTTCCTCAATGGAATTCTAATATGTTCTAGACATGCTATCTTAAGAAAAGTCCAGCTGGCCTGAGGGAAGGGATTTGGAGCTGTGTTATGTAAGAAAAATGTGGAGAACATAGGTATGCTCAGGCTGGAGAAGGAAGTATAGTCTAAGCTATGCAGAAAGCTATTTTTCATATTTTACTCCAGGATACAGTTGGATCAGTAGGTGGAGGTTACACAGTGGCCAACTTTAGCATGGTGGAAGCTGGACACATGTAGAATTGGTGGCTTACGCAGTATAGGTTTCTTTGTCAGGAGATTTCCAAGCAAAGGCTGGATGACTCTGGGAGAGGGGTGTTGCATAGCAGGTGCCATCTTCATTTGGTTAGACAAGATGGCTTTTTAGTACCTTTTTCACAGTGCCTGGCACTTAATAGGCACTCATTAAATAAATGAATGACTTAAAAGTGGAATGGAAGAAATGTTCTTAACATTTAAATGTTCTTAACATAAATGTTCTTAAAAGCAAGCCTACTCTTAAAATGACTTATTTGTTTCTATCCTGATTGTGATGGGAGACTGAGAAGGAAGACTATTTAACCTTATTTAGCTTCAGGTTTGACTGCTTTATTTATAAATTGGCTTGTGCTCTTGAGGAAAAGTAAATAGCTTGTGTGCTGTTATATAAACTATTGCTATATATGTTTTAATATGTACACATTTTTATATGTATACATGTCTCAGCTTAAAACTGTAAGCTCTTTAGTACTGGATCTATATAGTCTCATGTTTTCCTTCATAGCACCTTGTCCAGAGCCTTTGTGAAATATTGTATGAGTGATTTCAAAATGTGGGGTGGAGGGTGATGGTGGGGGGTAATCCCTAATTCATTACTATTCTGAAAATAATTTAGTATTATAACACTGATTCTAAAATTCAGAAATATTTAAATGTTGGAAGCCAGGTTTAGATTGTATAATGTCGAGGAGGGATATGTTCAGTGATTGCTGCTTTTTCAGGTGCTTGTGAGGGAACCTTGGCTTGCTCTACTTGTCACCTCATCTTTGAAGATCACATATATGAGAAATTAGAAGCAGTCACTGATGAGGAGAATGACATGCTCGATCTGGCTTATGGGCTCACAGACAGGTAAGCCTGAAGAGTTCTTTACTTGTACTCATAATCTGGGATGATCCACATGCTGTCACTTTGTTTTTTGAAGACCACATCTGAGTTTTCCCAGCTTAGGGAACAGTCACAAGTTTTATGTACTAAATATGTGTCATTTCTCTTTCACTGTCCCATAGTTAACACTTATACAAAACTTTCCCCTTAACAAAAATAAAAAAATTTTAAAAATTGGAAGAATTGTAAGTTTTAGATCCTAATATATCTTCTTTAGTCTGTTTTTTACTGCAAGAATTAATATTTATCACAGTTTAGCAGGATGGAATTAAGTATAATGCTTTTTATAGTGTTCTTGAAGGATAGATTTGATAATTGAACAAAATTATATCGGAAAATTTTACCTATTTGAGAGAGCAGAAATTTTGAAGAAACAATATATAACAGTAATTATGTTAAGATGATTAGCTCTTTTTCTAAATGTATATTAATTAGAACTTATTAATTAATAGGTAGAGTTATTCTTAAATGTAATATTTACAGTAGTAGGTGACATCGAGTGATACCTTATTATTATTATTTTTAATTATCTAGTTTTGATTGAAGTTAAGATTGCTAGTTGATTTACTTATTCAAGGGGAAAGATAATTAAATAATTATTATTTAATTAAGGTGGGCTTTGTTTAACTGTAATTTGGTAACCCGAATGAAAAATAATTTTTGAAACAATTACAAGCAATTGTAATAATAATTTTATTAATTTCATGTGGAATTTGTAGCTACAATTTTGTTAAACACTTGATCATAAACTATCATTTAGTGCATGCAAAGTTTTTAGGTCATTTGTGTTTATTCAGACATGTTGAATCATTTTATTTTTTTTGCTTTCATAGTACATTTCCCTCTTAATAGAGGTGAGACTGATAACCCTGAAAGAAAGACTGGGGACATAGTATCTCTTTAGACACCAAAGCACAGCAGGTGTGGCTGCCATCTACCTGTCCCTCTCATCTCTCTTCAGGCCACATTCTTTACCAACACTTCCTTTCCTTTTTGCCCCTAAAGAATAACAGAATACATCTAATGACTGTATTAGTTTCATTCTGATAATTGTGTCTTTTTTAAAAAAATTGGTTCTTTTTAATTATACCTGACAGTAGAATTCATTTTGTCATAACTATAAAAAATAGAATATATCTTGTTCGAATTCAGTCCCCAGTACCTCTTCTTCCCCTTCCCTTCTTGTGTGTGTTAATAAGAGGGTTCAGCTATAGCTAACTGCTTGCCCTTTTATTCAGAAAAAAATTTGTATGTGCATGTACTACATAATACTCTAAGTGAAAAGAAAAAGCAAATAAGGGGGATAGGAAAAGTTACATATAGAAGAGGTATAGGTTGTAAAAAGATATAAAAAGGACTATATTAAATGTAAACCAACCACAAGCAATAATTAGATTTCCAGGTGTTAGAATAAGATAACAGAGAGCAAAGAAGAGATTTTAATGTTTCATGTCTGTTATGCTTAAGAACATGGAATTTTAGTAGAGATATTTTATGAAGAATGAATATGATGTGTTTTATGCAGCATTTACACAGCTCTCTGGCATACTGGAATAAAATCAAAGCTAGTAACCCACATGTAACTATTTTTAGAGTACCATACATTCCAAAACAAAGAAATAGGGAAAATCAGCCTTTGAGTTTATATCCTTAGTTTGAAGTGCTATGTAAATATACCACCATCATTAACAATGTCTATTATCAACGTATTAGCCGTGTTTGTGGATAGACCTCCTGTGGGTTCTTGCTTGCTGGTTACCTGTTTCCTTTCTTACATAGTACAGGAGCCAGGTCTTATTTTGTCATTGTCTCCAGTGCCTAACAATAGGGAATTCCTAAATGTTT
The DNA here is from genome assembly GCF_048772815.1 of Callospermophilus lateralis. Taxonomy (NCBI): domain Eukaryota; kingdom Metazoa; phylum Chordata; class Mammalia; order Rodentia; family Sciuridae; genus Callospermophilus; species Callospermophilus lateralis. Next base: position 117,237,842 of record NC_135306.1, on the reverse strand, counting down.
GTGAAATTAATAATACATGGATAGAGAGATTAAGGAATTATCTGTGAATATACATTTGACAATTGTCATTACTCCCTACTTTCACTTTCCATGGATAATCTACATAGAGGCCTCAGGTTTCTTACATGTAGGATGAAGATAATGATAGCACCTACCTCATAGGTTGTTCTTTGGAGTTAATGAATAAACTCTTAGAATGGTTCCTGGTTCATTAAATGGTAGTTCTTACTATTATATCTAATTTATACCAACTTATATGTTGAGTACTTAACTGTAATGCCTAGGCACTTAATGAAGATTATTCCCACTTTTCAGGCTTAGACAGTATTCTCAGCATTTTATAGGTAAGAAGCAGATTTAGTTATTGTAGATTTGCACAAGGCTGCCAACTAGTGGGTGGCAGAGCTCTGATTTGAATTCAGTTATGTTGGGCCCCAGAGCCCTTGTACTTCCGCTATTTCAAGCTACTTCTCTGAATTGAAAACCAACCTTAGAAGTAGGGTTAACAACCTGTGTGTACTTTCACTGTCAGGGCAGGAGTGACAGATAAAGTATCTTTCAGATTTACATGAATGTCAGGATTTTGTGGGATATACAGTATGGGATGCCTTGCTGTCTGTCTCCTTCTCTAGAAGTATGAGACAGTCTGCACTGAGTAGATATTAGAGCCAGAGACCTTTAAGGAGGTAGAGGTTGTAGGAGAATGAGCAAATGGCCACAGTGCACCACTGCTTTGTCTTTTAGAACAAGACAGATCTCTTTGTGCAGCCTGTGTCCCCACAACATATTTGTTCTCTCACTAACTTTACTTAATCTGCTCTGCTTCATAACTGTGTCACTTATTACATTAGTAGTTTCTGAGAGAGTAGCACTATCTTACAGCTTTTTGTAAACATCAGGAGTAATTAATAGTCTTTAAGGTCCACCACAGTCAGTATGGTTTTAATTATCTGGGAATTGATAAACAGTTTGCTGACTTTGCTAACAACCTCTTGTTATTAGCAAATAATAGGTTTGCTAATAACCTCATGTTCTCTTGTCCACTATTGTACCATTTCAATGTTTGGCTACTCTTTCACCAAAAAACAAAATAATAATAATAGTTCTGGAGAGTCAATTAGTAAATGATAAAAGACTAAAGGCTAAAATGAAGCTTTGGCACACCAGGATTTTTTGTGTTTCATATTTGTGTTCTGTTGCCCTCTAATTGATCAGGCTGGTTTTTATCTGTTTTGATGTGATGAAAATTTAAAAGGTTGCCATGTGTGATGTTATACAACCTTAATCCCAGTGATTTGGGAGGCTGAGATTGGAGGATTACAAGCTTCAGGGCAGCCTGGGAAACTTGGGCAACTTAGAGAGATCCTCAGCAACTTAGTGAGACCCTCTCTCAAAATAATAAGAAGAAGAACTGAGGTTGTAGCTCAGTGGGAAAGCACTCCTGCATTCAATTCTCAGTAACAAAAAGAAAAGAAAATTTAGAAGGTTACTTAATTTCCTGTGTTGGGTAAGAAAACATAAAAACATACTAAACAACTACACTGACATATACTTAATAAACATACCTATCCCTTTTCTGTACAGATCACGGTTGGGCTGTCAAATCTGTTTGACCAAAGCTATGGACAATATGACTGTTCGAGTACCTGAGGCCGTGGCTGATGCCAGACAATCTATTGATGTGGGCAAGAATTCCTAAACTACCATAAGAAGAAATATTTTTGTGAAATTTTACCTATTTTTATAATTTTTAACATAATTAAATGAGAACATGGTTGAATGGGTTTATTCTTATGACTAGCTTTACCATTTTACTTCACCTTGTATAACTACTGAATTTTGTAGTATTAAACATGCGATTTTTACATTGGTTATAAAAATATTAGTCAAATATTAGAAAATAGCTGAGAATGATGAAAATCTTATATAGTTTACCTTATTTGTGATTAGTGACTTAAGCAAAATGTTACCACATAATCTTATGTGTGCTTATTTAGAAGGCAGGTTAAGAAAAGCTATGATTACCCCTGCTTGATGTGGGTGAAGGCAGAGATCTAAAATGGCTTGTCCAGGATGATATGACTAACTAGGAAATTTGAACTGGAACCTGCATCTTATTATTTTAAGTTAGTTTTATGTTCAATTGATACTGGAGAAATTATGAACATCTTACTTTTAGCACTAATTAAATGTAAATGTGTGTGAAAGAATATTCAGTGAATTGCTTAATTTCCAAGATAGCTATTAACTTTATAAATAAATATTTCAAAATTTTATTCAATGAGAAATGTTTACTATTCACTTAGACATTATGACACTGTCAAGTTGATGTCTGTTCTGACTAAACCATCTTTTCTATTTCAAGCAAAACAAACTGTCTTAGCAATCTTTTGAAAATAATGTTAATTTATAGGTTGATTCTTAGAATGGAAATCTTGTGAATTAGCCCCTGAGCCAGAGGAGATGAGCAGGCTGCCGCATCCCGCTGCCCAGGGGGCGCCATTCTTCTCACTTCAACGTCTGCAGCCTGGGTAGCATAGCATATGCTACAGTCCCAGAAATGAAGGAATATCTTACCAATTATATCTGGAAGATATTTGTATCCTTATCTTTGCTATAAATAAATTCATTAAAGGTAATAAATGGGTAAAGTGTGCTCTTTGGATATATAATAAAAACATCAACTAACGTGGGCTAATCATGAGGAAGAGCAGAACAAATTACTAAGAAAAACAGCGAGTTATAAGACTGTCAAGTGAGCTTCAAGTACTTAAATGAAGTTTGTTAATTTGTGTAAATATTGGTCAACTATAATACTTGACATACAACATTATTATGTTTGTTAGGGATACAGAGATGAACAAGACAAGAATGCCTTCAGGGAACTCTATTAGGAAAGATAAAATGTGTATATATACATATGATTTACTTGAACCAAACTGATCAATTTGCCAAATGGTATTTTAAACTAATTAATATAGAAAAGTGATTGGGAAGAACTTGAGGCATCTTATGTTCATTTAGTGTTTAATGACTGTTGAGTACTTTCTGTATAGAATGCTATACTTTTAAGTACTTCAAAGCAATATTTATCTTAATTAGCTTTATTATTCTTGTATTCTTATATAGATCACCTGAACTCTCCAGGTGATCTATTTTAATGATATAGTTTAATGATGATATTCAGCCAAAATATTCTAAAATTTAGAATTTGAAATATCAGATTTCAAAATAGAAAAGTTCAAATTAATGTAGTTTAATTGTATTATGTTAATAAGACTAAATTTATTAAATGGAGAATATGTTCTATAATTGGTTTGTATAAGGGTTAGTTTTCCAGTTTGAAAAAAAAATTCTATATTTGATACAAATGCATTCCACATAACATTGGTTTATCTATTTCTACAAAACACATTATCCTAAAACTTGGTGGCTAAACACAACAATTATCTTTTGTTATTTCAGATAGTTTCTGTGGGTGAGGAATCCAGAGTACAGGGCAGACTTGGCTTATCTCTGCCCCATAGTATCTGGTGCCCAAGTGAGAAGACTCTTAAGTCTAGGTGCTGCAGTCTTATCCCTCATATGACTGACAGGTGTCAGCCGGGGAATCTTGCAGGGCCTACTGACTGAAACACCCATGGGTGGACTCTCCATATGTCCTGGCCTTCTTACAAAGTATTTATGGGATTCTAAGGGCAAGCTCCCAGAGAGCAGGTGTTATACTTCCAGGCAGAAGCTATATCCTTTGGGATATACAGTATCATTTCTACCCATTCTTTTCATTAGAAGTAAGGCACTGAGTCTGTCTATCATTTGAAGGGAGGGGTATCAAAGATATTGCAAACATGTTTTCAAGTCATACAGTAATGGTTGTTTTCAGGTGAGTTTCCTGACCTTTCATTTCCAGTGAATATTGATTGACCTTTTAACAAATAGCATTCTAAGCTTTAAAAGGAGCTAGTTTTTTTTATCCTGAATTATATCCTGAAAAATTGTGTGTTGTCTTTAATATGATGACATGTTTGTTCTATTCTGTAACTCCCAGCATTTTTCTTGACTATTGATAAAAATGAAAGGGAAAAATAGTGGGCTCCCATTCATTGCTGTGTAATGTTAGTGTACCTTTCTTAGTCGTTTTGCATGTAGAAAACCATCTTTCTTTGGCATAGTCCTCTGTAATTGTTGGTTATGTACTAATATTATATTTGATCTTCACAGATAAAACCACAACCTGTTATTATATAAGTAATTCAGAGCCACTGAATTCAGTTTTTAAGTGAACCATGCTAGGAATTTCTAAAACATTTTGTCTTTTACTGTGAAAATATTGTGTCATTTTGTTTTAGAGGATAACTTTCCTGTTTTTGTGATAGCTATTTAAGTATCATGTACACGTGGTTTCTATGGTGGTCACTCAGCATTTAAAGAAGTACATTTTGCTTGAAAAATTGTTTTCAAAGGAGACTTCGACTTGATAAGTTTTCCCATCATTTTTCTTCCATTTCACAACTCTTTTAATTATTTTTCCTTCCTTAAACTACCCAAAACTTGTGACAAACCATAGTTTGGGTCAGAGTTTGTTAGATGGCTTTCTTATTTTTAGGATAACATCATTTTTGTTAAAAATAGAACTAATGTGTTTAATGTTCATTCCTAAAAATAGTATATGAACCTAAACGTAGACCATAGTGAGACATGGAAATGTTACATATACATTTGGTTTCCGTTAGAGAAATACTAAAGAAGTATGATCTTTGTTAAGCAACAACAGGAATCCTCTAATGTATCGACTCATCACATATCAAGTTATTTTTATCAGATTTTCCTCTGTTTATAAGTTTCTAGAAACTGAAAAATTAGAAAACCAGCTGGCAGAAGGAAGCCATGATTGCTAGCAGACACAAATAAATGTGACTAAAACAGAGCAGAATTGGGGAGTGAAAAGATAATTTAAACCTACAGAGCAACTTCTAAGAGGAGTCCATTGGAGAGACCTTTGAGAGAGATCCCCTTGGGCAATAGCTGTTCATAACAAACCATTAATATATTATTTCTCTTTTTTTTTTGACTCTCTTGTTTATCTCAGTAATATTTGCCAACTGATTTTTAGACTTACAATGCTATAAGTGTAAACCATTGTGCCTTTCTGGTCTACCTCATCTACTAGCCATTTTGAAAATCATCAACACTCAACTTGTTTACCTGAGTAATTGCTGTGGTTTGAATGTGTCCCCCAAAGTTCATGAGTTGGAAGCTTGGTTCCCCAGTGCAAGTGTTTAAAGGAGGTGATCAGGTCATGAGGGCAGAGTGGGCATTTAAATGCCTTTATCTTGGAAGTGGGTCCCTGATAAAAGGATGTTTGGGCCCCTTCCTCTCCTTCTCTTGCACACTCTTGCTCTTCCATCTGACCCCTCAAACTTGAACTTCTCGGTCTCCAGAACTGTGAACGAAATAAATGTCTATTTATAAATTATCCAATCTGTGGTATTCTGTTACAGCAGCACAATGTTACAGGAGTTTTTATCACTCTCACTGTGCCACTACTCTACCTAGATTGTCCTTTATAGAGTATTTACACATGACTTATGTAGCAATGAATGACATATAGCACCTAGTGCTTATTATATCAGCATTTTTTCTGAATAAATAGCATATTTTTAAAAATTTAATACTGTGCTCAGTTTTGAAACTGTAGTGTCTTTGCATAGTATTTAGCCCACAGTTGTTATGTATAAATGTTCAAATTAAGCAAAACCTATAAAGAGTATGCTTCCATAATTTGGCGTGAGCATACTTTATATACAGTTATGAAAACTTGTGCTGTAAATGGGTAATAATGAGTGTAATTCATTCCACTATTGTCCTGTATGTAAAAAATAAATAAATAAAGGAAATGAGCTAAATAATTTTAAAAAAAGAGTATGCTTCTAAGTCTGATTCTGGCAGTCATCTATTAGAGATGGGACTTCTTGAGCTCAATGTAGGGTAGTATACTGAGCTCACAACCTGATTATAAGTGAACAGTAATCAGGACACAGGAGTGTTTTCTCTAGAGATCATGTGATTTCCACTGTATTAAAAAGGACATTGTTTGACTTATCACCTTTCAAAAAACATAATTTGAATGAAACAGCTTAATGCAGATCTCTTTGCTGGTTTTGATATGAAGCCTGAGTGCTGAATCAGCTGCTTTCAGTGACTCCATTCACATGGCCATTCTAGATGAATGCTGCTCCTTCACTTGGAAGTGGCTAGCTAGCATCAGGCATTTCCGGTGGTCCTCAGGGATTTCCTGTCAACATTAGGGATTCCCTTTGGTTCTGATGAGAATTCATCAAGTCAATGGAAAGTGAATGTATGATTCACAAAATATTTTCCCCAGTAAAGCAAGCAAAAGCTTGAAATATTGATAAACTTTGCTTTAGTAGAGCCTTATTTGTTTTTTATCTGAACTCCAAAGATTGAACCTCAGAGATATGCCAAAACTCTTATTTGATGTGGGGGATGGACATGGGATTTACCATTTGAAGTCCTGGGTATTGTTTTTAAAATTGTCTTAAACTTGAAAATAAGGCAAAACAACAACAACAACAAAAAAAACATTATTGTATGTCTTCTCAAAGTTGCCCATAAAGGATTTTTCTAGCTGGGTCACCTAAGGATCACCAAATATTCTATTATGCCTTGTGGGTCAAATTTTGTTCTTTTTTTTTTTTTTGCAAATAAAGTTTTATGGGACTGCAATCATGCTCATTCATTACCTATTGTCAGTGGCAGCTTTCATACCTTAACAGTAAAGTTGGATGGATGCAACAGAGACTGTATGCCTAGAGAGGCTAAAGTATTTGCCATCTGGCTCCATACAGAAAACGTTTGATGACCCCTGCTGTGGGGGAAGAGGACTTTGACTTACTATGAACTATTGATTTGTATTTATCCCTCTGAAGTTAACTTAAGAAAGATCATTAAGTTGCAGATGTTTTCTGTTTGGTAGAAAAGGTAACCCCAAGAGTTAAGGTTTTCTTGCCTTGTAGGGCATTATCCAGTTTAGTGTCCATCTTCAGTATTCTTATAGCATTCTTTTTTTCCAACTGGACTCTGTATCAGTTCCTTATGTCCTTCAGACCAAGTTCATCATTCTGGTTCCCTCATAGTTAAATAAATCTTTGACACATGCTCGCTGTGTATTTGTTTGAGAGTCTTTATCTTACAGAAAGTTATATACAATGACTGCTGGAGGTCTGGCAGTGCTTCCTCATGAATGTTCCATTTTGAGATAGTCACTTAACCCCACTGGGAGAGAGGCTGCTTCTCTGTTAAGAGGAGATAATTATACCCAGTTTCAGCAAATCACTCTCTCATCCATATAATACTATCTACTGGACACAATTTTATGATTAAGTTAAAAGATGTTATGTGTAAGTGCTTTATTAACTGCAAAGCACTATGTCATTATTGGCTATTGCTTTTTGACAAAATCTAAGTCTTAGGTATTAAAGCATAGGTTTAACCCCATGATGTATGATTTTCAAACAGGTTTGAGGCTTTGACTTCTGTATTCAGAAGAGTTATTTTAAAAAAGGAAATGTATAAAGAGATTATCTAACATCTACTCAGCTGATGATAGTGGGAATGCTTTGTTATATCTTAGAGAAATATTCTACTGATAACCACATGTTATCCTCAAGAAGTTATGATGTGAACTTTTCCAGGCTATAATAACTAGAAAAGTGAACAAATGACAGCGTACAGCTGTATGTTGCATGAAGAGGCAGGAAGTAATTCATTATCTTTTTATTTAAGAAAAAGTAAGGAGTGATACAATAAAAGTAAAAAGGGGATGTGCCTAAGGCTGAAAATGGAAATGTAAATTGTTTACTCTCTAGAGCAGTGTCAGTTCTTTCAAACCACACAGTTCTTGGTAATATTTCAAAACAAATTGCCATATGGTAACCACTTTTGGAAGGGTAACAGTACTTGACCATTATCACCCTATTCACCACCCACTAAATGGGAACATACATAAGCATTTCAAAAAATATTGCTTACACATTTCATGACAGCCCAAATTAACTTTTCAAAGTATGATCTTTGGGTAGTCTTACCTGATAGATAAACCATCCTTTGAGAAGAAGCTTATCAGCTTTTAGGAAAGTTTCAGTAATCCCAGAAGGGTTCCATTTGTAAAATTTTGGTTTTTTTTTTAGTTAAACATGAAGTCAAATGTATTTTGACATATACATGGAATATAACTTCCCATTTTTGTGGTTGTATATGATGTGTAGTTAACACTGGTTGTGTATTCAAATATGAACGTAGGAATGTTATGTCCTATTCATTCTACTATCTTTCCCATTCCAATCCTCTGCTCCCTTTCCCTTACTCCCCACTGTCTAATCCATTGAACCTTCACTGCTCCCTCCTGCTTGCCTATTGTGAGTCAGCATCTACATATCAGAGAGAACCTTTGGCCTTTGGTTTTTCGGCTTTGGCTGAGTTCACTTAGGATAATAGTCTCTGGTTTCACCCATTTACTGGCAAATGCCATAATTTCATTTTTCTTCATGGCTAAGTAATATCCCATTGTATATATACCATATTTTCTTTATCCATTCATCTGTTGAAGGGCACCTAAGTTGGTTCCATAGCTTAGCTATTGTGAATTGAGCTGCTATAAACATTGATAGTCATGACTGTGTCACTGTAGTATGCTGATTTTAAGTCCTTTGAGTCATTTGAGGCCCAAAGGAGGTCAAATGGTGGTTCCATTCCATATTTTCTGAGGAATAGTCATACTACTTTCCAGAGATGTTGCACCAATTTGCAGACCCACCAATGTATGAGTGTACCTTTTCCCCCACATTCTTGCCAACATTTATTGTTACTTGTATTCTTGATAATTGCCATTCTGATTAGGGTGAGATGAAATCTCAGTGTAGTTTTCATTTGCATTTCTCTAATTGATAGAGATGTTGAATTTTTTTTCATATATTTGTTGATGGATCCTATTTCTTTCTCTGTGAAGTGCCTGTTCAGTTCCTTTGTCCATTTATTGATGGGGTTATTTGGAGGTGTTTTTTTTGTGTGTGTGTGTGTGTGTTGTTTTTTGAGTTCTTCATATATCCTGGAGGTTAATGCTATATTTAGGTGCAGTTGGCAAAGATTTTCTCCAAGGGCTTCATTTAACAAACTCTGATAACAGGAGAAGCAGCACACATTGGTTGCCCTCTGAAGAGAGCTGTCCTGGCCAACCAAGTGAAATTGCCTACAAGGTTCTCAAGTATAGAGCAGTGTAAGGTGATTTGGTCTTCCTAAGATCAGATTAATTACAATATCAAAGGCGACAGCTCCGGTGGTCTTTCATTTTTAAAAAGTTCAATTTCTTTTATTCATTGTTTTATTCCAGATACTTTTGAGTACCTAACACATAGTAGGTGGTCAGTAATTATTGACTGATTTTGTTGAATGAATCTCCTAAAAGGCTTTTAGGGTAAATTTTAATAGGAGTTTCAGGAAGAGAAGGAAACCTTGGGTTGGAGCTTTTGAATAACATGTATGATTAATAAGTGATTCATAAGTGTTATTATCCTAATGAGGCAGCTAAACCAAGAAAGAAAAAACAAAGAGTATACCATCAGTTGCTTTTGAGGCTTAAGTCTTGGATTATAGCTCTTAGGATGATGAGAAAAATTTTCAAGTGTTTTTAAATATTACTTTTGTCAGATAGTTGAACTTTTTAGAACAAATTATTTCTTTTAAGAATGCTGACAAAATTAAAAAAAAAAAAATGGGAAGCAAAGTGTTCACGTGCATAGCAAGGTGGTTGGTCGTACTTGACCTGGCACCCACGTCTTCCACCTGTGCTGTGTGTCCTGGGGTTCACTGCCAAAGTGACTCCATCTTTAGGACAGAGAGGTTCCTTTTATTGTAGAGAATAGGGATGGCCCCAAGAAACGGACTTCCAAGCTTTTCCTTTTTCTCAAGGGACTAAGACCTTTATCCATGCACTGTACCTGTTCTCAGCCAAGGGACGAGTTTCTCTGTGTGTTAATCATGCAGTCTTGGAGTTCTTTTGCAGCCCCCTCACTACCCTGTCCTTTAGGGACATAGCTTCATCTCAGTGTGGTTAATGTGCACACCTCAAAATGCCCATCATCAAGCTCAGAGTTCATGCCGAGCAGCAGGGTAACAGTGAATTGTAAGGTGGTATTAGATAATGAAACCACCTGCTGGCACTGTTTGGTCTCTATTATTATTCAACTCTTATACCACAAGTCCAATTTTATGGACTGACTACAGCTTTCCAAGCCAAAAGATGTTTGGAGACAGAGCAAAGGAAAAACCAAACAGGAAATTAGTAAGCCAACAGTCATCATCTAATGCAACTGCACAGAAAAGTTGAAAAATATTTTAAGTGTTTTCAAAATGTAGATATCAAAAGAGCCAAACCATCTGGGTGAAACATTCTATTCCTTTTCTTGGGGCATTAAGTTTGATCTGGAAAAAGCTCACCTCTGCCCAAGTTAACATACTTTGCATTTAACACCTCATTCAAAACTCCCAAGCATGTCAAGTCTGATTCATTAATTAGAAAATGTAGAAGTGCTTAGCTAATCATGTTTTCCTTTTAAACATTTGTCCATGAGCCTTGAAAAGGAGAGGAATCCTTCGCTGTCCTACCCATACTTCCTGCAAAGATATTAAGTCCATTCCAGCTCCTCTATGCCCCATCTCTCCCCTTTCATGTCTTTCCTTTTTTAATATTTAGCCCAGTGGTTTCGCTCCTTCCAATCTGATAATCTGAAGTGCACTCCCTATTCCTGTTCCCTTCCCTGACCCTTCCCTTCTGTCTTCTGTGCCTGGTGTCTATTATATCCTCTTCCATGCCCAGGCTAATCCTGGCACTGAGTAGTTAGCAGGGGAGAACATATCGGCAGGATTCGTTGGTCTTGGGAGTAATTTTTTAGTTTAGTCACCTGATAAGCCCAAACTGAAAATGGAAAGAGAGGAACACCTAAGAATGTTTAGGGTCAGTTTCTAAAGACTCAGGTCACTTGAGAGACCATGTAGGGATTGGCAAATGAGATCATGCCCTACCTGGGAGGAAGAGGAGGAGGAGGATGGGAGAGTGGCAGCAGCAACTATCACTTCAGCCTGTTAATAAGAAGGCAGGCCACTGTTTTCAGACTTTTTTCCCCAGAGAGACTGGAACTCAAGTTTGATATTTTGTTTTCTTTGTTTTGTTTTGTTTTGAAATGAACCTTGGGCTATGCCAGTGAATTGTCACTAGCCTCATTGAAATTATATGCAATTTTTTTTTTTTTTTTTGTGGTGCTGGGGATTGAACCCAGGCCCAGTATATACTAGGCAAGTTTCTATCACTGAACTATATCCTCAGTGCTGGAACTCAAGTTTTTATGTGAATTCTGATTTTTATATATTTGCAGTGATATTTAAGTTATTTTAGTTTGTTTTTTTAATAGATGAGTAAAACAGCCATAATTTATATAGTGGGCTGCCAAGTTGCTACCTTTGGTCTAGAGAACCCCTGAGAAGTGGCATCCGCTGTATCCTACTTATTAGAATTTTCATTAGAAAGCTCTGAAATGTCAACATCTCTTTTGGTGGACTTTATTTTCAAGGAACCTCACAATTGATTTGCCCACAAGAGGATTCTTTGGTCTCAGGAGGCTGGACTGTCCTGGGGTGAGCCTGTGGGCTCATGGACTGGAACAGGCCTGCAGCCCTTCTAGAGCAAATGCCTCATTCTCAGGTAGCCTCGCAGGCTACACAGGTTTCTGAAGGGTCTGTGTCCTTTTCTGTAGCCACGGAATTCCCTCTTTTTCAGAAATGTTTTAAATAATCTCCCCAAATTTTGCTTTAATAGATCTTCTAAATCTTTAATAAGCCTGGATTAAAAACATCCTCTAGTAGGCTGATTATTCTAACCACAAATGGATGAATAGGCTTTCCAAATGTAAAGTCTGAGCCTTTTCATACAGTATGTAAAAGAGAAGCTGAGCCTCCTGTCTTAGGTTCTAGTGGGTTAAAACCCTTGCAGTCCCCTGAATACATTATGCTATTTCATCCCTGCATTTGCTTAGGTTGAGGTCTGACCGGAGCACCATCCTGTTGTTTCTTGGCCCAACTCTTTTGTTATTTTTCAAGATGTCTCTGAGCAGCCTTCTCTGAACTGCCAACAGGAGTTAAATGCTGCCCTTTTGGGAACTCCAGGATACAGTTCCATCTTAGCATCTGTCCTAGCACATTGAAATCAGTTGATGGTGTCTTTCTGCCACTAGGCTCTAAGCACATCCTGCATAACACCCTGCATGAATCACAAGAATCAGTCGATAAATATTTGTAATTGAGATGTTGGAAAGTAGAAAAGGGGTACTTTGTACCATGCAAGTCCTAGTTCTGAAAAACCTATAACAGACAAATGGAAACAACTCCTGAGTCACACTCGAGTTAAAAAACAGGCAAAGGGGCCCCTGCAATATTATTTGTCCCTGAGTTGAACTTTTTTTTTTTCTGATTTAATATAGTGTTTGGCCTTGGAAGATGAATGAAGAAAGGAAGGGAGGAAGTATACATTTAACAAATATTTATTGAGCATCTACTAGGTGCTGGGGATTCCGCAAGAACAACAACAACAACAAAAAACTAATAAGTCCCTGTCCTTAAAGCTTATTTTTTGATGAGGGGAGGGGAATAGAAAAAAAATAAGAATAAAGGGTGTTTTAGATATGATAAGAGCTGTGGAGGGAGGAAGGTGTTGGGAAAGGTGGGAGTGAGGAGCTGCTGTTAAGGAGTCTCTGAGGTAGGTGCCACAGGAAGGCACATGAGGATAGACAAGGCTTGCAAGCAGAAGGATTAGGAAGGGTGGTAAGAGGTGAAAGACTGGGGAAGGGGTGTTTCCAAATGGTGCAGACCCTGTGGGCCACTCAAGACTGGACTTTTACTTCTGGGCAACGGAGGAAACTTCTGAAGATTTTGAGAGAAGCAATTTGATGCTCTGAATTACCATATGCCCATCACGGCTAGGTGTTCCTAAACCACCTCTTGCAATCTTGTAAGTTACCTTGTGGTATGGTCCTCATTTTGCAGATGAGGACTTACACAGACCCTATCCAAGGTCAAATATGTGTAAATGAGGGATCCAGGGACACCCTTACCTCTCTAAGTCCCAGCTTTGTCCTCTGTGAAAAAGGAATGATAACTAACACCTATGTCACTGTGAAAAGCACATGATAATGTAAGTACAGTGCTTGAGGAACTTGGTGTTAATTTCATTTGTATTCCAGGGTCATACACACAATAGCGAAGTCAACACTGGATAGAAGATCTGCTCCATCTCTGGAGAGCCCAAACTAGAAGCATCCATATGCTTCACAGATTTTTATTCCCTCCCTTCTCTAGGCTTTTTTTCTTATCTGCATATCAAGCTCCCAAAAGGCAAACTTCATGTGTGAAGTTCTTTATTGATTCTGAGATGTTCTTAGATCATTGTTGCACACCCCTACTAACAAGGGTCACAGGGTTATTATATACATTGTGGGAATTTTATTGGTCTTGTCTAAGGGACATGGCTAAAATCTTAGAGTTTCTGAAAATGAATGCAAAATACAAAATGTCACTGCTTCCCAAGTGATGCTGGAGTGATTCTGTCTCTCTTATGTCATCCTTATTACTTTATAATTACCTTCTGACCTTTACTGACTCTGACAGTTGTGAGTCTTTAAAAAAAGAATTCAAGAATATTACCATTATGCAGTTGCCTAGAAACAGGGCCTAAAATACATCTGGCTTTAATAGAGGAGCTAAAATGAGTTTTCATTTTTTGGCATTGTCTCTCTCTCTCTCTTCCCTCCTCTCTCCCCCTCACCCACCCCTTTTGTATCAACCACGAATTGCAATAGAATTTCTCACTAATCCTTTCTGAACTGTCCAAAGCCAAGATACCCAATATGGAGAGTGTTTTTCCATCATGGGAAGCTTTAGCAACCCTGACTTGGTCTTATGAAGCCTAATACCTAGCCCACTAACACAGCATGTATAGAATCTGTATTGTCAAATCCCTTGTCACTCTCTAAGACAGCTTTTGCCAGAGAACTTCAGCAGGCTAAAAGGAAGAGATTCCATTTGTTTCTTCATTAAGGCATATTCTAGCTCAGTTTGCCAAAGGGCTACAAACATGATTTTCTGACTCACAAAAATTTCTATTTCCCACTCCAATCCCTCTTCCCAGATGTATGCTCTCTCTTCCTTCAACCCTTTTATCATCGCACTGCGTGATCAGTTTGCAGCTATTGCACATTGCAAATGCAAGCTCTTGTCACCTAATAAAAAGAAAACAGTGAAGGAGAAGGAGAGCATATTTCATTTCTTCTGTGATTCAGTTTTTAATCTATGGAAAAATGGTGATCTGATGAGATGCTTTCAGTGGCAAAGGTCACACACAGCCTTCCTAGGTCATGAGGTCCAGAAGTCTGCAGGCCAGGTCTGAGGATGAGGAGTTCTGAAGAAGGCAGGAGACCTTGAGGGATTAGGACAATCACGATTAGTTAAAGACTGGTCTAGAATTGGTTCCCATTGCTCCACTTCTCTCTCAGACTGTTTCTAAACTTGCCTGATTATAAGAACCACTTGAGGGCTTATTTAAAATACTGATTCCAAGCCTCTTTGCTGAAGATTCTGATTCAGTAGGCCTGGCATGGAATTTGGGAAAGAGATTTTAATGAGTAGCACTGGATCCTTATCAAGCAAAAGTTCAGGAAACACACAGACCATCAAGGCAGCGTCTGGGCACCTGGAGCTGCTGAGGAGGCCTCTAACCTTGACTTGGATACCACTGCCTTAAACACCCTGCCGCAAGATGCCTTTGCTTGTTGCCCTGCACACTGCCCAGTGGACCATGCATCCTCTTCACCAGGCTTCCTGGCCCCAAAGATAGCTCAGGTACCACTGCCCCACATTTCTGGAATATCCTGCCTTTGCTTTTAGCAAGGGGATGTTACTATAGTTATTTACCTGCCCCTGCCACTATCCCATTTCCTGTTTTTTTTTTTTGCACCCCCATCCCACACCCAGGACTTCTACCTCATACATCACAATTAGAAATGGAAGTCCTGGGAGGGACCCTGTGTGTGTTGTGTCCATGTATGCTCTCAGAGATAAGGAAAGTATTCACAAGGGGTAAATTCTGGATGTTTCTAAACAACTCAGCTTTTATTGGTAGTTTCCAAAGGCAGCCCTGGGGGACCCAGGCCATCTGCACAAACCCGCCCTTTCCTTGATGTGCCTGTGCATACAGGTGCAGACCCTGTAGGCCACTCAAGACTGGACTTTTACTTCTGGGCAACGGAGGAAACTTCTGAAGATTTTGAGAGAAGCAATTTGATGCTCTGAATTACCATATGCCCATCACGGCTAGGTGTTCCTAAACTACCTCTTGCAATCTTGTAAGTTACCTTGTGGTATGGTCCTCATTTTGCAGATAAGGACTTACACAGACCCTATCCAAGGTCAAATATGTGGTAAGTGAGGGATCCAGGGACACCCTTACCTCTCTAAGTCCCAGCTTTGTCCTCTGTGAAAAAGGAATGATAACTGTAACACCTATGTCACTGTGAAAAGCACATGATAATGTAAGTACAGTGCGTAGCCTCACATGGGATGGGTGAACACAGCCCTATGGGTAGGAGGCCAAGTGCTGGTCAGCTTGCAGTCCTCCATTCCTAGTTCCACATTCTGACTTTTCATGGACTAAATGAGTCCCTATATCATAGGACTGTTGTGCTAATTAAACACAGTAATCCATGCAAAGTGTTCGACACAGTAGCTGGCACCTAGAGAGGATGAGTTGTGCTAGGTGCCAAGCAGGTTCTCTGTCAGGCACTGAGTATATACCAATGGCTAAGAGCACAGGCTTTGGAATGAGATATGCATGGTTTAGAGAGAGAGCTCTACCACCTCCTGGACCTGTGACCTCAAGGTATGTAACTTAACTTCTCAGCCTCACATCTGTAAGTGCAAAGTGAGGATAAGAGCTACTATTTCCTGAGCACTTATTACATTTGCATCCATTAGCTGGTGTGATCCCCACAACCATCCTATAAGAATATACCCACATGCACTGTTATGGTTTGGATTATGAGGTGTCCCCCAAAAAGCTCACTTGTGAGACAATGCAAGAAGGTTCAGAGAGAAATGATTGGATTGTGAGACTCTTAACCCAATCAGCTAATTAATCCCTGATGGGATTAACTGGGTGGCAGCTAGAGGCAGATAAAGTGTGTCTGGGAAGTGGTTAATTGGGGGCATGGCTTTGGGGTACATAGCAGTCTCTTTCTCTACTTCCTGTTGAGAGCAGTTTCCCTCTGCCACACTCTCCCACTATGATGTTTAGCCTCACCTTGAGCCCAGAGGAATGGAACCAGCCTTCTACGGACTAAATCCTCTGAAACCATGAGCCCTCAAATAAACTTTCCTCCTTACAGTTGTTCTGGTCAGACCCTTTAGTTGCAGAAGCAAAAAAAAAAAAAAAAAAAAAAAAACAAAAAAAAAAAAACTGATTAAAACATGTACCCATGACCCAGTTTCAACAAGTATCAAGTCCTAGTGACGATTGTATTGTTTCATTTATAACCTCTCAGACTGCATCCATCCCATCCATATAAATAACCTGATTGTTTTTAAGTTACACCCAGATAGAATGTTCCTTTATTTGTCAATTCATTTTGTAGTTTTACTACACCTAGACTTCTTATTTAAATAGACAAACTTGGTTCTGGACAAGACACACAGCTGACATCTCCCTGTTGCATTCTTGTCTTTTGGTTTCTCAACTCTTTCTCAGCCCATCAAAGAGCTTATCCCATCCTGGCTGCAGGAGAAACAAAAGAATAGGAGAAACAAAAGACAGCTAAGCTCCCGCACCCAAGTGAGAAGGCTGGCGAAGCATTAGAGGGGTTATCTCTTTGGCTTTGGCCATGTGCAGAGAAACCTGGAAAAGCATGCCTTGGATAAGTGTTCCAGACCACCCCCTGGAAGGGCTTTCCCTGGAGAAACCTGCCTGCACATGACAAACCATCAGGAGAGCTTAGAAGAAGCCAGATGCTCCTCAGGAGATCTGTTCACCTTTAGAGCAGCTTTGCTTTCAGTAACAACAATGAGCTTTAGCAGATGGCAAAAAGCAAAGCACATTTTGATAAAACTGTCGCTTGGTCCCGTCACATCAGGCTGCTGTCATTTTGGTTAACTTGTCAAAAGTTCTTAACATCCCAAATATGAAAGAATTCTAAAATGCCTGTGGAAACTGTCCCATTTTTTTTCCTCCTTTCCAACATGGATGTTTTTGCCATTTGAAGACTAATAGGCTGTCTAAAAGTTCCTTTTCTTCTCTTTTTCCAGAGCTCACGTTGCTTCTTAAGCAAGTAGCTCTAAATAGATGGGTTCAGCATTTCTCCAAAAAAAGAGCAATCCTTGTATAAAAGAGAATGTGGTTCAGCTGCAACTTCCTGATTCTCTCTGCAGATCCTATCAGCTCCTCTGGAAGGAGACTCCAGCCCGGACATAGTTACCTGGTGCATTCTTTGTTATTGCTCCAAGGCAAATCTAAGGTAAGCATGGAGCTAGAGAGAGCTTTATGTATTTATGTATTTTGAGCCAACTGCTCCAATATTCCTCTTACAGTTTGGTTTCCTAGGGAGACGGTATTATGTAACGGGTGCATCAGATAACACCCACCTCTAGTCCTTCTGCTGGGGGAGGGTTCTCGCTCTCTCCTCTGATATAGTGCAGACTGTCAGTGGTGAGCAGGCAAGTGCATCCCTGCTTTCTCCTGTTGCAGCGCTGCTTTAATGTCAATCTTTGGCATGGACGGGAATCTCCTAAGCCTCTGGAAGGAAAGCCTGCTTATGTGACTCTGCCTAAGGACAGGCAGAAGTGTCTGCACCTCCAATCTGTAGCCAAAGCACACAGTAAGCAAGTAGGTGATAAAGTTCTCCTTTAGAGGAGCTGCTGAAACTCATGTTTGAAGACATCATTTTTATCATCAGAGGAGTGTTCTTCCTATTACCTCAGTTCTGATTCTCTAAAGAGTGACTGAGCCCAATTTCACTGCTAGTTCCAAAAACATCTGAGGCAAAAATGTGGCCCTCTGGGCTGCTTCCATCTTAGCCAACAGTGCTTGATGATTGTAAGCAGTTCTCGACCTGACTTGGCATCATGCCCTGAGACTCGTGGGAGGCCAACCTTACACGTGACTGAGTTACACTCCCCGGCTGGGTGCTGAGGCTCTCAGTCACAGAAATGTGGCACCCTTCATGGGTTTGAGGGTCCGTGTCTCGTGCATGAGTGTGTCTTGCTACAGCCTCATGGGTGAAGCTACGCTCACTGCTCACCTGTTCCTTTGTAATATAACCCCTTGCCCTGTTTAGGATAGAATCTTCCATGGAAGTGCCTTGTGTGTCCCTTCTCTTACTGTGCCCTTGGGAGTGGCCTACCTAGGTGTCAGTCAACCTGCTGACAGTGGACATCATGAAGATAGACTCAGCCCCCTGAATCCTGACCCCTTGCCTCATTTGAATTGCTTCCCTCAATAAAAGGGGTCAACACATGCTTTCTCTCTCTCTCTTTCTGCGGACCCTTAAGGTCAGAGGAGCCGTCACAGTGACCCCAAAGGAAAAGGTATTTGTGTCTCTTGTATGATTATTTCAAGCAGCCCAGTTAGCCCAGTTTAACTGGAGTGACCCCTGAGCCTTTTAGTCGCGAGTCAGAAACCCGGCAGAGACTGTTCCTCAGCTGTAGTTAAGAAGCATGGCCATGTTCATTGACATAATTAACAGTGGCTGCTTTAACTTACAAAACTCTCAGCCTTGGTGACCTAATGCAGAAAATTTACTTCTCATGCATGAAGTCTAGTGTGAATCTGGCTGTCCTCTTTTATCTGAAACACAAGGTCTCTGCTGCAGGGGAAAGAACAGATGGAAGGAAGACATGGCTCACAGTCCATTGGTCAGATTGAGTTACATGACCCACTCTGACTTCAGGGGAAGCTGGAGAATATAGGCTGGAAAACATGGAATATTTTGGAATTCCTGACTTTGTCTGCCATAATGATCATGGTTTTCTGTGTTTTCTAGCAAGTTACGGTCAAAAGTGTTGAATAGGTTAAAGCCAGGACAAGAACCCTGAAAACACCATCCAACACCTTCCTTTATGGTTTTTGATTCAGAGAGAATCACTTTCCACACTCTAATTAGCCCACCCCGATGTGGGGTGTGGAATGGGCTCTGCATCCTGGCAGGAGGCTGTCAGGAAACAGCAATACCCTAGTCCTAAAGGAAATTATTCTGCATAGGACTAAGGACAAGAAGAATGTTTTTCTTTCCAAGTAACCTGAATCATTCCTAGTAGCAAGGGCTATGAAAACAAGCTAAGATGGTTCTCTTCTTGGTGACTGTGTTTTATACATTCATTTAATTCTTTTGCAAGGTAGGGTTCCAAGTCCCAGCTGGGGATGCTGTGACTCAGTTTCTGCTAGATATAAGGAAGGTAGCAAAGAAAGTACTGAAAAATAAAACAGAATCCTCATGCTGTAAACAAGTCTTTACCCTGACCAATCCAGAGATTGTAAATTAGATGGCCACATAAAAAAAGTACAAACAGGGGAAAATACAGTAAGCTTTCGAAGTCAGCAGTTTTTCCTATAGCTTGGGAGTAAGAAGAGATAGGTAAGCTTTCAACATGGTGTATCAACTTGGTGTGAATGTAAGTGAGCAGTGACAGGAACATATCCTTCAAGGGCATACTGGAATCTCAGAAGATGGCTAGAGAGATGTACAATTTCTACATTCATCAAAATAATTTAATTTTAATTTTTAAATTTAATTTTTAAGTTTAAAATGAAAGAAAAAGAGAGAGGAAGAGAAAGGAGAAGACAGAGGGGATGAAGGGAAGAAAGAGGGGGAAAGAAAAAAGGAAGAAAGACCAATAGATGGAAAGTCTAACAGAAAGGCAGATGGACAGGAAAAACAGAAAGAGGGAAAAGACTTTTCTAAAACTCACAGTTCTCAACCTCTCAAACCTGCATATCAATAAAAGGTGGTTGAGTGTATCAGTAGTTGTTGGGAAATGAGTGGAGATCCAGTGCCATAGATCCTCATATAACATGGAGTAGGGGCAAGCTGGCTTACTGGAGAGCTGTGGCTAGGCCTTTTCTTTTATCATTCCAGAAAGAAGCAGTATTTCCAAGTGATTTCTGGCTCCTGGAAGAGGCTTTTAGTCTATGACCCAGATGTCATCACAGGCCTTTCAGGGCCAAAGATCTAGATGATTATCTTTTCTGAATCCGGAGTTTTACTGCCTGTGGGTGTCCACTGCCAAATTTCTACTAGTTCTTAGAGACTTGCCTTCCCCTGAGCCTTCTGCTCTTGGCTCCACATGGTTGCTGTGGCCCTTACCATTTTGATTGAAACATGAAACTCAGCCTTTTCAACCATTTTCAAGCACAAATATACATAAGACCACAAAGGTTCATGAGCATGCATTTGTGACTTTGCTGAAGAACTGGGGCTCAAGTCATATGCACTCATACCAGATAACATTTAAAAAATCCATTTTATAGAGATTCCAGTCTCATGGATTGGAAGACTCAATAATCTTAAAATACCAGTACTCCCTAAATTTATCTGTGGATTCAACACACTGCCAGTCAACATTCTTGGAGACAGTTTTGTAGAAACTGATAAGCTAAGTCTAACATGCACCAGTAAATGCAAAAGACTTAGAGTAGGCAAGAAAATTTGAAGAGGAAGAACCAATCTTGAGGACTTACACTGCCTAAGTTGAAGACTTATTACAAATCTGCAGTAATCAAAACACTGCAATATTAGCATAACAATAAACGTGGATCAGTAGAACAGAACAGAGTTCATAGGTAGACTCACAAGTGTATGGCCAATTGCTTTTGACAAAAGAACAGACAATGCAGTGGAAAGAGGACAGTTTTTCAATAAATTGTGATGGAATGATTACTGTCTATATGCAAAAATAGTTTTTGCTCCATACTTGTTTCATGTGCAAAAACACTAAAAATGATAGCTCTAAATAGAAAATGTAGAAGTATAAAACTTCTAGAAGAAAAAGAATAACTTTGTGACTTAGGCAAAGTTTTTTGTTTGTTCGTTCATTTTTTTTTTTTTTTTTTTTGCTTGTTTGTTCTTTTAGCCATGACACCAAAATCACAATTCTCAGGAAAAAAAAAAAAAAGTTAAATGGTACTTCATCAAATTAATAACTTTTCCTGTTAATAAAATAAAAAATGAAAGGCCAAGTCACACACTGAAAGGGGATATTTACATAACGCATATCTGGACTTGTATCTAAATATATAATAACTCTCAAAAATCCAATAAAACAATAAGAAAAATGTGAAAAGAATTTTAAAGGACACTTTGTCAAGAAAGAAAGATATGCAGCTGGTAAATGAACACATGGAAATATGCTCAACAGTATTTGTCATTAGGGAAACACAAATTAAAATCACAATGAGATGCTACTTTTCAACTTTAAAATGTTTAAAATGAAAAAGACTGACAGCACCAAGTGTTGGCGAGGATGTGGAAGAATTGAAATTCTCATGGACACCTAGGACCACTGCTCTGGAAAATAGCTTCTTAAGAATTAAACTCAAGCTAGAATCTGACCCAATCATTCCACCCCAAGTTCCACAGGGACTACATGTGCCATATGATGACTTGAACAAGATTGTTCAGAGCAGCTGGTTTTTAGTAATAGTCCCAAGCTGGAAATAACCCAAATGTCTATGAATGGGTGAGTAGATAAACATATTTAACATAAGCATCAATGAAAATGAAAAGGAATAAGGTTTTGATAAAGTTTTGATACATACTATAGCATGAATGAATCTCAGTTACACTGGATTAAAAAAAGTCAATCAGAAAAGGAATACATTCAATACATACATATATATATATATATATATATATATATATATATATATATATATATATCTGTGGTTGGGCAGGGGGTTAGGGATCATCATGATGGTTTTAGTATATCATATGAATACTCTAAGTATATACTGCTTATTTTATGTAAATTATACGTCAGTAAAACTGTTGCTAAAAATACATTCTAGACAGTCTGTTCTGCACTTCTGTTTTTTGCTTTCCACCCTTTCCCCTGATTCTTCTCTCCCCTCTCCCAGCCCAGGGTCCCCCTCATCCCCACCCCTTTACTTCAACAACAGAACTCCTTTCTTGGTCTTATGCTGAGCAGTACTGCTTTTGGATTCTGAACTTGTGACTTCTGAACCGTTCATCTTGTGGTTCAGACCAGAAGTTTTGGAGTCAAAGCACATGGATTCAAAAACTCTGCTCTCTTGCTCCTTAGCTGGGAGCTTCAGGAAGTTGCTTACCATTTCTGTACTTAAGTTGCCTTAACTCTAAAATGATGGTGAAATTAATAGAACTCATGTTATATAATTTGCTGTAAGGGTCAAATGAGTTAACAAATAGAGAATATCTAGAATAATTCCTGGTATGTGGTAAATATTTCATACATGTTATCTATTATTTTTACTTCTAGGACTTAAAAACATTTCTCTAAGTTTAGACAATTCCTTCCTGGAGAGGAAATATGACAATAAAGCACTTAAGAAAGTTATGGTCTATCAATGCAACAGAATATTACACATTCCTTCAAAAAGACCCTTTCTGGGAGATTATTTGGGGGAAATGCTTTATTATGGTTTAGATGTGTTGTCCCTGAAAGGCTGGTATATGAGACAATACAAGAATGTTCAGAGGTGAATGATTGGATTATGAGAGATTTAAACTAATCGGTGGATTAGTCCACTGATAGGGATTAATTGGGTGGTAACTGTAGGGCATGGCTGGAGGAGGTGGGTCGCTGGAGGTGTGCTTATGTGCTGGAGGTGGTTTATGTTTATGTTTATGTTTCATTCCTGGTGAACAGAGCTCTAGTTCTGCTTTCTGATTGCCGTGTCCTGACGGCTTTCCTCCGTCATGCCCTTCCCCTCTGATACGCTGTCTCACTTGAGCCCAGACCAATGGAGTCAGCCATCTATGGACCTCTGGAACCATAAGCACCAAATCAATTTTTCCTCTTCTAAAATTGTTCTTTTCAGGTATTTTGGTCACAGCAGCAACAACAACAAACAAACAAACAAACAAAAACCCAAACTGACTAAAACATGCTTGTTTTTTTAAATTGATTTTATTACTTTTTAAATACACGACATCAGTGGAATGCATTTCAATCCTTATTACACATATAGAGCATAATTTTTCACATCTCTGTATATAAAGTATGTTCACATCAATTTATGCCATTATACACGTACTTTTTTGCATTAAAATTCTTAATACACATATATACCACAATTTTTTCATATCGCTGTTTGTATATAAGGTGTGTTGACACCCAATTCAAGTCTTCATACGTGTACTTTGTATAATGATGGCCATCACATTCCACCATCCTTGCTAATCCCCTTCCCTCTCCCTTTCCCTCCCAATCCTCTTCTCTATCTAGAATTAATCTATTCCTCCAATGCTCTCTCTCCCTACCCCACTATGAGTCACCCCCCCTTATATCAGAGAAAACATTTGGCATTTGTTTTTTGGGGATTGGCTAACTTCACTTAGCATTATTTTCTCCAACACATCCATTTACCTGCAAATGCCATAAAACACACTTGTTGAGTAGAAATAAAGCAGGCTGCATAACCACACATGCAGTGTCATCAAAAAGTTCAAATTGGGGCTGGGGTTGCAGCTCAGTGGTAGGGCACTCACCTAGCACGTGTGAGGCACTGGGTTTGATTCTCAGCACCACATAAAGATAAATAAAGTCATTTGTGTCCATCTATAACTAACTAACTATTTTTAGTTACAGATGAACACATTTGTTTGGTGCAGCCAAATTCCTTTCCATCCTTATTCTGTGCATAATTTTTGTTTGAGCTTTTTAAAAATATATTTTTAGTTATATACGGACACAAATGACTTTATTTATCTTTATGTGGTGCTGAGGAACAAACCCACCCAGTGCCTCATATGTGCTAGGCGAGCACCCTACCAATATGAAAAGCAGGATGAAGATTCCTTGGAAAACTGGAAATGGAACCATCATTTGACCCAGCTATCCCTCTCCTTGGTCTATACCCAAAGGACTTAGAAACAGCATGCTATAGGGACACAGCCACATCAATGTTTATAGCAGCACAATTCACAATAGCTAAACTGTGGAACCAACCTAGATGCCCTTCAGTAGATGAATGGATAAAAAAAAATGTGGCATATATACACAATGGAATATTACTCAGCAATAAAAGAGAATAACATCATGGCATTTGCAGGTAAATGGATGGCGTTGGAGAAGACAATGCTAAGTGAAGTTAGCCAATCCCCAAAAAACAAATGCCGAATGTTTTCTCTGATATAAGGGGGATGACTCATAGTCGGGTAGGGAGAAGGAGCATGGGAGGAATAGATGAACTCTAGATAGGGCAGAAGGGTAGGAGGGAAAGGGAGGGGGCAGGGGATTAGCAAGGATGGTGGAATATGATGGACATTATTATCCAAAGTACATGTATGAAAACACGAATTGGTGTGAATATACTTTATATACAATCAGCGATATGAAAAATTGTGCTGTATATGTGTAATAAGAATTTTAATGCATTCTGCTGTCATATATTTTTAAAAAATCAATTTAAAAAAGAAAGGAATTACAGGGAGTGTTAATGGTGTTATCTTCCAAAATGAAGAAAAAATTGTTTTCTTACAAAGAATCCTCTAATTTCTAGTGAATACCCCTGCAGGGAAGCTGTGTACACTGTAAATGTTTATTAGTTAAACCCTTATCGAGCCCAAAGTAGAAGAAGACAACAGAACAACCCAGGGAGGAGGAGTGTGTTTGATAGGGAGAGGGGAGAATAGAAGAAAAGATGTGTGGGAGGGGAAGAGGGCGCTGCAGGGAAAGTGGGAAATGCCAAGGGATGTTTTGCTTTACCCTTGTACTGGGAGCCAGGAGCCTCCAGTCCCAGGCCCCAGCCCCACTAGGCACTTCCAGGAACATGTTGCTGAAAATCACTCTGGGGCCACCTCACCAGGAGACCCCTAAGCTGAGGCCCAATTGTGCCCATGGTGTCTGCTCGTAACACTACTCATCATCTCCAGGCCTTGCCTGTGGAAAGGATGACCATGATTAAAGTATTAATCAGCAGCGCAAATCATTTCCTGATCCCAAACAGAAATTCAGTGACAATATTCTGACCTAAGTTTATGCTTTGTTTGCACCTATTTAGTTGCAGGGAGAAGACAACCTTCCTCTTTTATCCTTTCTTGTTCTTCTTGTACTCTGTGATTTCCATGGTGAGTCACTTGTTTTCTCATCACACACTGCTCACAAGATGAGGCAATGCAAGGGGTTATCTTGGTTCTTGGGCTCTTGCTTCTGGGCAGTTGGCCCTTTGTTGTCTGGAGGGGCTGATGATTTTGGGTGGATGTCTTTCTTAGTCATACCGATTAGACTTCCAGCCCTGTGGATGAAGCACATAAGCCACACTGACACGAGTTCTGCTCGGGAATCTACACATCAAACTTCTGTCTACCAACTTTAAATATCCCTTGAAGTCTAGGAAACTGAAGATAGCCACAATGCCAGTGGACAATCTTCCACTGTTTCTCAAGAAGTCAAGAACATGGATCTGGGTGTGGTGATACACACCTGTAGTATCAACTAATCAGGAGGCTGAAGCCGGAGGATCACTAGTTCAAGGTTAGCCTCAGCAAGTAACAAGACCCTCAGCTGTGGTGTTGGAGATGTGGGTATCACTCTATAGGATATGACTGATTAAAAAAATGCATCACAGCATTTTTATGGAGCAGCCTGGCTAGAAACCACACAAAGACAGTTGACCACAGCCTGCAGATCTGCAGCTGGCCTATTTTGTCTGCCCATGGCCAGCTCAGGCCCAGTTGGAGGAAGAGTGTGTTCCTGCTCCCCACACTGCCACCCAGCTAAAAGGAGACATCAATCACTCATGGCAACCTGAGGCTATATTCAAGAACACTTATATATATTAAAGCATGCAAACTCATTATTGAATTGGAAAATACACAAAGAAGAAATTGTAAAACTATTAATATTTTGGAGTGTTTTTCAAAATATTTTATTATCCTTTTTTACGTAGCTGAACGACATACAATGTAGAAGATTTTTGTGTCCCATTTTTATTACATAACAAGAGTATTTTCTTAGCATTAAGAATACTTGCAATCTTAGTTTTAATGGCTGCTTAATATTCTCTCCTATGATAATTTCTTTAACCATCCCTCAATGGTTGGACATTTTTCAATATTATGAATAATACAGCAATAATCACCTACGATCATAAACCTTTTCCTATTTCAGGCTATTTCTTTAGTAGAGAGGACTTTATGGGAGTAGATAAAGCACTCACTTTGTGCCAGGTACTTTATGTACATTTTGTAACGTAATTTTTATGACAATTCTGCCAGATTTGTATCATTATTTGTATTTTACAGATAAAGGAAAGTTCAGAGGGTTACATAGCTAGTAAGTGGGAAAATTTGGATTTAGTGACAGTTAATTTAAGCCCAAAATATATTTGTTATGGTTAATTTTATATGTCAATTTGGCTGAGCCACAGTGCTCAGATTTTTGGCCAAACATTTTTCTCCATGCTTCTGTGAGGGTGTTTTTAGATAAAATTTGTATTTGAACCAGTGTACTTTGAATAAAGCATACTGCCCTCCATAATATGAGTGGGCCTCATCTGATCAGTTGAAGGCCTGAATAGGAGGGGAGAAAAAGATGGACATCCTCTAGGCAAGAGGGAATTCTGTAGTTCAAGTCCAAGTCCAATTTCAAGGGATATTGGACTTGAACTATATTATAAGCTATAACCTGACAGCATGTTCATATTTTGGATTTGCCAGCTTCCATAGTCAGGGGTATAAATCTATGTATATACTTTTCATTTATTCTGTTTTTTTTTTTCCTGGAGAACTCAGAGTAATATGATATTCTCTGGATAAAACATTTTCAAAGTTTTTGATAGGTATTTTCAAATTGCTTCTCAAAAGGCTTAACAGTGACTATTGCATCAGTGAGGACATAAACTAGCATTCACAGAGGAGAAATGGAGAGTTGAAGCATCTGTCATCCCCTGCATTCATCTTTGAAAATCCCACTTATGTACTGTGTGGAAAAGAACATTTCGGTGTTGTTTAGATTTCCATTTCTTTTTCTAACTAAAGAACTCAAATGTTTCTCTATTTTTTAACAGATAAATATTCATATACCCACCACATATACCCTTTTTCTTTTTTAAGAATTGAAGTTTTTACATTTAGGTTTCTAGATTTATTTTGGTGTGTTGTGCATGTCGAGGATCTGAATTGATTTCTTCCATGATGGCTATTATACTGGCCGAATGATTTTTATTGTTGGATCCAGTGGGCTTTGGTTTTCTCATCTACAAAATGAGAGGGCTGGGCTAGAAGTGGTTCTCAACCCTTGTTGTGCTTTAGAATCACCTGGAGGCACCTTTTAAAAACCAGAGTGGCTTGGGCTTCACTCCAGAGTTTTTGTTTCAGTTGATCTGGGGTAGGAACTGGGAATTACTTTTTTTCTCTCTTTTCTGGTCTTTTAAAATTTAATGTGAGGCTAGGTTTGAGAAATCCTGAATTACATGAGTGCTGAGGTCATTACAGCTCTAAAATCCACCCTGGAGGGGCATCTGTGACGTCTTTGGACCCATTGCTCTCTAGACAACAATCCCTGATCCGCTGGTGGGTTTTGGGAAATGTGGGGAAAGAAGAAGAGTCTCTTTCCCTCTTTCCCATTTTTTTTTTTTTTTTTTCAGACCTTTTGGAGCTTCCTGGTCCATGAGGACTCTGGCTCAGCTCACAGAGGACAGCTCTGCTTTCCTGCTAGGCCTTCCAGGTACAGAGTTCACTGATTCCTCAGACTTGGATTTCTGCAAAAACTGCCAAAAAGATATCAGTAGCAGCACAAAGCAGGGTTATGCTTCCTCTAAGAAAATCAGGCTCTGGTTATTTTGCTGGCTGTTTTCTGGCCCACTGCCTGTCCTTACCCAGCTTTGCAATCCATGGCTGTTCCACACCCAGCATTTCTGGCAGCTCTTACACTTCACTCATCTCAACTGGGAACGGTGCTGCTTGGGAGGAGCTTCTGTAGCCTGGCTGCACATTAGATTCCCCTCCAAGGACCTTTAAAAAAAAAGTGCTATTGCTTGGATTCTCCCTCCCAGCAATTCTGAATTAGTCTGAGGTAGGGTAAAAGCATCAGTACTTTTATAATATTCCCCAGGTGATCTTAATGTGTTGCCAGATTTGAGATCCACTGCCCTGGGAGAAGATGGTAGAGATTGAAGTTGCATTTAGAGAGAGAAACAGCATTGAGGATGAAAATTCTAGACAAATTAGTGATTTTTTTAAAAAAAATAAAAGTAAAGAAAAAAAGGGGTGGAGGACATGGAAAGGTGATTTTCAAGTGCCAGAACGATTTTAATGTAGACTTAAGTGGGAAGCATACTGGGGCTTGAGATTCATGACAACCAGGCAGAAACTGGTGGAATGAGAAACACTGGATTAGTTTAAGCAGCATCTAGGTGGCCCAAAAAACTCGGAGGCTTGGGAAACTTGGAGGGAAGCTGGGCCAGCACTGGCATTTGGGAGAATAAACCCAGCAGGGACATTGTGTCAGGCAGGCAGTGATTTTCTGGTTCTGGGCAGGGGTACTCAAGATAATGGCTCAGTCAGTGCTCAGGGACAGGAAGAGGAGGATATAGCCTCACAAACTGAGTCAGAGGAGTGATCATGACCTGGAACCATCTGCAGGGAGGAGTGGGGCTGAGAATAGGGGCTGGCACAAGAGCATTCTAGGGAACTTCTCCTTCTTGGGTTCCTCTTACTGAAAAAGTGAGTTCCATGAGGACAGATGCACACCATTTTGTTACTAAGCTTTGCGTCTCCAGGATATGCCACAGTGTCGGTTGCATTAGAATAGGTTCTCAAATATTTTATAATTGGTTGTGTCTGTTTGTAGCATGGCCTACATCTGCAAGAGGCAGGGTGAGGGCTCTTGTTGGTAGAAAGCTAACATCCTCTGCACCCTGGGATACAGGGTGTGTGGGGGTAGGTCTGGGCTGACAGGTAGGGCCTGTTGGTTTCTATACTGAGAGAAGGGTCTTGAAATGGGGAACACAGGACTCTCTCTCTATTACTTCGAATCCTTGGGGCCTATAGACTGCCCCAATCTCTCTTCAGTCCTCTCAACTCCCAGCATCTGTTTGTGGGGTAAGGACCTGAAGATGGTTTCAGAAAGGAAATGCCTGGGGTTCCCTGTCTTGACTTTCAGAAAAAAAGTCAGCAAACCTTAAAAGGGGCATATTTTTCCTTCAAACACGCTTTACAGGCTTTCCCAGCGCTTTTGTAGCTGTTTGCATCCTAGCCAAAGATGCTTCACTTCAAAGACTGCTTTTCTAATTTGGAAGAGGATTTCCTCAACTTCAGAGTAGCTGGAATGAGCTATTGCCCAGGCAACCAATAGAATCCATCATATTTAGCCTCATCCACTTTAAGCATGCCCAAGTCAATTGGCAGGGTCAGAGGGAGAAGGGCCTAAGCCTTTCTAAAGAGCTAATCTCTGCTTCCATCTGCCACTTTCCTTCAGTTCTTCAGGTAAATGCAATTTGTCACGTCTGACAGCTGGCCCTGCATCTCTTCTTTCGTCCTGTGATCTGAGACTGCTCCCTTATTAACTACACTTACTGATTCAGAGAAATGGAGTTTTCAAAAAGGCTTTCAGGGAAGTTCAGAGAAATCAATCTTTTCCATCTGCTCTTCCCAGATAATGGCAATGACCTCCTAACTGGTCTGTGGCTTCCATTCTTACTCACTTGCAAGCCAGGCTCTTCACAGCTCAGGGTGATCTTCTTAAACTATAATCATATCATGCTACTCCCCTGCTTAGTTTCCTTCAGTATTTCCCCCCCTCCATCTCATCAGGATAGAATCCTTAAGAGGGAGGCTCAGGAGCTCCTGTGACCTCAGGTCCAGCTGGCTCCCCAGCTCCACTCAGTGCTCACGCCCTGCCCCACCCAGTCTACTTACTATGCTCTTTTCTGTCACTTGAATCCCTGATTAGACCATGTCATGTGGTCCTTATCAGATCCATGGATCTCAGTTCTAGAGATGCTGTCAGGAGTTCATACTTAACAGATCACCTCATGTAAAGTCGCAGATATTTCATGGAAAAATCCAACACTAACAAATATGCTTAAGTCTCTAAAATGGGAATAAAACCTAGCCTCGTGTTAGATCATCTGGTACTGAGAAAGATCTGAAAAGAGAGGAAACTGGAAACCAGTGGCACAAAAGACAAGAGGGGAGTTACTAAAATAATACTGCTGTGAGATGTATTCACTTATATATGAAATGCTCTAATATTTGTTCTAGGTAGACTGTAATAAGCTAAGGGCCATTCCTAAGGCAATAACTTATATGCACAATATGGAAATATAGGTGAAAAACCAACAGATGAAATAATATGGCATACTTAAGAATGCTATTTAATTTACAACTTAAAAGAAATGGTCAGGAAAAAGAAATAAAGACCACATAGGAAATATGGAAATAAAAAGCAAGATGTTAGGTATGTTAGGTTTCTCCAGAGAAAAACAGAAGCAGAGGGAGATGGATGATAGATAGATAGATAGACAGACAGACAGACAGATAAAGAAGGGTAAATTTTGGCAATTGACTCACTCAATTATAGAGATTGAAAAGTGCCATAGCATTTCATCCACAAGATACAGAGCCAGGAAAGCTGGTGGTATGATTCATTCTGGGTCTGAAGGCCCGAGAACCAGTGAGTGGAGAAGGTAGGGACGCTGGGTTAAATAGCAGAGTCCAAAGATCCCAGAATCAGGAACTCTGAATCTGAAAGCTGAAGAGAATGGATGTCCCAACTGGAGAAAGCAAATTTTCCCTTCCTCCTGTTATGCTCTGGACCCACCATGGATTGGATAATGCCTGACCACACTGGTGAGAGTGATTTTTACCCAGTCTACTAATTAAAATGCTAGTCTCTTCTGAAACACCCTCAGAGACACTTCCCAAAACAGTGCTTCGTCAGCTATCTTGGCATTCCTTAACCTAGTCAAGTTGACACAGAAAGGTAGGTACAAATAATCATATCAATGATGACAATAAACGTATTTATTTCCTAGAACTGACATAAGAAATGGCCACAAAATTGGCTTAAAAGAACAGAATATATTCATTCACGGTTGAAGTGGCCAGAAGTACAAAATCAAGGTGTCAGGCAGCATTGATTCCTTTTAGGGGCTCTGAGGACCATCATTACTTCCCTCCGCTCTCCTAGCTTCTGGCAGCAATCGACTTTTCCTTGGCTTGTTGCGGTGTCATTTCAATCTCTGCCTTTGTTTTTCATGAGCCTTCTTTTCTTTGTATGTCAACTCTTCTCCTTTCCTTCCTCTCCTCTTTCTCCTCCTCCTCCTCCTTCTTTTGGAACTGGGGTTTGAACCCAAGGGTGCTGAAACACAGAGCTACATC
Organism: Callospermophilus lateralis; assembly: GCF_048772815.1. Lineage (NCBI taxonomy): Eukaryota > Metazoa > Chordata > Mammalia > Rodentia > Sciuridae > Callospermophilus > Callospermophilus lateralis. The sequence goes on along the minus strand of NC_135306.1, from coordinate 117,206,154 downwards.
CCCAGCTCCTTTTATTTTTATTTTGAGAAAGGGTTTTGCTAAGTTGCTCAGGCTGGCCTTGAATTTGCAATTCTCCTGCCTCAGTCTCCCATATCACCCACCATACCTTGGTTGTCAACTCCTTATAAGGACATCAGTCATTGCACTTAGGTCTATCCTAATCCAGCTTGCTTTCATTTTAACTAATTACCATCTGCAAAGACCCTCTTTCCAAATAAGATCTCATTTGAGATTCTGGAAGGACATGAATTTAAGGGGATACCATTTAACTCACTACAAATATTAGTGGACTTAACACCACTTAAAAGGTGGGGATCTGTCTGAGGTTGAAGCTCAGTGGTAGAGCACTTACCTAGTATGTGGGAGGCACTGTGTTCTATCCTCACCACTAAATAAAAATAAATGAATAAAATAAAGGTATTGTATCCATCTACAACTAAAAATATTTTTTAAAAGGGCAGGGATTATCAAGATTTTAAGAAATTAAGACAACTATAAAATTTTTATAAGATGTACATTCAACATAAAGGCACAGATAAGTTAAAAGTGAAAAAATGCAAAGAAAAATCTAACATGAAAATTGGTGAGACTATAACAATATAAAAAAGTGGATTTCAAGATAAGGAATGTTACTGTGTTAGGGGAAAGACAGATGCAGATGGTGGGAATATGAAGTTAAGGGAATAATGCTATAAAATGGGCCCTCTGGGGCTGGGGATGTGGCTCAAGCGGTAGCGTGCTCACCTGGCATGCATGCGGCCCGGGTTCGATCCTCAGCACCACATATAAACAAAGATGTTGTGTCCGCCGAGAACTAAAAAAAATAAATAAATATTGAAATTCTCTCTCTCTCTCTCCCTCTCTGTCTTTCTCACTCTCTCTTAAAAAAAAAATGGGCCCTCTGTGCTGACCCCCATATAATCTTTTTTTTTTTTTTTTTTTTTTTTTGGTATCAGGGATTGAACCCAGAGGCTCTTAACTACTGAGCCACATCCCCAGCCATTTTTTGTATTTTATTTAGACCCAGTGTCTCACTGAGTTGCTTAGAGCCTCACTAAATTGCTGCAGCTGGCTTTGAACTTGTGATCCTCCTGTGTCAGCCTCTTGAGCCACTGGGATTACACCACCATGCCTGGCCCATATGCTGTGTTTTCCAAGAGGCAATTTACCTGCAGCTGTGCCAGTCTATTTCATATTCCCCAGCAAACTGCCTGTTATCTGCAGGAGAAATGCAAACTTGAAATAATGTTGAGAAGAGAAAGGGGAAGAGTTTTGTGACCAGGTTCTGAAACTCAGGGAGATAAGAATATTTCCTCTTAACAATAAGTCTGTAGGAATGTATGATTAAGAATCCAGTTAGGGGGCTGGGGATGTGGCTCAAGCGGTAGCGCGCTCGCCTGGCATGCGTGCCGCCCGGGTTCGAGCCTCAGCACCACGTACAAAGATGTTGTGTCTGCCAAACACTAAAAAATAAATATTAAAATTCTCTCTCTCTCTCCTCTCTCTTACTCTTTCTTTAAAAAAAAAAAAAAAAAGAATCCAGTTAGAACCAGTCAGCAAGGGTCAAGGTGACCTAGAGTTGCCAGGGCAGTGGGTTCTGAAAGTCTGATGTCATCCTGCTGTCAGTTAAGGGTCAAGAGGTTGGGGGTAACACAAAGTGGCAAACTGAATACTTCCCCAGTAGCAACTCCAAACTACCTCTTCACCCTGCATCTTGTAGGGAGGGGGAAGCTTCTTTTGAGATGAAGTGCTGGAGCTAAATTGTGCATTAGATCTCATTGCTGCTGAAGTTGCCTATGGGCACTTGCTGGCTAATGTGCATCCTACATATCTTAATGTCATTCTTTGCTTTATACAATATAAAGTTGGTGGTTTTGTTTGGTATGATGGAGTATTTTTGTTGTTTAGTTTTGCCTTTGTAGATTGTATGCCAAGATAGTATTTTATAAGTGAAAGGCATTGGGGTTTTTCCTTTAAAGAATTTTATTTGACCTGGATTTCTTATAAAGCTATCTTTCTCTAAGGGTATCATTAGACCTTTCTACATATTCTTCATGGAGCATAATGTTGCATGTCTCCAAATTTTAATGCCTAGAGAGGTAGTTTTGCTTCCTAATTTATTATTATTATTATTATTGTGCTCTGTCTCTGATGTTGCAGAGCTTTTTATATGTTCCTAAAACAGTTAATCCTGTGAAATAAATATTGCCCAGAACCCAGAAGAATCTCTGTGTTTTACAGTGGGGAATGCCATGTTTAATTCACCAGCATTAATTTTCTAATAACTGACTGAGCACTTTATTCTTCTGGTGAGCTTTCTGAATATTTATTTTTCTGGCTATAAATATTCTGTGTCAGTAGCATTTTTATTATTACTTCTTCACTGTAGAGCATTGACTTTTCATCTCCCTAGATGTATATTTTGAAATGATATACTTGGTAAAACACAGATGAAAATCATATAGTACATGACTCTAAAAACTCCTCTACTTGAATCTCCCACTTTAAAATTTTAGTAATGAGTTTAGATTCATAATATTTCTCTAGGCTTGCAAGGGATAAATATTGCCCACTGAAATAGCAATCTGAAAATGATACCCTCTGCTTTAAGTTATAGTAACATATATATTTCCTATTAAGGTTACATTTAGAGTTTTAGTCTTTGTTTGTTTGTTTGTTGTCCATGTTGTGCTAAGAATCAAACCCAGAGCCCCACACAGGCTAAGTCAGCACTCTGCCTCTGAGATACATCCCCAGCTCTTTTTGTTTTTACTCTGAGACAGGGTTCTCATTCAGGCTGTCTTGAACTTGAGGTCTTCCTGCCTTGGCCTCCCAAGTAGTTGGGATTACAGGTGTGCACAATATTTAGAACTAAACCTATTAATTTGGTCAAGAGTATTAAAACAAACAGAACTAACAGTTTAAATCTGCAAAACATTAGTGTAGCCTTGTGTTTAAAATTATCCACAACAAAAATATATGATTTTCAAGGAGTACTATATTAGAAGCACTTTCTTAGGAAATAATTTCTTCCTTCCCCCAATTGAGTGTGAATCTAAAAACACATTGATACTTTGTGGCATTTGGCTCCATTTAAGGGAAGAGGAAACATACTGAGTAGTTTTACACAAATCTAACCTGGCTTCAATTTGTCTCCCTCACCCCTAAATGTTGAAAGGCGTCTGATTTGAATTCTTTATGTATTAATTATCTATGAATCTCTATCTTCTGTTTCTTAAAGTTTTTAAGTTTGTATATACCTACTCTTTTGCTTTTGGATACATTTTCTAATTAAAAAAATCACATGAGAAATATATTTAAAAAGAGAGAGAGAGAGAAGAGGAGAGGAGAGGAGAGGAGAGGAGAGGAGAGGAATAAAACTGGAGTGCAGTAGAGGCATGCTGTTTCTCTCGTAGCAGACCCATAGTCTCCCTTGAGAGTGTACCCTTTTCCTTTTCCTATTCCTGTAATAAACTCATGCCTGTTACTGAGAGATGTGTCTGAAATCTTTCTGACTTGATTGCAAGAATTGGGGTTTGAAGGGGTTCTTTATGCTGCCTCAGTTTCCCAGAAGGCCCCAGATCTGTAACAACTAGAACTAAAGAGGAATATTCCATAATGATAAGACTCAACTCATCAAAAAAGACAAAAAATACTCAAAGTGTATGTGCCTAATAACAAAGAATAACAAAGCTCCAAATGTGCAAAATAAAAACAGATGGAACTGGGGAAAAAACCAGGCAAATCTATAATTATGATGGGAAATTTCAATATTTTTCTTTTATCAAATTATAAAAGAAATGGGCAAAAAAATCAGTAATTATATGGAAGGTTTGAGCAACAGTATCAATCAACTTGCTCTGATTATTTTTATAAAACTAACACTCAACAGCTGAAAAATACAAATTCTTTTCAACTGTACATGAGACATTCATTAAAATAGACCTGGGACATAAGACAGGCTTTGATATTTTTATATGAAGTTTTGATAGCTACCATTTAATAGTTTTTTTATATACCTTTGCCTGAATTTCTGATGAATTATGTTTTTGTGTTCCCAGGTTTCTATTGATTCAAATTACATTAGCCATTGATTTTGAGCTCACCCCTTAGTGTATTTGTACCTCATCTCTCCTTTCTATAAAAGATTTGATAATTCCTTCATTCACTTTTGCACCTACCAAATAGTCATTGAGTGCCACTGTTTGCCAGGCACTGTTCTAATGCTGAAAATACAACAGTGAGCAAAATGTAAAGATCCTTGTTCTCATGGAGCTAACCTGCTGATGGGAAAAGTAACACTGCCCTCTTACAAGAGGATGCAGTATGCATGAAAAAACACTTTTACATTATAGAGTAAGACGTGAAGTGAATGTGGTTAGGAAAACACTAAAATATTCCCCATACCTCCATATAGCAACCCATAAGGCCTGACCCCAGACCTTATATTTCTGATTTATTTGACCCAAAGCATCATATTGAAGAAGAACAAGGAAAATTCACTGTAATTTCCCATTTATCAAATGGGATCCCGAATGAAATAGGTACTGGTCAATTTTTTTTTCAGATATATATATATATATATATATATATATATATATATATATATATATATATATGACAGTAGAGTGTATTTTGACACATTATACATACATGGAGTACAACCCATTCCAATCAGGATCCGATTCTTGTGGTTGTACACAATGTGGAATTTCAATGGTAATATATTCATTTATCAGCAAAGGAAAGTTATGTTCAATTCATTCTACTGTCTTTCCTATTCCATCCTCCTCCCTTCCCTTCAGTCCCCTTTGTCTAAGCCAAAGATTTTCTCTTCCTCCCTCTCTACCCTTCCTTGTTGTGGGTTAACATCCACATATCAGAGAGGACATTCAGCCTTTGGTTTTTTGGGATTGGCTTATTTTTACTTAGCATATTTTCCAGCTCCACCCATTTACTGGCAAATGCCATAATTTCATTCTTCTTTATGGCTGAGTAATAGTCCATTGTGTATACATACCACATTTTCTTTATCCATTCATCTGTTGAAGGGCACCTAGGTTGGTTCCATAGCATGGCTATTTTGAATTGAGCTGCTATAAATGTTGATGTGGCTGCATCACTTGTATGCTGATATTAAGCCTTTTGAGTATATGCTGAGGAAAGGGATAACTAGATCAAATGGTGATTCCATTCCAAATTTTCTGAGGAATTTTTAAACTGCTTTTCAAAGTAGTTGCACCAATTTGCAGTCCCACCAGCAATGTATGAGTCCCACATCCTCGCTAACATTTATTGTTGCTTGTATTCTTAATAATTGCCATTCTGACTGGAGTAGAATGGAATCTCAATGTAGTTTTAATTTGTATTTATCTAATTGCTGGATATGTTGAACATCTTTTCATATATTTGTTGATCATTTGTAATTTATCTTCTGTTAAGTGCCTGTTCAGTTCCTTTGTCCTTTTATTGATTATTTGTTTTTTGGTGTTAAGTTTTTTGTGTTCTTTTTATATCCTGGAGATTAATGCTCTATCTGATGTGCAGGTGGCAATGATTTTTCTATAGAATCTCTCTTCACATTCTTGATTGTTTCCTTTGCTGTGAAAAAGCTTTTTAGTTTGATATCATCCCATTTATTTATTTTTTTTAAAGAGAGAGTGAGAGAGGGAGAGAGAGAGAATTTTAATATTTATTTTTTAGTTATCGGCGGACACAACATCTTTGTTTGTATGTGGTGCAGAGGATCGAACCCGGGCCACATGCATGCCAGGTGAGCGCGCTACAGCTTGAGCCACATCCCCAGCCCTCATCCCATTTATTAATCCTTGATTTTCTTATTGCGCTTTAGGAGTCCTGTTGAGGAATCTGTTCCTAAGCTGACATGATGAAGATTTCTGCATACTTTTTCATCACGTAGACCCAAGGTCTCTAGTCAAATGCCTAGGTCCTTGATCCACTTTAAATTGAGTTTTCTGCAGGGTGAGAGATAGGGGGTTCAATTTCAAATGAAAACTACAGATCACTAAACAAAGAAATTGAAGAAGACCTTAGAAAATGAAAAGATCTCCCATGTTCTTGGGTAGGCAGAATTAATATTGTCAAAATGGCCACACTACCAAAAGCACTATACAGATTTAATGCAATTTCTATTAAAATTCCAGTGACATTCTTCATAGAAATAGAAAAGGCAATCATGAAATTCATTTGGAAAAGTAAGAGACCCAGAATAGCCAAAAGAATTCTTATCGAGAAAAATTATGCAAAAGGCATCACAATACCAGACCTTAAATTACACTACAGAGTTCTCTGTATTTTACTATAGCTAGCTACAGTATCCTAGAGTTATCTCCAGTCAATCCATTCAAACTGGAGTTGACTGATTAGGTTACAGCATCTTATCATTTCACCTCTGAATATTCCTACATTAACATAGGAGCTTTTTAGGGTCACTGTACATTCAAACCCTAACACATGGGAAATTGCCAGTGAGGACCAAGCCGAAAATAGAGACACCACAAAGGTCCTGTTCTTGGTACTGACTGGAGAGCAGAAGAGAAGATAGGAATCTTTATCCTCAAAACCCCAAAATTCCACTGGAGTCTCCAATTAGACCACAATCTTGGTTAAGGCAAGGAACAAGACAATCAGGTGTTCCCTATATTCCAGCACCAACCTCAATGCAATGTTTAAGGCATCATTTAATAGCCTCTATTCCATGTATTTAGATGTAGAAGAAATCTCCATGGGGTGTTTATGTGAGGGATCTCTGCAGAGAAGGCCATGCTGACCTGGGCTCAAGAATACTGGGCACTGGGAGGATGAAGCCACCGTGAGAGAGACTGATGGAAAGACTGAGCAGATATGAATAGCAGGGGGAGCGGAGTGCAGACAGTCTGTAAATCTCAGGAGATTTGCTGAGTAGGTGGGATGAGGACAGGCTGAATGTCATGAATAGTGGAAAGCCTCATGAGAGCAGGTTTGGGATCAGTGAAAAAATAAGTAGAGCAGATTAAGAGGAAGATTGTGGCATCAGATTTTTATTAGCAGCATTCCTGACCTGGGCCCACTCTTGTCAGCCTGGGTGAAATTTCCTGAATCAGAGTGTTCAGCCTCCTCCTCTGAACAGTCTGAGGTTTGGAGACTTCCTCATTTTGCACAAGGATAACAAAATCTTCGAGGAGCTTGGCTTTGCACCCTCAGATTGTGCATTTTTCCTTTTCTGTTTTTAGTCTAATTAGCTAAATCTGCCTAGTATAAGAGTACCCAATCATAGTAAACTCGGGCTCATTCAAACGTGGCTTGGCATGAAATTCCTGGGCCTCTGGTTACAGCAACAGGGCTTGTGTTAGGATGTGCCAGTATAGACGGGGCATGAAGCATCTGAATTGATCAGGGCTCCCAAATAGTTCTGCAGTACCCGAGTTTCAATAAGTGTGAAATAATGGCAGGGTTCAACTAAAAACACTGATTGCAGCAGGAGCTTTAATGAGTGTGGGGCCTTTTCTCTGCCTTTAATTTCCCAGTAGCAACTGTGGATTTGGGTGGGGCTGGGCAGGGACAAGCCTTAATTGACCCAAGACTATTGGTGTAACCCCATCTGCTTTGGTACACAGATTAACTCATGAGTGAGCAGGGGATTCTGACAAAATAAAAGTCTAGGACTTTGGTTCAGTGGTTGGGGAATACAAAACTCTCTTTTTGATTTTGTATGTGTGTGAATTCTGTGCTGGACACTGCTCTATCTTTTACTCTAACGAAGAGAGCCATCTAAAGGTGAGGCCAATGCTTGAAGGGGGTGAAATTGAAAGACTAAGAAAAAAATGGAAGGAGAATCTGATCAAATCACATCTAAAGTCTACCTTGCCTTTGGCATTTACAATCATATGAATCAATACTTTTCCTCTAAGCTAATTTATCTGGACTTTTCCCCTTACTTATCCCCAAAAGTTATTTATTTTGGACTTTCCTTTGCTTGTTTTATAATAAAAAAATATAGTGGTAAAAGGAGTAAAAGTTGAAGCCCCCTTTATTTCCTCACTGCTGATTCACATATATTCTTTCTGTCAATTTCCTGTGCATTTACATTATTCTATATTATAAATTACATCCTCAGGGTATATCAGAAATTACACCACAGCCTCCTCCCTCCACAGATTTTTAGCTAGTGCAAGCGTGTCTTAACTCATAATTCCAATTATACCTATTTTCAATCAAGGATTTGTAATCTGTTAAAGATACAGTCCTGGGTTTACCCGAAACTTCCCTGTAAAGCAATAAAATCTTGTAAAATTCTCATGCAAAAGGGGTGGGGCTCTCATCAGACAGGATTTTCTTTTTTTTTTTTTTTTAATCATTGAAATAAAACCGCACATCTGGACCAGATAATCTGAAAAATTCTGGAAACAAGCTATCTGGAAAACTCCCAGATAAAAATCCCATCAAGCATTTGATGGGGAAATAAATTCCCAGCAGAGATAAAACTATCCTTCAAAACCAGAATTGAAGTGTAAAGGGCAATATTAGAAGGTTTTAATGGTTTAATTCATAGAAGTTCCATTCACCATTGTAAAAACATGCAACAGGAACACTCAGAGAAGGAAAACTGAGTTTTTTGTTGTTCTTATTTTAGTGAGATAGTTGCTATTCAAAAGTTGCCAGGTGCACCTCTGTTTTAGTTGAGATAAGTCACCTTGGAAAGAAGCATTTGAACACTCTCTTTAAATTATTCAGTTACAGGGCTGGGGATGTGGCTCAAGTGGTAGTGCACTCGCCTGGCATGCGTGCGGCCCGGGTTCGATCCTCAGCACCACGTACAAGCAAAGATGTTGTGTCCGCAGATAACTAAAAAATAAAAATTAAAAAAAAATTATTCAGTTACAAATTACACTGGGTAAAGAGCAAAGCCTTCTTTTTAACTTGATAGGTGTTGCCCCTGAAGGAATCTAGGATGCTTTATTCAGATAATCCACTATCATATAATAAGTGCCTTTAGAATTCTTTTGTATAATCACAGACCTGTACCACCATCACTACTATCTAATTACATAATATTTTCACTTCTCCACAAAGAACACTCTACCTATTGGTGGTCACTCCTTACATGAGCACCAGCCAACCACCAATCTGCTTTTCTGGACATTCCTTATAAATGGGATCCATAAAATGTATAATCTTCCATTCTCTATCTTTTTTCACTTTGTAAATGTATTCAAGGTTGTATGTAGCATGTATCAGGATTTCATTCCTATTTTTGGTAATCATCTCTTCACTTTTATACATAGTTTTATTAACTAAGTATGAATACCTAAACAAGATAATTTCCTTTTGTCTCTTTTTATAATTGTGATAAAATAACCATAAGACAAATTTATCATTCTGATCCTTTTAAAGTGCATAATTCAGTGGTATTAAGTTCATTGCTATTGTTTTGCATTCCATTGCCGCTATCCATATCTAGAACCTTTTTACCACTTTTAATGAAACTCTGTGTCCTGTTAACAACAATGACTTTCCATTCTCCCTTCCTCCTATCCTCTGCCACCCACTTTTCTAGTTATTTCATAAAAGTGTTTTTGTTTGTTTGTTTGTTTTGTTTTGTTGTGCTTTTGATACCAGGATTGAACCCAGTGGCAGTTAACCACTGTGCCACATCTCCAGCCATTTTTATTTATTATTTTGAGACAAGGTCTTGCTAAATTGCTTAGGGCTTCACTAAGGTGCTGAGGCTGGCTTTGAACTTGCAGTCTTCCTTCCTTAGTCTTCTGAGCCTCTGGGCATACAGGTGTGAGCCACCGCTCCCAATCTTTCATTTAAGTGAAATCATACAATGTTTGTCCTAATCTTTCATTTAAGTGAAATCATACAATGTTTGTCCGTTTGTGGTTGGCTTATTTCATTTATCATAATGTCTTCAAGTTTCATCCATGTTGTAGAATGCTTCAGAATTTCCCATTGTATGTATATACCACATTTTGTTTATACTTTCCTATGTTGGTGAACATTCGGGCTGCTTCCACTTTTGGGCTGTGGTGAAGAGTGGTATTCTGTAAGAACACTAGTATCTGTTGAGTCCCTGTTTGCAATTTTCTTGGGCCTCTGTCTATTGATAAAATTTCTGGGTCATATGGCACATTCTACACTTAATTTTTTGAGGAACCATCAAACGTTTCCAAAGCTGCCTTTCTCTGAGACACAAAAGCTTTTAAATTTTGCTAAGTCTTATTGGTCTATTCTCTCTTTTTTTATTTTTAGTTGTAGATGGACAAATACCTTTATTTTGTTTATTTATTTTTATGGTGCTGAGGATCAAACCCAGGGACCCACATATGCTAAGGCAAGCACTCTATCACTAAGCCGCAACCTCAGCCCTGTTATTTGTCTAGTCTTTCTCTTATTGTCTGTGTTTTTGGTGTCATTTCCAACAATTGTCAGATACAATGTCATGATTTCTCAATGTTTTAGTCTAAGTGTTTTATAATTTGAAACCTTAGGTTTCTGATCCATTTTTATTTGATTTTTGCAAATAGTGATAAGCAAGGATCCAACTCTATTCTTTTGCATGTGGATATTCAGTTTCACCAGTAAAATTTATGGAAAAGATTGCCTTATCCCCATTTAATGACCTTAGAACTCTTATTGAAAATGGTTTGACCATATATGTGTGGTTTTATTTCTGGTCTTTTGATTCTGTCCCACTGGTCTGTATATCTGTCTTCATGCCAGTGCCACAGGGTTTGGATTATTACTGTAGCTTTGTAGCAAAATTTGAAATCAGGTAGTTTGAATCATTCAATTTTATTATTTTTAGAGATTGTATTAGCTATTTAGGGATCTAGGAGGTTCCATATGAATTTTAGGAGAGTTATCTATTACTGCAAAAAATGTGTTGGAGATTTTGAACCATAGATTGCTTGGGTTATCTGTACAATGTTTAATAGGAGTGGTGAAACAGGCATCCTTGTCTGATTCTTGATTTAAGAAGAAATGCTTTCAGTCTCTTGTCACTGAATCTGACTCCATGTGTTATACTAATAAAACATAAATGTTGAAGGAGTTTTTATTCCTATTTTTTTGAGTGTTTTTTAAATCATGGAAGAATGTGGAACTGTGTCAAATGACTGAGATAATCATTTGGGGTTTTTCCCTTTGTTTTGTTTTGTTATTGCATTGGTTCATTTTTGTTTGCTGAAATCATCCTTGCATTCCAGGAATAAATCCCACTTGGTCATGATGAGTAATCTTTTTAAAAACAGAAAAATTTGAGTTTTTTTAAATTGTTGTATCCTTACTCATAAGGGATACCAATCTGTACATTTTTGTCTAGCTCTTGTGGTCTCCTAGAATGAATTGGGAAGAGTTTCCTCCTCTTCATTTGTTTTTGAAAATCTTGTAAAGGATTGGTGTTAATTATTCTTTAAATGTTTTATAGAAATCAGTAGGGAAGCCACCTAGTCCAGGAATTTTCTTTAATGCAAGATTTGTGATTACGAATTCAGTCTTAATAGTTATAGGTCTATTCAGATTTTTTTTATTTCTTCATAATTCGGTCTAGGTAGGTTTTGTGTTTGTGGGAATTTTTCTGTTTCATCTAGATTACTCAGTTTGTTGGTATATAATTGTCCATAGTTTTCTCCTATAATCTTCCATTTCTGATTTGAGTGATTTGAGTCTTCCTTTTTTCTTAGTCAATCTAGGTGAAGGTTTGTCAATTTTTTTGATATCTTCAAAGAGGATTAGTTCTGGAGGTTGGGGTATCATCTACAGAAGAATAATTATAGTAATAATGATGACTGCAGGGATCATTTATTGAGTCTTTTACCTGGAACTGTGTATATACAACATGTGCATTAATTCATGTCCTACTCAGGACACATTTTTTAGATGCATATTATGGTCCTCATTTTCTCACTGAGAAAATGAAGGCTCAGAAATGGCATGTGGTCTGCCCAGCTACCCAGCCAGCAAGACAGAGCAAGGACTTAAAAACAGATTTTCTGATTTCAAATTCCAGCCTCTTATAGGAGGAAGGTGCAACCAATAGGGTTTTCCTTCTGTCACAAGTGTGCTCAGGCCCAGCCTTGCATATCACTTAGGCATTATGTGCTAAAATTCAAAGTAGGGGAAAAAACCTGACCATCCCCTCAGTGTGTGAGATGTGTGGGATTTGGGAGTTGGTCATAGGAAAGATGTGACCACTTGGTGGCAGTAGCATGCACAGGCTTTATTCAGGCAGTGCTTTGACAGGTCTGCTTGTGGGGGAAATCCCTGACAACGTGAAACTCTCTGGGAGAGGCAACAGTGCAGGGGCCACCATCCAGAAGAGGAGGAAGGTACAGAAGGTCCCATGGAAGGGGCTTACATGTCTAGGTGATGTGGAGGTGCAGCTTAGCAGAGTCTCTGGGTTAGAGAGCTCAGAAGGACGGCTTGGGATCTTCATAGTAACGGGGTGTGTCTTATTTATGCTGGGAGATGTTGGGTGAAGCTTCCTGAGGTAGGTGAAGCTGACAGACCCTAAAGGGCTAGAAGGCTCTATATGGACAGTTTTTGAATCAATTGACCTGTAAACATTTTAGTTTAGTTCCAGTGGACTTTTGAGCTCACGGGTCTAAGCCTGTGTGAAGAAGTGTCTTTGGCTCATTTGTATTACACTCAGGGAACTTGAATCCCCAGGAGAGGATAAGGCCAACATAATAGGCCACAGAAACTCATCCACGGTTGAATCAGCCCTGTCATCCAGGGGTCCTTAGGAAAGGAAAAATGTATCCTCCAGAGACCACTAAAAATGCAGAAATTACACAATTCTGAATAAAAATGCCAAGAAATTTAAGCAATAACTTTTAGTCAGAGTCTTGCCAGTGAAAAGTAAACAAACAGTGTCATTGATTAGGAGATTATTTTTCTCTCTCCCTGTGCATTTGCTTGATGGAACTTTATGACTAGCCAACTCTTTTTTTCCCCTTTATTTTTTGAGATGCCAAAGATTGAACCCAGGGCATCATGCATACTGGGAGAGCACTCTACCACTGAGATACAGTGCCAGCCCACAAAAGGCCAACATTCTATCTCTGCCTGTACAAGGGAACTCATAATAAATAATCATAGCAGCTGACAAGTACTCACCCTTACTCTGTGCTAGGTGCTATGCTTCTCAGAGTGGGATCTGTGGGTTGGTGCTGAAACCATTTTTAAATGCTTCATAAGTGCACAGGTTTAGAATAAGCATTTAAACATTTTTCATAGCAATTTGATATTGCTGCAACCTCCAAGGGTGTGATAATCACTCTGGTATTTTATTTATTTTTTTATCCTTAAAAAAAATCTGTCCAAGTTTGAAAAACAGTAAACAAAAATTAGACATTAAGGTCAGAATAGTTTGAGGAGTTCTGTTCTATGATGTTATTTCCATTTTATCAACAAGGAAACAGAGGTACAAAGAGATGAAATACTTGTCCCAGGTTACAAAATTAAGAAGTAAATGCTGGGATTTGGATCTTGGTGATCAGACTTCATGATCTGATGTCAGGGACCATGCCACAAGCCCTCAGATGCTGTCTCTCACCCCATTCATAGACATTTGGCCTCTGGTTGTGGTTGTAGCAGCTTTTAGCAGAGACCTCCATCTAATGACTCCTAGGTAGACAGGGGCAGCTGACCCAGTCCTGGAACCAAGGTGGAAGACTGGGGCATAGGTATTTGTGTTAATAATCACTTGTGTCCTGAAAGCCAGGGGTTCTGAGCCACAGAAATGAGAGTTTCAGCACAATGCACTAATTACCGTGGTTTCACAGCTGTGATCAATTCACATTTTCTCACTTTGTGTTCAGGCCTGGTCTATGGGGACTAATGTGAAGAGGTGTAAAAATAAGTTCTGTTTCCAGCCAGATTAATTACAGGTCCTGCTAAGGCCCCAGTGTAGATTGCCTGGGATGCAAGATTGATGGGCTTAGCCCCAGGTCCAGCTGAAGGCAGACCACACTGGCTGACCCAAGGCCGCTGAAGGACTTGCAACTGAAGCCAGAGAGGCAGCCCGACCTGCCCAGCACCCAGCCTTGGCTCATACTGCAGTGTCCTCTTGATAGCTGCCCCTTCCTTTCCCACCATCCAGCTCAGAGATGTGCTGAAACAGTGTCTGTAAAATGACTATGATAGGATGCAGGGAGTAGGAGATGTTCAACAAAAGGTAATCATAATGTTGTTGATAGTGTTCTTTATTTTTAGTTATTAATATTTTATACATTTGCCTCCTGTTAAAACCTGAGTTCTTTGAGAGCAGGGACTTTTCTTATTTCTTTCCTCATGGGGTTCTAACACTAGGCTAGGCACTCTATAGATGCTTGGTAAATGCTTTCTGAATGAATAAGTTAGTTGATTTAATTGGCTCCTACTAGCACTGTTTCCTCCTTATCACTAATCCATTTTACTTGTTACTGGCGTCCTTCACCATAATATTCATCTCCTGTGAATGAGTAGTTCTCAGGTGGCTTGCTCTGCTGTTCTGAGAATGTAGCTTCAAGTCCTCTTGTGAAGAAAACCATCTTTCGGTTCAGCGATGCCCATTCCTACCATGCTTATTCATTCACACAATTCAGTCAGTAATCACGAAGAAGCTATTTGGAGTAGGCACTGGGTTAGTAGCTGGGGCTACAGCTGAGAAGGACATGGGCCCTGTGTTCAGGTTGTGTTCTGACTGGAGCGAGGGAAGTGACCCAAACCCAGGCTTGAGAGTTTGGGGGAGAGGCCAAAGCAAAGATGCGCACACACACCACTGGATGAACTGGAGGAGGCGAGGGAAGAGGTGGAGGAGGGCAGGAGCCAGAATATAACATCTTCCTCTGAGTCATGGTAAGGAATTTGAACTGCTGGGACAAAGGAAAAGCCTGGATTTGCAGGGGTTGGGATAGGGATCATGGAGTGGGAAGCATGCAGAGAAGTTGAGAGGTAGACACCATCAGATCTGCACTGTAGACAGCTTTCATTGCAAAATGGGGGAGGGACTGAAAGGAGGAATCCTGGAGGTCATACACAAGTTTTGTAGGGTCGGATTTTGGTGAACTTAAAACAGAAAGATTGAAAACCTGGCATCCTCTTTGTTTCTATGGTCAGAATTATAACAGGTTCATTTGAACTGTACAAACAGTTGCACAAACCCTGATCTACAAACTGCTTAAATTATGTATGTCAATACTCCAATATGGCACTGTGTATTTCATAATGTGGTGAAGAAAGGAGGCGTTATGGGTGACACACACACATACACAACACACACATGCACAGGTGTGCGTGTGTGTGTGTGTGTGTGTGTGTGTGTTTAAAGGAAGTCTCTTTTTATGCAGTAGAATAGAAAATTCTTTAAGACAGTGGATTTGCTGCTTGCAATTAGCCAAAGAGGCAGACCAGAGTGGGAGCAGTGGCGAAAAGGTGATCAAGCTAGTGAAATATTGAACACTGGAGCTTTCTGAGAGTCAGATGTCTGTGAGACAAAGGGCAATGGCTAACAGAACTCCTGGAACCGAGAAGGCACTGTGGACATCTGCATCTGTGTTAGGGCAGAGCAGAAGTCTGTGTGCATGCCTTGGATGCATGATTTCCCAAGCTGCTAAATGAATTATGAAGTTAAGAAACAACACCTCTGAGAAATAGCTCAAGAGATTTGTTCATTTTGCCTGGAGATAGCAGAGGCACAGGTGGTGGGGCAGGGGGCAGCTGGGGCATGTTTATAGCCTTCTGTGTGAAGAAAGAGATTATGGGTGACTGTGACTGATGTAAATCAGGTTTTCTGTTCCTGCTGACAAGAGGGGATCAACATACTAAAATACAATTGTTGGAATGAATGATTTTTTTTTCCAAAACAGAAGGTGTTGCTAGGAACTTGAGGTGGGGGGTGGGGATCTTCAGGGTCACCCCGAGGAAAAAACAGGAATGTTGAGACTCACTTTTGAAGAACAGGGGTCCCTGTCCCTGATGGGATGTGAAGTGGGATCTGGCAGGAGTAGTGACCACAGAACCTATTCCTGGGCTCTGAGAGGTCAAAATGAACCAGACCACCCTGCAATAACATTGCCCTTCTAGAAGCTCCAGGAAAACAGCAGCCCCAGGCAGACAGAGGGCCTCAGAATGGAGGTCTGGTCCAACTGAGAATCCAAACTACTAACAAGAGGAGCTAAGATGTGCCAAGGACTAACTTTCTGCCAAGCACTGAGCATCTGCCCTGCCTTATTTCATTAATTCCTGACAACAACCTTGTGGTAAATACTAGTAATCATTTTACATGTGAAGAAACTGAGACTTAGATAAGGAAAGTAGCTTATTCAATCTTAGTAAGATAAACATATATAGGGATTTTGTAACCCTCAGCTCCAGTCTCCTCACAGGCTTGGGCAGCTCCGGTATGAGTGCTAATCGTGGTTCCCACCTTTCCCTGGTCTAGGGGGCAGACGAGCAACCAGTCTGGATAAGCAAACTCTCCTCCCTGGGCTTCTAGAGAGAGAGATATCGATGGGGAAAATGGTGGGAAAGGCTTCACTCCAGCAGCAGCTCCAGGATAAGATGACATCGGGGCCATCCTGGCTCCTGTCCTACTGATTCCAGAGCCTCTATCCAGCATCCGTCTAATAAATTTTGTTTGGGTGAAAGTTAACCAGAATTGGTTTCTGTCACTTGTGACCATTGAGCCCTGACTGACAATCACAGGCTGACAAGCAGAGGTCTTGGATCCAGGCAGCTGGCCCCACAGCTTGCCCTCTTAACAGCCCCAGGCGGTGCTCAGGGGAGGTGACTGCTGTAGAGCCACTCTTGTGGAAACTTCACCATGGAAGGAAGGACTGGAAGAGCTGAGGAGGCACTGAAAGTTGCCGATGAGAGCCACTGCAGCTCTCCCCAATGAAGTGCACCAAGAGCAAAGAATCCAAGTTTCCAAGAGACGTGCTCACCCTTCCAGCTGTATTTACATCTTCTGAGTGAAGCACAGAGGAGTGACCTTGGTCCTACTTCTTGGTGGCTGTGGCGTGCTCAAGTAAACAGTTTTCCTCCTAGCATGGTCCCTGGAAGCCATACCCCACTGTCCACCCTTTCCCAGGACTTGACTCTGATTTGCCCTTCGCACAGCCCTCTTTGGCTTCTATGCTCTCTCCCTCCTGTTCTTAGAAGGGCCTGATA
Source organism: Callospermophilus lateralis (assembly GCF_048772815.1). Classification (NCBI taxonomy): domain Eukaryota; kingdom Metazoa; phylum Chordata; class Mammalia; order Rodentia; family Sciuridae; genus Callospermophilus; species Callospermophilus lateralis. The sequence continues at coordinate 117,188,997 of NC_135306.1, read as the reverse complement.
CTGATCGGGTAAGCTGTGAGGTGGTGCAGCTCCCTGCTCAGCAGCTTCTTCTCCACCATTCATCCTGGAATAGTTCCTAGGTAAGGGAATGCAAAGTTTCATGAACAGGTGAGAGAGCACATGGCTACAGTTGGGGGCTGCAGCCACACCTGTGTGGAGGCTGGCCTGTGCTCTGCTCACAATGGCTGCCTCCAAGCAATTATTCTCCACTTACATTGGCTTCTTTGATTCCTTTGAGATCGTTTTGCCCAATTGGCCAGATCTGCTGTACATCAAGCCAATTTGGTCAGGAAAATGTCAGCCTGATCATTTCCAATCTGGTATGTTTCCTTACTCAATGTGAGATTCTTCCATCTGACTGAATTTTTTCCTATTTTTTCTGGCTTATTACACAGTTCTTTGGCCTATTTCTTGGGTACCAGACCTCCTGGAGTTCTGCATTCAGTGTCCCAGGAAGCCAGCAAAAAGAAGATAGGAGGAAAAAAAAGCAAAGAATGTGTGTGATTTTTGAGAACTCATTCAGCAATGTGGAAGACATTAGTTTTCAGTTACTTTAAACTTGAAAAGCAAAATAAATACTAAGGGACCGAAGCAATCAATTTATTAATCCTATGATGCCTTTTCATTTGATACACAGCAGAATTGATTATATTTTGTTTGATTTTTGAATAGATGAAAAATACACATGGTTCACAAACCAATAATTATAAAAACTTATATAGAGACAATTTTCCTTTCCAACTTTACTTCTCATCTGTCCCTCTCTGTAAATAATCACAATTTGAATGTTTTTCGATGACCATAACCTTTCAAACCAATATGTTGTTTTCCCCTAAGCTTAGTTTTAACCCACAGATTCAAACAAAAAAACTATTTTCTCACATTAGCTTTTGACATGAATCCTGCCTTAAAAATAATGGAAAGTGTATGATAAGTCACTGAGGCTGTGTTGCCATCTTTAAAGTTCTTGTCTCTGGTGGTTTTTCTCTTTGTTTTGTTTTTGTTTTTCAGCCAGACTCCCCTTCGACTTCAGATGGCCTACTTAGTATTGTGTCTCAAAATCCCAGAGAGATTTGTTGAGTATCAATTTGAATCTCAAGGCCCATCTAATCAATGATAAATACCACATAAAAACATATTTCCAATGTCAATCAAGTGTTAAAAGTACTAAGAAAAAGCATCAAGAAGAATCCCTGGCCAGTCATGCTCTCTCTCCCAATTGATTGTGGGTTTTTGTTGTTGTTGTTTTTGTTGTGGATGTTGTTTTTTTGGTACCAGGAATTGAACCCAGTGGTGCTTAACCACTGAGCAACATCCTCAGCCCTGTTTATTTATTTTTGTTTGTTTAGAGACAGAGTCTTGCTAAGTTGCTTAGGACCTTACTTGTTGCTGAGGCTGGCTTTGAACTCATGATCCTCCTGCCTCAGCCTCCGGAGCTGCTAGGATTATAGGCTTATAGACATGAGCCACTGCCTGATTGTGTTCTTTTAGACTAAAATCAGGGAAATGGCAGTGGGTAATGGGAAAAGCTGGCAACTCAAATCAACAACCATGTACCAAGCAAAACAACATGTCAGGTCCTGAGAAGAGAAAAATAAAATAGTTTTAAGGTTGTTATAAGCCTTGATGCTTTGGCTCAGGGTAACATCCGGAAGACAAGGGGGAGAGAGAATATTCTGGAACAAGAGCAATAGGAAGAACAGTTTTAAATTCTGGCTGCTCATTAGAATCACCTAAGGGAGATTTTAAAAACTAATGGTCTCTGAGCTTCACATCCTAGAGATTCTGGATTCTGATTTAGTTGACCTGGAGTGAAGCCCAGGTATGACTCTGTTTTAATATTGTTTCTAGGTGATTCTACTGTGTAGCCTGGTAATGAGCTCTAAGACTGTTAGAGTTTAAAATATTTACATTGAATTGCATTGAGGTGCAAAAGCACAGGATTACAACTTGTATACTGTAGGCTTCACATTGTAGCATCAGTTTACTCTCAGAATAAACTGAACAATAACAATGGGTCTCCCCTGAGGGATCTGGATAAAGACATCTACTGAAGATGTGAATGTGACTACATAGCCTACTAAAATAAGCAGTGCAGAGCCCAGACCTCTGACAGTTTTGCCAGTATAATTTAGATAGCTCTACATTTATGGCTATTCTCCTCTGATTTCTCTCCCTGTTCTTCTCTGTAAAGTGATCATTAACTTCTCTTTCCAGCTCAGAACACATCTATCCAGAGCTTTCAGCAGTTTAGAGAAGACACTACTTCCCAACTTGATCTCAAAGTTACATTATGCTTGGAGAATCACAATGAGGAGAAAGTGGATAACTTTTTAAATCCAATGTTTCCTAAACTCATTTGACCACAGAACATTTCTGTGTTTACAGGAGTGAATAAATATTTATTGTTGATTTAAGCCACTGTATTTTAGGTTTATTTGGCAAGATGTAACTAATACACTTAAGAGATTTTACTTTTGGGTCCCAGTTTCCTTATCTGTAAAGTGGATATTACTGTACCATCTGACAATGCCAGGAAAACAGTATTCTAAAGTATAAACAATAATAGGTGGGTGGGTTCTGATTCCCAGCAACACACACACACACACACACACACACACACACACACACATTCATGGTGGGTTCTTTAAAAGCTTGCTTTGTTATATCTCTCAAGAGTCTCTTTTGGGGCTTTTTGCCAGCAGTCTCTCCCTGCTACGTTCATCCTACTGACAAGCCTGGGGCCTGACTACTTGCATATATCATGTGCTTTAGAGCTGGGACACCCTGGTTGGTATGCCAAGCCTTGAGACTCTTGTCTTGCCAGATAAGTGTAGGTGGAGATCTCAGGTGATAGAGATGTCTTAGTGCTTCAGGGGACTTACTACTCAAATACTGTAGTTCCCACTTTTTTTGTCATTTAATTATTTTAATCATGGTATCGAAATTTTTATATTGAAAATGTGCAAACAGATATAAAAAACATTGAGAACTACTGCTATAGATTAAACTTTCAACAAAAAGAAAGAGATCATACCCATGGGACACAGCACTGAAGAAATCTTTTAGGTTGACACTGAGGTTTAATTGCCAAAGAATCTGGTCTAAATCCAGCAAATTCTGTCATAAGCAAGTCTGTGTGCTATTTGTCCACAATTGTATCCTCTGAAATAAAGATATATTTTCAGTGTTACCTATTCTGATCTTTGAATCAGGATTAGCACTACTTAATTTTCTTCTTCTCCTCCCCTCCTCTTCCTCCTCCGTCTCCTCCTCCTCCTCCTTCTCCTCCTCCTCCTCCTTCTCCTCCTCCTCCTCCTCCTCCTCTTCATCATCATCATCCTTCTTCTTTTTAAAGGAGGAAAGAAAGATTTTTTTTGGGTAAAGTTTTCAAAGTTTCAGTTCATGGTAGCTTTGTCCCCTTGCTTCAGGTCTTTGGCAGGGCAGAACATCATGGTGGAAAGTGTGTATTAGATTAGACTTGCTGACTTCAGGGCTGGGCTTGTGGCTCAGTGGTAGAGCACTTACCTAGCACAGGTTAGGTACTGGGTTTGATCCTCAGCACCACACTACAACTAAAATTAAACAAAGAATCAATTCATGAGGAACAGGGAGGGAGGGAGATGGGGGGAAGAGAGAGAAAGAGAGAGAGAGAGAGAGAGAGAGAGAGAGAGAGAGAGAGAGAGAGAGAGAGAACACACTTTTCAAAGGCATTTCCCCAGGGCCTACTTCTTCCTACTAGGCCTTACTTCCTCAAGTTTCCAACACCTCCTGATAGAAGCGCCACCAACTTGGGACCATGTCTTCAACACATGAAACTTTTGGAGACATTCCTGATCCAAACTAACATTTTCTTAACTAAGAATGGATTTTAAATTCTATCAAAATGCTTCCCTAGCATCTATGATAATGCTTGTATTTTTCTATTTATGTAAATCAATGGAGTATCTTTCCTACTAGTGACCCATCTTTGCATTCTTAGCCTAAAGTCCACTTGGGCACTTTCTGAAAAACTCTCAAGTCTCTCCAGTTTTCTCTGTCCTCAAGGCTGCCACCCTTGGCCAGGTCATCATTATTTCTTGCCTGAACTATTACAACAGCTTTCTACTTGGTCTCCGGTTTCTAGAATCATCCCCTCTGCCTGAAATTGTGCCATAATGTTGAAGTTAGAGTAATTTTCCTAAAGGTTAAGTTGAGTCATGCTAACTTCTCTGCTCCAAAATATTTATGATAATTTATAAGATATTGCAAAACCTCATGTCTCTTTACCACTCCTGTCCCACCTCCTCACAATATTCATTCACAGTTTCCAAATGTGCTAATATCTTTCTAGTGTCTTGAGCTTTGCACATAATTTTCTCTTTGCTTTATTTAGGTCACGTCACATCTGAAATACCAACAAAACACCACCACCATGAAAAAAAAGAACCCAACCAAACAAACTCATAACTCTCTCAGCCCAGATTGGCTGTGGCTGCATAAAATTTCATCATTACCAACTGGAGATAGCCCAGAGTTTGATAGATACTCTCTCCTGTTAAATTGCAGATAATTGGCCTGGGGTCAGTAGGAGAGGTTGGGGGAGTTGCATAGAAATTTGGTGTTGAGGCATTGAAGACCTTACAATCTGTGTCATTTTTCAACCCATTCTAATGAACTGGGGCTATGTGACAAAAGCAGGTAGAAGTGGAGGAAAAAGACCTGATTAGAAATCTGGGATCCGAGAGTGAACTCGTGGTCTACCAACTCGCTTGGACTCTTCTTCTGAGCTTCAGACCCAGACAGCCAGTTACCAACTGGATATCTCTACCTGCATGTCCTATAGGTACCTCAGACTCCCCATTCCCATAATAAGACTCGTCAAGGCTCTCCCCAGACTTATCCTCTGGTATTTCCTATCCCTATGAATTAAATTGGGACATAAACCACCTAGAGCCAGAAACCTAGATGCTACCCTATGCTCACCTCTAAACCTCAGACACAAGTGACTGAATCCTGTACTTCCCACATGTTAATTCTCTTCCCACTCATCTTTCCCTTTCCATATGCACCACTCCTGCCTTGATTCTGATGATCAACATCACCTTCCTATACCACCACTATCTGAGTTTCCCAAGAGTTTCTCAGCTTCCAGTGAACCTTTGACTGTATGCTCCCATAATAATCTTTGGAAAGTGCAAAACTTTCCTGATTAAAATCCCTCCATGACTTCTCTAGTATGTTAGAGTGAGTCCCAAATTCTTGCCATCACAGAGGAATCCTGACACTGGGCTCTGCTCTCCTCAGCTCTCTCTCCTTTGTCCTGTAGTCTACTTACACCCGCAATCTGGCTGTGATAAGCTCCATGCTCCTGTACCATTTATGCATCAGGCCACAAGGTGCCCCATCCCAAGTGCCTATCTCATACCACCCTTTCCAGGCAGAGGCCTCAAAAGTTCTCTCTCACCAGGTGTTCCACCCACCCACAAAGGCACCTTAAAGTCTTAAAACGAAGTCTTACAGAAACCTTTTCTGATCACCACTATGTCTTTTCCTCTTTGGATAAGTATTTTTATTTGGTGGGTGTTCCCTATTTTAGCATTGACTGGCTGACTGGGGTAGGAGTGTGGGGGATAGGGTTGAGCCTGTAGGTAACAATATGAAAACTCTGCAGAAATCACCAGTGGAAGGGAGTCTGATTTAGGATTAACTCTACTTTGAATTTGGCACCAACACTTTGGCCCTTGGCCTACACAGAACTGGAGCAAAGCAGGAGATGAGACTGTTGGCTGAAATAAATCAGTCTGAGGGATAATAGAGTGTGGTAGACATGGTATGGAATCTTCCAACCTTAGTGCTTTTTGCTTTAGTGTTTTGGGCAATCTCATTGGGAATGTGAATGTGTATGTGGGGTGGCTAGAGAGAGAAAGAGACAGACTTCTGAGCTAGAGGAGGGGAGAGAAGAAGAGCAGATACTCTGGGTGGGAAGAGGAAAGGAACTATCAAAACTCTTTACCAGCCTTCTTGACATTAGGGTTTGCCCCTCCTGGAACCACCAATCTAGAATCCTACTTCCCGATTGCTTAGGAAAGCACAGGAGTGAAGGTGAGGCTGCGGGTGGGGTACACCCACACTTCCTGTCTCCAGCCATTTACCCAAGACACAGTGACCACAGATCCATTTCCCTGCCACAGACACCCTATCTTGCCCACAAATGGGAGAAATTGAACATAAAAAATAAACCCTGCGTGCAGCCAAATCCCACCGCAGACTGGGAGGGAGTCCAGGGAAGCCACAGCTGGGTGCGCTTGCTCATTTTGTTCCCTGGGATTTGCTCCTATAGCGCCAGGGGTGCTTTCCAAGAGACCACATTTTGATTGAACCAATTCAAAAAGGAGTTAACTTCTCCTGAAGAGTTTCACATAATTGGAAACATGCATTCTGGCAAAGACAGATGGAGAAATTCTTGGTACAACTCCAGCAAAAGGCCAATCTATCAAGCGTGGTGGGACTGACAAAGGCTGCTTCACTGGAGCCTAGGAATTGAAACAGGAGGATGCACCATCCCTGGCCCCACCTGTGGGTGCACAGGTAGCCTGAGTAGCACTGGAGGGAAAGGAAGGAGAGAGATTTAGAAATAAAAGGAGCAGGAAGGACCAACAAAATAGAATCATTTTCCTTGAAGCCATAACAAGCTTTTTCTCCAGTGAGAAATGCAACTCAGACAGATGACATGTCAACTAACAGCTTAGCATCATGCTCAGGTGTCTGGATGATAAATGTTTGGTCCACAGTGTGTGTGGTGGGCGACAGAAGATGCGTTCTTTCTGCCACTTTCCATTGCATTTCTTAGCTCCTGGAAACTTAGATAGAGCTGTCATAGTGGTCATAAAAATTATTTATAAAATATGCCTAGAATAGTTTCTGGCACTCAATGTTTAAAGGACAACTTTGCAAGTAACTTTTGATGACTTGAATTCCTCCTAATATCGATAAATCTTGTTGGCTAGCTAATGAAGGGAGAGGAGATGCCATCAGACCAAGCATTCAAGGTCCCTGGGCCATTTTGTTCAGTAACCTCTGTGACCCTCAGCTGGTCTGGGGCTCTCAGTGGGGACATCTGGGTGTGCTTCCTGGGATGCTCCCTTGAAGTTCTGCTTGGCCTGCTCTTCCAGGCTCCTGACCTCATCCTCAGAGCTCTGGCTGAGTCTCCCCAGGTCCCCATCTCTGTCCTCTGACCCTAACTAGACTGCTCCCTGCTTCCAAAGACTTGGATGTTTTTATTCACTGCTTTCTTTGACTCCTCCCTTCCCCTGGATTTGCAAAAAGCTTCTAGGAATTATTATGATGACTCAATTTCTGTTGGAATAGAAAGTTCTCCAGTAGCAGCCTGCTGTTTGCAGCACAACTTCATTCCTAAATTTGAGAGAGTTTTTATAGTGGTGAAGAGAAAGGCTTTGGGACTCTCAGGCTTGAAGATCTAATTGTGGCTCAGTCACTCACTGGCTAAATGACTTTGGACAAGTGACTTAACTTTGAACTTTAGTTTCTTCAACTCTAAAGTAAGAACAACAACAACAACAACAACAACAACAACACAAAACCAACCTCATAGTATTATCATGAAGATTTAATTAGGATCTAGCACTGGGAAATGTTTAGTAAATGGTAGTCATGAGAAAAAGGGACATTCATATCTATATACATATAGATATCCTATAGGCATATCTATAACTATATCCTCCATTCATTCTCCAATGCTTGTCTTTATCCCTGGTCATAGAAGGTTAGAAAACACTTAAGAATCCTGTTATTCTGTGGGTACCTGGCTTCTAATGCTGGAACAGCTTCTACCTAGCTGAGTGACCCTGGAGAAGCCACCTCATGTAGCTGGTTCTCTGGGTATTTCCATAAGGTTTGTGCTTAAAATAGTCATTCATGAGAAACTGAGAGAGAAAGAGAGCGCTGTGCTGGGGGAGGCAGGTATCTGGAAGCTCTATGAGTTTCACACATGTCAAGAATGAACAATGGGATCATTACAGAAAACAGTATGGAGGCTCCCCAAAAAGTACCAATAGAACTACCCTGTGATATAGCAATCCCACTACTGAGCGTATATCCAAAGGAAAGGAAGTCAGTATATCAATGAGATATCTGCACTCCCATGTTTATTGTGGCAATATTTGCAGTAACCAAGATATGAAATCAGCCTATGCATCCTTCACTGGATGAATGGGTAAAGAAAATGTGGTATATATTATATACATAATGAAATATTATTGAACCATAAAAAGGAATATCATTCTGTTATTTGGAGCAACTTGGATGGAACTGGAGGACATTATGTTAAGTAAAATAAATCAGGCACAGAAAGACAGATTCTGCATGTTCTCACTTCTATGTGGAAGCTTAAATAGTTGATCTTAAGGAAATAGAGAGTAGAATAGTGGTCACTAGTGTTTGGGAAGAATAGGAGGGAGGGGCATGAAGATAATGATTAATGGGTACAGGGATGCTGTTGGATAGGGGGAACAACTTTTAATGATCTGTTGCATAATAGCATAACTATGGATGATAACAATTAATTGTATAATTCAAAATGGCTAGTAGAGAGGATTGTGAATGTTCCTGAAACAAAGAAATAACAAATGTATGAAGTAATGGATCTGCCAATTACCCTGATCTAATCATTACACATTGCATATATGCATTATACATATGTGCAACTTACAATGAAATATTACACTATACACCAAAAATATGTACAATTTTAATTAAACTTTTTAAATATTAAAAAAGAATGCTCTATGGGAAAGAATGAGGAGGGGCCCCCTTTTTGTCCCCTAACTTCTTTGGCCACAGCAATCACATGGACGACTGGAGAGGGTCCTTTCCAATCTGCTTTTCCCTCTGTGAGCCTGAGACTGCTGCCAATCTGAGCCTGGTTGTTTCTTCAGAATCCCCTACTTTTGTCCACATAGTGGACTTCCCAGATAAAAGCAGGGACCTCTGTGCAGGGAGCCAGCCGTGTGCTGTGCATGGGCTCTTGCCACTTAGATCAGGCCCCGTGGCTATAGTCATATTGTTTAAACACCTACACCCTGGAAAACACAGCTGGGATGCAGGGACAGTGGGATCTAGAAGATCATGAACTAAGAGAAAGGAGGGGAGCGAGTGTGTGTATCCAGGTGTGCTGTGTGCCTGGCATTGAGCTCAAAGTTTTACGTGGACTTTGACCCCATTGACATTCTACCACAGCACTGTGACATAAGCACTATTACTCCTCTCAGGGTAGTGATGAAGAAAATAAGGCTGAGAGATTAACTGATTTACCCAAGGTCACCTAACTAGCAAGTCTTGGTGGCAGGATTTGAATTTAAGTCTTTCCAAAGTCACAGTTTAAGCACTGAACCATATGAGGCATCCTGGAGAGATTCAATTCTCTCAGGTATCTTGTCAAGTGTAGGCATCATTATCCTTATTTTACTATTGAGAGAATAAGACTCAAAGACTTTTCCCAGGATTCCCAGCAAGGACTTGAATCTGAGTCCCTCTTGTGAGAATAGTCCCTCCTTCTCCCATGGATCCAGGCAGGGCTGGCAGGGCTTCTCCCAGAGCATGCACAATTGGAATTTTGTGGTCTTTGCATGGCTGAAAACTTAATCATTTTCAAAACCACTGACAACTTCTGTCCATTTACAAAAAGAAAATCAACATCATGTGGAAGCATAAAATTTGTGAGGGATTTGTTTAATCTGGTACTATATAAAGAGAGCCATTTCATCTGACTGAAAATATGAAAAGCATTTTGCATTTAAGCAAATAAAAGCTTCATGAGTGCACTGGTAATTATGCGATTCCAAATTTATAGTTCTTGGGTCTCATTGGATGAAATGTGAAGTAGGAAAGCAAACTTGTTAGATCATGACACATTAGTAGAGGAATGTGGACTATTTATTAAGGAAACAGGCCATGATGAAATAGCTAGGGGTGTGATAGTTGAGGATGAGAGTAAAAATTTTGAGCAAACACTAGCCTTACTTTCTTGTTATATCCATTAACATCTGTCACAAAACGTCAAGGGAGCCAGAAAATTAGCACACAAAAAATAATGTAATGAACCCAGGTGGAAGTGAGCAGGGGAACCAAGCCAGGGGAAAGTGTAAAATTCCTCTAGAGTGTCAGAAAGCCTTTCTTTTCAATAGGTACGGGCAAGGGCTGAGAGTCAATGGGAGCCATTCCCCAGGCAAATATGCCACATATAAAGCGGTACTATGAAGGTACTGAAAAGATGGATTTTCACCAATGCCTCCGTTTGAGACTGATGGAGAACAATTTCAAGCCTGTGTGTTTGCATCATTGTACTCTTACCATTTAAGAAATATAATTTCAAAACTCCTTTTAAAGTGATTAAGTTCTATCTGATTTACTTTTAGTTAGTACATTTTAAATAAACAGGAGCTCATTTATACTAAACTTGGGAAGCCAGGTGATAGGATTACTCTGAGCAGTACCCCCAGGTAGCTCTTCAAGTACCCCAGCCATTTCATTTACTGCTGTCCCAGACTTCAAGAAGCAGAGAGAGACAAGCGACTCACATCGTACCCTGTCCAAAATTGTGACCTATGTGAGTGTGCCAGAGGGCTCTGTTCTTTGCCACTAAATTTGGTGGGTTTGTCACGAGCAATAGATAACCAGAGCATCGTGGAGTGTCTTAAATTTTAAATGCAACACTTAATTCAAGATTTTAAAATAATAGCTCATTTTAAAATTGGATGATTTGGCTTTTTGATATTGAGTTATTTGAGTTCCTTACATATTCTGGACATTGTCACCTTGTCAGGTGCATAGTTTGCAAATATCTTCTTCCATTCTCTTCACTCCATTGATTCTTTCCTTTGCTGTGCAGAAACTTTTTACTTGGATGTAATCCCATTGGTCTATTTTTGCTTTTGTTATTGGTGCTTTTGAGGTCTTACTGCCAACTTTCTTGCCCAAACCAATGTCATAAAACATTTCCCTCATGCAGTAGTTTCATAGTTAGGGATCTTATATTTAAGCATAAGTAAGTTTCAATTTTCTACATGTGAATATCCAGTTTTCTCAGCACCATGTATTAAAGAGACTGACCTTTTCACAATATATTGGTGCTGATGCCAAAATCATTTGGCTATAAATGTGTGAATTTTTTTCTGGGCCTATTCTACTCTATTGGACTGTGTGTCTGTTTTCATGCCAGTACCGTGCTGTTTTTGTTACCATAGCTTTGTAGTATATTTTGAAGTCAGCGTGATGCCTTTAGTTTTGTTCTTTTTACTCCAGATTGGTTTGGCTGTTCAGAGCCTTTTGGGATTTCTTATGAATTTTAAGATTGTTTATTTTTCTATTTCTGTGATGAAGAATTTCCAGAGATTGCACTAAGTCTTAGGTTTCTTTGAATATTACAGACAATTTGGGTGGTGGGGCGTACTGGGAATTTAACCCAGTAGTGCTTTACACCTGAGCCACACCCACAGCCCTTGTTATTTTATTTTTTATTTTGAGATGGGGCCTTGAAAATTTACTCAGGTCTCACTAAATTTCTGAGGCTGGCCTCAAGTTTGGGATCCCCCTGCCTCAGCTTCCCGAGTTGGGATTATGGGCATGAGACACGGAGTCCCGATGAGTAGTGTAGATAAGTTAATAATATTAATTCTTCCAATCTTAGAAAATGGGATGTTGCAGGGTGTGGTGACACAAACCTGTAATCCCAGAAATTCCTTAAGAGGCAGGGGGATCACAAGTTTAAGATTAGCACATTAGCACCTTAGCAAGTCAGTGAGATCCTGTCTCAAAATAAAAAATGAAAAGCACTGGGGATGTAGTTCAGTGGTTGAGTACCCTGATTTCAATCCCCAGTACTTAAAAAAGTGGGCGGGAGGGGTGTCATTCTATTTATTGTGTCCTCTTCAATTTCTTTTATCGATGTTTTAAAGTTTTGATTGTAGAGTTCTTACACCTCCTTGGTTAAATTTATTCCTAGGTATTTTACCTTATCTTTTGGTAGTTATTATAAATGTAATTGTTTTCTTGTTTTAATTTTTAGAGAGTTCATTATTGGCATATAGAAATGCTAATGATTTTTTTCCCACAAATGAATAAAATGCTGATTTTTTAAATTCAAATCTGGATATTGAAGTGAAAGTTATTTATTTATTTTTTTATGTGGTGCTGGAGATTGAACCCAGTGCCTTATGCATGCTAGGCAAGCACTTACCACTGAGCCACAACCCCAGCCTGTGAAAGTTATTGTTGATGTTTTATTTCCTTAACTATGTTACACTATTCTTCTTCTTCTTATTATTATTATCAGTTATAATTAGCAAAGAACTCAGACCATTCACAAACACATTGAATACCAGAGCAAGAAAAGATCTTATCATTCAGTCTTCTTGTTTAATTATTTTATTATTATTATTATTTGTTCTACTTAGTTGTTCAAGACAGTAGAATGCAAGAAATGCTACTGATATTTTATGTTGATTTTGTAACCTTCATTTTACTGAATTCTTGTATTAGTTCTGATCATTTTTTTGAGTGTCTGAGAATTTCTCTATATAGAATTATGTCAGTGGCAAACAGGGACAATATGGTTTTCTCCATTCTAAAATAGAAGACCTTTATTTTTTTGTTTTCCCTAATTTCTCTGGCTAGTACTTTCAGTATAAAAACTGGTGGAAATGTTTCATTGAACAGTAGAGTGACTACAGTTAACAAGAATATATTGCATGTATCAAAACATCTATCTAGAAGTGAGGATTTTTAATGTTCTTACCACAAAGACATTATAAATATTTGAAATAGTGAATATACTAATTATCCTAATTGGATCATTATACATTTATTTGTGTATGGAAACATCATGTTGTACCCCATGAATAATACATAATTATTATGTATCAATTAAAAATGAAACAAAACTAAAATAACAATAGCAACAACAGCAATACTACTTGTTAGCCAATACTGTGCCGGCCAAACAAATTACTAAGTTTGTTTCATAGGATGTCAGTTTAGAGAAATTACAAATGGTAGATGGTTGGTACAAATGAACCTAAAGAGAACCATGATGGAGGGCAGACATTTCTTTGTGGAGAAATGGCAGACACAATGCTTGGTAAAATACTTAGAATTATGGCAGATTTTCAAAAGTGAACATTAAAGGAATGAAGATTGAGAGGCCAGTGACATCAAACCAGCCTGGAATACTTTGACCTCCCATCACTATATTCTTAAGCCTTTTGGATCCTATTCAAGAAAATTGCTGATAGTTATTTTTAATCCATGAGTAGCAAATATTTTCTCCTTGCAGGAAACCTTAGTCTGGAGAGTCTCACTTGTTTCATCCTTACCTGGAAGCATATATGCGCTGAGTTTTCCCAGGTTGAGTTGTGAAAAAAACATTATAATAGCCAGGGAAGAGGTAGAGGTCATAAGGACTACAGCCAGGTAGCACTTGGAATCTGTGTAAACAGAGCTGTGTGGACTCAGAAGGCATAGCAGATTCCTGCACAGGCACGCTCTGCTGATTGTATGGGCAGTTTGTTTCCAGTCACTCCTAGGATTGTGAAAGCCATGTATAGGAGATTGCCCATCAGTTATAATTAGCAAAGAACTCAGGCCATTCACAAACACATTGAATACCAGAGCAAGAAAAGATCTTATCATTCAGTCTTCTTGTTTTATAGACTGGGAGAGAAAGAACCAGAGAATAAAGTCCTGCCCAAGGTCACTGTCAGTTAGTGAATGATTGGAACTGAACTCAGCTTGCCTGACTTTGATTGTGTAACCTACACATTTTTCTGCATTTTCTCTAACTTTCTGTTTGATTTCTGTTTTCAGTTCATAGTTATATCCTTCTTCATGATTTTAATAATATGTGAAAACAGTATAGTTTTCTAAAAAGTCTGATTTTTTTCTAAACCATAACTTTTGGCTCCTTTTTATACCAGACTATCTGTATAGGACAGTCATAGGAATGTCTTATGTGGCATTCTCAGCTTTCATTGTCTCTGGGGAGTCGGGGCAGGCTTATGTAGTCATGTTTGCTTCACAAGAACCACTTTGCTTTTAATCCACTTTCTTTTAAAAATTATTTATGTATATATATTTTTTAGTTGATGATGGACCTTTATTTAATTTATTTATTTATATGCGGTGCTGAGAATTAAACCCAGTGCCTCACATGTGCTAGGCAAGTGCTCTACCACTGAGCCACAACCCCAGCCCTCAATCCACTTTTTAAAAAATGGTGTCATTTTTAAATACTTTTATTTAATTAATTAATTTATTTATTTTTATATGGTGCTGGGGATCAAACCCAGTGCCTCATGCATGCTAGGCAAGCACTCTACCACTGAGCCACAACCCCAGCCCCCTCAATCCATTTTAACTGATAACTTATTTGACCCAGGACAGTTAGTCCACCAGTTGGGTAGAAATCAGGAATTCATTCTCAAAACTTGTTACCAAGAGACACATGGCTGCATGACAATGAGCACTTGAATTAAAAAGTTATGTAGAGTAACAGTTATTATTATTATTATTATTATTATTAGGTATGTGAAACTTGAAACAGTCAGACTTAGTCTGCCTCAAAAAGGAGGTGGGGAACACACAATAAGGGGGTGGGGAGGGAAGAATAGAAGTTCATTAGATTAGACAAAAAATGAAGGGAAGGGGGTGATGAATAGGAAAGACAGTAAAATGAATTGGACATAACTTTCCTGTGTTCATATATGAATACATGACCAGTGTAACTCCACATCATGTACAACCACAGGAATGGGAAGTTATACTCCATGTATGTATAACATGCCAAAATACACTCTACTGTCATGAATATCTAAAAAGAACAAATAAAAAAAAAAAAAAAGGAGATGTGGAAGAGGAAGATCAAACCTGAGGGATAAAGCTAGCATGAGACAAAGATCATGTGACTCAGAGTAGGCAAAGGAAAGCCCAGCTGTCCCTTTGAGGCTCCACAATACTAATTCTATGCTTTTGGGGCCTGGATGATCACCTCTCTACTCAAACCAGCTGTTTGTAAAAACCAACTGAACCATAATTCAAAGCGTATTTTCTCAATAGTGTTCAACCTAACAGTGGAGATAAATTATGTTATTGGATACCTATAGATTCTAATATGACAAGTCTGAAAAGATACTGGATAGTGTGTGTATGTGTGTGTGTGTGTGTGTGTGTGTGTGTGTGTGTGTGTGTTTTCATACATTTACTTAGGCTAATGATGTCCATCTCATTCCACCACCTTTCCCATCCCCATGCCCCCCCCTTTGCCTCCCTCTCCTTTGCCCCATCTAAATTTTTTCTATTTCTCCCACATTCCCCCCACCCCCAAATGGATAGGCATCCACATATCAAAGAAAACATTCAGCATCTGTTTTTTTGGGATTGGCTTACTTCACTTAGCATGATTTCTCCAACTCTGTCCATTTATCTGCAAATGCCATGATTTTATTCTCTTTTAATGCTGAGTAATATTCCATTATGTATATATATCACAGTTTCTTTATCCATTCATCTATTGAAGGGCATCAAGTTTGGTTCCATAATTTAGCTATTGTGAATTGTGCTGCTATAAACATTGATGTGGCTGTGTCCCTGTAGTGTGCTGTTTTTAAGTCCTTTGGGTATAAACTGAAGAGTGGGATAGCTGGGTCAAATGGTGGTTTCATTCCAAGTTTTTCAAGGAATTTCCATACTGCTTTCCATATTGGCTGCACCAATTTGTAGTCCCACCAGCAATGTATGAGTGTGCCTTTTCCCCCACATCCTTGCCAACACTTATTGTTTGTATTCTTAATAGCTGCCATTCTGACTGGAGTGAGATGAAATCTTAGAGCAGTTTTGATTTGCATTTCTCTAGTTGCTAGAGATGTTGAACACTTTTTTAATATATTTGTTGATTCACTGTGTATTAACTTATAAGAAGGGTCTGTTCAGTTCCTTGGTTCATTTATTGGTTGGGTTATTTGCTTTTTTGGTGTTAAGTTTTTTGAGTTCCTTATATATCCTAGAGATTAGTACTTGTGGTAAAATTTGCTCCCATTCTGTAGGCTTTCTGTTTATCTCACTGATTATGTCTTTTGCTGAGAAGAAGTTTTTTAGTTTGAATCCATCCCATTTATTGATTCTTGATTTTATTTCTTACACTAGAGGAATCTTGTTAGGAAAGTCAAGGCCTAATCCAACATGATGGAGATTTGGGTCTATTTTTTCTTCTATTATGTGCAGGGTCTCTGTTCCAATACCTACGCCTTTGATCCACTTTGAGTTGAGTTTTGTGCATGGTGAGAGATAGGGGTTTAGTTTCATTTTGCTGCATATGGATTTCCAGCAAAATCCATTTGTTGAAGGGCTATCTTTTCTCCAATGTATGTTTTTGGCACCTTTGTCTAGTATGAGATAACTTTATTTATATGGGTTAGTCTTTGTGTCCTTTATTCTGTACCATTGGTCTGTAAGTCTAATTTGGTGCCAGTACTATGCTATTTTTGTTACTATTGCTCAGTAGTATATTTAAGGTCTGGTACAGTGAGACCTTCTGCTTCACTCTTCTTGCTAAGGATTGCTTTGGCTATTCTGGGTCTCTTATTTTTCAAGATGAATTTCATGATTGCTTTTTCTATTTCTATGAGGAATATAATTCGGATTTTGCATTTCTGTACATCAGTGACAAATCCTCTGAAAGAGAAACTAGGAAAACTAACCCATTTATAGTAGCCTCAAAAAGCAAACAACCAACCTTGGAAATCAATTTAATGAAAGACCTCTACAATGAAAACTATTAAAGAAATAAATTAAAAAAGACCTTGGAATGATCTCCCTTGTTCTTGGATAGGCAGAATTAACATTGTCAAAATGACTATACTACCAAAAGCACTGCATTGATTTAATGCAATTCTAATAAAAATCCCAGTGACATTCCTCATAGAAATAGAAAAGGCAATCATGGATGGTATATTTTTAAAGACCTCCCTTCACAATTCAGCCCAGATCCAGAATATTGTCCTGCTTAGGAAGAATATCCCCACCCCCTGCAGCTACATCACCTCCTGCCTGCCTCCTTACTGTCACCCCTCCCCAAGTCCTGCCTCAGAACTTATGCTCTTGACACTCAGATATTGCTGCCAAATCTTTCCCCTTCCAGAGAGAGACTTTGTCTAAAATACAGGACTAAATACAATGGGATCCCCCTTGATGGGGGAAGGGGAGACTCTGTCTCCTGCTGCCAGTTGTATGTGCCCCCTCCCCTCAAGCTACAGCCTAGAGTAAAAATGACCAGGATCAGGAGAAGGATTGCTAGGAGACTACAGTATGATTATTGATGTCCTTTTCTAATGTGTTTTCTGTTACTATTTAAAGCACTTGAAATTTGGTCATTTATAAAGAAAAGAGATTTATTTTCTTATGATTCTGAATTATTGGAAGTCTAAGGTCAAGGGGCTTCCTCTGGTTAGACTCCTTTGCTGGTGGGGGCTCTGCAGAGTCCCCAGATGGCACAGGGCAGCACATGGCAAGACAGGGCCAACATGGCAGAGACACTAGATTTTACCGCAAAGCCACTTCCTTAACAACCCATTAATCCAAGAACAGATTAATCCACTTATGAGGACAAAGCCCTCATAATCCAATCACTGCCCAAAGGTCAAACCTTCAAATACCATTAACATATGATTCTAGGGATTCAGTTTCCAACACATGAATTATAGGGAACAAACATTCGAACCATAGGACCCAGAAGGAGCCTCTGGGACAGCCTGGGGGATAGAGAAGCAGAGGATGATTGACAGGTGAGAGCAGAGAGGGAGGAGCCACAGCCTGTGATAGGGCCAGCCTGGGGAAGGAGGACTATAGTGGAGACAGAGGACACAGGAAAGACCTGGAATAGAGATGCTTTGTAGAGAAGAGGAGAGGAAGGACAGTGCCTGACATGATGGACGCCTTTGGTCCTACAGGCCAGTGGCTTCCAAATGTGTTTGAACTGTAAATCAGAAAAACCTTTTACTTCACAACCCAGAAAATACACATCCACCTCCTATCTGAAAACAGGTTTCACAGGGTAGTACTTAGTCTTATTGCATGTGAAGCACTGATATTCTATTCTATTCTATTCTTTCTGTGTGTTTTCCAACATTTTTTTCAGTTGTAGGTGGAAAGAATACCTTTATTTTATTTATTTATATGCAGTGCTGAGGATCGAACCCAGTGCCTCACACATGCTAGGCAAGTACTCTACCACTGAGCCACAACCCCAGCCCCATCTTTGGTCTTCTTTAACTTATGATGTCTCCTCCCTTTTTGTAAAAACGATGTTGACACATGTGTAGAGTTCAAGCCAGTTGTGTTTCAGAATGTCTCAGATCCTAGATTCACCTGGTTGCTTCTTTGTGATCCTATTATGTTGAAGTATTTTTGTGGGATTAGAGCACAGGTGAGTTGCCTGAAAGGAGAAGGCTCATGTCCCTCTGCTGGTAATGCCACACTTGATTCCCTGGTCAAAGTGCTGCTCTAGGTGATGTGGAGGCAGTGCTGTCTGGAGGCAGTGCGTCTGCCGCCAGAGACAGGAGATATGAGGAAGGAATGTCTTCCTCCCGAGAGGGCCTGCATTTGCCCTGGAGTCTTTTGCTTGCCAAGAGCATGAAGAAACACAGTGTCAGTGTCCTGGGGCCTAATTTTAATTTTCAGTGAAATTAGGATCAAGTTCCTTTAAGCTTGGTATAATTTATCTTAAGCCCTGGGCTTGACATTGAAGCATTCTAAATGCTTAGGAAATTGTTGTGAATAATAACTAAAGGCAGAATAGCTAACGCCTGACATAGCTTTTTTTCTTTGCCATCACCACTGGATGATTTAACATTTAATATGATTGTGGTCAAACCAAGTCTGAACGTAGCAAGCCCCGAGCACTTCTAGCACTACAGCCAGGTGGCCAGGAGCCCAAAGTGATATAAGTGCGGTTACTCACCAGCCGCCAGAGTGACCTTTAGGGCTAGCTGGACTCACAGACACAGCTTAGCGTTTCCTAACGATGATCTGTAATACATTTGGGAAGGCTGCCTGAATCGCCCGATTAGATCATGTTTTCTAAGGGGCCTCCATCTAGAAATGCTGCCAACGACTTTGGCAGAGCCCAGCAGAGCCCCCTTCACTTAACACGTCATCTCCCACTCTCAGGCTCTCTTCTGATCCTCACGGCAGCATCATACTGAATCCTGAGGAAAATCCCTCGTCCCATCTGCAGATGGGAAAATGGAGGCTCATTGAAGTTAAGCGGCTTGGGCAAAGTCACAAAACCATTAAATTGTTGCCATGTACCCCAGACCTTGACTTTCCACTCAGGTACCTTTTCTATTGTGACTTTGGGAGTTAAGCAGGAGCTGGGGTGGGAAATGCCCCTACAGCCATTGCCAATTTGTGTTTTTGTGTTGGATTCCAGAAGCACTTGTCTGGTGAGAGAGGGTCTGGGGGTGCAGAAAGAAGCAGAAACACCTACTAAACACATTCTATGAAGTCAAAGGAGACTTCTCCACTTGTCCCCTGCAAGTGGCCCCATAGCTTGGGGGTTAAGACTACAAGCTTAGAATTCAACTGACACTGGAAACCCAGCTCTGCCTTTTACTACTGTGAGGCCTTGAGCATGTTTAACATTCGAGCTGTAACCCTTCCCATCTGTAAAATATAGACCACCATAGGAACTACCTCTAGGCTTTTTTTCTTCTTTTTTATTCAGATCAATTTATTACACGTAAAGTACCTAAATCAGTAATTAGCCCTTTATAACTACTAATATGCAATGTACTTAGCACTTAGTGGATGGGTATTTACCCACCTCCTGTGATGGTGCTGAGACATTTTCACACACAGTGGCTATTTGCAGATGATGTCATTGAGGACTACAAACATTTTATGATAGAATCTCTAAGAGCCTTAAAACCTCCCAAGCACAGAAGCCCGTGATCTGCACTTACTTCTATGATGTGCTCCATGGGCTGTTATTGCACTGTGCCTTCAGGAGTGGATTGAGGCAAGTGCTGGGCAAACAGAGGTAAGAGATGTGTTTCCAGGCCTTGTGATACTTACAGTCTGTCTGGGGGTGGCAGGTGGGGATGGGGTATAATCCATGAATAACAGATAAAAGCCTGGTGTGGTAACACTGAGAACATGGAGAGAATAGGGGATGGAGGGAAATAAGAACCAGGACAGCAGAGCAAGACCTGACAGAGGAGGTGGACTTACACAGCAGTCCTGGGTTTATATGAAAAACCCTCTTCTTGCTGACCAGGTGCAAGAGAATCAACTCCTAGTGACAGGGTTCAAATTGGTATGACTTCAGAGGAACCCCCTGCCCCAGGCCCTCCTGGGTGGGTGTTACCTTGTGCTCACTATAGTTTTCACAGAGGTTCCAGGCAAGTGTTAGAGTCAGGCTCTACATAGGTCAGGGCAGCTCTGTCCTTCTATTTCTCTGTCTGCCCATCTAATTGTCTGCTCAATTACCCATCTGTTTGTCCATCTATGCACACATCTGTTCATTTGTCTATCCACCTCTTCATTTATCTGTGTGTATTCATCCATCCATTCATCCATAGTGCAATCGTCCATCTGTCTGCCATCTCTCTGTGCATTCACTTGTCTTTTTTTTTTCCATGTTTCTGTTTCTACTTCATTCCATAAAATATTTAGAGGATCACAGGAAACACATACTCTCTGTCTCCCTCTTTTCTCTCTCTCTCTCTCTCTCTCTCTCTCTCTCTCTGTGTGTGTGTGTGTGTGTGTGTGTCTCTCTCTCTCTCTTTCTCATAATCACACACGAAGATGTGATGTGTGAGGTCAACAAGTTGAGAATTGGAAGAGGGAAGTAAAACTCAGACTATGTCGGAAAGATATAACTGAGCCACAAAATTTGTGTCCTTTGTGTGTTTTTACAGTTATCTTCTTTGAAGTAGAGACAATCTACCTCTTGTCCAAGGCAATAAAAACTTTTCTTGTTCTTAGTTCAAAAAAGACTTTATCTCATGAGACTTCCTTCAGGTTCAGGGGAGAGGCAGCAGTCTGGTAGTTTCATATGATGATTTCTCAGTCATACTGCATAGAGTTCCAACCCTGCATCCACCACTCAACAATTGCATAGCCTTGTATAAATCACTGAGTCAGTCTGGGCCTCATTTGCCTTTTCTGTACAAATGGGATAAGTGAAGTACCTGGCCTCAAATTGCTCAAGCAAAGATTAACTGAAATTGTGTGTACCCAGAATCTTGCAAGGTGTGGGATATATAATTAGCTGTCAATGTATGTAGCATTTGTTATTAAATTTAAATAGGTTTTGAAAAAAAAATCTCTGTAATGTGATTATGCATTTGCATTTGCTCAGCTTCTGCAGGTAGAACCATGGGGAGAGTCAAGACCAGGGCAGCAGTGATCAGGACAGTGCTAGCCAGCCCTGACAGGCAGAGAAGACGCTCTCATTCCCCACTTTCCTGTTGATTACCAATCTGCTTTTCTATGCCCACCAGGTCCAGTCATCATGGGGGTGGGAGGAGTTGGTCAAACTGCTCTGACCCCTGGCCCCAGCTGGAAAGTAGAGATTAAATAAGCTGCTGAGATTCACCTATCTTCCCTGCAGTCATCCCTTTGCACTTAAGGATGATTAATTGCATTGAAGGGCAAGTATGCATCCTTCCCCTTGGCTGAGATTCCCTCTATCCCAGAAGTCCCTTATAGCTGACAGTATTTCACTCTTAACTTTGCAATCTATCTGGGCCTGATTTGCATCCACAAAGTCTATATGTCACAAATATAAGTTGAACCATCTCTCCTTAGAGATAGAGGGGTATAAGGCTGAGGACAAGCAGGAGGTGTTGTGGCTTATTCGATCTGAAAGCAAGAGTCTGTGACTTGGTTGTGATTGCACATATTTCTGTGTGAGGGAGAAAAGGGAGAGAATCAAACCATTCTGCTTTGTTTTTACTTTTAAGTATCGTACAAATGGTCTCTGGAATCCCCTGGCAGCTGGTGGACTTTGATTCTGCAAGCAATGAATTATATCCTCCAGTTGTGAGTAGAATTACAAATATCTTCAAGATGTTCATTGCTTTGAGAAAGAGCAGCCAAGTCATGCTGGCTCTGTTGGATGCCTCCATCTAAAGAGCACAGCATCTCTCTCTCCAGAAGGGAAATGGGAAATGGGGAGAAGACTGTGGGGAGCAGGCACCCACAATCCAGAGACCAGAGAGGAGTATGATTTAGTGACACAGCCTGGGCCAAGCATGGGGTAGGCAGGGATGGGAAGTCTCTGCAGATAAAATCCACTTAAATTAGTGTCTGGGGAGCAGCTGCTTGGTCAGGAGCACTAGGTAGAATTGATACTGCTTTTTGAAGCTCCCTCATCTCAGAAGCAAATACTTACCAAGTACCTACAATGTAGGAATAAATAGCCAAGAATTTGTAGTCATCAGTGCAAGACCCAAGCTTATGCAGGCTTCCAACAGATCAAATATTCATTTATTTATTCATGTGTCAAAAATTTACTAAGGATAAGATCCCTAAACAGATGCTAATATTGAATAACACTGTTAATTTCTATGGTTTGAAGAACTCGCACAATTGAGGCTGGTGTTCACCTGGGTTTCCAGAGTACTGTTTCCTAGTTCTATTGAGTATCCACCATGTTATTTTGAGGCTGGTTATGATATGACCATTTGGGATTCATCTTTCCATGAATCTATGAAAAACCCAGGGCAAAGATTCAGTTTTGTTTATCTGGCATCAGAATGCCTTTTCTCTCTTTAGCAATTTTCCTGGCTTGGTTAAATAGTAGCACTTAATACAGTTTGCTCAGTGAGTAAAAGGAAGTTGACTTTTCTTTGTCTCTGTCCATGAGGTCAAGTAGAGGCAAGATAAAGCAGTGTAGGTGAATCACTGAACATTTGCGTTTGACTTTTTTTTTTGGTACCAGTGATTGAACTCAGAGGCACTTGACCACTGAGCCATAGCTCCAGCCCTATTTTTGTGTTTTTTTAAGAGACAGGGTCTCACTGAGTTGCTTAGCACCTCGCTTTTGCCGAGGCTGACTTTGAACTCACTATCCTCCTACCTGAGCCTCCTGATCTGCTGGTATTACAGGTGTATGCAAAAGCACCTGGTATTTGCATTTGACTTTGACACCCAGAGTTTTAATGGGCTGCATCTCCTCCCTGTAGCTGTATTGGACCCCACTTCTCACCCCCTAGCTAGATTTTACCTCTTATCTCTTAGCACTTGTTTGGGAAGAAAGGGGAAGGGGCCATGAATCTTGAGGTTGACTCAGCAAGTGTTTATTGACTCAAACCTTGGGTTCACATTGTGCTGGTTACTATTAGGCTAAGAGAAGTGGCTTTTTTTTTTCTTTTGACATTAGTTCTTGGTTCTTGTATGTTGAATTCTTAAGCTGGGCGTGGCATCTTCATCTGAGCCTCAGTGCAATATTTTGAAGCATGTTCAACCAGTGTTGTTGAGGAAATTCCATCTTCCTGGTACAGTTGAGTGTAGTGTAAAAAAGGGTTAAAGAAAGATATTTGGTTGGGGAAGAAAACCAAAGGAAAAGGTGGCTGGTAAGATAGTCAGGTCTTGTATGTTTCAATATTCTCTCCTTGATGAGGAAGGAAACTGACTTTTATTGGCAAAACAAAACTAAACAAAAAGATGCAGTTTTCTGTGTAAACTAATATTCTGCCCTGCCAGGGAATGGTGTGAAGACTAGTCATTTTTATTGTTAGCTATGCTAATTATTTTTATATCGCTCCAGTATTGGGCATCCTTTCTCACATGATAGCAGTGTTTCTTTTTATTTAAAAAATTTTAACATAATAATTGCACATAGTACAGTGTATTATTTCAATACATGTATACATTATGCACACAGCAGTGTTTCTTAAGCAGGTATCTATAAGCTGGATTTCAAAATATTTTTATTTTTGGTGATAGATAGATGGTTCCAAGTCTTTATTGCCCTCTATAGAATTACATGTGCACTCTCATGGTCAGGTAACCTCTCACAAGAGGGGACTCCCCTCCCTTCCATGTTGAGGTTGGCCATGTGCTTTCTTATTTGTAAATTAGCTTCTAGGTTTGCCCTGAAGAATAAAGATGATGTTTATAAACATCTAGTAAGAAGAGCACCTCACAGCCAAATCAGTGGGGCATGCTAAGGAACACTAACTACCTGTAAGAAATAATGAGTACGAAGAGATTTGTCTGAGTATTTAAAAAAGGTATCTACTTACTAACTAAACAATTTCTAAAAACAATAAAATTTCACCAAACACATTTAATATGTGAAATTTCATAATTTGCTATATGAAAATAAAAATAGGGAAATATATGTAAACACACACATGCATATACTTCAGTGGTCTGGGTCATTCTCTCTGAAAATTCACCCAATGGTTATAGACTAAGTGAGCATGAATGGGAGATTAAAATATGGCCTTTCTTCATTTGGTCTCAGTTTTTAGGAACCTTATACAGAGTAAGTATTTTGTCACTTTGGTGTTGAAATTTGTTTTCATGAGACCCATCTACTCCATTTCATGCTCAACTGAAGCAATAGATCTGTTATAAATATGGAGGAAATCTTGACTCTGTTGGATGCACCAAGAGACTTTGACTTTTCAACGTGTTGCGGTCCTAAGGAATTTTTAAAAGGTTACCTCATGACCGAGAATGACTACTGAAAAATGTGATCTTATAGTTCATGTTCTAGGCAAGAAAGAGGGAGGAAGGAAGGAAGGAGAAATGGGACTCACTTCAAATGCTTTCCCAGCAGTTTTACCCAATGACTAGCTTTTATGTCACTAGTCATACCTAACTTCAAGGAGATTGGGGAATATGACCCTTTAGCAGGTATATTATGATCCAGAATAGAATTGAAGTTCTATGAATTTGGAAGAAAGGTGGAATGAATGTTGGGGAAGCAAATACCAGTCTCTGCCATGATTTTTTGCCTTATGAGCTGACTTTAAAACCTAATCTTGCCAATGTAACTTAGAGGTCTTCATGTCTTCCTGGGCTGCATCTGATTTCTTGGTTTCTGGAAGGCACAGGTAGGTGTTGACCTTAGTTAACCCAGAATACACTAGAAGTCTGAGCTTTCTCTGCAATTTGGATGAAGAAAATCTGGGCCTAAGGCCCCTTGCTTTATAGTGGAAGAAAGCAAGTATAGCAGTGATAGTTTCTCAGGATAAGAAGAGTAGAAACAGGGTGGGGGGGGGGGAGGAAGAGGTTCATTGGAGGCAGGGGTGGGTAGGGTTTTGGGCATTGTGGATAACCAGTGATGAGTTCTGGGAGCCTTTTGTCAACGGTGTGCCAGAAAATGTTGACCCAGCTGTCCCTGTCCTCGGTCTATATCCAAAGGACTTTAAAACAGCGTACTACAGGGACATAGCCACATTGATGTTTATAGCAGCACAATTCACAATTGTTCTAATTTGATCAATGTATGGAACCAACCTAGATGTCCTTTAATAGATGAATGGATAAAAAAATTGGCATATATACACAATGGAATATTACTCAACAATAAAAGAGAATAAAATCATGGCATTTGCAGGTAAATGGATGGAGTTAGAGAATATAATGCTAAATGAAGTTAGACAATCCCAAAAAACCAAATGCCGAATGTTTTCTCTGATATAAGGAGGCTGACTCATGGTGGGATAGGGTGGGGGAGCCTGGGGAGGAATAGTCAAACTCTAGACAGGGCAGAGGGGTTGGAGGGGAAGGGATAGGGCATGGGGTAATTAATGATGTTGGAATGTGATGGTCATTATTATCCAAAGCACGTGTATGAAGACATGAATTGATATGAATATACTTTGTATACAACCAGAGATGTGAAAAATTGTGCTCTATATGAGTAATAAGAATTGTAGGGGGCTGGGGTTGTGGCTCAGTGGTAGAGCGCTCACCTAGCACATGCGAGGTCCTGGGTTTGATCCTCAGCACCACATAAAAATAAATAAATAAAATAAAAGATATTGTGTACAACTACAACTAAAAAATAAATATTTAAGAAAACAAACAGATGTGGCTCAAGCGGTGGCGCGCTCGCCTGGCATGCGTGCGGCCCGGGTTCGATCCTCAGCACCACATACAAACAAAGATGTTGTGTCCGCCGAGAACTAAAAAATAAATATTAAAATTCTCTCTCTCTTAAAAAAAAAAGAAAAGAAAACAAACAAAAAAGAATTGTAGTGTATTCTGCTGTCATATATAAGTAACAAAAATTCTAAAAAAATGTTTTAAGAGTACAGGGCCCTCTTATGAAGTAGGTGTTTTTCCTATTCTGAAGAGCTTTTCTGCCCATATGTAAAATATGTTCTTGTTACATCAACTACTGGAATTAGCCCACTTCCTTTTATCCAATTTACCACTCTAGTCTGCTTTTGGTCAGATCTTTTCTTAGAGTTATCCTGAGAAAATATATACTGAGAAAATAAGCAGACAAGTATGCAAAGACCCATGACTATGAACATTTTTTGGTGGTGCTGAGGATTGAGCCCAGTGCAGAAGTATAAAGGTGTTCAATGGAGTATTGTTCAGAAAGTAAAAAATTGGACCCAACCTAAATGTTGTAAATGTTCCTCAATAGCATATCAGGTAAATTTGAAATAGCCATGTAAAGAATACTATGGGGCCCAGAGCAGTGGTGCACACCTGTTATCCCAGCAGCTCAGGAGGCTAAGGCAGGAGGATTGGGAGCTCAAAGCAAGGCCCTAATCAACTCAAGGAGACCCTAAATAAAATATAATAAAGGGCTGTGGATGTGGCTCAGTGTTTAAGCAAATCCCTGGGTTCAATCCCTGGTACCAAAAATGAAAAGAATACTATGGGGTCATTAAAGAAAAAGACAATAATAATATGCTCACTGGCATAAAATGAGCTCTGTAATAAGTGAAGAGTGATAAAAGGGTCACAAGTCACCCATTTATAGTAGTCCTCATTTATATAAAGTGTTAAAAATATTTATGCATATTTATGTATAGAACAATGTCACAAAGGATGTGTTCTAAAATGTTTGAAACAATGACTTTCTTTTACAATATTTTATTCTTTCTTATGTTTTTCTATATTGCTTGATCATGATAATAGCATATTATCTTTGCAATTAGAAGAAATTAGTGATTTTCATTTAGGAAAAGATACTCATAAGGAAACAGCTGGAAGGAAACCCTCAATGACCACATTTTTAGGTTGGGATCATAGATTTTTTTCCCTCAGATTTTCTATAGCATGATTATGATATTTATAATTGGAAAAATGAATAAAATTAATTCTAAGAGGATAACAGCGATTGCTTTCTAAAAGAAGATTATAGATGCATTTGTGTCCATAATCTTATATCTACAAACTGTGTATCTGATCAAGTCAACAGTGGCTTAGGCAGGGATGGGAAATGATTATAAAAGAATGTTCATTTACAAATCAAGGAGTGAAGAGAAGCCTTATAGGTCATTTCCTATCAATGCAGGGACCCTCCTTTGCATATCCATCAGAGGGAATTCAGTCTTTCATTGACCAGTTAGAGCAGCCAGCAAGCTCCAAACCATGCAAGTCTGCTAAGATTTTTGTCAAATAGCTCTATTTATTAGAAAGTCCCCGGTTGTGCTGATCTGTATTCTGTCTCCTTGAAACTTGTACTCATTGTTCCTCATTCTATTCTGTGAGGTAACAAGAGGCAGGTCTCTTCTGCCACTGCTGAGGGCCCAGTCAGAGACTCTCAGACTGCCCTATGAGAGTCAGGTTTACTGGAGGTGCCTCTCGACACTTGTTTAGAACTGTGCCTTTAAAAAGCAAGGCGGGCACTTCAGCTCAGGCCTGGGCCAGCCAGAACCTAATAGGAATTTTGCTTCTCTGGACCTGGTCCTGCCTCATTGTCTACAGCGGTTACTCAATTCCTGCCAGATCTGCTACCTAGGTCCTCCAGGAGCTGTGGCCTTCCAGTTTGACACTGTAGCATCCTGCCAACTCTGAGCAGAGATAGTTTTCCAATAAATTCTTCTTTCTGCTTCAGTTAGTAGAAGTTGGCTTCTGTTGTTTGCAATCACAGAGCCCTGGCTCGTTCAGGTAGCATGACCTCCTCTTTATTACCAAAAGTATCACACTGATGGCTCGCATTAAGATTTTCATCATTCCAACCTGTCCTTACCCGCTCTACCTCAGTTTCTTTATACTGAAGCTGTTACTAAGCCAGATCTCACTAACTTGTACAAGTAAAGGTGATCTTTTACTTTTCTGGGGGTGGGTGGGTGGGTACTGGGGATAGAACTCAGGGGCACTCAACCACTGAGCCACATCCCTAACCCTATTTTTGTATTTTTGTATTTAGAGACAGGGTCCCACTGAGTTGCTTAGGGCCTTGCATTTACTGAGGCTGGCTTTGAACTTGCAATCCTCCTGCCTCCACCTCCTGAGTGCTGGGATTATAGGCATGTGCCAGTGTGCCCGACTTGGTGAGCTTTTAATTTTAACCTTTATATGATTCATTAAATTTAATTTTGTAGGTCTGATTAATTGTTGCTGAGGTTAATTTTTTTTTTTTTTTTGTACCAGAGACTGAATCCAAGGGTGCTTAACCACTGAGTTATATACCTAGCCCTTTTTTTAATTTGAGACAGTGTCTCACTAAGTTTCTTAGGGCCTTGCTAAATTGCTTAGCAATTTACTAATTTTCTGAGGCTGGCTTTGAACTGTGATCCTCCTACCTTAGCCTCCAAAGCCATGGAATTACAGGTGTGTGCCATCGAGCCCTTATAAACTCCCTGAAAGCCAGTTTTCTCATTCCATTAAGTGGGGATGATAATTATACCTATTTTATAGACTTGCTATGAGAATTGTATTAGGTATGTAAATTGTTCAGTGCAGTATCTGATCTGTAGTAAGCACTAAATAAGCATTAAATGTTAGTTCCTTTCCTCTTTCTGAGGCTAATGGAAAAGGGCAGGAGTCGATAATGGCAGCCAGAGGTGGGGAGGAAGGCAAATCAGAGTTGTATTCCCAACTGGTGCACTGAATACTATCACCACAGAGAAGAGCCGGCAACTGAGAAAGTGCACATGAGCAGAGGGCAGGGAGTAAAACAGCTGGAAGCATTCATGGCAAAACAACCCAGCATAACAGGTAACCCAATACGGCCCAAGGAGCTGCGAGTGTTGCAAACTGGAGAGCAAGAGAAGAAAACACATTTTATGATCCTGGAAGGAAATGCAAATGGGACAACAAATCACCAGTCAGAGTAAACCGGCTTTTCCTGCATCCCTGCCTCTTCGCCAGCTCCTGGGCTTATCTTTTGCAGGTTGTATCTTTCTTATTCCTTTTCATCTTTACTCAGGTTTTGTCTGGAAACCAGAGAAATGGGATAATGCATATTTTTCTTAGAAAAATCTTCATTTTCAGCACGTCACTCTGTGCTTTTGGAAATGCTATGGTTTGAATGACTGCCTCCTTCAAAGCAGGTGTTAAAACTTAATGACCAATGTGATGTGATTCACTGGTGGGTCCTTTAAGAGGTGATTGTGTCCCAAAGACTCCTCCCTCAGGAATGGGATTGAACCCTAATAAGAAGGCTTTAGGGCGTGGGTTTGCTGGTGTTCTCGTGCCCTTCTGCTGTGGTGTGAGGACATAGCAAGAAGCCTTCCCGGTTGCCAGTGCCTTGATTCTGGACTTCCTAGACTCCAGAACTGTGAGGAAATGCCCTTCTACTCTCTTTCAGTTACCTAGTCTCGAGTACTTTGTCATAATTGGACAAAAAAATAGACGAGGATGCAATAATATATATTGGAATGTTAAATTGTGGCAATCTTACAGAGTGGAGGGCAGGTGCAACCTGAAACAGAGGCTTTGGAGGTAACTCATTGCTTAAGGTGGAGAAGTCTAAAAGCTGTTTGGGGTGAGTCTAGTTATATTTTACCTCAAATACCACACTTCATTCTTCACTTTCCTTGTTTCCCCTCTCTCCCCACTTCCAGTCTTATTTTTCTGAGATAGAATTAAAATTGTATCATTTCCTCTACTTCAAAACATCCAATAGCTCCCCCTGTGAACTCAGAATTTAAGACCAGTTTCTCAACTTAGCCCTTAAGAAACTGCCATAATTTTACCCCGACCCATCTTTCTAATCTTTCAACTGATTTTTCTGCTGCTTCCAGTCCTGCAGGCTGATTGCTGCATCCTTATACCCACCTCCACGTTTATTGATCTCACATTGGTTCCTTTCAATGTGAGAAAGGAACCTCCACCTTTCCACCCTCCACCCTTCCACTCCCACAGGTCCCAATTTTCCCATCCTCCATGGGCTACTTCAAATTGCTTTCTAGAACCTTCCTGGATCTACATACCTTTCTTCCCTAGCTGGATATGACTATTCAATTTTATTTAAGAAATTATTGAGCTTGGTAGATGTGAAGAAGACAAAAAAGAAAAATGCAGGGTCTCTGTCAGTACCCGCTCAGGCAGGAAGATGGGCACAAACAACAAACCCCAAACCATGGTGACAAATGAGATGCCAGTAATGAGAACAAGGCCCTGTGGGGACACCAGGGAGGCACCAGCATCTCTGGCTTCTAACTTGTCTTTGGTTCTACTCTTGCCACCCCACCCCCCAACTTCAAAATTCCTTCTTCACACAGCAGCCAGAATGCTGAACCTGACAGACAGGGAATGTTTCTTCCCTAGCTGATCCCCAGAGCCTGGCCACCGGGGAAAATCTACACTCACCATCCTGACTTCTAAGGCCTTTGGAACCAGCTATTCCCATATTCTTTGGAACATTTTAGGCCTTCTCAGCTTCATTATCTGCCTGTTTTATTCTGCTCCTTAATTAGGTTAAATGCTTCCCTTTTTAAAAAATTTCTTTTTAGTTATATACAACACCAGGATACACCCTGACATAATCATAAAATCATGGAATACAACCCGTGCCAGTTCAAATGTTTCTCTTCTTGAGACTTTGAACCCTTTCCCTCTTTCACATCCAATGCTCTTGCTTGTCATTTAGGCATCAGTCTACCACCTGCTTGGCAAGCACTTCTCTGACCCATCCAGCCTCGGTCAGCTATCCAACCACTCTCGGGAATGTTATCATTGGCATTTTTCCTACTTGGCTGTTGCTCATCTGTTTCGGATCCATCAGGGCAGAGGCCACGCTGTATTGTTCACAGCTGCAGCCTCAGTACTCCAAGGGAACAGGGCAGAGCTCAGAGGAGACCCTTGGAAAATGTTTGAATGAATGAATGCCTGGAAGATTTTATGGAAGTGTAGAGAGTGGGAGCTCATCAGTGCTGGGAAGGGTATCTTGAGCACAGGGAGCAGACAAAGGAGAAGGAATAAAAAGGAGAATGAGTAGACAGCATCTGCATTTCTAGCTGTGGTATTTGGCTCACTTGGCTGGAATGGGATGTTCCCCAAAGAATAAGTTTCTGAGGGCAGGGGACTTGTCTATTTTGCTCACCACTGAATCTTCAATGTCCTGGCCCAGCATGGGTTTTCAGTATGTACTTAATGAATAAATAAGAGTTTAGAAGGAAGAGCAAGAGGAAGCAAGTTTGGAAAGACAGTGTGAAGCTTTATTGTTAAGGGCCTTGCCATGTTGAGCAAAGGAATTTGTATTTTCTATAAAAAGATGGGGAGTCATTGAAGGTTTTTCTTCTGTTTAGTTTTTAAAATCATAATTATGTATTTAGTTTTTAACTTTCAGATTGAAATAGATTCCTAAGAGGTTGTGAAGAAAGGTATAGTGAAGTCCCCTGTGCCCTTTAACCATCCTCTCTCAATGTTTGTATCTTATACAACCATCACACAATATCAAAACCAAGAAATTGACATTAGTAAATCATGAAACTTAGATCTCACCAGTTTACATACATTAATCTCTTTCTCTCTCTCTTTCTCTATGTGATTTTTATCACATGTAGCCTTGGGTCACCATCATCACAATCAAGACCCCCAACAATCACAAGATTCCCTTGTTACCCACTTGTAGGCACATCCATCTCTCCAGTCCTAATGCTTGGCAACTAGAAATCTGTCCTTCATCTATCTAGGTTATTTCATGATAGCTTCATAAAAGAAATCATGCAATATGTATCCTTTTGAGATTGACTTTTTTCCCTAGTCAGCACAGCTTCCTTGGGCTTCATCCAAGTTGTGGTATCTATCAGGAATCTGTTCCTTTCTGTGACAGAGTAGCACTCCATGGTTTGGATATCCTACAGTTTGTTCAACAACTCACTATTTATTTTTAATTTTATTAATTTTATTTTTTTAAATTCTTTTTAGTTATACATGACAGTAGAAAGTGTTTTAATGCTAAATACCTGGAGTATAGCCTCCCATTCTTGATAACCACTCACCATTTAAAGGTTATTTGGGTAGTTTCCAGAAGATTTTAAATCAAAATGGAATAGCATACTGAATTTTATTCTCTAAGAGGAAAATTTCAGTGACTGGGAGAAGAGGAATTGGATTAAAGTTGGAGTTAGTTTAATGAAGAGAGAGGCAATAAGACAATAGACAGGAAAACTAGAACTAAGGAAATAACAATGAAATGGAGACGAAGTAATTAATTCAAAAAGATCCTGAAGTAAAATTGACAGAAATATGTTGGTGATGGACTTGATATAGAAACTAAGGGAGAACAGAAGTCTCTTTAACTGTTCTGGTTTGGGTAACTGCAAAATTTGTGATGCTATAAACTATAATATGGCGAGGGGAGAATGAGTCCAATTTTGGATACTTAGATTGATTGATATGCCTTGCCAGAGAGCCAAGTTAAAGTGTCCAGTGGCTCAAGAGGGCATTCTGGGAAGAAATGGAATAATGGAGCATCCCAAATACAAGTACTATTTGAATGCATATGAGATGGATGAGATAGTCCAAGGAGTGACAGAAAGCTTAGCAGAGGGCTCAGGACATAAGGTTGAGAATACCAACATTTAAAGCTATCAAGACATCAAATGGGAAAAGTTGTTATGGGATATTTGCACCATCAATCTCAGTAGACTGAAGCATAGAGGAAAGATGAGGTAATAAAGGAGAGATGAAGTAGAGGCATAATGTGCATTTTAATGAGCTTGGCAACAAAGGTACGGAGTGTTGGATGGGACAAAATCTGCCGGTACTCCTCAAGAGCCCCACAACACTTGGTGCTTCTGTGACCATGGGCATACACACTAATCCATCAAGTTTCTCTCTTCTGTGATTCCATACATGATACTGAGATTGGTCCAAATTAATTCTCACTTAACACCCACTCATCATCCTGGGAATAGTCAAGGACTTGCTTTAGAACGGTGAGAAGTGAGAGTGTATGAACTAAGGACATGCTACTGAATGAAGAGAGGGAAGGTGAGGAGCAGAGGGGCTGGAGTAAATGATGGAGCAGGCCCTGAGGAAGGAGAGTAAATAGAGAGGTCAGTCTCAGAGGAAGACTCTTTCTTTCCTCTGAATCAGAATTGGGTCAGGATGGGGAGAGATGATGGCAGTTGGGATGTAGGATTGGATTGGAGCTGAGGTCACACTTATCTCAGTGATGTAGAAGGTCATTGCAGCTGAAAGCCAGAAAGGTAGGGGCTGTTGATTGTTTAATGGCAGAAAGATTCAGAGCAACCCTGTTCCTCTCCAGTACTGGTTACCACCTGCCATATTATAATATCAGCTTGCTTTTTGGCTATCTTTTTTTCTCATTAGGATATAAACTCTATGTAGGAAAATTGTTTTGTTCATTCTGTATTCCCAGCACTTGTAATAATACCTGGGACATAATAGGGCTCAATGAGTATTTTTTTATATTTTAAAATGCTTTATTTTTGTAATTTAGGGTTTTTTTTATTGTGTTTTACTTTTATCTATATTTATTGTTTTTTGTGGTGCTGAGGATTGAATCCAGGGCTTCCTAGGTGTTAGACAAGTGCTCTGCTACATCTCAGCTCCCTCAGTGAATATGTATTGAGTGGAGAGGAAGAATGAAGGAGGAGCAAAATAACTAGTGAGGGGTCTGGCTGGGCCAGCTATGGTTGTAAAAAATCCTTTTCTCCCCTGATCTTGCCCTCTCACCTGTGCTTGTCTCTTGCTGCCTTGCACCTAGTTATTTGAAGTAAGACTTTGTCTCCTGTCCTGCACCGAACACTCTTTGGGGTCAAGTCTGCAACTGATCCGTCCTGGTGGATAAACAACATAGTAGATGTTCAAGAATTATTGGCTGAATAAATGGCTATGTGAATGGAAAGCTAAATGGCTATGGAGTTACAAAATCCATTTTGTGTTACATTAAAATCCAGCTTCTTATGACTTCTACACATTAGTTGAAATTTTGCAGTTTGGAATAAACGAGGCCATTTCTCCCACCCTTAGGCAAACTTTCAAGTATTTGAATGGTAGGGGGTGTCTTCTCACACTTTGTCTTAGGTTAAGACCTGTGAGTCTTGTGACTGTCCTCAAATGATCAGTTTCCAAATTTCCTGATGTCTCTCTGGGATAGGAAACCCTGGCCCCAGGGTTGTTTGGATACCAGCAAACTATAGTTCAGTGGGGAACCCCAGCATCCTGGTCTATAAACATACGTGGGTAGAGCCCAAGCCCTTTTTTTTATTATCCTTCCTAAAGTTTTTAAAGTCATCTTCCCTATGAGGCCCACTGAACCTTAAAATTGGGAGCCAATCTGTCTTTGGAGCTGACTTCTAACAATGAGTACATCCTTCCTTGCCCAACATGACCAGTGACCCTGAGTGTGTTAAACCAGCTGCACTCTGGAGATGTGCTCTATTCTTTTTTTGGAAGATGAAATAGCAAGTTCCTCTGGTATTCTTCCTCTGTGTTTTAACAGATGAAGATAATAAATAAGAGGTCACTCTATCCCTGAGGTAAAGGGAAGAAAGAAGCAGTCTTTTCAGCACCACTATGTGGAAAGGATTTTTGGTTGATTTTTCTTTTCTTTCTTTCTTTCTTCCTTCCTTCCTTCCTTTTTTTTTTTTTGCTGAAATTCTTTACTGCCTTCACCCCTTAGGTGCAGGCTATTTGGGGGAGTTCATTAACTCAAATTTCAGGTTTCACTAAAGGGGGAAGAAACTGGCCTACTAGGACCAAGCTTATGACCCTGTAGCTAGCTCAGCAGGGTTGATTTTCTAATTTAATGAGATAAAATTAACATGCAATAAAATATATAGATCTTAAGTGGTTAAGTTCAAAGGGTTCCGGTTGTTGTGAATAATTATATAATCATTTTCCCAAACAAAATGAAGAGAATATTTACATTATCCCCTGAAGTTACCTTGTGTCCTTTCCAATCTATTCTATCACCCTTCTACCTTCTTTGACTTTTATTAAGTAGATTATATTTCCTATTTTTTGCATTTCATATATATGGACTCCTACAGTGTGTACTTTTGGGGGCCTATCTTTTGCTCAACATAATGTGTTTTAGATTCTACCATATTGTTGTATGCATTAGTGATTTATCCATTTTATTTATTTTTATTAGTTCTAATCAGTTATATATGATAGTAGAAAGCTCTTCAATTCACTGTGCACATTGTACACAATGGAGCATAATTTTTCACTTCTCTGGTTGTACATGAAGTAGAGTCACACCATTCATGCAATCATACATGTACCTAGGGTACATTCCACCATCTTTCCTACCCCTTTGCCCCCTCCTCCTCTCCCTTTTGCCCCATTCAAAGTTCCTCTACCCATCCCATGCCCCCTGGCCACCCGTATTATGGATTATCATTCACTTATCAGAGAAAAACATTCAGCACCTGTGTTTTTGAGATTGACTTATTTCACTTAGCATGACATTCTCCAACTCCATCCATTTACCTGCAAATGCTATAATCTTATTCTCTTTTAATGCTGAGTAATACTCTATTGTGTATATATATACCACAGATTCTTTATCCACTCATCTATTGAAGGGCATCTGGGTTGGTTCCACAGTTTAGCTATTGTGAATTGTGCTGCTATAAACATTGATGTGGCTGTGTCCCTGTAGTATGCTGTTTTAAGGTCCTTAGGGTATAAACCAAGGAGTAGGATAGCTGGGTCAAATGGTGGTTCCATTCCAAGTTTTCTAAGGAATCTCCATACTACTTTCCATAATGGTCGCACCAATTTGCAGTCCCACCAGCAATGTATGAGTGTACCTTTTTCCCACATCCTCGCCAACATTTCTTGTTACTTGTATTCTGATAATTGCCATTCTGACTGAAGTGAGATGGAATCTTAGTGTAGTTTTAATTTGCACTTCTCTAATTGCTAGAGATATTGAACATTTTTAAAATATATTTGTCAACAATTCATATTTCTTTTTTTGGAATGTCTGTTCAGTTCCTTAGTCCATTTGACCGAGATACCTTTGTGTGTGTGTGTGTGTGTGTGTGTGTGTGTGTGTGTGTGTTGTGTTCTTTGTATATCCTGGAGATTGATGCTGTATCTGAGGTGCAGGTGGCAAAGATTTTCTCCCATTCTGTAGGTTCTGTCTTCATGCTCTTGATTCCTTTGCTGTGAAGCAACTTTTTAGTTTGATGCCAACCCATTTATTGACTCTTGATTTTACTTCTTGTGCTTTAGGAATCTTGTTAAGGAACTCAGTTCCTGAGCTGATGTATTGGAGTGTTGGGCCTACATTTTTTTCTAGTATGTGCTGCAGTGAATCTTTATGAACAAAAATTTATTTCTGCTAAGTAGGTATGTAGAGAAAATATATGTTTAAACTATAAGAAATTGTCAAAACCTTTTCCAAAGTTAATGTAGTATTTTATACCTTGACCCGGCAATGTAGGAGCACTCCAGTTGTTCCATATCCTTTAGATTTTTAGAGGTGTCAGTCTTTCAACTTTTAGCCATTCTAGTAGGTATGTAATATGATCTCACTGTGGGTTTCATTTGCATTTTCTTATTTAATCATGTTAAGCATTTCTCAAGTGTTTACTAGCCATGTGCCTCTCCCCTTTGTGAAGTATATTTTCAGGTCTTTTACCTATTTTATAAACTGGATTGCTTGTCTTTGTGCTTGAT
Source organism: Callospermophilus lateralis (assembly GCF_048772815.1). Classification (NCBI taxonomy): domain Eukaryota; kingdom Metazoa; phylum Chordata; class Mammalia; order Rodentia; family Sciuridae; genus Callospermophilus; species Callospermophilus lateralis. Next base: position 117,151,911 of record NC_135306.1, on the reverse strand, counting down.
TTGTAGGATTTCTTTATTTTGGGTTGGTTGGGTATTTGCTATATATATACTTTCCTCCAAGACTGTGGCCTATCTACTCATCATCTTAATGGTATCATTTGATGAGACATGTTTAATTTTGATGATAATTTATCATTTTCTTTCATAGATGGTACTGGCTGGTCTGTTTTCAGTCACAAGATAGCAAGTCTGAGATCCCCAAAGAATTTTGGAATAACTGGGAGATGAATAGGTGATAGAACTTTACATTATAAGTGCACAAGAACCCTGCAGCTTGGTGCCTTGAAAAGGCACAAGGATAGTGAATAATCAAGATCTAAATCTAGTCCTGCCTTGGTTAATTACTAGTTGATTGACCAGTTTATTTACCTGTAAGGTGCGGGCAATCATGCTTATTCATCCCATGTCATAATGGGTTTTGAAAAATAATATGAATAAATTAACAACTATAAGGTGCTCAATAGGTGATCATGGTTTTTGTAATATTAGTGAAGACCACTTTTACTATCATCAATCCTACATTATCCTCTTCATGTTATTTAATCCCTCCTCCTCTCCAACCCTCATTCCTGAGTGTTTCATTTTTCTTGGGGGGACAGGCAGGTAGGAAAGATTACAAAACTCAAACCCTCTCTTTTCACTTTTTTTGCATTTCTAGAAATATATCCTTGAGTTGTATTAGTCCCATGGAACAGTATTCCAGGCATTGATCTCTGTGTAGTGGGAAGTCCACAAGAGAGTCTGAGGGGTTGGCAGCTGAATGGGACACAGAACAAAGTCCTGAGCAAGTACCAAAGGCATGCCTCCTTTTTACCTCTAATGGCTATTTTTGTTATACCTCCCATATCCCAATTTTGAACATACTTTTCCAACAAAAACCTTATGTAAATGATTATACATAGTTTATTTTTTCAGGAGCCAGACCTTATTTTCCCACAAGTCGGCATACTAAGTTCATGAATTGCACACAATGGAAATGCTATGATACTAGCCTGTGCAGTTTTGTTTGGCTTTTTCTTTTAGTGTTGGAAAATTTGTGGGCATCTGTGTTCCTATCTCTGAGAAACCCAAGCAGTTTGGAACCACTGAAGGGCAGTCCCTGATCTCTCCATTAATATCTTTGTGAAAAGCTACCTGGGGGCAAACTTTTTATTTTTTGCCTCAAATCAGACTGCCTTCTTGGAAAGAACAAAGGAAGCAAGCAAGAAATCTTTTTATAAAAGTAAATTATCAGTTTATGGTGAGACTGGTCTGTTTTCCAAGGTTGGGATACTTAGGAAACACTTCCATGGGGTCTTGGGGTTCTTTAGACACAGAATGTTAGGCTAGTGTACATGCCACAGCTCACCATGCTGCTGCCCCTAGTCAAACCTGGAGACCCAGTGAAGGTGTTAACCCCAGAAGTTTCCCCACAGGGGAAAACTGCCATCTTTCCTGGGCTGGGCCTGATAACTCAGGGCTCTTCATTATTCCCTTCGGGAGGATGCTTGTGAAGATAAAAGCTAAGGAGGTCAACACTCTTGTCTTTAGCATCTCCTGCATTGACAGAAGAGTGGAAAAACTCTGGACCAAGTATGCAAACGCAAGCCCTGTCTCCACTCCCAGGATGGGCCCTCCGGAGCCTGTGAGGGGCATGCGGCCTGCCTGCCAGAGAACCTTCTCACTGGGAGAGAGGAAATGACATTGGCTGTGGGAGGTGGGCAGGCGAAGGTCCTCACATGGCTACAGCATCACTAAACAATGAGTCCAGCAAACAAAGGGTGTTAAAGGAAATGACAAGATTCTTAAGGCTTCAAAGCAGGAATGGTTTTCTGTGTGTGTCTGAGAGGAGAGGTAGGAGGTGGGGGGTGGGGGGTGGGGAGACAGCAAAGATAAGAAGCTAGTGGCTGAGTGTTATATTACAAAGCTGAAAGGGAGAAGTGGAGAAACTAGGAACTCGTACCAGAAAGATCAGAGGAAGCCAGTATTATGCAATATGCCTGTTGCAGACAGACAGGCGGCTCTGGCCCTTCATCTTTCTTAACCTCAGATTCTGAGAAAGCCTTTGTTGTAGGCTGGTCAGTCACACACTGGCACGAGCTGGGGCGAATGTCAAAGCCTTGGCAGGTCCACTGTGGACGGGGGAGCCCAGGAGTCTTTTCCAGGTTAGGGAACTAGTCCCAATCCTATTTATCAGCTACCTGAAATCACCCCCATTCTGTTGCTCCCGCTCTCCAAACTACCTCATGCAGAGGAAGGACAGGGGGAAGGTAGGGCTGCTCCGGCTCTGTTAAGGGCACATGCAGGGGCCCAACTGGCCCCATCCAGAGTCATGATACCCAGAGCCAAGTGAAAAGTGAAAACTGCCCACCAGATAGTTCTGTCTACATGACCGTAAGTTGACCAGTTGGTGCCAAGAGAACTTTTAACTGAGACCAGCTACTTGGACAATGTGCATAGCCCACATTGGACACCACATGGAGGGAAGGTAAAGCCTCGTGGATGGAAGAAAATTCCTCAAACTTCACTGTCCTTGGGAGACTGGGCACTGTTTCTGTGTGTCCTGGTAATAAAGGACCAATGCTTTTGTCCACTGCCACAGCTCTGAGTATGAGTGACCTCAGTGTATATTCATGGATGGAACATGCTGCAGAAGACAGACAAATAACACAGTGCTGTCCTTACAACTAAGAGGATTAGAAGCCAAAGCAGAATAGGCACAGGCCCTAGGGAAGGAAGCATTTGGCATTTGAGAAATGCGTTGAGAAAGCCAGTCTTTGGGTCACTACCTGGACATGGTTTAACCTGGTGTTGGGTTCTAAGTCACCATCGAATGGCCAGCTTCTCAGGTCGGCCAATGCCAGGGATGGAGAGGGGCTGTGGAGAAAACACGACAAACGTCCTGCTGCCTAACTGTCGAGCTTTTGCCAGATGTGGCCTCTTGGGGTCATTTGAGCTTGGCCTGTGACTCTCTCAGGTCACATCAAACAGATCTGATTTTAGATATTTTTAAATCTTTTGACAAAACCTGGAGGTAACAAAAAGAACAAAAGACCACAAGTGCATGAAATCTCAGATGAGCCCTCCCTGACCCGTGTACATGGAGGGCTTACGCTCTGTGGCAGTCCCCTGTTCTTCACATAGCCACAAGCTCTTGCTCTAGGTGCCCTCGGTGCTGGCTGCCTGGACTTCTGACCGGACATTTCACCACCAGGCTTGCCTCCTGTCACTCCCCTCTCTCTTCTGTGCTTTAGTTTTCTCCTTAGCACTTCTCATCATCTACTCTAAATATCCCCAATTGTCTCCTTGATTGTCTGCCGTGCCCACTACAATGTAGCCTGCAGGAGGGCAGGAGGGCAGGAGGGCAGGGATGTCCCTGGGCCTGTGGGCCCAGTAAGGACAGCACCTGACAGTGAGAGAGCTCACATATTTGTGGAAAAAAAACAAATGCTTTCCGTCCTGTGAGTAGGTCTTTCCATTTTACAGATGAGGCAACTGAGGCAGAGTGTATTTATGCTCCTGGCCCCCAATGTTTTAAGAAAACCCCCTTCCCATGACTAGGTTTGGGGTGGGCAGGAAGCTGTGCTTTCTAATGAAAAACTGTCCTCAAGTTTGCTAAGCCACCTTGTCTCTGAGGTGGTCAAATGTGTATTTATGCCAACTGATACACAGGATGCTCTTCTGTATCCTGCTGATGGGGTGGATCCTGACTGGTTTTCGGATGTTGCACCACCCTGCCTACCTGGAAAAAGAAAAAAAAAAAACCTGCCTGATCAAAGCAGAGCACATGATTCTTTTTATCCATTGTCAGATTCAGTTTTCAGTTAATTTATTTGTTTAAAATCTTGCATTAGATATATTGATCCAGAATTTTGTTATTCGGTACTGTCTTTGTTTAGAATTTGTATCAGGGTAGTACTAGTTTCATAAAATGACTTAAGAAAGTTCTTTACCTGTTATCTGGAAGAGATCATATAAAATTGGTCTTAGTTTCACCAGAGGATTCTAATGTTTAAAAGAGAAACTATCTGGAAATAGAAGATTTTTTTCTTCATGAGCTTTAAATTTTGATTTTAGTTTGTTTAACAATTATAGGACTTTTGGACTATCTGCTTCATCTTGGTGGAGTGTCGGTAATTTGTAGTTTTTGAGGAATTGTTCCATCTCTCAGGTTGTCAAACGTGTAAATATAAAATTTCTCGATATTCTCTTATTATCCTCTTAATGGCTGCAGGATCTGTACTGGTGTCCTGTGTTTTATTTCTGATGTTAGTTACTTGTGCTTGCACGTGTGTGCTCTGTCATCAGCCTTGCTAAAGGTTTACCAATCTTTTTTTTTTTTTTCTTGAGTGAATTAAACTTTTTTCCCCCTTTATTTTCCTATGTTTAGTTTCATTGATTTCTGCTCTGATCTTCATTATTCCCTGTTGCTTGCTTTGAATTTATTTTTTTCTAATTCCTTGAAGTAGAAACTTAGGCTTTTGGTTTGAGGTTCTTCCTCTTTTTAAATGCAAGCACTTAGTGTTATAAAATTTTCTCTCAGTTGCCTTAGAGGCATCCCACATATTTTGATCTGTTTTATTTTTATTTAGTTCTTTGAGTTAAAAAAAAAAAAGTCTTTTGTAACTGCCTCTTGATGGTATTGAGTTCTATTTTCTTGCTGTTTTTTTTTCTAGTTCTATCAGTTATTGGGAGGAATGTTGAGGTCTCTAATTATGACTGGAGTTGTCTAGTTCTCATTTCAGTTGTGTAATTATTTTGCTTTGCTTATGTTGAGGCTCAGTTTATGTATAGATATTTACACTTTATGGTGATTGCATCTTTCTGGTGATTGATCATTTTATTGTCATGTACTGTCTCTTTCTGTCTTCAGCAATTTTCTTTGCTTTGAGGCCTGCCTTAACCAATTTTAACACAGCCACTCCTGCTTTCTTTTGATTAATGTTTGCATAGTATGTATTCTTCAACATCCATCCTTTTCCTATTACCTATGTCGTTGAGTTTGGAGTGAGTTTCCTGTAGACAGGGCCATAGTGAAGTAGGTGTTTTTGCTTTTCTTCTTCTTTCCACTCCCTGCCAATTTGTCTTTGTTAATCTGTCTTTTGGTCAGTGCATGCAGGTCATTTACATTTAGAGCAATCTTGATATGTTAAAGCTTATATATGCCATCATATCATTTCCTGTTTTTTTTTCCTCTAGTTTTGTTCCTGTTTCCCATTTTTGCCTTTCTGTGACTTATTTAAACTTTTTTTTTAATATTTATTTTTTAGCTTTAGGTGGACACAATATCTTTATTTTATTTTTATGTGGTGCTGAGGATCGAATCCAGTGCCCCACATATGCAAGGCGAGTGCCTTACTACTTGAGCCATATCCCCAGCCCCTAAACTTTTTAAAAAATAGGTTTCATCTTGATTTATTTCTGGAGTCTTAGAGAAAGAAACTAACAATATAGTTTATAGTAGTTGCTATGGACATTATAATATATACATGTATCATATCCTACTGGTCTCAGCATTTGCCACTTTGAAGTTTAGATTACTTTGTGTGTGTATGTGTGCAGGGGTACCAGGATTGAACACAGGGGCACTTAACCACTGAGCCACATCCTCAGCCCTTTTTAAACTTTATTTAGAGACAGGGTGTTGCTAACTTGCTTAGGACCTCACTTTGAACTTGCAACCCTCCTTCCTCAGCCTCCTGAGCTGCTGGATTATAGGTATGTACTACCATGCTGGGCTTAGATCACTTTCATTTAGGATTCTTTGTTTCTCACTTTTATTATAATTTTATTATTATTATTTTATTTTTTCAACTGATGCATAAAAACATAAAAATTACACATAATAATGGGTGCCATGTAATTTCTCAATATGTTTACACATTGTGTAATATTTAAATTGAGTTAAACATCTTCTAAACCTGTGTTGTGGTGCACACTTGCAATCACAGTGATTCAGGAGGCTGAGAAGGGAGAACTGCAAGTTCAAGCCCAGCCTTGGAAACTTAGTGGGACTCTGTCTTAAAAAATGAAAAGAACAAGGGACTAGTTATGTAGCTCAATGGCAAGGTGCCCCTAGGTTCAATCCTCAGTGGAAAAAAAAATCTTATTGTTATCTATGGTCACCCTATTGTGAAATACCACACCAAAGCTTCTTACTCTGTCACTTTGTACCTATCAATCAACTTCTCTCCATCTTTCCCTTTTTCTTATTCTTCCCCAGCATCTGGCAACCACCATTCTATTCTCAATTTCTAGGAGGAAATCTCTTTTATATTCCACACATGAGTGAGATTATGCAGTACCTGTTGTTCTGTTCCTAGTGTATTTCATTTAACATGATGATCCACTTCCATTTACGTGTCACAAATGACAATTTCATTCTTTTATATGACTGAATATCATTCCATTGTGAATGTGGAACACATTTTCTTTAACCATTCATCAACTGATGGACACTTAAGTTGATTAAATACCTTGGCTCTTGTGAATAGTCCACAGTAAACATGGGAGTGCAGATGTCTTTTCAATATACTGACCTCATTTCTTCAGGATATATACCCAATAGTGGGATTGCTAGATTGTTTTTTAAATTTTTTGAGGACTTTCCATACTGTTTCCATAATGGCTATACTAACTTACATTTCTACCAACAGTGTGCAAGGGCTTCCTTTTTCTATATCTTCACTAGCATTTATATTTTATCTTTTTTGTAATAGCCATTCTTACTGGAAGTGGATGATACCTTATTGTGATTTTGATTTGCATTTCCCTGGTGATTAGTGATGTTGAACATTTTTTCATGTACCTGTTGGCCATTGTATGTTTTCCTAGAAGTGTCTATTTAGATATATTGCCCATTTTTAAACTGAATTATTGTTTTTTTAAAATATTATTTTTTATAACTTTATTTTATTTTTATGTGGTGTTGAGGATCAAACCCAGCACCTCGCACATGCTAGGCAAGCGCTCTACCACTAAGCCACAACCTCAAATCATTAACTGAATTATTGTTTTGCAATTTAGTTTGAGTTCATTATGTCTTCAAGATATTAACCTCCTGTCAAACATATGTTTGCAAACATTTTCTCCCATTCTGTAGGTTTGTTTCTTATATGCTCTGATTCTTTGTGATGTAGAAGATTTTTAGTTTCAATGAAATCTCATTTGTCTCTTTTTGTTTCCTGTGCATTTAGGGTCTTGTTCAAAATTTCCTCTCTCATTCCAAAGTCCAGAAGCATATTCCCTATATTTTCTTCCAGTGTTTCATTGCTTCAAGTCTTAAATTTAAATTTTCAATACGTTTTCAGTTGATTTTTGTAACTGCTGAGATTGGAACTTAAAAGCACATTTCCCAAGTACTATCTATTGAAAGGAATGTCCTTTCTCAAATGCATGTTCTTAGCACTTTTGCCAAAGGTGCTTTTCTGTTCCATTGCATTATATGTCTGTTTTTAGGTCAAGAACATGCTATTTTGTTTACAATGATTTTGTAGTATGTATTTTTTAAGTCAGGTAATATGATATCTCCGGTTTTCATTTTCTTTTCTTTGTTGTGCTAGGGATAAATCCAGGGCCTAGCACATGCTAAAACCGAGTTATATATCTCTAACCCCAGCTTTCTTCTTTTTGCACAAGGTTGCTTTGGCTAATTTTGGATCTTTTGTGTTTCCAGAGGTGTAGGATTTTCTTTTCCAGTTCTATGAAGAATATCCTTGGTATTTTGATGGGAATTGTATTCAATTGATAATTTGCTTTGGGATGTATGGACTTTTTTTTTTTTTGGTACTGGGTATTGAACCCAAGGGTACTTAACCACTGAATGACATCCCCAGCAATTTTAATTTTTATTTTAAGACAGGGTCTTGCCAAGTTGCTTCAGGCCTTGCTAAATTTCTGAGGCTGGCTTTTAACTTGTGATCCTCCTGCTTCAGCCTCCAGACCCACTGCCACCATGCCCAGCTAGATATTTTTAACAATATTATTTCGTCCAATTCATGAATACTGATGTCTTTCCATTGTCTTGTGACCTCTTAAATTTGTTTATTTTTTAATTAAAAAATTTTGTTATATATGACAATAGAATTCATTACAATTCATATTACACATATAGAGCACAATTTTTCATCTCTCTGGTTGTACACAAAGTAGAATCACATTCTTTGAGTCTTCATACATGTACTTAGTGTAATGATGGCCATCGCATTCCATCGTCTTTCCTACCCCTATGGCATCTAATCAGAATACAAACAACAATAAGTGTTGGTGAGGATGTGGGGAAAAAGGCACACTCATACATTGCTGGTGAGACTGCAAATTGGTACAGTGTGGAGATCAGTATGGAGAATCCTTGGAAAACTAGGAATGGAACCATATTTGACCCCACTATCCTACTCCTCAGTCTATACCCAAAGGACTTTTTTTTTTTTTTTTTTTTTAAATCAGTTTTGTCACTTTCATCGCATAGAACTTCGTTTCTGTGGTGGTAGGTTTATTTACTGGTAAGTGGATGGAACTGGAGACTTTCATGCTAAGTAAGTCAGACCCAGAAACCCAAAGGTCAAATGTTTTCTCTGATATTTGAAGCTACACCAAAATAAGGCAGAAAAAAAATCTGTGTTTGTGTATGTGTGTGTCAATTCCTTGAGAATAGAAATCAGTTGAGTAGAGGAAGGAAGTTGAGGTAGAAGGAGGAGGGATGGGACAGGGAAGAACAGTGGAATGAATCTGACCTCATTTTCCTATGTACATACATGAATATACCACAGTGAATAGCACCTTCATGTACACCTACAATATACTAATTTTTTAAAAAACTACAAATAGAAGATCAGTAGAAGGAAGGGAATAGTGGTAGGGAGGAAGGGAGACTGTTATGGTTTGGATGTAAGGTATTTCCTAAAAGCTCACATTGAGACAGTGAAAGAAGGTTTGGAGGAGAAATGATTGGGTTTTGAGTCTTAACCCAATCATTGAATTAATCCCAATAAGATTATCTGAGTGATAACTGAAGTAGTAGGGTGTGGCTAGAGAAGGCAGGAATTGGGGGCATGGCTTTGGGGTATATATTTGTGTCTGGCAAGTGGAGATCTCTCTCTGCATTCTGACACCAGGTGAGTTGCTTCCCTCTGTCACACTCTTCTGCCATGATGTTCTGTTTCACTACAAACCCTGTGGAATGGAGTTGGCCTTCTATGGACTAAGATCTCTGAAACCATGAGCCCTCAAACTTTTCCTTCCTGATATGTTCTGGTTGGGTTCTTTTTGTCACAGCAGTGAAAAAGCTTACTAAAACAGAGACAAAGAGTGTTTGGGACTGAATTAGAACAAATTATAGTCCATGCTTGTATAATTATGTCAAAATGAGCCCTAATATTATGTATAACTAAAATAGACTAATAAAGAATTATTGTGAATGGGCTTCCTTTCACAATTTCTTCCTCAACAATCTCATTATCAGTAGCATTGTGAAAAATAAAAATTATTATGTTAATTTTTGTATCTTGTAAATATCAATTCTGATTTTCTTTTAGTGGAGACCTTAGTTTTTTTTTTTAATATAGAATAATGTCCTCTGAAAACAGGAATGATTTAACTTCTTCCCTTCCTACTTGTGTGCCTTTCATTTCTTTCTCCTGCCTGCATGCACTGGTGAAGACTTCCAGAACTATTTTAAGTAAGTGTTGTGAGAGAGCACATCTTGCAAAAAAGCTTTTTCTTTTCATTCATGATATTGGCTGTGGGTTTGTTATCTATAGTCTCTTGTCACATTGAGACATATTCCTCTAATTAGTTCTTTTTTTTGTGTGTATGTGTTTGTTTAGTTTTTGGTTTCCTTTCCAGTTTTTTATTGGTACATTATAGTTGTATATTATGATGGGATTTGCTGTTGAATTACTGAGGGTTTTTAAAATGAGTAACGGATTGTGAATTTTATCAAATGCCTTTTAAAATCTATTGAGATAATTGTGATTTTTCATTTTCTTGATGTGATGCGTTGTGTTTATTGATTAACATATATTGAACCATCCTTGCATCCCTGGGATAAATCCCACTTGATCACGGTGAATGATCTTTTTGTTATGCTGGTTATTTTGATCTGCTAGTAATTTTATTGAGAATTTTTGCATCTATATTTATTAGAGAAATAGTCTATGGTTTTCTTTTGTGTCCTTGTTTGGTTTTGATATCAGGGTAATGTTTGCCTCCAAAATGAGTTTGGAAGAATTCCCTCCCTTTCACTTTTTGCAACAGTTTGAGAAGAATGGTTACTAGTTTTTCCTTAATAGTTTGATGGAATTCTGGGAAGCTATCTGGTCCTGCACTTTTGTTTGGAGTCTTTTTATTACTAATTCAGTCTTACTATTTGTCATTGGTCTGTTTAGTTTTTTCTGTTTTTATGGTTTGATTTTGGTAGATTACGCATGTCCAAAAGTTTATCTGTTTCCTCTGGGTTTTACAATTTGTTGGCATGTATTTGTTTTTAATAGTCTCTAATGATCCTTTATCTTTCTGTGTTGTTGTGGTGAGCCGCTTCTGCAGATTATGGTCGCCATTGCAGGATGGCGCTGGCTCCACTGTGGTCTGTAACAAACAACTCCTTGTTTGGGAGAGTTGGTGCATGGTTTCTCAGCACCCTGTGAGAAAGTTCCACGTGGCAGCTTCACACTGGGGCTTGGGATGCTTTATTAAGGCTGGGAGGGGCATCCGACGGGGAATTAGAAGAAATATCAAGGGCCTGAATAAACTGCTGAAAGAAGATTCCTGAGTTGCGTCTTCCTTGCGGGCAAGGGGTCACGACATGTTGTTAGTTGTAATGTCTCCTTTTTTATTTCTAATTTTATTTGAGTCTTTTTTTCTTAGCCTACCTAAAGATTTGTTGATTTATTTATCTTTTAAAACAAGTAACATTTTGTTTCATTGGTATTTTTCATTTTTGATTTTGGTATCAAATTCTGCTGTGATGTCATTTCTTATAATTTTGAATTTGATTTGCTCTTGATTTTATATATCCTTAAGATTTATCATTAGGTTGGTTGTTTGAAAAAAAAATTTAATATATTTAATTGGTATAAAATTTCCTTAGTATTGCTTTTGTTGCATCCTGTAAGTTTTGGTATGTATCTTTTTTCATTTCTTTCAACAAATTTTAAAACATCCTTTTTGATTTTTTTCAATCACCCACTGTTTGTTTAGTAACATGTTAAATCTACATGGATTTATACCATTTCTGAAATTTCTTTTTTTCCCCCTAGTTTTATTCCATTGTGGTCAGAGATGATGCATAATATTTTTATTTTTTTGAAACTTATTTTATGCAATAATATATAGTTTATTCTGGAGAACATCCCATGTATGATGAAACAAATATATAAGCTGTTGGGTTCTGAAATGTTCTATAAATGTCTAAGTCCATTTGATTTATCATGTGATTTCTTTCTTTTTTTTGGTGGGGAAAATCTAGATGATCTATTGATGAAACTTAATTATATATCAATGAAATTCAGTATGATATTTCCAAACATGCATACAGCATGCATCGATCAAATCCACAACTCCTAATCTCTAGTAGTCACTATTCTACTTACAGATTGTTTTTTTTTTTTAATTCCACAAGAGAATGTCTTTTTGTGTCTGGATTATTTCACTGAACATAATGTCTTCTACTTCCATCCATTTTGCTGCAAATGACAGGGTTTCATTCTGTTTTATAGCACAATAATACTCCATTGCATATATATACTTTTAATCATTTATTTGATGGGGACCTAGGTTAATTCCATATCTTTGCTATTGTGAATAGTACTGCAACAAATACAGACATATAGGTATCTCTTTGGTGTGTTATGGTTTAAATGTGAGGTGTCCCTCCAAAGCTCATGTGTGAGACAATGCAAGAATGTTTAGAAGAGAAATGATTGGGTTGTGAGAGTCTTAACCCAATTAATGAAATAATCCCCTGATAGGGATTAACTGATTGATAACTGAAGTAGTAGGGTATGGCTGGAGGAGGTGGAAATTGGGGGCATGGCTTTGGGTTATATATTTATATCTGGAAAGTGGAATCTGCTTTCTGATCACAATGTGAGCTGCTATCCTTTGCAACACTCTTCCACCATAATGTTCAGTCTCACCTAAAGCCCAGAAGAATGGATTCTGCCGTCTATAGATTGAGACCTCTTAAACTGTGAGCCCTAAAATAATCCTTTTCTCCTTTACAGTTGTTTTGGTTGGCTCTTTCAGTCAGAGCAGCAAAAGAGCTGACTAAAACAGTATGCTTTTTCATTTCCTTTGGATATATACCCAGATATATGGATCATATGATAGCTCCAGTTTTACTTAAGAACCATAATGGCTTTACTAATTTACCAGCAACAACATATAAAAGTTCCCTTTTCTCCACACCTTTCCCAGTATGATATTTAATTTTTGTTTGTGGATACTACTCATCTGGAGTGAGAGGGTATGTCATTGTAGTTTTGATTTGTACTTATCTGATGGCTAATTATATTGACACATTCTTTTATTTGTCAGCATTTATATTTCTTTTTTTGAGATGTGTTTATTCAGATCATATGTACACTTTTGAATTGGATTACGGATTTCTTTTAAGAATTTGGCATCCTTATATATACTGGATATTAACCCTCTGTCAGATGTATAGTTGGCAAATATTTTCTCCCATTCTGTAGCTTGTCTATTTGTTGTTTGTTGTCTTTGCTGTGCAGATTTGTAGGCTGTCAATTTTTGCTTTCCTTTCGAGAACTAGTTGGTTGTAGATGTTTGGGTTTATTTTTGGATCTCCACCCTTTTTTATTGGTCTGTTTTTATGCCAATACCATGCTGTTTTGATTACTATGGCTCTTAGTATGTTTTGAAATCAAGTTTTTTTTTTTTAATGCACCCAGTGTTGTCCTTTTGGCTCAAGGGTCTTTTGTGCCCTCACATAAATTTAGAGTTGTCTTCTAGTTCTGTGAAGAATGTCATTGGTATTGCTTTGAGTAGTGTAGGCATGTTAACATTAATCTTTCCAATCCAAGAACATGGGAGGTACTTCTTTTTCTTGGCTAAGTTTATTCCTAGGTGTTTTTGTTTCCTTTTTTGAAGTAGAACTGCTGTCATAATTTCTCAGGAAATTCATTATATAAAAGCTACTGATTTTTAAAAATTTTGTACCCAGCTATTTTACTGAATTTGTCAGTCCTAATAGTCTTTGTTTTTTTTCTGAATATACAATCATGTCATTTGCAAACAGATCTAAATTGACTTCCTCCCTTCCTATTTGTATGCCTCCCCCTGCCCATTTCTCTGAAAATTTGAGTCTCAAACTTTCAGTTCTAAATCCGATCTTGTCAGATCTTTTGGTCACAGCAATGACAAAGCTGATTAAAATACATTATTATGGGAGAAGTATGATCTCCATTTTAAGGTAGAATGGAAGGGAAACAACCTGGTATCAGATTAGGGTTTCAGCTGAAGGTGTCTAAACAAGAGATATTATAAGCATTAAAGAAAATATTACACATACTTATTATCAATACATGCAAGCAACAGTGCCATTTTTTTTAATGTAGCCTTATTTTCCCCTTAGTTGTTTAAAGACAGAAAACATTTCGTTTTTAATCTCTATCACCAAGGTCTATGTTATGGTTTGGATGTGAGGTATCCCCCAAAGGGTATTGTGATACAATACAAGAAGTTTCAGAGAAGAAATAGTTGGGTCACAGAAGTCTTAACCCAATAAGTGAATTAATCTTCTGATGGGATTGAATGGTAACTGAAGCAGCATGTGGGGTATGGCTGGATCTTTCGCTTTGCTTCCTGATCATCATGTGAGCTGCTCTCCTCCACTGACCTCTTCCACCATGGTGTTCCATCTCATCTTAAGCCCTGAGGAATGAAGTCTGCTGTGGATTAAGACTTCTGAAACTGTGAGCCCCCAAATTAACTTTTCCTACCTTATAGTTGTTCTGGGCAGATCCTTTTGTCACAGTGGTGAAAAAGCTGACCAAGACAGTCTAGAATAGCATGTAGCAATAAAAACTTAATTGCCTGAATAGCATTTTTACATTTTAACACTTGTTTTCCCTTACCATTCTCTTTCAATTTTTTTGGGAGCCCCTTGTGTTTCAGTTTCTTGTTTGTATTAGCTCATCTAAAATTTTCCTTCTACTCATTTACTGTGCCACCAACCATTAAGCTTCTCTGTATTCATGCATTTTAATGACTTTCTGCTAACCATTAATCCCATTTTTGGGCAAAGGTATTAAATATTTTTATTCCTGAAAATTTTAGGCATTAACAATAGTAGTTACTGTGAGCTGCAGAGAAAGGGGTATTTCTGATAGCATCCATTTTATTTGCTCATGCTATTTCATACTTTCAGCCAGTTCATTCACTTCTTATCAAGAGGTCACAAGTTCTAAATTTGATTCCAAGTTATTACAATCTAAAATCAAGCCTAAATGAAAACAATTACCATTTAAATCTTTATGTCTATAAACCTGCATCTTATAAAATGCAACATTAAAGTACAGAAGATATATTTTCTTTGCCTTGATGTCAATGTTAGGAAACACTTTGAACTGTGTGAAAATATATTTTTTTCTTTGCTGTACAATGAGAACAAATTAAAGGATAGTCATTTAATACCATTAAGACACATATATATGTATGTGTGTGTACATACACACACTCACACTCACCCCCTTCTTCAGGGGGATTTTAAAGATAAACTTCTACCAATTCTGCCATAACCTCTGACATTATGCAAAACTGAAGCTCAAGGAGTTCATTGTATTAAAAAAAAAAATGTTGGGCTGCAGTTGTGGCTCAGTGATAGAGCACTTGCCTAGCATGTGTGAGGCACTGCGTTCAATCCTCAGTGCCACATAAAAATAAATAAAATAAAGGTATTGTGTCCATCTAAAAAACTAAAAACAAAAACAACTAAAAATATATATTGAAAAAATTAGAAAGCAACTAAATGCAATGTGTAACGGTGACTCAGAAGCCGAACAGGATTAACTAAGGGCAGGCAACATGGAACTCATGAGCACTCTTCATTTCAGCAGGAAATCTTCATAACTAGAATAGATATTAAAGGAAGTAAACATTTTACCCAACTTCATTATTCAGGGAATAGAACTTGTTTACTAACAGTATCTTGGTAATGAATTTTTCTTTGCATTAAAATAGGCTGTTTTCAAAATACAACCTGGTAGGAAAACAGAAGTTAAACACTTCCAGCAGAATTGATGAAGATATGTTTAAAAGTTTTTCGACAGAAAAAATAAGTCATTGGGTGAAGGATATATTACATCCTTTTGATTCAATGTTATGTCACACAAAGTATAAACACACAAAAAAGGTAACTTCTAAATCTACTGGAAACAATGAGTTTAAGTCTTTTTAAAGGCAAAATTCTTATTTCTTTAAAATTTAGGTATAAATTAATATCAGTATATGTACATATTGCCCAAATATAAATATTTACACTTCTGAAAGTGGAACTGTTGTCCTTGCTACCAAGTTATAGCACATAATTTTCTGAACTAAGGTAATATACTTTTTTTGAATCCCCTTGAAATGAATTAAATTTGTACAAATGAGACTTCAATGAGTTTTAAGAAGGCAAGCATACAGCACTCATGAAAAACCGGTCATATTTAACACATTAACCTGAAGAGCACTAAAGTCATGGTGTGTCTAAGGTCAACTGGGTACTCTGGTTGAAATGATTCACACTTAGACCATTACAAGGTCTCACACAGTTAATTAAATTGAACTGATGATTCTTTGATAACTTCTAAAACTACTGAAAACTATGAGTTGAGTCTTTTTAAAGGCAAAATTATCTTATTTCTATAAAATTTAGGTATAAATTAGTATCAGTGTATGTACATATTGCCCAAACATAACTATTCACACTTCTGAAAGTGGAATTGTGGTCCTCACTACCAAGTTAGAGCACCTGATAGGATATGTCATTCCTGGGGTGCAATAAAAATAACTCCTGATAAAAATGCAGATTCTGCATCTAAAACATGACTCATTTGGTAAATAAGATTTTAAACATATAAAAGAGAAAAAACCCTACTCTAAACGCTCAAAGATCCAAATCAGCATTAACTATATCCCAAGAAACTTCACTGTGAGGCAGACATAAAGTTCATAGACTAAAACAACTCCCCAATGTCAATATTTCTCTGATGGGACTGTGAACTCTGTAGAATGGCATTTTATTTAACAGACAGCATGGAATTCATACATATCCATTATCAGTGCCTTGAAAATCAAACAACTTTAAAAGTTAGCAGCAGTTTCTGCAAGTACAAAAATACACATTTATTACATAACATGTGGTAATAAAATTTGTCAAGATATATTATACAAACTCAAAGCATTTTAAAGCATCAGTCTAATATATTACAGATTGATGAAGTATAATAAAATGACATGTAACCTGCTTCAAATCATATAATACTTTACAGCAATATTAACAGACTATTCACATTAAGTATCTAAGGGAGCAGAGTGGGAATAGTCATTAAAGAACCTTAGCAACTATTTTCTTCTATGCTTCAAATTAGGTGGGTAATTTTTCTATTTGTCAATATGAAAGAAAAAAGGCTATAACTATTATTTTTGGTAAGTACAGAAGTAAGTTATTCCAGAAAGACACTCTAAAAGCTTCATTCACATCTTGCAATTCTGCCAGTAGTATGCCTAAGGGTAAGGGGAGTCCCTGCTGACTTAATATATTAATTATACCATAAAAGATGCATATGGACATATAGTATTAATATGGGAGTGGTTGGTTATAAGGTGAAATCTACTTCACACATCTGTGACTGAGATGGCCAGTGTCATAAGCTCTTTGGACCTACAGGTGCTACCTCTAAGGGACATGACCCTGTTTGCCCTAATCAGTTTAATCATACCCCTTCCCCCACCATGTTCTTGTCTCTTGACTCATGGTTTATAGATCTCTATTTCATATTATATCCATAGACCTTTCTTCTCTTTCTTTAAAGGTTATAACGGTTACATCCCCTCACCTGGAAATAAATTATCAGGCCTCCCCAACCAATTTGGAGGAGATGTGTATCTTCCTTCATTCTAACTATTCACCTATAAGAAGTTGCTTAGAACCAACAGGTTTGGATTTAGGGAAAGGTTTTACATGATTTCCTCCATTACCATACATGCTTTTCTTCTTAATGCTTTGATTAGTGGTCTTTTTTCTTGCCTACTTATTTAAAAACATTCCACAGAAAGTGGATGGTTTCTTTATACCATTCCCTTCTCTCTCCGTCTCTGATTCTTCAATTTATGATATGTTGGTCTTCTCAGAACACTGATCTCAGACTTGTTGACACAGGTAGGCTTCTACAGAGGGCACTTTCTCTAGTCCTGTGCATGCATCTCTTAAAATCTCATGACAGGATCAATCCCACGTTTTAAAAAGGAAAAACCTCCAAAACATTAGATGCTGAAAATTTTAGTATACAGTTTTTGATAAGTTGTCTCAATAGAAAGAAGTGTTTTGTTGTCCTAAGTATTAGCAATGATTATCCTTATATTACCTATCCCAGATATTTTATAAAAAGAGGTCATAATAATTACTGTCTTTATGTTATTAGCTAAGTTTGTGTTCTTGCAGACATCAGACTCTGTGGTTAAATGTCTTTGGTTAAATCTCTGTCCCCATCATCACACACTACTACAGGCCCTGCATCTGGGCTGTCCACATCTTCCACAGTTACAGAGCTGGTTGAGGCCCTTTCCCAAGCCAGGGAACCAGCAGAAGAGTGCCCTCCCCTCTCTCCTCTCTCGTGGGACTTTGTACAAAGCTTGAGTTTGCTTTCCACTAGGCTGAATGGAGAGCCACAGTGTTTCTCTGAATCCTGACAGGGATAAGAACTATACCATTGGGCTGTCTGCATAGCTCCAAATCCTTCAGCTACCTGGAAGGGTATGTCTTTCTGTCTTTCTTGCAGTGATTTGGCATGAGAAGCATGAGGAGGTAACTCCAAGGGTCCTTTTAGAGAACAGATTTTCTTTTCCTCTGGTCTGGCTGCCTTTACTTTCTTTTTGAGAGACCAGTTTTTCAAACTGGCCACACCATTTCTTAACCATGTGCTGGGATGAAGAGTTACAGAATGCATTTGTGAATGCCACTCTACAGTATTGTCCTTTTTTGTATAAGCTGGTTGACTGCTGGCCTGCCCTGTTGAGGGACCAGGCATTCCAGAAATGAAGCTAGAACTACTGAAGTCAGAAGAAAGCTCTTCTTGCTTTCTTTGAGCCTGAAAAGTGCAATCTATTGGAGAGGAAGTTTCAGTGGGCGTGAATACAGACTGTTCAGAAATCTGAGAAAAAGCACTGTCCTGGGAGCTTACTGAAGAGCCAGATGGGGAAGTGCCTGGTGAAGATAAACTGGAATAGCTGGCTCGGGGGCCAAGGTTTAGTCTAGGGGGTAAAACCTTCTCAGTGCTTTGGTTTGTGGAACTGCTCTTGCCCACCTCAATCCCCATGACTAAACTCTGATTGATAAGCTTTTGCCCCTCCATTTGCAAAGACTTATGTCGTTTGAGATAATCCTCCTCTCCATGCAACAGACCAGCTTCACAGCTGGTTTTATGTTGTTTCTTTGAATAAATCCCTCGGAGATAGGTCAGTTTGCAGTTCTGGTCATCTATGTTAGGCTCTGAGCAGCGCCGATGTGTCCTTGAACTCTTGAGGGCATCTGCTGTGTGTGGTGGGGAGTATCCAGATGAATCTGGATCAAAGGTTTGGTTCCTGGAATGATCCCGGGAGGGTATATGACTATAAGATGCCACAGAAATGGCCATGGGCTTAGACTTAGTGAAAAGTTTCACATGATTTCCTTCATTACCAGAGAAGCTTTTCTTCTTAATGTTCTGATTTGTGGCATTCTTCTCATTGACATCAGTGCCTGTTACTGAACATGTCCTACCCTCTTCCTGGAGAGACTGATTCTGCTTCAGACAGTCTTCATCTTTTTGAGAGAGGATTACATCACAGCTGGACTTGCGTAGCTTTTTCTGGTAAAACTCCCTGAGATAGGAAAGCTTTGAGTCTAGGTAGTCAATGCTTGGTTCTGAACAGCGCCGGTGTCGCCGCAGGATTTTTGGAGCATCTGTTGTAGTAGTGGACAGGTAGCTGGGTAAACAAGTGCCAGATGGGGCCCTGGCATGCTCCCCCAGTGCAGCCTTTCTATACATTCCTGAAACGTTCACCGGCTTTGTCTCAAGAGGCTGCTTCACTTGAATGTCTTCATCTTTAGAATGGTCTAAGTCAAAATCACTCAAGGTTAAAAGACCTTCCACCTCAGGCTGATCAAGGTCATAGTCACTTAGGGTTAAGACAGAATCCATACTTCTGCTACCCTGACCAAGTTTCTTTACCAAATCACTACATGGTGCATCAACATCCTCATTTAATTCATTTTCCAAGCTGTCATAGGAGGAGTCATTCAGTTGGAAGCAAGAGATATCTGTCAAAAAAGAGCAAACTATAATCAGCAAATTTACTTACCACAAATATAGCCCATGCTGCCATCAAACTATGCTTAGATTAATGTTCTTTACATGTAGTGTTCAAATTCCTACTCTCAAGAAGGAAAAAGGATGTTTTGTAGTCTTCCCAACTGCTAGTGCAGAAGAAATAAAAACCTGTTTGGTATACTAGATTTATCTCAGTCACTAATGAAATGGAATTTCAACAAACTAAGACCAAAAATGTTGAAAAATAGGAAGCAATTAATGGCAGGTATACTTAGATTTGAATAAGACTATCTTCTAACATAGATTGCTGGTGATTATACATAATTAACTCTA
Source organism: Callospermophilus lateralis (assembly GCF_048772815.1). NCBI lineage: Eukaryota > Metazoa > Chordata > Mammalia > Rodentia > Sciuridae > Callospermophilus > Callospermophilus lateralis. The sequence goes on along the minus strand of NC_135306.1, from coordinate 117,132,067 downwards.
GTCTTGAGGACATCATTAATTAACCCTACTAATTTCTCTTTTTCAAAGTTCTTTAAAGTTAAGTTCATTACCTTATTTAATCTTTACAACCACCACAGACATTATTATCCACATTTAGATATTGTTATCTACATTTTATAGATGAAGATACTGATGTGTGGAGGCACAGAATAACTGGCCAAAGATATATAAGAATTCATACTTTAGAGATTATATACCTTTGAATTAAGATTCCCCCAATGATCTAGTTGTTTTCAAATAGTTTCATAGAACAAAGAATAGCATCTCAGGGTCTACTAGAAAGAAAAAACTCAGGCCTGGCTTTGGGCCTTCTATTCCAGTTTCAATCACTGCAGTCTATACATATATATAAAATACACACACACACACACACACACACACACACACAGACACACATATATAAATTATACACACATATATAAAATATGTGTGTGTATACACAAACACACACACACATATGTATATGTGTATGTATAAGAATGTGTTAGGTTTCCTCAAAGTTTTATTTAAAATAAAGGCTTCAACCATCATGGCACAGCACGCAACTCACTTCCTGAACTTCTTAACCCCATCATGCTGTTAACATACCCTGACCTACTAGCAGCCTTCTAAAGAAGGAAAGAGAGCCCAGGGCCTTACTGATTTAGGTCAGAGGCTCCCTTCATTCTCAGAGCATCAGGACAACCACTGTCCTAGCATCTTCACAGACATCTGTCTAGTTCTTACATAAACCAATCCACTTCCTCACAATACCTGGGACATTCTCTCTAGTGTCACATCTCACTGAAACTTCTCCCAGGAGGGAAGTGATTTCTTCTCCAAATATCCTACAGCAATTTTCAATCAGAAATTGTATAAGCAGGGAAACCTAAACAAAAAAGGACAAAATTAAAGTGCCACTTTTCATGTCATATGTTTATAAATGTTCATATATGAATCCTGATTTTTTAAAATAAGAAAATGCAAAAATTCTGAGAAATTCCTTTTTTTAAAAGTATATAAAAGCATACAACTTGTATATTTTAAAAGTTTCTCCTAAAAATCTATAATACTTTCAAGAGTAGTATGGACACAGAAACTAATTTTAGTGCACTAGTTAAAATTATTATTTTTGGTCTTGGTTTAATGATAACCCTTAATACCAGTAGCTCCTCCTTCAAAATGAGGGTAATTTCAAGTATTCTCTATAGGGCATTTGGGAGTAGAGAAATATATATTGCTATTAAACTTCATAAAATATCAAGAGATAAAAATTTATAAAAGTATTTCTTGTATAAAGAGCAGGTTTGTTATAAGTTTGGGAAGAGAGTTCATGAAGGAGAGAACTTGAGAGAAAACTTATGATTTTCTTATCTAGTCTATATCCATGTACTGTCTTGTATTATACTCCCTAACTGGAGGCACTTTGGGGAAGAGGAAAGAGTTACTACTGAGCTTTGTGCCTCCCCTGAGACATATTAGAACCTTTCTGTATTTCCTTATCCTAAGAGCTAAGGCCAAGGGGCAGGAAAAATGTTGGGAGCAAAGGGAACTGATATTTCCAAACCCCTTATTAATAACTAGTCATTACAGGGGTATGATTTCTAGCAACTATTATGTCATCACCACCTCCTTATTTTAGATGAGGATGTTGTATATTTGGTAAGAAGTGGGTCTGAAAATTGAACTCTGGCTTGTCTTACTCCAAAGTCCTTGTTTATTTTTTAAACAACTGCTTTCTTATCATCCTGTGGTTTCAGTTAGTTCTACTGGTTATCTTCCTTAAAGGGAAAAGAGAAATAACCACTGTAACTTTTCTGCTTACATCACCTTCCTATAGTCTATCAGAATAGGAAAGAACACTCCATAGCCAGTAACTGAATTTCAGTGTAACTATATACATAAGCTATTTTAAAAATTGTCTTTCAGAGTACCATGAATTACATTTTCAAAATGGGGACACAGTCCCAGTCCCTTAAGGCATAAAAATGAAAAATTTAATTACCTTTTTTGTAAATTCACTTTCTAGTTCTGCGCTGGAGGAAGTAGGAGGCCAAAGAATGCTTGGAGCTACACATACTGCTAAATTAAATGCAGTCATCTGATTGGATGAGGAATGTTGCTCAATGTTACGTAATACCCCAAACAGATACTTTAGGAGAACAACATTGGCTCTTGGAAGCTGGTCTAGTAGCCTAAAGACAGAAAAGAAATACACTTTTTAAGCAAGATGTTTTATTAAAAATCCTATAATAAAGACAAGGCAACCCTCATTTTTTATGGGGAACCATGAAAATCAAAAGGGAATTTTCCAGAGTTTCAGTCATGTGGTACTATGCAAAGAAAGTACAGAAAAGGGAGAAAATAAGCACTGGAATTTTTTTTGTTTATATATTATCTTTATAATTTAATGAAAAACTGTAGAAAAATGTCTCAGAAAAATGCTGCCTAAAATATTTCCCCTGAAACTAGTACAATGTGTTTTAACTTAGGTAAATATTGCAACATTTCAAAGTATTCTCACAAAAAGCTTTTTGATAATGTTCTTCATTATTTTCAAGTAGCAACACAGGAATGCTTTCTGTTGGTGAGAACCCCAAATTAATCCATTAGGACTTCTAGGTCTATTCTGAGAGCCCGGGCCCTGTTCTAGTTGCTTCCAAGGTCAGTTTTCTTCTACATCTGTTATTGGTATTACTCTCACCTAGAAGCCAAGCTTATAATGGTATATTTTCTATTGTTCCCATTTTAAGGACTTTTAAGTGATCATTCACTGAAAATTTTTACTACCAGTGTGAGTGTGCATATGTATGATATACATGCTGATATTCATGACTATTTTTTTCTATAAGAACCTGAAAACTTGAAGAAGGTAGTCTAAATACTACTGTACAAATAACAAAGGCCTTTCTTCAGCCCAGAGGACTGACAAAGAGCAAGGTGACAGGGATGTTATGAAAGACTCTGAGATCAGAAGATAGGGTGTAAATCAAACATCTAGCATATGATTTTGGGTTACCTGATTTTATAAGGGTCTTTGAGCTATTTTACAACTCTTTAAATTGAAGATAACTGACAATAGTTACCTAGTACTTGTTTATAGAATAAAATCCTGTCTGGTGGAGAAAAAGATTGACTTATCTTCATCACTTCCTTGGTAGAAAAAGCCAGATTTGTATGTCTCTGTAAATTCATTTCAGTATTTCTGATCCAACTGTTATTAAGTTTTGGTACTTTGAAATCTCCTTTGAACTGGCTGTAACATCTTACTGATTCCTTCATTAATAATTTAAATAAAATCTTTCATAGGTTTATTTTATATTTGCATTAGTGTTATGATTTTATCTTTTTTAAAAAAATAAACATCATTTATCAATTTGTAGAACATAGTGTTTTGGACAAAGTATAAAATTTGAAGCTTACTATATATTATTGATTCACACCAAACTATAATGAAAATGGATGCAGCATTTTGTTATGGCTTTCGTTTCTGGTGTCTTCAATAACTATACAACATTATACTGTTAAAAGATCTTAATCAATAGCAGTGTGTAATTGAAAGTTGTTCTAGATAAAACTAAATATACAAATAAATGATTAGGATTCAATAATTTTCACAGTACTGGCATATTGCTTTTGTTAGAGAACACTTCTTTCCTGTTTTCGTATAATGTAGGACATGTGGGTAGAAATGCAGTAGAGAATTCTACTGGAAATCTCTGTGTATGAGAATAGAAGTGCCTTCTTTGTGATCAGACTGTGACTTGGCAACTCCCTTTTTTCCAGGGTACTTCTTAAGGAGTCAACTGCCCTCCAAATACCTTTTTATAGCACTGATTAAACTGTATTGTTGTTATTCTCAGTTTACCTCTAAACTCCACCAGACTGTGATTACTTACAGAGGAAACAAATCATTTTATCTGCATGACTCCAGTGACTGAATTTAATGTATGTGGAGTTTTCTGATTAGTTAAATAAGTTCCCAGATTCAGATCATAAATTACATTCTGGACATACAATACTAACTAGTAGACTAATGAATTTTAGCTCCTATCAGATTCAGATATATAGAAGGTATATAATGTTCAAGTATTCCATGTTAATAAGATTAGGGAGAAAGAAACAGCCACGACAGAAGCAGAAAAAAACTATTTTTTTGTGGTATTACAGATTGAACCCAGGGGCATTTTACCACTGAATTATATCCCAAGTTTTTTTTTTTTTTTTTTTTTTGTGTGTGTGTGTGTGTGTATGTGTGTGTGTGACAGGGCATTACTAAATTGCTAAGGCAGGACTTGAATTTGCTATCCTCTTGTTTCAGTCTCCCAAGTCACTGATAACAGGGTGTGTACCACTGTGCCCAGCAGGAAAAAAAAAAAAAAAACTATTTTAAAACTGGTCCCCATGGATAAGACTTTAAAAATTGTCATTTTAATAAACAAGCTTAAAAATAAGTATTTCTATTTTTGAGAATGACCAAATTATAAAAACTACCTTTGAATTGTATTTATTTTCTCTTCATCGTTTCCTTGATCCATTACACAGACCCAGTGATCATAGAGATCTGATGAAAAAATACTTCCTGGAATATTTCGTAGAAAATCCTTAAACAAACAAACAAAAAAACAAATATTTTAAATCATTCTCATTGAAAATATGTGTTGGATAAATTAGAAAAGTCAAGTCTTCTTGTTCTTTTAAGTACACAGAACTCTGTGCCAATTCTCTACTAACTTGTACACACAGATCACGTGCTTTGATTTTTTTTTTTTTTCCTAACAAGAAACCACTGGGATAATTAAAGTTGGGATTATGGTAGGAAAAATAAAAGGCAATCTATTTGTGCTGAAACCTCCTATTTTGTATACATTTTAGCAAATTAGTACAATGTGACAGGATCTGGCAGTAAACTATCCTAAATCCTTTTTTCTATTTTTCCTTTTTTTAAATAGCTAGTTCAAGGAAAGGCACCAAGATATCTGTGAGGTTCATAAGTTGGTAACATTCAATCACTCTATATGTAATTATTTATATATGTGAGACAATGTTTGATGTGCTTGGAATAGAGAAATAAATAAAAGTCTGTTATCTTAAAACAATACTAGTGGTGGTAATAATGTTCTACAACTTTTCTTCCTGTATTACCCCACAGAAGGTATCTCACGTATTTCAGGCGAGACAGAATTCTAGGTGATGTCTGGGTTCTAGGAACTTGGGAACAGTACTCCTAGTATATTACTCTGCTGTCATCTTGGCAGGGCTAGGTGTAGTAAGACAGACTATGACACAAGCAGGATATAACCATGGGCATTGCTGTTTGACCTTTATTTACAAAAAGTTTAAAGTAAACTAAATGTGGTCCTGGTCCTAAAGAGTTGGTTGTGGCTAATTCTGTGTTGATTTTTGGAATGGCATTAATAAGACCAAGGTTTCACTCTGATCTCTACCTTGGTAAACTGTAGGCAGAGAGAACTCCATTTAGTATCTGAGTACTATACCCATGGTTGATGATCCTCTTGAAAATTCCTGTTTTCAATATTGAGACATATGAAAATCTGAAATTGGGCAATTTTAACTTGCTAGGAAAATAAATCAATAATTTTAACCATGTGCCTTACAGAAGGCAGCAATGTACAACCTGCTACTTACAGCTCAAATATTATTACTAATACAGGAATTGTGGCAGCTTATTGCTACAGTCAGCTAATTATGTGTGCATCTCCTCCTTTGCTAGAAGCTCTTCTAGGACTGGGACAGATCCTCACCTATATCTTCCAGTAAAAATGTGATTCAGCTATGTCATCACAAAAGTTACCTCTTTTTGGGTAAATCTACTGAGTTTTCATAATTCCAAACTAATTTTAGTTGCTGTACCCACTTTAAAATTCAGATTGGGAGAGGGAAAAATCTGTTTCTTAAAAATGGGGTAGTGACAATAGCTCTTTTTAAATCTCGGTGGAAAACACTCTTATGATCTGTCTTGAAGAAAAACATCATTAAATCTTAAACCTACACTTGAAAGATAATAACTCGTAACATCTCAATGAACTCTCCCACAGCTGGAATAACAAGTTACGAAATAAAACCACCATTACAGCTGACAGGAATGTGAGAGCTGGTTCTGAATTACAACTAGTAACTTAAAGCATTGAACTGAAATTCTCCCTTTCAAAACCAGGACCTAGGTAATGAAAACTTTCTAATTCATCTGAGATTCTATAGATTAAATATGAACTTTTCATCAAATATCTGAGAGATCAAAGTTATAGTGCCTCAAGAAATTTTTGTCCAATTTTAGTTTGAAGAGTTAAGCTTATATTTGAACAAAACCAATTGAATTGAAAAAATTAAAGGAAAACCTAAGTACCACTTCAAAATAGTCTTAAAAACAAGAAAACTTTCTCTTTTTTTTGTATTTTTTTATTGGTTGTTCAAAACATTATAAAGCTCATGACATATCATCTTACATACATTTGATTTAAGTGGGTTATGAACTCCCATTTTTACCCCAAATACAAGTTGCAGAATCACATCGGTTACACATCCACATTTTTACATAATGCCATATTAGTGACTGTTGTATTCTGCTACCTTTCCTATCCCCTACTATCCCCCCTCCCCTTCCCTCCCATCTTCCCTCTCTATCCCATCTGCTGTTATTCAATTCTCTCCCTTGTTTTTTTTCTTTTTCCCCTTTCCCCTCACAAACTCTTATATGTAATTTTGTGTAACAATGAGGGTCTCCTTCCATTTCCATACAGTTTCCCTTCTCTCTCCCTTTCCTCCCACCACTCGTCTCTGTTTAATATTAGTCTTTTCCTCATGCTCTTCCTCCCTGCTCTGTTCTTAGTTGCTTTCCTTATATCAAAGAAGACATTTGGCATTTGTTTTTTAAGGACTGGCTAGCTTCACTTAGCATAATATGCTCTAATGCCATCCATTTCCCTGCAAATTCTATGATTTTGTCGTTTTTAGGGCTGCATAATACTCCATTGTGTATAAATGCCACATTTTTTTTATCCATTCATCTATTGAAGGGCATCTAGGTTGATTCCAGAGTCTAGCTATTGTGAATTGTGCTGCTATGATCATTGATGTGGCAGTATCCCTATAGTATGCTCTTTTAAGGTCCTCTGGGAATAGTTCGAGAAGGGTGATAGCTGGGTCAAATGGTGGGTTCCATTCCCAGCTTTCCCAGGAATCTCCATACTGTTTTCCATATTGGCCACACCAATTTGCATTCCCACCAGCAATGTACAAGTGTACCCTTTTCCCCACATCCTCACCAGCACTTATTGTTGTTTGACTTCCTAATGGCTTCCAATCTTACTGGAGTGAGATGGTATCTTAGGGTGGTTTTGATTTGCATTTCTCTGACTGCTAGAGATGGTGAGCATTTTTTCATGTACTTATTGATTGACTGTATGTCCTCCTCTGACCAATAACAAAGAAAGAAATAGAAGAAGCCATCAAAAGACCTCCAACCAAGAAAAGCCCTGGACCGGATGGGTATACAGCGGAGTTTTACAAAACCTTCAAAGAAGAATTAATACCAATACTTTTCAAGCTATTTCAAGAAATAGAAAAAGAAGGAGCTCTTCCAAATTCATTCTATGAGGCCAACATCACCCTGATCCCAAAACCAGACAAAGACACTTCAAAGAAAGAAAACTACAGACCAATATCTCTAATGAACATAGATGCAGAAATTCTCAACAAAATCCTGGCGAATCGAATGGAAAAGCATATCAAAAAAATTGTGCACCATGATCAAGTAGGATTCATCCCTGGGATGCAAGGGTGGTTCAATATATGGAAATCAATAAATGTTATTCACCACATCAATAGACTTAAAGATAAGAACCATATGATCCTCTCGATAGATGCAGAAAAAGCATTCGACAAAGTACAGCATCCCTTTATGCTCAAAACACTAAAAAAACTAGGGATAACAGGAACTTACCTCAACATTGTAAAAGCTATATACGCTAAGCCTCAGGCTAGCATCATTCTAAATGGAGAAAAACTGAAGGCATTCCCTCTAAAATCTGGAACAAGACAGGGATGCCCTCTCTCACCACTTCTATTCAATTTAGTCCTTGAAATACTAGCCAGAGCAATTAGACAGATGAAAGAAATTAAAGGCATAAAAATAGGAAAAGAAGAACTTAAAATATCACTATTTGCAGACGACATGATCCTATACCTAGAAGACCCAAAAGGGTCTACAAAGAAACTACTAAAACTAATAAATGAATTCAGCAAAGTGGCAGGATATAAAATCAACACACATAAATCAAAGGCATTCCTATATATCAGCAACAAAACTTCTGAAATGGAAATGAGGAAAACTACCCCATTCACAATATCCTCAAAAAAAATAAAATACTTGGGAATCAACCTAACAAAAGAGGTGAAAGATTTATACAATGAAAACTATAGAACCCTAAAGAGAGAGAGAAGAAGATCTTAGAAGATGGAAAAATGTACCCTGTTCATGGATAGGCAGAACCAACATCATCAAAATGGCGATATTACCCAAAGTTCTCTACAGGTTCAACTCAATGCCAATCAAAATCCCAACGGCATTTCTTGTAGAAATAGATAAAGCAATCATGAAATTCATATGGAAAAACAAAAGACCCAGAATAGCAAAAGCAATTCTAAGCAGGAAGTGTGAATCTGGAGGTATAGCGATACCAGATTTCAAACTGTACTACAGAGCAATAGTAACAAAACCAGCATGGTACTGGTACCAAAACAGGCAGGTGGACCAATGGTACAGAATAGAGGACACAGAGACCAATCCACAAAATTACAACTTTCTTATATTTGATAAAGGGGCTAAAAACATGCAATGGAGAAAGGATAGTGTCTTCAACAAATGGTGCCGGGAAAACTGGAAATCCAAATGTAACAAAATGAAGCTGAACCCCTTTCTCTTGCCATGCACAAAAGTTAACTCAAAGTGGATCAAAGAGCTTGGTATCAAATCAGAGACTCTGCACCTGATAGAAGAAAAAGTTGGCTCCGATCTACATATTGTGGGGTCGGGGTCCAAATTCCTTAATAGGACGCCCATAGCCCAAGAGTTAAATACAAGAATAAACAAATGGGACGTACTCAAACTAAAAAGTTTTTTCTCAGCAAGAGAAACAATAAGAGAGGTAAATAGGGAACCTACATCTTGGGAACAAATTTTTACTCCTCACACTTCAGATAGAGCCCTAATATCCAGAATATACAAAGAACTCAAAAAATTAAATGATAAGATAACCAATAACCCAATCAACAAATGGGTCAAGGACCTGAACAGACACTTCTCAGAGGAGGACATACAATAAAAACAAGAAAACTTTCGCAAAACAAATTTTAAATTGATAGTTATCTTCTTTCCTAGAAACTATTTTGAATTAGATGTGAGTAAAACAATTACATAACAAAACGAGTTACTCAGAACCCATTTAACATGACTCTTTAACCATTAGTGTCATTGTTTTTGTGTTTTGCATGTTTTGGACAATTAATATTCCTGTAATTTGAAACACAACTTAGCTCTTCTAGAACATGCTTTGCAATAGACTTAATAATTCAGCAAGAATTGTGGTGATGCAAAGAACATGGCAAGAAAAATTTTCTAACTTAGGCTTTACCTTTCTAAATTAAGAGATGGGTGAAAATCCAATTAAATGAAAAAGATTCATGATACACACACACACACACACACACACACACACACACACACACAGCATTCCATGCATATCTTTATTGTATTCCAGGTTTGGACAGTAATTAAAACTCTGTGCAAAACAGATTAGATTACTCTAGTTCAAATACCTCTCAAATGATATTTTATTGCATAAATTGACAGCAGGGTTTGTTTAAGGGTAGACTTGGCCCATTTATCAAGAAATGCCTGATTTTTAATATGAAGTTGGTTATATAAGCAGCTGGCCACTCAGCTGGATTATATGAGTTTTCCTTTGTTTTTATTCTGTAGGTCCTGAGCTTGCAAGGTGGGACAATTACTACCCCTGGCCTAAATATATATACCAACCCCTTGAGAGATGGGAGTCTGAGACTTGTGTTTGGCAACCATTGCTGGGGTCAAAAGCTCTGCTTAAAGTTGATTTTTGGACCTGAGGTTTCCCCAAAATATAGGGCATTTCCAGGAGTGTAGGGAAGAAAATATTAGAACTCTCTATAGGTGTGACTTAAGTAAACATGGGTGAAGAGTAATAATCAATGTGGTAAAGAGAAAAGAAGGTCCAGATGTTGCAGTCATTCCTACTCCACTTAAAGTAGAAAGAATTAGGGAATAAAGGGAAGTAATATTTGTGGGCATGATTAGTGAAATAGAATTTTCAGTGGCCTTACTAACTTTGTTTTAGTTGTAAGGCAAATATTTGTTTATTATGGTAAACTTCCATAACTATCTTCAACAGCTTGATTAAAGTTTACTTTTTAAAACATTGTCTTTATTAGGAAAGTAGTGAGATAAGAAAACATGGTAAACAGACTGTGTATATTTTGACTATTTTAAATTTTAATTAAATTTTCATTTTGTGGCAGAAGTGAAGATGAGATTATTGTAGGAGGGGAAATAATTAAAGCATATCTGATATGTCATATTGGTGATAGCTTTAAATGTTGTAATGTTTTTTTAACACTTACATCCCACACCTATTATGTCTCTTTCAAACAGGAATAATGTTCATAATGAAACAAACCATGTGTCTTGTGCCTATGTGATGGGGTGCATAAAGGGTGAACTTTTCTTACCTTTAAGACAGACGCTATCACAAAAATAGATTCACAGTCTAGGTGCACTTCAATTCCAGAATTCAGTTTCTCTTTTAGCTCTCTGCAGGACTTCATATTGGCTGACTGTCTGAAGATGCCTTTTGTGAGGGGGCCTTTTTGATTAAGAAAGAAAAGCATGTCCTATGGGAAAACAAAGGGAAAAAACCCTAAATGGTACTTCATACATACAGAGGTCAGTTTAAAAGCCCAGAAGGATTAGAGCCAGACGGATAGCTAGAAGGATTCAGAATCACCAATTTTTTAGAGCATAAAGAAGTGATTACTAGGGGCTGGGAACATGGTGGGGTTGGGAACATGGTTGGGGAAATATTGACCCAAGCATAAAAAATTTTAGTTAGACAGGAAGAATGAGTTCAATTGATTTATTGTATAACATGGCAACTACAGTTAATAACGATGTATTCTTGAAAAATTGCTGAGTAGTTTTTAGTATTCTCTAATTTTGCCTCTATCTGTGTACCCTGTACTTTTAGTGTAGGAAGTAAAGGGAGTTTTGGACACAAGCAATCTATGAGATTTGAAAGCTATGCCACTGATTTACTGTGTAATCTTGGGTAAGATTCTAAAGTTTTTCCTTTTTAATTTGTAAAGTAAGAATGATGATGATAATAATTATTCTTCCCTTAATTTGCTGTGAAGGATAAACAATAAAGTGACTTGTCCTAGTGTCTGGTACTTAGAGTGCAAAATATAGCATAAAATGCTACACATTTACTACAATGTTAGGAGAATACTAGATATTCAATAAATGTTATTTATCAGTGATTACTTAATACACCAACTGGAGAAGATGCAAACTTAGTGCTTTTCGTTAGACTCTTTTCTATATAGAAAAGATAACTAAATGCCAGGGGATACATCTTGATGTCCAAACACTTGAAATAAAAGTAAACCAGTTTTTAAAACTTCAACAAAGGAAAGATTGTGAAGTTTCTTCTATTAAAATGTTAAAAATAAGGCTTGTCAGAACACTCTGGAGTTCAAGAAAGGATTTGTGGGGATAATGTAGGTACTTTGTCTACAGAGCAAATTCTAATTTATCTGAACAGGTTTAATATTGCTATTTCTTGGGCCAGTCGACTAGATCATCTCTTCCTTATGATTCTACAATCACTCAATCATATTTTAAATTTTTTCAGTAAAAATGAAGATTCTTAGCAAAGGCAGGGTTATCTATAATTTTCCAATTTGAGGAGAGATTTACCTCCTAGGGTTCTCCCTTCCCAAACATTCCCATTAGCTTACCTGCCCAAACAACACTCACCAAGACAGGTTTTGGCAGGTTGTCATTCTCACAAACATCTGGGAGAGACACTCCAAAGAGCTGTCCCGACATAGGAGATGTTGGTGACGAAGGCAAGTTGTCCAGATGAGTGCTAGAGCCCCGCCAAAAGGCCCAGTGTATGATAGATCTTCTCCTTTTAAATGTCTTCTGACCAGAATCTAAGAAGTAAAATTATTAAGAAAACTTGTTTAATTCACTTAATATTTCTAGAATTTCTATTTTATACTGTTACAATGGCTGAAATAGAGAAAATGCTTATAGATGTTCTTTATTACTGACAATACAGTCTATAAAATTTCACTATAGTATTTTACAAATTAAGGAAGAATTAAGTGTTTGGGTTCTTTTTCTACCTGTTTTTGGGACGTTACCAGACTGTTGCCTTGAGTTTTGGCACTAAATTTTCAAAGGTGAACATTTCAACTGTAAAACTTAAAGCAAAAAGTAATTCATACCAACACATTTTCCCATTTTATTTATTTTTGTGGTACTAGGAATTTAGTTAAGGACCTCACACATGGTAGGCAAGTGCAGTATTACTATGCTATACCCCAGCTACATTTTTTCCAGTTTAAAGATTAGGGGCTGGGATTGTGGCTCAGTGGTAGAGCACATTTGCGAGGCGCACTGGGTTCAATTCTCAGCACTGCATATAAATTAAATAAATAAATAAATAAACAAACAAATAAATAAATATCCATCAACAACTAATAAAAAATATTAAAAACAACGAGTAGGGGCTGGCTCAACAGTAGGGCGCTCATGTAGCATGTGCGAGGAGGCCCTGGGTTTGATCCTCAGCACCACATAAAAATAAACAAAATAGAGGCACTGTGTCCAACTACAACTAAAAAAATATTTTTTAAAAAAGAGTAGTCATACAAAAAAGCTGAGGATTGCATTAGAATTAAATAGTGAGAAAAAGCAAGGAGGAAGAGCAAAGGAAAAGGGGGAAAGGAGCTGGAGAAGGAATTATTTCTATTAAGTTGTTTTCCAGAAAAAAACAAAGCTTTATCATGGATGTCTCACCACTCTACATCTGAAAACAGAGATAGAAAGCTGATGTCCTAAAATTTTTCCTTCCTTTGCAATGTAAAAACTCTCACATATTTTTTCAGTTCCTAACTTTATGCACAGCTATAAACATGAGTGAATCTTGTCCTGGCCGCAGTGAATTTATAATCTAATAAGAAACAAGGCTGGTGGTGGTGAGGAGAAAAACAGTATATTAATAAATAAAATGTTAAAAGGGGGAAACAAAATATCAAAGGCATTCAGATGAAAGCAAATCACATCTACCCAGTAGGAGGGAGAGGAGTAATTCTGGAGGCATTTGCATTCCATTTGGATTTTGAAAGATCAAGATTTCAACAGATGGAACATCTGGCACCATGCTCTGCATTAAAATTGAGAAGAACTTTATGTGGAAAAAGATATCATTAGCAAAATAAGCAGAAGAAAGAAAGATGGACAGTGAATTATGACTTCACGACACCATAGTGCCAAAACATTTTTGGTGTCATTTGTGTTTAATTTTAATATGAAAGCTAATGGGTTTTCATATAATATGAAAATAAAAAGAGACCTTTAAAGTTCCTTTCTAAAAGTGCATACACCACTGAGTTTCTTCTTACGGCTTTTAGAATGAGGATAGGCGGTAAGAGAGAGTACCAGAAAGAAGAAAACGTGATAGTGGGAGCCCAAGTACTGTGAATAAATTCTGTCCACATTCTGGCTGCTACCTGAAGTAGGCATTTGTGGGGCAGATTCTAAACAACTTGCAATTAAGGTTAACAGAGCCACAATGCCACTCATGGTATGACGCAAGTGAGAGTGAATGGGATTGGTCATCAAACTCTGGCTGTGTGGCATTGTTTATGTGACAGACATACCTAGCACTGATGCTTAACTCTCCAAAATTCCCTGATAATGCAACCGAAGAGGATGATCCAAGAACAGAGTCAGCATTGTCAAATACTAATTTCAATAAGTCTTTTATACTATTTGCTATAAAGTGACGCAGTACTTCATTTGTTTCAAAGTAGCCAAAAATGAAAAAGGCCAAGTTTTGTGAGGATAAGCTAACAAGCAACACCTTATCAAATGGCCTTATGATGACCATGATTCACCTTACTCTTATTTAGATTACAGTAAGTATGTCATCTCTGTACACTCAGGTGTGCAAAAGTTCGAAAGTCAGTAGCCTGGTCTGACTCCTGGTTCAGACACTCATTTGGGCAAGTCATTTAACCTCTTTCTTCAACTTTAAAAGGAAAAGGATCTGACTTATCTCTCAAAAGTCTTATTGAGAGGGTTATGTAAGATAATGTGTGAAAAACACTATTTTGCATTGGGCATGGGCCAAAGTGATCTTGAGTAAAGCTGTCATAATACCAATCTCCTCTCAGCACCCACTCTCCATTGATTTAGAAGCCTTTAAGAGGTACGCAGACATGAAACAATATCATTCTTCTCCTCAACTAAAGCATTTTCTTACTATTCTGACATTCCCAATATCCACATAAACACACACACACACACACACACACACAAAAAAAAAAAAACCTTTCTAAGGTCAGGGAGTTTCTGTATGTCTAACAATATGTGCAAATGTTTGTTTAATATATATGTTATATATACATTTAGTACCTGTACTCAAGTCTGGTATATGCATATTTAACCTGGTTTTACTATTTCTAAAACTATCATATTAGGCTTTTAGCTTTCATGCATTTAAAAAAAATTTAGTTGTAAAGGGATCTTTTATTTCATTTATTTATTTATATGCAGTGCTAGGAATCAAACCCAGGGCCTCACACATGCCAGGCAAGTGCTGTACCACTGAGCCACAACTCTAGTCCCTAATGCACTTTTAAAGAATGCTCTATCAATAAATTACATACTCAGATATCTCATGAATGTAGACAGAAGATAAAAGTAGAAATTGAGTCCTTTATTTTATTCTAAAGACTTTCAGCTGCAGCCTTGCCTTTTGTTATGTTGTGTACAACATTCAATATGAAAGTTCAGGTTCCCTCTGGGAATGAGAAGAAAATTTCATTAAAGTTTACTTTCTTGCAGAGCTTACAGAGCATAGTGCTTACCTTCTAAATGTTGAAAGCTGATGAAAAAACATGCTATTGCCATAAAAAAGGGTGATATAAATGTAAAGCAAGCTAAATTCATATAAATGTGACTTTCCTAAATAACTCTGGCAAGATTTTGGCTTAGTGTTTTTTCATGCTTAAATTAGAAAACTGAATATTTGTATTACAATTCATAAAACCTTATAGGTCACAACAGCAAAAGGTTTTAATTAGAATTCTAGTCTGGTCTTATGACTCTCTAAATTAAGAATATAACCCCCCCCCCATGCTGCCCAGAGTAGGAAATTCACATGGGAGAACAAACCGAAATAATGGATCAAAAAGGTAGAAGAAAAATATGTGTTCTATATTTTACTATCTACCATAAAAGTCCATTTCAATTCCAGTTTAGTCCTGAGTCTCAAGCAGATGTGGAAAGTCAGCCTGGGGGGTGGGGTGGGGACTGAAACTGGGAATCAATTCAGGATGGAACTTCAAGAGCTACTTCGGACCCTACTCAGATCCTACTTAACCTCTGGAACTATTTCACTCCCCTACAGTTTTTCCATATCAGATGTACCTATGCCATTCAATCTTTGACTTTTGCTCTGTCCTATACACTAGACTAAGCCCTGAGATAAGTTCCCATGCCTAAGAGGCTAACAGTCTTAAAGATACATGTAGACACATAAACAATCATAATGTAATTTTTTTGTGTGGTGCTGGGGATTGAAACCAAGGGTCTTGTGCATGCGAAGCAAGCACTCTACCAACTGAGCTATATCCCCAACCCATAATGTAAATTTTTTTATGTTACAATATGAAGTGCTCTGGAGACATATACAGAAGGGGCAGCTACATGTCTGAAGAAACAAAGATACCCTAGAAATGATGTCTGAGTTGGGTTTTGAGATCAAATATTTGAATGGTTACATCCCCATTTACTCTAGAGCTGTCTCACTGAGGATCAACCACCCCAAAGATGAGTGACACTAATCTAAGTCTCAAGGGTAGCCTTCTGAGAGACCAACTGCTATTTAGTTTTCAGTGTAAGACTATCTAGTAGTAGGAGATCTTCTCCATACGAAGTAGTCATTACCAACCTTTTTTTCAAATTTCTATGTTCACTTAACAGGGAAATTTTTCTTAAGCTAATTAGAGAAGGCATCTCTCAGAATGACTATATGGAGCTTTATCTGTCAAACTGGGGCTTATTTTATTCAGGAAACGTAAAAGTATAATTATTGTTCTCAGCTAACACTAACAGAAATTATCTTTTTTATGCCTTTACTAGCCATAGAAACAAGATACAATTTTCCACATTGGAGACCATGAAAACTATCCAATTCCTTGGACTAAGCAACTTAAGAATTTGAGTTGTATGGATTTCAAATATATAGGCCACAGGCAGAGTGTGATGAACAGGGAATATAACAAAGCTACACTTGGTAAATAAGGCCAAATTCTATAGTATGTGCTAAAAAAGAAGTAAGTATCAGTTCATTTTCCCTAGTAGAAGTCAGATCACTAGGCTGCTATATATGTGAAAAGGGAAGGGAGAGGAAATGAAGAATTTATTGTTGTTAAATTCATTTCCTCCTAAGAGGTTTCCTTTTTCATTTTGTTTTATGGTAGGGATGATGAGTGGGTCACAGAGGATGGGGAAGGTAGTAACAGAGAAGGGAATTTAAAATACATTAAATTTTGATAATCATATAGTCATATTTTCTATATCACAATGAAGCTGTGGGAGTACTACAAATAATCTCAATTTCTACAGTAGCATGTTGGCTTTAAATAAAAAATATCAAGAGCAGTAATAGTAGCAGTGGGAATGCTGACAGCAAGATAAACAATAACTATGTAAATAAAGTAGCCTGTTTTATGAAGTGAGTTAGTGTTAACAGACTCTCATAATGGAGTCGTTAGGTTTCCTGTCCTTGAATCTCGGCTCTTGTGACTAGACCTATGTGAGGTTTCAGCTTTATAACGCTAGGCACAGTCTGTCTGATCAGAGTAAATGAGTAATAAGGTTACCTTAAATGGTTGTTTTGAAGAACAAGAAATATTCTATAAACTGTTCAGTTCTGTGTAGTATAACTTGATAACATTATGAAGAGTATCATCATCCAGGGGCCAATTTCATTTGTAGAATTTCTCGATTCTTAGTCTTTCTAGATACCTCATAGCTTTTCTACTTCTAATTAAAATATTCCCAAAGACAAACAGGAATGAAGACAAATTAAAAGAGATGATTATATTATTTATGGGAAGCTCTTGTTTTTGTTACAAAGTCTGGTAGAATATTTCAGCTGGAATGTTTTTGACTAAATGTTCATTTTAATCCTCTAAATCACAAGGAAGCAAACAATGTTCCCTGGGCAAATCTGGCCTTTTATCTTTTTTGTGTAGCCTGTGATTCAAGTATGGTTTTGCTTTTTCAAAAAGTTGAAAAACAATTACAAAGGGGTAAAACTAGTCTTATATAAAATTAAGTTGAAAATTGTCTCTAACAGTTTTACTGGAATACCACACCCCACTCAATTGTTCATGTACTGTCTATGGCTGCTCTTACTTCACATTCTAGGTAGAGTTGAGTAACTGAGACAAGGGATGATATGTGGTGTTTTCATTGCTTTGCCCTGCTTCCTTATGGCACTACAAATTGCAATGAGTCCATTTTATCTCAATATTGTTTCAAGAGACAAATGAACCCATAATACTATAATATCTTGTGTTTTTCACTAATTATCACATTGAAACAGGAGAAAAGTGTACTTCTTATGTAGAGTGAAGTGTGGATGACTTTTTAATTGAGTTAAATGGCAAAGCATTGAGCTTACTATGTAATGGTATAATACCTATAGTAAAATAATATATTATGTCAACTTTACCAGATTAAACTCACATCAATATATCCTAATGTTATCATACTAAGAACTAAGAAAGCAAATGATCAGAAGAATTAGAATATTTAATATGGAAATCTCATAATTGCAGAATTTCTTCACAAAAATAAAAAATGAAAATGAGACTACAACAAAAGAAGTTTCAAAGTGGCTCATTTGCTACCCAATTCAAGGAAAATCATTTACCAATAGTGAGCTGATTTTATAGCATGCTTGTAGTAGATGATGAAATGTATCCAGAGAAACTAAATTTAATATTATCAGTGTTTTGATGAGAATTGATTAAACCACTGAAAACATGAGATTAATATCAACAATAAACTAACAGGCCAGTGACTCTCCTTAGCTCTTGATAAGCTGACAATCATAATTTTATCCAGAAAGTAAATGCTAAGTTTGAAGTAACTAAAGAATTAGTCATAGACAAGTCAGGATAACTATAGGAGAAAATTTTTTCAAAGAAATTGAGAAGACAATAATTCAGTACCACTTGAAGTAGAATCTAAGATATATCAGATAGTGGTGAAAATGTGTGAAAAAAAGGTGTAATTTAAAGAAATAATTCCCATGGTTATTCTGCGTTGTACTGATCAATGGTACTGCATGGAAAATATCTGAAACTATCAGGTATTACTGCATCAGTAGTGTCAATAGTGAACTTCACTTACTCTTATGAACTTAATCATTGTTCATGAATTTTTGTGAAAACACAAATCAAGCTAATTGTTAGCTTATCACACAACCATTGAATAGCTCAACAGTGGTAGTTTTATGGTGATATTCTGAACTGGTCTATGAATGAACTTTTTATGAATGAGAAAACTACCCTCAACTAGTATTAAACACTGAATAGCTCTGTGAATATTTTTTAATAAACCTAACTTTAAATTATAAAGGCAAATCTTTTACTGCATAATGTCACTTTTAAAACAACACAAATAATGTAAAGCTTCTCCATATACAAAAGTTAAAACATGAAGTAAACTCTCGATTCCCACGTGTTTACAGCAGATAAATTTTCTGAGCTCAAACTAATTTCAGTAGTGTTTTACTAATCTTGATGCAAGAGCAAAGGAAATTTCAATACCTCAAAATCCATTTAGCCATTCAATTGAGGAATTTCCACCTAATCTTCAGTTGGGAGCAATTAATCTGCAATGAAATGATATACTAAAAGGCAAATTAATAAGAAGAGAATCTAACAAAATTCTATAAATGTCATTCAAGAGAAATATACACAATTAAATTATGTGTATAGAATGATATCAGTACCTGGCAGTATTTACTATGTAAAAAGGAGTTTTTAAAGATGAAATATAAAAAGTTCATTACAGATTTACCATCAGTTTTATTATCACCCCCAATTCTTCTCATTAGTAGGCCTGTATTATATTTTACTGAATTATATTTTAAATTTCATCAATAAAAATGTTGTGGAATTTGGTTTTCTGATTTGTTACATTAGCATCTATATAATATCCTCATAATGCTATATCAATTAAATCTCACAGGATCCTTTATACTGAAGTTCAAATCTTACTGTCAGTGGGGAGGGTACAAGATAGTGGAATAGAGGTGTCACTTCACTCTGTGGAGTGAACCAAGGAAAGTAGGCAGCTTTTCAACAAGGTGGGTGAATGATCAAGAATTAGGGGAGACTTTACTATAATTTAGTACTGGACACTTGAAACAGATGGGGACTCAAGAGAAATTGTATAGTAAAATAAGGGAGAAAGATCCTCAGCCCCACAGCTGCAACAGTAATTGGAGGCATAAACTAGAACTGTCCCTATGTTAACACAGTAAAGCAATAAAGGAATTAAAGGAACTCCCATTCTCGGGAAGTCGTGTGTCAGGGAGCTTAGAGATCAGAGACACTGCTTGAAAAAATGAGTGTGCTGTATAGTATCCATGTAAGAAAGGGAAGCCACCATCTTTCTTGGAGGACAGCAGAAAGGACCATTTTACAGCTGTGGGCCAGCAGCTGGGGGAGCCAATTACTGGCAGACCCAAGTCTGGTCGGCAAACCCACACTGTGTGAAAGAGTGACCAGGAGAAAATCAAGGTGAAGAGAGGTTTTACAAAGGGGAATACTGGTCTTGAAAACCCACCTGGGCTCCCCCTTCCCCCTTCAATCCAGCTGCTTGTAGAATTGGCTTGAGAAGAAGTGCCTGACTGGGATTTCGAAAGTTAGTGGGCAGGAGACATGGAGCTCGGAGACTAAATAAGAGACAAGGAATTAAGGGGTGGGTCCACAGGTAGGGTAATGGGCGAAGAATAGGCTCCTATACCGCATGAGTGAAAATCAAAGGAGATTCCTGGGGGGCACTCTTTCAATGCTAGGCCTTAGAGATGCGCTGCCTTAAAATCTCCAGACCAACTGGCAACCAGCGAAGAGAGGAGACCAGAGCATACCTAAGCTTATACCCCGCCTCTGGGAGCACCACCTCCAGGACTAACCCTCTCACCCTAATAACCCCAATCATTCTGAGCATGGAGCTAGCATCAAACTCCAAACAACTCCACCTAACTGCTGAGAAGGGAAGCTGAGCAACTCTTTAACTCCAACGGAAACAACTGTTCATTTTTTCATTGAAATACTTTATTTCTTTTCTCTCACATTTCTACCACTTTTGAAACCAAGTATTTTTCATGCATCAGTTAGAGGGCTGGAATCTCTGAATAACATATTACAGTTTTATTGTGCATTCCTTCATTTTTGCTTTTTTCCTCCTCCTCTTTAAAATTTTTATTGTACATACATGTTTTCCTCTCACTTATCTGTTTCCCTAAATTCTTTCTCTTTTCTCTTGCTAACAGTCAATCTCTATTAATTCCTCTTTCACTCCTCCTATAATTTTTTACTTCTAACTTCTCTCCTATTTCCTCACAAACATTATATCCTACAACACTTCTGTTCTCTCTTTGTCCACTATTTGAAATTGTAAACCCTTTTTGTAAATTTACTATTTATATTGTAGACAATGATTGAATATATAATTTCTGTTGATTGTCACAAAACTGTAGACATCTTAATAGGAGCTATCTGGTTTAAGTCTGCAATTGTTTGCATTGGGTGCTGTTATTATTTGTCTCCCCCTTAAAGGAAAGGTACTGGAAACCTTCAGGGACACAATAAGTTTATAGGGCAGAAACTATACTTCCTCAGATCCACACTGCTAGATGGGAAGACACACAAACAACATGAAAAACCAAGGAAAAAAATAATTCTGAACAAACAAGATGGTCCAATAATAGAATCCACTGATACCACAGTAGAAGAAATGCAAGAGAAGGAATTTAGAATATACATAGTTAAGTTGATCTGAGACAAAAAGGATGATATAAGGAGTGAAATCAGAGATAAAATTCAGGAGATGAAAGATCACTTCATTAAAGAGATAAAGATTCTGAAAAGAAATTAAGCAGAAATCCTAGAAATGAAGGAATCAATAAAAAGTTAAAAATTCAATGGAAAGCATCACCAATAGACAAGAACACTTGGAAGACAGAACCTCAGGCAATGAAGACAAAATATATAATCTTGAAAACAGAGATGACCACAGAGAGAAGACGTTAAGAAACCATGAACAGAACTTCCAAGAATTATGGGATAACATGAAAAGACCAAATTTAAGGTTTATGGAGATAGATGAAGGTGCGGAGATATAAACCAAAAGAATGCATGATCTTCAAAATAAAATAATATCAGAAATTTCCCCAATCTAAAGAATGAAATGAAAAATTAAGTACAAGATATTTACAGAACTATATATGTACAAAATTACAACAGGCCCACACCAAGGTACATTATAAAGAAAATGCCCAACATACAGAATAAGGACAGAATTTTAAAGGTGATGGGAGAAAAATATCAGATTATACACAGGGGAAACCAATTCAGATCTGAGTTGATTTCTCAACCCAGACCCTCAAAGCAAGATGGTCCTAGAATAATATATACCATACTCTGAAAGAAAACAAATGCCAACCAAAAATTCTACAACCAACAAAATTAACTCCAGTTTTGAAGATGAAATAAAAATCTTCACTGATAAATAAAAGTTAAAAGAAAGCCTGACTAGAAAGTCTGAGCTATAAAACGTTCTCAACAAAATATTCCATGAAGATGAAATGAAAAAAAAAAAAAGTGAAAACCAGCAAAGAAAGGAACTACACTATAGGAATAGTCAACCAAAAGAGAAATTCAAATTAATAACCAGAAACAAACAAAAATGAATGGGAATACAAATCATTTCTCAATAATAACATTGAACATTAATGGCCTATATTCATCAATTCAAAGACATAGACTGGCAGATTGGAATAAAAAACAAGACCCAACAATATACTGTCTCCAAGAGACTCACCTCATCGTTAAATATATCCATAGACTAAAGGTGAAAGGATGGGAAAAAACATATCACTCCATGGATAGCATAAACAACAGGGGGTTTCTATCTCATGTCAGATTAACTTTTCTGATAAAGTGGACTTCATGCCAAAGAAGGACATTTCACACTGCTTAAAGGAATCATACATCAATAAGATATAACAAACAATTGTAAATATTTATGCCCCAACAATGGAGCACCTACGTATATCAAACAAACCCTTCTCAATTTCTTTCTTTTTTTTACATTTTTAAAATTTTTTATTAAAAAGATGTCTTCAATTTAATGCAAGAGAACATTTTACTGTTGTACAATCATATTCTGATAGTTTGATTGTTTACAGGATATTCCAAAATAAAGGACACTGGAAGGTTTTCATCAAGGATAAATTGACATAATATGATGCAAACTATGCTTCTCTATGATAATTATAATATAAAGGTTCTATTCAGTGCAGCCTATACAATAATGTAATTTAGTCCAACACAGTTGAACCTATTTTTTGACACTTTCATTGTTTAAAAATACACATGGAAAAAAAAACCTATATGCTTACAGTGCACCTAGAGCTTTTTTATAACACCCTCTTTTTTGTTTGTTCTGGATTCTTTAAATATGTATTATTCTCATTTAGTGCCCTCTTTAGCCAGAATCTCATTACTGCTTCATTTTTGTAATAACATTTAATTTAGTTATTTTCCATATATTTGCCCTGCTAAAACAGAATATAGCATCTTTCATATGGTAGGATCAACAAGGAAACTTTCCTTTAACTCCCTTTTAACATTTTATGGTAATTAGCGGGGGAAAATGCATTTATAGATCACTTCTAGGCAAACTGTGAAGCTAATGACCAACCTGTTTCTACCTATATGCAGTCTCTTTATTTTATTAGAAATGGGCATCATGGTTTCTTTTTTTTAATTGGTTGTTCAAAATATTACAAATCTCTTGACATATCACATTTCATACATTAGATTCAAGTGGATTATGAACTTCCATTTTTACCCCAAATACAGATTGCAGAATCACATCGGTTACACATCCACATTTTTACATAATGCCCTCTTAGTAACTGTTGTATTCTGCTACCTTTCCTATCCTCTACTATCCTCCCTCCCCTCCCATCTTCTCTCTCTACCCCATCTACTGTAATTAATTTCCCTCCTTGTTTATTTTCCCCTTCCCCTCACAACCTCTTATATGTAATTTTGTATAACATTGAGGGTCTCCCTCCATTACCATGCAATTTCCCTTTTCTCTCCCTTTCCCTCCCACCTCATGTCTGTTTAATGTTAATCTTTTCTTCTTGCTCTTTCTCCCTGCTCTGTTCTTAGTTGCTCTCCTTATATCAAAGAAGACATTTGGCATTTGTTTTTTTACGGCTTGGCTAGCTTCACTTAGCATAATCTGCTCTAATGCCATCCAATTTCCTGCAAATTCCATGATTTTGTCATTTTTTAGTGCTGCGTAATACTCCATGGTGTATAAATGCCACATTTTTTTAATCCATTCATCTATTGGGCGATCTGGCTGCGACATCTGTCACCCCATTGATTGCCAGGGTTGATTCGGCTGATCTGGCTGGCTAGGCGGGTGTTCCCTTCCTCCCTCACCGCTCCATGTGCGTCCCTCCCAAAGCTGCACGCTCAGTCGAAGAGGACGACCTTTCCCGATAGAGGAGGACCATTCTTCGCTCAAGGGTATACGAGTAGCTGTGCTCCCCTGCTAGAACCTCCAAACAAGCTCTCAAGGTCCTTCTCAATTTCAATAATCAAATATACCACAACACAATAATACTTGGTGACTTTAACATGCCTTTCTTATCACTGGATAGATCCTCCAAACAAAAAACTTAAAAAGAAACTACAGAACTAAATAATACAATCAATAATTTAGACTTAACAGACATATATAGAATATTTCATCCATCAATGATGTAATACACTTTCTTCTCAGCAGCTCATGGATCCTTCTCTAAAACAGACCACATCTTAAGCCACAAAGCAACTCTTAGCAAATACAAAAAAATAGAGATAATACCCTGTATTCTATCACATTATAGTGGAATGAAATTAGAAATCAGTGATAAAACAAAAAAATAGAAGCTCTAACACCTGGAGACTCAAAAAACTTAACACACACACACACAACCCATTTAATAAATTGGCTAAGGAACAGAACAGATACTTCACAGATGAAGAAATACAACTGATAACAAATATATGAAAAAACAAATATATGAAAAAATGTTCATCTCTAGAAATCAGAAATGCAAATCAGAACTACATGAGATTTCATCTCACTAAAGTTAGTATGGCAATTATTAAGAATACAAGCAACAATAAATCTTGGTGAGTCTGTGGGGAAAAAGCTGGTGGGACTGCAAATTGGTGCAACCACTCTGCAAAGCAGTATGGAGATTCCTTATAAAACCTGGGATGGAATCACCATTTGGTTTATACCCAAAGGAATTAAAAATCAGCATACTTTAATGACACAACCACATCAGTGTTTATAGCACAATTCACAATAGCTAAGCTATGGAACCAAACTAGGTACCCTTTAATCGATAAATGAATAAAGAAAATGTGGTGTATAAAGACAATGGAATATTACTCAGCCTTAAAGAATAATTAAATGATGGTATTTTTCTGTAAATGGATGGAGCTGGAAAATATCACGCGCTAAGTGAAATAAGCCAATCATAAAGAACTAAAGGCCTTGGGCTGGGGATGTGGCTCAAGCGGTAGCACGCTTGCCTGGCATGTGTGTGGCCCGGGTTCGATCCTCAGCACCACATACAAACAAAGATGTTGTGTCCGCCAATAACTAAAAAATATATATTAAAAAAATTCTCTCTTTAAGAAAAAAAAGAACCAAAGGCCAAATATTATCTTTGATATACAGATGCTAATTCACAATGTGGAGAGCCGGGGAAGATTAGAGGTATTCTGGATTGCACAGAGGGCAGTGAAGAGGGTATAAAGGTAGGAAGGATAATATATAATCAATTGGACATAGTTACCCTATGTGCAAATATGATTACATGACTGGTGTAATTCTACATCATGTACAACCAGAAGACTGATACTCCATTTATGATGTGTCAAAATACATTCTACTGTCATGTATAACTAATTTGAACCCACACATCTCTCCCAAATTTTACCCCATACAGAAATTCTGCTGATTAAGATCTGATTAAACTAGTGATTTCAAAAGCTGTTGTTAATCAAAATCTTCTTTTTTTCTTTTTTTATTAGTTGTTCAAAACATTACATAGCTCTTGACATATCATATTTCATACATTTGATTCAAGTGGGTTATGAACTCTCAATTTTCCCCGAATCAAAATCTTCTGTATTGAAAAAATAAGTGGTTCATCTATAATTTTTAATTACACAGGTGATTTGGATGCTTAGCTTTGGCATCAGTGGCATGTATTCATTCCTTTACCCATTTGCTACAAATACTCTAAAGTGGGAACTACTACTATCCTAACTTCTAATAGACAAGTACTAAGCAGAACAGACAGGAACTAAGCAGAGGATGCCTGAAATTAAACTGAGCAAGTCAATGGCAAAATTGGGCAAAACTCTTAGGATTTCTGACTTGTGATTATTAATTAAACTAAATTGACATGAGAAATAGTTTTAATAAAACATGGGTGTAAAAGTAGAATAGTCAGATATTATTCTCTTCAGCTAACAGATCTATTAATTTGTTTAACAACTATTTATTGAATACTGGTTTGTATGTGCCAATTGCTAATCCAGGCTGGGAAAAATGGACCAGAATATCTACCTTCTCATTTTAATGAAAGGAACACCTTATCACTGTAGCATCCTCAAAATGGCCCATAAATGCGAACAAATAGCCTCAGAATCCAAAATTCAATTTACCATTATAGGAAAGAAAATGATAACTAGTGCAAGATAACTGACCTATTGACAACTTCAGTAAAGTATAAAGTTTGAGCTAAGGTCATCCTCAGAAAATGGCAAGGTTGACCGTGCGTGTGGAAGGTTGTGTGTGTGTGTCTGTATAAAACAGGTCAAAGATTTGAACTGGAAAATATTTTAGGAAAGCAAAGTTAAGACTGCCCAGCTAATATGGAGTGGGCATTTGAGGTTGGTCAATAGTGGTACCAAACTACCCTTCTGCTATATAGTTTTATCTAGCAGTACTCAGAGTTCATTGAGAGATGGAATATTATTAGGTGCACAGGAAAGCAGGAATAAGGATGAAGAAAGATGAGGTTGTCTGCAAGAAAGATTATCATGATCACCATAGAATTTAAGTTGGATATGGAGGGAAGAGTAAAAATAGGAGGGAACTAATATAATAGATGGAGAAAGTGGTAGAGCTCAATGGATTAGAAAAAGAAGTAATATGAGCTTCTATAAAGGAAGAATAAAGAACAGAGGCTGAATAAAAAGGAGAAAAGGTTGTTACAACTTTCCCAATAAAAATCAAAGAGATGAACAGTTAAATTAAGTTTCACACTTATGCTGCAATTATTTTAAAAACTAGTTATTTTAGTATGAAGATAAAAATATAAATTAAATTTAAAATGCATGAGTAAAGATTTAATTTGTTGGGTCTTTAAGTTTGGATCGTTACAAATTTTTCTTAAAGTAAGCTCATTATGCAATGAGATTAAAAACAGTATCAGCTACTTTCTCATTAATGCTACACTAATTGGATCACACACAGATAAGAGTTTCAGAATTTCATCTGGCATTCAGATGATGCTAATAATCTGACATGTGGCAGGGCGGGTGGAAAGTGATCTCCCAAGGTCCATGCTTTCTCTTAGACTTATTATCTGTAAAAACCAATGGCACTGTTCATGGATTTCTCAGAAGGTTTAAATTGACAAAGGCAGTATCAATTTTCTATCACACATTTTTTGTTATCCATTTTTTTGTTTTTTATACATCTTACTTTCAGAATAAGCTTACAGCTCAAGCTTGGATGAAGACAAATTATGTTGCTTTTACATTGAACATCACTGTTACCATGCTAGGACCTTTTTATGAAGTAGTTAAAAGAGAAAGGAAACACATATCAGAATGAGTAGGCCAATGAGAGACTTCTGTAGAAATTCACGTTAGTATTCTCATACTTATCAGTACCAAGATCCAGGTAAGGCATCACAGTCTTCTGACACACATCACCGACAACCTCCTTTTTATGATGTGACCATTTAGGGGGAACACACAGTGGAGTGTGTTAGAATACAAAGAAAGCATTGAAACACCTGTAGCATTGCCTATGCCTTTGACTCTGCACTGGGTCTAAGGTTACAGGGGGAAAGAAAAAAGAAGGGGCTGACTGTATTATTACTTGCTGCTGAATATAAGTAAATGATGCCTATTGCTGATTTATAAAACTAACTTTTTCCCCCTAAAATGCCACGTTTTCTTTTTAAAACACTTATTAGCAAATTCAAAAGAAAGTATTTCACCTGGGTGGAAATTTGGTTTGGGTCTTTGTATTAAATTCATGTTCAAGAGTGAAAACTTTTTAATCCTCAAAAATCAAAGGCTGAATGTTCTCCCTGATAAGTGGATTCTGATCCATAATGGGGATGGGGGGTGGGCATGGGAAGAATGGAGGAACTTTGGGCAAAGGGGAGGGAGTGGAAGGGAGAGGATATGGGGGCAGGAAAGATGGTAGAATGAGATGAACATCATTATGCTAGGTACATGTATTACTGCACATATGTTGCAACTCTACTACCAGAGAAATGAAAAGCCGTGCTTCATTTGTGTACAACGAACTGAAACGCATTCTGCTGTCATGTACAACTAATTAGAACAAATAAAAAAATGATAAAAAAAAAAGAATAAAAACTTTTGCTGAGAGAAGACTCTATGAAGGAGGAGAAACAACTCACCATTCAGTTGATGGGCCACAGCCAGGCGGCTGGGCTTCAGGATGAACTGACACTGCATCTCTCGGGGCAGTTGTTCCATAAGGAAGGGTTCTTGCAGGTTGGAAGGGGAGGCAGAGTCCTTTGATCCCTGTGCCAGAAGAATAGTGTCGCGAAGATGGCTCATTTTAATTCCATAGGGATATTCATGCCCTACAAAGAGAAAAATCTAAATGTATTCTTCAGGTCGACTAATACAATACTGTGAACATGTTTGTTACAAACTTATATGTATTGCAATTTATACTCCTGGGACTTGTAGTATAAAGAATCCTTTTGTTAACTGAATGACCACCACGCACAGGTAGACTTACCAAAATACTTTTATGGTGAGAAGGGAAAGAAGGGAAAAAAACTTTAATGAATATCTTATTTCAAATGATTACATGGAAAGTGAATCTCATTCAATAAAAATTTTAGATCAAAATTCAGTGCAGAAAATGACTGCAATGATCAGTCTGTCTTTCAATGTTTTATTTTTATTTTTTTTTTAGTTGTACATGAACACAATGCCTGTATTTATTTATTTATTTCTATGTGGTGCTAAGGATTGAACCCAGTGCCTCACACATGCTAGGCAAGTGCTCTACTACTGAGCCACAACCCCAACCCTCTTTCTGTTTGTATCTAATATTTAGAGGCATTTGAGTTTCTCATTTGATACTAACTAGATCTGTCAATCTTCAGAAATCTATTGTCACTCTTCAGCTTCAAATTCACGATTTAAAATGTTTACATAACTATCACAAGTACTAAGAGGATCAAATAAGTAAACATTAGTGGCTAATAGTTAAATAGGGACAAAAAACTACATATGTCAAGTATCACTACTACTATTATCTAGCATGTTCACCAAAGACATTTCATTCATTTTTAATAATTATAAAACTAGCTATTCAAGAGCCTTGGGACTAATTTGTTTTATTTATGTTTCCCTTCCAGTGCTATGCTAGGTTGGTGTTCATAGGCTAAAGTCAGAAGACTGCAGATTAGAAACACAGACACAGGTGTAACAAGAAATTTATAAACTAGAAAAACTAAACCTTGGAGATATGACTGCAATGTGATTTTTGCTCTGCCGTACTCTAAGGAAATATCCCCTTGTAATCCTCAAGTTAACATCATGTTATTGACTTTTTAAATACACAGAGTAAGTTCTATTTTTAATACTAAATATAACTTAATGAAATCTTACTCTTCCTTTCCACTGGCATAGGCATACAATGTAAATGTTATCAATATTTCCACATTACAGTAACTTCCAGGGATTAAGACAAATATGGTTTCTATTACAGCAGTAACACAAAATTCATTTATCAAAATAGCCAACTATTAATGTACAGCTGTTTTGCAAGTCATATTTAAAATGTATAATTAAAAAAATCACATGTAAATCATGTCCCATGATTTTTCAGTTAAGAGCTGGTAATGAAAATTTCAAACTGTTTAAGTTACTATCATCCACCTAGATTTAATGAATTTATTAAAATATCAATTTAAGTATATATTTGATTTTGTAATGACTACTTTCATTGTTGCTCATTCACTTTTACAAAAATGACAAGATAAAAAATAAACCCTGAAGTGTAAGCAGTTTTGTCTTTAGTTATATGCATGACAACTTTATATATTCTAAATATAAGTATTAGAATACATAGAAAGATTTCACAGGAAAGTCTGGCTTTAGATGACTCAGCTTACTTGAAACAGTCTGAATTATACAACAGTGATCATCATTGATGATGGAAGGATTACATAAGACATGATTTAAACAATGTTGAACAAATCTTCTCAAGAACTGCTATAGATACTGTCCCTTACTTTAATACCTGTATTTCTAAGGCAGTAAATGAAATTACTTATCAAGAAATTTTTAGCTAATTAGTTAAAATAAGGTGAAGTGTAACCTATTAATAATTCCCCAAAACAAAGGCTGAAAAATTTAGCTAGAGTAATAGTAGTAAGTAAAATAGTAGTTAGCAAATTAGTTAAGACTTTTAGTAGTCATAAAGATTTAATCTATTTTTCTTTGACACCTAGGAAAGGTAAAAAGCGGCACAGATAGGTATTATACATCTAATGTTGGATTAGATGCATGATTGCATTATGGTCTTCCACCGAGCCAAATGTAGTAAAATGTGAGAAAGGGAATAGGAACTTCAAGAAATTAATATGGGATACTAATATTTATTGCTTTCTTATAGTAATAATTAGCTTGGCAAGATAGCTTTAATTGTAAAGTGAACAAGCAAAGAGGCAAATTTACATTTGTCCTCCTGACTATACCATTAGCTGCTTGAGTAAAAAGATACTACTGTCAAGCACAAAGCAAATGTTTAATATACTTTTAATGAACGCATAACACCTGAGATTTAATAGTATTTAAGCTTAGGATCATATGACCAGCTCTGAGACACTTAGAATTATAATTAAAATATATTATAATTAAAACATATTGCTGTATTAGATTTTCACAGAACTTACCAATGAGTGGATATGGTGCTGCTTCTTTTCCAGAATTGACCCATAACTGGTAATCTCTCTCAGAGCCCTTGGAGATAAAAAAACTAAAAGTCACAATTAATCTTCTGTCTAGTACTTGAATGAAGACACATTATTGGCATTTTTAAGCTTTGCAAAGAAGAAGATTTAGAAAAATTATAAAGGTTCCTGGGACAGTGGATATTATTATTTTTTTTTAAAGATGGCAGTGCTGATTACTACAACCCATCTCCCATTCCCCAAAAGGACTTGGAAATTCTGCCCCCACCACTGATGTCTAGGGATCCACAAACATAATGGAATTGGACATTCACTATAAAGGTAAACCCATGGTAGGTGAAATTGAAGCCAGGTCCTTTTGCAAAGAACAAACTTCCTTTTTCTACAAATCTAATCTTTAGTTCTTTATAGAGTCCTCACTTCAGTAATATCTCTGGACTTCTCAAAGAATGTAACATGCTTCTGCAAAGTCAACCTGTTACCCAGTAAGCCACAAACACTTCTGTATCTATGATTAAAAAGTAAAATATCAGAGGTGATTATTAGAATGACCAAAAGGCTTTGAGGAGATAGGTAGTTGGCAGTTGTATTGGCTTTGGTTTGGGCAAATCCAGTCCTGGAACAGAAAGGATAAGAATTCTACCTAGAGACTAGGCCCAGTCATGGAAAACAATAAAATTGTTCACTAGGAGAATTTAAACCCAGCGAGACTATAAATCCCACTTCAAAGAAATAAAACTAAATTTTATAGACTTTGCTGAGTCCTGTGGAATAAATCAAAATGTTTTAAATGGAAGCTGGAACAAAAATAATCAACTCTGTTATCAATATTTCATATGCTTGTCTTTAATCTCTAATAAAAAATCATGTTAAGATAGGTGAACAAATAACTGTCAAATGACTAATCGAAAGGCAAATATAATAAAAGGTCCTAGGTATATAGAATACCATACAAACTGCTATCTGCTCATCCCCTAATAAAAGAGTAAGAACAACCTAATCTTTTTATGTAGTCTGAAAACACTTAAAAATATGTTATAACTAACAGCCTCAATTCCTAAGTTAATGTGACTTCTTTTTTTAATTTTTTTCTGGTCTGAGCAGATTGATCACTTTATTTAGAGGAAAATACAAAAAAGAAATTGAGTCATGTATTATTTATGTAAGTAGGAAATCAATGCCGATGTACCTGCTTTATCTGGTGTAAATAAAACTTAATTACATTTTAAATGTTACTAAATTTTACTAATGAAATATATTTCTTATCTCAAATTTTGGTTGCCTTGAATTCTTTTTTTGTTAACATTATGATTTATTGGTTTGTATTATTACAATATGGTTTCATAATATACATTAATGTCACATAACAATAACTACTTTATTTGGTCTTCTAAATTAGAAGCTTGGGAATATTTTACGTATTTTACTTCCCAGATAAATTTTAGAAAAAAAAATTGTATTTGGTTTGATTTATTGAAAAAAAAACATGATAAAATTTTTATGGGGAAATACTATACATCAAATGAGATAAAATGGTTGTCTTTGCAGAATGAAATACATTATGTCCTCCATAATTTTTTATTTTGTTATAAGTTCTACATATTTCTCTTGTAAGTCTTTATACATGTGATATGTTACACTGATATTACTTCTATTTAATACTTATGTGATATTTTGTTCTGTTAGTTAAACTGGATGTAATGAAACTAAAATTAAAATTGTGTTTGGTCCCTAGAAACCGATTTTTCTCAAACTTTATTA
Organism: Callospermophilus lateralis; assembly: GCF_048772815.1. Classification (NCBI taxonomy): domain Eukaryota; kingdom Metazoa; phylum Chordata; class Mammalia; order Rodentia; family Sciuridae; genus Callospermophilus; species Callospermophilus lateralis. The sequence goes on along the minus strand of NC_135306.1, from coordinate 117,099,365 downwards.
TTTATTTCATTTTGAAAGTATGTCCTCTTTCCTCCTAGCACCCAGATTTCAACTGTATGGATCAACACAGCTGTAGTCTTATGCTATCATATCTGAATATCATATAAGTATATGCTATCATGATTCAAAGGTACAGCAGTTTCTATAGGTCTATGCTACTTGTTGAGGAGAACCATATATATTAAATAAACAATTTTCACTAATAAATAACAGCAATTTACATTACCTTTCTAATTCATGAGAATTTGTTTCATGTCCGTATCAATGCTGTGTAATTTTTTAAAAAATTCTGATTCGTTATACATGATGGCAGAATGCATGCCCTGAATTCTTAGTGGCCTTTGTACAGTACTGTGTAAGAGAAAATATAAATTCAATAATGTCTTAAATGTGTCATGTCATAACTTAATAGAGTGTTTTAATAATTTAAAAATGTTCTAATGTTTTCATCTGTTGTGGTTTAGATATGAAGTATCCCCTGAAATCTAATGTGTGAGATGGTGCAAGAATGAAATGATTAGATTTTGAGATCTGTAACCTAATCAGTGGATTAATCCATTGAGATGGACTAACTGGGTGGTAACTGTAGGATGATGGGAGGAGGTTAGTGGAAGTTTGGTCACTGGGGGCAAGCCTTTGGAGTATATAATTTGTCCTGGTAAAGGGAGCTCTCACTCTACTTTCTGGCATCATGTTCTGAGCTGCTTTCCTCCACCTCTCCCTTCCACGATGACATTCTGCCTCACCTTGAGCCAAGAGATAAGAAGTCAGACAATCATGTTGTTGTCATGTAGTCTTTTGGTCACAGTAATGAAAAGTTGAGTAAAACATCATCCTTCTAAAAACTACTCTTTTTACTAAAATTACTAATTGTGTGGTGTTTATGTAACATGTAGGAAAGCAATAAGGAAAAACTTTCCTAATCTTTTCCCCCTATACTTCATCCTTGAATATTCCAATCTTTTCCAACAATAAAATTTCAAAAACTTGCCTCTGCCCCAGAAAAGGGCAGAAGCTAGAAGTTAAAGAAGTAAGAGTATGATATATACACTAAGGCTTTCCAAACCCATGATCTAATTCAAAGCTATTATTTTATTAACTAGCAGAATCAGCCATCTTATCCTCAGGACCTGCAGCCAGTCAGTATGGCTCACAGCAAATCCTTCAGAATTTATCATCGTCATCAGTATGCTAATAATGAGCCATCTTATGATAGAAGGGATAATTTACATCTAAATTACTAAACATTACTTTGAATTTACAGTATCAAAGTTTCTTTATAATTAGGAATATCTATCATGGTAACTTACAGTTATCCCTAGCATTGATAATGACATGTTGATAACTTCACTTGCTGTATCTGAATTCATTACTGTTATAGTTTTAGACTGTGGGAAAAAAAGAAGAAATACAGCTATAAATAAAGGATATTAAGATAGATGAACAAATAATTGTCAAATGACTATCAAAAGGCAAATCCTGATTTCAAGTGTGCCCAGAACATAAACATTTGACTGTAATTTACTTTCACTCCTTGATATATTATGCCTTCTGATAAAACATTTATTTTTCTTAAAGGATATGTGGCCTCACAAAATATAAGAACTTAAGTAAGTAAAAAAAATACTATTTCAGAGAGAGTACATGAACCCCTATCTCCCAATCACATACCCACAAAAATCAGCTATTCTTCTGTTTCACTGCCATAACTGTATTTCCATAATGCAAAGGGAATAAAAAAACGAAAAGCGATGTATTTCTATTTCATCCTAAATACTGTTTTCACTATATTTTATTTCTTTGCATGGTGTAAAATTGGAATAAGAACTGGTTACAAACTACATTTAAAACTTATTGAGTACTTTCTATGTCTGGCATTGTGGCTACTAAGATTTTCAATGTTGAAAATATTTAGAGTACTTAAAATTGAGTCTAAAAAAATTAAAATTTTAGAAAGCTCAATTCTTTTATCAACTCTGTCTTTGAGTAACTATAATCTTTCTGTGCTGAACTTCATTGAGAACTGCTAATTAAAAATAATCACAACAGCTGGGTATGGTGGCGCACCCTGTAATCCCAGCAGCTGGGAGGCTGAGGCAGGAGGAAAGTGAGTTCAAACCTAGCCTCAGCAAAAGCAAGGCACTAAGTAACTCAGTAAGACCCTGCCACTAAATAAAATACAAAATAGGGATGGGGATTACCCCTGAGTTCAAATTCCAGTATCAGAAACAAACAAACAAACCCACTTCCCCAAATAATTATAACAAATAAAAGGATTTATTTACATATAGAGTTCAATAAATTCTCAAAAGAGATTATATACAATACTATCCTATCATGAATAAGTTTGCTATGCATTTAAGTTTTACATAATTATCAGATAAATTGGCAATTAAGACTGTGTCTCTGATAGAACACAAATAAGAAGCATAGATAGAAACAAAATGATATAAAACACAAAAGGATATATTACAAATAAGCTAAGCGAAATCCACTAATAATTTGTCACTTGTTCTTCTGTTATACTGTTTCTTCCCTCCGAGCCAATTAGTTGACAGGACAAACTTCTTCTAAAAGTTGTTATTAAATTTCAGTTTTTTTAATAAAAGCATTTTAAATGCATTGATTTTAAAAAGTGTTCCTTGCTAAACCCAGCAGCTCCAAGTTCAAGGTTAGCCTTAGCAACTCAGTGAGGCCCTAAGCAATTTAGTGAGATCCTGTTTCAAAATAAAATACTAGGATGTGGCTCAGTGGTTAAGTGCTCTTGGGTTCAATTCCTGAAACAAACAAAAAATTAACCAAACAAAAACTCCTAGTAGCTCCAAGGATTATGCAAAAATGTCTATGGTGTCTCACAGTCCAACAGGGAGGTCCTGAAGTACCCAATCCAGAATCTGTCTTCCACCAGAAGAGCATAGGAATGTTACATGCCAGGCTTAAACTTGAAGTACAATTTCAGAACATCTGAAAGAGCTCCCCTTCAGTTTAAAGAAACTCATGTTGTCTTTTGTATAGTGAAGAATCTGTCCTGTTTCTAAGATAATTTTTCTTAACATTAGGCATATATTTTCAAAACAGTAATTACAGAAATAAATGTATTTTTGTCTACATACTTTTATGGGAAAGAAAACAAATTAGTTTCAGCAGAAAGAGCTCATTGGGTATAAACAAATAACAAAAGAGAAAAAAACTGAAAATATGGGTATTCCATTCCATATTAGTTGACAGGTTGTGTATCACTAAAGATAAAGGATGGATTAAAAAACAAAGCCCTTGTTGGGGGAATCATTCTTCCCTGAAGTAGGGTTCTCTCAAAGAAACTCTTGCCATAAAATCTACTTCAGAGAACCAAAGAGTTGTCCTCACTTCATTCTTGATTTATCCATGGTCCTAGTGATAGAAGCAGAGCACCCCACCTTGATCACATCTTTTGTCAAAATGAGTGGGAAATTGGTTCTTTCTCAAGCATATACCTTCCATACATAAAATGTTAAAAAAAATTTCCCATGATATCTACACCTCAGGAATTGGTCAGAATGTTTGCATTTTTTTTTTTTTTTTTTTTTTTTTTGCGGGGTGGTAGGGATACTGGGATTGAATTCAGGGCATTCAACCACTGAGCCACATCCCCTGCCCTATTTTGTATTTTATTAAGTGACAGGATCTTATTTATTTTGAATAAAATACAAAATAGGCTGGCTTTGAACTCACAGTCCTCCTGCCTCAGCCTCCTAAGCCACTGGGATTACAGGCATGTGCCACTGGGCCCAGCTGGCATAACTTTTGCTTTTGGTCATAAGTGTGAAATATGACAATCCATAGTATCATAAAATATGTGTTTTTACCTTGTTTATCATTGATACCATTTTGGCTCTTGTACTACAATTTCAGTCAACAAATTACACATAGGAACATGGGTTAAAAACTAAACATTGAACAATATGATAAACATTATGAGGTAGAAGCTTGCCAATTCCTTAAAAATCTAATTTCTCCCAGACCATCCACTTTTTAACTTGAGGGATTCAATCTCTAGAAACTCAAAGAATAAGCTTTAAAAATTATTTCAAGTTGAAGAAGTGACAAGTTTAAAGAAAACCTGCTTAATACTAATAGGAAATACCTCCTTATGGAAATAATTTTACTACAAATCTCTGCAGCTGCTATTGAAAAGATCTCAGAGAAATATGACAGAGGAAGAAGAGACATCTGACAAACAGTATTCTTTACAAGCTTAAATGTTAAGTACTGTAGTTAATACAAATTCCTTGTTTCCTTTTCTTGAGTCTTTACTTTTCATACATACAAAGACACAAACCCAGGAGAAAGCATCTTCCCTTATATGCTATTTCCAGACACCTACCTTCTATAGTAGGTACATTACCTGCCTGCCTGTCTCTTTTTAACCATGGAGTTTTCTGCCTTATACAGAGACTTGGAATTTAATTTTCTCACTTAGAACACTTACATAAGCACAGTTCCCAATGTCTTTGGCGAAGATTTTGAGGGGAATACTCTTCGGATAGTCCTTTTCTTTCTCTAGATTGATGTATCTAATCAAATGCAATGACAATCCAAAATGACAGAGTCAGATGGTATTCACTAATGGCTTGTTTTTTAATTTATTTTACTAATATTTTCAATTTATTTACATGCTACTCTTAAAAAGACACGTGAAAGACTCAGCAAAGTCAGATTATGTTATGGGTTGAAAGATAAATACAAAAGATTGAAAGACATTAGGCATGGAAAAAAAATCCATGTCAAGTGAGGATTGAGAAGTATAATCAAGTTCAGGCACCTCTGGATGACATTTTTATCTTTAAAGCCTCCTTGTCTTCTCTGAAAAGGTCTGGTACCTCGATAAGTACAAGAATATACATAACATTTTACTAAGTCAAACCAAAGCAATGGTTTTTTACTTCTCATTTCATTCTCCAGTGGAGTATAAATCTTGGTTATCTCACTGCTTAGGGAGAGGGAAAAAAGAAATAAGAAGGAAAGGACTATTGGTTCTAACCAATGAGCTTAAGTTGACCATGTTAGTCTGTTTGCTCAATGATAGGCATAACTGATTTTTGTGGAGCTCCACAGAAATCCTTGCATTTTTGGAAACAATACATATTTTGGAGAAAATTATCTCCAATTGGTAGCGGCTTGGAGACAACAGCAAGAGATGGAAGAGATTACTAATTTTTGTCTAAAATGATCTATTTGGACTTCAATGTTCTCCTTCCTAGAAAGAAGAAACACTGTAATGAGAAGGAATTATTTTTAGCAAGGAGTAATGGGTGGTCTAAATGAGAATTTATTTTGAGGGCAAATGAACAATTTATACTAAGGGGAAGAGTTTGGGGCACATTTCTGAAGAATATGTTTTAATTAAATTTCTATAGGCTAAAGATTAAAAATGAGTATACTTAAAAAATACCTCTGAAGAAGTGAGAGCCATTTGTCCTTCTGTTCTGGAGAACTGCAAAGAAAATGGGAGAGAAAAATTAAACCACATAAAATAATTATGCTAACATTTTTGAGGCTGCCAATCCAGATGAAAATATCAACAAGCCTGTTGTTACTGAAGAAGTTATACATGTAAGCTGCAAACCAGTATAATTTTGTCCTGGAAGACCCTGAAATGCCCTTGTAGGTTTGTTATTCTTTTGGATGGATCCAAGATAGACCCCTTTTTATACTTTACTGGTCTTTTACAAGAGCTATTATACCCATGAAAAGTAGGTCTTGTAGTGAAAAGAGTACTTGATTTGTAATCCAAACAACTGGTTTCCAAATTATATGCAATCTAGATAATAATCATGGGCAAGGTACTTATCCTAATCCTCAGTTCCTACACATATAAAACTGGATTAATCATTCTCACTCAGTGTTTAATCAGTTATAAGTGTCATAATAGATAGAAAGTATGCTAAATATTGAGATGAAAGAGAAATTTGGCATATGGATAAAAATGTCTTGGCCCAGAAACCAGTTCTTTATCAGGAAAAGAAGCATTGTTTTCTTTTATATACATAGAGAAAAACTGTAATTTAAGAAATTAGTTTATAGAAAACTTACTACTTACTATAACATTTTGATTAATGTGAATTTATTCACAACTAAATTACTATTAATAATTTTTTGATGTGAATGTTGCATTTAATTCATAAAGTTAAAAATAATTTCAAGTTTATTTTTCCAAAGTGTTATCTCTCACAGCCTTAAAAATCATATTTCTAATTTTCAGAGAAATTAGAAAAATTTTCTTATTTCAGGAAAATGTACTTCATAAATATTTGTAATTTATTTCAAATTTTGTTGTTTAATATTTTTCTTCACAAATGATCTTTCTGAATTTGTCAACAATTTTTTTTTTACCACCAGCCACACAATTTCTATCTTTAACAATTTCTTATTACTTCCTGGTATATTTCCTTTTCTAAAACAGATTTTCTAGTTTCATTTATGTCAAATATTTATTTATTTATCTATCAAAAATCTGTGTTGAAAAATAGACTAGATGTTTTCTTTGGGCTCATTAACTTTTTCAAAGCAGTGAAAGAAATCAGCATATTTAAGATACTTTTTAAAAAAAAAACTTTTAACTGACAAATATATAGAGAAAACAGCATAGCTTTTAAGTGTACAGCTTGAGAAATTTTATGAATTGAATACATCCATGTAACCAGCACTCAGATTATAAAACAGAAAATAACCTTGGAAAATCCTCTGCTCCTTTTTAGGCTCTAACCTCCACTATCTTACTTTCCAATTGTATAGAAGAGTTAACCATACCAATAAAAAAAGTAAACATATTAACTGCATGTAGTTTTAGAACCATCATTATTATTGCAATATAGTGTTCACTGTTTGAATAGGTAGCAAAATAAATTAATTATGAATGTGTCAAGTTAATTTATGGAGATTGATTTGTATAATTTTGTGTTGTTTTGCCTTTCCCCCTTACTCTATACAAGAATCCAGAACTCCCCTTTCTTCTGGAATTCTTTATCTTAGTCATTTCTACAGGACACAAGTCTACAGTACTCCAAAATCAATGGTTATCTCAGAGTTTCATAAACACCTAAGAACATTAAAAAAGATAATAAGATCCAAAGGAGAAGAACATAGTAGTGGAGGTAAGAAAAAGGTCAAGACAGATTGCAAGATTCTCTCAAATTATGGAGGGGATGGAGATCTATCATCCCTCAGTGTGAGGTAGGAAACAGATGTCAGTTCAGATGCCCTAAGAAAACAGAAAGAACTCAGAAGAAATTGTTTTAAGGAACAACTAGGGAGGTTGAGTCCCACACACGAAGGAACTTGCATCAGCAAAGATACCTTACTGTACTTGCTGGAACATGTCTGGATGTAAAGCTACAACTATGGGCATAGCAAAAAGATGATGTTAGCAGTGATTACAATAAATTGAAAATTAGAGGCAGCTTTCAACTGTTTTGGAGGCATCTCAAAAATCTCCTGTATTCTGGTTTCACTTTAAGAAAAAAATTTTGTTTTCTACCAGCATGTCAACATGTGAACTTAAAGTGAGTTTTAATTTGATCTATAAATAAACCCGCATATGAGTTTGTAGTCTATGACCACATTATAGTCTAAGACTCATTACTTCAGTTAAAATATTACTCTGATTCCTATAATAGATAGATCATTGTCAGATTTAAGTATTTCCTTTAAAATAAGCATCATTTTTTCTGGTAGGCATAGATCCTAGGGTGTTTTTCTGTTTGTTTTGTAATAGGGATTGAACCCAGGGGCACTTTACCACTGAGCTACATCCTATGTTCTTTTTATTTTTTCAACTTTGAGACAGGGTCTTGATAAATTGTTCAGGTCCTCACTAAATTTCTGAGGCTGCCTCAAACTTGCAATCATCCTGTCTCAGTCTCCCAAATCCTGGGATTGCAGGAATGCTCTACTGAGCCTGGCTTAGGTACTAGGTTTGTTAATAGAATATGTAGGCTGATAGAGATTTGAAATTCCTTTTAGTCCTTTTTGAGAGTTGTTTATCGTGTTCTCCAAAGTATGGGAAGTTCACATTGTTTCTCCCAGTTTGACCTAACTAAGAAATTCTCATAGATTTAGGCAGTTGTCAAGTATTAAATTTCAAAGCTGTAAGTTTTTATTTTTTGTTTCTTTATAGATAGTGTAGTAACTGAGCCCAAGTGATTGCTTCTTGAGCTACTAGTCTAATGGTATTTAAAACTGATCATATCCTAGAGTCTCCTTAATATTTAGTAAGTATATGTGCATGTAGAAATATGTAAATATATGGTATATATTTAAAGATCCAAGCTTCCCTCTGATATAATATCACTTAAAGATCCAAGCTTCCCTCTGATATAATATCACTTCAGCCTGAAAAACTTCATTTTTTTTTGTAGAGAAGGTCTGCTGGCAATAAATTTTTATGATTAAAGAATATCTTTATTTTACTATCACTTTTGAGGAATATTTTTGCTGGATATTATATACTAGGTTAAAGTTTTCTCTCCCAATACTTGAAAGACTGAAAAATTCAACACTTGAAGTTGTTTTTTAAATATCCTCTGACCTCCATAGTTTCTAATGAAAAGTCTACAATAATTCAAATTGTTATTCTCCATATGTAATATATTGTTTTTCTCTGACTACTTTCAAGATTTTCTGAGTACTTTCTCAAGATATTTGATTTATATCTTGACTATAATGACGACAAGATGTAGTTTTCTTCTATGCTCTGTACTTATGTACTCTGGAGTTCACTGAACTTAAGAAATCTGTACATTTAGTCTTTTATCAAATTTGGGAGGTTTTTAACCATTATTTCTTCAAGTATTTCGTCTCCATTCCTTCTCTTTCCTCTTTCTGGAATTCCAATTACTTGTATATTATACCATTTTATGCCATCCCACAAGTCCCTGTTACATTTTCCATTTTTTAAAAAAAGTTTTGGTTTCTCTGATCTTCATATTGTACAATTTGATTGAATTGATGCATCTTCAAATTCACTGACTGTCATTTCCATTCTTAAGTAAGGCCATACAGAAGATTTTTATTTAAGATTTTATAGTTAAAAAAATCTTTTTTCTTTTAACATTTTTTTTAGTTTTCAACATTTTTAAAAATATTTCCTATCTCTCTGCCAAGATTTCTTATCTTTTCATTACTGTCAACTGGATTCTCTATTTACCTACCATGCTAAAGTGCTAAGTTCTTTTCTGGTAATTTAATATATGGGTCCATCTAAAAGTTGGCTTCTTGATTATTTTTTCTCATTCCTTGTTATTTATATGTCAAGGAATTTTAGATTGGATTCTGGACATTATAAATGCTTTGTTTAATATATGGGTCCATCTAAAAGTTGGCTTCTTGATTATTTTTTCTCATTCCTTGTTATTTATATGTCAAGGAATTTTAGATTGGATTCTGGACATTATAAATGCTTTGTTTCAGAGACTGCATTCTATTATATTTTCAAAACAGTGTTGATATTTCTGTTTTAGCAGATAATTAATTTGATCAGGTTAAGTTACAAGCTCTATCCCACCTGTGATGGTCAGCAGCTCAGTTCAATTCTTTTAGTTTCAAGCTGCTCTCTATGTATCCCATGCATGTAGGGTCCAGCAATTAGCTAGATGCTTGGAGGGCATCTGTACACAGAATGTGGAGCTTTCTTTTTCTGACATGCTTCTTTTTGAGTCCCCTCACATCCCACTTTTCACTCACTTTTCATTAGTTGTACTGACTTAGACTCTGTATTCTGTCTGTTTCTTCAGGCAGATAAGATTGTGGGGTTTTCTAAGTTTTAGCTACCCTGCATCACAGTGTGAGTGCAGCATGCCCTAGACTAAAGCCTTAAAAGTGGGAAACTCACCGAGTGTTGGTGGCTTCTTTGAAGTTTCAATTTCTCTCCAAAATCTCCCAAGTTTTGTCCACTCTCCAGAACCCTTAGGTAGTTGTTGTTGTTTGTACTTTGTTCAGATTTTACAGTTATCTGTAGGGTGGTCAGTCTGTTAAGATCTCACTCTGCCATACTGGAGGTAGAACTCCTCAACACTTCTTTTTAAATAAACTTAATTTTGAAATAATTTTAGATATACAGAAAAGTTACATATATATAAGAGTACTTGTATACTTCTCACCCAGATTCAGTTTCCTGGAATGTTATCTTCTTACATTATCATGGCCCATTTGTCAAAGCTAAGAAATATTGGTACCTACTATAAGCTAAACTCTTGACTTTGACTTTATTCAGATGTTACCAGTTTTTTTTCTTTTAATTAGAGACCTTTTTCTGTTCTGGAGCCAATTTATTACATTTAGTTCTTATGTCTTGTTAGTGAATGGTCTAGGCAAACTTCTCTATTTTTCCTATTTCTGACCTTGACTATTTTGAGAAGAACTCGTCAGGTATACTATTAAAACCTTCCTCAATTTGTGGTTGTTGGAGGTTTCCTCATAAGATTAGGGTTATGGGTTTTGGGTGGGAGGGGAGAATACCACAGAGGTAAATTATTCTTCTTTTACATTATTATATTAAGGGGTACATGACATCCACATAATACCACTGGTGATGCTAATCTTTGTCACTTGGTAAAAGAATCATAGTTTGAGCAACACAGTACATATACAACATGTTTTCACATTCTCCCTTCTTAAAATGAAGTTTAATGAAAATTATTTGATTAAAAACATCATGTAGATACTCCTTATTTGAAATTTCTCTTTTTAACTTTTAACTCCAAAGAGATTAAACAATATAAAATGATAGTATCTACAGAAATCTGTCATGGGAAAGAAGATATGCAAAGAATGATACAAACACATGCTTCTTCCAAATAAGTTCTTAAAATCTGTGGTAGGCCAATAGTGCATAACAGAATTTAATGGCATGCCTATCCTTTATTAGAAGAACAACAGCTTGAAAATTTTTAGCAATCTGGATTCAGGATGATGCCCAAGTAGTTTGCTAGTAGTGGGAAGAGAAAAAGAATGAAAATCCTCATATACATTTGATGAACAATATCTCTAAGTGTAAAATAAACATTGGAGTTGAGGTGCAACCACTGACTATCATGGGTGTGAGAGTTTTGGTATATTCACCTTGAACTAAAAAGTACCCACACTAAGCATGTTCAGGATGGAGGACAAATATTCTATATGCTATATATTCTCCAACCACCCCATCCATACCTAGGAATGAGTCTTGGGAAACTAATTTGTCACATCTTTACAGATAACAAATCAAAACCAGACACACGATTCAAGAAACTCAGTATTTCATTATATCATTTTTATTTGTATAATAAACATACTATTCCCTTACAAAATCTGGGAGTACAAACCCATATTCAAACTTAATTGTACTATTTTATAAAATTTGATTCTGTTCTGTGAAGATCTGTTTCAGTGGTTTGAAAGATTGTTTTTACATATTGAGCTTTTGAAACGCATCAAACAACTAGTCCCTAGGGAAAAGAGGTATTGGACCTAGGAGCTTCCTAAAAATCTGACTCTCTTATTCCACTTCTCATTCCTGGAAGTTCCTTTCTTTCCATTTGTTTCAGTAAAACCCCTTTAAAAATCACTGGTGAAATCAAGGTAAATGACTCTAAGAGTTTCTGGTATTTATAATTTTCATATGTTGTAATCAAAAGGTTATTAGGTAAAACACAAGACACAGAAGAAGTATTTTTGTTGGATATTTGTGTTACAAAAGACATTGACTAAACAATCAGAATAAAATATTTTCCTTTAAAAATCCAGGCAACAAAATGATTAAATTGTTTCTGTCATCCTAGACATCATTACAGTAGCTAAGCCAGGCAAAAATAGGACAGTGAGATGGTTCTTACCTGAAAGTGGCCACAAAGTTCACTGTGGGCCAGCCCAGGACAAAGGATTTCATGGCATTGGTGTTACCTTCTCCCACTTCATCCACACAGCTTGCTGTCCACATATCAGTTAATTTAATTTTATTTTTTATCTTAAAGTTATTATTATATCTAGAGAGAGAAAAAATAAAACAGGACTTCTCATTATTTTCTTCAAATTTCACAGGAGCTTCTGTATTTGTTATAAGAGGACATTTCTACTTATCACAGGCAAAGAATGTCTTATTGTTTTTATCTTTAGCACTTAGCACAGTGAACTGTGACATGCTTAGGTACCTAGGCACATGAAACAGGCTTTGAAATATTTGGTGATACATTTAGTAGGTGTATTTTTAAATTTTTTTTTTATTTTTAAACTAGCTACTTCATTTTTCTATATGTTAAGTGTTGTATTTGGATCAAAACCCTAATTTAAATGTACTGCTATTATCAAAATTAGTTTATTTATTATTTGTATCTTGCTTACTTTAAAAAAAGATTTGAGTGGCTGGTGATTTATAAAAATGTTTATACAATTATGGCACATAAGAACCTGGAATTAGAGTAATTTTTAACTAAATGGCTGCAAGACTTTCTAGTCTTTAAAAGTGTAGGTTGTTTTAAATTTCCTCACTTATGATTCTGCTTAACCATTTTCCTTTATAATCTGGCAAAACTGAATAAATATAGGCTAAAATCAGAACCTACACTAGAAAAGAAAAAAATAATGAAGTTGACACAGTTAACGCTCATCTCTGGGAACCTACAAGATTCCTATTTTAAGTCACCAGTAAAACTGCTTTTAGATAATTTCAATTGTATCTCCCTTAGACTTCTGATACCACCATATCTTTTGACTTAATTGATAGATTTAATACTCATGATAGATCTGAGACTTAAGTAGTTGGAAAGCACTGAGAAGGATAAAGAAAGCCCCAGGAAACTTAGAACTTTCTAGCATCCAGAACCATTTGTGTAAATACTAAAAGTTAAAATGAAATAAAAAATACTTTATATGGAATGGTTCTAAAACTGCTCTAATATATGGAATATTTAAAGCTATAACTCTTTGGTGGGATTTATAAAATAAAAATGGATTTGCAGGAACTATACAGAAAGGCTAACCTAAATTCTAAGCCTCATTTATGCTTCCCTTTGGGTACAATACCTTTGTGATTTGAGATAAATGGCTTCTTTAAATATTTTCAACCCACTGCTATGAATCTTTAATTTTTATAAAACAGATCTGATTACAGACAAAATCTTATTTTAATGGCAATCATTTAATCATTCCCAAGAATATTTATATTTATGCTGTTAAACATAATGCATTTATGAAAAGCCTTAAAACTGAACATGGATGTGAGAATCTTTCCATTAAATTTCCTATAGCTTTTTTCTCTTTGGCCTACTTTTTTTTTTTTTTGGTCTTTCCAAAGATACAAGGCTTTCTGACGAGACTGTGTGTGCTTATTATAGTGATAGGAGACAAATCTCACAAAATTTATGAATATAAAGCTGAAGGAATCAGCTTGTAAGTATTTAAAACAAGTCTTCCAATAAAGCTTTATATCGAAATGGTTGGTACTGGCATCAGTGTTTTTCTTCCAATTTTTCATTCTCAATCTCTAACAGTATTAGACTACAAAAATTAATCTGAATCCAACTTGAGCTGGCTCCTAAAGTATTATTTATTATCTCCCTTAGTACCATTTTGATAAAAGTATAAATCTAATAGTAACTGGCTGAAAACACAAAACAACCCTCTCAAATCAATTCCTTATTTCTCTATTACTATAAAATTAAGATGGCAAGCATACCTTGTTTTCCTACCCTCTGACTTTTATACTGGAATGAATTCCAGTGAAGTTTTAAAATACACAGGTTTCTATGAAGATTCTCCCCTCATTATAAAATATAGATGTGTTATAGTCAGATTTTGGGATTAAATCATGATATAGTCTATAACTACCTAATGGTAATTTTAGTGATAATGAATCAATAATCAAGACTTTTGTTAAATATCCTTTTATCTAAACAGAACTCATGGTTTATCATTTGATTAGGAAATGAAAGGACTAGAGATAGCTTAAGTGTGTATGAGGTCATTTCTTTTCTAAAAATTATGCATGGTTATTTTATGGCTATTAACAGAACATCCTCCTCTCCTTATAAATATTTTCATGTTTGTAAACACATCCTGTTTTTAAAAATGAAAAGCCACAATTTTATCATAAAAATAACTTATTTATCTTTCTAGTGAATTTTAAAAAATGGACTTTAGGGTCCATTTGGCTTTAATACTTGTTCTAATTTTGTATAAAAAATGACAATAACCTCAAAATAATTCTCTGCTAATATTATCATAACATCCAGCACAAAATGGAACACATATAATACTTCAGCAAATAAAAGAAAGCACTTAAACTCTCCAATTTACTTACTAAAATTCACCTAGTGTGATTAAATAAGTAAGTGGCAGCTGAGCAATAATTTATCCCACTTGCATTTATTTCTATAAGCTCAACTAACGAATGAAATAAGTTTTCAAATAAAGCCTAAAGATGAACTAATAAGGAACCCAAGGTCTCCTTTAAACAAAAGTACAAAGCATCAAATACTAAGTTCTAATCTCAGATTATTTCAACAAATTAAATGATCCAGGGTACCACCTAATCCTTCATCCAAGAATGAGAGGTGATAGGACAGACATATGTTTGGCATTACAGGGGGATATTTCTTCCTGGTGCTGATTATTTTAGAAAAAAATTAAATTCATATTAAAATGGATTTGTGAATACATCTACATGTTTGCCATGGGAAATAATCATATAAGTAATTTCATGAAAAATTGTGGATAAAATATTTTCAAGGTGGCAGGATTCCATAATAATAATTATTTCCTCAAATATCTATGCTGTGTTTCAAGGGTATTGGGTTCTGCTAAAAAATGAAATAACTTAAGATAACTCATGCTTTTAAAACACTCTAATGGATATGTAAAATACTTACAATAATTTTTTATGAACCAAATCTCTTAAATAACAGCATTTAAATTAACTGATAGTTTGTTACTTCATAAAAACATTTAAGTGAACCCACAGAGTCATCTTGAAAGCAGTATGTAGCTAAAACATGGTATAAACCTTACATGAGAAAGGTTTTTTTAAAAAATTTTTTTAGTTGTCAATGGACTTAATATTTTTATTTATTTATATGCAGTGCTGAGAATCAAACCCTCACACATAGGCAAACACTCTACCAACTGAGTTACAACCCCAGCCCAGTTTTTTTTTTTTTTTTGATTGTAGCTCAGTGGTAGCACACTTGTCTGGCATCTGTGAGGCACTAGGTTCAATCCTCAGCACCACATAAACATAAATAAATAAAGGTATTGTGTTCATCTACAATTAAAAAATATTTTAAAAAATAAAAACTCAGCTATAGAAGTAGATGATGGACATAGATTTTGCCAATGTATCTAAGAATAGTGATTTTCTAATAGAAAAGAAACTAACAGGCTTTTAGCAAAACATAAGATACATAAAACCATTTAAATGTTTGCAATACAACAATAGATAACTTCAGGTAAGAAAACAAAGGTCTCCTTCTCTGAACATTATCATAATTTCTAAGAGAATAATAGTCCAAGAAAGGCACAGGAAAATGCATTCCTTCCTAACAACCAAGTGTATGTTACAAATAAATAACTCTGGGACTCCAGAGTTAAAAAATTTGGTTATTTTAGGTTTTTGATATCTGCTTACAGGTTAAGCACAGGTCAGGCACCTAATAAGTACAACGTGGTCAAGTAGAAGGAACTAGCTGCTAGAATTAAGGCCTACATTCAAATCCCAGCTGTGAGAACTCCTAGTATGTGACAAACCTTCCTAAGCTTCAGTGTTTGATATCTAAAACAACTCTTAGGTTGGGGAATTATTAGGAAAATTAAATTATACCCCTGTGATTCTCCTATTGTAATACCTAGCATATAGAATCATCTAATTAAATTTAAATAAAGGCATGATAGCTAATCTACATTTAAAAAATGATTTGTTTTTCTTTTAATAGAATCAAGTGTACCTAGTGCAAAGGTTGGATAAGGAGACTTTTCTTTCTCTATATTACTCATAACATCATATTCATTTCCAAAGCTATAGGCATTACTTCTATTTAAAACATTCTGAAAGTCTTATCTTTATTTTTGCTTTGAGTTTTTAAAAAATATTTGAACAGTTCGGTAAACCTTATATACCATTTTTTTTTACTAGATAGGTGTTTAGCTGGAGCATTTAACTCATCACAAAGGAAAGACTAATTATGAAACAACTATACAGTTGTAAAATCTTCTAGCAAATTCAGAAAAATATACTGGTTCAAAGATGAACTTTGAAATAAAATAGACCTATGTTCAAATGTGGTCTCAACTAATTACTAAATTTTTAATACTAGGAAAGTCACTTAGCTTCTCTGACTATATAAATTGCTTTGTAAAATGAGGAAAGTAATATCTCAGGGTAGTTATAAAGATTAAAGTATTTTTAATAATATCCAACATACAATAAGATCCATGCTGTTTTTCATTGTTAATACCACTCCAATTAAATATAATGTTTTGCCAAATTAAATACTTCTCTACCATGCCTTATTTATGACATAGCATAACTTAGGTGTTAGAGTATTGGTAGTAAAAATAAAGTGTTTACTATTCTCTAGTGACTAAAAATCTCTGTTGAGAATTTATTTATTAAAATGCCATTTGTTTTTCATGATGTTTCACAACTCATAAGAATGAGGGATGGAGGAAGTAGCAGCTACCACCTTTTAGGCTAGGTGTTAATTGCACTGGCATGTAGCATTGAGCAATAGATGAGTTCTCTTGGGTACCTCTAAGGCATACTTGAAATGTTGTATCCTTAACTGTCATCTCCAGAGATAATGTCCTCATTATCTCTCATTGGGACTACAATAACCTCTGTCTAGTCTATTTGCTTCTACTCTTGCCTGCCTTCCAACCTAACATGAGCAAGTATATAAAAGATATCACATTATGACTGCAGAAGAAAATCAAACTCCTTATATCCTTCATGGTTCCAAACTTCCCTGCTTCTTGATACACCCTCATATAGTTGCCATATCTACTACACTAAGGTTGGTCTGTGTTGCTAGTAGCATACATTATAAATGATGGTACATCACTTCCAAAAGATCTTTCACCCTAAAGTAGGCAACTGACCATATTATGAGTAGCACTGTGGAAAGGCTCACGTGGAAAGGAATCCAAACCTATCCTATTTTCTTCATAGTACTAATCATAATTTGTAATTCCCCCCATACATATAAAAATATAAGCTCTCACATTAGAATGTAAGCTTCAAAAGGGACAATACCCACCACATTCTTCACTGTGTCTTCTATATTTATTCAGGGTGTGGCACAAAGAGGACCTAAATGAACATATTTTTAATGAAGAAGCAATGGAAACTTTTTTTCAGAAACAAAACAAACATAAAACTCACTTCAGATATTAGCTATGGTAATAGAGACCACATATTCTTACTGTAAGCACTGAATAGAAAGGGTATGTTAGTGGAAATGCAATTGTATTATGATATGTGGGATAGAGTATGAAATATACTTACTTGATTTTGGCCACAACAAACAGATCATTGAATAGAAAAAGATGCCTCTCCTGCCTCTGCAGGCCTCTTTTGAGTTCTGCCCGACCATCAATTAGCAGAGTCCTACTGGAGCACATAAATGATGACAGAAATGCACATGTGTCAACACTAGCAGAAGGACTTTCCCTGTAACAGATTACATGACACAGATAAGTCAGTCAAATGATCAACTACAGGACTAAGTTTTATGAAAATAAAACTTACAGTTGGTCAAGAAATATAAAACAGTGAAATATTTTTTCATGCAATGGCATAGTGTTCTCAATGGTCCCCCAGCCTATTCTCCACACAGCAAACTTTAATACTTCATCAAAACATTTTGAAACATAAAGAAAAGTTGAAATAGTTTTATAATAAACACAAGTAAACCTCAACCTTGATTTTATCATTATACACCTAATCCAACTATTTATTCATTTAATCATTTTATTTTGGCATGTCAGTGTTAACTGCATAAAGCAGTTCATATCCCCCTACATACTTCAGCATGCATATCACTAATCAGAGGTTCAATATTTATTTAGAATTTTTCTCTTGCTATAAAACTTATCCAATGAAATGCACAAATGTATAAACCAAGTATATATTCTGACAAATGAATTTACTTGTGTAACCTAAATTCCTATCATGGTAAATGAAACTATCACTCCAAAAATTTCCCTTTAGTTATTTGTCAATTATTATATAAATTAGCCCAGGATGGCCTCCATGTATTGACCCTTGGGTTATTTATTTCTTTACTGCAGGTTGAGGCCAGCTTGCTCAAATGCTCATTAATGCCAAATCCAAATTTCTACGTACTTGATTATTTCAAAAACAGTTTAAAATGAGCAGATTTTTAGCCACTACTAGCCTGCCTGCTCTGTATAACCAGTGTTTGCTGGACAATGTAACAGAGTTTGTGGTTCTAAGACCCTAAGTTGCTACTACTCTTGAGCTCTCTGATCCCTTCCAAGCTATTAACATCATCTGAATAACTAATCTCCAGAGACAACCTCTCTAATTCCCCATGAATTCCCTTGTCCTCCTTTCTTTCTGGATAATGATTTCTTGCCATAAGTCTCTAGACAGTCTCATTCTGTGAGGAACTTCCTTTCTTATGCAAGCCTGTCCCATGTTCCCTGATCATCCTTTGGTACTGGGAAATGAACCTACTGGTACTCTGCCACTGAGCTACGTCCTCAATCCTTTTTATTTTGAAACAAGTTGCACTAAGTTTCTGAGGATGGCCTTGAACTTGAAATCCTCCTATTTCAGCTTCCTGAGTTGCTGTAATTATATGCATGTGTCACTGTGTCTGGCCCATGGACATATCTTTTTAGCTTACTAGCACCCAATCCTTCAAACTCCTTACAAACCAGTCAACCCCGACTCCATCACTCCAGACACAACCACTATTCTGATTCTTCCCCCCAACTGAAGATTAGTTGTAACTGTTCTCAAATTTTATAAAATGACAGCACAGTCTATCTTCTTTTGTGTAAGATATCTTGTAATTGTGTTTTGGGGATTTATTCATGTTACATTTATCAATAATCCACTTAATGATTTTACTTAATCCTATTCAATATATAACTATACCAGATTTTATCTATCTCCTATTAATTAACACCTAACTGTTTCCAGTTTTTAACCATTATGAATAAAATTGTTACTAAATGTTACACTGGTCTTATTTGTGATGTATGTTTTCATTTCTCCTGGGTCAGAGTGAAATTCATTCCTCAGAGTGGAATTACTGGGTCATAGAATAGATGTCTATTTTTAATATCAGAAAAAATGTCAGTTTGTTTCCCAAAGTGTAAACCATTTTGTATTCTTAGAAATACTACAGGAGAATTCCAGTTGCTCCGCAGTGTTACCTACATGCTGTGTTGTCAGTGTTTTGAATTTTAGTCAGTCTAGTGAATATATAGTAACATATCACTAAGATTTTAATTTGCATTTCTGTGATGTTGAGTTTCTTTCATGTTCTTACTGGCCATTTGTGTATCTTCCCAGTAAACTGTTATCAGATGTTTTACCCATTAAAAAATGGGGTTTGCATCTTTTTATTCTTGAAATGTAGGAATTTTTTGTGTATCCTAAATATCAGTCCTTTCTCAGATATTTATTTTAGAATATATTTTTTCTTGGGCTGGGGATGTGGCTCAAGCGGTAGCGTGCTTGCCTAGCATGCATGCGTCCCGGGTTTGATCCTCAGCACCACATATAAACAAAGATGTTGTGTCCGCCGATAACTAAAAAATAAATATTAAAATTCTCTCTCTCTTAAAAAAAAAGGAATATATTTTCTCCTAGTCTGTTCTTTGCCTATAAATTGTCTTAACTATGTTTCTGACAAAAAGTTTATAAGTTGATGAAGTTTATCAACTTTTGCATATGGTGTTTACTTTCTATAAGTTTTCTACGAAATCTCCACTTACCCAAGAATATAATATCATATTATATTATACCAACATATTTATTATATTTAGTTCTTAAATGTATGATCTGTCTCAAATTAATTTTGATCATGGTATAAAGTAGTGGCTCAAGTTAATTTTGTTTTTCTATATTACAATTCCTCATTTTTAGTATCATTGTACAAGACTTTCCCTTTCTCCATCTTAGGCAAACACCTAGTACTTGAAAGAAATTTCAGAAGTAGAGATGCAGTTGCTTTAGCATATTTATTGAAAGTTAAATTATATAAAGCACATATATCATTTAACTTTAATCTTCTAGGCTCTTTATTCTGCTGCACTGATCTGCTTGTAAATTCTTACGTTAGAATCAATCACACTGTTTTATTGTTTTTCTGCTGTAGATCATGAAATTAGGTAGTGTAAGACTACCATCTTTTTATTTTTTAATACTGCTTTAGGTAATTTAGGTTCTTTGCACTTTTATATACACTGTACAGATGAACAAAAATGAAGAACAAAGAAAAAAAAGCCTATAATGGTCGGAGAAGGAGAGATGAACTCAGTTTCTAATATACTGACCCTGAAGTTATCAGTAGGGTAGATAGTGAGGAATCAGGCAAGCACCTAGCATTCAGAAGAGATTCCAGAAGTAGAGATACAGATTTTGTGATCATACAAAGATTTGTAAATAAAACCATGTGAATGACTAGAATTCCCCAGGAAATAAACACAGAATAAATAAAAAAGCAGAGACACATCCCTGAGAAAACATGTAAGTAGAAGAAATGAAGGAAAGAGAACTTGTGAACAAGGTGAGGACTGGTGAATAACTTGGCAGAAACAGCCTGCTGTGGTGATCTGGAGTACTGACATTGGCAGAGGGGGAATAAAAAGTTGAGGTCTGAGAAGATGTCTGGGAGAAAGTCATCAGCTGGTCATTTAGGCCAGGAGAGAGGTAAAGGCAGAACTCAAATGGCCTGGGGTCTGAGAAGAAATAGTGTACCTCTGGTGAAAAAGAAAAGGTAGGAAGAAAGAAACAATCAGCCTTGAAGGTAGGTTTTATTATACCTCATTTTACACATGCGAAGTATTAAGAGTAGCCAAAAATGCTGCACTTCAGTGAAAGTGACTTAAAAGCAAGTATGATTTTAAAACATGTACTTAAAAAATTCCATGTAGCCTTCCAAATGGGCAAATACTTTATATTGACTCAGTAACCTCCACCGATGCTTACTGAGCTCAGTGGTTTAGGACTTCATGGCCTGTGGAAGGAGAGGCTAACCCAAGTTCCCTGTCCCTCTATAAATAGCATTATATGGCAAGTAATTTGATGACGTCAATTTCCTTATCTCTAATGTAAGGTAGTCAAACAAGGACTATAAAATCTTTAAATTCCATTTATAATTAATACATGGGACTAACTATAATAACATGTACCTGAAAGGTAAAAGTAATATGGGTGATGAAAGGTAAACAGATAATGGATACCATTAACCATCTCTGTGAGAACAATACTGTTATAAGAATAAAAAAGTGTCCCCCCAAAAGCTCATGTATTAGGCAATGCAGGAATGTTATGAGGTGAAGTTATTAAATTATGAAAGCTGTAATTTTATCAGTTAATTAATCCATTTGATGGATTAATACTTTGAATGGACTACAGGGTGATAAATATAGGCATGTAGGACTGGGTTTGAATAATATGGGTCATGGTGTTTTATCTTTCCTGGACATACTAAAAGTCTGAGGATCATATATTATTGTGATAACTCTGAGATAATGCTTGAATGGCTGGCTATCATTTCCTCTAATATAATTGTTCTTAAGGTGTGGTCCCTTGAATAGAAGTATCAGCATCAACTGGGAACTTACGATGCAAATTCTCAGGCCCACCAGACTTTCTGATCAGAAACTCAAGCGTTGGTTGAACATTCTGTATTTCTGTATGCTGAATATAATAAGGCTGCTTCAGAAAATTTACATGTGCAATGATTACAAAGAGATGTAGATATATGTTAGTTTGTTTACTGATCAATAAATCAAGTCACCAATATGCTCATTAGAAACTCCAATATTTTGAATTAGTGTCATATTTAGATATGAGGTGTCCCCCAAAAGCTTATCCATGAGAAACAAAAAGGTATAGAAACGATTGGGTTATGAGAACCTTAACCCCATCAGTGCATTAAATACTTGACAGAGATTAACTGAGTGGTGACTGTAGGTAGACAGGGTGTGGCTGGAGAAGGTGTGTCATTTGTGGGATGACTTTGGTGTACATCATGTCCTGAGCTGCTTTTCTCTACCACATCCTTCCACCATGATGTCTGCCACACCTGGAGTCCCAAGGAACACAGCTGGCCTTCTATGGGCTAAGACCTCTGAAGCTGTGAGTTCCAAAATAAAATTTTCCTCCTCTAAAATCATTTTTGTCAGATCTTTTTAGTCACAGTGGTGAAAAAGCTTACTAAAACAAGTAGTCTGGTTTAGGTAATAATTATATAATGGCATACTGAGAAGAACAAAACACTTTTTCCTGATTAGAAGTAGTTTGATAACTTATGGGTTTGTAAACATTAAAAAATATCATCTAATAACTGTTTTCTTTTTTCTTTTTGAGACAAGGTCTTGCTATGTTGCCCATGTTGATCTCTTTAATTGATGTGACCTAGTGATGGGTATGTGACACTGAGAATGTCTAAATTCTAAATAGAAAATTAAGAAATATACCCACAAATTGAAAAATCATCAAGGAGGTATACTCCCAGCAGTGACTTAAGCTATCTACTACTTCTAGCTCATTTATGGCAAAACGTTAAAATTCAGGTTAATATAAAATGAGTTTGATTCAATTAGATGATTCATAGCTAATAGACAAGAGTTAACTGTGACAGATAACTAACTGCTATTCTGCCAAAATAAGAGTACATTTCAGGATGAGGAAAAATCACATAATAAAAATAGAAGTCCCCTATTATCCACAGTTTTAGTTAACTGGTCCAAAAATATTAAATGGAAAGTTCCAGAACAAACAGCTCCTAAGTTTTCAATTACATGTCATTCTGAGTTGTGTGCTCTGTCTTATCACCCTGGCCTTCCTGGGACATGACTCATGCCTTTGTGTAGCATATCTGTGCTATATGTACTACCCATCTTTAGCAATTTAGTCTTCATTATCAGATTGATTACTGTTGTTATGACAGTGCTTGTGCTCAAGTAACCACTGTGTAATAGCCTAATGCTACATTACAATGCCTACATTACTCATCTCACTTCACCTTATCACACTGTATCATCTCACATCATTATAAGCAGCATTAAGTACAGTACAATAATATATTTTAAGGGATCACTTTCATACAACTTTTATTACAATGTAATTACTTAATTATGTTATCGTTGACCTCTTACTTCCTAATTTATAAATATTATAGTTATGTGTGTATAGGAAAAAAACCTAGTATATATAGGGTTCCATACTATCCATTTCTTCAAGTATCCTCTGGGGGTCTTGCATGTAGTTCCCTCATGATAAGGGAGAAACTATTGTACTTTAAGACATTTTTAGGAAAAGCAAATCATAGAAATGAATTGACTGAAATTGACTCATTAGAGGATGGAAATACATTTTTGAGCATATCCTTATTTTGATAGTTGTACTTCAAACTGAATATTTAAGATATAAAAATAACTTTTAGTGGGTGATAAATGTTGAGTATAAAAGAATATTAATTCAGTATGTTGAGATAGCTAAACTATTCAGAGGAAGTTTAAATCATCTGTAAATAATTTATTTAATCTGTTATGTATTAATGATTGTCTATAGAGCTTTAAAGTGCTATTCACAGTGCTGGGTCAGAATAGCAAATGAAGTAGCAAGGTCCATGCAAAGAATTTCACCTTTTGTTCTGAGTAAGACAGGACAAGGGGACGACTCAAATGGAGAAGTGACAGAATCTATATGGTGAAGTTACTAAGGAGAGACAAGAGTATAAGCATGTAATAAATGTTTGCTTCAAGAAAAATTTCAAAGAAAATCATAGTGATGAGTTGGTTACAATTCTTTAAATGAAAACTTATTTCAGGTTTTTTGCAACACTGTAACTTAGTAGTGAGACTAGTGATTAGAAAAGGATAATAGTTGTGAAGGTGGCAAATTGTTCTATTCTGGATATATTTCAAAGTTAGAACTTAATAGGATTTGATGCTAGATTAATTCTTGATATTAACAAGTAGGATAGAGATAAGAAATTTGTCTTCTGACATGTTAACTTTGAAACACCTATTAGATATCAAGATGGAGACTTTTAAACTATGGAAAGAGACCAGTTCACCTAGGAAGCTGATTATAGACAGAGAATGGGTTCAGTGCTGAACCCTGAGGCATTCTAAACTTTTAGAATTCAGAAAAGGGATAAACTAATAAATTTAGAATGAATCGTTGCCCCCAGCCCAGTGAACAGAACCAAGGAGCCAAGAGGAGGAGGAGACAAGGGTGTCTAATGCTGAAGTAAGGCCAGGGAAGATGATCTGACCACTGGAACAAGCATTACAAAACTATCCAGTAATTGTAACAAGAATAATTTTTATGGGCATTTATTAAGAAATTATTTAATTTTGAGTTTATGATGGTATCAAATTTTAAGTAAGTGATGATTCTGCAAGGTTACCAGCTAACTTGATCAAAACTCTATTCAATTTTTAGGAAAATTTGCTTATAAGATATTAAATAAAACTGGAAATATATCAAGTTTATAAATCCAAATAAATTCTTGACTTATAGACAAAAATCACATTAGTATCTCAATGCATACAAAGAAAAAGCATTTGACAAAATACAGCATCCATCTATCTTTAAAACACTAGAAAAACTAAGAATGGTAGGAACATACCTTGACAATGTAAAAGCTACATATGTTAAAGCCAAGGCCAACATCATAAAGACAAAAAACTGAAAGCATTCCCTCTAAAAACTGGAACAAGACAGGGATTCCCACTTTCACTTCTAGTCAACATAGTCCTTAAAACAGAGCAATTGGGCAAAAGAAAGAAATTAGAGGGATATGAATAGGAAAAGAAGAGCTCAAATTATCCCTATGTGTCAATGGTATGATCTTATATTTAAGACCCCTAAAAAAACTCCTTTAGAAGGCTTCTAGAACTCAAATTCAGCAAAGTACCAGGATATAAAATCAACACCCATAAATCAATGGTGTTCCTGTACAGCAATGATGCATCAATCAGCTGAAAGAGAAATTAGATTCCTAAATCCTTGATCCATTTTGAGTTAACTTTGGTGCATGGTGAGAGATAGGGATTCAATTTCATTTTGTTGCATATGGATTTCCAGTTTTCCCAGAACCTTTTGTTGAAGATGCTATCCTTTCTCCATTGAATGCTTTTAGCACCTTTGTCTAATATAAGGTAGTTGTAATTTTGTGGGTTGGTCTCTGTGTCCTCTATTCTATACCATTGGTCTACCAGCCTGTTTTGGTGGTAGTACCATGCTATTTTTGTTACTATTACTCTGTAGTATAGTTTAAGATCTGGTAAAGTGATACCACCTGTTTCACTCTTCCTGCTTAGAATTGCTTTAGCTATTCTGGGTCTCTTATTTTTCCAGATGAATCTCATGATTGCTTTTTCTATTTCTGCAAGGAATGCCACTGGGATTTTGATTGGAATCTCATTGAATCTGTAAAGTGTTTTTGGTAATATGGCCATTTTCATGCCTATCCATGAGCAAGGTATATCTTTCCATTTTATAAGGTCTTCTTCTATTTCTCTCTTTAGGGTTCTGTAGTTTTCATTGTACTGATCTTTCACCTCTTTTGTTAAGTTGATTCCCAAGTATTTTATTTTTTTTTTGAGGATATTGTGAATGGGGTAGTTTTCCTCATTTCCATTTCAGAGGATTTGTCACTGATATACAGGAATGCCTTTGATTTATGGGTGTTGGTTTTATATCCTGCCACTTTGCTGAATTCATTTACTAGTTCTAGAAGTTTCTTGGTAGAACCTTTTGGGTCTGCTAGGTATAGGATCATGTCATCAGCAAATAGTGCTAATTTAAGTTCTTCTTTTCCTATAGTTATACCTTTAATTTCTTTCATCTGTCTAATTGCTCTGGCTAGTACTTCCAGAACTATGTTGAATAGAAGTGGTGAGAGAGGACTGTCTTCTCTGATATAAGGAAGGTGATTCAAAATGGGGTAGGGAGGAAGAGCATGAGAAGAAAACTACCTCTAGATAGGGAAGAGAGGTGGGAGGGAAAGCGAGGGAGAAGGGGAATTGCACGAAAGATGGAAGGAGACTCTCATCGTTATACAGATTACATCTATGACGATGTGAGGGAAAAAATAAGAAGTGTGTCACATTAGATTGGGTAGAGAGAAGTGAGGGGAGGGGAAGGAGGGATAGGAAGTACAGCAGAATACAATAGACACTACTATTGCTGTATTAGTATATATGTGATTGCACGACCAATGTGATTCAGCAATCTATACACTCAGAAAAAGGAGTAATTATACCTCATTTGATTCAAATGTATGATATGTCAATGTATTATATGTGTAACTAATTAAAACATTTTAAAAAAAGATTAACAGAAAAAACATATTATTCCAATTTAATAAAAAGTACACCAGATGTAAAAAAAAGAATAATTAAAACAAATTTTAAAAATTAAAAAAAATTATGTAACCATCAAAATAAAAAAGAGAAATTAGAAAAACCATCCATTCACAATGGCCTCAAACAAACGAACAAACAAAAAGCAAAACAAAACTAACAATCAATGTACCAAAAGAGGTGAAGGTCCCCCTCAGTGAAAACTACAGAACACTACTAAAGAAAGAAACTGAAGAAGACCTTAGAAGATGAAAGGATCTCAAATGTTCTAGGGTGGGCAAATTAATATTGTCAAAATGGCCATATTGCTATATATATTTAGTGCAATTCCAAAAATGGTATATAGATTTGGTGCAATTCCTATTAAAATTTCAATAATGTTCTTCATAGAAACAGAAAAAGCAATCATAAAACACATTTGGAAAAAGAAGATGCCTAGAATAGCTAAAACAATCCACAGTGAGAAAAATGATGCAGGAGGCATCACAATACCAGACCTTAAAATCATACTACAAATACAATAATAAAAACAGCTCAGCATTGGTACCAAAACAGATATGTAGACCAATGGTACAGAATAGAAGACACAGAGACAAACACACATAAATACAGTTATTTCATACTAGACAAAGGCACCATAAACACATACTGGAGAAAAGATATCGACTCTTTAACAAATGGTGCTGGAAAAACTGGAAATCCATATTTAACAGAATTAAATTCAATCCTACCTATCACCCTGCACAAAATCCACCTCAAAGTGGATCAAAGACCTAGGCAATTAGATCAGAAACCCTACACCTACTAGGTAAAAAATGTAGCCCCAACACTCCATTATGTCAGCATAGAAACTGAATTCCTCAATAAGATTCCTAAACCACAAGAAGTAAAAATCAGGAATCAATAAATGGGATGGTATCAAACTAAAAAGCTTCTTCACAGCAAAGAAAACAATCAAGAACGTGAAGAGAGAACCTACAGAATGGGAGAAAATCTTTGCCTCCACCCCTCAGATAGGGCATTAATATCCAGGCTATATAAAGAATCCAAAAAGCTTAACACCAAATCAAATAGACCAACCAATAAATGGGCAAAGGAACAGAACAGGCACTTCACAGAAAGAGAAATACAGTCAAAATATATGAAAAAATGTTCAACAACTCTAGCAATTACAGAAATGCAAATTAAACTACATAGATTTCATCTTACTCCAGTCAGAATGGCAATCATCAAGAATACAAGTAACAACAAATGTTGGTGAGGATGTGGGGGAAAAGGCACACTCATACATTGCTGGTGGGACTACAAATTGGTGTAACCACTTTGGAAAACAGTATGGAGATTCCTCAGAAAACTTGGAAAAAGAAGACGCCTAGAATAGCTAAAACAATCCACAGTGAGAAATGGATGGAACCACCATCTGACCCAGTTGTCACACTCCTCAATTTATACCCAAAGGAATTAAAATCAGCATACGCTATAATGACAAAGCCACATCAGTGTTTATAGCAGCTTAATTTATAATAGCTAATCTATGAAACCAAACTAGGTGCCCTCCCATGGATGAATGAATAAAGAAAATGTGGTATATAACCATAATGGAATATATTACTCAGCCATAAAGAGAATTACTTCATAACTTTTTGCCAGTAAATGGAAAGATATGCTAAGGAAAATAAGCCAATCTTCTAAAACTGAAGGTCAAATGTTCTCTGATATGTGGATGCTAACATACAACAAAAGCGGGGGTGGTGGGGGTGGCGTGGGAAGACCACAGAAGTTCATTGGATTAGACAAAGAATGAAAGGAAGGGATAGGAGACATAAAGATGAAAAAGAGTAGAATGATTCTGACATAACTTTCCTATGTATATATTATGAATACACCACAGGGAGGATCCACATCATGTATAACCATAAGAGTAGGATCCTAATTTAGAATACGATGTACTCCATGTTTGTATAAATATGTCAAAATACACTCTGCTCTCATGTATAACTAAAAAGAAAAAATAAAATATCCAAATAAATGCTTAATAAATGGTCTTGTCCATTGTTTAGTAGAACTATTACAGTACTGTGTATAGGTAGTAAGTACTATTTAAAGTATTTTCACTGTATCAGATAAAATCCACATGTGTGAATTTCATGATTAGAGGAGGAATTTTCATGTATCCCAGAAAGTTCTCACCCCTCTGAGAATGCAACACATGATTTTTCTTTTGATTATAAAGCAGTAATTTATGAAACAATAGCAGCTTCTTATAAACAAGTGTTAAGAATCAGTTGATAACAAAGATAATGTTGACAGCTGTCTATTTCAGTTTTCCAAAAGTGTATTTTAAAACTATCTTATACATTAAAGACTTGAATAATTACCAAAAAAATCTGAGTTGTTTTTCAACTTCTGGGACTGTGCAACTTTTCTGTCTACCAAATCCAAACTCAATTGTGTGTGTGTGTGTGCACGAGTGCATGTACATAACTAAATCCTGGATAAATACAGATTAAGAAGTTATCAGAAACACCAGCAATTATAATCTAGATAAAGGAATGGACTCACTCCACATCAGAACATGAAAGGCTTTTAAAATCAGTACATTTCTTATGTTAGCCCAACCAAATATTTTTGATAGAAGTACCACAAAGTTCAATTGGTAACTGAGGTTTCTTGATAATTACACTAAAACTATACTAAATCTCACTTGTTCCAGATAGATTAAAAGCAATAACATATTAAAGCGAAGTTGTAGTGTTCTTGGATAGGCAGAAGTAATACTGTCAAAATGACCACACAACCAAAAGCATTATCAATGCAATTCCCATCAAACTACCAATGTTGGCATTCTTCACAGAACTAGAAAAAACAGTCCAAAAATTCATTTTGAAAAACAAGACATCCAGAACACCCAAAGCAATCCTGAGCAAAAAGAGCAATGATGGAGGAATGATCACAATATCAGACCTCAAATTATACAACAGACCTATAGTAAAAAAAAAAAAAAAAAACGTATGGTACTGACACCAAAACAGACATGGAGACCAATGGAGTAGAAGACACAGAGGCAAAATCATGTTCTCACAGTCATCTGATATTTGACAAAGATACCAAATATATATGTAGGAGAAAAGATAGTCTTTTTAACAAATGGTACTGGGAAAATTGGATATCCACATGAAGAAGAATGAAACCTGATCTCTATCACTCGCCCTGCACAAAGTCAACTCAAAACAGATCAAAGATATATAGGGAGTAGACCAGATAACCTGCAGCTGCTAGAATAAAATGTAGGCCCAACACTTCAACATGTTTGGCACAGGGAAAAAAAAGTACACTCATATATTTTTGGTGGGATTGCAAATTAGTGCAACTAATCTGAAAAGCAGTATGGAGACTCCTAAAAAACTAGGAACAGAACCACCATATGACCTAGCTATCCCCACTCCTTGGTACATATCCCAAAGATCTAAACTCAGCATACTATAGGGATGCTGCCACATCAATGTTTATAGCAGCATAATTCACAATAGCCAAGGTATGGAGCCAACATATGAAATAATCAAAAAAATGTGGCATATGCACACAATGTAGTGTTACTCAGTTATGAAGAAAAAAATAGAATTTTGGCATTGCCAGTAAAATGGGCAGAAATGAAGACCACCATGCTAAGTGAAAAAAGCTAGATCCACAAAGTCCCAGGTCAAATGTTTTCTCTGGTATGTGGAACCTAGTCCCAAATCAGGGAAACAAAAGAGAGAAAATAAAAGAAGTGTGCGTGGCGGGGGGGGGGGGGGGGGGAAGAAGAAAGATCAGTAGAGAAGAGTAGGGGGAGGGACAGGATAGGATTGGATAAGAGAAGAATGGTACAATGAATCTGACATAACTTTCCTATGAACATATATAAATATGCCACAGAAAATCTCAATGTCATGTCTATACACAAGGCACCAATTTAAAAAACCCTCTAATAGCATAAAGATGAGTAGACAGGAGAGAACAGGAAGGCAGAAGGGTTTAAAAGAGGAAGTACTGGGGACTGAATTAGACTAAATTATACTCCATGTTTTTATAATTATGTTAAAATGAATCCTAATGTTATGTATAACTAAAAAGAATAAAAATAAATAGAAAAGCTTTAGATAGAACATATAAAATGTATACTCTCAATACTTGTTGTGCTAAAAGATTTATAAATAGTAAAGAGTAAAAGTGTTTATGTGTAATGTTGTATAGAAATTATTTTCCAATTATTAATCCTTTCATCTGGTGCTATCACCAGGTGCAAATATCTAAATGACATATAACAGTATATTTGAAAGACAAAAAAAGTCATTTCACTGTTAACAAAACAACAAATAAAACAAAAATCCTCTAAATTACCAGGCATGTGTTAGCAATCTTTACTGAAAATACTGTAACCAGATATAAAAATGACAGAAGGTTAAAAGTGAAAAGACACGTAGGTCAAGTATTAAGTGAGTTTAGGAAACAAATTGTCCTTTCAAACAACTATATGGTAAAATGGGAATATAAGGGGGTGGGCAGGGAAGAAGAAATCAGAAAAAGTTTCACAAAAAAGTAGCAAAGATCTGAGTCTAAAAGTTATGTTTTGGATTAAAGAGAAAAGCTGTAGCATAAAAAGATTAGGTGACTTGCTAAAGGTCACAAAGCTACTTATTGCAAAGTCAGACCTGGAACAATGGTTTCCTGATGTCTAAAGCAAGTAGGCCTTGGATTAGACTTAAATATTTGTACAGAAAGAGCAGTTTGGAAGTATTTTCATCTAGTTTTACTCACTGTAAGTGATTTTGCTTATTTTTTTTCCATTTTCTGATTGGAACAGATCACAGTTACAAAATATTTTCTAAAGGGACATTAAAGACAGAAAAAAATTCCATGGTTTATGTTTAAATTATCTGTATTACTTGATCTTTGATTTCTCCTCTCTAAACACAGAAACCTACATGAGACCTTTTCAAAAAATTCTCCATCACTGGTATATTAGCAATATCTCATTTACAAGAGGTGTTAGAGTTACTTGTTGACTTCACATACTTATATCCTACAAATGTGTACTTAGCATTTATATATTTTCTCTTATGTTCTCTACTTATTTTGTGTCTGTATGCTATGTTTGCAGGCTCACAGTAGGTGCTTAAGTAATACTGTGTAGCAAGGCATAATCTATATCTTATTTATTATCCTCTGTTCCAAAATTGTGCTTAGTAGGGAGAGAACTTGAATGTTTGCAGAATGAAGACCTAAACAAACAATTCCTTATTTTCTTTCCTAACTATAAAAAGTGGAGAAGCCAATTTATTTGGCTCATTCAGAAACCCATTTTGCTATGAATCTGTGGCAGTCCTAATACTTTTTAGCTGGAGTTGGGGTGGATGAGGAAGGAAAGATTTTCTTTTCTTTTGGCTAATGACTACCAGTTTCAGTAATCCAGCTGAGCATACAGGTAAAGAAAGTTACTAACTCTCTTGGTGGAGACAGAACTATCTGATTATCTGTTCCTAGTCTTTACTTTTATTATTATACTTACACCTTTATACACATGCCACTCTATTTCTGGGATTCTTTTTCATTAGAGCTTCTAATTAATAATAAAAGAGCAGGGGAGGGGAATTGTAGATAGAATTTAGTTCATAGTAGCAGGGCTTTTTTCAAAAGATTAAAACATTCCAAAAATTGAGAAAAACCTAAAAGCTATCATTAATAAACTAAGCCAACTGTCTCTCTTGACCAGGCTGGTAGACTCTAAGACTTACCTCTGGGACTTGGGCTGTGCACACATATACAAAACGATGTGCTAAGAGGCCCTACTTGGCTTTACTATTGTCAAATTCCCATGTGAGGACACATCTTTCAATTTTGCTTTTTTTAACTTTTTTATTCTAATTTGTTATATATGACAGCAGGATGCATTACAATTCATATTACACATATAAAGCACAACTTTTCATACTTCTGGTTATATACAAAGTACATTCACACCATTCATATCTTCATACGTGTTCATCTCATTCCACCCTAATTTCTACACCTGTGCCCCCCTTCCCTTCCTTCCCATCCCACCTCTTTGCCCTATCTAGAGTTCGTCTAATCTTCCCATGCTTCCCCTCTCAACCCTACTATGAATTGGCCTCCTTATATCAGAGAAAACATTCAGCATTTGGATTTTTGGGATTGGCTACCTTCACTTAGCATTATATTCTCCAACTCCATTCATTTACCTGCAAATGCCATGATTTTATTCTTTTACTGCTGAGTAATATTCCATTGTGTTTATATACCACATTTTATTTATCCATTCATCTACTAAAGGGCATCTAGGTTGTTTCCACAGTTTAGCTATTGTGAATTGTGCTGCTATAAATATTGATGTGGCTGTGTCCCTGTAGTATGCTGTTTTTAAGACCTTTGGGTATAAATCGAGGAGTGGGATAGCTGGGTCAAATGGTGGTTCCATTCACAGTTTTCCAAGAAATCTCCATATTGCTTTCCATAATAGTTGCACCATTTTGCAGTCCCACCAGCAACGTATGAGTGTGCCATTTCCCCACATCTTCGCCAACACTTATTGTTGTTTGTATTCTTAACACCTGCCATTTTCACTAGAGATGAATGAAATCTTAGAGCAGTTTTGATTTGCATTTCTCTAATTGCTAAAGATGTTGGACATTTTTTCATATATTTGCTGATTGATTACATATCCTCTTCTGAGAAGTGTCTGTTCAGTTCTTTGGCCCATTTATTGGTTGGGTTATTTGGTTTTTATGGTGTGTGTGTCTAGATTTTGAGTTCTTTATATACCCTAGAGATTAGTGCTCTATCTTATGTGTGAGGGGTAAAAATTTGCTCCCAAGACTTAGGCACTCTGTTCACCTCACCTTTCTCTGCTGAGAATAAACTTTAATTTGAATCCATCTCATTTTTGATTCTTGATTTTAATTCTTGTGCTATAGGAGTCAATATTAAGGAACTTGGGGCTTAATCCAACATGATGGAAATTAGGGTCTACTTTTTCATCTAATAGTCACAGGGTTTGTGGTTTAATTCCTAGGTCCTGATCCACTTTTAAGTTTTGTGCATGGTAAGAGACAGGGGTTTAATTTCATTGTTGCATGTGGATTTCCAGTTTTCCAAAAACCATTTGTTGAAGAGGCTATTTTTTTTCTCCAAGGTATATTTTTGGCACCTTTGTCTAATATAAGATAGTTGTATTTTTGAGGGTTAGTCTCTGTCCTCTATTCTGTACCTTTAGTCTCCCAACCTATTTTAGTGCCAATACCATAATGTTTTTGTTACTATTGCTCTGTAGCACAGTTTAAGGTCTGGTATAGTGATGCCACCTGCTTCACTCTTCCAGCTAAGGATTGCTTTAGCTATTCTGGGTCTCTTTATTTTTCCAGATGAATTTCATGACTGTTTTTCTATTTCTATGAGGAATGCCATTGTGATTTTGATCAGAATTTCATGAAATCTGTACAGTGCTTTTTGGAAGTATGGCCATTTTGATAATAGCAATTCTGCCTATCCAAGAGCAAGGTAGATCTTTCCATCTTCTAAGATATTCTTTAATTTCTTTAATGTTCTGTAGTTTTTATTGTAGAGGTCTTTTACCTCTTTCATTAAGTTGATTCCCAAGTATTTTTTTTGAGGCTATTGTAAATGGGGTAGTTCTCCTTGTTTTCCTTTCTGATGATTTGTCACTGATATACAGAAATGCCTTTGATTTATGGGTGTTTATTTTATATCCTGCTACTTTGCTGAATTAATTTACTAGTTCTAGAAGTTTTCTGGTGGAACTTTTTGTGTCTTCTAGGTATACAATCATATCATCATCAAATAGGGCTAATCTGAGTTCTTATTTTCCTATCAGTATCCCTTTAATTTCTTTTGTGTAATTGCTCTGGCCAGTGTTTCAAAAACTATGTTAAATAGATGTGGTGAAAGAGAGCATCCCTGTCTTGTTCCAGTTTTTAGAGGGAATGCCTTCAATTTTTCTCCACTTAGAATAATATTGGCCTGGGGCTTAGGATAGATAGCCTTTATGATGTTGAGATATGTTCCTGTTATTCTTAATTTTCCTAGTGTTTTGAACGTGAAGGGTTGCTGTATTTTGTCAAATGCCTTTTCTGCATCTATTTAGATGATCATTTGATTCTTATCTTTAAGTCTACTAATGTGATGAGTTACACTTATTGATTTCTGTATGCTGAACCAACCTTGCATCCCTGGGGTGAATACCACTTGATCGTGGTGCATGATCTTTTTGATGTTTTTTTATTTGATCTGCCAGAATTTTATTGAGAATTTTTGCATCTATGTTCATTAGAGATATTGGTCTGAAGTTTTCTTTCTTTCTTTTTTTTTTTTTTGATGTGTCT
Source organism: Callospermophilus lateralis (assembly GCF_048772815.1). Classification (NCBI taxonomy): domain Eukaryota; kingdom Metazoa; phylum Chordata; class Mammalia; order Rodentia; family Sciuridae; genus Callospermophilus; species Callospermophilus lateralis. The sequence continues at coordinate 117,064,383 of NC_135306.1, read as the reverse complement.
TTGCCTGGTTTTGGAATTAGGGTGCTATTGGCCTCATAAAATGAGTTTGGGGCGTAGGGGGAAGATGGCATGCGTACAGAGGTTGCTGAAGTGCTGAGCATGGTGCTCAGAGCAGCGGCTTTCATCGAGAGTTTGCGCAGCTTGTTAGAGCTCCTTTCACCGTTAATCTGTAGTGGACCACTTTGCCAAGCAGCAGGAAGAACAAAGAGATCGAAAAAGAGCCGCTTGGCTTCTGGATGCTTGGCTGCTCAGAGCTGCAGGCGCTTTCGCTTTGCCCCGGGCAGAGAAGCTGAATGTGTAATCAGCAGTGGATTGTAAGTACCCGAGGCAAAGAAAGTTCAGTGCGCCCCGCCCTTTTTTTTTTTGAATAATTTTTATACAGGGAGAGTTTGTGGATTAGGATTGTGGGCTGGGCTGTGGTTCCGGTGCTGAAAATCCACTCCACGGGAGCCGACATTTGCTTTCGGATCGCCGTCTTGATGGCTCTGTATACATTGTCCGGCAGCCGCATCTAGAGGTTGGAGCTGGGCTGCCTGCCGAGTCCTGTTCTCCGAAGGCTGGGCTGCGGCGTGCGCCTCGGTCGCCTGTTCGCCGCTGCACCTTCGGGCAGAGCTTGCACTGGGGTCGTTCTGCACCCCCCTGCGAGGGGCCCAATGCTCCGGAGGAGGAGGGTGGAGAGCCGCGGCAGCAGCCGCTTGGGTCCCGGGCCCAGCACCGGGCTGAGAGCTGCGGAGGCCGCAGCCGCGGGGCATCTGATACGGTCGCAGACAAGCGCAGCTCCCGTGAGCGCAACCCAGAGGCGGAGGCGACGGTGGCAGGGTTTTATTTCTAGAAATCTGGACTGGAAACAGAAGCAGCAGTTTGTATAATCCCAAGAACTTGCTTAGGCCAGGAAGCTGTAAGGGTAACATGAATATCATTGAGGAGATCTAACATGGTGGCGGGTGCGAGAGATCAAGTCTCTGACATCTTCAACTGCGGGAGCCGTAAATTGTCTAAATGCTCTTTGCTCAGGATCACTAGGCAATGCTGAGCTGACGTGGATCTGTGGTGTACAGTCGGGGCCTTGCAGAACACACACACTGAGCCTGGATCGGCTGCATTCAAGCTCCGGTTTGCCCGCTTCTAGTGACTCAACACTAACTATTCCACTGAAATAACTGATCAGCCCTTATGAACTTACAGAGGTAAAAGCCAACCGAGCCTTCATAGGCAGTGGCCACAGGTTTGAAACGGGGATTGGGAGAGACAGTCAGGACCCACCCGTTGCATTGGTCACCAGACATAGGGAACGAATGGTCACCATTTGCATGGGATACCACCTTGGCAGAGAACTGAGGTCACAGGCGGAGGAGATAACTGCATTGAAACCAGCGTGACAGGGCTCCCAGGAGCAGCAGGCCTGGTGGGTAGCCAGTATTGTGGTGAGCATCACAGGTGAGCGCGGCCTGGCTTGAGGAAACACAAGAGAAGGCCCTAGATACTCAGGATTGGAGACCCGCCCAGTCTGGGAGAAAGAGCTGCTGCACTGTGAATGATTCCCACCTATTGAGAGGAAAAGCTTGGCCCAGTGGGCACAGCTCCACCTACTGGAAGAGAAGTCAATCGAACCCTATGACTGCATTTATTATTATTATTCATTTTTTCTTTTTCTTTTTTTTCTTTTTCTTTCATTTTCAATTTTTATATGTTGTAGTTCTTTAACTTTTTTTCAATGTTTTTAATTTCTTTTTAATTTTTTTATTTAATTATTATTATTTTTATTATTTTTTTAAAATATATTTTTTATTTTTTTAATTTTAATTCATTTTTTATTATTAACATTATTATTTTTGTAAAAAAATTTTTTTCTCTTCTTTTCTTTCTTTCTTTATTTTCTAATTTTTTTGTTTTTGTTTCTTTTGTCTTTTCATTTCTTTTCAATTTTCTTATTCCCCCTTCCTTGAATTCTACCTCCTACTCTCATTCTCTTTAGTGACTTCTTCCCTTCCCTTCTAATATCTTTCCTCCCAAGCATCAAATAAATTTATAAGAGTAAACAGTAAATCAGCAATTAAACAGATCAAGAAGTAATATGAGCAGCATCAAAAAGCAAGGAAGAAAAGGAGTACAAACAATGAAGGACAGCCTAAATATTCAGGAGGACCTAGAGTCAGCAGAAAAATGGTCACATAAAGAACTCAAGGAATACCTTAGACAGATGGAATGGAACCTTAAAGAGGATACGAGACAGCAAATCCAAACAGTGAAAGAACACTTTGAAATGAATTACATAAACAGATAAAAGAAGAAGTTAAGCATCTTTATCAGGAGACAGAGATTATAAAAAAAATCAAACAATAATTCTAGAAATGAAGGAAACGATAAACCAAATTAAAAACTCAATTGAGAGTATCACTAACAGAGTGGAGCAAGTAGAAGCCAGAACGTCAGATAATGAAGACAAAATATATCATCTTGAAAAGAGCCTAGCCAATTCAGAAAGGCTGGTTAAAAATCACAAGAAAAACATTTAAGAGATATGGGATAACATAAAAAAACCAAACCAAAGAGTCATCGGGATTGAAGAAGGTACAGAGATTCACACCAAGGGAATGAGTAACCTGCTGAATGAAATAATTACAGAAAACTTTCCAGAAATAAAAAAGGAAACGGATATACAAATTGTAGATGCATACAGGACACCGAGCACACAAAATCACAGTAGACCAACACCAAGACACATTGTTATGAAGATATCTAATATACAGAACAAGGAGAAAATATTAAAAGCTTCAAGAGAAAGGAGGCAGATTACATTCAGGGGTAAACCAATAAGGTTAACAATGGATTTTTCATCACAGACACTGAAAGCAAGAAGATCCTGGAACAACGTATTTCAAACACTGAAAAACAATGGATGCCAACCAAGAATTCTGTATCCAGGAAAATTAAGCTTCAGGTATGACAACGAAATAAAAATCTTTCATGATAAACAAAAGCTAAAAGAATTTGCAGCCAGAAAACCAGCATTGCAAAGCATCTTGAGCATAACACTACACGAGGAAGAAATGAAAAACAATAACCAAAACCATCAGTGGGAAGTGCCTCAGTAAAGACAGAGGGCTGGGGGAAAGCTAATCATGGAGAAACAAACTAAATTTAAAAAAAAAAGATAAATAATCAAACATGGCTGGAAGTACAAACCATATATCAATAGTAACTCTAAACGTTAATGGCTTAAACTCTCCAATAAAGCAACATAGGCTGGTAACATGGATTAAAAATACAAATCCAACAATATGGGGCCTCCAGGAGACACATCTGATTGGAAAAGACATACACAGGCTGAAGGTGAAAGGTTGGGGAAAAATATACCACGCACACGGTACTCGTAAGCAACCAGGGGTGGCCATCCTCATACCAAATAAAATCGACTTCAAGACTAAGTTAATCAAAAGGGATAAGGAAGGACATTATATACTGTTAAAAGGAACCATTCACCAACAGGACATAACAATTATCAATATCTATGCACCAAATAATGGTGCTGCCACATTCATAAAACAAATTCTCCTCAAGTTCAAGAATCAAACAGACCACAACATAATAATTATGGGTGACTTCAACACACCTCTCTCACCATTGGACAGATCCTCCAAACAAAAGTTGAATAAAGAAACTGTAGAACTCAATATCACAATCAACAACCTAGACCTGACTGACATATATAGAATATATCAACCATCATCAAGTGGATATACTTTTTTCTCAGCAGCACATGAATCCTTCTCAAAAATAGACCATATATTATGCCATAGGGAAACCCTCAGTAAATATACAGGGGTGGAGATAATACCATGCATTTTATCTGATCATAATGGAATGAAACTGGAAATCAATGATAAAAGAAGGAAGGAAAAATCTTACATCACATGGAAAATGAGCAATATGTTACTGAATGATCAATGGGTTACAGAAGACATAAAGGAGGAAATCAAAAAATTCTTAGAGATAAATGAAAATACAGACACAACATATTGGAATTTATGGGACACAATGAAAGCAGTTTTAAGAGGGAAATTCATCGCTTGGAGGTCATTCCTCAAAAAAAGAAAAAATCAACAAATAAATGAGCTCACACTTCATCTCAAATCCCTAGAAAAGGAAGAACAAAACAACAGCAAATGTAGCAGAAGGCAAGAAATAATTAAAATCAGAGCGGAAATCAATGAAATTGAAACAAAAGAGACTATTGAAAAAATTAACAAAACTAAAAGTTGGTTCTTTGAAAAAATAAATAAGATCGACAGACCCTTAGTCATGCTAACGAAGAGAAGAAGAGAGAGAACTCAAATTACTAACTTACGGGATGAAAAAGGCAATATCACAACAGACGCTACAGAAATACAGAAGACAATTAGAAATTATTTTGAAAACCTATATTCCAATAAAATAGAAGATAGTGAAGACATCGATAAATTCCTTAAGTCATATGATTTGCCCAGACTGAGTCAGGAGGATACACACAATTTGAACAGACCAATATCAATAGATGAAATAGAAGAAGCAATCAAAAGACTTCCAACCAAGAAAAGCCCAGGACCGGATGGGTATACAGCGGAGTTTTACAAAACCTTTAAGGAAGAATTAATACCAATACTTTTCAAGTTATTTCAGGAAATAGAAAAAGAGGGAGCTCTGCCAAATTCATTCTATGAGGCCAACATCACCCTGATTCCGAAACCAGACAAAGACACCTCAAAGAAAGAAAACTACAGACCAATATCTCTGATGAACCTAGATGCAAAAATCCTCAATAATATTCTGGCGAATCGGATACAAAGGCACATCAAAAAAATTGTGCACCATGATCAAGTAGGATTCATCCCTGGGATGCAAGGATGGTTCAATATACGGAAATCAATAAATGTTATTCACCACATCAATAGACTTAAAGAACCATATGATCATTTCAATAGACGCAGAAAAAGCATTCGACAAAGTACAACATCCCTTTATGTTCAAAACATTAGAAAAATTAGGGATAACAGGAACTTTCCTCGACATTGTAAAAGCTATCTATGCTAAGCCTCAGGCTAGCATCATTCTCAATGGAGAAAAATTGAAGGCATTCCCCCTAAAATCTGGAACAAGACAGGGATGCCCTTTATCACCACTTCTATTCAATATAGTTCTCGAAACACTGGCCAGAGCAATTAGACAGACGAAAGAAATTAAAGGCATAAAAATAGGAAAGGAAGAACTTAAATTATCACTATTTGCAGATGACATGATTCTATACCTAGAAGACCCAAAAGGGTCTACAAAAAAACTACTAGAACTAATAAATGAATTCAGCAAAGTGGCAGGATATAAAATCAACACGCATAAATCAAAGGCATTTCTGTATTTCAGCGACAAAACTTCTGAAACGGAAATGAGGAAAAACACTCCATTCACAATATCCTCAAAAAAAATAAAATACTTGGGAATCAACCTAACAAAAGAGGTGAAAGATTTATACAATGAAAACTACAAAACCCTAACAAGAGAAGTAGAAGAAGATCTTAGAAGATGGAAAAATATACCCCGTTCATGGATAGGCAGAACTAACATCATCAAAATGGCGATATTACCAAAAGTTCTCTATAGGTTTAATGCAATGCCAATCAAAATCCCAAGGGCATTTCTTGTAGAAATAGATAAAGCAATCATGAAATTCATATGGAAAAATAAAAGACCCAGAATAGCAAAAGCAATTCTAAGCAGGAAGTGTGAATCAGGCAGTATAGCATTCCCAGATTTAAAACTATATTACAGAGAAATAGTAACAAAAACAGCATGGTACTGGTACCAAAACAGGCGGGTGGACCAATGGTACAGAATAGAGGATACAGAGACTAATCCACAAAGCTACAACTATCTTATATTTGATAAAGGAGCTAAAAGCATGCAATGGAGGGAGGATAGCATCTTCAACAAATGGTGTTGAGAAAACTGGAGATCCATATGCAACAAAATGAAACTGAATCCCCTCCTCTCGCCATGCACAAAAGTTAACTCAAAGTGGATCAAGGAGCTAGATATCAAAACAGAGACTTTGCGTCTAATAGAAGAAAAAGTTGGCTCCGATCTACATATTGTGGGGTCGGGCTCCAAATTCCTTAATAGGACACCCATAGCACAAAAGTTAATAACAAGAATCAACAAATGGGACTTACTTAAACTGAAAAGTTTTCTCTCAGCAAGAGAAACAATAAGAGAGACAAATAGGGAGACTACATCATGGGAACAAATTTTTACTCCTCACACTTCAGATAGAGCCCTAATATCCAGAGTATACAAAGAACTCAAAAAATTAAACAATAAGAAAACAAATAACCCAATCAACAAATGGGCCAAAGACCTTAACAGACACTTCTCAGAGGAGGACATACAATCAATCAACAAGTACATGAAAAAATGCTCACCATCTCTAGCAGTGAGAGAAATGCAAATCAAAACCACCTTAAGATACCATCTCACTCTAGTAAGATTGGCAGCCATTCTGAAGTCAAACAACAACAAGTGCTGGCGAGGATGTGGAGAAAAGGGTACTCTTGTACATTGCTGGTGGGACTGCAAACTGGTATGGCCAATCTGGAAAGCAGTATGGAGATTCCTGGGAAAGCTGGGAATGGAACCACCATTTGACCCAGCTATTGCCCTTCTCGGACTATTCCCTGAAGACCTTAAAAGAGCGTACTACAGGGATACTGCTACATCGATGTTCATAGCAGCACAATTCACAATTGCTAGACTGTGGAACCAACCTAGTTGCCCTTCAATAGATGAATGGATAAAAAAAAATGTGGCATTTATACACCATGGAGTATTACGCAGCACTAAAAAATGACAAAATCATGGAATTTGCAGGGAAATGGATGGCACTAGAGTAGATTATGCTAAGTGAAGCTAGCCAATCCCTAAAAAACAAATACCAAATGTCTTCTTTGATATAATGAGAACAACTAAGAACAGAGCAGAGAGGAAGAGCAGGAAGAAAAGATTAACATTAAACAGATACATGAGGTGGGAGGGAAAGGGAGAAGAAAAGGAAATTGCATGGTAATGGAGGGAGACCCTCATTGTTATACAAAATTACATATAAGAGGTTGTGAGGGGAATGGGAAAATTAACAAGGAGAGAAATAAATTATAGTAGATGGGGTAGGGAGAGAAGATGGGAGGGGAGGGGAGGGGGGATAGTAGAGGATAGGAAAGGTAGCAGAATACAACAATCACTAATAGGGAATTATGTAAAAATGTGGATGTGTAACCTATGTGATTCTTCAATCTGTATTTGGGGTAAAATTGGGAGTTCATAACCATCTTGAATCTAATGTATGAAATATGATATGTCAAGAGCTTTATGTTTTGAACAACCAATAAATAAAAAAAAATGAGTTTGGAAGTGCTGCCTCTTTTTCTATTTCATGAAATAATTTGAGGAGTATTGGTACAGTTCTTCTTTAAAGGTCTTGTAGAACTTGGCTGTGTATCCATCAGGTCTTGGGCTTTTTCTTGGTTGGTAGGCTTCTGATAGTGTCTTCTATTCATTGCTTGTAATTAATATGTTTAAATTGTGCATATCATCTTGATTCAATTTGGGCAAATTATATGACTCTAAAAATTTGTCCATGCTTTCAGTATTTTCTATTTTATTGTAGTACAAGTTTTCAAAATACTTTAATTATCTATATCTATAGTGTCTCTCATGATATTACCTTTTTCATCAACTATGTTAGTAATTTGAGTTTTCTCTCTCCTTGTCTTCATTAACATGACTAAAGGTCAATTTTATTTATTTCTTCAAAGAAATAGGCTTTTCTTTTGTCAATATTTTCAATTGTTTCTTTTGTTTCAATTTCATTGATTTCAGGTCTAATTTTAATTATTTCCTTTCTTCTGCTGCTATTGGTGTTGACTTATTCTTCTTTTTCAAGGGCTTTGAGATGTAATGTTAAGTCATTTATTTGTTGACTTTTTCTTCTTTTAAGGAACGAACTCCATGCAATGAACTTTCCTCTCAGAACTGCTTTCATAGTGTCCCAGAGATTTCGATATGTTGTATCTGTGTTCTCGTTCACTTCTAAAAACTTTTAATCTCCTCCTTGATGTCTTCTGCAACCCACTGTTCCTGCAGTAACATATTATTTAGTCTCCAGATGTTGGAGTGAATTTTATTTCTTATTTTATCATTGATTTCTAATTTCATTCCATTATGATCTGATAGATCATAGTGTAGTGTCTCTACTTTTTTATATTTGCTAAGAGTAGCTTTGTGTTATAGTATATGGTCTATCTTAGAGAAAGATCCATGTGCTGCTGAGAAGTATATTCTCTCATTGAAGGCTGAAATATTTTATATTTCTCGGTTAAGTCTAAGTTATTAAATTGTATTATTGTGTTCTATAGTTTTTGTTCAGCTTTTGTTTAGAAGATCTATCTAGTGATGAAAGAGGTGTGTTAAAGTCACACAAAATTATTGTATTGTGGTCTATTTGACTCTTGAACTTGAGAAGAGTTTGTCTGATGAACATAGATGCTCCATTGTTTGGGGCATGCATATATATTTATTGTTAAGTCTTGTTGGTGTATGGTTCCCTTGAGCAGTATGTAGTGTCCTTATTTATCCTTTTTGATTGACTTTAGTTTGAAGTCTATTTATTTGATATGATAATAGAAACTCCTACTAGTGAGTAGTACGATTTTTCCCAACCCTTCATCTTCAGTCTGTGGATGTCTTTTTCAATGAGATGAGTCTATTGGAGGCAGCATATTGTTGGGCCTTTTTAAAAATCCAATCTGCTAGTCTATGTCTTTTGATTGGTGAGTTTAGGCCACTAACATTCAGAGACATGATTTGTATTCCCAGCTATTTTTGTTTGTTTTTGGTATTTAACATGACTTAGTTTCTCCTCTGATTAGATTTTACTTTAGTGTAATACCTCTCTCTGCTGATTTTCATCATTGTATTTCATTTACTCTTCTTGAAATATATTGCTAAGGATGTTCTGTAGGGCAGGCTTTCTAACTGCAAATTCTTCTAATTTTTGTTTATCGTGGAAGGTTTTTATTTCACCATCAAATCTAAAGCTTAGTTTTCTGGATATTAGATTCTTGGTTGGCATCCATTTTCTTTCAGAGCTTGGTATATGTTGTTCCATGATCTCCTGGTTTTGAGGGTTTTAGGCTGAAAAATCTGCTGAGATACAAATTGGTCTCCCCGTCTATGTGACCTGGTTCCTCTCTCTTGCAGCTTTTAAGATTCTATCCTTATTCTGATGCTAAGCATTTTCATTATAATGTGACTTGGTATAGATCTGTTATAATTTTGTACATTTGGTGTCCTTATGTAAGCCTCTTGTATTTGGTTTTCCAATTTGTTCTTCATGCTTGGGAAATTTTCTATATTATCTCATTGAAGAGATTGTGCATTCCTTTGGTCTGAAACTCTGCCTTCCTCTATCCCAACAACTCTTAGATTTGGTCTTTTGATGCTGTCCCATAATTCTTTTAGTTTCTGTTCAAGGTTTCTTGCTATCTTCACTGTGTGATCAACTTTATTTTCCAGATTGTATACTTTGTTTTTATTATCTGACGTTTCTTTCTTCTAAGTAATCTAGTATGTTGGTTTTGCTTTCTATTGAGTTTTTAAATTTAATTTATTATATCCTTCACTTCAAGGATTTCTGACTGGATTTTTTTCAGAGGCGCTCTCTCTCTCTCTCTCTTAGTACTATCTTTTGGTAACTGTATTTGCTCTCTTATCTCTTTGTTGGAGTGATCAATTTCTGCCCATATTTGCTCATTTAGGTCATTCTTTAATTCACAGATCATTTTAATTATGAACCTTCTGAACTACTTCTCTTGACATTTCATCAACTTCGCTCTCCATGGGTTCTGTTATTATAGTATCCTGGTTTGTTTGGGGCACTTTTCTCCCTTGTTTTTTCATGTTGTTGATGTGTCTCCCTTTCTTGCAATGTGGATCTGAGATATTAGTTTCTTCCCTTTATTCCTGTAGTACCCGTGCAAATTGTCTGTACCTCACCTTGATGTTGGGCTTCCAGACCCTGTCAGTGTCACTCAGTATATGCTACTGCATCTAAGGTTGGTGATGGCAATAGCAGACATAACTCAATATAATAATTAAGATGCCCCAAGATGGAAGCAATGTCTTACAGAGAAGGGGCTGCAAAAGTGGGCCTCATACTCCCTTTGGGATGCCTCCTCTGAGATGCAGCTGCTTGTAGGCTCTGTCATCAAAAGTTAGTAGTTACTGTGTGGGGAAGGCTATGGCAATTTCTGCAGTGTCACAAGATGGAAGTGGGTTAGGCTTAGGATCCCAGATGGGGGGTGGGAAGCGAACTTGGACCTATCCTGGACTTGGGTTCTGGGCAAGTCAGCGTGGACAGACGTAAGGTGGGCCTGACTCCTGGGGCAGTCTGCTGGTCAGAATGGGTGGTCCTGCACCAGAGGCTAGGCTCTGGTGGGTGGGTATCTGCCCCGCAGGCGAAGTAGCGGACTAGGGCCTACTGTGAGCTTGGGTTCCACACAAGTTGGTGTGGGTGGTCTCTATAGTACAATTATTTAAGTTTTTTTTTTTTAAATTCTCATTTGTTTTTAGATGCACATGACGCTAAGTGTATTTTAACATATTATAGGCCGGGCGCAATGGCGCATACCTGTAATCCCAGCGGCTCAGGAGGCTGAGACAGGAGGATTGTGAGTTCAAAGCCAGCTTCAGCAATGGTGAGGCACTAAGCAACTCAGTGATACCCTGTCACTAAGTAAAATGCAAAATAGGGCCGGGAATGTGGCTCAGTGGTTTAGTGCCTCTGAGTTCAACTCCTCGAACCCCCCCACCCCTGAAAAAGAAAAAGTTATACATAGATGGAGTACAGCTTCCCATTCTGTGGTTGCACATGATGTGGTGTTACATTGGTCATATATTCATATATGAACACAAGAAAGTTATGTCCAATTCATTCTACTGTCTTTCCTATTCCTATTCTCCTCCCTTCCCTTCATTTGTCTAATCCAGTGAACTTCTGGTCTTGGCCCCCACCCCACCGCCACCATGTGTGTTAGCATCCACACGTCAGAGAGAACACTCAGCATTTGTTTTTCTGTGGATTGGCTTATTTCACTTAGCACGATAGTCTCCAGTTCCAACCATTTACCAGCAAATGCCATAATTTCATTCTTCTTTATGGCGGAGTTATATCCCATTGTGTACATATACCACATTTTCTTTACCCGTTCATCTGTTGAAGGGCACCTAGTTTGGTGCTATAGCTTAGCTATTGTGAATTGTACTTCTATAAACACTGATGTGGCTGTGTAATTACAGTATGCTGATTTTAATTCCTTTGCTTTGAGGAGTGGGATAACTGGGTCAGATGGTGGTTCCAGTCCATGTTTTCTGAGGAATCTCCATACTGCTTTCCACAGTGGCTGCACTAATTTGCAGTCCCTCCAGCAATTTATGAGTGTACCTTTTCCCCCACATCCTCACCGACATTTATTGTACTTGTATTCTTAATGATTGCCATTCTGACTGGAGTGAGATAAATCTGTGTAGTTTTAATTCACATTTCTGTAATTGCTAGAGATGCTGAGCATTTTTAAAATATATTTTTGACTAATCGTATTTCTCCTGTGAAGTGCCTGTTCAGTTCTTTTGCCCATTTATTGATTGGGTTATTTTTTTTTTGGTGTTAAGTTTTTTGAGTTTATATATTCTGCATGTTAATGCCCTATCTGAGGTGCAGTGGCAAAGATTTCCTCTCATTTCATAGGCTTTATTCATAGGCTCTGATTGTTTCCTTGGCTGTGAAGAAGCTTTTTAGTGTGATACCATCCCATTTAATAATTTCTGATTTTACTTTTTGCACTTTATGAGTCTTGTTAACTAATTCAGTTTGTAAGCTGACATAATGGGGATTTGGGCCTCCTTTTTGTTCTAGTAGACACAGGATCTCTTTATCTAATGCCTAGGTCCTTAATCCACTTGAGTTGAGTTTTATGCAGAGTGATAGAGAGGAATTTAATTTCATTTTGCTACATGTGGATTTCCAATTTTCCCAACACCATTTGTTGAAGAAGTTACCTTTTCTCCAACGTATATTTACAGTACCTTTGTCTAGTATGGGATAACTATTTATGTCGGTTTGTCTTCTGTTCTCTACCTCTGATCTTCACATCTGTTTTGGTGCTAATACCATCCTGTTTTTGTTATGGTAGCACTGTACTATAATTTAAGGTCCAGTATTGTGATGCCTCAAGATTTACTTTTCTCACTAAGGATTTCTTTGGCTATTCTGGGTCTCTTATTTTTCTAACTGTATTTCATGACTGCTTTTTCTATTTCTATGAAGAATGTCATTGCAATTTTAATAGAATATGCATTAGATCTGTATAGTACTTTTGGTAGTATGGCCTTTTGGACTATTATAATTCTGCCTCTCAAAAACATGGGAGAGCTTTCCATTTTCTAAGATCCTCTTCAATTTCTTTCTTTAGTGTTCTATAGTTTTCATTGTAGAGGTATTTCACCTCTTGTTAAATTGATTCCTAATTTTTTTGAGGCTATTGTGAATGGGATAGTTTTCCTAATTCTCTTTCAGATGATTCATCACCGATGTATAGAACCCTTCCAAACTCATTTTACAACGCTAGTATCATCCTCATACCAAATCATACAAAGATGTATCAAGGAAAGAAAACTTTAGACCAATATCCCTGATGAACACAGACACAAAAATTCTTAATAAAATACTAGAAAATTACATACAAAACATCATGATCAAGTATGGTTTATCCCAGGGACACCTTCTGAATTTTTGTTACTCAAAGAAGATTCATGTTTTTTAAAATTAAGCTTTCTGATTATGCTTGTGCTGTCAACATTTTCACAATGATATTCTATTTCTCAATAAGCAAAAGCACACTTGATCCTCTCATGGACACATTTAGCACCCATGTAAACACCATAGTTCCTACTATAAGTCTTCATTTTAGACAATTTCATAAGGTCTCACATCATAAACCCCTCAAAATATGCCTGGGCACAAACTACATGCAGATTCAAGTACTTTACCAACCTTGTTTGAATAAAGTTTTGCTAGAGGCTGTATTATAAAATAACCTATGACAGCAGGTCAAACACCAGACCATTCTAAGTGCCTCTAGATAATGTTCCTGGAAGAGCCATAGTATAAATTTTAAAAAGAAAAATTATATTATAATCTCAATGGACAGTGATGTTGAAAATGCATTAGACAAAATTCAATATTCCCTTAGGATAAAGAGACAGCATTCTAGGCATTTCTAATGTCAGAAATAAAAGATGTCCACTAACTCCAATTCTCTTCAATACTCTACCTGCAGATTTTGGTCAGAGAAATCAGGAAAGAAAGGAAAATAAAATGCATCTAGTTTAGAAGAAGTAAAATTGTTCTTGTTCACGGACATGGTTAATCTAGTAAAGAGTTAAACAGAATCTAAATAAAAATCTACTAAAACTACTAAGTGAATTTATCAAGGCTGAAAGATAAGATCAATATAGAAAAACCAATTGTATTTGTATATACAGTGAACAAATATTTGAAAAATGAAACTAAGAAGGACTATTTACAATAGCATTAAAATATTTTCATATTTTACTTAAGGGTAGATATGACAGAAGATATAAAATACCAGTACACTGCAAACCATATAACCCTGCTGAAAGATATTAAAGATGAACAAACTCATGCAGAAATACATTTTTTTCCATGTGTTGGATGTTCCATATCATATGATATCAATTCTGGTATACTGATATTCATACAGGTTCATTTCAACATCAAAATTTTGGTTATTTAAAGAAATCATATAAGAATATGCTTTCTAATTACAATAAAATTTAATCAAGTAGCAAAAAAACCCCCTAAAAACCCACATAGGGAAAGTGACCAAATATTTGGCAATGCAATACACAAAACAATAATTTTGAAGTGAATGAAAATGAAAACTCAACATACTTAAAAGTGTTTAATGCAACTAAAGTAGTGCTACAAAAAATTCGTGTTAAAAAAGATAAGATTGTTGATTTAATTTCCATTTTAAGAAGCTAGGAAAAGAAGAAATAAAATTCAAATTAAATAGAAGAAAGAAAATAGTAAGAATAAAAGTCATCAACATAGCAATTTCAATTCCCAACTATGCTAGAATAATTTTTTTTAGTTGTTGATTGACCTTTATTTATTACTTATATGTGGTGCTGGGAATCGAACCCAGTGCCTCACACATGCTAGGCAAGTGTTCTATCACTGAGCCACAGCCCCAGCCCCAGTGCTAGAATAAATTAAGCTACAAAAATAATACATAAAATAGGAGAGGATATAGAAAAAATCATTTTCAAACAGAATCAGAGAATAATGACCCCTAAGAGAAAGGAAATGAAGGAGGTAAGGTCTAATACTGCCTACAGAGAGATTCCACTCTATAATGCAAGGAGGAAGGCAAATGGAGCCCAGTCACAGGGAGACTGAATTGCCCATTCAGAAAACATAGGTACCATTTCATGAAGCAGAGTGCCAATGAAGAAAGAAACGTCCAGAAACAGAGCTGCAGATCTCAGAGATCCACAAAGGGTTCCATACAAGTTTTCATCTAAGAATTGATCAATGTGTGTGAGAAAATTACCTGAGGCGTGGGAAATAACCACAAGGAGAAAGCAGGTAGAACAGTTCCCTGAATTCATAGGGCCAGAAATAGTTCACAGTCACAATAGCCAAAATGGAGAAATCTCATGAATATAAGCAACACTGGGTAAAAGATATGATTATTTATGTGGAACATACTAATGAATCTAAAATGAAAATTCTACTTGAATAAGTGAGTTTAATAAGGTCACCAAATATAAGATCTCTCTTCTACTCCCAATTTTTCCCTATATACTACCAAATGAACAATTGGAATTAGAAATGTAAAAACAGTACTACTTAATAACCCCATCAAAACATATAAAATACCTAAGGATAAATTTGACAAAATATGTGCCAGACACTTATTAAACATTGTTAAAGAGAAACAAAAACACAATGAAACAAATGAAGAGATACTGTGATCATGGTTGGGAAAACTCAATATTGTTAAAATTCTGATTTTACCCACAGTGATCAATGAAATGCAATCACTGTTAAAACCTCAGCAACTTTCTTACTGTAGAAATTGTCAAGCAGATTCACAAATTTTAACAACAATGAAATACCTGTACAACCGTATTTTAAATACCTTTTAAAGTTACTGTAATCAAGACAGTGTCATATTGGAATGAGTCTAGTAGGAGATCCATATTTACATAGCAAATTGATTATATGACCAGGTGAAAAGGCAATTAATTGGGGAAAGGATAATCTTTTCAAAAACAATGCCAGAACAGTAGATAGTTGCATGCAATAAAAATGATTAAATTCTGAAATTATAAAATTTCTAAAAGCATACACAAGAGGAAATCTTGACCTCGGGTCTAGCAAAACATTTTTAAAACAGAACATAGTCCAAAAGCATAAAAAGAAAAAGTGATAAACTAGACTCTATTAAACTTGAGTCTTATTAAAGACATTTTATGAGAATAATAAAGGCATGTTACAAACAAAGAAAGTATTCACAAAACATATGCCCTAGAGATTATGAGCCTTTCGTATATTTGTTGATTAACTGTATATCCTCTTTTGAGAAGTGTCTGTTCAGGTCCTTGGCCCATTTGTTGATTGGGTTATTTGGTTTTTTTTTGGTGTTTATCTTTTTGAGTTCTTAAGAAATGCTCATCATCTCTAGCAATCAGAAAAATGCAAATTAAAACTACTTAAGATACCATCTCACTCTAGTAAGAATGGCACCCATGATGAAGACAAACAACAAGAAGTGCTGGTGAGGATGCAGGGAAAATAGTACACTCATACACTGCTGGTGGGACTGAAAATTGGTGCAGCCAATTTGGAAAGCAGTATGGAGATTCCTTGGAAAGCTGGAAATGGAACCATCATTTGACCCACCTATTCCTCTTCTCGGACTATACCCAAAGGACCTAAAAACAGCATACTACGGGGACACAGCCACATCAATGTTTATAGCAGCACAATTCACAATAGCTAGACTGTGGAGCCAACCTAGATGCCCTTCAATGGATGAACAGATAAAAAATGAGGCATATATACACAATGGAATATTACTCAGCACTAAAAAATAATAAGACCATGGCATTTGCACGGAAATGGATGGCATTAGAGCATATTATGCTAAGTGAAGTTAGCCAATCCCAAAAAAACAAATGCCAAATGTCTTCTCTGATATAAGGGGGGGCGACTCAAAATGGGGAAGAGAGGAAGAGCATGGGAATGAGATTACCTCTACATAGGGAAGAGGGGTGGGAGGGAAAGGGAAGGAGAAAAGGAATTGCATGGATGGTGGAAGGAGACCGTCATTGTTATACAAAATACATGTATGAAGATGTGAGGGAAAAAAAAGGAATAGTGTTACCCTAGATTAGGTAGCGAGAAGTGATGGGAGGGGAGGGGAGGAGTTGGAGAGATAGGAAGGATAGTAAAATGAAACAGACTTTATTATTACTGTGTGGATATATGTGAATGCATGACCAATGTGATTCTGCAACCTGTATACTCAGAAAAATGAGATATTATATCCCATCTGATTCAAATGTATGATATGTCAAGGTCATTGTACTGTCATGTGTAACTAATTAAAACAAAACAACAACAACAACAAAAAAAACATATGCCCTTCAAGAGACTTAACACCTATAGAACTGCATTACCACTGTAATTTTCCAAGGTGAAAGAAATATTTTATATCTGTGCTAATAGGTAATCACTACACATACCTGGCTAAATGAACTCTTGAAATGTGGCTAGTATAATTGGGGAACTGAATGTATAGCATTCAATTTTAGTTAATTATATTTAAGTTGCCAATATAGGGCCTACCACATTAAATGGCATAGATTTGGAATAGATAATGAACACTTTAAACTTAATAAAACAACTCAACAGAAGAATGAAAAGATTTGAACTGACTCTTTACCAGAGATGATATACAGATGCCAAATAAGTTCATTAAAATATGCTCAAAATCATTAATCATTAGAGAAATAAAAACTAAAATCGTAAACTAAAGAAAAATAACACATACACAAGAATGCTTAAAAGGATAAATATATCAAGTATTGGTAAGGATGTGGAACAACTATAATCTTCATACATTGCTAGCAAGAATATAAAATGGTACAACCAATTTTGAAACAATTTGGCAGTTTCTTAATAATACACCTAACATGCAAACTAGCCACTGCACTTATTGGAAAAATGAAAACATATGAAATACAACTACACACAAATACAAAGCAATGTTATTTTAAAGACAAAATTGGAAGAAAAATACTGTCTACCAGCAGAAAAGAGGGATACCAAATTGTGGCATTACAGAGAACAGTACTACTCAGGAGAAAATAAATGGTATTTATGTAAAATTCTCCAAAATAAAAACCAACCCTTAGTAACATCAAGCAGATCACTGACTGTCTACATCAAGTAAGAATGGATTACAAAGGCATATAAAGGAAACTTTTGAAAGGAATGGAAATGTTTACAAGTATATTGTAGTTTTGATTTCATGGGTATATAATATATCAAAATTCATTGAATTACAAATCTTACATGTGTACTTCATTGTACATAATTATACTTAAATAAATCTATAAAAATAAGTTAATGAAACAAACTGAAAACAAACAAACAAAAAAAAACAAAACTAAAAGCAGGTTCTTTGAAAAGAAAATTGATGTCTCTAGCTAACATGATATAGGAAAAAAGAGAGCTTGAAGATTACCAATATCAAAAATGGAAGAAGAAATATTATGATTTTTGTGTACTTCAAAAATATAAAAGAATACTACACATAACTTTGTGTTAATTAAATTAACATCAATGAAATGCACACAATTGCTCAAAAAGACACACCAAAACCGACTCAAGAAAGAATTGAATACCCAAATAATTCTACATATTATCTACTGAAGAAATTAATATCATAACTTAAAACCTTCTCAGAAAGAAAAGTCAAATCCAAGATAACTTTACTGATAAATTCTACTCAACATTTTAGGAAGAAATAGTGACTTCTCTGGCCTCACCTGACCCACTACTCTCTCAGAAGGAAGAGGTAACACTACCCAAGTTCTTTCCCCTATGTGTCTGCCATAAGGCTGATTATAACATGGCTCCTCCAGAGTGATTAGAGAGACAGAAGATCAATCTTTTATAACCTAATCTCAGAAGCGACACATATTTGCTAAATCCTATTGGTTACACAAATCAATGATACAATGTAAGAGGAGATTTGATAAGGTTGTGAAAACTAGGAGTAGGAATCACTAGGGGCCATTGTAGAAGCTGGCTACCAAAATGAAATTATTTTGATGAACCAAAGATTGCACATAAGCAAATGTTTGACTCTGCACTGTTACAAGCAAATGTTTGACTCTGCACTGAAAGAACATACACACTTCATTTACTGTCTTTCCTATTCCCATTCCCCTCCCTTCCCTTCATTTCCCTTTGTCTAATTCAATGAACGTCCGATCACTCCCTGCCCCCTTATTGGATATTAACATCTGCATATCAGAGAGAACATTTGGCCTTTGGTTTTGGGGGACTGGCTTATTTCATTTAGCATGATAGCCTCTAATTTCATCCATTTACTGGCAAATGCCATAATTTCATTTTTCTTTACGGCACATTACATAAGATGTTTTAAGAGTTGTACTTATATTAAAAGAGGTGGGGCAAATAATTAATTTTAGTACATATAGATGAAAAATTTTTGTCATACTATTTAACACTAAGCACAAAAAATAAAATCTTTATAAACAAAAATGATAGGGTTGCAAGGACCATCTATACTATTTCCAACTCTTTGTGACTATTTCCATGATAATTAAAAAAAAATTATAGAACTGGGAGCTGACAGAGAAAGAACATAAAGCATTTAGTTAACTTCACTTCCTCCTGTCTCCCTTCAACCCTGCCACATCACTGACAGATGAGAAAAAGGTCCTGGTTATGGAAAGAATAGATAACTCTACCAGGATCATATAGTGCTATAGCAGGAAACTAGAATCCTTCCTGTCTTCTCATTACACTACTAGTTATGGACAGAAGAACCAATGGCAATAACTCATAATAGAGAAAACATAGTAAATATGTGAGGAATCAATCAACATACATTAAACAGCTAGTCACTCCAGAATTGATATCTGTTAGGGTAGTTTTTTAACACTGACTGTTACACTTTCTCCGGCAGTAGTGGGCTTCTGTTACTCTTTCCACTTCAACTAAGAGCTGACCTACTTAGCCAGGAGTAAAATGGAATCATCCATTTGGCTCAGCTAGTATTTAAGCACTGAGCATATAGATTTTGAAAAGTAGAAATTATGGATCCTGAATTCAAAAAGCAGATGGTTAAGTTGGCAAGAGAAGACTAAAGTCTGGAACATTCAGAAAGTTAGACATTATATGACAGGTGACAACACAGATTTATATATTTTAATAATTGTATTTAACCACAATTTATATAACACAATATTTAAAACACATTATAACATTGACTCTTTTAATAGACCATCCCCATTTTACAGATAAGGAAAGTGAGACAATGAAGAAGTTATGTAACTTGCAAAAGTTCTTAAAGATATTAAGAAGGAAGAGGGCTCAAATACAGGAAAGGATGGTTCCAGAGTCCACACTCACTTCAGCACAATAATCTGAAGCTTCTCAATAGTAGTAATAACTATTATTCTGCTTCCTTCATGTCATTTTTTAAAGGTTCTGAAGAAAAGTCAATAAGGGAATAACAAAACTACTCTGGGAAATTTTAGCTTTCAAGTTGTACAGAGGAAAGGAATATCTACCAGGTCTTAGGACAGTCTGCTATCCCTGTGGACAAGGACTAGGATGAGCAAATAAACATGCACTAATGAGGTAATGCTTTCCTGATGCCAAAATGAAAGACAAAATTGAATTATAACTGCAATTAGCAAATTAAACTAAAGTTGGAATGAAGAAACTAAACGATATGCTTTTCTGCAAGAACAACAGTAATTTGACTCTGTCAAAGCCCACTAGAACATACAGGGACTTAATATAATCTCCTAAAGAACTCCTCCCAGTACCATGAAATAGCATACTGCACCAGGAACAGATAGATCTGATTTTTTTTTCTTTAATGAGTGCTGGGTGCAGTGGTACACACCTGTAATCACAGCAACTCCAGAGGGTTGAGGCAAGAGGATTGCAAGTTTGAGGTTAGCCTCAGCAACTTAGCAGACCCTGTCTCAAAATAAAACATAAAAAGGAATAGAGATATAGCTGAAAGGTAAAGTGCCCCTGGATTTAATTCCTAATAACTATCCCCACCAAATATGAAAAGTAGTTTGCATTAAGAATAAAGCAATACATGGGCCTGGAAAGTGTTTTACCTAATAAAGCAAGGAATTGTATTTGGTAAAATTTTGCCACCTTATAAAACAGCTACTTTTTCCTTTATATTTGAACTTTACACTTTGATTTTTTTTCCTTGCAAGGAAATAAAAGGATCTTGTAGAATGCTGATCCTCATGTATTAAATTTCTGCTTTGGTATTCTTTTCATTACATATCTTGGATTATCCATGGATCATGAATTAAAACCCTCAGAACACTTACTCAAAAACTTTAGGAATAAATATTTTCTAGAGCTAACTGATATGTAATGTAAGATAGAAAAAGAAATAGTGTTTAGCATAGGTTCCCCCTTGTCCTGAGATAACATGTTAGTATAGTTTATTGTAATTCTGAAAAAAATATTTAAAATTCCTCTAAAATTAAAAACTTTGTTTAAAAGCCTTATACCAGGGGCTGGTTGTGGCTCAGAGGTAGAGAGCTTGCTTAGTGTATGTGAGGCATTGGTTCAATCCTCAGCACCACATAAAAATAAAATAATGATATTGTGTTCACCTATAGCTAAAAAGTAAATATTTAACAAAAAGTCTTATACCAAGAAAATGTAAAATTTCAAAACAAAATCTAGAAATTTCTCTTAAATTAACTTTTTCTTTAAGTTATATCCCACTGTTACTGCTACTAATTAAGAGGATTAGCTTAAGAGAGGCTTTTACTCATGCCACTCACTTCATTACCATTACTATATTTGGAAGTTTCACTCTGTCAAAGGTAGAGGCAGTTCTTCATTTTGTTATGAGAACAAATTTTACCATAGTCCTCAATAAACTATTCTATAGTATGAATGCACTCCCTTCATTTGAATGTCTGATGTTATTCATTTGAGGCTACTATTAAAATCACGATGCTAAACATGACAGAAAAAAGGAAATGAAATAATAAGGTATTCATAAAACACAATGGAGATAATAATAATAATAATAACAACAACAACAACAGGACAATGTGAGCATCTGTATATGTGTGTGTGGTCATGTACAACTGGAAAAAACTGACTAAAAGGAAACAGAAGCCAGAAGCCAGTTAGCAAATGGATGCTTTCCTAGTTATCCAATGTCTTCTGATTGGGCTCTGTCAACCTACCATCTTCACTCCAAATTATCCAATTATCTATCTATCTAATTCATAGCTTTGGCAATATAAGAATTACTTAGAGCTTCTTCATCTTAAGTAGCTGTGCAAATAGATCAATACTCCATGGCTCAAGCCCTCATTTTTCAGACAACCCTCAAGAGTTGTCAGGGTCTATCAAGAAAAAGCTCAAACTGTTCAGAGCTTCAGGCTAAAAATAAATTATCTACCAAAAATAAATCAATACTAGACTCTAGCTAAGTTTCTGGATTTTACATCTTACATATTTTTAAATTTCTCATCTGCTTTCATCCTCAAAAAATCTCTCCACAAGGATAATGTGTATTTCTAGTTAATCTTTTTACTATTGCTATTAAATATCGCTATACCACTAGTAATAATACCAGTGTTTGTATGTCTATATATCTTTCTCTCTCTACACACACATACACAAAAGAAAAGATAAAAAAAAATCTGATCATGTATCACAGACAAATTTGTGAACTTTTCATATATAAGATCTATTTAGTCCTCATTAAACTCCATGAGTTGGTACTGTTATTATCTCTGGTTAAAATATACTCAAGATCACACAGCTAGTAAGAAAAGCATGGGATTCAGGTCTGGCAACTGGTTCCTGAGTCCATATGCTTACAATACTGGAGCATACTCCTTTTGCTTATATAATACAAAGAATATTCTTGTATTAGAACCTGGGTTCTAGTCCTTCTCTGACAATTAATCAACTGTGAGATCTAGGGAAAGCCATTTTCACTATACATTGAGCTAGGTTCAACAATCAGCTTCTATAAGTACTACTGTGTGATGATAAAGTAGGTGCTTTTTATTTTATTAAAAATGACATTATTAGATGATCTGGGAGCTTTAAGGCTTGAAAATGAAATATATCTAAGGGAAGGGAGGATGGCAACTGGCAATAATCAAGTTAATCTTCTAAACATTTTGTCATTTTATATTCTGTAATATGAGCATTATGATCCGTCTTGAGAGTCAGAGATCAGATAACAAATCCCAAGATCATAGAGACAATCAGGATGGAGAGTCAGTATTTGAACAGCAACTAAAGCCCAAGCACTTTCTGCTATACCACAGTGCTCTCCTGGTTTCACTATTCATGTTCTCCTCAGCAGCAGTAAGCAGAGATTTAAAGATAATATATGTAAAGTACATAGCACAAAAAGTCTTGCAAAAAGAACAAATACAACAAACTAGTTTGGAGGTAAAAATAAGAGATAGGTAATACCAATTTAATGGTAATAGATTATTATCTAAAACAAAAACAAATATGCTTTTGTACAAGTTCTACAAGATGGGTGGAGTACCATATCAAAACTATGAATTTTTGGAGGGAAAATCTGTATGACCTCAATTCATTCTTAAATACAGAAAACACTATAAGAATGGCAATATATGTGGCATTTCCAGACTACATATATGAGTTTTTATGGTATTTTGCTACATGAAATTACTTCCTAACAATAATGCAGAATCACTTTATTAAAAGGAATCACCATTTTTACCTAGAGAGAATTTCACAGATAATACCAATGAACAAGGGGAGTCTCGTATGTATTGTCACTTCAAGGAAGGCAGAAGAGTTAGAAATTTTACTGTGCTAACTTATTAAATTCCTCTTTTGGTTTAGAAATGGAGCCATTCATTCATTCACTAAATCATCAGACAAGTAATAATTGAGCACCAGTTTAACATGGTTAACTTGCTACTTAATGATAAGATGATTAAGTTTTTACTCAAAGTTTAACAAAACATCTGCAGGGGATTTAAGAGTTCTTTCATTTAACAGCTCCTACATGTCAGTTTTTTTTAATTTAATGAATAAGCTAGACTTAAAGAAGAGGAAAAAAATTGGGCTTTATTATTTTGCTACTATTATTGTTTGTTATTACTCCATTATTCTTTGTTTTTTATTGATTTTATTTTTTAATACATGACAGCAGAACGTATTACAAATCTTCTTACACATATAGAGCACAATTTTTCATATCTTTGTATATAAAGTGTGTTCACACCAATTCATGCCTTTATACGTGTACTTTTTTGCATTACAATTCTTATTAACCTATATATACCACAATTTTTCATATCTCTGTTTGTATATAAAGTATGCTGACACCCAATTCGAGTCTTCATACATGTGCTTTGGATAATAATGTCCATCACATTCCACCATCCTTGCTAATCCTTTTTATTTTGTTAAAATTATTATTTTATCTTATTACTAAATGCATGTTAAGACACTAAAGAGAGTGACATATAAGTGCCATGATTAAAAGATATACAAGGTGCTATAAGAAGATAAATGTTATTTATAAAGGTTGGTTCCTGAAGGAACTGAAATTTGAACCAAGACTAAAAAGTGTGGTGTATTTAGAATTCAGGGTATAGGTAATGAAGTCTTTATTTACTGAATTTTAACAAATCATAATATATAACTATAGGATTATAAGGGTTTTTAACAAATAATATAGTTCAACATCTCATTTTACTTTCAAGAAAACTGAACCCTTTAATATATGTGCCCAGCATTTTAACAGGAGAATGACAACGATACAAGGTGAGGTCATTCTTAAAGAACTGAATACCACTGTGTTGAAGAAGAAAAGGAGCTGAATGTAGCCATGTTATAACCACTCACCTTAGAAAACCTCCAATCTTCTTAGTATGAAAGATGTCTATAATCTGCTATCCCAAATATATAACTTAGAGAAACCACCTTCAGATAATTTGAATGGTGTCCATAGACAAAAATTGTTAAAAATCTGTAGAGTGCCTCTGCATACTCTATGGGTTCACCAAAGAACACTGGTGATAAAATTGTTTAAGGTATGCATAAACACAGTCAACTCATCAATTCACCCAATTCTTTCCTCTTCTTTCAATTTAGCTTGCTCATTAAACTAAAAAAAATCGCAATGTAACAGCTGTTAAATGAAAGTATTCTTTTAAATCCTCTGCAGATATTTTGTTAAACTTTTGGAAAAGCTTTATTATCTTATTATTAAGTAGCAAATTAACCATGGGACAATAGTAGAAATAGGTCTACCAAAAAGCCAAGAAAAATGAAATGCCAATATATAAAATACTGTTTCTTTGATGTCTGCCCCCATGTTGCATACAAATCTTTTGCAAGCTAGTTCCCATTTTGCATTTCAAGAGACAATGACTTCTGGGGAGGTACTATAATTTTACTGTGTAACATTCTACACGAAATAGGGGTACTACCATCTTAGACTTTAGAAACTTCACATTTCTGGCACGTAACATATATAAAAGCAAAAGTCTAATTATAAAAATATTTGACAACTTTGAAAAAAAATTAAAGTCCATTACTTAATTAAAACAATTTACTACATATTTCTTTAAAATAGCAAACAATAATTTATAAAAATATGATTAATGTAATTTTTCAGGAACATGTATTATATAGACAAAATTCATATTTTTTGAATGCCTGTTGTAATAAGATTTGAACTCCAATTACAAAATAGTGCAAGAGACTTGAAAATGAAAATGACTAACATATGTATGCTAAAATGAGAATTTAAACACAAGGGAAAGTAAATCAAAATTCCAGTGACTTGTGCATATATAAAACTGAAAAGAATTGCTGGGCACAGTGGTGCACGCCTGTAATCCCAGCAGCTCAGGAGGCTGAGGCAGGAAGCTCTTGAGTTCAAAGCCAGCCTCAGCAAAATCAAGGTGCTAAGCAACTCAGTGAGACCTTGTCTCTAAATAAAATACAAAATAGGGCTGGGGATGTGGCTTAGTGGTCAAGTGCCCCTGAGTTCAATCTCTGGCACCTTCCCACAGGCCAAAAATAGAATATACAAATTATTAATAGTGGCTACACCTTGGGATGAAGTGGGGACTTTCTTTTTGTTTTATACATATCCCTGTTGTTTGCTTTATAAGAAATATGTACTACTTTTATTAATTTAAAATACTTTCTTAAAACTGTTTTGGTATTTTTTGTAAGCAAATAAGTACAAAAGGACAGTTGTTCTCCACCAAGACTACATCAGAATCCTATAGATAGCAGTAATACACTGTATACTTAAAAATCTGTAAAGTGGTAGAATTCATACTTAGTGTTCCTGCCAAAATAATTTTCGTTTTTTAAAAAAGGAGTGCGACAGAGTCAACTGAAGAGTGTTTTTGAAAGAAAATATGCAGATGCTTGAGTCCCACTGTAGAATACCAAGTTAGAAAGGTTTGGTAATTATCAATCTAGGTCACCTTTAAAGTTCTTTCCAAAACTAATGTTATACGTACAAATATTCTGTACAGATTCAGAGTCTAACCACCAACAGCTACATACACAGAGTTTAAAAACATCATTTCTCTAAGAATGTCCTGTTCCCGAGCGCTACACTCATTGACTTATAGAAACTAATAGGAAATAAGCTGATTTAAAACACATACAACTTTAACTGAAAACATTTTTCCTTAGGGCTATTTTGACACAAAACGCATTGTTTTTTGTGACTGCTGAGACAGGAATTTGCGAACTGGCTCTAAGATAAACACTAATTATTGCAGAGGTAAAAGGGAAGCGGGGAGGGACATGGCTGTATATTATTGGACTAATTCTCTAACCCCAAACAATAATAAATGAACTTTCCTAGTGAGTCAGATAAGTGTTAGCACTTTGCCTAACCTGGCACCTCATCTATACTGGTGGTTCTTGGTCCTACTAAATCCAATGCCCTTTTGTTATATATAAAAGTCTATATACACACAATTATTTTAATTTCTCCTTTTATATCGTAAAATGAAATTCATGGGTATTTAAAATAATTTCAAACATACTAATAAAATATTCTAACAGCAATATAAAATAAAAATAAAATAATTTGTATTTCTCAATATGTGTATGTGTAAGCATGACTATCAAAAGATGATGAAATAGATGCTCACATCTACTTTTAAGTGATACATTCAAATTTAAGAGAGGTAGGATAAAAAACTATCTTATGCAACAAGTAAACAAAAATGAAGTATAGCAAGTGATTTCTGGAAAAGGTTCCAAACCATATGAAGTACAATTATCTCTTGATGTATAAAGGTGCATTTCTAGGAAATTTAGTATTTATTAAAATGTATGAAATACTTTTGTGTTCATAAATAAAACAAGCTTAGGCATAGAAAACTACATAAAGGTTTTCCCCCTTCACAAATATTCCATACATAGAACATTCAAAAGCTATGAAGGAATTGCACAGCTCTTTGCTACATAGGATGTTCTATGCTTTACATTTTTGGCTGCTGCCCAACAATTCCCTGTGAAAAACTCAATGCTCCACACAATTCCAAAGTGCTTCCTAGAGGTTAGCACCACTTATTTCGGAGCCATTGGTTTATAAGTGAATTTAATATTTTAGTAAGTTTCAGTACCTATATGTATACTAATATGTATTCTAGCCTTGGGTTGGGGAGAAAGTGACTACTGATCCCTGAGATCAGATTGAAGATACTTTATATATGATATTAGGACTACTTTTAAACTAAAAAGCCTAGTGTATTTCCAACCTAGAAGCCTCTAATAAATTTCACCTAAAACTGTACCTGCTTAAAAAAAAAGACAACAAATATTTACATACCCAAAAGAGAATTAAAGACAGATATACTGATAATTTTGCCTCCTTTGTGTATCCACCTCCTTTTAAAATACTTTCTACTACATTTTAGGCAATCAAGCTCAAATTGTGAAGACATAACAATTCTTTCATCTATACTAATGCAAATACAATGCTGAAGCAAATAATCCAAAGTCACTTTGATAAATTTCACTAATTGAGATTGGCAAATATAATTTATTTTGGCGCTGAAAAACTTCCATGTTTCCACATATATTTTGTTAAAGTAGCAGATAATTCATAGGACTAATAATTACTGGTGTTACCTCACTTTAAATAAAGATGATAATGGCTTCACTTTATATAAAAGGATTCATTGCTTAGAGGAATGTCATCACAGGGCTTGAACATAAAAACTCCTGAGTTAAAATGCCATTTAATAAATAAATGAATCATCTCATTCCAGTAAGATTGGCAGCCATTATGAAGTCAAACAACAACAAATGCTGGCGAGGATGTGGGGAAAAGGGTACTCTTGTACATTGCTGGTGGGTCTGCAAATTGGTGCCGCCAATTTGGAAAGCAGTATGGAGATTCCTGGGAAAGCTGGGAATGGAACCACCATTTGACCCAGCTATTGCCCTTCTCAGTCTATTCCCTGAAGACCTTAAAAGAGCGTACTACAGGGATACTGCCACATCGATGTTCATAGCAGCACAATTCACAATAGCTAGACTGTGGAACCAACCCAGATGCCCTTCAATAGATGAATGGATAAAAAAAAATGTGGCATTTATACACCATGGAATATTATGCAGCACTAAAAAATGACAAAAATCATGGAATTTGCAGGGAAATGGATGGCACTAGAGCAGACTACGCTTAGTGAAGCTAGCCAATCCCTAAAAAACAAATACCAAATGTCTTCTTTGATATAATGAGAGCAACTAAGAACAAAGCAGGGAGGAAGAGCAGGAAGAAAAGATTAACATTAAACAGAGACATGAGGTGGGAGGGAAAGGGAGAGAAAAGGGAAATTGCATGGAAATGGAGGGAGACCCTCATTGTTATACAAAATTACACATAAGAGGTTGTGAGGGGAATGGGAAAATAAACAAGGAGAGAAATGAATTACAGTAGATGGGGTAGAGGGAGAAGATGGGAGGGGAGGGGAGGGGGGATAGTAGAGGATAGGAAAGATAGCAGAATAAAACAGTTACTAATAGGGCATTATGTAAAAATGTGGATGTGTAACCGATGTGATTCTGCAATCTGTATTGGGGGTTAAAAATGGGAGTTCATAACCCACTTGAATCTAATGTATGAAATATGATATGTCAAGAGCTTTGTAATGTTTTGAACAACCAATAAAAAAAAGAAAATAAATAAATAAATAAATGACTGAATATCCAATTCAATTTCTATATACTACAAAAGACTTTCTGAAAATTTCAATCAAAATAATAATTAGTCTTAATAGGTGAAGTGACCATTAGTCGCTATTTAGCCTGTTTTTCCATTTCAAACTTCACTAATTAACCAATACTACTTAAAAAAAATCAATATTCATTTAAAAAAATCTTACTTCATATCTTTCTTTATATTTAAAATTGGTTAAAATATTCATGTACAGGCATCACCTTGGGACAAAAATAAGTAAATTTTTATACATAAGTGAAATCCATTTTTGAGTATTGTGCTTTCTAATTGTTCTACAAAGTTTGACAAACATGGAATCTTCATATCTCTACGATGTAAGATTCATTTCTGAATCAGTTTTAAAGCAACCAAACAAGTATACTCACTCTAAAGGGCTCTGATTATCATAAAGAATAGTCTTATCACCAGGTATGGTGACCCACGCCTGAAATCCCAGCTGTTCAGCAGGCTGAGGCAGGAGATTCTTGAGTTCAAAGCCAGCCTTAGGAATTTAGTGAGGCCCTAAGCGACTTAGCAAGACCCTGTCTCTAAATAAAATATTTTAAAAAGGGCTGGGGATGTGTTGCTCAGTGGTTAAGCACACCTGGGTTCAATCTCTAGTACCAAAAAAAAAAAAAAAAAGAAGAATATGTCTTATCAAATAATTTCAGAACAGAAATCCTGTTTTCTATTATTAAACATAGAATTCTAATGCTGAGGGCTGGGGATGTGGCTCAAGTGGTAGCGCGCTCGCCTGTCATGCGTGCGGCCCGATTCTCAGCACCACGTACAAACAAAGATGTTGTGTCCGCCGATAACTAAAAAATAAATATTAAAATTCTCTCTCTCTCTCTCTCTCCTCTCTCACTCTCTCTTTAAAAAAAAAAAGAATTCTAATGCTGATAAATAATCCCCTCCTTTACAAAATAGCACATGATCCCAAAACACATCTAACATAAATTTCTAAGCACAAACCAAATGTGTATATAAAGTTTTGTACCTACCTGGTACTAGGCCGTTTTTGCAGAGCTTTATCCAAGATAAGAGATGGAGCACTCCTTCTCCTTTCTGCTAGTGTTTTCATTTTCTGGTGAGGGAAAAAAAAATCAAAATGAAGGCCATATGGCTTGTAAGGGAAGTATATGATTTCATTGATTATTGAAACTGTAACATCTAAAATAGGAGAGTTAAGTGTCAAAAAGTAGTGTAAGCAGTAAGTGGTTTTTGTGGTCAGAGAATAAAGAGGTTAAAGGTTGACTAGACTATCTTGGAAAAGCACCATTATAACCATTAGTATTGTGTGTCTGGTACTATAACTAGAGACTGGGCATAGATTATCTCATTCATATCACAAAATATCATTAGTTTAGCCTACTTCATAGGTCCCTAATTAGGTTTCACAGAAAGAAAGGACTTGGAGTGGTCAAGTAAAGGGGAGGAAAACCAGTTAAAACAAAAACATAGCAACCAATATTCTCAAATATGTAATAAACCTTTAATTTTTAAAAAATGTAAATATGTCCATATTTGGGAATCACTTCTTCTAAACATTATTTTGCTACAACTTACAAAAAGAAAAAAATTTTTCTTCTTTTTTTGTGAAATGTAAGCTATTCTGGATGCTGTTTCCAGAGATCTAAAATTTGTGGTAAATGAGGTGTTATTCAAATTAAATTTTCTGGATTAATTACTTTAATCTTACAGCTTTACATATAGCCAGAAGGATCTGGTTCTAGAGATTGATAAGTAAGATTAACAATATAGTAACAAATAACAACAATTCTTCTAGTTATACCCGCTTGCACTATCCTATTAGACTCAAGAGGTTTTACCCACTGCCTAAGGGCCCAGGTCAGCCATGCTTGAGAAGTCGATGGTGCTCTAATAGGAACCATTTAAAACTGATGGTGCATTGCATCCTATTACACAATTCATAGAGGAATCATTTCTTAAAAAGTAAAAAATAGGACCTAGATCTGAATGCAGAAATTGAGGAAAAATGATCCAGATAGAGATTGAAGAGAAAGCAATCAAAATATAGGCAAAATACTGTTTTTATTTGAGGTCCTACTATGTGTACTCAGACTTACCCTACCACTAATTAAATATGAAACCTAAGATGATTCAGCCATTTCTCTAAGCCTCTATTTCCTTGCCAAGAAAATTTGGTCTACAAATTCTATTTGTGTTATTACCCTGTATATGCAAGAAAACAAATAATATGTGCACTAGGCATTTAGGATTTTCGGCCTTCATTTTGCTTATAAGCAATAAAAGAACACCAAATAGGATGAAATTTAATCAGATTTACGTATTAATTCTTTCAAAATACATAAATCTCATTTGCTTGAACAGTAAAACAAAGGGATATGGGAACTTTGAAACAAATTCACTGATCTTCACTCAGAAAAAAACTTGGATTTTCTTCTTGTTTATAACAACTACATAAAATACAAAATACATCAAGACACACTGAGACTATTGATTCCTTTATAAATGTATAATAGAACAAACTTATCAGGATAGGTTGAGGTTATGCTTATACTAGCACCAACAAATTTCAGTTATTCTGTGACATGATTAATTATGATTCATTGCCTCACAAGAAACAGAAGGTAATCTTTAAGCAGTGTTACCTTAAAAAATCATTATCCAGGGGCTAGGGTTATCAGTGGTAGAGCACTTGCCTAGTAGGTGTGAGGCACTGGGTTTGATTCTCAGCACTGCATAAACAAACAAACAAATAAAGGTACTGTGTCTACCTACAACTAAGAATATTAGAAAAAAAAAAACTATCTACTATGTGACTTTATTCTTCAGAATTCCTAAGTGCTTGATATTTTTATCTAGATAAAATCAATAAATAGTAGATACTGTTGTGGAAGGAAATATTTGTAAAGGTAATCTTTTTTAAAAAATTGGTAAGCTACTCCAATGTTTTTTTTTTACAAGAGAGAAAACACTATTTTTGCAATCTCAAAAATAGATAAATGGGGCTGGGGATGTGGCTTAAGCGGTAGCGCGCTCGCCTGGCATTGCCAGGCGCTGGGTTCCATCCTCAGCACCACATAAAAAATACAATAAAATAAAGATGTTGTGTCTACCGAAAACTAAAAAGTATATATTAAAAAAATTCTCTCTCTAAAAAAAAATAGATAAAGGTTTTTTTTAGGTCTTCAAGGTATAGAATCATATCGTCAGCAAAAAGTGCTAGTTTAAGTTCTTCTTTTCCTATGGTTATTCCTTTAATTTCTTTCTTATAATTGCTCTGGCCAGTGTTTCCAGAACTATGTTGAATAGAAGTGGTGAGAGAGGACATCCCTGTCTTGTTCCAGATTTTAGAGGGAATGCCTTCAGTTTTTCTCCGTTTTGAATGATGCTGGCCTGAGGCTTAGCATAGAAAGCTTTTACAATGTTGAGGTAAGTTCCTATTATCCCTAGTTTTTCTAGTGTTTTGAACATAAAGGGATGCTGTATTTTGTCAAATGCTTTTTCTGCGTCTATTGAGATGATCATGTGGTTCTTATCTTTAAGTCTATTGATGTGATGAATTACATTTATTGATTTCCTTATGTTGAACCAACCTTGCATCCCGGGGATGAATCCCACTTGATCATGGTGCCTGAACTTTTTGATATGTTTTTGTATCCGGTTTTCCAGAATTTTATTGAGGATTTTTACATCTATATTCATTAGAGATATTGGTCTGAAGTTTTCTTTCTTTGAGTTGTCTTTGTTTGGTTTTGGAATCAGGGTGATACTGGCCTCATAGAATGAATTTGGAAGTCCTCTACATAGGAAAGAGAAGTGGGAGAGAAAGGGAGGGAGAAATGGAATTGCATGGATGGTGGAAGGAGACCCTCATTGTTATACAAAATACATGTATGAAGATGTGAGGGGAAAAAAAAGAACAGCATTACCCTAGATTAAGTTAAGAGAAGTGGAGAGAGGGGAGGTATGGGTTGGGGAGACAGGAAGGATGGTAGAATGAAACAGACATTATTATTACTGTGTGTATATATGTGACTGCATGACCAATGTGATTCTGAAACCTATATACTCAGAAAAATGAGAAATTATATCCCATCTGATTCAATTTATGATATGTCAAGATCACTATATTGTCATGTGTAACTAAGTAAAACAAATAAAAATAAATAAATAAATAAAATAAAAGAACTATACTATTTCATTTATCTTTTGGAAATGATTTTCTTGATATCAAACTATTTACCAAGGGTTAAGCAGCCCCCAAATAAATTTTATGTACACTAAAAAAACAACCACAAAGTACCAGATAACTAAGTGCAAAAGAATAAAGTTGGGAGAGAGGTCCTGACTGTGCTGCAGATTCCAATCTATTAACATATGGCTCCCCCCAGACTGCCTCCATCTTGGGACACTACAGCCACTGCCATAGTCCTTTCCACATGGTAGAATCCACAGTGGGACAATGGACGGTGCCTGGAGTCAGCTGCCTGCTGCAGCACCACATGCCACAGCACTGCATTGCCACACAGGCTGCCCAACGCCATCACAGGGCCTGTTCTTCCATCTCCATTTCTGAAAGTGGTCACCTCCATCTTCAAACATCACTGCTCCCATCTTGGGTTACCTCCATGGCCACCTCCACCATCTTTAGCTGAGGCAGCATCTATCTTTGGACACCGACTGGAGACTGGAAGCCCAACAACAAAGTATCTACATGTTTGATGCTAATGCTGCCATCAACTAGGGTCATGACCACTTTCATCTAGGGACAAATGACAGGACCTGAAAGAACCTCACCAAGGTCCTGCAGGCCTGGTTACACCAGAGGTATCCCTACCAGATGTGCTAATAGATTAGCATCTTGTTGCAGAGGCAAAAAAGCCCTGCATGGTGGCACCCCTTTCTCTTTATTCTCCTGATAACAGCCGACTTATTTTGATTCCCCTTTCACTCTTCCTATAATCTAATACCTCTATAATCTCACATCCTACCTCACAAACATCTAATTCTACCCGCCCCCCCAGTTTCTTTCTCGGTCCACCATAAACCGCTATGCAAACCCACTGACTATATGGTTAATGATAATCGAACACATCACTACTGTTTTCAGCAACAAAACTGTAATTGTCTAAATAGGAGCTATTGGATTTATGGCTGCATATTGTTTGCACTGGGTATCGTAAACAGTGATCTCCCCTTTAAAAGTGAGGTATTGGTAACCTACAGGGATTCTACAAGATTATAGGGTAGAAACTGTAATATCTCAGATATACATTGCAAGAGATGAAGACACATGGACATCATGAGAAAATAATAAGATGCTACAATAGAACCCACTGACAGCACAGTAGATGAAATGTTAGAGAAGGAGCTCAGAATGTACATAATTAAAATGACCTGTGAATCAAAAATTACATAAGAGAGCAAATACAGGCAACAATTGATCACTCCAACAAAGAGATAAGAGAGCAAATACAAAGAGCAAAAGATTACTTCAAGAAAGAGAGATTCTGAAAAACAAACAGAAATCCTTAAAATGAAGGAAAAAACAAAACAGATAAAAAACAACAACAAAAAGAAAGCATCACTAACAGACTAGATCTTTTGGAAGACACAATAAAGACAAAATTTTTTATATAATCTTGAAAATAAAATTTACTATACAGTGAAGATGGTAAGAAACAATGAACAGAACATCCAAGAATTATGGGATAATGTCAAAAGACCAAATCTGAGATTTAGCAGGATAGAGAAAGACACAGAGATTCAAACCAAAGTAAATGCACAATCTCTTCAATGAAATAATATCAGAAAATTTCCCAAAATTAAAGAATGAATTGGAAAATCAAATACAAGAGGCTTACAGGACACCAAATGTACAAAATTACAAAAGATCTACACCAAGACACATTATAATGAAAATGCCTAACATACAGAATAAGGATAAAATTTTAAAGGTCACAAGAGAAAGAAATCAAATTATATATATGGGGAGACCAATTTGGATCTCAGCAGATTTTTCAACTCAGACTCTTAAACAAGAAAAGCCTGGGGCTGGGAATGTGGTTCAAGTGGTAGTGCGCTCGCCTGGCATGCATGTGGCCCGGGTTCGATACTTAGCACCACATACAAACGAAGATGTTGTGTCCACCAAGAACTAAAAAATAAATATTAAAAAAAATTTTCTCTGTCTCCCTCTCTCTCTCTTAAAAAAAAAGAAAAGAAAAGAAAGAAAAGCCTGGAACAAAATATACCAAGCTCTGAAAGAAAATGGATGCCAATCAATAATCTTATATCCAGCAAAATTAAGCTTCAGATTTGATAAT
This sequence comes from Callospermophilus lateralis, assembly GCF_048772815.1. Taxonomy (NCBI): domain Eukaryota; kingdom Metazoa; phylum Chordata; class Mammalia; order Rodentia; family Sciuridae; genus Callospermophilus; species Callospermophilus lateralis. The sequence continues at coordinate 117,029,369 of NC_135306.1, read as the reverse complement.
AAAATAAAAACTTTCCATGATAAACAAAAGTTAAAAGAATTTACAGTGAGAAAGCCTGCACTATAGAACATTCTTGGCAAAAATATTCCATGAGGAGGAAATGAAAAACAAGAATGAAAATCAGCAAAAGGAGGGACTATACTAAAAGAAAAGCCAATCTAAGGAGAAACCAAGTCAAGTTAAAAACCAAAAACAAACCAAAATGACCCAGAATACAAACCATATCTCAATAATACCCCTGAATATTAATGGCCTAAACTCATCAATAACAAGACACAGACCAGCATACTGGATTAAAAAAAAAAAGATCCAATAATCCACTGTCTTCAAGAGACTCATCTCACAGGAAAAGACAATCACAGACTGAAGGTGAAAGGATAGGGAAAAATATACCACTCATATGGACTGTATAAACAGGTGAGGGTTTCCATCCTCTTATCAGATAAAGTAGACTTCTAACCAAAGATAGTGAAGAGAGATAAAGAAGGACATTTCATACTGCTTAAGGAAAAATCATACCTCAACAAGACATAACAATCATAAATATCTATTCCCCAACCAATGGTGCATTGACGTATATCAAACAAACCCTTCTCAACTTAAGAACCAAATAGACCACAACACAATAATACTGGGTGATTTTAATCACCCAGCTCCTCCAAACAACAACTAAACAAAAAAAACACAGACCTCAATAATACAATCAATAATTTAGACATACAGATATATATAGAATATTTCATCCATCAACGAACAAATAAACTTTTTCTCGGCAGCACATGGATACTTCTCTGAAATAGACCATATGTTATGCCACAAAGCAAGTCTTATCAAATACAAAAAATTAGAGAGCTACTGCCTTGCATTCTGTCTGACCATAATGGAATGAAATTAGAAATCTATGATAAAATAAAAGATAGAAGTTACTCGAACACCTGGAGACTAAATAACATGCTACTGTTTGATGCATGGATAACAGAAGACATTAGCAGGGAGATAAAAAAATTCTTAGAGGTAAATGAGGACTTTGATACAACATATCAAAATCTCTGTGACACTATGAAGACAGTGCTAAAAGGAAAGTTCATTGCATTGGCTCATTCATTAAAAGAAGAAAAAAAAATCAACAAATATACCACCTGACATTACATCTTAAAGCCCTAGAAAAGAACACACCATCACCAAAAGTAATAGAAGAGAGGAAATAATTAAAATCAGGCTGAAATTAATAAAATTGAAACAACAACAACAACAAAAAACAACTGATATATTGACAATACACAAAAAGCTGGTTCTTTGAAAAAATAAATAAAATTGATAAACCCTCACTCCCCTAACAAAAAGGAGAAAGAAAACACAAATTACAAAAATTTTGGATGAAAAAGGAAACATTACAACGGACACTACTGAAATATAGAAGAAAATTAGAAACTATTTTAAAAGTATATACTCTAGTAAAATAGAAAATTTTGAAGGCATCAACAAATTTCTAGAGGCATATGATCTGCCCAAACTGAATCAGAAGGACATACACAATCCTTTAAACAAATCAATTTCAAGCAAGGAAATAGAAGATGCCATCAAAAGCCTACCAACCAAGAAAAGCCTGGGACCACACAAATTCACAGCCAAATTCTACAAGACCTTCAGAGAAGAATTAATACCAATTCTTCTCAAATTATTCCATGAAATAGAAAAGGAGGAAAGCCTTCCAAACTCATTCTAATAAAGCTAATATCACCCTACTACCAAAGCTAGACAATTCTCATCAAGGAAAGTAAACATCATACCAATATCCTTGATGAACATAGATGAAAAAATTCTCAGTAAAATTCTGACAAATTGCATACAAAAATAGCATGATCAAGTAGGATTCATCCCAGGGATACAAAGGTTGGTTCAACATAACGGAAATCAATGAATATAATTCACCACATCAACAGACTGAAAGATAAGAATCATATGATTATATCAATAGATGCAGAGAGAGCATTTAACAGAATATAGCATCCTTTCATGTTAAAATCACTAAAAAGAAAAACCTAGGGATAGTAGGAATATACCTCAACATTGTAAAAGCTATCTATGCTCAGCCCAAGGCCAATATCATTCTAAAAGGAGAAAAATTGGAAGGATTCCCTCTAAATATAGGAACAAGAAAGGGATAACCTTTTTCACTGCTTCTATTTAACACAGTCCTTGAAATTCCAACCAGAGCAATTAAGACAGACAAATGAAATTAAAGATATAAAAATAGGAAAAGAAGAACTGGAACTATCACTATTTGCCACCACATGATTCTATACTTAGAGGATCCAAAAGATTCCACCAGAAAACTTCTAGAATTAATACATGAATTCAGCAAAGTAGCAGGATATAAAATCAATACCCATAAATCAAATGGATTTCTATACATCACTGATGAATCCTCTAAAAGAGAAATTAGGAAAACCAACCCATTCACAACAGAAAGAAAGAAGGAAGGAAGGAAGGAAGGAAGGAAGGAAATTAAAAAATCCAACAACTTGGGAATCAATTTAACAAAAGAGGTGAAAGACCTCTACAAGGAAAACTACAGAACACTAAAAAGAAAAACACTGAAGAAGACCTTAGGAGGTGGAAAGATATCCCATGTTCTTGGATAGGCAAAAATTAATGTTGCCAAAATGTTCATACTACCAAAAGCACTACACAGATTTAATGCAATTCCAATTAAAATCTCAACATCATACATTATAGAAATAGAAAAGCAATCATGAAATTCATTTGGAAAAATAAGAGACCCAGAATAGCCAAAGCAATTCTTAGCTAAAAGAATAAAGCAGGAAGCATAGTAATACCAGACCTTAAACTATACTACAGAGCCATAATAACAAAACAGCATAACACTGGCACCAAAAAAGACATGTAGATGAATGGTACAGAATAGAGGACACAGAGACTAACCCACAAAATTACAATTATCTTATATTTGACAAAGGTGCCAAAAACATACATTGGAGAAAAGATAGCCTCTTCAACAAATGGTGCTAAGAAAACTGGAAATTTATATGCAGAAAAATGAAACTAAACGCCTATCTCTCGCCATGCACAAAACTCAACTCAGAGTGATCAAGGACCTAGGAATTAGACTAGAGATACTATGCCTAATAGAAGAAAAAGTAGACCCAAATCTTCATCATGGCGGATTAGGCCCTGACTTCCTTAACAAGATCCTAAAGTGCAAGAAATAAAATCAAGAGTCAATAAATGGGATGGATTCAAACTAAAAGAAACTTCTTCTGAGGAAAAAAAATCAGTGGAGAGAGAGCCTACAGAATAGGAGCAAATTTTTACCACATGCATATCAGACAGAGCACTAATCTCCAAGATATAAAGAACTCAAAAAACTTAACACACAAAAAACAAACAAACAAACAAACAAACAAACAACCAAACAACCCAATCAATAAATGGGCTAAGGAACTGAACAGACACTTCTCAGAAGATAATGAACAAATATATGAAAAAATATTCAATGTCTCTAGCAATTAGAAAAATGTAAATAAAAACTAAGATTTCATCTCACTCCTGTCAGAATGGCAGTTATCAAGAAAACAAACAACAATAAGTGTTGGCAACGATGTGGGGGAAAGGCACACTCATACATTGCTGGTGGGAATGAAAATTGGTACAGCCAATCTGGAAAGTAGTATGGACATTCCTTAAAAAACTTCGAATGGAACCACCACTTGAGCCAGCTATCCCACTCCCTGGTCTATACCCAAAGGACTTAAAAACAGCATACTACAGTGACTCAGCTACATCAGTGTTTATAGCAGCACAATTCACAATAGCCAAACTGTGGAACCAACGTAGATACCCTTCAATAGATGAATGGATAAAGAAACTGTGATATATATACACAATGCAATATTACTTAGCAATAAAAGAGAATAATGTTATTGCACTTTCAGGTAAATGGATGGAGTTGGAGAGTATCATGCTAAGCGAAGTAAGCCAATCACAAAAAAACCAAAGGACAAATGTTTTCTCTGATAAGTGGATGCCAATCCATAATGAGGGGTCATGAGATGAGTGGAGGAACTTTATATTGGACAAAAGGGAGGGAGGGGAGGGGATAGGAAAGATGGGGAAATGAGAGGAACATCATTATTCTAGGTACACGTATGATTACATGAATGGTATGACTTTACTTCATGTACAACCAGAGTAGTAAAAAATTGTGCTCCATTTGTGTACAATGAATTGAAGAACATTCTGCTATCATGTACAACTGATTAGAACAATAAAAAATAAAAGAATAAACTTGGACTTCTAACTCACACCAAACACAAAAAATAACTAAAAATCAATTTAAAGATCTAAAAGGAAAGAGCTAAAATTATAAAAATCTTAGGAAAAAAAAACCCATGACCATAAATATTGGCTACCTGGGAATGAGGCAATCAATGATTTTCTAGACATGTCACCCAACACATATGAAAGAAAATAAAAGCCCAGACAAACTAGACAATTCCAAGATTTGAAATAAATATCACAATGAGAAGTCACTCCATGCAAATTAGGATAACTAAAATAAAAAGTGATACATAATTTATTGGTGAGGGCTTAGAAAAGTTGGACTCATACACTACTGGTGGACATGTAAAACAATGCAGTCACTTTGGAAAATAACTCGACAGTTCCTCAAATGGTATGTGATCCTGCAATTCCAGTCCTAGGTGCATATTCATGAGAAATGAGAACATTTCTCATTTTTTTGAACATATGTTCAACAAAGACTTGCACAAAAGTGTTTACTGCAGTACTATTCATATAGTCAAAAGTAAAAACAGCCTCAACATCAATCAACTTATGAACAGATAAACAAAATATGGTATATATTTATACAATAAAGTATAATTTGGCAACAAAAGAAATGAAATACTGATACGTGTCATAACATGAATGAACCTGAAAACATCCTAATTTAGGGAAAAGTCACAAAAGACCATATATGATTCCATTAATATAAATACTACAGAATAAGCAAATGAGACAGCATAAATTTTATACTTTATTTAATGTTATAATTCAATTATTGAATATTATTTCAATTTATGTATATTGAATTGATTTTTTTAGAACTAAAAATTTATTTGTTCTTTTTAGTTAACATAACAGTAGAATATATTTTGATATATCATACATACATGAAGTATAACTTCCCATTTTTATGGTTGCACATAATGTGGAATTACACTAGTCGTATCGTGTATTCATACATGAACATAAGAAGGTCACGTCCGACTCATTCTACCATAAGAGATAGCATAAATTAATGTTTATCTAAGGTTTGGGGAGATGGGATTAGGAGATCATGACTAAGAAGTATGGTGATGGATGCACAATTCTACAAATATTCTAAAAGTTATTGAATTGGACACTTTAAGTGGGTAAACTGTACGGCATATTAATTAAGTTTGTTTAAAAAAAAAAAAAAAAACTTAACTACCTAACTACTAAACCTTTTGGGCACACTGGTTCATAGCCAGAAGCTGTAATTTTCTTCTTCCTTGTAGCAATCATCTGAAGTATAATAAATGAAAATGAAAAATTACTTGTCTTTTTTGTCCAGTATATTTTTATGCAAAATGTTTCAGTGACTCTCCATCTGAATTTCTCAGAGATATGTGGAATGTGCCCACCTGCTTATTGTGGCTTGGTACCATTCTTCCCATTCCCTATTTAGGGTTTTCACACAGTAAATTCAAGAGTTGTGTGTTATGTGAATGAATTAACATCTCTACATATGATTTTTAAGATGCTAGCCCAAGTGTGTCGATGTAGGAAAATGAAGTTATACACACGTAAATGAAGAAAAAAGAGTTTCGTATTTTTATTCTTAACTCAGAAAACACTTGTTTCATAAAAACCTGCCTGTAAACTCTCATTGGAATTTTAACTTCTGGTTACACAAGATACACAACACTATTTCTGCAATGTCTAAATTATTCTGACTCCAGACATTTCTTAGCTCTCAAAGTAATTATATGAAAATAAAGCATCAAAAAAGGAACAGGATGAAAGATTTAAGTCAGAGGTGAACTGCAATTTTTCATATTTTGCTTAGAAACAAAATCCAAGCATTTCAAGCAAAGTCAAATGAAATGGTGGACAAGTCACTTTCAGGCATGTAAAATAAATAAGAATAGTATTAAAATAAGGAATTTGCAGAAAGTGTTTAAAGAACTCCAGATTTTCAAGGCTAGAAAAAAAATGTTTAATAAAATTTATAAATTAGCTTATTTAATTTGACCTTATTTAAATCAGTCCTTTTCTGACTAGTCTGTGCAATTTAGTGGGCAATAAACTTTCTTTTTTGTCTCCCCTGCATGCCTGCAACATTTATTTTTGAAGACATAGCCAAGTCACTGAACAATTATAGTTCAAAGACACTGGCTCTACAAGCGAAAAAGAGGCTTATTTTTAACCTTGCACCTTGCTTCTGGCTCCTATTATCAGAGTGATATTTTGACCACTGGGTAAGCTAAAGCATTCTGCCCAGTGTCAGTCTGCACTGTGATAAGTATAATCTTTTTTCATTCATAAACCATCCCATCCAGAATCAGTTTGAACATTTAACTAAAATAAATACCACAGTACAGACTACTGTGGTGGTATATAAACTCCTTTATGAGTTTAAGAAAAAGTGCTTTTATTTTGGCTCTTCCCTCTTTCCACAAGAGATTTACCACTTTGATGTACAATAAACATGAAAACCTATGTAATGTAGAATGGGCACTGGACTAGAAAACAGACACTGGGCTTTAATTCTAGGCCCTAGTTCTATCATATAATTTCTCAGATTCTCTTTAAAATAAATATCTGTCTTATTTACCACAAAGAATCAAAAGGTATTATGAAAGTCCTTTGAAATAAAAAGTTCTGTGAAAATGTAACATACATAGTAAGCTTTGAAGTGTTTAAATGTATGCCTAAGTAAATATGAGAATATCAGAATTTCTCTTATACATTATTCTTTATTCCTCTGCTTCCACTCCTGCCCATGAGGGAATCTGGGCCTTCAAGTTGGCTGGATTTTCTTCCTAAGCAAAGCTACCAGTTTCAAATTTTGCTCATGATTCCCTTTTAGCAGTATTTGAGTATATAGGGGGGATCATCAATGCTCTCTACATAATAATCCCATACAGGGCAGAGTTCCTCTACATTTTTTCACATTATGGCCCACACAAAATGATATTATTTGTACAACCATGGCACACTAAGATAAACAGGCATTCTGGCTACCCCAGTACCCATTCATTTGCCAAGGGGTTGAATGTATCAGACACATCTGCAATGGTTGGGAAGATCTCCTTTATATAGGTAGCCTCTCATTTTCCTCATGCAGAGGGGAAAAGTACTGTGATCATATCCGAAAGACTTAATGGTAAAAAACAGTATATCAAATAAGAATAAAAAGCATATCCAAGTCTATATAGATTCACACATAGTGTCATCTAGTAACAACTATTTTCAAAGTTGAGGTTCCAGTGGGTCCATACAGGGATAAAAGAAGGAATGCAGACACTCCTAGGTGTAAATTAGGTCCCAGGTAAATAAGGAAAGCAAAAGGCCACAGAACAGCTGGGTGTTCCAGATCTTTGATATGTGAGCTGATGTGGTCACACATAAATTCCATTTTCAGATGCCACAAACAAGTGACCAGACATCCAAAAACAGGTTTTACACTTCAGTTATGCCACTTGACAGGTGTCTATCAAAATTAGGTCAAGACTACTCAGCACACTACTGACATACAGTGCTAATAGGGCTGCTCCTCCTGTCAGTTGGAAGTTTCTAATCTAAACTTGTCCTAGATAAAAAAGATTAAAAAACTATAAAATAAACTGGGTTGTGTTGCTTGCAAGCCCCATATATATAAACATATGTAAACTTAACATTATATAGGTATTTTTGTGACACTTTATAGCATGTTTTAGCAGCAAATTAAATTAACAAGCAAGCAAATTATATAATTACATGTTTGGGTTAATTTTGTATGTGGTCCTATAAGGCACAAGATGCCTCTATATTGAAAAGAACATACACCACATCCAGAACATAAGGATAAAAACTGTGAAAGAATTCAGACATCTAAGTCATTGATTGGAGTCTATTTCATTTTCTGTAGGTACCATCAGTTTTCTCACTTTTCAGTCCATTGAACATATGCCATTTGTCTTGCAGAATTTTCACCAAATCATAACCTGGGAGAATTCTGAAGTCACAGGGAATTTTAGACAAATACATAAAATAAAGATTACCTTTGATTTTATAAAAACTATGATTTATTCTATTCTAATATATGAATTTTAGGGTTACAAAATTTTTTTTCTTCCATGTTAAAATAAATTATTGTGCTCATATTTTAAGTAAGAAAAATTGGATATAAGAGTGTTTCTTACACTCAAGATATATAATAAAAATGCCTATTGAATTGAAAGTTTTAGCTGGGTTTCCCATACACAGGATTTTCTACAGCAGAATTATCTGAGGTACAGGATTCAGAGCACCCACACATAAATTTGAAATATAGTCCTATGTATCTATCTGGGAAATAAGTCAAGCTTTCCAACAGAAAGCAAGGCTGAGGTATCAGCATGGAAATCAGGTCTGGCCAAAAAGCTCTTAAAATACAACTACCTCATACAAAAAATTGAAAAGTAACAGACACCAAGGTGTAAATCTCACAAAGGTACCAAAGTAATTATACCAGGGATTGTATCACTGATTGTCACTATTAGTCAATGTTTACTAAACATTTACCTAGTGGCTACAGCGAATGTTAACAAAACATCTTATGCACCTGATTTAATGCAACTTATTTTGTGAATAACACCAGAGATGGGCTTAGCAGGATATTGGCTGAAGTACGGGCATAGTGTTTTTCTCAATACAGAAAAGTAAAACTAAAGCTTATTCACTAGGAGGTTTCACTCAAGCCCCAGTATCAGACACACACGTGGCCCAAGTCAGTTCTTGGGGGTGTTCTATCATGAAGCACTATAAACGATATCGACCCAGAAAATGTAGACAGAAAAGAATAGAGTTTATAACAGCGGCTGCATTTTAAGATGTTAGAACTAACTGGTTTTCTGTCTCTTCCCTATTCCCAAACTCACCTATTTTAACAGTTTTCAATTAATAAGTGAAACCAGAGAGTCAATGTGTTTGAGTCTACTTTAATCAGCAGTTTTTTGTCTCTAAGACCAAAATACCTGACAAGAACAACTTAGAGGAGGAAAAGTTTATTTGGAGCTCATGGTTTCTGAGGTCTCAGTCCATACATGGCTGACTCAATTGCTCTGGGTCCAAGGAAAGGCAGCACCCAAGAAAGGGCCCAAAGAAGAAGGATGCTCAAATCATGGTGGCCAGGAAGCAGAGAAGAGGGGAAGGGGCCACAAGGAAGATGCACATTTCTGGTGTATTCCCCCAGTGACTCACCTCCTTCAGCCATGCCTCACCAGTCTACAATTACTCTCAAGTCAGTCCATTCAAACTAGGATGGATTAATTAGTTACATCTCTCATAATCCGAATTTTACCTCTAAATATTCCTGCATTAACAGGAGCTTCTGAGAGGATAACTCACATCCAAATCATAACATCCTGACACATATCGTCCCATGATTCAAATATGTGCTTCCAGACATTAAAACTGTTCTGCACAAATGTGGTTATCAGCATTATCTGTATGATGCCATTTTATTTAGAACACTATTTTTTTGTAATTATTATGTGAATTTATTGTATATTCTTTTGAAGAGCCTCAAATTTTCAATGGAAAATCTTTGTCCTTTGAGGGTGGATTTGATTTTTAGAAATGGTCAAACCCTTTGACAAATATGGTAAGTGATCCATCCAGTTAACTCTACTTGAGGTTAAAATAAATGTGATTATTAAATAAAGATAGTAATGTCTTATATAGCATCTACACATTAGTACCTCAAACATACCTGTCTTAAGACCTTTGAATTTCCTGAAATCTTTTTATAGCATACTATTTTTTCACTCATAGAAGAATTAAGGGTAATTTCAAAAAGGTCTTCTCTTAAATACCCTAATGCAGACTGATCTGGCTCAACACCCATATTTGTCCACATAAGGGTTTTGTCTATTTCTTTAATAAGTTATTATCATTTACTATTATTTTTTGAACCAGATATTGAACTCAGGGACACTTAACCACTAGGCCATATTCCCAGTCCTTTTTTGTATTTTATTTAGAGACAGGTCTTGCTGATTTGCCAAAGGACTTGCTAAGTTGCTAAGACTGGCTTTGAACTGGAGATCCTCCTGCCTCAGCCTCCCAAGTTGCTAGGAATACAGGTGTGTGCCACCACAGCCAGTAATTTTTGTTACTGTTTATCTCTGCTTCTGGATCTGTGCTGTCCAATATAGCAACCATTAAAAAATGGTTATTTAAATTTAAATTAATTACAATTATATAAAATTAAAGGAAAAAAATTGACAAATTAGGTACCACTAAAATGAAAGATTCTTTTCTTTGGAAGATGCTATTTGGAGACTGAAAGACAAGTCATAGACAGAGAAAACATTTTACAAATATCATATATGACAAAGGATCTGAAACCAGAATATATCAATTACTCTCAAAACTCAATAATAAAGCTAACAGCAATTAAAAATGGGAAAAATATTAAATTAAACACTTAACCAAAGATAACATATGGCTAAAGATAAGCACATGAAAGATGCTCAAAATCATAGTTATTAAGGAAACAGAAATCAAAACCACTGAATACTAATTTACACCCCACTAGTACAACTATAAATAAAAACATAGATGATAACAAGTGTGGGGAAAATGTGGAAAAATTGAACTCCAAAACACTACTCATGAGACTGTGAAATCACTTTGGGGGGGGGGACCTTAACACTGTCTTAGAAGTTAAGTGTATACCTAAAAAATGACCCAGTAATTTTATACTAAGTGTTTACCTCAAACAAAATCAAAGTTCCATGTAGATTTGTACATGAACATTCACATTGTAACAGTCAAAAACTGGAAATAATGCAAATGATAAATGATAAATAACTAAACACACTTTGGTCTACAGGTTGAATATCTCTATTTTAAAAATCTGAAATCCAAAATGCTCTAAAATCGGAAACTTTTTGAGCACTGATATTAAGCTACAAGTGCAAAGTTCCAGGCTAACCCTCATGTAACAGACTGCAATCAAACCACAGGTGCACTAAAATTATTGTACAAAATTAACTGCGAGTTATGCATATATACTACATAAAACATAAATAAATTTCATGTTGAGATTTGAGTGTCTTCTCTGAGATATCTCATTATGCATTCTAGGCACTGAGAAGAGAGCCTAAAACAATATATATAATGTCCCCATCCTAAAGGTTTTCAAAATCTGGTGAGGGGTGCAGGTAACAGATGAGAAAGCAAATAAGAAAATACCAGGCAAAGTGTAATGCTAATGAAGATAAAGCTGAAGGAACAGAGTATGACCAAAGGCAACTTTCTTTTAGATAATCAGAACAGGCCTCTGGGAAACCTAAGATCTAAACATTAAGAGTAAACAAGACCTGAGGCAGGTACAGAAGAAATAGCAAGGCCTTAAAAATAGGCATGAATGTGATAGCTTTACCTTTGAAAAAGAAGACCCACTTGGTGGAAGAATACACAAATAAGGGAAAGGGGGAAGGCAGGTAAGTGGGAGAAGCAGATGTGGCTAAGGAAAGATTTTTATTATAAAAGTGATGGAAAACCACTTCAGGATTTTAAACAGGTGAGCAACATGATAAATTCACATTTAAAAAATATCATTTGGTACTGCTAAATGAAGACTGGATTATGGAAGGATAAGAAAGGTGTTATGACAATTAGTTTCTGCAAAGGTACAAGTGAGAGATGAAGCAGAAATTCAAGATACATTTCCAGTGACAGTAGCTTTTCTGATGGAGGTTGTTGCAGAGTAAGGAAATGAGTTGAAAATGAATCCTAGATTTTTGGCCTGAACAACTGGGACACAGACACGGGAAAAAATTACAAACAATAAGTGCTAGCATTTAAATAGACCCTTAACTAGACACTTATATGTCATCATTTACTCAATATCATATTTATTTTTTTCCAGCAAACTTGGAGAAGTAGGCACTGGCTTGGTAATATATCAACCCATTATGTTTTATAATGAAGGACACCATCTTGGAGACAGGAGACTATTCTGAGTAAAAGGAACATGGGAAAAAAGGGCAAAGCAACCCTTCATTTACTGGACAAGTACTACTTCACAAATGATGAAGCTACTTTTAATGCTTGCTCCCTTTACTAGCATGATTAGTTAACCTTGATTAAAAAAAAAAGAAAGAAAATTGTTCAGGAATATAAATCGGATTTTTTTCCAATTCCTTATGTTTACAAAAATAAACAATGCTTTAAAATCTATATCAATTACTGAACGTTCATTTACCTTCCTAAATGTGCTGCTAACTTGGTAAATTCACACGTGTTTATTTAGAGAGAGTTGATCACACACATCCTCCCTCCATTTCTAAAGAGGAAAAAAAAAAAAAAACGACAAGGACAAATGGCAGTCTCAATACATCAAAGGCTGAGCCGGCACTAAAGCCCATACATCAAGTTCACAGACACCCCTAGATGGCTCTGCGACATGGTCAAGGTCCTTGGGAGCTCACAAACACGTCTATACCTGATGCACCCATCTCCCTTCTCTTCAACTAACCTCTGGCCAACCCACCATCCCGATGGGAAGATTTATGAAAGGCCATAAAATCTGGACAAGCAGGGAGCCTATGTAACATGTAACCCCTTCTTGAGTCTCTAGTTATAGCAACGCAATGCCTTAACATTTTTCTTAAGAACTAGATGATCCCTCTAATCGCAACTTGTTTCCAGAAACGCTGCTAAGGCACCACCATGACAAGGAACGAAAATGGCCAAATATCCGAAGGTCTTGGGCTGCAGAAGGGGGAAGCAGATATCACTAAAAACACCCAAAACAACTCGTGAGAAAGACTAAGCCGCAGCCGGCAGCTCGTTGCCCACGTGCACTTGCTCAGCTAACTGTTCCAAAGAAACCTGACCCGGGTCGGAATCCTCCCACCTCTGCGCGCCGCCTTTATGGCAAGGCAACGCTACAAGTTGTTACCCGCAACCCTTCTCCCACCTTTGAAAGAAACGCGCGCTGATCCCACATTCACACAAGACCCCGTCCCTCTCCTGCCTGGCCAGCCCCAACCGCGCGCTGGGAGCTCAGGTCGCAGGCCCGCGCCTCCGCCTTCCACCACAGCCCACCGGGCTCGCACCCAGCCCGGCTCTAGGCCGGGCCAAATCTCCTCGCCCGTAGCTTGGACTGTTAGCCTCCTACATCTGCACCTCCAACTCTGACCACCACCCTGGAGCCGGGTGTCGCCGAGACCTTGGCGCCCGGCATGGGAGCACACCCTTCCCCGCTCCGCCGCGCCAGGTGAGGGGCCGAGCCCGCAGCCTCGCAGCCCCGCAGCCGCCTACCTTCCTAATCGCCGGCTGTGGCGCCCCGGCAGGCGCCGCCGGCCCTGATGACATCAGAGCTGACCCCGCCAAGGCCACCTCGGTGATCCGGTGCCCAGCCCCCGGAGGGAAAGGCGACCCCCAATCCGAGTCGGCGCTCGGGAACCGAGGGAGATGCTGGGCTGCGGGTCCAGCGGCGGAGGAAGACGGGGAGGCGGGGGCTGCGGTCCGCTGCGAAAGGAATCAAGGCTCTAGATACCGCGAACTGGGGGCTTCGCGGATAACTCGGGGGGAGGGGGGCGGCAGCGCAGCGCGGAGCGGCGTGAGGGGCGAGCGAAGGCGGGAATGTCTGCGAGAGCGCCGCCGCTGGGAGCCTTGGACGTTAAACGTTAAATCCTCGCGGCGTCCGGCTCGAGCAGAGCGGCGACCCACGCGGAGGGCGCACGCCGGCGTGGGGGCTGCGGCGGCAGCAGGCTCGAGGCCCCCAGCTTAGCCTCCTCACCTTCTTGGTGCCGGGGCCTCCCGCGATTCGTGACACTCCTGTCAGGGAAGAGGAGCGCCCAGGCTGCCCACCTAGAGTCTCCTGCTGGGGGGACATCGCTTCCATGAAGAAAATCTGCAAGCAAATCCCAGCCTAGGTAGAGGCTAATTGGTCATGTCCGTGGCCGGCAGCTGGAGGGGCGACGACGCTCGTGCCGAGGCGCCACCGTCGTGCTCAGGTAGGGAGCCGAGCTCCGGTGAGGGCGGCTCGCCTCCCGTCGGGGCCATGTACCGCAGCCTGCGCGCGGCGCCGCGGGCTGCAGGCGATTACAGCCGCGACCGCCAGTCAGAACCACGGCCCGCCCCGCCTCGGGCCCGCCCCCTCCGCTCCGGGCGCTGGAGCCCGGACCGCCCCCCGCCTCCCTCTTCAGGCTTCCGCCCTCCCCTGAGGGCCGGCAGCGCGGGTGCCCGAGTGCCTATAATATTAGGGACCAGGCGAGTGACAGTATCGGACCTATGCTCCCAGTGTGCCCTGCCCTAAGAAGCTCACCCACTCAGGTCCTGCACGAGGGCCTGAAGTGCATAGACAGTCGGCTCTCACGCAGCCCTGCCCACTCCCACCCGACCCCTTCCTTTCCCGCGGCGTCGGGGCGGGGGGCGCCTCTTCAGCGCTTGCATCTGTGGAGCGGTGGCGACCTCAGCCTGAAACAGAGGAGTTGCAGTGATTCCCCGCCCGCTTTCAGCGGACTGCGGAGAACCACCACCCCCACCCTACGCCCCAGGGCTCGGGATGGGGTTGCACGGCTCAGAGTGCAGCGGCTGTTTAAATTTGGAAGCCTCATGTCATCGCTTGACCTCTTGTGCAGTTCTCAATCGCTAAGGCTTAGGCAGCCGCTGGGCAGCAGCCCTTGCACGTTTACACCCGCGGTTTCCGCTGTCTGTGGGTGCAGAGATGCAGGCTTTCCGAATGTGAAAGCGCAATTAAGGAAAATGCAGGCAGAGAGGACGTTGAAATCTGGCTTAGCTATTGAGAAGGCTACAATATGTGGAAGTGTTTATCAGATATCTGCGCTGAGAGCATAGTTTCCTGTTAGCCCAAATACTGGCTTTTTCACCCCCTTCCTGCCTGAAGAGTAATCAGAGGAGGGGATTTGGAGCCGACCTGGGTTAAGTTAGTATTGCTGCGCTTCGCAGGACTGGCTGACTGGTGCGGAGGATTCGGTAGGTGGCATTCTTCCCTTGGAGTCAGGACTAGAAAAAAAAAAAAAATCCGGCAGCAGATTAATGAGGGGAAGGATACCACTCTATGATACTACGTGGTTGCGGGATTGGCTTGTTTTTATGATAAGAAGGAAAAAAAGCAAGGTTCCTGCCGGGTTGGGCTGTTATTAGGACAGGTTGTAGAAGAATAGAACTCTGGCGGGCTCTGTTCCAAGCAAGGGATTCTGTCCAACACACACACACACACACACACACACAACCACACCACCACCAACCCCCAGGTTTCTTATTGTGAAAATAATGGAGATACACTGTTCCAGTTCATTTTAAGCCTTGTCCATATCACATTGTTTAAAGTAGGCTTATATAGGCCTTTATAAATCATATGTATATGCACACACATATATGGGATTTATAATGCATATATAACTGGAAACACTCAGTTTTTAAGGGGGACTCTTTGCAGCTGAAACCAGTGTGCAGCTACTGGACTTTGCGTCCACCGTAGAGTTTTATCATGAATTTTGCGCTGCAGAGAGCCTTGCATTTCCTCTATTTCATGTTTAAATCATCCTTTCATGACTTGTTTGCCTTGTTTAATTCCTATCATGAATGGACATTCCCAATTTTTCGAACTATGCTTCATTTTTTTATTTCAGTAACACTTATCTCAATATCTAAGGTAACATTATATTTAATGTATATTCCCTATACCTCAGAGGAATGTAAGCTTCCAGAGAACAGGAATCTTTTGTCCTTTTTTGTTCATTCTTGAATCCCAGCCCTAAAGCAGTATCAGGCAAAATCATTGTTTGTTGTTAAATCAATCAATGAAACACACAAAGAATATGAGAGATCTGGAAGGGCCAGACTAGAGTTGGTTGTTTCACTCAGAAATCTCCATGAATCATAGAATATTTTTGTGTGTGTGACAAATGCCTTGTGCTCCTTCAAAGTATTATTTTTACTACACATGTGGAAAACTCACTTTCACTTCTTAATTTGGAAGTGCTTTTATTCTGAAATCAGTTAGTTTGGGTTTGCAGAGAAAACCATTTCACCCCTCCCCCATGAGGAGTTTTGAGGCAAGTCTCACTTCCTAAAGAAATTTGGGCTACTTCAAATTATCACCAGAGTAATGTTTGAGCACAAATTCAATCACATCACTCCCTTTGGCTTCTTATGTTTATAGGATAAATTTCAAATGCCATAGTATGATGTAAAAGGCTGCTCAATAATCTCATCCCCCCAGTTCTTTCCACTGTCCCACTCAACTTTTTCTCCTTTTAAGAACTCACCCTGACTTTCCACATCTTCATGACTTTGAATCTCCTATTCTCATTGTCTCTTATATTTTCATCCCCATTACACTAGTACATGGTGCTTAGAAAATACCCAATAAATATTTGTTGAGGAAATCTTCAGGACTTCAATTAGAAATTACCTCAGGGAAAGTTTTTTTTTTTTCTTTATTTCAAGGTTAAGTGCATCTCTTTAATTGTAACATAACATTTTGGGGGTGCTTACTTTATACCAGATACTATCATAAGCATTATATATCTATAAATTCACTTTTTTTTAATACCAGAGATGATTGAATTCAGGGGCACCAAACACTGAGCCATTTTGTATTTTACTTAGAGACAGGGTCTCATTGAGTTGTTTAAGGTTTCACTGAGTTGCTTAGTGCCTCACAGTTGCTGAGACTGGCTTTGAACTCGAAATACTCAGCCTCTGGGATTTCAGGTGTGCAGCATTACACCAGGCTGAATTAACTTTTGTCTTTATAATAAACCTATGCGATAGATTCTCTAACACCCCCATTTACAGATGGAAAAACCAACAGCTGGTAATTAATCAAGCCAAACTTGAACCTGAGAAGTCTGCTTCAGAAACTGTGTTCTTAATCATTTGGCCAACTGCCTCCTATAAAGTGTATGTTTCCTTCTCCTTATAACTCTACTGTAACTTGTAACTTCTTATAACTATACTATTTTCTGCATTATTTGCCTTAAAATAAAGGATTGTATTTTATTTGTCTTTTCTTCTTTATACCAGGAACACAAGTGTGATCTCAATGACTTTTTTAATCTCTTACATTTGAGTGAATGAATATAATATTAGAAACTACCATCTTCACTTCCATTATTAGGCTGCATAGTTTTAAGGACGATATTCTGATGGGTGAAGAAACAATTTTGGACTAGTACGTTAATTCTTTAGACAATGAAACTACTGTGCGCTGGAAATGCTATGTTGTAGAAAAGAGTGACGCCAGAAAACAGAAGTCATGATAAAACAACCAAAGAAGTGTGATGTCCAAAACAAGCAGGACACATCTAGAATATTTTGAAACAAACCTTAAAGCAAAGTCCTAAGAACATCAACAGTTAACAGTTGGGAAACAACACCAGCAGACCTTAGGATAAACTAATCTAAGAATGAAACCAATATTTGACCAACCATTGGCTTTTAAATGACAAGGTGTTTAACTATAAAAGGAAATGTTCATGCAACCAGTTCATTCAATCAATATATATGTGTAGGACACTGTGCCAGGCAATATAAGTCAGGGCATTATGTGTATACGGAAATAGTCCTTGTAAACCCCAAAATGTACACAGGAACCATCTTCAGTGCTATCCAAATTCCCTAAAACAGACTGCAAATGCAATACCCAACAGATGCCCTAGAGGGTAATTCAGGTATGTTTTTCAATATTTGCACCCTAACTCTCTTAAAAGTCAGAATATTTCACATCTAATTCTTGGTTTTCTTGGGGGGAAAATATCAAGAATTGGTAACACTGGGCTCAACTTCTCTGAAGAAACCAATAGACTAAAACTGAGTCATAGTTATGTTACTTCATTTAATGCTCACAACAATCCTATGGGAGATTTACTGTCAGAGTTACTACTGCCTCTGGTGCTGAGGAACTACTAACAGGTAAGGTCATGGAAAGTGAAAAACTAGAAAGAGAGATAGACCAGAGAAGAATGAGCAACATCATGTAGGTACGTTAAAAAAAAAAAAAGAAAAAAAAAGCCATCATAATGGTATGTTTCAAGAAGAGAAATAGTTGATAGTGTCTCATGTTGCAAGAGATGAAGCTGGTGAAGACTAAGGTGTGTAATTTGAATAGGAAAGGTTAAGATTGCTCTTTGAAGAAATTTAGCTGACAATAGGGATAAGAAAGGGCAGTCCCCATGAGAAGAAGGTAGGATCTATTTTATTACTAAAGTAGGAGGTAGATCTGTTAAGGTTGAGGTAGGTGAGAGATGCTAATCTTCACTTATAGAACAAGGCCAGGGGAAGTTATCCATAATGCCAAGAAATAGAAGACTAAAAAACATCTATTAGGAAGTCATTGGTGACCTTATCTAGAATAGCATGAGTGAAATGAGTGGGCTAGGGATTGAGGACAGGGATGAGAGGTTAGAATGAATGGATACAACTCCCTTGGGAAATATGACAGGAAGCAGAGAAGGTAGCAGCTGCAGGTGGGGAATGAGAAGGATTTGAAGGAAACCCACATGGGTCTAGCTATGGATACGATTATGTTTAAATACTGAAGGGAAGGCATTAGGGTGACAGAGAAACAGAAAATACTGGGACACTGGGTAGTAATGGGATCTCTAGAGCAAAATTCTGCAGAGAATTAGGGGAGGAATCTAAGGACTGAGATTGAAGGGGAGCTGAATGTTCTAAATAGACACTGAAGAATGAGAATAAACAAGGACAAGTGTGTGTACCCTGCAGCCAGGGCATACAACCATGAATTTATAATGGCTGCCTGCACAGCATATGACTTCTCTTTAATGATTCCAGAAAACAGGCTGGATTCATTCTGGAAGAGGGTTTGCTAGCTAAGAGTGATGAAGTTCAATAGGTCAAGAGGGTAGAGACTACTGCAGTAACCTTGGGAGCAGATTTTTACACTTGCACATCAGAGCACTAATCTCTAGTATATATAAAGAACTCAAAAAGCTAAAACCAAAAAACAACCCAATCAATAAATGGGCCAAGGAACTGAACAGACACTTCTCAGAAGATGATATACAATCAATCAACAAATATATGAAAAAATGTTCAACATCTCTAGCAATTAGAGAAATGAAAACCAAAACTACTCTAAGATACTATCTCACTCCAGTCAGAATGGCAGCTATTAAAAATACAAACAACAATGAGTGTTGGTAAGGGTGGGGGGAAAAGGCACACTCATACATTGCTGGTGGGACTGCAAAATGGTGCTGCCAACATGGAAAGCAGTATGGAGGTTTCTTGGAAAATTGGGAATGGAATCACTATTTGACCCAGCTATCCCACTCCTTGGTTTATACACAAAGGACTTAAAATCAGAATATTACAGGGACACAGCCACATCAATGTTTATAGCAGCACAATTCATAATAGCTACACTGTGGAACCAACATAGATGCCCCTCAGTAGATGAATGGCTAAATAAAATATGGTATATATACACAATGGAATATTACTCAGCATTAAAAGAGAATAAAATCATGGCATTTGCAGGTAAATGGTGGAGTTATAGAGAAAATATTGCTAAGTGAAGTTAGCCAATCCCAAAAAACCAAATGCCGAATGTTTTCTCTGATATAAGGAGGCTGATTCATAGTGGAGTTGGGAGGGAGAGCAGGGGAAGATTAGAAGAATTCTAGATAGGGCAAAGAGGTGGGATGGGAAGGGAGGGGGCATAGGGGTAAAAATGAGGGTGGAATGAGATGAACATCATTATCCTAAGAACATGTATGAAGACATGAATGGTGTGAATATACTTTGTATATAACCAGAGATATGAAAAATTGTGCTTTATATGTGTAATATGAATTATAATTCATTCTGCTGTCATGTATAACAAATTAGAATTTTTTTTAAAAAGTAGTCAATATGGTAGACCACAATGGGTCCTTCCTCTTTCATTCCTAGAAAATCACTGACTCATCTTTCTCCTGGTTTCCTCCTCAAGGATCTTTATTGTATTTCTTTTTTTCCCCATCCCTGAAACACTTAAGAGATTTGCCCTGTCATCATGGTGCACTTGGACTTTCTGTGATCTTGTCCATATTCCTTGCATGTGATACTAATTGGGTCCTGATTAATTAGTTCCCTGTCTGTATCCCAAATTAATCTAATGAACACCCACATGGACTCACTTATAAGCCTCATGAACACCTCAAACTCAATAGGTCTCAGACTGAATTCATTAACTCCTGTCATCTTCTCCCACCCCTACCAGTTCTCTGTAACTTCTGCTGTTGTCTACCTTTGTAGCTCAAATTCAAAATCCTAGATTTCTCCCACTTTCCAAACCCAGTCCATAGCCTCCCACCCCACCCAGCACAGTCAGTCACATACACAGAGGCATGTGGTTGACCACCAAATCTTCTTCACTCTTATCCTGCACACTTGAGATATTTTCCTTTGTCTTCTTTCTCAGCCATGCCCGCCAGAAATTTTCTGACTACACTCAACTGAAGAGTTTTCTTTCTCCCTTATACATGACTGGTAGGCATAGAAAATGGTGCAGTTAGTGGTTCCTCAAAAAGTTAAACATAGAATCACTACATGATCCTGCAGAACCATTCTATCTGCACCCAAGGAATTGAAAACAGGGATTCAAATATTTATATACCAATGTTAATAGCAGCATTATTCACAATAGCCAAAAGGGCAAACATCCCAAGTATCTATCAACATATGAATGAATAAATAAATGTGATATATTCATACAATATGATAGTTGATCATTGTATTAGGGTTCTCTGGAGGAACAGAACCAACAGAAGTATGATTATAAAAAGGGGATTTAATAGATGGCTTACATGAACCAGAAGCTGGATATTCCACAATGGTCGTTTGCAGGCTAGAGAGCTGGAGGAACCCATAACTGCACAGTCCAGAAGCTGAAGCCTCAGAACAAGAGGAATCAATGTTCTCAGACTGTCTTCTAGTCTGAGACAGAAGACTTCTGGAAACTCCCTGGAGAATCACTGGCAGAGTCCTCTTTGGGGGAATAAAGAAACGAGAGGATATTGTGATTGAAGCAGCAATCAAGAACCCGTTCAAGAAGAATAGAGCTTGCATCTGCTGATACTTCCTTGTTCTTCCAACTTTTATTGCATCCAAGCCACCATCCTATTGCAGGTGCTGCCCAGGTTAGGGAGGTCTCCCCTTCAGTTCAGTATCCCACATACCAACCATTCCTAGACACACCCTCATGGACACACCTAGAAATCTCTTACTCCTCATCATCTCTTAATCTAATCAAGTTAACAATTAAAATTAACCAGTACAGTAGTAAAAAGAATGAAGCATTGATATATGCTACAACATTTTTACCCTTAAAAACAATATGCTAAGTGAAATAAGCCAGATGTAAAAGGACAATTATTGAAGTATTCCACTCATATGAAATATCTAGAATAGGCAATTTCATATAGACACAAAGTACATTATAGGTTACTAGGAATTGAGGGAAGAAGGAATAGTTTAAGGTTAATGGTTTCAGAGATTCTGTTTGAGGTGATGGAGGGGTTTTTGGAATTGGAGATGTTGATGGTTACATATTAATGTGAATATAATTAATGATAATAAATAGTTCACTTAAGATGGGTAAAATTGTAATAAGAATCTTCTTGCCTCTAATCTCACCGTACCATCAGCAATAACACATATTCTTTTTCAAACACCAATCTTATCATGTTTCTCTGTTCCCTGAAAACTTCAGTGGCTCTACCTTACTCTCAGTACTAAATACAAACTCAAGAAGGTCCTAGATCTTCCTGCCTTCATATCAAGCATGAATCCTTGCTTCTCTCTGACCTACTCTCAACTGTGGTACAGAAGCTGCTCTAAGCAATCTAGGTGATGCACAGAAAGTTTTGTGATTTTTTTTTCTCATTTGGAGGCATTGATGACTTTTCTCTCTAAGCTGACTTAAGCCTTAATATAAGAAGCTTTTGAAATTATCAAGACCAGATGTGAAGTTTTATTTCTCTTCCCTCAGTTAGAATGTAAAAAGGGGCATAATATATAAAGAATGTAATCCCAGTTCTAAGAGTGTAAGATTATACAGTATTGTAGAAAGGAGGTAGGGAAAGGAGAGGAGGAAGGTAAGAAGAAAGAATAATAGAGAAGGCTGGAAAAAGAGTTTAGTGTATAGTTGTGAAGGATCTTGGATTCCATGGTCAAAAATTGGACGTTATTCTCTAGGAAAGGTGGGAGAAAGGGAACTGATACATATTGAGTGCCTGCTTATGTTAGGTACACCTAATATACCTCATTTATGCTTCAGTGTTACCAAAGAAGTAGGTATTATTATACTCATTTTAAATATAAAAACAAGTCTCAAAAAAGTTCAGTTACTTTCTGAGATTACACAAGCAAAAAGCAGAAGATCTAGGATTTTAACCAAGATATGACTGGGTCCCAAACCCAATCAGATCATATTTATAATGTTAATAGTATTATAGTATTAATTATAGTGATTACTTATTGGAAATTAACTTTGAAGGGTAGGGAGATAAAGATTCGGGAGGCACTGTCACATATTATCATAATCTTCACAATAATCCCAATTCTTATATAATAAAGATGAAGAGCATATTACTTAAAAATATTAAGGTACTTTTAAAAGATTATTTAACTATAGAGTACAGGAGCCAGCATCAAACCAGGACACAAAGCCCATGTTCTTAACCACTAAACTTAATGGTACTATCTTCTTTTTTGTTGTTTATGACTTAGATGTGTTGGATCCATCTTCATGATGTGAGATAAAAATAGATATGACCCTAGACCTTCTACTTAGACAATGCTCAGCTTTCTGGTCAGAGGTTTAGCTTAATCATTTAAAAAAGTTTTTATTTTACAAGGCAGCTTGATATACAAAAACCAGATAAAAGGTGGGGAGGTGCTGGGGGGAGGGGAGGGAGGGAGGGGAGAGGGGATGAATTTTTTTTTTCCATCAAAGTTTAGGTTGATCTGTGATCCAGACCAAATTAATGAACTAATCATCAATCATTGTTTACTCTATGGTTTATTCTCTTGTCTGTTCTTCAAGGGAAAGCACAGCCTGTGATACTCCTCCTTCCTGCAAATCACTGTGTGCTTCTTTTCATTCTCCTTTGGTTTTTCCTGGATATTTCAATTTACTACATATTTGTTAGTAGGTCTACATATTTATGTTAGAGTCCTCTTGAGAGATAATGTGAAAATAAGCCCATTTAAGTATATTCCTAATTCAATGCTTTCTATCTGCTGCAAAGTTGTTATTGTCTCAGGGGATAAGGTAATTAGAGAACTAACTAAGGACTAGCTATGGACATTATTAGGTTTAAATACTGATTCCCGAGACCTGTGACCGACTGGTAGAACAGGCCCAGCGGCCCGCCAGCATGGTAGACACATCATCCCAATTGGAGGAGGAGCAGAGCCGCCGCCCTTGGCTGCAAGGTAGGCAGACCTGTGACCGACCAGCAGAGCAGGCCCAGCGGCCCGCTGGCATGGTAGACACAACACCCCAATTGGAGGAAGGGCCTAGCTGCCGCCCGCAAGGTAGGCAGACCACATGTCCTGGAGAAGGGGCCCAGTGGCCCACTGGCCTAGTTGAAGGATCACCCCAATTGGAGGAGGGGCACAGCCACCACCTGTGCCTGCAAGGTAGGCAGGCCTGCAACCTGGAGAAGAGGCCCAGTGGCCCACCAGCATAGTAGACAGATCACCCCTATTGGAGGAGGGGCTCAGCCGTTGCCTGCAAGGTAGGCAGACCACGCGACCCGGAGAAGGGGCCCAGTGGCCCGCCAGCGTGATAGACAGATCACCCCAATTAGAGGAGGAGCACAGCCGCCACCCATGCCTGCAAGGGAGACTTTGCAACTATATAAGAGAAATATAAATAGATAGGGGGAAAATTCAATAACACAACAGTTTCACCAAGCAGAAAGAAACGCGAGCAGTATGAAAAGACAAGGAAAGAAAGGACCACAAGCAATGCAGGTCAACTCAACTTTAGAAAGGTAATATCTGCAGCAGATGAAATGTCAGATAAAGAATTCAGGTATACATGCTTCAGATGATCTGGAATCTCAAGGAAGACATTAGACAGCAAAATCAGACAATGAAAGATCACTTCGACAATGAATTACATAAACAAATCCAAGAAGCAAAAGATCAACTATACAAGGGAGATAGAGGTTATAAAAAACAAACAAACAGAAATCCTAGAAATGCAGGAAGCAATAAACCAACTTAAAAACTCAAATGAGAATACTACCAGCAGAGTAGAACACTTAGAAGATAGAACATCAGACAATGAAGACAAAGTATTTCAACTTGAAAAGAACATAGACAGCTCAGTGAGACAGTTAAGAAACCATGAGCAGAACATCCAAGAAATATGGGATAACATAAAGAGACGAAACTTAAGAGTCATTGGGATACAGGAAGGTATAGAGGTCCAAACCAAAGGAATGAGCAATCTGTTCAATGAAATAATACTAGAAAACTTCTCAGACTTGAAGAATGAGACAGAATCCCAAATCCTAGAAGCTTACAGGACGCCAAATGTGCAAAATCATAAGAGATCCACACCTAGACACATTATAATGAAGATGCCCAACATACAGAATAAGGAGAGAATTTTAAAAGCTACAAGAGAAAGGAAACAGATTACATTTAGGGGTAAACCAATCAGGATAACAGCTGATCTTTTCAACACAGACTCTGAAAGCTAGAAGATCCTGGAACAACATATTTCAAATGCTGAAAGAAAATGGGATCCAACCAAGAATTGTGTATCCAGCGAAATTAAGCTTCAGGATGGAAGATGAAATTAAAACCTTCCATGATAAACAAAAGTTAAAAGAATTTGCAGCTAGAAAACCATCTCTTCAAAACATCCTTGGCAAAACATTACAGGAAGAGGAAAGGAAAAATAACAATGAAAACCAACAGTGGGAAGTAGTACGGTAAAGGGAAAAAATAATCAAAGAGGAAAAACAAACCATGTTAAGTAACATAAATAAACAAATAAGGCTGGAAGAACAATCCATATTCCAATAATAACCCTAAATGTTAATGGCTTAAACTCACCAATTAAGAGACACAGGCTAGTAGAATGGATCAAAAAAAAAACAAAAAAAAACAAGATCCAACAATATGCTGCCTACAGGAGACGCATTTGATAGGAAAAGACATACATAGACTGAAGGTGAAAGGTTGGGAAAAATCATATCACTCATATAGACTTCGGAAACAAGCAGGAGTGTCCATACTCATATCAAATAAAATAGATTTCAAGCCAAAGTTAATCAAAAGGGATAAAGAGGGACACTACATACTGCTCAAGGGAACCATACACCAACAAGACATAACAATCATAAATATATATGCCCCAAACAATGGTGCAGCTATGTTCATCAAACAAACTCTTCTCAAGTTCAAGAGTCTAATAGACCACCATACAATAATCATGGGAGACTTCAACACACCTCTCTCACCACTGGACACATCTTCCAAACAAAAGTTGAATAAGGAAACTATAGAACTCAATAACACAATTAATAACCTAGACTTAATTGACATATATAGAATATACCACCCAACATCAAGCAGTTACACTTTTTTCTCAGCAGCACATGGATCCTTCTCAAAAATAGATCATATATTATGTCACAGGGCAACTCTTAGACAATATAAAGGAGTAGATTTAATACCATGCATCTTATCTGATCATAATGGAATGAAACTGGAAATCAACGATAAAAGAAGGAAGGAAAAATCATGCATCACTTGGAGAATGAACAATAGGTTACTGAATGATCAATGGGTTATAGAAGACATCAAGGAGGATATTAAAAAATTCTTAGAGATAAATGAAAACACAGACACAACATATCGGAATCTATGGGACACAATGAAAGCAGTTCTAAGAGGAAAATTCATTGCTTGGAGTTCATTCTTTAAAAAAAGAAAAAAACAACAAATAAATGATCTCACACTTCATCTCAAAATCCTAGAAAAAGAAGAGCAAAACAACAGCAAAAGAAGTAGAAGGCAAGAAATAATTAAAATCAGAGCTGAAATTAATGAAATCGAAACAAAAGAAACAATTGAAATAATTGACAAAACTAAAAGTTGGTTTTTTGAGAAAATAAATAAAATCGACAGACCCTTAGCCATGCTAACAAAGAGAAGAAGAGGGAGAACTGAAATTACTAGCATATGGGATGAAAAAGGCAATATCACAACAGATACTTCAGAAATACAGAAGATAATCAGAAATTATTTTGAATCCTTATAGTCCAATAAAATAGAAGATAGTGAAGGCATCGATAAATTTCTTAAGTCATATGATCTGCCCAGATTGAGTCAGGAGGATACAGACAACCTAAACAGACCAATATCAATTGAGGAAATAGAAGAAGCCATCAAAAGACTACCAACTAAGAAAAGCCCAGGACCGGATGGGTATACAGCAGAGTTTTACAAAATTTTTAAAGAGGAACTAATACCAATACTTTTCAAGCTGTTCCAGGAAATAGAAAAAGAGGGTGAACTTCCAAATTCATCTACGGGGCCAACATCACCCTGATTCCTAAAAAAGACACTTCAAAGAAAGAAAACTACAGACCAATATCTCTAATGAACCTAGATGCAAAAATCCTCAATAAAATTCTGGCGAATCGGATACAAAAACATATCAAAAAAATTGTGCACCATGATCAAGTAGGATTCATCCCTGGGATGCAAGCCTGGTTCAATATACGGAAATCAATAAATGTTATTCACCACATCAATAGACTTAAAGATAAGAACCATATGATCATCTCGATAGATGCAGAAAAAGCATTCGAAAAAGTACAGCATTCCTTTATGTTCAAAACTCTAGAAAAACTAGGGATAACAGGAATATACCTCAATATTGTAAAAGCTATCTATGCTAAGCCTCAGGCTAGCATCATTCTGAATGGAGAAAAATTGAAGGCATTCCCTCTAAAATCTGGAACAAGACAGGGATGCCCTCTCTCACCACTTCTGTTCAACATAGTTCTCGAAACACTGGCCAGAGCAATTAGACAGACGAAAGAAATTAAAG
The DNA here is from genome assembly GCF_048772815.1 of Callospermophilus lateralis. NCBI lineage: Eukaryota > Metazoa > Chordata > Mammalia > Rodentia > Sciuridae > Callospermophilus > Callospermophilus lateralis. Next base: position 117,002,002 of record NC_135306.1, on the reverse strand, counting down.
GCATGAAAATAGGAAAAGAAGAACTTAAATTATCACTATTTGCAGATGACATGATTCTATACCTAGCAGACCCAAAAGGGTCTACATAGAAACTATTAGAGCTAATAAATGAATTCAGCAAAGTGGCAGGATATAAAATCAACACGCATAAATCAAAGGCATTCCTGTATATCAGCGATAAATCCTCTGAAATGGAAATGAGGACAACTACTCCATTCACAATATCCTCAAAAAAAAAAAATACTTTGGGAATCAACCTAACAAAAGAGGTGAAAGACTTATACAATGAAAACTACAGAACTCTAAAGAGAGAAATAGAAGAAGATCTTAGAAGATGGAAAAATATACCCTGTTCATGGATAGGCAGAACTAACATCATCAAAATGGCGATATTACCAAAAGTTCTCTATAGGTTTAATGCAATGCCAATCAAAACCCAACGGCATTTCTCGTAGAAATAGATAAAGCAATCATGAAATTCATATGGAAATATAAAAGACCCAGAATAGCAAAAACAACTGTAAGCAGGAAGTGTGAATCAGGTGGTATAGCGATACCAGACTTCAAACTATACTACAGAGCAATCGTAACAAACACAGCATGGTACTGGTACCAAAACAGGCGGGTGAACCAATGGTACAGAATAGAGGACACAGAAACCAATCCACAAAATTACAACTATCTTATATTTGATAAAGGGGCTAAAAGCATGCAATGGAGGAAGGATAGCATGTTCAACAAATGGTGCTGGGAAAACTGGAAATCCATATGCAACAAAATGAAACTGAGTCCCTTTCTCTCACCATGCACAAAAGTTAACTCAAAATGGACCAAGGAGCTTGATATCAAATCAGAGACACTGCGTCTGATAGAAGAAAAAGCTGGCTATGATCTACATACTGTGGGGTCGGGCTCCAAATTCCTCAATAGGACACCCATAGCACAAGAGTTAATAACTAGAATCAACAAATGGGATTTACTCAAACTAAAAAGTTTTTTTCTCAGCAAAAGAAACAATAAGAGAGGTAAATAGGGAGCCTACATCCTGGGAACAAATCTTTACTCCTCACACTTCAGATAGAGCCCTAATATCCAGAGTATACAAAGAACTCAAAAAATTAGACAATAAGATAACAAATAACCCCATCAACAAATGGGCCAAGGACCTGAACAGACATTTCTCAGAGGAGGACATACAATCAATCAACAAGTACATGAAAAAATGCTCACCATCTCTAGCAATCAGAGAAATGCAAATCAAAACCACCCTAAGATACCATCTCACTCCAGTAAGATTGGCAGTCATTATGAAGTCAAACAACAACAAGTGCTGGTGAGGATGTGGGGAAAAGGGTACACTTGTACATTGCTGGTGGGACTGCAAATTGGTGCGGCCAATTTGGAAAGCAGTATGGAGATTTCTTGGAAAGCTGGGAATGGAACCACTATTTGACCCAGCTATCCCCCTTCTCAGTCTATTCCCTAAAGACCTAAAAAGAGCACACTACAGGGACACTGCTACATTGATGTTCATAGCAGCACAATTCACAATAGCAAGGCTGTGGAACCAACCTAGATGCCCTTCAATAGATGAATGGGTAAAAAAAAATGGCATTTATACACAATGGAGTATTACTCTACATTAAAAAATGACAAAATCATAGACTTTGCAGTGAAATGGATGGCACTAGAGCAGATTATGCTTAGTGAAGCTAGCCATTCCCTAAAAAACAAATGCCAAATGTCTTCTTTGATATAAGGAGAGTAACTAAGAACAGAGTAGGGAGGAAGAGCATTAGAAGAAGATTAACATTAAACAGGGACGAGAGGTGGGAGGGAGAGGGAGAGAGAAGGGATATTGCATGGAAATGGAAGGAGACCCTCATGGTTATACAAAATTACATACAAGAGGAAGTGAGGGTAAAGGAAAAAAAAAACAAGAGTGAGACCAGTTGTTGTACAGTTGTCCACATTAGAAATAAAGAAACACATTTAATGTTAATAAGAAAAAAAAATAAATAAATACTGATTCCCAAGTATTTTATTTTCTTTGAGGCTATTGTGATTGGACAATTTTCCTTATTTCTCTTCTGCTAATTTGTCATTGTGTATAGGAATGCAATTGATTTGTGGGTAATGATTTTGTATCCTGCTAATTTGTTGAATTCATTTATGAGTTCTAGAAGCTTTCTGCTGGAGTTTTTTGGGACTTCTAAATATAGAATCTTGTAGTAGGCCAATAGGGATAGTTTGAGTTCTTCTTTTCCTATTTATATCCTTTCAATTTCTTTCTTTTGTCTAATTGCTCTGGCCAGGGTTTCAAGGACTATACTGAATAGAAGTGGTGAAAGAGGATATCCCTGTCTTGTTCCTGTTTTTAGAGGGAATGCTTTCAGTTTTTCTCCTTAGACTGATGTTGGCCATGGGTTTAGCATATATAGCTTTTACATTGTTGAGGTATGTTCCTACTATCCCTGGTTTTTCTAATATTTTGAGCCTGAGTGGATGCTGAATTTTGTCAAACTTTTTTTGTTACTCTATTGAGATAATCACGTGGTTCTTGTCTTTAGGTCTATTGATGTGATGCATTACATTTATTTATTTCTATATGTGCAACCTACCTTGCATCCCTGGTATGAACCCCACTTGATCGTGGTGCACTACCTTTTTAATATGTTTTGATATACGAATTTTGCATCTATGTTCATCAGGTATATTAGTCTGAAGTTTTCATTCCTCAATGTGTCTTTGTCTGGTTTTGGTGTCGGTGTGATACTAGCTTCATAGAATGAATTTGGAAGGGTTCCCTCCTTTACTTTTCATGGAATAATTTGAGGAGTATTGGAGTCAGTTCTTCTTTGAAGGTCTGGTAGAACTTTGCTGATATTCCATCTGATTTTGGCCTTTTCTTTGTTGGTAGGCTTTTGATGGAGTCTTCAATTTCATTGCTTGAAATTGATCTGTTTAAATTATCTATGTCCTCCTGATTCAATCTGAGTAGGTCATATGTGTAAAAATTTGTTGATGTCTATATGATTTTTCTATTTTATTGGAGTATAGATTTTCAAAGTAGTTTCTGATTGTCATCTGTATTTCAGTAGTGTCTGTCATGATATTTACTTTTAATTATGAATTTTAATGATTTGAATTTTTTTCTCTCTTTTTCTTTGTTAGCTTGGTTAAGAGTTCATCAATTTTATATATTTTTTCAAAGAACCAACTTTTTGTCTCTTTGATTTTCTGAATTTTTTGTTGATTATTTTAATTTCATTGATTTTGCTCTGATTTTAATTAGTTCCTGTTTTCTGCTTATCTTGATGTTGATTTGTTCTTCTCTCTCTAGAGCTTTGAGATATAATGTTAGTTTATTTATGCAATGAACTTTACTCTTAGAACTGCCTTCATAGTGTCTAAGAGATTTTGGTAAGTTGGGTTGCTAGTCTCATTTACCTCTAGGTATTTTTTTACATTTTATCCTTTATTTCTTGTACTATCCATTGATCAATCAATAGCATATTATTTAGTCTCCAGGTGTTAGAGTAGCATCTATTTTTTATTTTATAATTGATTTCTAATTTCATTCCATTATAATCTGATAGAATTCAAGGTATTATCTCCACTTCTTTTTTGTGTTCGCTAAGATTTGCTTTGTGGCCTAAGATATGGTCTATATTAGAGAAGGTCTCTTGTGCTGATGAAAAGAAAGCATATTCAGTCATTGATAGATGAAATATTCTATGTATGTTTGTTAAGTCTAAATTATTAATCGTAATTTTTAGTTCTATAGCTTCTTTATTTAGTTTTGATTCTGAGCATCTTAGTGCCTTGCTTTTGCTGAGGTTGGCTTTGAACTTGTGATCCTCTTGTCTCAGCCTCCCAAGCCCTTGGGATTACAGGCATGCACCACTTGCCTGGCTTTATTTATTGTTAAGATGAAGTGATTTCCTAGATCTTTACATGCAGAAGCAGAAACCAGAAATCCAAGTCTTTACAATTTTAAAATAAAATTTCTTCTCTTCTGCTTTCCTCTTAAGTTATCACTTATCACCACCCCAACATACTTTCTTTTTCTAGTTTACCAACTTTTGGAGAAAATACATATTTATTGCCTCCACTTTCTCACTGCCATCTTTCCTGCTAACACGAGTTCTCTTCCACGATTCCCTAATGATCAAATGCGAAGTTTCTGTATTCAAGGATGACTCTTTGTAGTATATGACCTGCCACTTCTCTTGACAGATATAATACCACTCGTTTACCCATCCATTCATTCACATAAAAAAATACACATGCACACATATACACACATGTGTGCCACTCATAATCTTGGGCATTAGCAGTACAGAATGAACAACTGAGACATGTAATTCTACTCTCCTAAACTTTGCATTACAATTGTTCTTTCATATATCTCTTGACTCTCTAATACAAATTCACTAGATCCTCTTTTCCTACTCACGTTTAATGTAAACATCAAAAGTTTTTTCATTTCTATTTTCCAACATAAACATGTGTACACACACATGCACATATATTCAAGGTGTTCAGGAGAAGAATCATGATATTAGATCACACACATTTGTTGAATAACTGAATTTATTACTTTCCTAATAGCAGGTATAACTATAGCACTTGGGTTACACTTATTCTTGTTAAAAATAATAATTGTAGGGCTGGGGCTGTAGCTCAGTGGCAGAGTACTTGCCTTCACATGTGGGGCACTGGGTTTGATCCTCAGCATCATATAAAAATAAACAAATAAAATAAAGGTGTGCTGTCCATCTACAACTACAAAAAATTAAAATAATAATAATAATAATAGTTCTGTAATCCATAAATTAATAGTTCTGTAATCCATAAATTAAATACAAAGGTTTGGTTTTGTTTCTCTGGGACAAATAAATAAATGTTGAATAAAGTAAGGGCAGAATTGAGTTTTAGAGGGCTATATCATACATATGAAAATGTTATTAAACTATTATACTTCAAGTTTTCACTACAATGCAAGCTTTATGAAGGTAGGGGGTTTGATTTTCACTGCTATAATTTCAGTGCCTATGCCCTGTCTGGGAAGTTGTAGGTGCCCAGTAGATGTTTTTTGCATGAACGAAAGGATGAAGAAAGATATCGTCATTGATTTATGAGTAAAAAACAATTTATCTACAAGGGGGAAGTGTTGAGTCTGACTTCAGATTTCTGCACAGTCAGAAGAAAGCCGACAAATTTCAACAAAATTTTGAAGGTAAAAGTAACTCCAGAATTAAACCAAAATGGCATTCTGAAGTCAAAGCAGCAAAGACACATTCTCAATATGATTTGGGCAACAAAATTATTTAAAGAATATCTGGACAAATAAATCTAGTCAGTTAAGAAACAAATCAAAATAAAAAGATTTAGGAATATAGAAACCATGGTAAAAATACTGGTGGGTGAACACTGAACCAATTTTAAGTATAAAACCAATATGAAACAATTAAGGAATTTTTTCAATTTGTATAAATGTGGTTAAATATTAACAATATATAGATAAAAAGGATTAAGTTTTTTTTGAGAGCTCCAAGGAGTAGAGAGAAAATAATGACCATTAAAAGTCTTCTTTAAAGCACATCATCTGTGGACAGTGACTAAAATATATAATTGTGGGGATTTAAAATATCACAGTTTTTATGAATATTTTATAGCCTCTCTTTGTCTTCCTCAATCCCTACAAAGAGAGAATTCTTTAAGCAAATAATGTCTTATGTTAAGAAATATTTTATTTGAATATGGCAATTCCTCTAATTTACTTATAAAATTCACGGAAAATTAAACTAAATTAAAACCATTTCTCTATCCATCTATAAAAACATGTATACATTCACCCACCATCTGTAGTTCTATAGAAAATATCCAAAGTTATCTGCTTCTAATACTAATATTAGTGATTTCTGGGTAATGAGGTTTAAAGTGATTTTAAAACTTTTTGTTTTCTGCATTTCTTTATCTCTTATAATTAGGATGTATCATCTTTACAAAAAATAGAGTAATTCTTCTTTAAAATAAAGAAATAAAAATAGAAGTTTATCTGAAAAATGTTAACAGTAATTAATTCTGGGTTTGGAAATCTTTTATTTTCATTTCTCATTTTTACTTAAGATTTCATTTCTATTTCTAAAAAATGTTAGCAAAAGATTTTTTAAAAAGAAAACATCTTTAGAAGTTCATTTAATTTAAAAATGTTTACAAATAAGCATATTAGTTCTACTCTTTTCTTCAGAATGAAGTTTCAAATGAAGTTTTGTCCTAAGTTTCTAAATTCTAATAATAGAATATTTGATAAAAAAATTCATAGAATATTTAATAAGAATAATTACAAGGTAGAAAGATGCATTGGGTACTGAAGTGGGAAGGACAATGACCATTTCATAAATCCTTCCATGTGCTTGGCACTAGACTAAGTCCTTTATTCATTTTCTCATTTAGTCTTCATAATAAACCTATGAAATGGGCAGTAGTATTATTTCTGCTTTTAAAAATAAGGATGATGAAATTCGGTGACATTAAATCACTTGCCAGGTTCCTGTGAGCTAGGATTCTGACATTATATGACTTCAGAGCTCCTTAAAATCATTCTCTCATTTATCCTAATAATAATTCTGTACTGAGTGTTTCCCCCCACAGATAAAAAAACCCTGAAGTTTTAAAAGGTGAAATAAGGAGGAAGAGGGACAGGAAAAGGGAGGAATTGCAAAATGAAATTGACTAAGTTGTGTGAGGAGTAAATATTTGTTCCCATGATGTAGGCTCCCTATTTACTTCTCTTATTGTTTCTCTTGCTGTGAAAAAACTTTTTAGTTTAAGTAAGTCCCATTTGTTGATTCTTGCTATTAACTCTTGTGCTATGGGTGTCCTATTAAGGAATTTGGAGCCCGACCCCACTATATGTAGATCGTAGCCAACTCTTTCTTCTATCAGACGCAGAGTCTCTGATTTGATATCAAGGTCTTTGATCCATTTTGAGTTAACTTTTGTGCATGGTGAGAGGAGGGGGTTCAGTTTCATTTTGTTGCATATGGATTTCCAGTTTTCCCAACACCATTTGTTGAAGATGCTATCCTTCCTCCATTGCATGTTTTTAGCCCCTTTATCAAATATAAGATAGTTGTAACTTTGTGGATTGGTCTCTGTGTCCTCTATTCTGTACCATTGGTCCACCCGCCTGTTTTGGTACCAGTACCATGCTGTCTTTGTTACTATTGCTCTGTAATATAGTTTGAAATCTGGTATCGCTATACCGCCTGATTCGCACTTCCTGCTTAGAATTGCTTTTGCTATTCTGGGTCTTTTATTTTTCCATATGAATTTCATGATTGCTTTATCTATTTCTACAAGCAATGCCTTTGGGATTTTGATTGGCATTGCATTAAACCTATATAGAACTTTTGGTAATATCGCCATTTTGATGATGTTAGTTCTGCCTATCCATGAACAGGGTATATTTTTCCATCTTCTAAGATCTTCTTCTACTTCTCTCTTTAGGGTTATGTAGTTTTCATTGTATAAATCTTTCACCTCTTTTGTTAGGTTGATTCCCAAGTATTTTATTTTTTTTGAGGATATTGTGAATGGAGTGGTTTTCCTCATTTCCATTTCAGAAGTTTTGTTGCTGATATACAGGAATACCTTTGATTTATGTGTGTTGATTTTATAACCTGCTACTTTGCTGAATTCATTTATTAGTTCTAGTAGTTTTTTTGTAGACCCTTTTGGGTCTTCTAGGTATAAAATCATGTCATCCGCAAATAATGATAATTTAAGTTCTTCTTTTCCAATTTTTATGCCTTTAATTTCTTTTGTCTGTCTAATTGCTCTGGCCAGAGCCCTAATATCCAGAATATACAAAGAACTCAAAAAATTAGACAATAAGATAACAAATAACCCAGTCAACAAATGGGCCAAGGACCTGAACAGAAACTTCTCAGAGGAGGACATACAATCAATCAACAAGTACATGAAAAAGTGCTCATCATCTCTAGCAGTCAGAGAAATGCAAATCAAAACCACCCTAAGATACCATCTCACTCCAGTAAGATTGGCAGCCATTAGGAAGTCAAACAACAACAAGTGCTGGCGAGGATGTGGGGAAAAGGGTACTCTTATACATTGCTGGTGGGACTGCAAAATGGTGAGGCCAATATGGAAAGCAGTATGGAGATTCCTGGGAAAGCTGGGAATGGAGCCACCATTTGACCCAGCTATTGCCCTTCTCGGACTATTCCCTGAAGACCTCAAAAGAGCGTACTACAGGGATACTGCCACATCGATGTTCATAGCAGCACAATTTACAATAGCTAGATTGTGGAACCAACCCAGATGCCCTTCAATGGATGAATGGATTAAAAAAATGTGGCATCTATACACCATGGAGTATTACGCAGCACTAAAAAATGACAAAATCTTGGAATTTGCAGGGAAATGGATGGCACTAGAGCAGATTATGCTTAGTGAAGCTAGCCAATCCCTAAAAAACAAATACCAAATGTCATCTTTGATATAATGAGAGCAACTAAGAATAAAACAGGGAGGAAGAGCAGGAAGAAAAGATTAACATTAAACAGAGACATGAGGTGGGAGGGAAAGGGAGAGAAAAGGGGAATTGCATGGAAACGGAGGGAGACCCTCATTGTTATACTAAATTACATATAAGAGGTTGTAAGTGGAATAGGAAAATAAACAAGGTGAGAAATGAATTACAGTATAGGGGGTAGAGAGAGAAGATGGGAGGGGAGGGGAGGGGGGATAGTAGAGGATAGGAAAGGTAGCAGAATACAACAGTTACTATTATGGTATTATGTAAAAATGTGGATGTGTAACCCATGTGATTCTGCAATCTGTACTTGGGGTAAAAAAGGGAGTTCATAACTCACTTGAAGCTAATGTATGCTAATGTATGAAATATGTCAAGAGCTTTGTAGGGTTTTGAACAACCAATAAAAAAATAAAAATAAAAACAAAATATGAAAAAAAAAAAAAAAAAAAAGAAATTGACTAAGTTATGTTATGGATATATATGAATACAGTACCATGAATTTCACCTTTATGTATATCTATAAAGCACCAATTTTAAAAATAAATAAATAAATAGAAGGAAGACCAGTAGAGGAGACTAAGGGGAATGGGTGAGTGGGGAGGGAAAGAGGAAACACTGGAGACTGAAATGCAATAAATTATATTCCATGTGTGTATGATTATGTCAAAGTGAACCACACTATTAGATATAACTATAATGCACTAATAAACATGATTTAAAAATTAAATGTGAAATAAACTTCCACAATCACATAATAGGGCTGGGATTCAGTCCAGGCCTACATGATTCCACTACTCAAGGGCTTTCCCGTGTGTGACACTCTGTGTGTATATGTGTGTACAATCACATATGATGTCACATAAATTTTTAAATTTTTACTAATTAATTTGATTTTATTTTTGTCTACTCTCTTTCCTAATTTACCTTTTCTTGGAAAATATACTATGTAGAAAATGTCTTGATTCCTAAGACCTTACCAACCCAATGTTATGATCTAGTAAACATGCCTGAGGCGATTTTTACTCACGATCAGAACTGAACTCTGTGGCTACAGAGCTAGATGTGTTCCAGAAGCACAAGCAATTGGAGAGGGACAGAGAGAATGGGGTTCTCAAAATATAACTAAACACTAGTTTACTCCTTAATCCTTCAGCCTAGAGAAAATTTTTCCTGAGGAAAACAAAACAAAATGAATCTACTTCCAGTTTTTCTGTCTTTTCAGAAACTATTTTTTTATTCTTTTGCTTGCTTATCTTCCTTCCTTCCTTCAGTATGCATGTGCACAATTGTGTATACAGACACACACACACACACACACACACACACACACTTTTAAGCTTTAGAATGAAAAGCTTCAAATTATTGTGAGATGAATAGATCTGGAGATGTTTTACAGTAAAATTCTATGAAGCAATAGTGAAGTGCTAGTGCTTGTGAACTAGAAAATAGAGAGTAACCTTGATGAGGCAGTTGCTTTGGATTTGGTTCTATAGAAATAAGTGTTTGATAGATCTACAGAATTTTATACTACACACAATCAAGTTGCTTCAGGGATGAGCAAATAAATGAATATAGGTTTTATTGTTGTGGAAGAGACCAATGTATCAGTTAATAATTTGTGCTCTGATTGTATCCTACTATGTTATGAACTGTGGAAAGAAACTCCCACCATGGTTTGAAGTTGGTCTTCAGCTTCTTGAAGGGACTCATAGAATCTTAGAATAATAAAATCATAGATTAAAAAAAATAACATCAGAGATGTATAATATTTGGTTTTTTGTTTAAATTTTATTAGAAAAATAATAAAATTTAGATTATCCAGTAATGGACCCAGCATATAAGTAATCCCAAACTGTAGATGAGCCAAAAATGAATTTACATTGGGTTTAGGGATGTGTTAATTTTATGTGATAATACAAGCAGAGTTTCTTTGCTAATTATATTATATTCAGATTAATGCAAAAATTGATTTCCTAGAATAGTAAATGTTGACTAACTGATTCAAGGAGGCAAATGGCATGGGCTTATGGCTTTGTAAATATGTCCTTTGATGAGTAGCAATTAGTCCTTTTACTTGTACACTTCGTTACTTTTCTACCTAGAAGTAAGTTTGACTAACAAAAATACTGCATGAAGTAGCCATTTGGGAACATTTTATAGTTGATTTAAAGTATGATTACTAAAATTCTGTTTTTTTTTTCCTAAAACACTCAACAGAAAAACGGGAAGTGTTTATGCTGAAGAGAACAAGTATCTAGTCCAAAAAATATTTTTAAACTCTACAAACATATTTACATGTTTTGGCAGTCACTGTATGTTCCTGGCATTTTCATGTACAATAAAGAATACTTTACTACCTAGCATTTTATTTAAACTAGAAATTATTAATATTTAATAACAGAAACTAAAACAAAACCAAACAAAACCTAAATTTGTGAATTAGGTACTGGTTCTTTCTTTTAAGAACCATTAGCACAAAGCAGAGAAACTCCATTTGGGGTCAGAGATCTAAGCTTGCTTGCTGGTTCTGTTTCTCAACTGTGTAAACATTGGCAAGTTACTTAACCGCTCTGAGCTTTCATTCAAATGTATTTAGTGCTTACTTCAAGTGTTTGTTAACCTGGTATATATGAGGTAAATATAAGTAAATACATTTTATATGATGTAAAGCACTATACAAGTGACTCTTATTACCTGAAATTTAATACAAACATTGACATTCTTGAACCTTACCATAGGTTGGAAGGCTCAAGTTAATTTTAGAGTTCCTGGACTCCAAGTCTTGTAACAGTTATCTGCTATGTTCCTGAAAGTGGAATGGGATATGGATGAGGGGAAGAGTGGAAGAAGAAGGAAAGGGGGAAGAAAAGATCCTTCCATTCATCTTTCCCAAACTGCAAAAGGGCCTTACAAACCAGAGTATACAAATAAAAGTGAAACAATAGGAATTAACTCCTATGTAAATTAGATTTGGAAGACTTTGGTTTCATTATGAATTGATCATTAAGTCACTGAAGGGTATCTCCATAATTCCTGTGATAAAATACTGCAATGTTACCTTACTGAATGGTACCTTAACTCAGAACAGAGCAGGAAGAAGAAACTGATGAGAAAAGAAAATGCTTATGTAATCATCAAAGAATGAAAGGAAATAAAGTATCTGTGAACATTTAATGGGGTTTTTAGCAAGTTAAATTTCACAGAAATGTGCTTAAGCATGTAGCATTGCTTAAGGTCTAGATCCATCAAGTCAGGTGATCAGAAAGAGCCCTTGCTTTGTACACTGTGGCAGGGAAGGGAGAGAAATACACAGTCATTTTCAGTGGAACATTAGATGGCTTCATCAAAGCGATAATATACTTTCTTTTCAATCTTTCAGTTGGGCAAGGTGAGAAAATAATGCTTTGTAGAAAGAGAACATTCAGTGAAGATATACATCCAGTGTTTCACAGACTATTGCTATAAACACACTATTGCTTCATAGGATGATATTAAGAAGAGACAAAGAAAAAATTATAGCTGATACTGCATTTTTTGTTATTTTGACAAAAGCATGAGCAGTACTTATCTTAAATAAATATTAATATTCTCCCTAAATCCTAATGAAATAAAAGTAGAGAAATTGAGGAATTCTGAATTTCAGTATTTCATTGGCTGATGCTTTCTATGCTAGAACATAGATATGGATATAGCATTATTCCCTCACATGATCACATTTTACAAACTATCAAAGTCAACTTGCTGTCCTTTAGGCCTCTAGATATATGTTTAGGATATATGTTTAAAAAGGAGAAGGAGAAGGAGACAGGAGAGAAAAAGGGAAAAGGAGACAGAAAGGGAGAGGGGAACAGAGAAGAAAAGAGATTTACAAGTAAGAATTGGTTTTCTAAACCTTTAAGTAGCATGTGAAGGACTGAGATTAGGTGGTTGAATAAGGTTAGGCCTTTAATCACATTAGCTAGAAATCACCCTTAGTAGAAGAGTAACATACCCAAACCCTTTAAGCCCTCTTATGCAGTACACTGTGCAAACTGATTGCAATACTCTTTGTGACTACTGTGGTTGCCTTTCTCTAAGGAAGAAAATCTATTGCAGATGAATAGGTTAACAGCTAAAAGAGCATTTGAGAGAAAGATCCAGCTTAATTAAATTCCAAAAATAGAGTTTTCCCAAACTTCAGATGGGTTGAGGAAAGTAATATGTAACAGGATAGACTGTCTTGATCAGATTGTCTTATAGAATATTTTTGAGTAGACTGATGTCAGTGTGAATGCCTCTCAGAGTTCTCTGCTACTGAAAAGTCTATTCTTTTCAAAACAAAGATATTCTACTTAGACTTCAGAGGAATATCTTTATGTATCTTTCCATTGAAACTAAGGTCTGAATTGTTAAATATTTTTCTTTTTACAAGTCTATCTAGTATATTGTGCCATCATATTATGGCCCATTTTATTTCTTGAAAAAATATAATAAAGACTGATAATCTCTCAAACCATTCTGGCTATCACATCCCAAATCTGGAAATGAGAACAATGAAGAGAAGAGAGCTTAGTGTTATATTTTCCTTTCAATTGTGATCTAGTGAAGCTCTCTTGGTTACCTATAGGACTGGTGTAGGAAAATCTGTTCACAAGGATAGTTGAGGAACTGGAACTCACTCCATTCGGATGTCATCCTTAACATATATTAAAGAAATTATATTTCCTCAAATGCAAAGGTCTAAGTGTAGCTCTTCATCTTCTCCATTATCTGATTGTCCTTCTCTTTCTCAATTATACTGTTTTTCTGTCAATCATGCAAAGGTCTAAACTTGTGTGACTCCCATCTCTCTCAATCTCCAAGTTGAATCGGTATGGAATACTTCTTTTACTTTTGAAATACCATCTATATCTGTATCTATATATATCATATATATATCACATATAGATATATTACATATATATATATATATATATATATATGTATATATATATCTTCTCCCTCCCCCTCCCCCATTACTTCCCTGCCCTCTCCCCCCCACCCCCACACAAACATACTTTACTAATTCAGACCTTGAGCCTCTATTGTTTGGCTTCTTAAAATTTCTAGTTGATTTTCATATCCCCTTTCTGTGTTCCAACCATCCTATAACCTACTTACAATAGTATCTGCTCTTTAGGAATGCACTATAAGATGCTGAGATTTTTATGCAGGAGATTGATGGAGAAGAGCTCACAGAAGAAAATCTGAGGAAATAGGATTTGGAAGGTAGAAATGTAGGATTGGGAAGGTAGAAATGTAGAATTGAGGTGCAGTTTCAACAGAGGCCTCAGTCTCTTGGGGAATTCCAAAAGGCTGATCCACAGTTAAGATAAGAGAGCTGTGCCGCAGTCCGGCTGCAGCAGAATAACTGGGGGGGTGGGGGGGTGGGGGGGTGACGAATGACTTGTGTACGTTGATGCAGCAGGAATGGAAGCCCTTTATTGTAGGATCTGAGTGATATTTATACATTTTACACAGCCTATCTAATTAGCATAAAATAGATACAGCAGTCAACCAATAAGGAATCTCCACACTTAATGGCTTGCTTTTGTTACTTTACAAACCACTCCCTCTGGCATTTGGCCAGGCGCCATCCAGACTTGTTTACAGACTTTAACATTTCTCTGGCAAAATAACAGGTGCCAATCTGACTTGTTTACAGACCTTAACAGAGCTGAGCCCTTGTAACCCTGTTTGGAGTAGATGTTAATTGTGAGCTGCCCTGGATAAGGCAGCTTTCTTCTTCTGAGGGTAAGGTCTGGAGATAACTAGATGTGAATCATTAGTAGCAAGTACTCCTGGCTATTGGAAGCATGCATGTCTTAATTATGAAGAAGATTCTGGATGGTATATCAGAGAATCCTCTAGAATCCACTTTTCAGAATGTTCAGGTCTCTTGCTTCATACAGGATGTTCACACCACCTGGGAAACTCTCCAGGATTCTAGTTTGTCTCTTTTTCTGAAAGATAGTAGGATGCAGTACAGTCCTTGTCTCATATCCCTCTACTACCAATTCTAGATTCCCTGACCCTCATTCTAGCCCTATTGCATGTCTAAATGGCCCAACTAGTAGGCTGAAAGTCCCTAATATCTAAGAGGTCTATGTCTTGGTCACCATGCTCTTCCTCTATTCTATACCATTGGTCTACCAGCCTGTTTTGGTGCCAGTACCATGCTGTTTTTGTTACTATTGCTCTGTAGTATAGTTTAAGGTCTGGTATAGCAATACCACCTGTTTCACTCCTCCTGCTTAGAATTGCTTTAGCTATTCTGCGTCTGTTATTTTTCCAGATGAATTTCATGATTGCTTTTTCTATTTCTATGAGGAATGCCACAGCCACATCAATGTTTATAGCAGCACAATTCACAATAGCTAAACTGTGGAGCCATCTAGATGTCATTCAGTGGATGAATGGATAAAAAAATGTGGCATTTATACACAATGAAATATCACCCAGCAATAAAAAAGAATAAGATCTTGGCATTTGCAGGGAAATGGATGGCTTTAGAGAAGACTATGCTAAGTGAAGTTAGCCAATCCTCAAAAAACAAATGCTGAATGTCTTCTCTGATATAAGGGGGGGGGTGACTCAAAATGGGGTTGGGAGGGAGAGAAAGGGAGGAAGATTACCTCTAGATAGGGAATAGGGGTGGGAGAGAAAATGAGGAAGAAGGGAATTAGCATGGATGATGGAAGGAGACCCTCATCATTATACAAAATACACGTATGAAGATGTGAATTTGGTGTCAACATACCTTATATACAATAAGAGACATGATAAATTGTGGTATAAAGGTGTATTAAGAATTGTAATGCAAATAATAATAATAATAAGAGAGCTCATGTATAATGGCATAATTTGGCATGAACACACTTTATATACAGAGTTACGAAAAATGATGTTGTGAGTGGATAATTATGATTATAATGCATTCCACTATTGTCATGTATGTAAGAAATAAAAAAATGATTATTTAACTAGTCTATATGATTATTTAACTAGTTATATCTTTTAAAAATGTTGTAGGTTTATAGTTTATTATGATGAAATACAATTCCTATTATAGACTATTCCATAAGTGATTTGTTTTTTGTTTTGTATTTATATATGTTTTATAAATATATATATGAAGCAGAATGCATAATAATTCTTATTACACTTATAGAGCACAATTTTTCATATATCTCTGGTTTTATACAAACTATATTCACACCAATTTGTGTCTTCATACATGTACTTTGGATAATAATGTCCATCACATTCCACCATCATTTATAACCCCACGCCCCCTCCCTTCCCCTCCAACCCCTCTGTCCTATCTAGAGTTTGTCTAATCTTCCCATGCTCTCCCTCCTAACCCCACTATGAATCAGCCTCCTTATATCAGAGAAAACATTTGGCATTTGGTATTTTGGGATTGGCTAACTTCACTTAGCATTATCTTCTCTATAACTCTACCATTTACCTGCAAATGCCATGGTTTTTTCTCTTTTATTGCTGAGTAACATTCCATTAGCATTATCTTCTCTAACTCCATCCATTTACCTGCAAATGCCATTATTCTCTTTTATTGCGGAGTAATATTCCATTATTTATATATGCCACATTTTAAATCCATTCATCTATACTTTAGTACTTTAAAAATTTTTATTGTAATCCAACAATTCAAGAGCATATGCAATTAATTCTTATTATTCCTGGTAATATTCTATAATATTCCTATGAATACTGAATTAGTTAATTCTGAATCACTAGGTCCTAGAGGAAACACAAGTTCTTGCAAACCTCTAATCACAGTATTTTCATTGACTAATCAATACATAACTTTGTTTTATGTGTATTTCTGTTTAAAGACACCTTATTTAACATATTATTTATACATTAAAATTGAGCTCATGACAAATAGCACTATAGCACACCTGGAGGAAGTTTATTCAATACACACATTTTCTCCATAAGGCATATCACAGACTACTTGCATTTAGGATGTTAGTCAGTGCTACACTTTGGGTCAGTTTCAGAATTTTAGATAGCAGAATCCTCAACAAAATGCAAAAGAAAAGAAAAGAAAAATGGCACTGAATTGATTGTGAAAGGACATTTGTTTAGATTATAAGAGATGAAACAAGAAAACAGTGTGTTCCTATTTCTTATCTCAGCTGGGAACATGTGCATTGGGTTACCCAAATTTTTCACCACTCTATTTAGGCTTATATTCAAATGCCTGAATGCCCAGTACTGATTTACAGGGCCACAAAGATATTTCTATAAGTTGGTAAATTCACAAATATGATATCTGCAAACAATGATTAAGCATGCTTTCTTTTATTATCTCACTGCTTTTACTCTCCTTAGATCAATGAACTATTCTAGTCTTCTAAAACCTCTTGTCAACATCTCTAGAAATTACTGGTATGTATACTGTGATTCTGTTTGCCATATTTATAAGTTTCCTGTTTTGAATCTACTGAGGAACTTGAAGTCATTAGGAGCAAACAGATTAATTCTTACATTCTCTGTATCTAGCTCACCAATTTTATTCTATTCTTTTCAACATGGAGATAGTTTTTCCTTGAAAAGATATAAATAAAACATAATTTGAGCCCTGTTTTCTCTTTGTTATCCATTAGTATTACACCATCATTCCTAAGTTAATGCCTAAGGTCATTAGTATTAATAACTCATTATTTAATAAATTCCAAAGAATGATTACGTACTTGGCTTGGAATTATTATTGCAATTTAACAAAGGAATAACCTGAATAAAACTTGAACCTAAACCAAATAGGCCAGATGGTTCCATTCATTTATTCAACAACTATTTATTGATCATCTGTTATATGTCAGGAAGTATGCTAGGTTCCATAGACAAAGAAATATATAACTATATATTCTGGATTTGAAGGCACTCACACATTTAGGTGGTAGGGAGGGAGTGGAATTTTGAGTTGGAGAGGTGGAATAATCTTCAGTCAGTTTAGCACTAGAAAGAATATAGTCAAAAGAAGATTGTTAGGAGTCAAAATTTAAACATGATTTATTTTCATTCTTTGGTAGAGTTATTGGCTTAGTAAATCAAGGAATACTATACAGGGGATATATTTTGATTTTAGCAAAATACTATAATCTCTTATTACCTAATGTGACAGAACACCTCAGTAAAATATTCAGGTCAGCACAACTGACCAAAACAGAATGAATACGGTGAGGTAAAATTTATAGTTGGTTGGATAACAAAAGTGTGATTAATTCCTAAGTACTTAGTAGAAGACATGTGTTTCATGATGCCATGGGGCTTTGTCCTTGACACTGTCCTTTTCATTAAGCTTGGTAAAGATGTGGAAGACACACTCATCAAATATATAGATAATACAAACCTGAGAGGGTGAGAGAGGGTCAGGGACAATACTCAAGATTAAAAGCAATGCTAATAAGTTGGAACCCTAGGCTTAAAGTATCCCTTTTCTGAAATGCTTGAGACCAGAAGTGTTTCAGATTTTGGATGTTTTTCATATTATGGAATATTTACATATAAATAATCTTAGATATGTGACTCAAGTCTAAACACAAAATTCATTTATGTTTTCTACATATATTTTACAACTAACCCAAAGGTAATTTTATATAATATTTTTAATGTGCTCATGTTCTGATTGCAACTTGTCACATGAGACCAAGTGTACTTGGTACTCAAAAAGTTAGGGATGCTTAATCAAGAAAACATATTTAAAAATGGATTGCATAATATGAGATGGAGAAGATTTGAATAACCATAAGTTCAATTTTAGACAAATATTGATGTGACTCATCAATGTTTTTCATTGATACTCCAAGACTTAACTTTTAGCCAGGGCACTCTGCACTTCCTGAAGTGATGCTTGCCACAAACCATGCTCGTAGAAGATAATGAAGTACCACATGATTGCAAAATAAAGAATGTCTAACCCCAAGAAACACCCAATGGAGCTGGTAAAAAAGTTAATCTATTGTTATGCTGCACTAATAAAGTGCAATATGCATAAAAGTGTGCTTTGCATGCTTACTTAGCAAATACCAAAACTATATTAAAATAATTTGTTTAGCTTATCTTCCACTAGACTATAAATTCTTCAGTGTGGAAACTCAACTTGTTTATTTATATATTCCCAGAAATTAGTTCAATTTTTAGATTATATTTAATGTTCAAGAAATAACTGTTGAATGTCTTAACATTTATGTGTAGAGGCTGCTTTAAGCACTTTAATATAATTAGCTCATTTAATCCTCTCAATATACATAATGAGGAAAGAATTATTATTATTTCCATTTGATAGATGAGACAACTGAGGCCTCACAATGTGGCCCTTGAAGGGGACATAGAAAGGCAAAATACACAAAAGCTTCCAAAATCTCTACATAGAAAATAGTTTCAGATTTCTCTCTTCAATAAGTGGCAGAGCTGAGAATTCAATCTTTGAAGTCTAGTATTTAAGTTTATGTTCTTATCCACTTTGCTTTGCTGAAGTATTTACTTAAAAATATGCCTTGGGCCCCTGGGTTCAGATGCTTGCAGTAATAATTCATAGCTATATGATTTTGGATAAGACATTTATTTCTCTGTGCCTCAGCCTCATTATCCATAAAATGGGGAAATAAAGGCACATATCTAAGAGGGCTGTAAGTGAATTAACTAAAGACACATGACTAAGAAAGAGTTGAAAATGGTGCCTAGTATACAGAGAGTATTATAGAAGTATTTTCTATTATTATAAACCATGTTTATGAAAAATTGAATTTCTCCTCTTGTACTACATATTCTGTAATACCAGCTACTATTAAAGTGTTAACTTCTCTTTGGAACTGGAAGTTCCCTTTGGAATACTCCAAGACTTACTTTTAGCCAGGGCACTCTGCATTCCTGGAGTGATGCTTGCTACAAACCAATGCTCATAGAAGATAATGAAATACCACATGATTGCAAAATAAAGAATGTCTAACTCCAAGAAACACCCAATGGAACTGGGTCTAGATTTTCCCTATGTTTGGGAACATAATTGGTTTGTGGCAGGCAAATATTCAACTAATGAGTGATTCAGGCTATGGAGCGAAGACCCTGGAATGGGAGGATGGCCTTACAGAAAACCCTGACTCAGCTGCAATATTCTTGACAGCTAGATAGGGGAGCTGGCTCCAGGACCCAAATTCAAGTTTACATACTTTATATACAGAGTTACGAAAACTTGTGCTGTAAATGGGTAATAATGAGTGTAATGCATTCCACTATTGTCATATATGTAAAAAATAAATAAATAAAATCCACCCACCAAAAAAAAAAAAAAAAAGTTAAGGAAGCAGATGAAGCCACACTACATTTTTATAGCAACATAACTTGGGAAGTCTTTCAAAGTTTTCAAAAACTCTTTATGTTATCTCATTGGTTTGCCTGTATAAGAGAAAGGGCAAATATCTTTATTAAATATCCATAATCTAAACACAAGTATCAAAGGGAAAGAACCAATTCACATAATACCCTCAAAAGTCATTTCTAGTCTTTCTTACCCAAGGGGTACAGATTTTCATAGAGATAAGGAAATATGATTGCGGGGGATGGGGGGGGGTTCCAAATGTAGAGAAATAGGTCAGAAAAGACAGAGCTATTGAAAGGCTCATTTTAGTTAAGTAAAATAGTAGTAGCACCCAGAATATGGCTCAAATATTGGATTTGAGTACACAGCTTCAACCCATGCAGTAAGTCATGGTAGATGTACTCCTCTGACTCTATGGTTTGCTGCTTCCACCCCTGCCCAAATCTAGAATCCACTAGATCCCTCATACTTGTGCTACCCAACCCTGTCTACTGCCCAATTCAGATACTCTTAGCAGAAAGTGGTAGTTGAGGGGAAAGTAGGACAGCAAATTCAATTATATTCAAATCAATTTAATTGAACTAAGTTCAGTTGAACATACATTATATAAATCATATATAATTTATTTATATATAGATTATATAACTGCATGAATACATATAAATGAATAAGGTTCAGGATTGGATTTACAAACAATATAAGGTATTATTCCTGCTTTCAAAAAACTAACAATTTAATGAGATAGATTTACATAACATTAATAATAAGAGCCACATTGTAGGGTATCCTATAAGAGCATATAAATATAAATAAAATGGTCAATGAGAGCACAGAAGAAAGAGCAATTATTTCTGATGGGGAAAGCCAACTGCCTTGACATACAATAAATCTTTCATTTAATCCTGAGAAGTCATCAAGGTAGAAAATGACTACCCTGGCTTGAGAAATGGGTTTACCTAGCCTGAGACATGTTGCTCAAAGTTATGCAGGAAGTAAGTGGGTAAGCTTGAACTTGAACTCGGGCCTTTCAAAGTCCAAGCTGGGGTCTGTCCTCCACAGCTCACTGACAATTCCAATTCTTGATGGCAGATCTGTAAATTTCCACTTAAGGTTCTTAAAAGCTTATACATTCCATGGAAAGGCAAATGTCTGTGTTTAGATGGGCCTGAGCCTATCTTGATGCTACTTAAGGCAGGAAGTATAACATATTAGTGACCTCATGCAGCTAGATTACAGTAAAGTTCAACTAGGGAAATATGCACCTATACTTGGAGTATACTTAATAAGAAAGAGGTCTAAAATCCCAGAAATCAGTCCCAGATCTGGGCTTTGGTCCCTGATCTCACATAAGCTTCTGTATCTGCAATCCCCAGTGCACATCTATACCATAGCCAGCACTGCCACTTTTTTCTCAAGTAGAACAAGTGAAAGCTTCTGAACCCTGAGTCTGCTCTGGAATAGTTGTTCTGCAAGCTTTGTGTTTAGCACTCACCTTAGGAAGCTAATGCTTCTAAGTGATGCCTAGGCAAACTGCCAATTGTTTTTGCCTGCCATTAATGTGTGCTTCTGATTTGGTTACCATGGTTACAGGAAACTCCAGAACTGGCTTTCACTCAAATCAGAGGTCCAGTCTTTTATCCATGGGGAATGCCGAACTCTGAGCCAGCATTCCAATCCAGTCCTGTGTAAGCAAGGCCCCACATCCTTATTGCCTTGTAGTGCAGTAGGCTGGGTAAGAGACACCCATTTTTGAAACAACTATACACTTCTATAATTAAGTGAAATGCTACTCCTTAAAATTAAGAGGATATTTGCTTCTAAATGGGAACCTGGGACTTGCTTCAGGAGGGACCTTTTTCCTCCAATGGTGAGTATATTACTCACAAGGGAAAAATTTATTTTCTATTTTTTATTCAGTGTGACTAGAATTTATCAGAATTGCTTTTATTCATCACTACAAAGTAGGAGATTCTAAATATTGTGATTGTTCTCAACTTTGTCTATCATTACCCAAGGCAGAATCACCACCAGCCCATGAAATTACTTTCCATATTAGTAGGATGATCTTTAGAATTGCCTTTGTCTAGGGAATCCTTAGCTCAATCTCTTGATCAGTTACTTATCTGCCACTGCCTCTTACAAATTACGAATTCACAGAGGACATCAGCTAACGTTGTGGGCTTCCAAACAGGCTTGTGCTTCAAGGACCTAAAATCACCTCTTAAAGGCTTTCTTGGGCTACTGCTTCTCTAATTCTGTACATGCTATTCATGGAGGTTTTAAGCAGGGTCTCTAGTGTACCTCCCATTCTCAAACTTTTCTTTGATATTCATTTTTTTTAACCCATTTCATCTGCATACAGATGTTGGGCAGGGAAGGTGAGGAATCTACTCAGAATAATTGGCCCTGAGATCTACCTATTCTTTGGTCATTATAAAAAATGTTCTTTCTCATTATATACATTTTGTTTTGATTCATCTCTGTTGTTGCAGTGGCTACATTTTGCTCTTTCTGAAAAGAATCAGAGAATTATTTTACTCTGAGTCCTTATTCTACACCCCTAAAACGCAGGGAGCAGGCAGTTCTGATAGTCCCCAGAGCAAATAATGACTCATTCTGAACACTGTCTATTACCCTGGGCAGTGAGCACAGGGTCCTTTGGAAATCAAACAGCAGTAAGATCCAGTTTGAACTAGTTAGTTAAGACATTTAAGGCAATGTGGCTTGTTTTTTTCCTGCAAGCATAAACCTGAGCATCTCCTCAAGGACTTAAAAGTAAAGTTGTCATATGCAGGGATGGATCTGACTTAAGAAAAGGCTTTCATTAATTATTTCCTTTTTTGAAAATAAAAATATTTCCCAGAGCCAAAGTCACAGTAAAGATACTTAGTGAGGAAAGAATAGGTAACAATTCTTATTTGCCTGCATCCTGATTTCACTTGGGAAAAGTTTAATTTAGTGCTTGTGTGGGTGGCCATGTGCAAATTTTCAAAATAACATGCATTAACTGTTTATTTACTTGTCCTTTTGGAATTTGGCTGGCAGCCTGATAGTCAGTCACTGGCCAACACTTAGTAATAGTGAGGAGTAATTAAAGTTTATTTTAGACAACCTCATTGCTTCTTTTTGCTCCTTCTTTCCACATATGTGGCATCCCCTCCCCCACATACCCTGAGCTCATCCTTTCTCTCTTAAAATTTTCTCAGGCAAAAAAATCTGAATAAGTCATTTGTTCTAAGTTATGAGACATTATCCCAGTAGAACAAAAATGTCTCTTTTATTCAGCAGTATTAGAAAATGTAGCATCTTCCATAAATTAAATTTCCAGATAAATGAAAATTATTATTTGAAGTACCAATTAAAAAGTTAATTGACCTGGATAGAAGCATTTAAAAAATGCTTATACATAGAGAATGTCAAAATATTAATTAACCAATTGTGTAGCATTTTACACATTACAAGTGCTTTCTTATGCATTTTCTCATTGATTTTCACAATTTTAAAGGAAGATATTTGGTTCCTGTTTGTGGTATAGGAGTCATTGTTTCAATTATGAATTGCCATACAATAATTCACACCACAGCATTATGTGTGATATCTTATCTATCTGTTAAGGGGCATGCGATATTTCCTAAGGTTCCCCATTGTTTGCTATGCTTTTTCTGTGGTCTGTGCTTATTGCCTTTGTTAGATCAGTTTCTATTTTTCATTGGTGGAGAAAATGTATCTAGCAACTTGGGCCATCTAAACATGTTTATTGTATATATTTTCTTCAGCTAACTGCTCCTAACCTCCTATAGGTTGGGAAATCAGGTGAATTATTCTTAGAATAATGTCTTATAATAAGGCCAAACAAACTATCCATTAATTTCAACTTGACTGTTAGAATGACTTCATTTCTAAGACATAAAGCCTTAAAATTCTCTGTCCATAATTTCTCAGATCGTGACCTTATGCTGGTTTGTGTATACCTCTTCACCCATTGTCAGCCACACCCACAATGCTTTAATTAGAATCCTCAAATCTCTTCACTTCTGAGAAAATTCAACTTTAAGTTTTCTCTGATCCTGTCTCTAGGCTGCTGAAAACTCCTAGGGAAATTTAGGAAACTATGCTAAGTAGTACATTATAATTTTAAAACTTTGCAAAACAAATACATTATTTATAGAAAATTCAAAAGATAAATTTTGAAATGGTATTTTCCCTAATAATGGAAATAGATCTAATTAGATTACCTGTATCCCTGAATTCTAACCCCAGCTCTGTTACACAATTTGTTATGTTTCCTTCCAATCCCTTTTCTTTTCTTTTTTCTTTCTTTCTTCTCCTTCTCCTTCTCCTTCTTCTTTTTTTTTTTTTTTTTTTTGGTACCAGGGACACTTAACCACTGATCTACACTAAATTAAAAATTTAATTTTTTAAAATTTTGAGACAGGGTCTCCCTAAGTTGCTGAGGCTTTGAACTTCTGATCCTGTTGCCTTAGCTTCCCCACCGCTAGGACCTTCCAATCCCTTTTCTATGTGTATATGTGTAAGTCTTTGTACTTACATAATAATTTTAATTTTTTCATTCAGTTTACATCATTGCCAAGTTCCCTTATCATTGTATAGCTTTTATACTCATCACATGTAATGATTGCACAGGAATTCGAGTAGTTATATTGCACCTGTTTCCGTGATAATCATGTCTTTATTATTACCTAAATTCTTTTTATTGGTGATATTATAAATAACTCTTTAAATTTACATTTATAAATTTTTTGTAATTAGGATTATTTCATAATTAACTCAAAAAGTTGGATTTACCAGATCAAATATCAAGAAGATCAAAACACTATAGTCTGCTAGAATTTTAAATCTTTCCTTCTCACTTTAATTTGTATCTTTTCCTATTAAATATGCTCACTAATTGAACATTTATCTTGGATCTACTCTGCATTGGGCACTGGGTATGCCAAGAGGGAAAACATATGCTTCCTACCTCAAGGGACCCTCAGTTTTATGTTATCTTGTGATGACATAAAAGTTAGTGACAAAGAGGAGAGCACATCTAACTCTTGACAGAGATACATATGTGTGCATTACATTTTGAAAATTGAGTAAGAACTCACAAGGCAGAGACACAAATCCTGGAAAATCATGTTGTGCTCAGAAAACTGTCAGTACTTCATTACCATTGGAACATAGCAGGGAACCAATAATACCATTAACACCTGCTACAATTTATTGCAAGTTATATATCAAATATATGTTAAATGTTTTATTGAAATCATCTCCATCAATATTCATAACCTTTGAGGTAGGGAGTATTAGCACCATTCTTCAAATTAAGAATGGTCATCAAATACTCATAAGTAGCAGAGTGTGTGTCTTAACCCATGTCCATGTAACTACAAAGAATATGCCCCTAAACATCATGTTATTTACCACTTTGACATAAGTAGAAGAGTTATAGGAGCTGAGGCTGGTGAATAAGAAGAGATCACCTAATAGAAGTTTTATTGTTTATACTAGGGAGTATGACCTTCCCCCCCTTCAGTGCAGCAGGATTACTTATTTCCTCTTTCACACTTTTGTTAGATCTGTTTAGACTTGTATTATAACATAGTTATAGGAAGTGTTTATTTACAAATATATCTCCCTCATTTACCTGAGCATCTCAAGTGTAAAATTTCTCTTATTTATACTTATCTTCCCAGCAGTTAGTTTAGAACTTAGCAAAGAGCAGGCATGGAATCAATGTGAATGAATGAATTGAGGATTTTTAAGCCAGATCACTTCAGCCTGTGTTGGAGCAGGTTCTTTCTGGCTTGCAATTGTCAGACATTTTATTTTCAGGAATTATCTGAACTGATTAAACACAACTATTATTAAAATTTAAAGGACACAGACTTATAAGTAAATGCATAATTGTTAAAGCAATAGTTTCATCGTCAAAATTCACAACTGATTTTTCCAATATTTATGTTCTTAAGGTTATTTCACCTATTATCTGTATATGATGGAAAAATTTTACAATGAGAGTTTTTTCAATTCTGCACTCATGTTAATAACTTGAAACTGTCCATAGTGCCAATCATCTTTTCTCTTTTGAAACACCTCCTTAGCTTTTGTGATATTCATTGTGCTGATTTTCCAGTTTCTTTGACTATTTGTCTTTCCTTTGCTTGTTCTTTCCCACTTGTGTCAGTCAGCTTTTGTTCACTATGACAAATACTTGAGAAAAATGACTTAGAGAAAGAATATTTATTTTAGCTCATGGTTTCAGAGGTTTCAGTCCATTGTCAGCTGGCTCCATTTTTTTTCTGGGCCTGAGGTGGGACAGTGCATCATGGTGGAAGGGCAAGGAGGAGCAAAGCTATGTAATCCCCAAGGATGTGCCTCCAAGGACCCACTCTCTCCAACTTGGTTCCATTTCCAAGAATTCCCACCACCTCCCAATTAATCCATTCAGCTATGAAACCATGAATACATTAATCTATTGATGAGGTCAGAGCACTCACAATCAGTTACTTCCCAAGGGCCCTACTTCTGAACATTGCTGTATTGAGAACCAAGACTTCAATATATGAGGCTTTGGGGAACATTATGGATCCAAACCATAACACACCTGTCTTTTAGATGTCTTTCTTTAGTCCTCTCAAATATTTTTACATTTGGTGATTTCACCTACTTCCAAGGTGTCAACTTCTACTGCTATAAAAATTCCTTTCATATTTATATCTCCAGTGCTGGTATCTCTTTTTGGCTCCATAAGTGTATCTCATTTCTAATTGTTGGGTGTCCTGAGGTAGATATTTTAGAATATGTCTTAAACTTAACCCTTTATATAACTCAGACCAGCTCCCATCCCTTGCTGACAGTCTGATTTCCATGATTATACAACTTGATTTTACTTAGTTACCTGGATTTGAATTCTTAATGTCATTTTTATTTCCTTCTCATTTTTCCTTGATATTTTCTTTTTAAAAACTCCACAAGATACTTGCCTTCCTTGTTTCCCTTACTACCAAATATTGTCAAATTGAGATAGATTGACCATCTTTTGCCTTGTTTTACAGTTATTTATGGCACTTGTCTTATACTTTTTTCACAATAAGTCTTTTAAAAGGCTAAAAGGCAGCAATCAATTTTTAGAATATGCCATCTTACATGGTGAAAGGGACTTTTCACATCCAATTAAGGATCCTGAGACGGGGAGCTCTCCTGAGTTAGAGTGAACCCAGTGTCATCACAGGGTCGTGGTAAGAGGGAGACAGAGAAGTCAGAGTCAGAAAAGGAGATATGACAACAGAAGGAGAACTCCAACACTACTGTGGGGCCATAAGCCAAGAATGCAAGTGGCTTCTGGAAGCTGAAAATAGCAAGGAAATTGATCCTTTCCTAGAGAATGCAGAAAGAATGCAGCTCTAATATCATCATGATTTTAGCACATTGAGACTGATTGTGAAAATCTGGCCTCTTGACCTGTGAGATAATGGAGATAATAAAGTGGTATTATAGATGAATGGATAAAGAAAATATGGTGTATATACATAATGAAGTTCTACTCGTTATAAAGAAGAATGAAAAATTATATCACTTATGGATAAATAGATGGAACTGGAGAACATTATGCTAACTAAGACAGACTCAGAAAGTAAAAGTTTAAATATTTTCCCTCAAATGTGAGAGCTAGAGAGAAAAAAAGAATTTTATAAAAATGGTATATCAGAATAGAAGGTAGATCAGTAGAGGAGAGGTAGGGGATCAAGGCAGAAGGAAGAAGGAAGAATGGAGGGAAAGAGGAAAGAGGTGGGGGAAAATTGTCCAAATTATGTTATGTGCATGTATGAATATACCACAATGAATCCCACTTCTATGTATAATTATAATGCACTAGTTTAAAAATTATATGTAAATAAATAGAAGACCAGAAAAGGAGAGGAAAGAGAACAGGGGGAGAGAGGAAAGGAAGGGAGGGAAAAGGGAAGTACTCAGGAGTGAATTGGAGCAAATTATGTTATGTGTATATATTTGCCACAGTCTGGCTGGGCACAAAATAACCGAGCCACCACAAAAACTTGTAGATTCCAACAGCAATTCTTTATTCCCGAACTCTCACCAGCACTCTACACGCACATTCTGGGAAAATCTTCCTCCACCGGGCTCTGCATCCCCAAAACTCTCTGAATCCCGCGAGAACTCAAGGAGCGGGCACCTGAGGCAGCAGGATACGCCCTATTCCCAGCAGGATCCACCTTAAACCTGGAACCACCCTATTCCCAGCAGGATCCACACCCTAAACCTGGACCGCCCTAAACCCGGATCCACCCTGGTCCTTGAGCAGGGTCACCTTTCTCAAACATTCATGCAATGTCACTGCAAATGACCTGGGTCCAAGGCAAGCCCATTTCTACAATGGAGAGTCCTCCCTCTAAGCAACATTGGGTAGGCTGACAAGGAAATTACCATGAGTCATTCCTACTTGGCTATGGCTCTCAGCATATATTAATATGTCACAGTGAATCTCACTGTTACATACAACTATAATGCACTAATAAAGACATTAAATACAAAATTAAAAAATAGAATTACAGTTTTTGGTGTCTAAGTATGATAATATGTTATAGTAGCTACAGATAACTAATACAAAGGAACTTTCTGTAATATTTACTTTAATATTATGAAATATCAGAAGAATCAGATCTTAAGGGTGGGCAGGTAGATATTGACTGCTTACTTTAGTCAGCTTTTTTATTGTGAGGTGATTGACCAAATCATCTGACAAGGGAAATTAGAGTAGTAAAAGTCTATCTGGGGCTCACAGTTTCAGAGACCTCACTCCATAAATGACCAACTCCATAGCTCTGGGCCTGAGTCAAGGGAGACATCTTAGCAGAAGGGTGTGGCAGATGAAAGCAGTACAGAACATGGCAACAGGAAGCAGTGAGAGAGCTTTGCTCACCAGGGGCAAAATAAAAACCCCAAAGACAGGCCCCTAGTGACTTATCTCCTTCAGTCACACCCTACCTGCCTACAATTAATCTGTATCAGTGGATCAATCCACTGATTAGGTTTATAATTCTCATAATCTAATCACTTCACCTCTGAAAAATTCTTGCCTTGTTTTACATTGAGTTTTGGGGGACACCTCATATCTAAAACATAACACTGATACCTAGAGAGTTTATAAAACTGGGTGGCCCATTGGCAATGAAGTAGTAGTGTAAGGGCCTCAAAAGCAGAAAGTGTTCAATTGGTAACATGATCTTCTAGTAAAGAAACAATTCTTCTTAACCTCAGGAGCCACATTAGGTTTCAGAGATTCTGCCAAGTGTATAGCAAGGAGAAGTAGTATTTATTAATCATATGATATGTCCCAGATAGAGTGCTAATAATTACATACTGGTCAATTCTTTGACATTGATGCTCAGTCAGCTTTGTAATTTTATTTTTTTTCCAAATGCTAACAAGTGGAATTCCAGAGAGCTTGATTCTTGCACTTTCTCTCTTTTCCAGCTATACCAACTTTTGGATTTATCTCATCCAGCTATAACTCCAAGTGCAATCCATATTCTGATGGCTCTCAAACTTATATCATCAACCCTAACCTTTCTCTAGAATACTACACTCACAGATCTAGGTGCCTACTAGTCATCCTTCCTTAGCCTCTTAAACCCGGCCTATATAGCTGGACATGGTGGCTCACTCCTATAATCCCAGTGGCTTAGGAGGCTGAGGCAGAAGGATTGTAAGTTCAAAGCTTGCCTCAGCAAATTAGTGAAGCCCTAAGCAATTTAACAAGACCCTGTCTCAAAATATAAAAAATAAAAAGGGCTGAAGATGTGGCTCAGTGGTTATGCACAGCTGGGTTCAATCCCTGGTATGAAAAAACAAACAAAAACGAGCCTATACAAACTTAACTTTTGACTTCCTTTCCCCATAAACCTCTGTCTTCGAATAATTGTAAATAAAATCAATGTTCATCCACTTGTTTAGACCAAAAAGCTTGGAGTCCTTTCTGACTTCTTTGTCTCATACTTAACTTCATCAGAAAATTCTATTAATTTTATCTTCAAAATATGCCCTCAACCCAACCACTTCTAGGCATCTCTGTCAGTAGCTCCCAGTCCTAGTCATCATTCTCCTTCACACTTGTTCTAATTCCTCCTCCTTCCATTCTCATCTGCCTCTTGCTCTCTCCAGTTTGTTCCCCCATGAAACAGAGTGATCTTTTAAAAACAGAAATAATATTTTTGTCATTCTATGGACAAAATCTTCTAGTGACTTCCTACAATGTGAGAAGAAGACCCAAGCCTTTTTCCAATGCCTCTAAGGCTCCTCTAATTTGGTCCTTGCCTACCTCTCTGACCTTATTTCCTATCACAGTCACCCTTATTTACTATGCTTCAACCTCAGGGCAACCTAGGTGTTCTTGAACATGCCAAGTGTATTCCTGCTACAATACTTCATAACTTCTGTCCCCTCTGCCACTTATCACCTTCTCAGAGTGGGCCTGCTTTTCTTCCTATAATTCTCTCTGCTCTTACCCCACTCTGTTTTTTCTTTATAGCACTTATTTATGCCTGGAATTATACATATTTACTGGGTTAGGTATGTTTTTAAATATTTCCTTCAATAGAACATAAGCAAGAGCTTTATTTTATTCATTAGGCAAATAGTAGGTACTTAGTAAACATTTTCTGAATGAATGAATAAATTAAACTTTGTACCTCTTATACTAGTACCACATTACAAGTCTGAAACATAGGGACTGCTCAATAATGTTTTATTGAATTATCCTTATTAAGTATCCAAATTTGAGATGTAAATGACCTCCTTATTTCAGACAGACTATATACTTTTCTTAAGGGCATTCAACTGAGCACAAACTTAATTCCAGATTTCTGAACATCAGAGCCTCTGTCATTTCCACTTCCCCCTAGAATATCCACTTTCCTATGCTGTGTCTGAAGTCTTGCAATGGCTCAAATGACAACAAAAAGTCTCTTCCACATTTTTTTCACTTGAGAAGGCCAAGAAGAACTCGGGTAGATGGGATTTGTGTCTGGGTTTCCAGAGACCCAAAGAAACAAATTTGACAAATTCCAAGTACCAAGTACCACAGGTGAAGGTGATAGAATTTCTACCACTTTCTCCCTCAAAGAGCTGTTTCAGAATGCATACTGGGAGTGTTTCCCAGGCAATCAACAAAACACCCCAGAATGTGACTGAGGGCAGGAATTATCAGAGCCCACATCCTATTTCAGTTCTCTTCTGATCTCAGGAGAGGGGAGGTGGAGAAAGAGGGTAAATATTAAATGATAACTGTATGCCACCTTGCCTGTTTCAGTATCCTTAGAAAGCTATAGTTAGGGACATTGAGGTTCTTCACAGTTATAGGAACATAAATGAACCAAATTAGTTATTCTTCCAAAGGTCTTCATGTCAATAAATCTTTCAAATAAGATATATATTAACGTTATTATGTGCTTTGTAACTACTACTTCCAAGGCTGCCCAATATATTAAAGGGCTAGAAAGTCATTCTCAGTTACTCTACCCCAACTCAGCCCTCCATCACCTGTTATTGAGCTTTATAGTTTGGCCTTCAGTTTTAAAGTTCTTTGATATTGTTTTTGACTCTTTAGTGTATGCACAGCATGCCTTCCTTATTGGATTGCCAGCTCCTTGAATGGAGGGACCACAGCATACATTCCTCTGTTGTCTTTACAAAGCTCCTTCCTTTATCTCTTTCTTCCTCTCATATAAGATCATCTATGTGATAGTTCCTAAAATAACCCAGGCCCAGGTAAAGAATATATTGGGAGGAATGAGGAAGAGTTGAAAATGTTCCTCTAAGATGTGGAACAAAATAAGAATGTCAACTCTCCTTGTTCTTATTCAATATAGTATTGAAAGTCTAGCTAGAGTAATGAGAAGAGAGAATAAAATAAAAGTCAGATAAATAGAAAAGGAAATAATAAAATTACACATTTTGGCAGATGGTGTTAGTCAGCATTTCATCACTGTGACCAAAATACCTAACAAGAACAACTTACAGAGGGTAACATTTATTTTGTTTCATAGTTTGAGAAATCTCAGTCCATGGACAGTGAACTCCATTACTCTGGACCCAAGGTGAGGCTGAGCATCATGGTGGAAGGCCATAGCAAATGAAAGCTGTTGAGCTCATGGCATCCAGGAAGCAGGGAAGGGCAGCCACACCCTACCTGCCTTCAGTTACTACCCAGTAGTTGATTCAAATTATTAATCCATCAAATAGATTAACCTATTGATAAGATTATAGCTCTCATAATTCAGTCTTTTCAACTCTGAACATTGCTGCATTGACTAACACATGAGCTCTGAGGGGGATATTCTTGGATCCAAACTGTGACACAGATAATATGATAGTATATATAGAAAAACTTAAAAACTCCAACAAAAGTCTATTAGAAAAGGTAAATAAATTTAGTAAAGTTAAAGGATGCAAAATCAACACACAAAAATCAGTAGCATGTTTCTACACCAATAATGAGACTTCTGATAAATGAAACCATTCATAATAGCTACAAAAATATGTAGGAATAAATTTAACCAAGGATGGGGCTGGGGATGTGGCTCAAGCGGTAGCGCGCTCGCCTGGCATGCGTGCGGCCCGGGTTGGATCCTCAGTACCACATACAAAACAAAGATGTTGTGTCCGCCGATGACTAAAAAATAAATATTAAAATTCTCTCTCTCTCTCTCCCCCTATCTCACTCTCTCTTTAAAAAAAATTTAACCAAGGATGTAAAAAACATCTACAATAAAAATTACCAAAAAATGATGAAAGAAATTGAAGAATACACACACACACACATGCTAATGAAAAGATCTCTCATGTTCATGGATTGGAAGAATTAATATTGTTAAAATGTCCATATTGCCCCAAACAATTTACATACTTCCTGCAGTCTCTACCAAAATACCAATGACATTTTTCACAGAATAGAATTCATATAGGAAGCACACAAGACCTGAATAGTCAAAGGAATCTTGAACAAAAAGAACAAAGATGGAGGCATCACAATACCTGATTTAAGATATAATATAGAGCTCTAGTAACCCAAATTGTCTATTATTGGCATAAAAACAGAAACATAGACCAATGGAACAGAGTAGAGGTCCCAGAAATAAATTCACACATCTACAGCCAACTGATTATCAACAAAGGAAAAAGCATCAAAAATATCCTGGAGAATGGACAGCCTTTTCAATAAATGGTGCTGGAAAAACTGAATATCCACATGCAGAAAACTGAAACTTGATCCCTTTCTCTCACTCTTTAGGAAAATTAACTCAAAATGTGTCAAAAACTTCAATGTAACATCTAAAACTATGAACATATGATAAGAAAGCATAGGGGAAATACTTCAGGACACCGGTGTGAGGAATGATTTTCTGGATGTGACCCCCAAACACAGGAAGCAAAAGCAAAAATAGACGTGGGATTATATCAAACTAAAAATCTTCTGAATAGCAAAGGAAGCAATCAACAGAGTGAAGTGACAACATAAAGAAGGGAGAAAATATTTGCCAACTGTTCATATGATAAAAGATTAATATGTATAATTATATAAGGAACTCAAAAAACTACAACAAAAAACAACTAGGGAATCAAATAAAAATAAGCAAATGATCTGAATAGACACTTCTCAAGAATACAAATAACCAGGGCTGGGGTAGTTGCTCAAGTGGTAGAGTGCTAACCTAGCACATGTGAGACACTGAGTTTGATCCTCAGCACCACATAAAAATAAAATAAAGATATTGTGTCCACCTAAAACTAAAAAAAAAAAAAAAATACAAATATCCAACAAATAAATGCAAATTAACTACAGTGAGATACCATCTCACCCCAGTTAGAATGGCAAATAGGAAAACAAACAAACAAGCAACAAAAAAATAACAAATGCTGTCATGGATGTGAAGAAAAAGGAACTCTTATATACTTGGTGGAAGTACAGCCATTATGGAGAAGAGTATGGAGGTTCCTCATAAACTAAATATAATCTAGCTATCTTACTTCTGTATATATAGACAAAGGAAATGATATAACAGCATACCAAAGAGATATCTGCATACCTGTTCACAATAGCTAAGATATGGAATCAGCCCACATGCCCATCAACAGACGGATGGATAAAGAAAATGTGATTGATGTGTGTGTGTGTGTGTGTGTGTAGGTGTGAACATACACATAATGTAGTATTTTTCAGCCATACATTTGTAATAACATGAATGGCTCTGGAGGACACTATATTAAGCAAAATAAGTCAGACACTGAAATATAAGTATCATGTGTTCTCTCTCATGTGTAGAAGTTAAAAAAGGGTCAACCACAAAGTAGAATGCTGATTACTGAGATTTCAGGGGTTGGGGAGTAGGGTGGATAAAGGGAGGTTGGATTTGATCAGTGCATACTGTTTGCAATGTATTGAAATATTACTCTGAACCTCATTAATATGTACAATTAATACATGTAAATAAACATTTTTAATATATAAAAATATTAAGGAAAATAATGCAGAAATGAGTATTAGCAAGCTTACTAATCTACTCTCCTGTATCCCATCTCAGCAAGGTTTTATAGACTAGGATTAATTGGCGTGCATTCACCTATTGATTTATATGCCTGGAAGGAGCTCTGAACATTTGCCCACCTAGTCACAGCTTTCCTGAAGATCTCTTACGCAGGTCACGTTAGAAAAATTATGTCTATGCTGTTTGGGTTTCCTACCCAACTGTCCACTTCCCTGCTGGGACTAAAGCCCTCTCACCCAGTTCTGAATGGAATTTTGTAGTGACCTAGAATTGTTGGCCCATACCCACTTGAATATACTCTTAACTTTATCTGGGCTCTGTGGTTGCTGGGTCTGCCTCGTGGTTTGATTCTAAAGCTTCCTATAGTTTTGAAAACTGGTGTTTAGACAGCCAACTCTTAGTCTCAGGAACCTGTTACCTCAGACCTGATATCAGTTTCCTCTTTTCATCTCTGTTCTATGCAGTTGAGTTCTTTGCATGCCAATAGCTGAGCTCACCACAGTTATAACAGCAGTAGAGCAGGTACTCAGCAGTGCTATCCAAAATAAGGAATAAGCATTTTCACATATTAAGAAACATTGGCAATAGGGGTTGATATTACAGGTTCACTTTGTGGAGGAAAAACTAAAGCTTCCCTTCAAAGAGAAAAGAGGATGCTGGAGGAGTCAGGAGTTGGGCTGCAATATTTGTTCACATTTCTGAATTTTTTAATGCCTCTGACTTAATGCCCTTAAAGTTGGTCTATCAGTATATTTTAGATCTCCATGGCTTTCTAGGGTGATGTGGAACAATAAGACTGAGATGATACTGAGTGTTCACTTAGCCTCTTTCCTCAGCACTACCATTTAAGTTCTTTCCAGAGGAGTTAATCAACAACCATTGTCTCAGTTTAAAAAGGCATCTTGAAAAATTCACTTTTGTAGACAGAGATGGTAACAGGAGACAGCAACAGGACAACTTATACTTAGAGTCACTTTTTCAAAATTGGGGAGATGCTATAGGCAATGCCTTATCCGGCTGTCTGGAGGTACTAGGGCAAGCATATGATCTGTTTGGTTTTGAGATTACAGTCCTAAAAGACACAGTCCTGAAAACCATAATCCTAAATGTTCTAATCCCAAAAGATCAAAACCCTAAATATCTAAAATCCTAAATCTTAGATCCTCAAAATCACAATCCCAAAGGGTAAGATCCCAAATATTGAAAACTGAAAGCCACAACCCCTAACTCCAATTCCCATGGGGACAAAAACAAAAACACAACAACCACCACCAACAACAACAACTATTTGAAACAGGTAGAAAGCCAAATTCTAGGGAAGAAATTGGCCACAAGATATGGAAATGATGGACACTTCAGTTTAAAAATGCATCATTTGATCATTTGTCTGTAGTGGCTTTCGTTTTAGTTTCCATTTTTCATCTCTGTTCTATGCTGATGAATTTCCAGGAGCTCTTAATGAATTAAAGCATTTGCCTGAAGAAGCCAGTGAACTTACTGACTAGCTCCAAAATAATTATGTGCACAGTAGGATAAGAAGACATTCAATGGTAGTGACCACTACTATCGTTTTCCCTAAATTTGTTGTCTGCATATGAGCACATGTGGAATAGATTTCCACATGCCCAAAACAACACAGAAGCATGGCACAGAAGATGGGACCATTAAATAGAGAATGCTAATGTTGGTGTATGTTGAATCATAAAAGAATTTCCAAAAGAGCAGTGCCATAGAGAAAACGAATGTGCCTGACATCCAGTGTATAGACTGAATTGGAGTGGGTTGTGTTCCATGCTTTTGTGATTATGTCAGGCTGTATCCTGATATTTTATGTAATTAAAAGAATGAAAATAAAAATAAGAAAATGAATGTGAACATATTCTTCAATGAGAGCCACGCCCTAAGAGGAAAAAAAAAAAAAAAAAAACAAACAAAAAACCCACCAGCCATTCCCTGTAACTTAAGACCTAAAAATATAATTAATGATTGTGAAAGTCAGCTAGCTCTTCAGAACTACCATTGTTTATTTGCCCATAATCTGTCCCTGTGATATACTTTTTTCATATGTTAAATTTTCTTTCTAGTTTTTTTTCTATTTTAAATTGCAAGCATTATTTTTTAATGTAGTTTTCTATGCTATGTATTTTATCTTCACATCATCTCCAGTACTAGAGGTTTAAAATATATACAAACTTGTGAAGAATTCTAATTCATTTAATGCATATTTCTGTGAAAGTATATTATCACATTGTGTAATTGACTTTGTGTAAGCATTGTTCATATTCTAAAAATTTTGACACTTTTTGAATAAATAAGGAAATTTGTCCATATGCATTTGTGAAAAATAAAATTTCTCCATATATTGGCTTTTTGTGTTACTGCATATGCAGTGGTGATCTATTGTGAGTTTTGATCTATGTCATGAAAATATTCAGGTTTCAATCATAGTATTTCATATGATTATAGTTTTAAAGCCACATGTATACAATTATCAACCATAATGACATACACTTATGTATTTTGCTTTTTCACCTATTTCTTTTTGAATACAATTAGTCTGCTCATAACTGTTATATCCATGTAAGCATCATTAGTATGCCTAGCTATATTTGCAAAAAATGTATGCTATTTTGCATGCTTATTGCATAAAGTGGCCTATGAAAGCTTCTGTCATGTTTTTATATTTCTCAAATAAATCTCTTTTTTAAAATGTAAATATGTCTTTAAATATTTTATTATTTTTTCCATAATTTTATTTTTATAACTATCATCTTTTGGGATTTCACCTTTCAGTATTATGGCATTCAGAATTGTGTCTTTCAGAATTATGACCCCAAACCGGTTTGAGATTGAGTGTTTTTATTTACTGATGCTTTAGCTTTTGGCAAGACATTTAACTACCTCTGGTCTCAATTTTCTAAATGTCTTAGTCGTGTGAAGATTAAACATTATAGGATATATTAAAGAATTTTAAAAAATACAAATTTGTTTACTATGTTTTTAGATACTTATAAGATAATAATAATTGTCAATATCTATGAGGCAGTTGTGCCAATGAAATGGAGTTTTCATTTTGTGCAAAGCTGGCTGGCTTGTCTGGGAATTAAAAACCATAATTTTTTAAGGAAGAAAATTATCTCAGAATGCGTTTTTACCTGGAAGTAGTCTCTGTCAAGGACTGAAGTGAAAGTACTTTATCTAGAAGGTGATTCCATGAAACACTAACAGGGAAAAGGGAGAGAATGCAGGAAAGGTAAAGAAGAGAAAAGGACTATGTTAGGAAGCCAACTGCCAAAGTGTGTAACTGAAGCATATACCATTGGGAAAACTCTAGAAACAATATAAAATACAGGCTATTTTATAGTCAGGGGTTGAGTGAGCCGAGGAGTACTTGTGTACTCATTCCCTCAGCTTGAAGACTGTTGGAGGTGGGATGTTAATTCTTAGTACTCCCAACTTGCCCTTATTGTGTGTAGGGGAGCAGTGGAGGCTGTGTGTGGAGGGTTGGGAGGTATTGTGCAGCCTTCTAGAAAAACTCTTAGGCATAGAACTGGGACTCCATGCCAGGCAGAGAATTAAGTTTTTTCTGCCAATTAGTGATGGATAATCCATGACTCCACAAGGACACCTATCTGGTTTCTGTACTGAGTTGTAATCCCTTTGAGATAGGGATTCTCTACTATTTTATAGTCCCAATGATAGGCACTGGACCCTGCACTTAACTGATGCTTTTTAAAATCTGAGCTTGAAGTGGGCTTGGTGGTGCACACCTGTAGTCCCAGCAGCTGGGGAGACTGAGGAGGAGGGTCACAAGTTTGAGGGCAGCCTGAAAAATTTAGCAAGACAATAGTCAACTTATCAAGTTCTAGGAATAAAAAATAAAAATGGTTGGAGACGTGTTCAGGGTTAAGCATCCTTCAGTTCAATCCAAAAAAGTTTGATCTTGAGGATCATGATGATGATAATTTATACAAGGCAATTGGTTAATGAATGGGTTAAAAGTGTATTTTATATCTATGATTCAATTATATCAGGGTTTTGTAACAAATGTATAAGTTACTTTTCAGCAAGTATAATTATTAGAAGCCAAATTCTTCAGATGATAAAATAAGTCATGAAGTAGAATAAAAAGGCAGAAAATGAAGAGTTAATTCTTTTTATTTGGGATGCATGATTTATAGGAAACCTATAGTAATGATAAAAGCTAATAGGTAGCAATTTAAAAGATCATATAGTCAACAATGCCTGGAAATTAGAAGCAAAATTCCTTTTTATTTAGTAAAGGACCTTTATAAAGGATATTTAAAAAATGGTTATATGTGCTTTAATTGTTCTTAAACTGTTTTTATAAAACTGTTGCCACATTTCCAGCATTTTTATGGAAACTTAAGGGGAAAAATTACCCTGTGAACTTTTTCTTTTCTTATTAAGGCAAGTAAATAAATAAAGATGAAACTTTGTGTATGCATTTAAAATCCAGATAAGGGTTCCTTTGTGATTCTCACTAATATAGAAAAGTCTATTTAAATTTTCTCACTTCCCCTTTCCTTTCAAACCCGATCCAGTTAGCCTTGGCTTCCACCCCCTCTTTCCCCAGTTATAAAACCAAATGGAATGTTTGTACTGAAGGGACAAGTCTGTGCAGTGACTCAGAGGAAACAAGCATTTATAAACCATGTTTCCCTAAAGCCTAAGTACAAACATGGCTATGGCCCAATTCCAGCTTGGACAGGGCAACATTCACTGGTGTGGCCCCTGGCAATACTGAGTCTTGGAGGGGCCTAGCCAGAAACAAGACCTGGGCTGCAAATGGCCTTGAGGCAATACCACTCCTTGGTGATCTTTCATCTCCAAGAATCAAAACAATAATGGCTGAAATAAAAGCACACAAAGAAATGTTGGACATTACTGGAATGGAATATTCTCTTTGAATTTTCAATGTAGTTTGGCCAGGTTGTAGTTTTCTTAGTGGTTAATCCATTCTTAATGGTGTCCAGGAGCTGTCTTCTTTATATGATATCTTTTGCTTTAAGGCCTATGTTAACCATACCTGCCCTGAATACATGGAGTTACAGGGATAGTTCGATTTTGGTTCTGGAGTCAGTGAGATTTAATTTTGAGTTCCCATTTTTCACTTCATATTTTCTCTTGACAAATATTTATGAAGGACTAATTTTGTGCCAGGGATGGTTCTAAGCATTTCAAATGAGGGAGTAAGCTGGATAGAAAAGGTCCCTGTTTTGTTCTTACATTTTAATTGCAAGAAAAATGCCTCCCAAACCTCCAAAAGCAGAGATTATCTGATAGTAATGGCAATAATGTTATGGAAATAAATTAGAGAGCTAGGTTGTATGACAGAAAAGGCCTTCACAAAATGGTAAGGCAGTGACTTCTGTGAAAAAGTGGCATTTAAGCTGAGATCTTAATGACAGAAAAATGCCAGCCAGGATAACAGCACATCTGACATAGACACACACAAAGTCTTGAAAGAATAGTCTGGCTTGTTTGAGGAACAAAAAGAAAACCCATATGGTGAGTAAGGGGAGAATAGTAAAAGAGGAAGATGGAGGGTATAGTGATCAAAGATGGCCAGCCATTCCTTGAGATGCCTCACAGACAGAGGTGGGTGTGTTTCCTCACCCCTTATATCTAGGATGACTTCTGACTGTTGTGAACATGAGAGAATGGCATAGCAGTCCTAAGCCTAGCCTTTAAGATGACTGGCAGCTTCTGTCTTGGTCCTCTGTACCCCTAAACTGGCATGTAGAAAGACTGACCACCCACTGGAGAGGCCATATGGAGGGGAATACACACAAAAAGAGGGGTTTAACCAAGTCTAATCTTCTAGCTGTCCCTGACAAGGTGTCAGACAAATGAGGAGAGCCACACTGGGCCAGCTTAGCTGCCAGATGAACACCAAATTACTAGAGTATATGCCTCTTAAAACAGAATCATCTAGATAAGCCTTACCCAAAGTCCTCCACACACAAAATAATGAATAGAATTCAGTGGTGATTGCTTTAAGTCACTAATTTGGGTATAGTTTCTTTCTCAGCAAGAGATATCCAGAATAGAGGAGAGGCTAGAGAGAGTACTTTGATCTTGAGCCAGGATACAGAGTTTGGCTTGAGATGGATCAAAAACCACAAGAGGGCTTAGGAAGGAGGTATAGGAGCTACATTATATTTGAAAACTTAGTTACAGGTATTTATTCTTGACTTCCTAGTTCTTGATCTTATACAAGAAAATTGAACTCTCTGTGTCTTTGTTTCTTCAACTGAAAAGTATAAAAACTGAAAATAATAATACTGTCTACATCATAGGATTGAAGAGTAAAAGATATAAAATCATTACATAGTACATAGCACCTGCTTAATTGCTCAATAAATCATAACTGCATTTGCTGCTATTTTTATGGCTTAGTTTCTACCTGAGGAATTAAGGAGATTCCAGCTTCATTCAAATTCCTCTCAACTAGTTCAGGGAGTTCTTCAGGGAATCATGTATGTACTCATATTAGGGACCTTTGTAATTCCAGTTTAAGATTCACCAGAACTGACCCACAAAGCTGCCATTTGCCACCCTCCATAGTTTCCTCTTCTTTTTTTGATGGTGGTTCCATGGATTATTCAGAATGACAAGCCATATTACCATGATGGTAGCCTAGGCCTTTGCAATCCTCTGCTGTAGCAGCTTTGTCACCTCTAATATCAGATGTGCCAGGCTGTTGCCTTCCAAGCTACAAGTTGGAGGACTTTAGCCATCATCATGCTTAACTGGGATAAGCAACATCACTACTACCCTCTTGGATAATAAACTGTAAGAAGAATCATTTCTTGACCTCCCTTGCCCAAAGTCCACACACACACACACACACTCACACACATACACAATCATGAAATTCAACTCAATGATAGTTGCATTAAGCCACTAAATTTGGGAGTAGTTCTACAGAACTTTCTGTGGTATTTAAATGACACCTACTATAAGGGAAAATCCACCTGTACCAGTGACTGTGAGTGAGCTTCCTCAGTGACCTTCCAGATAAACTGTATACTTGGTTTCTGCCACCCCTCCCCATACTTAGCTTCTATTTTCCTTGGTTGTCCATTAGATTAGTTTTTCTCAAAGGTGTGTTGGAGAACTCACTTCTTAAGGCATGCACCATAAAAAGAAAACTTCACTTGGTTAAATCACTTTTTTTTCCTGTTTCATTAAAGGGACTCATAGTATATATCAGCAATATCAGTACCTGTCACAGACTCTAGTGTGGAATGTTCTTACTGGCTTAATCTAGTTTCATAAACCTATTTAATAATGGACTCTTGTTTTGAGCCTTCCTCTGAAGAAGCAGTGTTCAATAAAATATTATTTAAGAATAAATAAGTGCTACTTTAAATTTAGTAGTAGAACACTTGCCTACCATACACATGCAAGCTCCTGTTTCAAGCCCTAATACTGCCCCCCGACCCCGCCCAAAAGAGAGAGAGAGAAAAGTCATTTGTGTTTAGAATATTCCAGCCATAACACATCAAATAAGAGTTATTGGAGAGGTGTAAGCCAAGTATTACCCAATTGTTTATTCTAAGCACTTAGCATTCTCTGGTTCATCCGTTCTCATGATCAGGAGAGCTGTAAGTGTTAGAGCAGGAATCACCATTAACCCCGTTTCCTAAATGAAGTCTTCAAGGAACATGGAAATTTTATTTTTATATTTATGGTGGTGGAAGTAGATAGCTATCAGGGTGGAAGAAAACATGAGGAGGACCTTCTGAGGGTTAGCAGGCACTATCAAGACCCTTTTGTATGGGCAGTCAGAACTAGCTTTAAAAAACGAGACCAGCACCTCTTTAAATCCCAGTCACTAAAAAATGTGTTCAGAGTGGGAACTTTTGACTTCATATTAGAAAATTAAGACCACCATTTTCTCTTTGAAGTGAAGTAGGAAAGATAAGGGTTTAACTGAAAAAGGATAAGTGAAACTTTATCATTAATAAAAGTTCAGTGATAGAAGAAACGCTTTACATAGATTCCCTAAATCCTGCTCTATATGGTGGTCGTCTTTGAATTATGTCTCTACAGTCACCATTCATATTTGTGGGTTCTGCATCTATGAATTAAAACAACCACAGATTGAAAGTATTTTAGAAAGTTTTTACATCTGTCCTGAACATGTGTAGACATTTTCCTATCATTATTCACTAAACAATACAGTGTAGCAATTACACAGCTATTAGCATAGCATTTACATTGCATTAAGTAAATAATAAGGAGATGATTTAAAGTACACTGGATGATGTACATAGGTTATATGCAAATACTATGATATTTTATATGAGCGATTTTACAGTATTTTATCAGAGGATTTTGGAATTGTCAGGGATCTTGGAACCAACCCCTTGAGGACAGATACTGAAGTATGAGTATATTTCCAACAAAGGAAAAGCAGGATAGAAGTTCTATTTAACTTCCCATGCCTTGGCCAACAGGCTGCTGCTCAAATGGAAATAATTCTGTATTTGAAGAAATATTTTATAAGGTTATCCTTGAAAACTTAAACCTATACTAATGGCAAATGTGCAAAGTACAGTCTTTTAATAATCAGCTTTAATTGTCCTTTTAAGCCTCTGGTTTTAAAGCAATAAGCTTTCAGGCAAATGTTCTTTTGGCTAATGTAATGACAGAAGTGATTTTGTAACACAAAGCACAAGTGCTTCTTAGAGCACAGTTATTATTATTATCATTACTTTTGGCTGGCTTTCTTGGCTGCATCTGTGCACAGAATATGATTTTTGAATACTTGGGAAGAGTGGGAGTGCTAAGGGGATCATTTAGCATCCAGTGGGAAGTGTTGTGCTTATCTAGTTCACCACTGGGCTGAATAGATGCCTGGCACAAGGTAGCCTCAGGAAGTGTTTGTTGAATGAATGGATGAAGAAGTGAGTAAATGAAGTATTTTCTCCTTGAATTTTCTAAGTTAACTCTTTAGAATTCAAATTACTGGGTGATTTCCCAGTTGTCCACTCTGTCTGGGCACTGAAGACTGCTTTCAAAAAGTCAAAAAATCACTTTAGAGCACTTTTCAGAATATTCTTTTTTAGAATACAAGATGTGATGTAAATATAATGAGATTTTTTTTCTTTTGATTGCTTGGCATTTCTTCCTTCATGGAGTTATCAATATTCACTCTCTAAGATACGGGTTTTATCTTCTTTTGTACAAAGTTATATCATAAATAATTGTTAGTTTACATAATATAAATAGCTCTTAATTACTGGAGTTCTTCTTAAAAAGTTGAATAAGATTTATCTCAAAGGGAATAAAAACATAGTTATAAAATATTTCTATTCCCAATATATTTTTTTCCTGCTGTTTCATAGCACCAAAGAGTAGAAATAAAATTCACTGGGAATTCATTTGATAATAATTTTCACATAGAGTATCTTGGAATAATTTTTTCTACAAATGACATCATATTGGGGGTAATTCTTCCTTTACCTTCTAATTCAAGCCATATATTCTGGATTTAATAGTAGGATTCCCT
The DNA here is from genome assembly GCF_048772815.1 of Callospermophilus lateralis. Lineage (NCBI taxonomy): Eukaryota > Metazoa > Chordata > Mammalia > Rodentia > Sciuridae > Callospermophilus > Callospermophilus lateralis. Next base: position 116,957,951 of record NC_135306.1, on the reverse strand, counting down.
CTTTTTAATTATCTTGCATAAAGGTGACAGAATAAATCAAAAATCTCTCAGATAATAATGAAATATAGTGACAAGAACTCAAAACCAAAAGAAAGATTTTACCATAGACTTATAGACTTTGATATATATATATATATAGAGAGAGAGAGAGACTTTAATATATATTATAGACTTTACTATTATATATTTTATACAGATAAAATATATAATAGTAAATTTTATATATTTTTACATATAAATGTAACATATTATATATATAAATAAGTAATAGTAAATATATGGAAAATTTATTTTTATATATAAAATATATGTTATATAAAATTTGGCACTAGGTTGTTGCTTTGAGTATCCATGAATTCATGTTAAAAGCTTTTCATATGAAAAAGAATTTTTAAAAATTCAAATAAACTTGCATGTATGATTTTGTCAGAAGGAACCTAATTACTATGTATGTTTATGATAAACTCATAAAATATCAAGCAAAGTTTTATTTCCAATTTTTTGTTTTTGTTGTTTTGTCATTATTAACAACGAGAACATAAATCACATGCCAGCTTTCAAGAGCAAGTCTTGCTTTCCTTGTGTGTGTGTGTGTGTGTGTGTGTGTATGTGTGAATGTGTGAAGTTTGTGTTCTTTCCAAATGAAATTAATAATTCATTTTGCTTTGAAAAATACAAAACACAGGCCTTATGGGAAAAATGGTAGTTTATTGAAAAATTCAGTGGCTTCTACATTGCAACAGTTTCATTAATTTTAAAGCATTTTTTCTTTCATATTTTTTCATTCCCTGCCCTATTTTATGGGTAACATACACAAAGCTTCTCTTAAAATACATCAGCAACTCATGTCTTCAACCTTCACTTTGGGCTCAGAACAGCCTTAGGCTCTGCAAGCCATGATCCAGGTCCTAAACAATCTCATGGTATAGGGGTTTTGTAGGTGTGCAAGGGAGAACACTGGTAAATGATGCAACTTTATGCAAAACCAGGTGCCTATGTAAGAGGCAAACACTGATGGCCCAGTGATCATGGAGAGTGTGCTTTTGTTTCTAAGCCCTGTTTCATGGTTTTTCCTCCTCTTGCAATTCCATCATCCTCCTCTAGAAATCCTACCCATACTTAAAAGTGAGTCTGATTTTACTTTGTTTAGGAAACCCTTCCCTTATCAGTCTGGCTAGAACTAGTCTCTTTGAGCCCTGTAGTTTTCTTTTTTCTGTACTAATCCTATGGGAAGTATCATGTACAGGTTCATATTGCAGTTATGTACATTAGCAAAAAGGTGGGGGGGAATCCCTTCCATTCCTAAAAGGCCAAAACCTGACCTTTGGTATCGTGGCATGCTTCATAACATCAATAGCAGTGCCATTCATTCATTCATTAAATGGTGCTCAATATATGTTTATTGAATGGACAATTGTGTGGTTATCATTACTACCTTACATATTAGTAAACCAAAGATCAAAGAGGTAAAGTAACTTTTAAATCTCAGAGTAAGTAAATGACAGAGGTGGCATTCAAACCCAGATCTTTTGACTCCAAGTCTAGTACTCTATTTCCTAATCATTCTCTATATACCATCAGGTTTATTTAAATGCACTTAAAATCTTTAGAACTTTGTAGATTGCAAGTAATTTGAGGAAAGAGTTTCTTAGCATTCTTAAAGGAGTAATGTAACACTTTACTTTTATGTTTTACTTAAACTTGTTCTCATTAAACAGCCAGTTACACTATTGTTTCATCAGATGTTGAATACCTCAGCTTGTGGCATCTTCAGATGATAAGATCCTTTATTTCTCTCCAGAAAGCAGTTATTTGGTCATTCTTTATCTTATTTTAGGAGTATTTCCTTTGTAAACTCAGTGTGCTTTTCAAATATCCTTGGACTTCTGCTGCTCAAACATAAAATGCTACTTTGTAATATAAACAATATAAATGACACAATTCTTATTCTTGTTGTACCAGTTTTTCATGTTTTATTATTATATAATATTTGATATGTATATATATTTGTAAAGTTTTGAAGCCTAATGATAAAATGAATATCCATGAACCCATCACCTATCTTAAGCATTAGAACATTCTCAACATGATTGAAACAGCCCTATGTATTTTTCTCTGATCTAACCCTCTGCTTTCACAGTTGTGTTTTAACTTTTAAAAATAACTTTGCCACATATGTGTGTATCCCTGAACAGTGTGGTATTTAGTTTGAATTATTTTTTAGGTTTTTTTATTTTTTAAGAGAGAGAGAGGTATAGAGAGGTAGAGAGAGAGAGAATTTTTTTTTAATATTTATTTTTTAGTTATTGGCGGGCACAACATCTTTGTTTGTATGTGGTGCTGAGGATCGAACCTGGGCTGCACGCATGCCAGGCGAGCACCCTACTGCTTGAGCCACATCCCCAGCCCATTTTTTAGGTTTTTTAAGAATGACATCATACTTTTACATGTATCTTTTCAGAACTTTCTGCTCTTCTGTACTTCATGTTATTATTTTTATTTATTTTTATTTTTATCATGACTCCCTTTTAGCTTGTAGAGATGTATGCACCCACCCAAAAATCTTATATTCCAGTTATGGACCCAGTATAACTAACTGGGTCCATAACTGGAATATAATATTTTTGTCCATTTTTTCTCTGCTTTATCATTACTATCTAGAAGAGCATATATTAAGGGCTCAAAAATATTTGTTCAAAGAATGAATGGACAAATGAATAGAGTTTTATTGTTAAGTAAATTATATTGTTAGAATTTCCTATTGATACAGAAATCATAATGGAATGTTGAAGACACTGAACCAGCTAGCTATTCAGGGAACTGGGTTCTGGTGCCAGATTTGTCACTAACTGGCTGTGAAACTCTGTGCAAGTTACTCAATCCTTCTAATTCTGAGTAACAACATTTATGCAAAAGAGATAGCAATATTTCTGAGGATTAGTATTTAATATTTATATAAATATTTTATAAATAATGAATTGATACATATATGTTAACTGTCATTATTCCTATGGTAAAAATCTCAGACATTTACTGATATTAAAAATGAGCCTATCAAATAGGTGGGGGCAGAAGAGGAGGTTTACTGGACTGGACAGGGCAGAGTGGGGGAATGGGAGCAGGAATGGGAATGGGAAAGACAGTAGAGTGAACTGGACATAACTTTCCTATATTCATATATGAATACATGACCAGAGTAACTCCACATTCATGTACAACCACAAATATGGGAGGTTATACTCCATGTGTATATGATATGTCAAAATACATTCCACTGTCATGTATAATTAAAAAGAACAAATAAAAATTAAAAAACAAACAAAAGATGAACCTAAAATACAATGATTTGTTTTGTATCAGGAATTTCTGAGACAGGGCCTTAAAGATAATAAGAGTCAGGAGAGAGTGCAGTTCTAGTGAGTAATCTGGTGTACTATATGCATTGGATATGCAGTATTGGGCTTTTGCTGCAAAATTGAGATATTTTTAGCTTTGAGTAAGCATAAAGAATCTATTTTTAAGTAGGGCAACCAAGAGAGTGTGTTACCCTTCCCAATGAGCCTGCTTAAATTAAATATTCATCTTTTGTGTCAAAATAAGAATTATGTATATCATTGGACACTAAGAAGAGATAAAGTCTTCTGTGCAAGTGAATCCTTCAAAAGTCTTGGGTATAAAATAACTGTAGTAGAAATATCCATTTATATTGCATTAAGGAGTGATGTTTTCTTTTCTTCTTCTATCTCAGAGTTTCATGTATGGGCATAGGCAGAGGTGTTGCTTTCTGGGGGAAGACTTTTATCTGCCTGTTTCCAAATGGTAAAATGGAACTGACCCTTGGATTTGGAATTGGTTTGTCCTCATGTTGCCCAAAATTAATAACCTGGGTCTCTATTTTGTCATTGATAAAATGGATTAATAATATTATCCCACTCTTGTGTTGTAAAAGGTAAGTATGCTTTTGTGAGTGAAAGCCTCATGTTAACTTTAAAATCTGATGCAAATGTTGATGTTATAAAGTTTGAGTTATGGAGTTAATCATCATAAAACAATGATGAGAAACCAACCCTCTTGCAAAAACATAAAGTGAGTATGTTGTCTTCTTTCACTCTCACTTTTTTTTTTTGGTGTGTGGGGGGGGGTACTGTGGATTGAACATTTTATTACTGAGCTACATCCCTAGTCCTTCTTATGTTTTACTTTGAGATAGGGTCTTGCTGAGTTGCTGAGGCTGGCCTTGAGCTTGTGATTCTCCTGCCTCAGCCTCCATAATTGTTGGGATTATAGTCATGTGCCATGCCTGACTATGCTCTCACTTTTAATCTGTATTCCCTCTTCCTTCCCAGCCCTGTATTTCTTATGCATCACCAGTACACCTGTTCAGCCATATGCTAAAATTCTCCCACACTCCAGACTTGGTGCTTTTTTTTCCCCCTGGAACCTCACATCCCTCTGCCTTACATAATCATTCTGTGTCTCCTTCCACTTGGTGTGGCTCTGCCTTCTCATTCCTAAAACAATATCAGAGCTTGGCAGAGTGGAAGCCATAAGATTATTTAAATTCATATTCTCTCAGAGCCTAAAGCACTGAGTTTCAAGATAAATTCTGGACAAAATTTACATGACCACAGAGATCCACTGATAAGAATGAGGAAGAAAAGGTCCACCAGGAGCTTTAATTTTTCTACAAAGTGGGTAAAGGTGTTATGTTATTTTCACATATACTAGGAATCCTCTGGAAAAAGCACAGGTCTCTTTCACCCTTTGACCAGGTCTGAGTGACACAGTTATCATGAGATCATTGTTAATACATGCTCATGGAGTAGTGGCTATGGTTTTAACTCAGTGTTTCATGTCTATAGTGAGAATTTAAATAGGCAACTTAGGAGAAGAAACAATGAAATCCTTAAGTAAAAAAGCTAGTGTTTAATATTTTAGTTAAATATGGATAAGCATGCATGGATTGGAACTGGAACAGAAAACTACTTTCTAGGAGGCTTTGGACCTACCTTGTTTTTCTCTTATTGCCCTATATAGTTTCTCTCTTAACATCTCAACTTTTCTACATTCTTCTTCATTATCTTCTTTATATTTTTGAAGCCAAATCCTGGAGGAACTGATCTTGGCTGGCTTAGCTCACCATTACTACCCTTGTTGAAAAAGACACTTTGAATAAAGCCACCCAGTAGATTTCCAGTCCACCTACTTTGGATTTAACTAGCAGCCAGGTCTCCGTGGAGAATATTCTCCCTGGGCACCCGAGGGTCTGCAGATTTTCAACAGAAGAGAAACATAACTGACAGATCCAGGACAGTGATGTGTCAGGGCCCATTGAACACTAGGGAGAAAAATTGCTTTGAACAGATGAACATCTTAGCTTGAGTGGCTCCTGCAGACTCACAATTGCATACCACCCTCCTCCTCCCACTTCTACCTTGAAGAAGACTGCTGGAGTAGATGAGGCACAAATCTCTCTCTCAAATACATACTAAATTTCTCAAATACTCCAAAAAAACCATGGGCAAATAATTTTGGTTTTGGAGGTGGGGAGAAAAGTTTCTTTAATAAGAACAAAATAGCACAAAGGATTTCCCTTAAGATTGTTAGAATTTACACCAGTGTTGAATTTTATTTCTCATCTCAACTTTAATATGATGTTCTTTCACTGCCTACCTGTGAGACCTGGGAAAAGTTACATCTCAGCATTTTCATTTGTTTAGTGAGTATAATGCTAGTATGTGCTCTACATTTTCTTCTTGATACATGTTCTTTGAGAATTAAATGAGAACATGCACATGGAGTGCTAAGCTCTGCTCTAAGCACATAACAAGTACTCATTAATTTTAACTATTTTTATTACTTCTTTTGATTATTTCATTTATGAACTCTCCAAACATATTAATTATTTAACATATATTGAAGGCTTACTTTTTGTGAGGTCTTTTACTAAAGCCACATAAGTCATCTCCAAAATGACTTAAAACTTCCAAAATTTATAATATTTAACCACCACCTAATTTACAATTTCTTACTTTTATTTTTTAACAAGTCTTTCACTACAGAGGAAGTATCTTAAAAGTGAGTTTTGGTAGTGCTCTAAGCTATAGACTAAAGGAAAAATTTTCAAAAGTTCATGATAAACCATGTACAACTATAAGCCCAGGTACTGAGGAGACTGAAGCAGAAAGAAAGTAAGTTCAAGCCTGGCCTGCACAACTTAGTAAGACCTGGCCTCAAAATAAAAATAAAAGGGCTAAAAGTATAGCTCAGCGGTAGAGAGCTTACCTAGCATACATGAGGTTCTGGGTTCTGTCCCCAGTAGAGGGACAGAGGTTTGATGATAATGAATCTAAGTAATTAAGATGGAGTTCTACTTAAAAATAAATTTCTGAACAATGTTAAAGATTTATAGCATTTAAATAGAATGAGAATTTGTGCTAAAGAGATTCAGCAAGCTTTAGAAAGTATACACTGCTTCAAGGTTACAAATTTGTGTAATTTCTATGTGACATTTCTTCTCAAAACAATATTTTCCCCTTGAATGAAAATTCTGTGCTAACTCATATCCTTCCCAAACACTCCTTGCCCTGCAATAACTTATCAGTGTGTGTACAGGATGGAGGAAAAATAGGTTAGGAAGTAGTTTTCAGTTTCAAGTTTCCAAAAGGTTATTATAAATAAACTGGTGTGTTTGAACAATGGGGTTTTCTAGTTAATTTATTTTTTGCTTACCTTTGAATTAACACAAATACCCTTTTCATTTTGACCCTTGTTGTAATTTATGATGGTGAGCATAAGTGAATTTTAGATAGTTTTAGATAGTTCAGGGTGCTCAATCATAAGCAAGAATATTAATTCTTATTTAGACATTCAAGAAGCATTTATTGACTATACTGAATATACAGTAACAAACTTTTTATAAAGCTTTGGATTTCACAAACTTTTTATAAAGCAACTCACTGTAAAAAATACATTTTATGTCACAACTCATTGCCAATAAATGTGTATATGTACCCATATAAATGGTTGAAAAAAAACTTTGCAAATGTATATTTATCAGTAGCAAATGGGGATTGAGCCCAGGGGTGCTTTACCACTGAGCTACATTCCCAGTCCTTCTGATTTTGCAACAGAGTCTCATGAATTGCTTAGGGCCTTTCTAAATCACTGAGGCTGATCTTAAACTTTGATCCTTCTGCCTTAGCCTTCGGAGTTGCTAAGATTATAGGTGTACTGTGGTGATCAGCAAAACAAATTTCTTATATCAGCAAGTTTTGTTATTATCTGGCATAATTCACCTAAATGAACTTGGGGAAAATATTTTTGTATCTATTTTCTTTAATTTCAGAAAAATAGAATTGAATTTCTTGATGGGTTCACAATTTCTCTCTGGTGTCTGCTCCTATTACTGTCACACAGAGTCACAGGGCATTAGTGACTTCCATGTAGGGTACAACAATTAGTGTGGAGTCAGCTGCTCTAGGCTTGGAGGGGTTGATTCTAGTTTGCATATCACTTGTGCTGTGCAAGCTCTGGGAAGCCAGGTATGTTACTTGAATTTTCCAAGCACCGGTTTTCTTATGCATAGAGTAGACAATATTACAGTCAGTCCTCTATGTCTGTTGTCATTATTCCTTAAACAATTCAATTATTTACATTGTACTAGATATTACAAGTAATCTAGAGTTCCCCTAGATTTGAAGTGTACATTAAGATATGCATAAGTTATGTGCAAATACTGTGCTATTTTATATAAGGGACTTGAGCATCCTTGGATTTTGGTATCTGCTGGAGTCCTGAAACCAAACATCCATCAATTCTGAAGAATGACTGTACCTCAAGTAAAATTGTTGAGAAAACTAAATAAAAATAAGAATATGTATCAAATGCTTATTATGCACCAGGCACTGTTCTGAGCACTTCTTTATATATTAACTCTATGAATCCTCCCAATGGATCTAGGAGGCAGACATTATCATCATCTCCATCTTACAAAGGAGGAAACTGAGACTGATTTGCATATGATCACAGAACAGGGATTAGAATTCAGGAAGCCTAATGCCAGAACCTATCCTCTTAATGAGGAGCATTCATGTAGGAATTTAGGATATAAAACTGTTAAAAATTGTTCAGCAGCATTCAAATCCATTCAATGAATACTCAACAATTTCTTCCATGCCAACTTGGTGCAAAGCCCTGTGCCAGGTGCCATGGGAGAGCAGAGATAAGAGACTGTTGTCACATTCAATAGGGAAGAAAGATCCTTATAAAGTGGGTAGCGTACAGTGATTATTTCAGGAATTTGGGAGTAGGTGAGCAGAGACTAGTTGCTCCTGGTGCTGCCTGCTATTGACTGAGGGTGGGGTGGAGCAAGTGGAGAGGGCAAAGATACTCCTGAGGTGTCAAGCTTGGGAGCTCAGAATGGTTATCCTATTCACAGCATGGAGGGATGGAGAGCGCTGGATTGACAGGGGAGAAGATTCAGCTGCATGCAGAACCTATCTCCCTGGGCTGGGAAGTGGTGCTATCATGCTGAGCTTCCCTGTATATCACAAATTACATCATGCACACAGTGCTATTTATGGAATAGGAAATGAGCATGTTTGTTCCCATTCATTGATTCCACAAGTGCTTAATAAACACTTATTTTGTGTCATGTGTTCTTTGGCAAGCTCTTGAGTCCTTCTCATCTTAGATTATACATTTACTTTGAATTTAGTGGGAAAGGGCTTTTAATCTGCTTACCTTCTTAAATGGTTTTAGATTCTTCTTTCTCAATTTTACTTACAGACTATTGTCATTACTATTAGTCATTACCGACTGATGCTTGGTGTAAGAATATAAATGGAAGTCTAGATTCTATGTCTGCCTTAATTTTTAATTTATTAATCAGGATAACCAGCTACTAAGTAAAAAATGTTCTGTCTCCCTGCATTGACAAAAATACCATATAATTACTTGAAAGGCCAGGTTTGAGTTTATACTTGTCAATCAGCTTGGGGAACTTCCTTGAAGTAAAAACAGTGTGGAGAGAAAGCAGCAGCCTGTGGCTCATCTTCCCTTGTGCCATGTGTTCCCAATAAGGGACCATAAGAACTTGTAGGGGCACATTCTCACCCACATATTTAAACTTTGTTAATCTCATATGCCATCAGAAGCCCCTTATTGACCATCCTTTGGGCCTATCTCAAATTGTGATGGGAAGGATTGACCCTTTAAGAATGAAGCTACAATTAGCCCTAGAAGTAGGATTAAGGCCATTTGTATAGGAATGTCAGAATTCCAAGGACCTGAGTCATGGTCTAGAAGTGGAGACATGGGCTTTGAGTGGACACAAACTACAAACTAGTAAACTAAAACTGTGTGTGTGTGTGTGTGTGTGTGTGTGTGTGTGTGTATGTATGTTTAAATATTACTAATGAGGGTTTGTCAGTTCAAAACCATGTTCCACACCTGTAGTGTCAGGTATTATGTTTGCTCCTAGAAAGATCTAAAATAATTTAAACCCATTTACTATTGTCAGGTTGTTCACAGTCTGGTAATTGAGAAGATACATAAGCAGATCAATTGCAATGAAAAACAATATATACTAGTATTGGGGTATAAGTGGGAATTGAAGACTGAGGAGTTGTTACCTAGGGGAGTCTGAGACTGTTTTACCCAGGAGTTGACATTTCAGCGGGGTCTTAATAATGAGTAGGAGTATACTGGACAAGTAAGATGATCATTATTATTTATTTTCATTTTGATTAATTTGTCTTTGCTATTTAAGTTCGCAAGATGTCTGGACTTTATACACCACTGCTCATAATAACTAGATTTTATGTTTTACTCATTTTTACCCCAGTGCCTCATGCTTGTCAGATAATTTGTCTCAGTGTTCTAGTCTGTAAATTGGGAACTAAGGCTATTGATTATATGCATAAGTGTTTAGCCATGCCTGCGTATGATACAGAATCATTTGGCCTTGTATTCCAGAACTCCAGCTCTCAAGGTTTAATCAAGCTGGGTGTATTTTCCTGAGTCATTTGGAAGGCCTGACAAAGCAGCGCAGGACTGGTGCAGAGACACAATGAAAGGGCTGGTATCCAGGCTCTGGCTCACTTTCTGCTCTTTTTGAGTATATAGTTCTCTTGGTAAATTATAATTAAAAAATGGCCATTCTATCTCCAGCCTCATGTCCAGTTCAGGAAGAAGAAAGAGGGAAGGAAAAAAAGAAAGGGTACTACATTTATTAAGAAAGAAAAAATTTACTTAGAAATCTCCATCAAATTTCTGCATTATGTGTCCATAAGCCAGAACTTTTTAACATAGCCTCTACTGACTTTAAGGGAACCTGAGAGGGCAAATATTGTAACTGCTTATTCCCACAAGACTGGGATTCTAACACTAAAGAATAGGAAGATGGGTGTCATGTAGGTGATCAGGAGCCTCTGCTACAGTCTGACACAAAATTATCTCTTACTAATGAAGAAGAAGACACTCAGGAAATGTCTGTTCAGTACAACTGCACCACATCTATGCTGCCACTCCCTATTTATTTCTACAGAAAGAGCCTCCTTACCCATTTCTCTGTCTCCATTCTTGCCTGCCTATAATCAATCCATTTCCTACCAGAAGTCAAAGTGATCTTTTAAAAATATAAGTTGACCTAAATGAAGAGTTAAAACTAGTCAACTCCTGGAGGAAAATAAAGGGGAAAAGCTTTATTACACTGGATTTGGCAGTGATTTCTTGGATATGATACCAGAATTCAGGCAACAAAAGAACAAATAAAGTACATCAAAATGAAAAACCTCTCTGCACCAAAGGACAAAATCAACAGAGTGAAAAGTCAGCCTACATTTGGGAAGGAAATATTTGTAAATCATGTAACTGATAAAAGTTAATATCCCAAATGTATTTAAGAACTACAATTTGATAACAACAACAAAACCAAAAATAACCTTATTTAAAATGGGAAAATGATTTGAATGGGCTTTACCCACAAAAGGATATACAAATGGACAATGAGGACATAAAAAGATATTCAACATCACTAGTCATTAGAGGATTGAGATACCACCTCACATGCATTAGAATGGCTACTAAACAATAAATAACAAGTGTGGACAAGGATGTAGCAAAATTACAATCCTTAAACACCATTGGGGGGGAACATAAAATGGTGTAGCTACTATGTAAAATAGCATGGGGATTCCTTAAAAAATTAAAAACAGAATTACCATTTTGAGATAGCAATTCCACTTCAGATTATTTATTCAAAAGAAAGCAGAATCTCAAGGAGCAATTTGTCTACTCATGTTCATAGAGGCATTATTTACAGGAGCCCAGAATACTGATAACCCAAATATCTGTCAACAGATGAATAGATAAACAAAATGTGGCTCATACACACAATGATGTATTATTCAGCCTTGAAAAGCAAGGCAATTTTGACACATGCCACAACATGAATGAACCTTATGCTAAATGAATAAATGAGTCACAAGAGGATAAACACTGTATGATTCCACTTATATGAGGTACCTAGAGTAACTGAATTCATAGAGAGGAAGTAGAATGGTGGTTGCCGGGGGCAAGAGGAAAAGGGTGAAGGGAAAGTGTTTAATGGATATAGAGTTTTAGTTTTTCTAGATTAAAATTTCCTGGAGTTTGATTGTAGAGCAAGATGAATATACTTAACAGTATTGAACACTACATTTAAAATTGATTAAGAAGGTAAATTTTATATTATGCATAATTAAACAAAAGTAAGTCAAATCACATCATTGTCATGTAGAATCTTCCAGTAGTTTCTCACTGCATTAAAATAAAATTAAAATGACTTCTTACAACCTATAGTCCCAATAATTTGGCTGCTGCCAACCTTCCTGGCCTTAAGTGGTAGCATTCTCCCTGCTCATTGTGTTCCCGTGTCCCCAACCTTCTCTTCTGTATTCACTCTGATAAACTCACCCCTGCCACAGGGCATTTTTACTTATTTGCCCTTGCTTGGAACATTATTCTGAATCTTCAAATTGAGAATTTCTTATCATTCAGGTCTAAACTCAAATATTTCTTCAAACAGATCCTTCCCATAGCCTAAAGGTGCCCTCTGCCACCCCTCAATCACTGCCACATTGTCTTATTTAAATTATTGATAGCCTTTTCACTATGTGAAGTTGTCTAACTTGTTTATTATTTCCTTTTGCAAAGTATAAGCCAGATGAGACCAGAAACGTGTCTGGTTTACTAATGCATTCTCAAGTACTAAAAGGCTGCATACTATGTATGTAAAGGATATCAGTTAAACACAAATGAATTTGGCAAGTGCATATTGGGTCTTCATTATATTTCAAGCAACATACTAGACTATAAAAGAATATATAAGCTTTATGTAAAAAACTTCCTACCTTTCCAGGACTGACTGTCTTAAGGGCCACCATATAGTGAGGATCTGCCTTGGAGGAAGGCAGGACAGCGTGATGTGATTACTGAGGTGCTGTCCACTGCACTCATTTGCACTTCTGTATCAAGCTTCCCCTGAGGTTAGCATACTCTTAGATTTTTTAATCTCACAAATCAGTGGGTGCTGTTTGGGGTTTAAACCTTGGGAAACCTAAGAGTTTAATTTCATAAACATGTAGCAGAGTTGTAAAGAGCCATAGACTTTTCCTGCATTGTCAATGGATCACATGCGTATATGAAAGAAGACAGGGAGAAATTTTATTTTCCAGAGTTCCTCTTAGAAAGGAGACAACATTTATCATTTATCTGAGAGGGACAGAATAGAGATAGCTGAGGTATAAATGTGTAACTGTTCTTCATGTGAAACTAGGATTGAATCAAAGCCTGCTTGGGTGCAGTTGGATTTGGGGGTTGGGGTGGAAGAGTCAAGGGAACCCGGTACAGGGACTGGGCATAGTGTATGGACTGACATAATGTGGAATTTGGGCAGTGCAGATGGAGAGGCAGAGGAAGGCCTGATGAACAATATTCTAGAAGACACAGAAAATGTGAGATGTGCTGGACACTCCCCAGGCTCTAAATTTGGGGTTCAAGTCATGCTGGTCCACATCTCTCAGGGACAAGGCCCCAAGATATCTGGTCTACATGTGTGTACTTTCTTGTATTAAAATAATTAGAGTCTCAGTTCACCACATTTCATTCATGTGTTAAGTGAATAAATATCCACGAATATGAATACATATTCTATTATTCTACTTTTATGTATAAATTTTTTTTTATTTTACATAGAACTTTCCTTCCCTACATAGTTTTTCAGGCTGTTTCAGAAGATTCAGTGTATTTTATAAACTCTGACCTATTTTAGAAGCACCATCCTTATGTTCTGTAATTGTCATGGTGTTGTTATGATCACATCCTCTTGAATGCTTTCACAGGAAATTGTTTTCCTTCTACAAACATGGCCTAATGCCAAAACCTGATATAGATAGCCAAGCCAATGGTCAACATCAACTCTGGAAATAAATGTTATGAATTTCCAACATATTGTATAATCTAACTTTCTGAAATGACTGATGCTGTTTTAAAAGAGATAAGTAATCACAGTATATGCTGTGCTCCATGGCTTATCATCATCAGGAATCAGACGAAAGACACTGGCCAGATCCTAGAAATACATCCCAATGAAATCAGACCTGAGCACAAGATGCTATTCTCTGTGTGGAGTGGCTCACAGATCTGGGGCTGGAAGATAATAGCATTTGGGGATGCTGGTTGTGCCAATTTCATCCTTATTATTTAGCCCTTTGGCACAGTCCTTTGTGTTACAGAGTATAAAAAGACAGAAAAAATGTGATATTAATGATTCATGGATATGGTAGAGAGTAATTAAAGACATGGACTTTTATTCAGTCCTAGTTTCTTGTACTTTAAAACACTTTCCTGTTTGACTTTACCCTTCAAGTCACAGTTTCTTCGTCTGTAAATTGGTGGGGATTTACAACTGTCCCATGAAATTGGTGTAAAAATTAAGTAGAGATGATGAATATGGTGTCAGTACTTAGGAAATTCTCAATAAGAAAAATGATTGTATCTTATTACTATTACCACCAACACATCAGTGAACTTATTCATTGGTATAAGAAGCTCTTGTGCAGAAATAATGTGAGCAAAATGTAGCAAAATCATTTACATAAAAATAACATGCACCATATAGATGACTCATGTAAACATTTTGATTTTTATCTCATTGCTACATCTAAAGTGACCCAAGTATCTAGTAGATGAAATGAAAATTGTTTAAAAGATGAAATTCTCACAATTACTTAGTTAAGCTTAAAAAATCATCATCATATTGTTATAATAAGAAATCATGATTTTACATACCACCCCGATCCACTTCTCACCTCCACTTTGCCCCCATTTCCATCCTGTCTCAAAGGAGACCTAAGTTGAAATGTACACAATTGCACATATTTTCTGGGTCTTTTCTCTTGTTGAAAACTGAGGACACTTCACCTCTAGTATTGTTGTAAAAATATATTATAAAAATGCCGCTTAAGTCTTTCACAAAGAGCCTACCATGTATAAAGCATTTAGTAAGTGGTTGCTATTATTTTTACCACTGAAAATTTATGCTGCATGCTAATGAATGACAACATTCTAGCCTTTCAGTTAGCTTATTAAAAATGTACTGAAACATCTTGAAAGTATTGATATTGTCAAGATGCAGTTTATATAAAACACAGATGTTCACAAATTGAGCATTGGCTAGATCAGCATTTCTCAATATATGGTACAGGAATTCATGGGGGTCCTGGAAACCCATTTAGGGGGACCCTAAGTTACTTTCAGGGGATCTGGAACATCAAATTTTTAATAATACTATGACATCATTTTCCTTTTTATTCTCATTTTTTCATGAGTACTTAATGGAATTTTTAAGAGGCTACACAACATGTGATATCACAACAGATCAAATTTAGAAGCACATATGAGAATTCAACTGTCTTCTTTTAAGCCAAACTTTAGAGACAATTTGAAAAAAGTAAAACTGTGCCACTCATCTCACCAAATTTAATTTTGGAAAATATAGTTATCTTTTAGAAAACATTATTTATGTTAACATGTAATTGATTTATTATTGTTATTTTTGCATGAATAACTAACTAGCATATTTGAAATTTTCTGTTTTAATTCCTAATATGGTAAATATTATCACATAATAAAAGTGCTTTTGAGTTCTCAATAATTATCAACTGTAAAAGAGTCCTGAGACTACTGGATTTGATAAAGTGTAGTCCATATACTATAAAATATTTTGCCATAATTAAAAATATCACAGAGGGCTGGGGTTGTGGCTCAGAGGTAGAGTGTTTGCCTAGCATGCGTGGGGCATTGGGTTCGATCCTCAGTGCTACATAAAAATAAAATATTTGTGTCCACCTATAACTAAAAAATAAATGTTAAAAAAATTTAAAAAATTTCACAGAAATATATTTGTAAATATGGAAAAATATTTATCTCATATTAAGTAATAACATTAGGTTACTAATGATATGTGATTTTTATCCTATGCTTAACAGTATATGAGAATAAAACTTACAAGATGATTCTAATTGTTTTATGCTTTTCTTGTTTGTCTAAATTTTCTATCTTTTCCCATTATTTGGATTACTTTAGTAACAACGGAGAAAATAAATAAAACTTGTTTCTGAAAAAAATTCAGAAGTATCCACAGTTTGCTGTAACTCATGACTAAAGATGCGTATTTCTTCCCATATCTAGCCCTAATAAAACAAATTGTTTGAAAACAGTACATTCTAAATTCTAGTCAGAATCTGCTACATAGTTTTAGGATAATGGATTTGCAACATTTTAAAATAATGAAAATAATGTTCACTGGGAAAACCTTGAAATATGCCAAGGTGTTTTAAAATGAACTGAACCAAATTTTTATACTCTGGAAAGATATCACATTGTGAGGTTAAAACAAGTTGTTCATTGTTTAGTCTCATGTCCTGCTTTGGGGATTTATTTATTTTTCTTGCCTTTGATACTATAAAATGGAACCTTTATTATTCTCCAGCAATATTATGTGTATTTGTTTTATCAGCAGAACAAGATTATATACTCCTCCAATGCAGAAGCCAAATCTTAAAATTCTTTTGCCACAATTATAGTACCTGGTAGAGTTCAGTATGTTCATTCAAGTACTGAGTGAACATTGATAAAATATTTAAATGTTTCACTTTCTTGCAGAAGCATTATTCCATTAACTGGTTCTCATTGCACATAAAAGCCATTAAATGCCTTTATTTTTATATCAGGAGAGAAGTCTAGAAGGAGCTGGAGAATTCTTAATAACAAAGTAATTATTCCTGCATTTAAAAAATAAAACAAGATCCTCTTCTATGATCAAATATAGATGTTAATACTTAAAAGCAAAATAAAATGAACACAGCCTTCTCACTGATTCAGGAGCTGACAGATTTCATATTCTGTGGTGCTATTTGCCTTCTTTATGTCTGTTTTTCATTTGAAATAGTACTAAAGTGAATGCCAGAGCAAACTTAGCCTATCCCGAAGAATGGTCAGTCTTTCATATCTGCTCTCATGCTCTAATGGCTTCAGAAAGAGAAGGGTGTAAGGCAGAAACCTGCTGGAGGGTTCAAGTTCAAAGGAAAGCTAACCAAATAGGAGACTGCCGAAGGGGCTTGCCCAAGAGAGGAGACCCATGCTTGATGGGGCCGAGGCAGTGGGGATGGCAAGCAGAGCTAGTTCCAAATATGGATTCAATTTTCAGGTTGGAGCATCAGAATTTGGTGATGATTGGATGTGAGGGAGAAGGAGAGCTGAAGGAGAGGCCAAGGTTTCTAACTTGGATGATGAGAGATAGAACAAGCCATCAACAGGTTAATGGGGCTTGGTGAAGAAGTGGATGCCAGGGATTCAGATAAGGAACATGGAGCATGAGCTGGGTTGGGGACTTATGTGTGATGTGAGTACCTAAATTCTTAGAATTTTCTCTACTTTAATGGTTATTGTCCTCCTGCAGACTTTTCTCCATAATACTCCCTAAGAGTAGAAGACATTTCTAGTCCCATCTTCCCTTGATTTTTTTTGTGGGGGGGCATACTGCAGATTGAACTCAGGGGCACTCGACCACTGAGCCACATCCCCAGCCCTATTTTGTATTTTATTTAGAGACAGGGTCTCACTGATTTGCTTAGCACCTTGCTTTTGCTGAGGCTGGATTTGAATTTGCAATCCTCCTGTCTCAGCCTCCCAAGCTGCTCGGATCACAGAAGTGCACCACCACACCTGGCTTCCCTTGATTTTATTTACATTTATTTACACACATCTTGAAAGTCTATCTTTTCCATCTTCCAAGACCTATTCAAAAGATGTCAGTTTACCTCTAGTTTCTCTGTATGGACATTTGCTTGGATATCATATCAAAACATCGGTCCATTTCTGTATATGATCTGTGTTTCCACTTATTTCTGTATTGAAAGGTCTTAGGTAGTGCTTAAATTATAAAAGTCTTGAATACAATGTTAGTGTCTCTCTCATAATCTGTGTGAAAGTCTTAAAAGCAAATAACTCTGTATTCCAAATCAGTTTCTGATTTCCAAAACCCGAAGCATGAAAATAAACTATATATTGTGGTGAGCAGAGCCCCAGAGACTCAAAATAATCTACTTTGTTCCAGTTGCTCTCACTTTCACCAGGTCAGTTCATTTGGGAAAAGATCATATAACAAGCAAGATGATACTAATAATAGTCATCATAGATAACATATGTTGATTTTTTTTTGCTATATAACAGGCACAGTGATGAGCACATACATCATCATGCTTTTTTTTCCACAAGCAGACTGCTTCTACTGCCCCTTGACAGATGAGAAAACTGAGGCTCAGATAGTTTAAGACATGAGCCAAAGTTCATCAGGGTAGCAAGTGATGCATCTGAATTCAAATCTATGTCTATCAAACTCCAAGTATTTTCCCTTATCAACTGAACCACTGCTTCTCAAGGATCTTCTTTTTAAATACTTCTTTTTGAAATTCACATGTTTGAGGCATCACAAGCAAAAAATTGTAGCAAAGAGAATCATGGTAATATCCCCGCCTCCCTGGCCCAACTTAAATGACAGTGGTGGAGAGCCAAAATAGTTTCTTAAAAATTTTAACAAGGCCAATACTTGATTTTAGTTGATCCTCCAGTAGTCTGGAAGCCTATTCCTGTGCCTTGGAAAGGTGGGCACTGTCTTCACTCCTGTAGGCACTGAGAAGAGACCAAGCTGTGCAAGTGTGTCCATCAGGCTCCATGAGGTGGTGCGCTATCACTGTCCCTGCATCCAGTTAGAGCTGTGGTTAATACTGAAGAAAGCACTATGTATATCTAGTGGACACCACAGCACTGTTGTGAGGTTTAGATGGCTACACCGGTGACTGAAAACTGTTGCCCAGGAAATGTTCTTAAAGTGAGTTTAAGCTACTACTTGTAGTTTTGGGATATTGTTTAATGGGCACAACAACTAACATAATGGTGCATGATATTATTAAATTAAAAATCAAGAGTCTAATCTCCGTGTTAAAGTAGTAAGTTTAGAAATCTAAAACTTCTTCCAAAGAAAAATTAATTCGAGTCCCTGTGTACCTTCTAGAGGTCAGTCACAATGCTAGGTGTTGGGGATATGTTTTAGTGAGATTTTTCACTGCTATGACCAAAAGACCTGGCAAGAACAATTTTAGAGGAGGAAAAGTTTATTTGGAGGCTTGCGGTTTCAGAGGTTTCCCTCCATTCATAGATGGCCAACTCCATTTCTTGAGTCTGGAGTTGAGGCAGAAGAGTGTGGTTGAGTAAAACAGCTGGGAACATGGTACCAGGAAGGAGGAGAAGGGATGCTGAGAGACAGACAGACAGACAGAAGAGTGCTCCACTCTACCAGGACAAAATATATCCCAGAAAGGAACCAGGGACCCATCTCCTCCAGCCACACTCTATCTGCCTTAAGTTAGCACTCAGTTAATCCCTAACAGGGGATTAATTTACTGATTGGGCTAAGGCTCTCATAACCCAATCATTTCACCTCACCTCTACACCTTCTTATATTGTCTCACACATGGGCTTTTGGGGGACACCACATATCTAAACCATAACAGGACACAATACTGAATGAGACATCAAGGGAACCTTCAGGAGCCTGCAGGGAAGAGAAAGACACATATCAAAGATACAGTGAGATATGTACTCTGCCCAGGGACACTCAGTGCAATGAGAGCACAGAATAAGTTAAATCTAAAAATGATTTCAAGGAGGAGTTAAGTTTGTGGATGAAGTTCTCTAAATAGAAGCCCTATGTTTACCTTCCAGGTACTCATCACTGAACTAGACTGTAATTCAGCATATTGATCTTTATGCTGCTGTCTAAAAAAATTGGCTTGAAGGCAGAGGCAGCTAGAAAACTGAAAAACCTGCTATCAAACTAGAGGGTCCCTTAGGGTCTTATGAGTTTTTATTATAGTTTTTCTATGAAAGATTATGTATTTTCCCAAAATCTTGATTTTTAATTTAATAATATCATGCACCATTATGTTAGAAAAGGCTAACTATTATAGCAGGTAGAGTTTCAAGGTTAAAATAGTTCCAGATAGGCCAAAAGGACTCTGCAAATCAATTGGGATCCAGATCAATAGAAGTCCCATAATTTAGAGACCCAGGGTAATGGTGGTCAACAAATGGCTTCCAAGATTGCTCTGGGCATGTGTATGTGGCTAGTGTAGGGGAAAAGAATATGGAAGACCTGATATCAGTGTATTTTATGAAATAGGCTGGCCAGGAATGGAACTGCTTATACCCAGTCTTTGGACCACTGCTAAGTGGCCTAGGGTGGTTGGGAAGAGAAATCCAACTGTCAGCCTCGGAGGAAGAGTACTAATTTGGTAAACAGCTAACGGTTTCTGTTGCAACCATTGATGGGGATTATAGCACTAAACTAGACAGTCCTTTTGGAGACCCAATGGGAGAGAAGGAAAAGTTGAAGAGAAGAAAAAGAAATGGCAACCACTATTGAAACATTATTTGAGTTTTCTACTTCTCACATGGAATAAGGCCAAGTGACAAAATAGCATAAACCTCCAGATTTTGCATGTACATCTTGCAGATTGAAGCCTGCAGAAAATCTGTGTATCTTTATGAAATTTAGATCTTTAATGTAAGCTATGAATATTATATAGTATATTATAATAATTATATTTATTAAAACAGCATGTCCAAATGTCATAATTTTACATATTTCTAAGTGTGTCCAGCATCTGAGATGATTCACAAAAGTTTGTATTGATGAAGATGATACATTGCTTTTTAAAAATAAACTTTATTTTAAAACACTTTTAGATTTACAGAAAAATTGTGAAAAAAGTTCAGAAAGTTCCCATATATCCATATCCAGTTATCCCTACTTTTCAAATCTTATATTAGTTTGGCATACTTGTAACCATTAATGAATGAATGCTGACATGTTATCATTAATGAAAGACCAGACTTCATGTAGATTTCCTTAAACTTACCTAATGTCCTTTTCTGTTTCAGGACCCCATCTGGTATATAATACTGTATGTAGTCAGCATGTCTTCTTAGGCTTCTCTGGACTGTAACAGTTTCTTAAGACTTTCTCTGTTTTCCATGACATTGATAATTTTGATGAGTGTTCATCAGATATTTTGTAGCATGCCCCTCGCCTGGTATATGTCTTTTATTTCTCTCATGATTAGACTGGTATTGTTTTAGGGAGACACACCACATATGTAAAGTGCATCATATCCCAGGTTTATACTATTGACATGATTTATTACTATCAATGTTCATCTTGGTTATCTGGTTCAAGTAGTGTCTATCAGGTTTCTCCACTGTAAATTTACTCTTTTTTCGCCTTTCTGTATTGGACTTTCTTGAAGAAAGTCCCTATGCACAGCCCACACCTAAGAAATGGAAAATTATGCTTACTTCCTGGAGGGCAGATTATCTGTGTACATTATTCGAAATTTTTCTACGTGATAGATTTATGTTGTATTTTTAAAAGAAGCAAAAGTGCAGGAAGATTTAAATTAATTCTGTGAACTAGTAAAATTGTCAGGCACATAGACATGTCTTTCATTTTTAAAGTTCTTCCACTATACCCATTATTTAATAATAATAATAATAATAATAATAATAATAATAGCCAATACATGCTGAGTTGTTGTTAAGCATATTTGATCTTCTCTACAAAACTATTGAGCAGGTACTATTATTACAATAATTTTGCAAATGAGGAAACTGAAGCTTAGAGAGGTTGAATTATGAGCCATTAATATAACTCAGAAAAGTTAATCTCCTGCTTAAAAAAAATGTAATGGTTTCTGGTTTCAATTAGAATAAAATTTAATCTCCTTACCTTGGCCTGTAGGCCCTATATACTCAATCTGAATTATTTCTCACCTACCAATCTACCCTCTTTCACTGTGCTCCAGTCTTAGGGTCTTTCTTTCTGTTTCAAACCTCAAATTAATCTTGGTTTAGAGCCTCTGGATTTTCTGTTGCTTTAACCCCATGTCTTTGAATGTCCAGATGCTGTCAATCAGGTTGCAGGACAAACTTTACCTCTTAGGAGAGCATTTCCTGACTGTCCAATTCAAATGCATTTTCTCCTTCTCTCAGAATTGTTCTCTATCATTTCCCTACATCATTTCTTCATAGCAGTTGTGACTCTCTGGGATTATTTTTGGTAATGCATCTTACTTCCCATCTTTCCTGCTAGGTTGCAAATTACGAGTGAGTGATGTCCACATCCGCTTTGTTCACTGCGGTGTTCACAGATCCTAGGATACCTGGCACTTTGTAAATATTGCTAAAGGAAAGGATAATAGAGTACTGTTATCCAAGGAACAAGACAAGCAAGTAGCAGAGCTGGTATCCAAAATAAAGTCTTTCTGATATCGAAACAAGCTTGTAACATTTGTTATAAAGTCTAACAGGTATCCAGTAAATAGTGGTTGGATCCAGCAAATAACATGCTCAGAGACTATAGACAAGGACTTGAGCATTCTCTACTCCCTTGAATGACCTCCGGTTAGGATGCTCCATTCTCCAGCGGTCATTTGCAGGAAGCTATGTAATCCTCCAAGTCTGAGTTTCTTTCTCTATTAAAAGGGATGAAAATATCACATATCTCACATAGCTTTGTGAGAATTAAACAAGCTAAACTGTGAAAACTGCATTGAGGTTTATAACACTTAATTTAAAGATGAGTTTTTAATCAAAAAGAAAAATATTCATTTCCCCCCCTCTGTCTCTCCTATGATCTGGATTTCTACAGGAGGATGTGGCAGTGAGGAGAGGACGACCAGGCTGAGAGGGAGATGCTGAGGTCTGCATGGACTGTCTTAGATGATAGTACCACAAGCCTGTATGCTGAGGATGGGGCTCAAATACAGTTTGTCACTGTGCTTACTTTAGCAGAGAGCAGAATACCTACACATGTTTAAATTTTATTTTCTCCTTGGGATTTTGGAGATAAACCTTCCTGCTATGAACTGAATTGTGTAACCACCCCTCAATCTTCTGCCAGCCTGCAGAAATTCATATATTGAAGCGCTAATGCCCAGTATTTCAGAATGTGACTATATTTGGAGATAGGGTCTTTAAAGGCATGATCAAAGTAAAATAAGACAATTCAGATGGCTACCAATTCCGCATGAATGGTGTTCTTTATACTAAAAAGAAATTGGCATAAAGAGAGACACCAGAGATGCTCACAGAAGAAAAACCAGGTGAAAACACACTAAGAAGGTAGTTAGCCATCAGCAAGCCAAGCAGAGAGGCCTCTGGAGAAACTAAACCTACCAATACTTTGAGCTTGGATTTCCAGTGTCTAGAACTGTGAGAAAGTAAATTTTTGTTATTTAACCCACCTACCCAGGCTGTGGTATTTTGTATCAGCAGCACAAGCTGATTACCCAAGTGAAAATTAATCTCTCTAAGAACTAGCTACTACTTATGATTTACTCTGTACTGAATAGAAATCCGCATATCTCAAAGGATGAGAATAATTCTTTTCAAAAGGAATATGTAACAGGATGTGTAGATAATTGGGTTTGTGACAACAGGTTCTGGTTTACAATCATACAGCTTAAGATGAATCTGAAATTGCACTAATAGTGTTCAAGGATAGTTGGATTTTTGTTAGATATTTTTAAAGAATTTAGTATACTGAATTGCCTTTGCTACTCCAAGTTCATTAATACACAAATAAGATTATTAATTTCTCCTTTAAACAGATGTTTAAAATATTCTCCTGTGTGTTGAATAAGTCCTTAACAATTTGGCCCATTTATCTCACTTTACAAAGGAGAAACTGAGGAGATTGTTCAAGCTTGGTCAGCTCTTTTGCCATCATGATAAGAATTGAAACTCAAATCCTCTGATTTTCAGAGCAGTGCTCTGGCCACACCATATTTTTGACTACATATATGTTGGAAAAGAGTCACATTTTAAATTATTTTTTTCCAACATTTGCACTGTTTCCATATTTTTCTCGTGTGCCAATCACACAGGTGAATGAAGATCACATGCTGATCCTCAGTTTAATACTAAATTCAGTTGAAAAGTACGTAGAGTCTGTCCTGTAAGTCTATGTGTATTCTCCTTTCTTCAGATAACTTTGTATGCAGAAGTTTGCTTGTAGCAAATCTTTTGTAGTTGTGGCTTTAAAGCACAAAGATGGTTTCTTCTATCACAGATGACTCTGCAATAGGAAGCTCGTAAAGTTCCATCCCAGGTCACACAACACTGTTCCATGCAAGAGTTTCTGAGGGTCTTAAAGACACTAGGTCATGATGTCTCTGTACCTGCTTCACTGATTTTTCTAACTACACTGTTGGTGTCTGACTTTGCCTCCTCCGTTAGCCCGTAAATAGAACATCTCCAGTCTGAAAACAGAAAGGATTCCACAGAGGACCAGCACACACTGTTGGTTATGGAGATGAGCCTGGTTTTAAACTTAAAGACTAGTTAATTCTAGTATAGGCTCTTCCTACACATTGGTGAAGATTCAAAAGAGTATATATGGCACTAGGAATACATCCATATACATGGAACAGTATGTGAGAATGGGTATTGAAGGGATATGACAGATTTCACTTTCCAAATATCACTGCATTCTTATCTTCTGTTCAACATGCTCTCTATAGCTTTGCCACTGCCCCCATTACAATGGAGTCTAATTTCTCTTCCTTTTATACGAGTGTGTGACTCATTTGGAACTAATATACAATATGTGACACTGAGTGATTTCTAAGGTTAGGTCATAAAATGTGCTAAAACTTCTCCATTATTAGCTGGGGCACTCATCTTTGGGATCCTGAGCTTCCAGGAAAGAAGTTCTATGGTCTTGAGGCTGTCATGCTAGAAGGAATTTTGAGCCTCATAGAATAGCCATTAGTAGGTTTTGACTGACAATCCCAAAGGAGGTCCTACCTAAGAGACAGCATCAACCAGTAGACATGCACATGGAGACATTTGTAGAGCCCAATCTCCAACTGCTTAAAGTCTTCCCAGCTGAGACCCCAGACATCATATGTTAGAAACAACTGTCCTTGCTGTATATTTGCTGAGTTCCTGGGTGGTTGTTTATGTATCTGAGTTTGGAGATGATTGTTATGCAGCTATAGTAACTGAAACATGTTGTTGTATTTTGTAAAAAGTTGATCAATCATGTCGGAGTTCAAAAGAGAGACAGACTAGAAATTTATCCTTGGAGTTTTCTGCATTATAAATGATTGTTGAAGGCTTAAGAAGAGGAAAAGTAATCCAGGGAACTATGTAGAATTTAAAAAGAAAGTGATAAAAGAATACAACTCTGGAAAATGCCAATATTGAAGAGCAGAAAAAGGACAAGTAACAAAAGGAACCAAAAAAAGATCTATCTATCTATCTATATCTTTTATATATAAAAGGGGATATACCTCAGTTGGTAGAATGCTTGCCTTGCGTGCACAAGTCCCTGGGTTCAATCCCCAGCACCACACACACAAAAAAAAAAAAAAAAAAAAAAAAGAGAAAAAGAAAGAAAGGAAGGAAGGACGAAAAGAAAGGAAAGAAAAAAGAAGGAAATATCAAAGGAAGGAGCAATCCTGGAAAGGGGGAAATTAAGGAAAGCAATGGATGAGAATGTTTTATGAAATGCAAAAACGTCAACAGATGCTGTAGAGAAAGCACTAGAAATATGGCTTCATAACAAACAGGTGACCTTGTCCCAAGCAGTTTCAGAGAAAAGTGAGGATGTAGGGTTGAGAATGAGGTGTGGTGCAGTAGGTGTTCAACGTACATGTTGATGATGAAATAGTGACAGTTGGTTGTAGGTAGAAGGAGGAATAGCTGAAGGAAAGTGAAAATCTAGGGAGTTTTGGTGTGGGGGGAAGGAGGCGAGCAGAGATTTTAGCACTGTGTTGGGAGCTGCAAGCATCTCCAGCAGCAGTTGTTCTTGCTGCCCTCTCCCACATTGGCAATTGAGACTAGGGTTGAACTGAGCATGCTGTGCATTTCCCTTGGTGGTCAGAGTTGCTCTAAGTTCCAATTTGGGGCTCTTTTTCTCACATCACGACACTGCCTGTAATATGGGTGAGTTGTTAACATTTCCCAGAATTTTCAAGGTTTTGTTTAATAAAGAGACAGGGATTGAGGGAGGAGTAAGCAGTCAGCGAACAATAAAAGAGGATCACAAACTATGGACTCTATACAAGTGCTGAAGATGAAGTTAAGAACAACATCTTTTATTCTGACAGTACTTTCCTTCTTCCAAAAGCCCATAACACTTTATAATTTAGATTTGTTCCCCAAATCACTTAATCCAGCACAGCACAAACATGCCATCTCCTTTGTCCATAGTATTGGATGGGGTGGAAGGTGGAAGTGGGGTAAGAGAAGGGAGAAGAGATGCACAATAATCCTTTCAGATAACTTCATATTCTGATTTTACCTTATGGTAAGGTTTAGAACCAAGTACTTGGCTGTTTTTCCATAAAAGAAAGACTTTTATTGACCTTACAGCTTCTATTTTATATTTTCAATTTAAGCTGATATTGAGGTACATTTGCCTGCTACTGATTTTTCACAAGTTGACTTAGGGATGACTTATGCTGGAAAACCAATATTTATTAAGTAAGGAAAATCCTTGTCTGAATATACATTGTAATATAGTATTAAAGGGCTTCAGCATTTTAATTACCTGCCATTCAAGCCTCACTGATTCTTGGTTGGGCTGAGGTCTATTCTGGACTGGAGAAATTCTAGGTCAATGGAAAATTATGATTGCTTGAAGCAAGTGTGGAAAATGAGTGAATTATGGGCCTTTGCCAAATCATGTGCCCGAGAGGCCAAACTAGACAAACCAGGACATTTAAAATCCTTTTAAAATTGATCATTAAAGTTCTCCTGCCTTACAATTGCACGGCAATATTGCAAGGGTCTCAAATCCTGTAGGCTGTTATATTCTGAAGCATATTATTCTGAAAAATGGTTAGAAGCTTAATTTTAAATATAGAATAATCAACTTTTTCTGAAGAAAAACCAGCCTTTGATCCCTCTCCATGCCCTGGAACCCTATTTGCAGATGAATGCATGACACTGACTCTACTTTCTTTTAAAAGTTCAATTTTTATTTTGGAGTATCTTATATTTCCAGATTAGGTATTACATCTCAAAGATCCCCAAGTTGAAGATAATTCTTTTAACCATTTGGCATACTTATTAGTACAAATGGGAGAGAATTCCCTGACACTTGAGCTATAGAAGCTAAAATTACATTTCATACACAATGTCTCACTCGGGACAACTCAGCAATCTCATATGCCTTCTTTTCTCCAGGTGGGCTTAAAGTTCTGAGTCTTGCCAGTGGGAAGAAATATAAATCTTGTCTTGCCATTTTTTTGCCATAAAAATTTGATGTTTTAAAAAATATGGAATCTTTTATCCTTGTATTATAATCAGTCTTAATCCTCTTAGTGTTTGTTTTTTTAAATATACAGTCTATTAAAGAAATGAGCCAAGTCTATGTTTTAAAGAATACCTTCAAGTATATGTCTCCAAATGCCATTGTTGC
Source organism: Callospermophilus lateralis (assembly GCF_048772815.1). Classification (NCBI taxonomy): domain Eukaryota; kingdom Metazoa; phylum Chordata; class Mammalia; order Rodentia; family Sciuridae; genus Callospermophilus; species Callospermophilus lateralis. The sequence goes on along the minus strand of NC_135306.1, from coordinate 116,930,857 downwards.
TTAAAAAATAGAGTGAATCTTTGTTGTTGTTGTTGTTTTGTTTAAATGTTCTTTAAAAATGTCATAAAGTTAAAAAAAAAGTAAACTCTGTCCTCTGGCTTTTAGATGTTTTTATTTTTTCTTCTAAGGTTCTGTAATATTGCCCTCATTTACCAGGACAAAACGTGGGAAAGATCCATTCATTCATTTCTGAGAACCACCTTCTATTTGACTTTAGCTCCTGGGCAGGCGTGGCTGCTGATAACCTACTCTTCTTCATGCAACTCTTTTCTTTCCAATCTCACAGCCACAACTGGAGTCATTAGATGCAGTAGGGAGCAAAGTCCTTCTTGTAAGACCACTCAGGAATAAAAATCAATCTGAGGGAAGGCATATATAACTATATCCATACTCACTTTTGTCTGTCTACATCTATCTATCCATCTATCCAAACATCTGTATATCTCTGTACTTACCTCCTCACTCTGCTGTAAATCACGGAGTACAGAGGCATTATTTGTGCATTTCTATAGAACTTAACAACAACAAAACAATTCAATTACATACTGTCATTTTCCACATGTCTTAAAAACAAAGTCCAAGATACAGAGAGACAGCCCAGTAGACTTCTTAATCCCATTGATACCATTTTGGATCAGATAAATTAAGATAGATATAGTCTCAAGAAATCATAGCATTAAAGTAAGCTATTGCTTATAAAAAGTGCTACAATAAAAAATGTCATCATACATTATCATTTTATAATTTGATCTTCTTAATGTGGTATAAGCACTATCCTTCTCAATTTACAGATTAGAAATCTAAGACTAAGAGACAATAGGTGGCTCTTCTTCAAAGACACAGCTAGCAAGTGTTCTTTAGAATCATCTGCAGACTAAACACTCTTCTCTACATGATGCCCTAAGTAAGATCAGGGGAAAACATAGGTTTTCTGTGTGAACTCAAGTATACATTAGCTTTAAATAAATGTTTTATCTACATAATGTTTCTTTCTAAAATCCTGGGCATTATGAGTTACTGTCAAAGTGAGGCAAAACCCATTAATATCTGGATACTCTCTACCAGACCATGGTTATTTAAAATGTAGACAACTGAAACAAAAATGGGTTCTAAGCCATTTGTATTTCCCACTTACTACAGTAATGAACATAACAAGGATTTCCTGGATGGTTATATCTTCCCAAAGCATATAATGTTAAGTGATTATATGGTTCAAACCCTAACAGCTCATCTAAAGCCAAAACCATACTGTGACCATGGACATTGTGTGGCACTGTGACTTTACAGTAACTCTTCACTCAGGAATATTCCTTTGATGACATTTTAGTGCTTGGCTTGTTGCAGCCACAATACTCTTAAACCTTTTCCTCTCCTTTGGACATTCTACAAAGACTTTCAGCAGTTAGAACCTGACTGAAAGGTTTTAATGTGAATTTACTGGAATCATCTGATGAGTCTTATGTACTGGAGTCTAGACTGTAGAAGCTGCACATTCTAAACTTCCATAAGGACAAAACAAACACGCAAAATCTCTGATAAGAGGCTTGGTTCACTGTGGCCTAATAAAGATAAGTGCTACCAAAAAGTTAGAGCTAATAGACAAATAAATAGAAAATAGACAAGAGACAAATAAATAGAAAATCTCACTCCAAGAAAAGAGAAGACAACCCAAAGTTGTAGAACCAATCAGCCCTCAGGAGTTTGGGCTGTGACAGCATGGTGTATATTACACGGCAGGTTTCACTTTTTCAACAATGTGCTTTAATTTTTTGGCATCAGTTGCTAAACTAATTAGTTGGTGGACTGAATTTTTAACTTAGCCTTCACTGGGTTTTTAAAGTCTAGGGAAAGAAGGCAACATGAGGGTAGGTCTGGAAAAGAACTTCTTGAATGACCTGGCTTATTCAGGTTTAAACAGAGGGGAAAACCTTTCATCAGCCATTCTTTCCATACAATGACACTCTCACTCCCCTCCTCCCATGGGGTCTGCACTCTCTACCCTCTGTCTAGAGAAGTGACCTCTCTGAGAATGAACAATGCTTGTGCTCCAGTGTCTCCTGAATAAAACTCCTCCACAGAGCATTTCAGGCTGCTTCTTCAGAGTCCAACTCACCCTGTAGCATTATTTCCCCCTTCCTATGTTAATATTTCAAGCAGAGTCATTAGTTATTCCTCATATATGCACCCTCCCTTGCCCCAATAGACTTTTGTGTTTTTGCAATATTGTTTATTCTTTCTGAAAATACTTCCATCTTGGATCTGTAGATCCTGTCTCCTCTTTCTCAGTGAAGGTCTCCCTGATTCCCAGGTTCACCTTAGTCCACAATATACCTGTAAACTGGAATTTCTCGGCCTCATCAGGAATCTGTTTTTTATGTATGTGTTTTATCTTGCTCTGCTGGTTTGCATTGTCCCTTCCTCTACTCAGATACATCCTTTGCCTTCTTCTACCTTGTTCCGCTCCCTGAGATGCTGATCTTTAAACCAATTTTGATTTTGCCAGCTTCCATTTGGGTTCAGCCAATGGGAGATACCAGCAAGAAGACCCGAGGTTGGGGGAGAAGATTTTCCTTTTTCCTTCCTGTTTTAGCATTGCATTATCTGCCTCCCTTCAAGATGACAGACTCCAAAAAGCAGCCTTTATTCTACTTTTTGGCTCCCATCAAGCTCCAATTACACTTTTCCCCACTCCTTTCTCCTTTGAACATAGAAACAGTAACAGTTCACCACCATTGCTCATGTCTGGTTGCCTCCACAGCCTGTTTATTCCTGGAACACACACCTCTAAAGGCAGCCCCTTCATGAAAATCTGTTCATATACACCATCAGAATGAATTGTGCTTCCTACTGGGACCAAACTGATAAATTCCTATTTTGAAAGTATTCTTTGCATGCCACAGGTATGGCTAGGGAAAGGGGTGTTTTTTGAGGGGTCCAGCTATACTTCTCACTATCCAAGGAATATTGGGCATCCCTTTCCTTTCCTTTGCTTCGGTTACATCGCTTATGAAATGAAACTGTACATGTAATCTTGCCAGTTTGTTCTGAAGATTAAATGAAATTGAATGTGGGGAAGCATTTTGCATTCTTTGTGCAAGATTCAGTGTTGTTATGATTCATCAGACTCCTCCACAATGAGTTATTTATTATAGATTTGTTAGATGAATGGATGGAATCAATAATTTTCCATGTGTTTCACAGAGTCAGCTACCCAGAAGCACAGGAAGCCGAGAACCTGCTTAGGAAGAGAAGACCAACATGTATTCATACACAGCCTAGCAGGACTTGCCAAAATATATTTTATTCAAATAATCTATGACCATACTAATTTTTTCCTTATTTATTATAATGATTGTCAAGACTGAAGTAGTATGGAAACTCATTTCGAACTTAAATTGTGGGTGAAATGGAAGAAAATAAGAGGCTTCTGAATATTGGCTTGGGACACAGGAGGGAACTAACATGTCTGTAGAGAAGACCTGGGCTTTACCCAAACCTTAAAAAGGGAAGAGTTTGTGAGGGAAAATTGGCTTCCTACTAATACCTCTAAACAACCCTGTCCCAGTTCCGCAGCTACTAGCATTTCTAACTGCTTTTATCTGAAGAGATGAACTGTGAAAAGCTGGTACCAGAGTCTCATTTGGGTGTTTGAGGACCACTGTGAGTGTGTGAGAGTGAGTGTCAGTTGTTTGTAAAAACTTTTTATCAGACTACAGGTTGAATAGTGACCCCCTAAGGAATAGGTCCTTGTCCTAATACCCAGATACTGTGAATGTTTCTGTATTTGGTAATTACATTAAGGACTTAGAGATGAGATCATCCAGGATTACCTGAGTGGGCCCTAAATCCAATGACAAATGTTCTTATAAGAGACAGAATAGAAGACAAACAAATGAAAAAGAGTGTTGAAATGACCACCTAGGCAAAGATTGGCTACTAAACAATGCTACCAGCCACCAGAAGCCTAAAGAGGTGAGGAAGTATCCTCCCCACAGCCTTCATGGAGCATGTGGTCCTGCCCACACCTTGATTTTGTACTCCTGGCTTCTAGAATTATGAGGTAATAAATTGATATTTTGAGCCACCAAGTTTTCTTGCAGTCCTGGGAAATTCATACACAGGATGAGTAATGTTTGTATAAATTCCAGAGGAAAATTCACTGTAGGCCTTTGTCATTAGTAAGGCTAGATGTACTAGAAAAATTTAGACCACTAAAAATGACAATGTAATTTCCCCAAAAGGCCCCCTCAATCTCGTGGGCAAATAGGAAAAAGAAAACAATGCAATTCTCAGAGCAGATAAGCAAGTCATGTAAAGAACATGGGATTTGGAAACTCTGTCCAACCCACTGCCAGCAGTGTTTGGAGAAATGACAATACTGTCATTTGGTTAGAGCATCTTTATGAGCCACATATAAGTACATGTTTAGGTATAAAACAAATAGTTTTAGGAGCTAAATTGCCCTAATAAAGAAAGCTAAAACTATTGAGAAATGCTTGAGATGAGGTCAGAATGAAGCACCTCTAAGACATAGAAAAATGCTACAGAAAATTCAGGGAAGCTCTGTTTAAGGATAGGAAGTGCTAAAACAGTGCTTAGTATAAGGGATAGATAGAGCTAGCAGACTTGGTGATTTATCATTTGTGTGAGGAAGAAAGTTACCACATTCCATGTGAACGTCTTCATGAAGGTGTTTTGTAATCTAGAATCACTAGTTTCTACACTATTTCTTACTTTCATTGCAAAGCTAGGAAGCTGTCCATCATTTCTACCTCCTCATTTTCCCTCTTCTAAGCCAAAGATAATATCTAAGGGAATTTGTGCCATCTCCCCCTACAATAATTTATCATTAGAGAATCTCAACTATTTCTTTGATTGAAGAGGAATGCTTCACAATTTTCTGAATCAGTCCTAAACCATTAAAACTTTTCAGCATTGAATAATACATAAACAGAAGACTTCATCCTCCTTTTTCCTTGCCTTTTCTTGGTTTTCAAAATTCACAATTATAGATTCATATTTATTATGTTCTTACTATTTGTTAACCATATGGAAAAAAGGGATAGCTTCTGAAGTTTATTGGGGTTATAATAAATAAGTTTATTTATAATGGGGTTGAAGGCTGAACCAGCTAGAGTCCCAAAGGCCAACACTGGTTTTAGAGTGGGATGATCACCTAGAAGTGAATGTAATGCTAATGTGAAACTTGGCCTAAGAGAAGAATGAAACATTGACAATCAGGAAAACCTTTTCAGTCATCAAATTTGAAAGCTCAGAATGGGAGGGGGTAAGAGCTTCAGTTGGGGCCTCTAATAGATGGGAGCTGGTAGCAAGTTAGGAATAGAGCATTCAGTTTTGTTTTGTTTTTTTTAGGGAGTGAGGTGCTAGCCATTTGGGTAGAGCAGCTTGACTTAAAGGAGCAATGGTGGGTGGGACAGACAAGAACAGCGCAACATTCTATCCTGTGTCGCACCCAGTGAGAAACGGTGCTCCTTGGTTGAACTTACTAGAGCATCTACTATATCAAAGGCTGGTGAAATAACATTAATTAATTGGCTTTCAAACATGAAATAACAAATGATGTTTGATTCAGAGACTAACCTAACTGAATTTATTTACATTCTTTGAGAATTAACAATTTTTATGAGGTCATTCAGTTAATGGCATATGATTAATCAGAGCTACTAAGCCACACCATTTACTCTCCATGCTACCTCAACAAAAGTTACTATTAATATTAAAATAATACCTTTTAGTTTGTTCTCATTTTAAAAAATTTAGTTGTAGATAGATACAATACTTTATTTATTTATGTATTTATTTTATGTGGTGCTGAGGATCAAACCCAGTGCCTCACATGTGCCAGGTGAGTGCTCTACCACTAAGTTACACCCCCAGCCCTTGTTCTCATTTTTTACATTGATCAATTTTGAATTCTTACCTGTGTAAGTAATAGTCAACAAATCTTAGCTGATTTTTTTTTAAAGTGCAAAATCTCTCTCAAACTTCCATACAAAAAGTGCTTTGCACATTTTTTTGCATAACTCTAAAGGGTTCCTTTCCTATTGCTATTGTTACCTTTGCTACATGTTCTCAGCATGATTTTCTGAGTGCCTTTGAAATGAGATCACCTCTGACATATCAATAAAATAAAAATTAAGAGACATCTCATCTAGTTGCCATAAGCCAATCTAATTGCCATAAGCTCCCCTTGGAGACACTGAGAATGTCTAGACCCAGATGGGGAGGTATAATCTGAACTGCTGGTGAGGCCAAGAATTAATAGATCAAGCAGGAAAAAGAAGGCAGAGAAGCAAAATGATGCATGGCTTGCAGTAGAGAGGAGGCCACAGCTGGGTGCAATGGAGCACTGAACTGTTGGCTGTCGAAGCCGTTGGGCAGACCGTGCTGAACAGCACTTGTTTCTATATACTAAATTGTATACAAGGCCAAACTAGAGACAAAAACAAAACTCACTGCCAAGTTGTGGCGGCAGCCCCTTGAGTTACAAAATTACTTTAGGAAAAGAAATTTAATAAAAAGAAGCATTTTGGAGGTCATTTATACTTCAGAGGATTTCATAAAGAGCCACCTACAGTAAAATGCCCCCAAATATTTCTAAAGGTTTTGTGTCTCAGGGATCTCAATGCCATTCATTTGAATTAGGTCCTGAGTCTCAGGAAATGCCATGTTTTATTGAAGATCTACTACTTGGGAGGAGAAGATGGGGGGCCTCCATAAAGACACTGGCAGAGACAGTGGTTCTAATTGATGCCTAGAGTAAACCATATAGTGTTTCCAACATTCTCTAAAACAAATATCCAATAAGCACCATCAAATTCCTTCCAGGCATCTGGTCCTAGGCTAGGCATCTGGGGTATAACTGTGAGCACCCCAGATAGTTTCCATCTTGGAGGAGCTTGCAGTTGGAGCAGGAGACAAAACAGGACATTGGAGATAGTTTTGCCTATTTTGAGAGGAAGTATGGTGTGGATAAGAAGAAAGCAGACTTGGAGCCACATTCCTGGGTTTGCATCCTGGCTCTGTCACTTCCCAGGGTGAATTAACCTCTGTTTGGAGCTTTTTTTACTCATCTGTGAACTGGGGATGATAAGAATAGTGGAGAGGATAAAAGAGTTAATATTACATCTATCAGGCAGACCCTAGCTGGGTTCTTAGCATGTAGGTCCCTCCATGATGCAGAGACAATAGGTGCTCTGGAAATACGCAGGATAAGCAGAGTCCTTTGTCATGTGGGAGTGAGAGAGGATTTCCTCCCAGAAAATGACATCTTAATCAAGAGTGAAGGGTGAAGAGGGGTGAGTAGGTGGGTGGGTGTTGGAGCTGAGGAAAGGGGGAGCTGGTATGTGTAAAACCCCAAGGCAGGAATAATGTTGGCTAACATTCCCTCAAATAATTTAATGCTCTCATGTTGCCTGATTCACTTGGCAAGAAAAATAGGTTCACAAGTTTGCTGCCTTCACCAGATGACAGATGACCATTTCTCCAACACCTCTTCTGTGCAATCGTCCCTGATAGCTTTGGTTTGCTGTTCTCCTTGCTGTATTCCCATACCCAGTAAAGACACTTATCATATGATACTGATTGTTTACTTGTCTGTCTCTCCAACCAGTCTGTCAGCTCTAGGATGGCTGGGACTCTCTTCCCACTTCTTTTCCCTTCCTCTTCCTCTTCTTCCTTCTTTTTTGGTGCTGGGGATTAAACCCAGGGGCACTTTTCCACTGTGCTATATCCCCAGCCCTTTTTACTTTTTATTTTAAGCCATGGTCTCACTAAGTTGCTTAGGGCTTCACTAACTTGCTGAGGCTGGCTTAGGACTTGTGATCCTCCTGACTTAGCCTCCAGAGTAGCTGAGGTTACAGGTGTGCACCCTTCCCCCAGCTGAAGCTGTTTCTTTTACATATATCCTGGTGTTCTCATCCTCTGAGACACTATCTGGTTTATAATTGGTGCTCAAGAAAAATGTACTGAACAAACAACACAGCTTCTTTGTGACAGAACAGAGACTCACTCTAAGGTTGTACTTCTAATCCTGTGGTCCTTCACCAGAATCCATTATCATGCAATTTACCCATTTCTAGAAGCTCTATCCTTTTCAAATAGAATATTTAATCTCTGCTTTCTTCCAGGTACAAAGGACATTATTTCTCCCTACTAAACTAAACAGCTAATAGTTGTGGCAATGAAGGAAGCATAATGAAAGCAAAACAATTAAGGAACTATATTTAATTTCAGTGAGTCTCAAATTGCTGGGAAGCATGGCATTCATGAGGAATCTCTTGCTCACTGTACAGCAGCAATGTAGAAGTAAACCTCACATTGAATTCCCTTGCTAACTCTGATCTAAAATTTGGGAGCCTTCCCTTAGCATTCTTTAGGTTGTGTCAGCTGATTTTCTAGTCATTTGTTTTCTAAGGGCCTGTGCCAGAAGCCCATGGTCTTACTCTTTCCTCTCTTCTTGAGACTAAAGGTTGGGAGTTCAAACCTGCATAGTGCTGCTAGTCAAGGGATGTTTGTCTCCTCACTTGGATCACTTAGCACCTTTACACAGTTCCCCGAGAGACCATTCAGAGCCCAGGGACACCTCTCTGCATAACTACAAGGTTCACTTTCACATCATAAATATTAGATCCTGTGAAATGGGGGTGACACTCCAACGTGGAGGGAAGCTATCTTCTAAATCCTTTGTGTGGGGTGCTGGAGTCAGGAAAGTCTGGCTGTCATTGCCACAGGGAGGATGCTTCAGGCTTGCCAAGACTATGGCCCAAGTGGAAGATACAGGAATGACTAACTCATTTATTTACGAAAGATATATTGAGTGCCCACTCTGTCCCAGATGCTGAGGATATAGCACAAGTGAGAGAGACAAGGACACTGTACTCATAAGGGTTACAGTATCATTGAGAGAGACAGATGATAAACACAGATGGAGATAAACAAAACAATTCCAGAAAGTGACAACTGCTCTGAAGCATGTAATTCAGGGAAATAGCTTTGAGTGGTTAAGCCAGGGAGGCTCTTAAACTGGGGCAGTCAGGAAAAGCGTCTCTGTGGAGGTGACATTCAACTCAGATGAAATGTTGAGAAGGATCCAGCCATATGAAGACCTGTGGGGAGGAGAACATTCCAGGCAGAAGATGTCGACTGAACAGGAACTAGCTCTGTGGTTCCAATATGTCTGATTGACCTACAATCACACTAGAAAAATCTCATGTTGACCATTATCAAATTATCTAGTTGGGTGACATAACTCCAGAGGCTTCATGCACATTATATTCTGATGCTGTTTTCTCCTTTCACTGGGTAAATTGGGGTTTAAGACAGGAATGGCTGCCTTTTGGGGAGGGAGTAGAACAGAAGGCTGTTGTGGCTGGAGAAGAAGGAATACCAGTAGAGTGGTTTGGACTGATTGCTGTTGTTTGAACCTAACAACATAGTAATACAAACAGCTAGGTTACTACATGTCACTCAAGTTCAAGATTCCTTCAAACGCATTATCTTATTTGTTACAAAAACCCTTTAAGATGGGTACTGTTATGTCTTCCTCTTATGGATGAGGAACCAAACTTTAGACAAGATAAGAACTGGAGTTTAGAAAACAAAAATGATAAGGCCACAATAAATTATAGAAGAGTTGTGGAAACAGGCAGTGAGGGTCCAGCTCGCCCTTTTCATCCTGAGTTTCTGGAAGTTCATTTCTTCTCTTGGAAGGACTTTCCCTGAAGCTGCTCACATTAGCCCTGCTGCATCAGAGTGAGTCAGGGTGGATGATGCTTCCTGGCATTTGACTCAAGAGCTCTGGCAGCATCACAAAAAACATTTTTACCATCTTTGAACTCTGTTAGATGTGGTGACACTGACATCCACTACACCACTACAAACACATCACACACAAACTAAACTTAGATAGAAAGGAACTTCTTTAGGTAGATACATATATATATATATATATATACACATAAAATCCTACATAATGGAATTCATGGGACATCACAGAAGTAAAAGCCATAGGCTGATTGGAATGAACCCTGATGGGATTAACTGATTATTATCTATCTTCTTTAGTCATTTTTTTTTTTTTTTGTAGTAGGGATTGAATTCAGGGGCACTTAAACTCTGAACCACAACCTCAGCCCTTTTTAAAATATTTTATTTAGAGACAGGGTCCCACTGAGTTGTTTAGGGACTTTCTAAATTGTTGAGGCTGGCTTTGAACTTGCAGTTTTACTGCCTCAGCCTCCCAAGCTGCTGTGATTACAGGCATGCCCCACAACGCCTGGCTAGTCATTCTTTATTAACAACCATGTAGTACCTTTTCTCTATAGCCATGGTTCTCCTTAACCCCCATGCTTTCTTTTTACTTACAGAGAACTTTGGAAGAAAAGGCAGTCTCTGCAGGTTATATGGACTACATACCAACGCCTAACCTCATAGCAGAAAAATCCAGAAGGCTCTGGATGGTCCTGGATTAATATCTTGGAGTAAAACAGCTCCAAGTAAAACTGCCTAGAGAAAGCCCAATAATCACTCACCCGTATTAAACCTCTGATTGAAGGAAAAGTGTTTTAGGGTACTCAAAGACACACTCTGACTTGCCAAGGAAAGTAAAGGCATTTTGCCATGACCTTCTTTCCCAAAGTGCTCTTTCCCATAAGAAAGTGGAAATGAACTTCAAAGAACTTGGGCCACAGGCAAGAACTTTTTTCAGGATCAAACGTCATAGGATGTGCTTCTTCTCTTCCGACATTTATTGTTATTTTTTTTTCCAAAGGCATAGACAGAGTTTATTTAGAAAGTAGATACATATTCAAGGGAGAATGGGGGTGATCTCCAGCGGGAGAGAGACAGCCCCCTGTTGGAGTGGGGTGTTAATATTTACAGAGGGCTCATGCTAGGAGTTGGACCAGAGGTGGAGGAAGGGTGGAGCTATATAATTTCATGCCAGTTTTCCCTTTGTTTGCTTATTTTCCTTATTTTACAAGGGCAAGGGCCAAGGGCATGTCACTCAAGAGTTACAACTGTTCTTTTTGCATCTCAATAGCTTTTGGGCATTCCTTTAAAATTCAGTAACCCTCTCTATATCATAAATTCTTATCTCACCCCCCCCACAAATATTTTGATCCCTTAATCTTAAGGATTGCTGAGGGTGAAGATGTGCCTTCTATGACTGCTTCCAGCAAGGGGTGATGACCCTGCCTAGTCAGGTATCAAAAATGGGAGGGGAGGGGAGGGGGGATAGTAGAGGATAGGAAAGGTAGCAGAATACAACAGTTACTAATATGGTATTATGTAAAAATGTGGATGTGTAACCGATGTGATTCTGTAATCTGTATTTGGGGTAAAAATGGGAGTTCATAACCCACTTGAATCTAATGTATGAAATATGATATGTCAAGAGCTTTGTAATGTTTTGAACAACCAATAAAAAAAAAGAAAGTCTCATCCTGACAGATCTGAAGGAAATAGACGCTGGTCTCAGGTGTGGGGATGGGTTGAAATTCTTGTCTTACCATCCTCTTAACATCATATTGTTGTAATCTGAAAGATATAAACTTTATTAGAAGATTTAAAAGATAAGGGCCGGAGGCAGAAGTATAGTTACCAGGTAAGGCTAAGCAAGTAATTTTTAATAATTTTACCTGCCTATATATACTGTAGGGTCTGGGGTTTACTTCCTCAAAAGGATGTCTGTCAGATCAGACAAATCAACTCAGGGCAAACTTATGATTTTAGAGTCTTTCTACATTTATAATCACCAATTATTCATATTTTATTTAGGGGCCTTGGTTGTATAAATTTGCCCAAGCTGCAGGCTGCTAATATCCCAAAATAAAAATATAGCCAGGTGCAGTGGCGCACACCTGTAATCCCAGCAGCTCTGGTAGGCTGAGGCAGGAGGACTGAGAGTTCAAAGCCAGCCTCAGTAACGGTGAGGCACTAAGCAACTCAGAGACCCTGTCTCTAACTAAAATACAAAATAGGGCTGGGGATGTGGTTCAATGGTTGAATGCCTCTGAGTTAAATCCCTGGTACCCACCCCCACCCCGCAAAAAACAAAACAAAACAAAACAAAACAAAAAAAACGTGAAAATGTAACTAAACTCGGTTGAAAGTTACATACATGATTTAATTTAACAACTACCTAATTCTATAATATTTATTTTAATTCAAGATCACTATTGCTTCCTAATTAATAAATTTATCTGTGAGATGTGTTCTATCTTTAAACACTGGTGGATTTGACATAATATCTTTCCTATTTACATGGCATATTTTGCCCACATTCCCCAGAATACCTCATGTGTAACTGAAATTGCTTAAAAGAAAAGAAAACTAAAAGTAAGTCCCAGTGCTGGATAGAGTGACACACTTTTGAAAACTGCATGACTGAACATGTGACTTGAAGTCAGGTTACATTTATATTCAGATAAATTAGCTCATTTAGTTCTCACTGTTCCTGTATGGTATGGGATGGTTATTAATGACATTAACTCCATTTTACAGATGAGGACTCAGAGACTGAGGGAGATTAAATGACTTGCTCAAGGTCTTGCAGCTGGTAAGCAGCAGAGTCAGTATTTGGAGGGAGGTTGTCTGGATTCAGAATCTTGGAGTTGGCACCACTATGCTAAGTGATTTTTCAATGTCCCTTTCTCTTCTCCATCACAAAATGTGTGAAATCATGCTTCCCCCAAATATCCAGGGGGTACTGTCATGCTACCCAAATACTCACTTTTAGATATCTGTCATTATAAATGATCTGTTCTTTCTTTTGTTTAAAAACACTATAGGGCTGGCAATATATCTCATGGTAGAACACTTGCCTATCATGTGAGAGGCCTTGGGTTTTCCCCCCAGAACTACAGAACAAACAACAGAAATACTCCATGATAAAACAACAGCAAAACAAATACAAAAATCATATATATATATATATATATATATATATATATATATATATATATATATATATATATCAAATAATGAAGGTGTGTAAATTAATAAGCCATAGCCTGATTTTTAAAGAACTCATTTTACAGATGATGAATTGAAGTTTTAAAATAGTCTGTGTCTTGTTACTTGTTCCCAGTGATTATTAATAACCTGCTGCCCTTCAGCTGTTCCTTCCCACCGGTCTGCCTTTGCCACTGTTTCCTACCGGCTGGACTGCTTTCTGCAGAGGTCTGACTCCTTCCCTGCTCTGCAATGGCTAGACATGCTCCCTTTCTCACCTTTGTCTTGAAGGTCCCTGAAAACTAAAAACCACGGAGCATTTGGTACACTGGATGCTTCTTTGCCATAAAGACAGAAAGCAATTGAGTGGCACATGTGATGAGACTGCATCTAAGGAACATCAACACATGTCTAAACAGAGGGCATTTCCTCAAGTTTTGGCAGCTTAGGTGAAAGGTTTTAATATTTTAGATCTGAAAGTCATTTGACACATAATTTAATTCAAACTATTATTTTATACATGAGAAAACAGAGAACCAAAGAAATGTGAAGGAAAGAAAACCGGCTTTGGCATCATATAGATAGATACAGGTTTGAATTCTGGCTCAGTAATTAGCTGTCTGTGTAATCTCATCAATTTCCCTAATCTCTCTGAACCTCAGTTTCCTCTTCTACAAAACTGTGAGGATTAGCACACTTGATTCCACTGCCAACTGCTGTTACACTTTCTGATGGAAGTCACTACATCCCTTAAGTGGCTTTGGAATAGGCTCCTGTTGTTTACTCTTTAAGATCTCTTCTCAGTAGCCAAAGTGGACTTTACAACAAGAAATCAAATCATATCACACTTAAAGTTCTTCACAGACTTTTCATTGGCTTTAGAATAAAACCCTGCAAAGCCTTGCATGAGCTGACCCCTGTCCTTCCTGGTCTCACTTCTCTTTTTGGCTTCCTTCCAGCCTTACAGACTTCCCTCCCTTCCTGGAACATGCAAAGCTTGGCTAAGGCCTCTGCATTAGCTATCTAGTGTTGGGGTTTCTCTCTGTCTAGTTCTTACATTTTTCCTCTGGTTTTTCAGGTCTCAATTTAACCCCACCCCTTCCTACTCTGACCATTGTGTCTGCAAAGCCCTTCTATTAACCTTTATGTATCACATAATTCTGTATGTGTCTTTCACAACATCTATCATCAGTTATAATTATTCTTTTATTTAAATAAAGAAACCATGTTTTGCCTTATTTATCTATATCTCTTCCTACAATATAAGATTCCTGTGGAGGGGAGCATTTTTTTTTTTGTAACCAGAATAAGATCTGATATACAGAAAATACTTCTCAACTGATAGATGTTTTTATTAGTAACAATAATAAACACCTTATCATTTGGTGTGAAATCACAGAAATCAGCTATTTGGTCCCAAGGGACTTCCTTTGGACTAACAGAGTCCAGTTTTAGGTTTTTCACTTTCAGGACTAGGCAAGCCAGGGAGGGGAGAGTGCTAGACTGGTATAATCAGATTGAAGAAATGGGTTAGAAGAAGTCTGGTGGACACAGTCAGGGCTGAGGGGTCAGTGTCAGTAACGGTGAGCACAGCCAGGGCCTGGAGGCAATCCCTACCACCATGACTATGCCCCTGGGAGCTAGGACAAGCACTGCTTTGTATTATCTCAGTTAGTAGGCACTTTGGACTTCAGTTTTGGTGATCCAATGGCAAGTCCTTGTCCAAGCCTGAACTTTTCCACAATGGAGGTGATATGAGAAGGTAGGTCGAGGACAAAGGGCTGGCAATTCCAGGGTCACTAGGGAAGTGACAGCAAGTTGCCCTCTCAGCAAGAGGGCAACTGATGCTATATATCATTAGATTTTACATGGCCCTCCATGGTGGGACACTTGGTTATGTGGCCCCAGCTGGGGGCTTTTTTGAAGCCTTACAAAAGTTGTATCTACCAGAATCATGGATGGAAGGGATAGGGGACAAAGTAATCCCTCCTAGTCACACTGCCATGCTTTACCAGACCTGGGATTTAATATTTATGTTTATTATTTCAAGTCAAATTTCACCGAAAAAGAAGGAATTTACTAATTACATCTGCTAAAAACCTGGGAAACCTAGGCTAGGCTTGATTATCAAATCCTCCTTTTCCTATGGCTAAGAAGGTCAGGAGTTCTTAGTCTGGGCTCCAGGGTGGAATGGTGGTCAATAATTTGTATGAGCTGGGAGTGAGGAGAAGGTAAATTTGCTTTCTTTTTTTATTTGTGAAGTATTAGGGATGGAACCCTCCAGCTTGCACATGACCACATCCCCAGCTAAACTGTGCTCACGTAAACATCATTTTAAAATGTATAGGCAAATGCCCACCTCTTCTCTTCCTCTCTTATTCTTTGAAGGGGATTTCCCTGGCTCTCTTCTCTGTATCCACTTGTATTATGAGTGGCTTTTGCATTCTGCACCTCAAATTCATCTCACTAGTCTCCAAAACTTCAGTTCTAATTACTTCTAATTAATGTCAGCAAAGAGGTTGTGGGCTTAGCCTGAGAGTATACTCTGGGTCCTATATTGATTATTTATGATGAGCAGCTTGGAAGGATGAGCTACAATCCCACCTGACTTTGTTCTAATTTTCCCCAAATTATTTAACCAGAAACATTTGGGCAAAGAGGGAGAAAAGGGACATCTGGTTGCACAGCATGGGTTACACATTCTACTCTCAATCACAGACAAAGTTGGTATTACAAAGGAGCATCCTTTAAGGGCACTGCCTATAGATAACCTGGGCTTAGAGCTTCCAGCATTCATTGGTATGGTGAATGAGCAGAGCATGTGGATTTGAGACTTTCAGGACCAGGGTGGAGGTTGAGGAGGAACATGGAGGTAGACAGACTAGGTCAAGCTTTAGTGATATAAAGGTAAAAGTGCTTCTTTGAATTTCTTGGTCTGGCACTCTACTTCCTTCTCTCTATTTTTTTTTAGAAACAAAGACTTCCCATAGCAAGACTGATACATCTCCAATGAGATGCAGAAAGCAATATCAAAGCCTTCTCTGAATACTGCAGGTTTGGCAGAGCATCTCCATCACCATTACTCAAGAGATCATTCTCCTTATAGTAGGTCCTGTTTCCAGGGGCCCCTTAATGTCTTTTGATCTTCCTTTCCAAAATCTATTGCAAACAATTGACAGGCCCATGCTTTTGAGTTTGTTTTGAGCTTTTATTTGACTTTTTGTGAAAATCTCAGTGGTTTTTGTTTATTTTGTAGTTTTTTTGTTGTTGTTGTTGTTGTTGTTTGTTTGTTTGTTTGTTTTGGAACTAGGGTTTGAACCGAGGGGCAAGCATTTAACCACTGAACCATATCCCAGCCATTTTTAATTTTTTATTTTGAGACAGGGTCTCACTAAGTTTCTTAGGGCCTCACTAAGTTGCTGAAGCTGGCCTTAAATTTGCAATCCTCCAGCCTCAGCCTCCTGAGTCACTGGGATTACAGGTGTGTAAAATCCCAGGTGGTGAGAACAGTTCCTGCTTCAGTTCTTCCTATGCCAGAAAGTGATCTCATTTGGAATAAAATCACACAGAACAAAGCTAAAATTATTATAATCTAGCCCTTACTAATTCTGCTTTACTCCTCACATATTAGTATGGAATTTTAATACCTCAAATATCCCAGGATATGTTATTTTCTCAACCCACAAGAGATTAATCAAAAGCTATCTCTTCACAAAAATGTTTTCATTTACTACCAGTTCTAAAGTCTTTTACATTATAATCACTCTTTTTCTTCATATGCTGTGTATACAGAGTGCCTACTAATTTAAAGTCTCTTTCCTCATCTGGACTATACCTCCTGGAGGACATAGCCTATAGTCTTCATGTCCGTGGAAGGCAGGGGAGATCAGGCCAGGTGGGGCGGTGAGGACAGAGGCATATGGAGGGACCCAAGTGTGTAGAGGCACGGGCACATGTCAGCCTGGTGGAAAGAGGGGAGGCTCCTTCAGACAAGTGACATCTGCTGTAATTCTGGCTCTCACTTTCTGTCTTGGTCACCATGGGTATGTTTGTGAATACTCAGCGGAGGCTTCTCAATATGACATCTCAAGCTCAGAATTGTTCTCAATTCTCTCTTCTCCCATTGAAATGGAACTACCTTGATCCTCAGTCCTTTAGAGCCTCAGTTGTTGCCAAAAGGCAAAACAGACATATAGACTATCAAACTATCTAGCAAATATAAAATAATTTTGTATTTATTTTAGACTGTTCAGACTAAATTCAAACTGTTAATTCCCTATCCCCCAAGGAATTCTCAAGCCTTTGGAAAGTTCAGAGGTGAGACATTAAGGACAGGAATTCTGCTGATCATGTCATGCTAACAGGAGGATATTTCCTAGCAGGCAGGCTTATTTTTGGTATAAGTAGAAAGTGCTCAGTTAGAGATATAATGACCGCTAAGTATGTATAACAAACACTAAGTACTATGCACTCTAAAGTTTATGATGTTTTGGGGGTTGGTCTTCTGATTCGTATTTTATCTATGAAAAAACAGAGACTTAGAGAAGCTAACTCACAGATACTGCAGAGCCAAGCCGGTCCTCCTGCCCAAGACTGCTTGGTTCTGGATTATGGCTGACTCCTGTAGAAGACATGGGCCATACTTCCTCCCAGGCGGGACCATAAGTGCTTGTTTCTTTCAATTGAAGTAAAAGTTTCTGGTTAACAGCAAAGCTAATTTTAGTAACATCTTCAATTTCTGTGAACTGACAGAAGTGGAGTTGGGGGCTTCATCTCAAGGGCAATCCAATTTTCCACGTCTTATAAAACCCAAACAGGCTTGAGGATTTAAGACCGTATAAGGATATCTTGGATATACACTGAGTATTTCCATCTAACTTAATGTCATCTTCTAATTTCAGAAGAAATTATTTCTGAACAGGCTAGAAATGAGAGTTCTATTGCCTTTCTAGTAAGAACACTTAAATCGATATTATGTCATTTTTCAACTACTTAAACTTGACACTCTAGTACAATCTCTACAATATGGTTTCACTTCTTTTACTTGGATAACATTGGCCATAGTTCTTTGATATTTACATCTCCAAGATAAAAAGTAAGACAAATAAAAATCACTCCATAATTTGTTAGTTTTCATTTTCTCCAAGCTATTGCTCAGCAAAATTCACATTCTACAAATCTCATTTCCTCACTAGTTTTTTCCCCATGTTGGTCTGTTTCTTGGGGGAGGGGAGAGTCAATTTTAAAAAATATGAAAAATAGAGGACATCTCTATACTATTTTTACAACTTTATACTAATTGAATCATTTCCATTTTTTTTTAGAAAATTGTGAAATACACCCAGATTGCAACACTATTCACAATAACCAAATCACAGAATAAACCTAGGTGCCCATTGTCAAATGAATGGATATGAAAAATGTGGCAAATATACACAATGAAATACTATTTAGCCATAAAAATAATGAAATCCTGTCATTTGTGGATACATGGATTAAATTGGGAGATCATGTTTAGTGAAATAAACCAGGCACATAAAAAGAAATATTTTCTCATTCAGATGTGGAAGCTAATACAGTTGATTTCATAAAAGTTGACAGTACAATAGTGATCATGAAAGGATAGGAAGGGTAGTAAGTAGGAAATGGAGAAAGTGGTCAGATAATCAGTACCAAAATATAGTTTCATCAGAGGAATAAACTTCAGAGTTCCATAGCACAGTAGAGTTTACAACAACTTAATATATATTTTATAAAGAACCAGAAGAGATTATCAATGCAAGGAACTAAAAAATGTAAGAAGATACAAACTCTAATTACTCTAATTTGATCATTATACATATATTGTACACATATATCAAATTTTCAAGCTGTATGGGAAAACATATACAACTAAAAAATTAAAAATTGAAACAATTTAAGAAGTGAGATTCAGGAAAAACAAGATGATGTATAGCTCAAAGTGAACATCTATGTGTCTGGCAAACCGGTTACAAAATATACATGATCCTCACTCCATTAGAAACCCATTCTACACTGTGCCATGTGCCCCTTTCCAGTCCTATTGCCCTATCCTCGTGACTTTTATGTCTACCATATTTTTCTTTTTCATTAGAGACTTAACATGAATATTTGTGTCACTAAACATTTTTTGCATGTTTTTAGATTGAGGTCAATGGAATTATTACACATTCCCTACTTCATCCTTCTTATTGATGCAATTTATTTTTAGTGAATGATATTATAGTGAGTGATTGTATCATGGATTATCTGTGCAATCTATTCATGATTGACATTTGGGCTGTTCCCAGTTCTGTGAACAGTGGTACTTTAAATATTCTTATACATGTTTCTGAATGTAAGAGTTTCTATAGTTCATATAACTAAGAGTAGATTTAGTGAATTATAATGTAAGCACAATTTCAAATTTGCCAGGTGATATCAAATAGATATTTAAAGAGTTTTTACCAATTTACTCTCCCACCATTAGTATGTGAGAGTCCCTATTGTTTTATATTTTCCCTAAAACTTGATATTATCAAACTTATTTTTTTGCCTGTCTGATACATGCATATTGAAGTGTTTTGCTTTCTCCTGATGTATATTCATTCATTTTATTACTAGTATAATTGAGCAACTTTCCTTTTATTTTTGTTTTTTGCACTCAACCACTGAGCCATATCTCCAGCCCTATTTTTGTATTTTACTTAGAGACAGGGTCTCACTGAGTTACTTAGTGCCTCACCATTACCGAGGCTGACTATGAACTCTTGATCCTCCTGCCTCAGCCTAATGAGCTGCTGGGATTACAGGCCTGTGCCACAGCACCTGACAATTGAGCATCTTTTTAGTAATTCATTGGATATTTGAATTTCTCCTCCACTGAAGCACCATTCAAATTTTTGCCCATTTTTGTATTGTACTTTCCCCTTCTTAATTGAAGTGTTTCACTTTTTTTTCAAGTTATTGTTTTGTTTTATTACTTGTTACATTTTATACTTATTTTAAATAGTACTCATTCTGGGTATGCTTTAAAAAGTTTTTTTTAGTTGTAGATGGACACAATATCTTTATTTTATTTATTTTTATGTGGTTCTGAGGATCAAAGCCAGTGCCTCACACAATCGAGGCAAGTGCTCTGCCACTGAGCTACAACCCCAGCCCTGCTGTGCTTTTAACATATACAACCCTAACCTAACCCTAACACTAACACTAACCCAAACCATACAACTTGAAAACTTAATTATTGGAAACAAATCATATCATGTCTGATACATGCATACTGAATAAATATGTTAAATAAGTGAATTAAAGTATGAGCTACTTTTTTTCATCTTTCTTATTTTTCAGTTAAGGAGAAATACAAAGAGTTTGGTGTCAATTACAAAATTGGCAACAGTTAATAGAAAAAGAACAGTTTTACTGCAGTTTTAATTTTTATTAAATTATTTATTATATAATTTGTTATATATGATGGTAGAATGGAATTTATTTCATACTACATATATAGAGCAAAATTTGTCAAGACACTGTTTGTACACAAAGTATTTTCACACCATTTGTGTCTTCGTACATGTACTTAGGGTAATGATGTCTAACTCATTCCACTGTCTTTCTTACCCCAGTGTCCCCTCCTTCCCCTTTGCCTTATCTAAAGTTCCTCCATTCCTCCCATGTCCCCCCATCTCCATTATGAATCAGCATCCTCATATTAAAGAAAACATGTGGCCTTTGGTTTTTTGGGATTGGCTTGCTTCACTTAGCATTATATTCTCCAACTCCATCCATTTACCCACAAATGCCATGGTTTTATTCCCTTTTAATGCTAAGTAATATTCCATTGTGTATATATACCAAAGTTTCCCTATCAATTCATCTACTGAAGGGCATCTGGGTTGGTTCCACAATTTAGCTATTGTGAATTGTGTTGCTATAAACATTGATGTGGCTGTGTCCCTGTAGTATGCTGTTTTTAAGTCCTTTGGGTATAAACCGAGGAGTGGGATAGCTGGGACAAATGGTGGTTCCATTCCAAGTTTTCCAAGAAATCTCCATACTGCTTTCCAGATTGGCTGCACTAATTTGCAGTTCCACCAGCAATATATGAGTGTGCCCTTTTCCCCACATCCTCACCAACAATTATTGTTGTTTGTATTCTTGATAGCTGCCATTCTGACTGGAGTGATATGAAATCTTAGAGACATTTTTTGATTTGCATTTCTCTATTTGCTAGAGATGTTGAACATTTTTTTTTCATATATTTGTTGATTGATTGTATATCTTCTTCTGAGAAGTTTTGTTCAATTCCTTGGCCGATTTATTGATTGCTTTTTTTTTTTTTTTTGGTGTTAAGGTTTTTGAGCGCTTTATATATCCTAGAGATTAGTGCTCTATCTGATGTGCTTGTGGTAAAGATTTGCTCCCATTCTGTAGGCTCTCTCTTTACCTCACTGATTGTTTCTTTGCTGAGAAGAAGCTTTTTAGTTTGAGTCCATCCCATTTATTGATTCTAGGTGTTAATTCTTGTGCTATAGGAGTCTTATTAAGGAAGTTGGGGCCTAATCTGACATGATGGGGATTTGGGCCTTCTTTTTCTTCCATTAGGTGCAAGGTCTCTCGTTTAATTCCTAGGTCCTTGATCTACTTTGAATTGAGTTTTGTGCATGGTAAGAGAGGATTAACTTCATTTTGTTACATATGGATTTCCAGTTTTCCAAGTGGCATTTGTTGAAGGGGCTATCTTTTCTCCAATATATGTTTTTTGTGCTTTGTCTAATATGAGATAACTATATTTATGTGGGTTTGTCTCTGTGTCCTCTATTCTGTACCATTGGTCTACAGGTCTATTTTGGTGCCAACACCATGCTGCTTTTGTTACTATTGTTCTATAGTATAGATTAAGGTCTGGAATAGTAATGCCACCAGCTTCATTCTTCTTGCTAAGGATTGCTTTGGCTATTCTGGGTCTCTTATTTTTCTAGATTGCCTTTTCTATTTCTATGAGGAATATCATTGGGATTTTGATTAGGATTGCATTGAATCTGTATAGTGCTTTTGGTAGTACGGTCATTTTGACAATATTAATTCTGCCTATCCAAGATCAGGGGAGATCTTTCCATGTTCTTATGTCTTCTTTAATTTCTTTCTTTAGTGTTCTGTAGTTTTCATTATAAAGGTCTTTTACCTCTTTCATTAAGTTGATTCCCAAGTATTTTCTTTCTTTTTTTTGAGATAATTGTAAATGGGATTCCCACGTAGTTTTTTTTTTTTTTTTTTTGAGGCTATTGTAAATGAGGTGATTTTCCTAGTTTTCTCCTTCTGAGGATTTGTCACTGATGTACAGAGATGCCTTTGATTTATGGAAGTTGATTTTATATCCTGCTACTTTGCTGAATTCATTTATTAGTTATAGAAGATTTCTGGTGTAATTTTTTAGTCTTCTAGGTATAGAATCTTATCCTTGGCAAATAGTGATAATTTGAGTTCTTTTTTTCCTATCTGTATCCCTTTAATTTTTTAAATCTGTCTAATTGCTCTGGCTAGAGTTTCAAGAACTATGTTAAAGAGAAGTGGTGAAAGAGGGCATCCCTATCTTGTTCCAGTTTTTAGAGGGAATGCCTTCAATTTTTCTCCATTTAGAATGATGCTGACCTGGGGGTTAGCATAGATAGACTTTACAAAGTTGAGATATGTTCCTGATATCCTGAGTCTTTCTAGTGTTTTGAATATGAAGGGGTGCTATATTTTGTCCAATGCTTTCTCTAAATCTATTGGGATTATCAAATGATTTTTATCTTTGAGTCTATCAATGTGATCAATTACATTCACTGATTTCTTTGTGTGGAACCAACCTTGCATTCCTGGGATGAACCCTACTTGATCTTGGTGCACCACCTTTTTTATATGTTTTTGTATTCGATTTGCCAGAATTTTATTGAGAATTTTTGCCTCTATATTCATTAGAGATGTTCATCTGAAGTTTTCGTTCTTTGATGTGTCTTTTGAATTGTTTCTTTTTATACTTCTGGATATTATGCCTTCTTAACCTTGTGTTGCATGATTGTATGTGTTGCAGTGTATCTTCTCTCAGTTTGTGGCTTACTTTTCACTCCCTTCATGGTAGCTTTTCAAGAATAGATAGTCTCAATTTTAATGATGTTAAATTTTCTAATTATATCCTGTTTGTCCTTTTATAATTAAAACTTTTTTCATCAGAGATCATAAAATATTTGCCTATATCATCTCCTGATAACCTTGTACCTTTATTTTTCATGGATATATCTTTAATCCCCTCAGAACTGATTTTATTTGATGTTTTGAGGAAATAGTCTAATTTCATTTTTCCCCTGTGGGTAATCAATGTCCCAACACCTTTCTTTGAAAAGTTAAAAGGTACCTCTTGTCCTCATTTTTTTGACCTCTGTAGTACATTAAGGTGTGGACTCTTACACTTTCAATTGTGTTCCATTAATCATCATCTATTCTGACATCAATTCAATACTGTCTTAATTACTTCAGCTTTATAATACCTCTTGACATCTGGAATGACAACTTCCTGCCTTTTAAATTTGTGTTAAAAAATAAATCCATTACTAAGCAGGAGCTTTGTTCCTTCTTCACCCAATGTGGCGGGGGTGTGGGTAGAGAGAGACTGCAAGAGATGATTTATCTTGATGCCTCAGATTCCAACCAGTTCAAAACCCAATTTGATTATTAACTGACAATTTTGCATGGATATGAGGAATAATTTTAAGAAGAAGCAAGTAGCTGGACTAGCAATCTATAAGCCCTTGTTTGCTACATAGGCTTTATCCACTGCT
Source organism: Callospermophilus lateralis (assembly GCF_048772815.1). Classification (NCBI taxonomy): domain Eukaryota; kingdom Metazoa; phylum Chordata; class Mammalia; order Rodentia; family Sciuridae; genus Callospermophilus; species Callospermophilus lateralis. The sequence continues at coordinate 116,907,062 of NC_135306.1, read as the reverse complement.
TCTCAATAGCAGGGAGAGAACTAATGATCCTAAATGTCATCTTATCCTTCCAAGAAGTTGGAGGGCCTTAACCTTCACAGGGGATGATTTATTAGCTCTGCCCTCAAAAGAAGACTCTGAAGACAACCTTTCCTCCTGCCCCTGAAAAGACTCTTCTCATTTGTAGCAAAGGTCACATATGGAGGGAGGCTCAATAGTCCCATCTTCCCTAACTGAACCTCACAGTGTTTAGTTGCTATTCTAAGGAGTTAAGGAACTTGAGATTTGAGTTCTAATAACATCTAAATCTATTAACTAAATGAGGAGCAAAATCATGCAACTACTTAACATCTTGTAAGAAGAACAACTTGCTATCCTTGTTCAATTAGACAGTAGCTTTGACATTGCATAGAACCAACTTTATAAATCCTTGTTATTGAGGGTGCTCAGCTGCCAATGTTTGTAAACATGTGGCAGGCAGAGATCTGGGCACCAAAAAAAAGAGGCAATAAGTAGGGATCTGAGGGAGGGCTCCAATTCCTGTTTGTGGATAAAGCTCTCATGTCAAAACCTTCACTGGCCATCTCAATGTGTAGAGTAGCCAGAGTAGATATATTATACAACTGCAATAAATACAAATTGACCTCATTTGCTCATTGCTTTGGTGTAGAATTTCTGGGTGTAAAAGAACAGGCCAAATACTAAAACATATTAAATGGCAATTTTAAATGCTGTAATCATATTTCCTGGTTATAAGGGCTTGGGTATTTTTTCTGCCAATTGAATAATTCTCATTTGAAAAACACAGATGTATGTTGGCAGATCCTGTGCTATCCCAAAACATACTGGTAGAAACTCAAACATAGTAATTTAAATTGTCTGAGGAAAGTATGAGGTCTTACCCAGCTCAGCTGTTGTAAAGACTAACAAAACTAGAGTGCTTGGTCCAGGCCTTGCCTCCAATTTCTTAGATTTAGGTGAGAGCTCTAGCTCTAGGGATAAAGACTGGGGCAATTGGGGCAGTGTTGCTGCTTCCTCCCATTCCCTCTCCATCTAATTTCTGAATAATTAGAGCAGAGGTGGGTAACTTGGTTCCCCATAGAATAGGGCCTGAGTGTGCACAAAACCATGGCAAGCATCTAAAGAAATCCTTTCTCTCCAGACACCAAAAACAACATAAGAAATACAGGCACCATTTATAACATGTTAAGTGACAGTCATTGTGCTTTACATGAACTATCTCATTTCATCCTGGAACAACAACAATAACAAAACCCTGTGAGGAGAGGACTGTGGATATCACCCCATTAAAGATGAAGAAATAAAGGGGAGGACAGGTCAGGACTTTTCCAACACCATGTGGTTAATTGATTGGCAGACCTGAGACTTAAACCTGAACTCAGGTTTCTTAGATCCCAAACTCAGCATTCTTAACCCTAGATTGAATCACCCTGAATTTACAGCCCAGTGCGTGAGGAGTGTTGTAAAACTGAGAATGACAAATAACTCCAGGGCCTCTGAATATATCTCAGTGCTGGGAGACAGATCTTTGGAACTGTCTCTTGTGGCTTGTAGACTGAGCAAGCTGTAGTTTCAGGGTCAAATTAATAAAAATATTGCCTTTTGTCTTTCACACAGGGATAATGAAATAATGCGAGCTATGAACACTCATCACCTGCTTGGCAAAACCCTTCAGAATTACCAGAAGAAACCTTAGATGGTTTGGAGTTGGAGGAGACTCAGGAACCAGGATCCAGTGCTGGGGGGCTCTCTTTAGAGCTTCTCAGGGCCCACCAAATTTGCCTTCTCAACATCTGCTTTTTCTTGTCAGGCACAGTGCTGGATTCTATTCCTACCTAGACTGTGAGGTGAAGCATTTGATCTTCCTTTTCTGAAAACTCATAGTTTCCTTTGCTCCATCTCAAAAACACAAGTAATGATCAAACAGACTCCTTAATTCTCTTGGATTAGGTCCTTTTACCTTCTATTTTTTGGGGGAGAGTGAAATCATTTTTAATATTTCATAAGACAACATATCCAAAATATCCTTCCAACATTTGGTTATATAATATGTTTTTTATATAACCTATTTTATATATTTTGCATTGTTTTTGAGATTTGATTGCACATTTCAATTATTTATTTATTTATTTATTTATATATGACAGCAGAATGCATTATGATTCTTATTATACATATAGAGCACAATTTTTCATATCTCTGGTTGTATACAAAGTATATTCACACCAATTCATGTCTTCATACATGTACTTTGGGTAATAATGTCCATTACATTCCACCATCATTTCTAATCCCAAGCCCCCTCCCTTCCTCTCCCACCCCTCCTACCCCTCCCATCCCTCCTACCTCTCCCACCTTCTATTTTTCAGAAAAGGAGATTCTATCATTTTTTTTTTGATTTCCTGAACTGTGGTCAACACTTGCTGTTCCTAGATTCCAGCGTAAAATTGTCCTCCTGGGGTTTAAGCTCTTTCCCTCTTGTTCTACTTGCATTGTTATTTGGAAACCGGCTCCTTGGGAGGAAGGGGCAGCTGGATGAGTTGAGGGTGCTGTGTGGATAGACTGCATCCTGACTCAGGCTCAGCTTTTTAGAAGTTGACAGTTGCTCTGCTTGTTAGAGAGAATGTACTCCTTGTATGTCTATTTTTATATCCTCAGAGCAGTAGAGCTTGATTGGAAGGGAGGTGATCTCTCTCCAGAGACTGAGCAACATGGTAAATTATAGCGGTTTTAGGCATTTCAGGTGCCTAAAAATTGCTCTCTTTTAGAAACAATCCTCCTGCTTTCGAAACAGTTAATTGAATAATGTTTACATTCATAACACTGCAAGAAATCATCCCACCCCATGTGCAGTTGTGACAGCTGCAAAGTATTTTTCAGCCATCTTCATGCATCAGACCTATGGAACCTTGCTGCCCCCTCCCTTTATCCCTGTAAAGCCTATAAAATACATTTTCTTCTGCTGACACTGCAGCATGAACTTTCCATAGCCACTTATTCCCACACCACCTGTTAATAATGCCAAGAGTAATGCATTTAACTCCCTGCATACTGTGCCAAAATGTTTACACAATTCAGCTTATTTCAGAGTTTAAAGACCAGACATAAATCCTAAACTAGCTGTGTCCCTTCCAAATACTCAGGGAGTTGGCTGCAACATTTTTGTGGGTAGAATCAGGCATATTTTTCCCAACTATTTTTTAATAAAGAGTGGGGTACTCCTTTGGGGCTACTTTGCTAACTATTTGGGGGTTATCAAAAGAATGTGGCCAACTGCTAGTGCATCTTTTCAGTTAAATATCAGTCTTATTGGCAATTCCCTTTAAACAAGAATTAAACATAACCAAACAGAAAACTTGTTCTTAATATAAAGAAGGCTACATTTATAATTCATATCTGAATTAATAAAATGAACAAGAATAATTTGGTATTTCATTGATTTTAATTTTAGTTTATATATATTACCATGTCACTTAATTCTCATGAGAATCCTGTATTGCACAGATCAAAATCTACATTATGCTACCGATAAGAGCAAGTTGCACTAGGAAGCAAACCACTGAGATCACACAGCTAATGAATGATAGAACTGGGATTTATACTTGATGTGTTTGCTGCTAAAGCCAGGGCTTTTTTGACTACACCATCATTTTCTAAAATGGTTTTCTTGGAAAATCACATGAACAGATATTAATAAGTGTGTCTATAAAAGACTGTTCTATAGTTAAGTTACTTTTGGAAACTTGATACAATATTATTCTCTTTGATAGTTGCAATTTATATCAGTATGCTAACCTCTCTGAGAAGTTCTGCAATAAAGAAGAGTGCTTAATTCACTGCACCCAGAAGTTCCCAAACTTACCCCAGTATAGTGCACTTTTCCCTTAGCACATCCACTAACACCCAGAGGAGTACAGTATATAGAACATAAATGTGGGAGACACCGTGCTTCACCAGTTTGCTTCTTCCTCAGAAGAACTGGCTGCCCTAGGACTTGCTAACCTCTCTTCTTCAGTTAGTTTCTAAACGCCTTGTAAAGAGGACATAAAGAGTCATTCCACCTCTCCTCAGCCACTCTTAGTTCATTCACTCCAGTAATGCTTTAACATGACTTCCTAAAATGGAATATTCCTCCTCCCTTCTGCATATTTTGAAACAAATAACAAAATAAGGCATGGATTAATCAAAGATCAACCAGTTTATTCAGATTCACAGAGAGACAAACATTATATTTATATCCAAAAACCTCTACTAGGTCCAGTAGAACTCTCTGCTTGAGCAAGCATTTTCATGAGACCCCACACAGTGACAAAGCAAAATTAATTGGGCACATTCTTCATAAAGTATTTGCTATTATGTACACATACATAGTCTACATCTAAAACAATGTCACTTGTGGATGAAAGACACAATGAATAAAAAGTTAGTAATTCCTAAGGTTGTGAATAAAAATGCTTTTATGAAAGACTATTATTCACTGAAGATCATTTAAAAAATCTTGCTTACAATTAATCTAAATATTTGAATAGCCCTTAAATTCTAACTGGAATATTCATTTTTTCCACCAAATGCCTAACATTGTGTAGAAACAGCCAACAACCTTCAATCATTGACTAATTTCTTTCAGTTTTTCAAATCCTTTAGTTCATGTTGTATCAATCTATTATGTAGACAATCTTATTATTAGTTAGCTCCATGCTGGAGATCTTTAACTATAAATGTTAATTATATTTTTATTGGCAAATGAGAATAATGGAAACTAGACAAAACCAAGATAGAATGGCCATGTTTCTTCCAGAATAACTTGGTTTAAAAAGCACTAATGGATACAAATTTCTGTTTTAGTCTCTGGTCTTTTTCTTAGCTATCTAAATTTATAGTATTTCTTTTTCAAGGGATTCTGAAATAAGATTCAAAACTAAAAACTGTGGAACCATAGTTTGAAGTATGCAGCTTTTAAAATTTAACTGATACTGTAAACCTTATGTTGAAACAAGCGATTTAAAAACATGAAGAGGATAAATGACTTGGCAAAGTAAGATATCAAGAGTTTGAATCCAGAGTCCCAGGTGAAAATGTTAAAAACTTGCAGCTAAGGATAAAAAGAAAAGAATTAAATACAATGCTGCCCTTTGGGTTTGGATTTCCTCCAGGTCAATGACCACTGAGTCATTAAGAAAAATTAGAGTCCAAAAGTTCCTGATTCCCTGTGCACTGCTCTTGCCAATAGCACTGGCTCAGTCCCCTCTGCAGGGTGTGGTCACTAGTCTGAAGAGCAGAAGGAGAATCCAGCTTCATCTGGGTGTGTTTCTGGTCATTGCCCTTTTTAACCCCCAGAGTGAAGGAATCTGATTGAAATGTGAACATTTCTTAAAGTTCAGTTTATCCAGAGTGTTTGTAAAAGACTGAAGCTGTATAGCAATTATGACTTCCTTAAATCAAGAGCGAAATTAAATGTGTGTATCACCTGGACTTGAAAAAAAATGACCCCAGCCACATAATGTTCTAGTAACATACCGACATGCCACGATAATCACCATGACCATCTCCCCATCATGGTTGTGGTGATTCTGAAGTAATAATGAGGTTGAACCATGCTAGCTGTGTTCTTTCAGCTGACCAGGGTGATCATCCTTGTGATTAAAGGCATTGTAGAATTTGTTTCCATTGGTCAGGCCTGCATTTGCTTTCTTTTCAGTGAGAGCAGCATCTGGGCAAACAATTTTTCTTTTTCATGGGTGTTTGGCTGGCTTTTTGATGCACAAATTGTAAAAGTCTGCTGTTGCAGCATCCCAGAGCCAGCAAGGTCCCTGAGGGTCAGGAGAGCTGCATGTCCATGCTGCACACAAACAGGGTCAGGATGGTCACATCTGGCCCTTGTAGCACATTTATACAGCTGTGATCCAGAAACACGTTTCACTGTGCATGCTGTGTAAAGCACCCCACAGAGCTCTGGCCTCAAGAAGATGTGAAGACCTCCATCCACAGCACTGAGTCCTACACACCCAGGTTGCTCATGGGTGACCAGGTGACTCTTGTGTTATGATTTGGGGAGGAACAGAACTTGCTGTGGCCTCAAAAATCTCCCCATCTGCTGGCACCATGCCTGAATTTCCAACTCTGAGAGTCCCTCCTTTGGGTTAAGAGAGTAGTTTCTCTACCATTTTTTTTTCCTTCAGCACAAAGAATCAAAACATTTTACAGATCTCCCACATAATAGTTATATTTTTAGTTTCTGATGACTAAAAAAGGACACAAAACAAATCTGCTTAAAGTCCCAGTGGTGCTTTTACATGGATTCATATCTAATAAATTATAATATAGTCATATGTTTGAAAAAGTCACCCATATATTTATGAGCTATATTATTTACTAAGTCTAGAGATAAACATATGGGTTCATGGACCCCTATTTCTACATTCTTACTCCCTACTCCCCTATCCCACACACTTAATGCTTTATCACCAAGATTTCTGATCCATTGCTTGGGGTCACTACATTTACCAGCATTTCATAAGCTCATATTCCCAGGACTGCTGTTTCCTAGGGTGAAAATTAAGTGTGCCAAAAAAAAAAAAATTGAAAGTTTGGTTATACAAAGTCAAATAGTTCCATTGACTGCAGGACTTCTCAGAGCCTCCCATTATTGCCATGAGAGATGGGGGTATGAATTTCAGCATCTGCTAAATCTCTTGAACCATGGAGGTTTTTCCTAGGCATGCCTCTGATCGTATCTGGGAACAGGGTTCTGAAGAACACCACTTTGGGAAATACTTGGTTAAAACATTATCTCCAGAAGATCTATGTTGAATATTAACATATAGCCTGGGAGAAGGAAACGAATAAGCCTTTACCTCCAGTAAGAGAGGTTGTTGAATTGCCAATTGGAAGATCTTCAGGGAATAGCTTCATGGACATCCCTTCTCTACAGAGCCAGAAATATATGAATAGGATAGCTTCTTGTTTCAAGTGATATTAATGGCTATAATGGTTTCATTAAAAATTCCCCCTTCATTAAAAATTCAGAGGCGGAGAGAATAAATAAATAGCTTACAGTCAGTCAGAAAATTGGGCAGCACACTGAATGGATGGACTTTGCTACCACTAAGACAAATGTTTCCCAGATGTTATGTAAGAAGAATGTATGTAGCATGTCCATCACCAGGCTGGATACAGGTTTAGTTTGTCTGTTTTGTACCACACTTAAGGTACACTTCAATGACAGCACAGCAGGGCCTTTGATAGCTCTTGCTCCAGTTTAGCAAGTGTGTCATGGCAGATGCAGGCTGGCTGGAGACGGCTTTCTACTGACTTCACCAAGTATGCCCAAACCTGAACGCCCCCTGTTTATCTACATTCTCTTTCCTTAGACATGCTGAGTCCCAAGTTTTACCCAGTAAAGCTTCACATTTATCTCTTACTTGCAATTTGGATTCCAGTTGAAATTCTGACCTCCCTGGAGCAAATAAAATGTAAATTTATTGGTCTTTAACAACCGTAGCATGACACCAAAACAAGACATTAGAGGAGTGTGTAGAAAGGCAAAGAGCATTTGGGGACTGTGGACTGGCCCACCTGAGCCACCTCAGAAGGTTCCTCTTGATAGACCCAAGGGACCCCTGACAGAGCTTGTTTTGCCCATTAAGTGGCAAGCTTAAAAAGCCAAACCAGTTGAGGCGAAACAAAGGGTGGAACATCTGTGCTTGCAGACACAGCTAAACTAATGTGAGACAGAAAATAGGAGCAATTACTTAGAAATTTTAAAGCCTCAAGCAATTCTTCCCGAATCGAGGGAATATATCAGGTTAGTGAGATATTTGGACTTGAGGTTACTAGCAGAATTGTTTCAATTTGTCATTCTTTGTTCATGTATAGATGCTGTTAATGAGCACATCTTTGCTACTCACTTATCTCAGTGGGGACATCATTTTGTTTTATAGCCCTTTTACACTGCATCATGTTGATTGGTTAATAATTTATCAAGAACCTCCAGCCAAATATTAAAACAAAGTGTGCACCATAACACATCACTATATCTTTTCGTTGAATCATTCAGAGGGACAGGCAGAAAGTCAAATTGCAAAACATCTGTGCTTCTTCATGGTCTTATTATAATGTGATTTTAACTTTCGATGCAATTAGAATGAAAATCATTCTGATGAAAAAGCTTGAACCAGTGTGGTTCTCCTCTTAAGGTGTTAAAACATTCATTCTGTCAAATAGAGATAAAAAAAATTGGTTCCCTTTGAGATTTCCTCCATTAAACTAGTTCCCTAATTACTACATGCTATTTAAATAGCTTTGACTGAGCGTTTTATCGCAAATGATATAGTACAATTAGCCTGTAAAAAATTGTAGGTCTCTAGTGACAAAGAAATCTCACAACAAATCCAATCTATATAAGAGGACACAGATATTTATTAAAATATTCTCAGTAGCTATTATCTCTCCTCTTTTCCTCTTTATCACCCCAAACTCAATTCCATTCTACTCTCTGATGATGAAATTTTATAAAATTAATACTGAAAGTAGTGTCACCTATGCCTTATTAAGCATCTACTAGGTACATTATTTTATACACATTATTACATTATTATATGCATTATTTTATTTCATTAGTTTAATAACAGTCTAATATGGATAGTATCCACATTTTACATATTGGAAAATGAGACTGAGAAGTAATTAGAAGGCTTTTCCATTTGCTGAATGTCCAAAGTAAGATTTACACCCAGGTCTTTTATCACCAACATTTCTGCTTTCAATCACAGGACTTGTCCTAATCTTTGTTAGCCCTTCAAATAAAATTCTTTCAATATAATTGTCCTTTCCTTTAGTTAAACAGCTAATAGAGTCTTAAAGTACGATTGTTCTTTCTTTGTATTATGATATTTTTAAAAACACAAACTGGAGAGAATAGTGTGACAAATTCATGCATATACTTAATCTAATATACAATCCCTTATGTACTCTCTTATTTCATTTATCTGTCCACATCTTTTTTCTGGAGACTTTAAGGCTAATTTCCATGATCGTGTCATATTATCCATAAATATTTCAGTATGTGTCCCTATCTGGATATATTTTTTGTCATATCCACCATGTCATTATTATATCCAGTCAAGTTATCTTCTAACACAGTCTGTATTAGTCAGTGTAGGAAAGAGTTATCATATGCAAAATAAGTAAATGAAGAGATTTTGGTAAAGGGATTATTTACAGAGGTGTGGCCAATGTTAAAAGAAATCAGTATAGGATAGTGCAGAGGCTTTGGATAATGAAGGAGCATGGAGAGGAGGGGGATAGCCTGATAAGAGGGAGAAAAAGGGTGAATAAATACCTCAGTCACTCTCCTTTCACTCACAGAGCTCCTCTCAGTGTCTCCCATTGGCAAACCCCATCTGAATGCAAAGGATGAGATTCCAGGTAATTTCAGTGCATGGTTGGCAAACTGTTAATATTTATAAAAGGTTAAGCTATTAAAATTTTGGCTTTATGGAACACATATAATCTTTATTTCATATTATTTCTCTTTTTCTTTTGTTGGCAAAGCCCTTTATAATAATCATTTTTAGCTTGAAGGCAGTACATTAACTATTCCCTGGATGGATCTGACCCATAGTCTATAGTTCAACAACTCTTTTTAATTTATAAAGATGAGCCTCATGGAGCACAGAGTACAGTAGGGTTTAGAGTGGTTCTGGAAGAGCAAATGGAAAAAAACAAAGACAGCTTGTGCAAATGAGGATCGTAATAAAGTCTACACTTCACATTTAGAGCTGTGTCTCTTTATTCTAAAAATTTCTCCCCTTCATTTTTGATTTGATTTGTTGGAAAAACAAGGTCTTTTGTCCTGTACATAGAAGATTTGGCTAATTGCTTCCTTGTGGTATCCTTCAAAAATGTTTTTTTATATTTTCTGTAAACTGATAGATTTGAAGTCTTGATTGAGTTCAGATTCAAACTATTAGGAAACAATAATTCAAAGTTGGTACTCTGCACTTGCAATAACATCATATCACATAGAACATCACACTGCCATGGTCACACTTTTGGTGATGCTAAGAATGACTAATAGGATTAGGTACCCTCAGCCATATGTCTCCATTATTAAATTTGCCATTACTTTTATATCTACTGATTTACTGTTAATAAACAGTTACTTTCTATATCCATTATTTCATAAGATTTTTTAAAAGTTCTATTGTTTATATCATTATTGAGATTTCCACTTAGAAAGAAAGAAATAGGAGGGGTTCTAAATACAGATGATCCTCAAATTACAAGGAGTTGCATCCCGATAAATTCATGATACATTGAATTATCAGAAATTGAAAATGCATCACAAGGATTGTACTGCACATTGCTAGCCTGCTAAAAGATCCAAATTCAAATTTGAAGTATAGTTTGTCCTGAATGTATGTTGTTTCTTTTTTCATTTCTCTCCAGTCAGAATGGCAACTATTATGAATACAAACAACAATAAAACGAATAGATGAATAATAGATAAGGAAGAGGGGAGGGAGGGAAAGGGAGGAGGCAGGGGATTAGTAAGGATGGTGGAATGTGATGGATATCATTATCCAAAGTATATGTATGAAGATACAAATTGGGTGTCAACCCACTTTATATACAGAGACATAAAAAATTGTGGTATATATGTGTAATAAGAATTTTAATGCAAAACAAACAAAAACAAGTACATGTATAAAGATATGAGTTGGTGTGAAAATACTTTATACAAAGATATGAAAAATTGTGCTCTATATGTGTAATAAGAATTGTAATATGTTCTGCTGTCATGTATTTAAAAAAAACAACAATAAATGATGGCAAGGATGTGGAGGAAAAGGTACACTCATACACTGCTGGTGGGACTGCAAATTGGTGCAGTCAATATGGAAAGAAGTATAGAGATTTCTTGGAAAATTGGGAAAGGAACCACCATTTAACCCAGCTATTCCTCTCCTTGGTCTATACCCAAAGAACTTAAAAACAGCATACTACGGGGACACAGCCACATCAATGTTTATAGCAGCACAATTCACAATAGCCAAACCTTGGAAACAACCTAGATGCCCTTCAATAGATGAATGGATAAAAAATGTGGCATATTTACACACTGGAATATTATTCAGCAATAAAAGAGAATAAAATCATGGCATTTTCAGGTAAATGGATGGAGTTAGAGAAGATAATGCTAAGTGAAGTTAGCCAATCCCCCCACAAAAACAAATGCCAAATGTTTTCTCTGATATAAGGAGGCTGATTCATACCGGGATAGGGAGAGGGAGCATGGGTGAACTCTAGATAGGGCAGAGGGGTTGGAGGAGAAAGGAGGGGGCATAAATGATGGTGGAATGTGATGGACATCATTATCCAAAGTACACGTATGAAGACACAAACTGGTGTGAGTATACTTTGTATACAACCAGAGATATGAAAAATTGTGCTCTATATGTGTAATAAGAATTTTAAAGCATTCTGCTGTCATATATAAATATTTCATGAGGTTTTTAAGAGTGATATTTTAATTCCACATTGCTTCTGCATTTATTAGGTAGAATTGTTCTGTGAAGACTTTCTTTCCCGTGTTAGCTATTTGGTTACCATGAATTACAGCTTCTATAGGATAAATGCTTGATTCTTTCCCTTTACCAATTTTGAAATGTTTTTATAAGTATTTCATAGTTTTACAATGTTCATGTAGCCTCCAATAGTAGTCACTGACTTTTTGAAAATGAATTATTTTGAGTTTATAAATTTATGCATATATATGTACATAGGTAATTTGCATTATATATTGATGTATACATAAATTCATAAAAATTTCAAAAGCATGCACACACAGAATTTATAAATCCATTGCACATATCATTCTTTGTGTTCCTTCCATCTTAGGCAAAGTGAATTTTTTCATGTTAGCTCCTATTTTTTAAATTTTTTTTTGTGTGTGTGCCTTAAAACAATAGAAATTTATTCTCTCACAGTTGCTAAGTCAACACATCAGTCCTGCTGTACTACCTCTGGAGGCTCTAGGTGAGATTACTTTCCTTGCTTCTTCTAGTTTCTAGTGGCTAGCAGCATTCCTGGGCTGGTGGATGCACCACTACAATCTCTCTCTCTGTCTTTTTTTTTTTTCACTTTTTAAAAATTTTTTATTATTGGTTGTTCAAAACATTACAGAGCTCTTGACATATCATATTTCATAAATTAGATTCAAGTGGGTTATGAACTCCCATTTTTACCCCAAATACAGTTTGCAGAATCACATCGGTTACACATCCACATTTTTACATAATGCCATATTAGTAACTGTTGTATTATGCTTCCTTTCCTATCCTCAACTATCCCCCCTCCCCTCCCCTCCCTTCTTCTCTCTCTACCCCATGTGTAATTAATTTCTTTCCTTTTTATTTTTCCATTCTCTGTGTCTCTTCTCTGAGTATCTCTTGTTATATGTACACTTGCCATTGGATTTAGGGTCCATTAGATAATGCAAGATTATCTCTATGACATCTCTAGTTTAATTACATCTTGAAGACCTTGTTTTCAAATAATATCACATTCATAGGTTTTTGGGGATTAGGATGTGGATTTGTGTTTTGGAAGGCTGCCACTCAACCCACTACAAATGTCCTTTTGTGGTTTATTGTGTAATGATTAATCTATTAACAGAAAAGGTGGTTTTGAGGACCATTAATGGATTACCAACTATAATACTGCAAATATTGAAACAGTGATTAGTATTTTTATTTTATCATCATATACTTAGTAAAAATTTACTGATTACCTATGAAAGAAAAAATTATCAAATAGGTGACAATAAAATAGGCATAACCTAAGAAAAATACATTATCTTTGCTAGCACAATTATTTGGTTTTCCTACCACTCTTTGTTTCTATGTGTTTTTGTGAAAGGATGGAGGAAGGAGGTAGGGTCAGAGGTTTAAAATATAAAAGAATGCATTGAAGAGCTTCACTCCTGTTTGGTAACAAAAACTTGAATAGACTTGTCACAATTCCAAGGATTCACTTTTACTCTGTTGTAAATTTTCCTAACCTAATGACATTCCAACTCTTTTATATAATAGTAGACTGACTTATCCATTCTATAATAGCATAAAAGAGTTGGAAGCTACAGAAGCACCAGACACATTTTCTCTGCAGTTTTTTTTTTTTTTTGTAACAAGAAAAGTGGAGGAAATGTTACTTTTTTGTTTGAAATCCTTATGACTCAGTTTCAAAGAATCACCATCTTTGTGAGACAAAACTCTCGAATCCATTTCAGGCATTCAGACTGCAGACTGTATATTGTAAAAAGCTGCATTTCATCTGTCATTATAGTGACTGCAATTTTGGACTTCTGTGTCCTTCTGATATATTTCTTTCTTCCTGGTAGAGCAACATTACTTAGGCTCATTTTGGGTCTTCCCTGCCCTACATCTGAAATCAGCTATTTCTTCCAGCAAATTTCCTTTTAGTAGGAGATGATATTTAGAGACCACAATGTAAGTGCTAAAGATGCTTACTCTAATGGATTGTCATTATTTCCTAGGCTTTAGCAAGTTGTCTGTTATTTATTTTCCTTATAATTGGGTGTTATTACATCTCAGTTGGTCCAAGACAGCCAGGATTTATGTCTGTTCACCTAGCACAGTTATAAATGGGACCCCTTAAATGGAAACCAGTTTGGAATGATAAATTATATAATCATTCTATTTATAAGTGACTTGGTCTGTTTTTATTGGTTACCAAAAAGATGTCTTCTTTATATTGAAAGTCTTATAAGGGCTAGAGATGTAGGTCAGAAGTGGAGTGCTTGCCTAGCATGGATGAGGCCTTGGGTTTAATACCAGAACTGCAAAGGAATAAAATTATGAGCTGGGAATGTAGCTCAGGGTACTTTCCTAGCATGCTCACGAACCTGGGTTAAATCCCCAGTATCACATAAAAATCAAATCAAATAAATAAATAAACCATTCTATAGTTTTAATAGCATATATCTTAGTGTCAACCAGCTAGGCCAATTTTCCCCAAATATATAGTGTACTCTTTGAATATGTAGGCCCAAGTCATATTTCATTGAAGGAAAGCTATCTTATTTTTTAGTTTATAGAAAATGCTCTAACCATTTCTTTGGGCATTTTTTTGTATATTCTATTGATACATATGTTAATATTTCTTGTCCATATTCTATATCTATTGATTTTTATACATTCTTAATTTTTGGTTTAAGTTTTTCATTTGTCTCCCTTCTGTCTTTTATTTCTCCTATTGTTCACTTTGTTCTCATCTCTCAAGTTTATTTTCATTTTGTTTTTATTCTGCAGTGTTTTCTGATTTTTTTATGAACTCTGATAGATGTTTTTATATCCTGCTGATTTTCAATCATGTCATTTCTGAGATTTTCTACTTCTAAATTATGCTAAAATTTCATAGCCTTCATACTAGGAGTCCATTGGCAAAGCCAGCAATTGCTTTTGAAGGTCAATCACCCAGAGTCAGAGCAAGGCAGGCAGCTGTCCAGGCTGAGGCCACTCAGGCTCTCATTTGCTTCTGCCCTAGCTGCCCAGATCTGTTGTACCTAAAATAGCTTCTTAATGTTTGTTGCTCAGCAGGGCTTTATTCTTGGTCTACACTGAGAAACATAATGGAGCACCTTCTCTACCTGAAGTCTTAAAAGCTGGCCAGATCTTAAAAGCCTATCTGAAGGTCAGATCAAAAGCATTTAAAACAAGTGCCCTTAACCACCTTCTCCTTTCCTCAAAGGGCTCAATCTCTGTATAATCCTTTTCATTCTTGATAGGTTGGAGAAAAAGACAAGTCTTTTCATCAAGGTTATAACATCAAGTGGTGTATAGAAAATATAGTCAGAAGATGCCCAGTGGAAAAACAAACGCACAAACATTTCCACCATTTAGTAAGGCCTCGTAACATGAGCTTCACTTACGGTGTTATCTATTTCATTTTCATAGCAAATTGCGTGATGGATATATCAGTTAAGTTTAGTTGTAGGTAACAAAAACTGCTCAATTTAAATAAGAAGAGACTTAATGCAAGGAATGAAGTGCTTATAAAGTCATAGGGAATGTTAGAGAAGCAGGCAGAAAAATACCATAGAACTGATCATCTGACCAGGAGCTATTAATTCTGCCATAATCAAGAAGCTGTTTTGCAGAATCACACTGGTTGTGCAATCATTGAATCAAACTAGGTGCCTTTTAACAAATGAATGGATAACGAAAATGTGGTATATATACACAATGGAGTATTACTCAGTCATAAAGAAGAATGACTTTATGACATTGACAGCACATGGATGGATATGGAGACAATAATGCTAGTGAAATAAGCCAGTCCCCCAAACCCAAAGGTCGAATGTTTTCTCAGATAATATGGAAGCTAACCCACAATAAAGGGGGGTTATAAGGGGACAAAGAGAAGTTCAGTAGGTTACACAATGGGGAATGGAAGAAAGGAAGGTGGGATAGGCAAAGGAAAGACAGTGGAATAAATCTGACATAATTTTCCCACATACACATATGAAAACCACACAGTGAATCCCACTATCATCTACGTCCATAAGAATGAGACTCTAACTAGAAAAAGATATATTCCATGCTTGTATAATTATATCAGTATGTATTCTGCTGTCACATATAACTAGAAAGAACCAAAAAATTTCAAAATATGTGTATTTAAATAAAAAAGGGGTCCTAGCAAAAAACACAGGTGGGAAGCTAGAAGGACACCCCATGCCCTCTTAGATCATGAGTACACTGATGGACCTATAAATGCAGATAATTGCCTAATAGGAGTCTTAATTCTCAATGATGTCTCTGTACTTATATTTATTTGCACTTTATTAATTTAATATCATTATATAAGCTTGCTTGTAAAAGATGGCAAACAAAAGGAATCTAATATCAAAAAAAATAAAAACAAAGAACTGCACAATCCTTGTTTTTCAATAATTTTGGTTTTTTAAACAAAAAGAAGAAGAAGCTGTTCTGAAGCTGGCTGTGGTGGCACATGCCTGCAATCCCAGCTATTCAGGAGGCTGAGACAAGAGGATCAGAAGTTTGAGGCCAGCCTTGGAAACTCAGTGAAACATCATCTCAAAATAAAAAAATAAAAATAAAAAAGGATGGGAATGTAGCTCAGTGGTAGAGTACCCTGGTTTCAATCTCAATATCCCTGGCTAGTGAGCTAACTAAATGCATACATACGTAATACATATAGACATATAGACACCCACTGCTCTGAGACTGTGGGCTTCAAGATCCTCTTAGCTGTCATCTAGGGATAAAGAAGCTACCCCTAATACTGTTTGCCCCAGGGACCCTATATCAATTGTGCCCCAGAAACCAGGGCCAGGTGCCAGAAGCACACTGCCAAAATGGATGTCTTAGGTATTTCCTTACTCTCCTCACTAAACTCAACTCCAAATTCAAATTTCACCAGAGTATCTGATTTGCAGAGCCTAAATTACATCAGAAACCCTTGCTAAAAGGCAGCCTTAGAGACATAGATTTGAGCTTTCTACCCTCCATAATACTAGACAGACACACTAGTAAGGTTATAGTCACTTAAAGGGAAATGGAGTTGAGTAATAACCTTCACATGACTAGAACTGGAATAGCCAAGATTTAACCCAGATCTAAGCTCATGTTCTCAGTCACCTCCCTGCGAAAGGGATCTGTCAGTAAACAGGTGTGAGACAGGCTAGTTTACAAGCAGGGTCAAGAACTTCAGCGCCTACAAACGTCATTCCTGTCTGTGTCACCTGCTCGAGTATTGGTTCTACCCCAATTCTTTCTGTCTCACCGAACTTCCCTAAGGGAGGGGGAATCTTCTAGGACCTCATTAATTTATGAAAACTACTGCCCCAGCTGTCAGTCAGTCTATGGCATGAGAAGAGGTTTATGCTTTGACAGAATCATATAGATGGTAAATTATATTGCTACAATTTTCATGAGACAGAAATTCCTTCCATTAGTAAAAAATCAAGTTTGACTTAAGGCTGGGAATGAAATGGAAGTACTGATTCTTTCTATAAATGGGCTTTAGAAAAATTTAATTGATATTAAATGGTTGAAGTATATTAATTGATTCACTTCTTCACTTGTTTATGCAGTCAGCGAATATTTATTGAGTATCAACTGTGTGCCAGGAAAACAGTGGTACAGAAACATACACTATCCCTGCCCTCATGGTGTTCACAGTCTAGAGGTAAAGACCAACACTAAGACACTATATGAAGAGGATTAAGACAGGAGAAGAACAAGCAAAAGGGTGAGCACTTTCTTCCCTGAAGAAACTTCATCTAGGCTGACATCTGGAGAATGAGTAAAGGTTAGCAAGGCAAAGACAGAAGAGACCACTGTTTAGTAAGAAGGGGGCTGCAATGCCAGAGTCCTGGAAAGAAGAGAGAGAAGAGTGCATTTGGGTTGTTGAAGGAGGAGCTGTGTGGTTGGAGTTTGGGGGCAGGCAGGGAGGAGCGAGGACCCTCATGAGTCTTCAGGATGGGCATGGGGGAGGTCACGTGTGGACCTGTAGGTTGACTGAACAGAATGAAAACTCTCCATCCCATTTAATATCTCATTTGATGTTGCTGTGGACTAAGCTGGATAGAACAAATGTTGAAGTAGTAAACAATGGTTAACAGGTTATCAGGTTTATATTAATAAGGAAAAGTAGATGCTACTAAAATACAGATGTAATTTAAAGATCTTTTCCTTTTGTATGAATGCTGTACCTCTGTAATATAGAAGTAAGCAATTATAAAGGTGTACCATTTGTACAAGCTTACTTGTAATATCTAATGAATATTTGGAGCAATAACAGAAAATTATCTCTTAACATGAGCTTATATTTTTCAGTACTCTGAAAATCAGGCTTTCATTGTTCAATAGTTCAATTATTTTAAAGTAATTAAATTTTTGTCTTTTATATTTATTCAAAGATTCCCTATGTTATTCAAAAAATGTGAATTATTTCAAAAGTTACTATCCAAAGATGAATATTTTAATGATAATATTAATCTATTACTTTCAGAGAGAGTAAGGGGGAAAATTTGTGTTACTCTTTCTCCAAATTTTTGAGGTTTACATTAGGAGAAGGTGTTGATGATTGGGGATGCAGTGGAGGAGGTTCCAGTTGTAAGCACAGAGAAAAATGGAGGGAAAGTATGTGGGCAGCTGCCATGAGATACAGATGATCTTCAGCTTAGAATGGGATTAAAAATATAATACTTTGAAACTGCATTTAATACTCCTGACCTACAGCACCTCAAAGCTTAGTGATGCAGGACACATAAAGTGTCAATTTTTTACCCTCATTATTACAGGGATGATTGGGAGTTGTAGCCTGTTGCCCCCTGCTCAGCACCCTGAGATGTCACATGTTGCTAGGAAAAGATCAAAATCTAAAATTTGAAGTATGAGTTCTACTGAAAGCATATAGCTTTTGCATCCCACTGAAGTCAAGCCATCATAAGTTAGGGACCTTAGGTATTTGGAGAATGAGGGTGGCCCATACAGATGGTAGCTAGGCAGCCATCAACACACCCAACCTGCAGGACTCTGAGTCATAGGTGGAGCCCAGACGCAGAACTGTTGAAAACTGAAAGTACTTCTTTGATTGTCTATCTACCAACAGTGTGGAGATGATACCAGATGAGCTTAGGCAACTTTAAGGTTGATGATAAACTTACTTTCACACGTATAAGAAAGAAATGAATGAATTACAACTGAGTGGCAGGCAGGGCTGACACACAACAAAACCACACTGATGAAAAGTTTGGTCTTGCTGTCCCTTTCTGCCTTCTACAGACTCAATGGAGGTTTGCTGTTCTCTCCTCTGTCTCAGTTTATTCATTCCTTCACTAATGTGATGCCTGATGACATGTAGGTAGTGGGTCATCAATGATTCATTAAATCGTTTAACAATGACTTACTAGATATTTATATGTGCCAGTCAATGGTCTTATCACTGGTAAATTAAAGACAGAAGCTATCTTTACATCTGCCCTACATTCTGATGAAGGAGAAAAAAATAAACACAATGGATATTTCAGAGTAGTGTAGAAAAGTGCTAAGCAAAGAATTTAAATCAGATGACTTAATAGTTACATGGTGGTTACCTCCGTTAGGCGGGTAGAGAGGGCTTTCTAGAGGAGGTGACCCATGTGCTGAGAGCTGAGTGGCAAAATAAGCAAGTCCCATGAAGATTGGGAAAAGGAAGATTTCCTAATGAGGAAGAGCTAAAGACTCTCGGGAAAGATTTTGTCATGTTTGAAAATTGTGGCTAGAGCACAGTGAGAGCTGAATACAAAATTAGAGAGGTAAAGAGGAACACTTGGGGCCTTATAGGAAAGAAAGAAGATGCTTAGCTTTATTCAGAGTACATGGAAGAGCCACTGGGGATTTTTTTTTTTAAACTATGTTTCCTTCCTTTCTCTCTCTCTCTCTCTCTCTCTCTCTCTCTCTCTCTCTCTCTCTCTCCTATCTATCTGTCATATAATAAATTAAAATATATTATTTGTTTGCTATCACAGAGATGATATGTTATTGTAGAGGTCATTCTTCACCTTTCTGTTTTCACATAACAATATGCTTAGAAATCTAAGCCACTGGGGATTTTTTTTAACTAGGGAAATGACATTATCTGAGTAACACTTTTAAAAAATTTTACTCTGGCTGGGCACGGTGGCGCACACCTGTATTCCCAGTGGCTAGGGAGGCTGAGGTAGGAGGATCTCGAGTTCAAAGCCAGCCTCAGCAAAAGTGAGGCACTAAGCAATTCAGTTGAGACCCTGTCTCTAAATAAAATATGAAATAGGTCTGGGGATGTGGCTCAGTGGTTGAATGCTCCTGAGTTCAATCTCTGGTACCAAAAAAAAAAAAAAAAAAAAAAAAAAAGTTGACGCCAGCTGCAAAAAGAAACGCATAGTATGTTATGTGGAATGTGGAGCATGGAGAATGAATAAAATAGAGCCTGGTCCTCAAGGAGCTCAGCATCCTCTTTCTCCTTCTCAGCACATTCATTCTTGGTGCCAGTCTAGTTGCCTTCTACTGTCATTTGAAAAGGGACCTCCCTAGAGTCCAAATGAGCATCCTTCTTGCTTCTCTGCATCTGAAACACGTAACAAGGTTTCTAATGCTATAAAGATGCCCAATAAACATTTGTGGGAGAGATGATTTGGCAAGGTTAGGTACCTTTATTAATAGGTCATCTTGCCCTAAAGAGCATGGCTTTCTTTCCCTGATTAGTCAGTGTCAAGTGATGAAATATCCAGTGTGTGATGTCTCAGAGGGATAACTTTGTATTCAGAGGTTTTTGCATTATCTCTTTGGAATGATGGGCAGCAATCTGGGTGGTGAAGGGCCCAGAAACTAATGCTTATATAAGGGCTAAGAACACTGGTGACATTGATGCTCACAAAGATAAGACTTCAGGGAATAAGCCTGCTGATTCAAATACATAAGGCACCATCACATAGAAGAGAGAACATAATTATTTTATCTTGCTCCAGGGAAGAGTCAGGAGCAAGAAGTATCCCTATCAAGTAAAGAAAAATAATTTTCTACAGCTATCCAGTTATAGAATAGGTTCCCCTGTGAGATAATGAGCACTTTGTCCCCAGAGATACTCAAACAGAAATTAGATAATAATTTGTCAGGGATGCTGCAGAACTGATGCCTGGATTTTATGTAATGATAACGATAGCTACCATTGATTTAACACTTAGCCTGCACCAGATGTTATGCTAAGAGCTTTACCAATATTATCTCTTTTAATTTGGTAACAACTCTATGTAGAAGAAATAATCTATTTTTTTAGATTAAAAATTTCAGGCTTGGTAAAGTTAAGTGATTTTTTTACAAGGTCATATAATTAGTAAGTGGAGGATCCTGAGTGGGCCCAGGTCTCACTGACTCTGAATCTTCTAATACAGCCCTCTGGGGGTTGTATTATTCTTCCACTCCTCAAATGGTTACTAAGCATCAAATGGTTAATCAGCTTACACTGAGAGCACTGTTGTGAACAAAACCCATAGTCCCTACTCTATAAAAAGCTTACCTTCTTGAGGATTTACTAATAATGCTGATGTCTATTGAATGATTGTGCAACAGTTTCTATATTATGTGATTTCTATGCATTATTTCATTTACTTGTTCCAAAACCTTTGTGGACTCTGGCAGGTCCAGGAAACTTCCCTCTTCCCCCAGCCTCCCTAAAGGCCCAGTCGTAGCATTTCATGCCACTCCATCACCAAGGAAAAAGAGTAGTACACCAAGGCAAGGACATTTCCTGGCCAGCATTTCTGGGGATTAAAAGCTGGATGGAAAGGAAAGACTCTCTCTGCTTCTTCTCCCTCGAATGCTGAATGGAGATTACTGGGGTGGTTCCTCCTGAGAGAAGCTCCATTCATTCCTTTATCTCTTTGGCTACATCCAGTGATTTCTAATTCTTGCTTGTGTAAGACAGATCCCCAGGTTGCCTTGCACTGGTGCCAAGGCTGAGTCTAGTCCTTCTGGGATTTCACTGGAAGTTGGCCAGTCAACATCAAGGACTTGAACTCTCTGAGTCCCTAGTTCAAAGCCATCCTGACTTTTTCTTCAAACCCGGCATACCATGATAATAAATTTCCTTCCAATTTTAAGAATTTTCTATTCTAATACTCTTTTAGTATAAGATGATTTTTTGCTAAGAATTCAGAAAGGGAAAGAGACAAAAAAGCTTATTTATTTTGTTTTGATTACTATGTTTGTCTTTGTGGAATTATTGAATGAGAGGAAGATTTGATTTTGTTTTGTTTTGTTTTGTTTTCTTTATTGTCCTCCACAGAGAAGAATGTAATGCCTGTGATCTCCACAAAGCCAAGGAGACTTAAGATTTGGGTTTCTGATGAGGAAGCAACTTGAAAGCCTGTCTGATATTTGTGTGTGACTACGGGCAAGGTAACATGATGACTACCAGGCCTCTTCTCTGTTCTGTGCTGTCCAGAGCCCCACACGGGCAGCTCTGCTCCCAGGGAAGCACTGGTGAGAAATGCAGCAGAGAAGTGGTGCACTCATGGCACTGGAAAAGGTATTCCTTCCAGACCATGAAAACCAAAGAACCAGTTTCCCCCAGTCTAGAGAGAACCTGGACCAGTGTATAACATCAAGAACTCCACTTGGTTCTGTACCAGTATGTTGGAGTATCTCAAGGATAAAATGGTATATTTTCCAAAAAGATAAAGAGTATTTGGGTTGTTCTGTGGAAGAGATTAGGGAAAAGAGAATATAATTGGTATTTGCTGAGTGACTATTCTCTGTCCATCATGTCTCTGTTTAGATAATCTGGAGTATGATCTGGGTGAAGAAGACAGAGCTCATGTGATCAGTGACTGGCCAACGTGGGACTTGAGCCCAGGTCTGTCTGACCTCAAAGCCCATGCTCTCTTGTCAGGCTACTGACAGTGGTAGAAATACTGAGTCACTGGGGCCAGATCAGAGGGAGTAGCAATTAGTTCCTACCTAGATTAGTAGAGCTCTTCTGAGAAGAAAAAAATTCAAGGAAGACCTGTTCTATAGTGAACGGTTTTGAAACTGCTTATCAAAATGTGTCTTTTCCCTTTCTCCTTCTCCCCTTCCTCCCTTCCCTCCTTCCGTTCCTCCTTCCTTCCTACAAATATGAAATGTCTTTCAACTATCACAGATGGTGCTGGGTGTTACAGCCAGAATGCAGATTAAAAGTTTCTTTAGATACTTAGTTTGGGGTTATCAAGGGCTGGGCAAGCAGAAGATAAACTATTTTATACTATTCCGTGATTTGGTCAATATGTATCAAGTTTGTAATATTTTCTAGGACATTCAGAAAAGATAATTGTTTCCATCAAGAGCAGTTATTTTTACATTGGCCAACAAGATCTCTCCCTTTCTTTTGCTATCTCTTGGGTGTTTTAGAATGTACAGAAGTCAGCAAAAACTGAGGTTTCTTTCCCTTTTATTCTCAAAGACGTTTTATCCTCAAAGGGCAGGGCCTTCAGGCCCTTGCAACCTGGGGTTGGGACTTCTGAGTTAGTGTTTCTTCAGCTGGTCCTGTTATTGATAAGCATGGAGCACTGGAGTCCCCAGCCCAAATCAAGCATCCACTGTGTTTTAGCTCTTATTTTCTATGCCCAAGTGGACTGATCAATAGTCTTCCAACCAGAAGGGTGGGTGAACTGGAAAGAAAGGACTTGTGAAGAATGAGGATACACCTACACTATGAACTGTAGTTATTGAGAGCTGAGTGCAAGGCACTGTGAGACCCCCACTCCTGGACAAGGACACTCCTGGAGGAGACAAGCCATGAACATATAATGTCCTTCAAGAACACCAGGGGGACTTGGTTAGCATGCCCTCCACTTGCTCTTCTAACACTTCTGGGAATATCTGGAAGAACATAGGAATATACTTGCCTTAGAGAATAGACTTGCCTTGACAAGTTTAATAAACATTAAGTAATGACAGTCCAATAGCAGTTACATGTGACTTCCTGGCCCTGTGAGGATTTATTGCCTTGCTCAGGATGATTACAGGTATGATGATGTCTTCTGCTCTCCAGCTTAGCATGATTTACCTCTCTCTCTGGAAACTCATTGTCACTGAGTACTGTGTGTCGTAATTACTTGTTACAAGTCATGTCATCTTCTTGTAAACTCTACAGATTAGCACAGAATACAAGCCAGCCACACATCCAGAGTATGCAAAAATGGAATTTTATTTTATAACAAGTAATTTCCTTGACTCTGAGCCCTTAGGTCTGCCTAGAGCAAAGAATTTATTTGTGTATCTTCAATCCAGTTGAGTACATTTATCCGTTCTAATTAGGCTATCATTACACCTGTCACTGTTTGAGTTCCTAAAGACCATTTCGTCTTTCCCAGTCACTGTTCAAGTCAAAGCTCTCACTTTCTGAGCTTTCCGTCCCTCACCCCATTCCACTGTCCAAAAGCCAATCTACAGCTACAGTGAAGAGTAAAGGCAGGTCACATCTTAGTGCTGATGAGGACTCAGTGACTGAATGTGGAACCTACGGGAGAAGAGAGCAGTGAGATCTGGAACTTAGTCTTGAATCAATGTGCCTTAAATAATTTTTCCAATAATAAACACAAAAGGCAAATATGAAACCCACAGAAGAGGAAGAAGAACTTGAAATGGAAACATACACTGCATTAAGTTCAGGACATGGTGAGTCTGAAGTAGGGACAGTCATTTTAGTATAACAGCAAATCTGAGGTTCAGGAAGAAGTTAGAAATACAGATTTGCCTAGAAGGGACGGTGGGTGCAAGTGGAGTTGGATGTTTTTTTGAGAGGAAATTGCTGAGAGAAGAAAAGAAAATCAAGCTAAGGCTGGGAGTAGCATCACCACATGGGAGTAAAGGAAGGACTGAAGAGGACCATGTGTGTGTCAGGGCTGTCCCAGGCCACTGAAGACAGGGGAAAGGAGAATTTTAGAATGTCTAGACCAATTGTAAAAGTGGACATTGTGCTGTGAATTAAGCAGAAAAATAAAGAAGGTGACACAACATCTACATCTGGAACAACATGGTGACATTAAATGTTTCTTTGTGTACCCACATCAATTATTCACCTCCTACAAACAATTGATATTGATTTCATTTAGTAAGAAAGAAGATGAAGATGATAAATTTATAAGTGAAAGATAATTTTTTAATTACTCTGTTATTCAGAGGGAGCAAAGTTTATTCCATAACTTAGGCCAAAAAGAAATGCCTTAGGTATTCTTCATGGAGGGAAGAATGACTTATCAGTGTGGGGCTTGTCTTTAATCATATTTTTTAAAACAAGATTTTAAAAATTAGATTATCTTTTTTGTATGCTGAGAATATAATAAAAAAATGAATATTTGTTAATGTATTTCTGCAAGGGCTAAAAACTACACCATCCAAGTAATTAGCCTTTGGGCTACCTCTCTTGGTGTACAGATAAATTTGAGTACACAAGGATGTATGGATGATTTCACTTTTTTCAGTTAATGTTGCTTTGACTTCCTCCTGTCTCCATCATTCTACTCCCTACCTAGAGGTTTCTCTGTTGCTATTGACTAAGTACAAGGTGTCTTCATACAGCAGCCTTTAAAAGTATTCAAAGTAGTTACCATGATTCCCCAAGTTGTCTTCTCCTGTGAAAATGCTGTTAGATTTTTTAACTGTTCTTCCTAGGAATCATGACATAGTTTTCACAGCCATCTTTAGCCCCACCTCACAATTTCTAGTAGCAAGTAAAAAAGGTTCTGAATCAATAGGATGCCAGAAAGCAGGTGTAATAGTTGTCCATGTGAAAATAATCTGTGATGTTAATTAAAACATTAATGTAAGCTTGGGTTACATTAATAGCAATAAGATTGCTTTATTCCCTGCTGTCAGACGACATCTGGGGATTTAAGGCACTGACACGTAGAATGTCTTTACAAGAAGTTGGCCCTTAGGGGCTGGGGTTCTGGCTCAAAGGTAGAACATTTGCCTAGCTCTTGCAGGGCCCTGGGTTCGATACTCAGCACCACATAAAAATAAATAAATAAAATAAAGGTATTGTATTCAACTGTAACTAAAAAAATAAAGATTAAAAAAAGAGAATTGCTTCCTCATATTAATAATAAATGTGCTTGCTAGGTGCAGTGACACAAACCTATAATCCCAGAAACTCCAGAGGCTGAGGCAGGAGGATTTCAAGTTCAATGTCAGCCTCAGCAAGACCCTGTCTCATAATAAAAAATGAAAAGGACTGGGGATGTTGCTTAGAGGTAGAGTCCCTCCTGGGCTTAATTCCCAATGCTTGAACAACAACAACAAAATAAACTACCTTGAAAGCAGTTCAATATACAGGTTGATTGGGTTCCTTCTGTTCTTTTTTTTTTTTTCAAAAAAAGTCTTCATTGGTTTATAATTTGCATACCATAAAATTCACCCATGTAAAATATGCCAATTAGTGATTTCTGCCTTAGGCACAGAGTTGTACAACAATAAACACAATCTAAGTTTAGAACATTTTCATATTTGAACATGGCTCACCCAGGGGTCTGTATGTGCTGGCATAACAGATAAAGATTCTGGGTGCAAAACTTTCTTTGTGTTGTTTCTTATTCCTTGGTTGTGTTACCTCATTCAGAAGTACAGCTGGCACTTAGAATAGCACTAGCTTGCTTAGTATGAATGAAAGCTTTTTCTAAATGCCTACAGATCTTTGCATGGGTCCCTAAATACTTATTCAATATGTTTTCCCAGGTTTATAGAAATTGTATGGCATTTGCAATAGTCTAAAGAAATAGAATCTTGGTAACAAACTACTTTTCCTTGTTCTTTAATCAAAACACAGGTCTCCCAATTTGTGAACAAGTATTTCGTAACTTACTATGTACCAGGCTCTGAAGTTTCAGGGGTAAATAAGATGGGCAAAGTTCAGCATGTTATGGCATGTACAATTTATTTGGAAGCAACAAACAGGAAATAATGATTAAAACAGTACAATTTAAGATAGAGATAAACACTGTAAAGAAAAATAAAAAGAGTGGTATACTACCCAAGTAGTATATGATTACAGAATTAGAAACATGTTCCTATCTGTTATTTCAGTCAGAGTTTGCCACCTGTCTGTGACATGCAAAAGGCATATATTATTTTAAGTCCCATTTGAGAAACTGAGGTACAGAGAGGTTGAATGACTGGAAGAAAGCTATTGAAGGAGAGAGCTAGGATTTAGTTCTTATTTGAATCCAAGTCAGGGCATATTCAACCATGTTTTCAGGAAATAGAAATTGTTGTGCAAATTATGGTATGTCTATCTTATAGAATATCATGCTATTGTTACAAACAATAATAATGGAGACTGATGCTTGTGATATAACATTAGGAGTAAATACAAAATTACATATATGCCACGTAAAAATGAAAATGCCCATGTGTGGATGAGGACTGGAAAGTGACACACAGAAATGAAAAGAATATTTGTGTTAAGGGTGTTGTTTTTTCTGGTTTCCTAAATTTTAATTAAAATAATGGTTTGGGGCTGGAGATATGGCTCAAGTAGAAGTGCGCTCACCTGGCATGCCTGAGGCACTGGGTTCGATCCTCAGCACCACATAAAAATAAAATAAAGATATTGTGTCCACCTAAAACTAAAAAGTAAATATTAAAACAAAAATAATAGTTTGTACCTAAAATAAAGACACTGGATGAAAATTACTTAACAATTTGACATATATATGATATACTAGTAAGCTGCAATTTCTCTTAAGACACAAACACACACACACACACACACACACACAGTCACCACAGCAGTTGCAGAAGTAACAAAAACTTAAATTGAACATGGAGTTTATAGAAGGCAGAGGGCAATTACTTGATCCTCAAAAACTGGGAGCTTATGAAAGGCCAGCCTCATAATAGAGCAATCACCTAGGTCAGAAAGAAACACTCAAGGGCTATCTTTCTTCTTGCAGACAAAGGGATATGAATGGGAAGTCCTGTCTGTGGATGGGATATGCCCATCTCTTAAGGAACACTAGAGGCTATTCAATCATTCTGGTTCCATGGAACAAAAGACTTCCCATCTAAAATCTCTCAGCTGGCCTCACTGGCAAAACTTGGAGTGCAAATTATAAGTTGGCATTCTGACAGGACACAAATAGATGGCACACCCATTGGGTCATTTGAGGAGATTTGAAAACAGGGATAATTTTCAAAGGTGGGGCAGAGTTTAGAGAATCACAGGAGTGAGTGGCTATTGCAGTAGCCTTGGGCTAGTCAGAAAGGGGTGCTTTTATCACCCCCAGAATAGAGGGCCAGGAGCCCCTGAGGAGATGATTACCCTTTAGAGATGTGACTTTTGCCTTCCCTGGGTGGGGGTCGGGGGGGTGTTGGGTACTTTCCTTTACATCCCTGTCAGTCAACAAGGTTTTGCTTCTTGGTGTAATCCTTAAAAGGAACAGAGCAGAATGAAGGGTGGAGAGTGGACATAGATGGTCAGAGGAAAGACAGTGCATGAAGGAGGTGGAGCAAGTTTCATCCTGAATCCTGCCTTTTTCACACACTCTTCTAACTCCCTGGACCAGCACATAGTGGTGCAGAAGAAACAGGAAAGACTACAAAGATCTGGAATCCAATACTGAAAGGTTCAGACTCTGAGACCTTAATGATAAAAGGGCTTACCTTCTCTGAATCTGTGGCCTTTGTTTATAGTAGATAATACGGAGACTGGATCCAGACTACTAGAATTCAGATCTTGACTCTGCCACACACTATGTGATTTTATATCTTATTTTTTAAAAATTTATTTCCAAATAAAAACAAGGTGCTTCAAGAGTACTCAATGAATGTTAACAATTTTGTAAACAGTTTTTTTGTACCTATGTCTTAGTTTTGTGATAATTCAATAAGATAAAACAGGAAAAGGTGTCATATTGTAGATTACCATATAAGGACACCAACATCATAGGCTTCTACTTTCCCTTGCCTCTCCTTCTTTCTTTCATCCATTGAGCAAATCATTCTTGAGCCAGGCACTGTTCTGAGCAGTGAGGAGCCATGGAGGAAAGGATATAAGGTCCTTGTTCTCCTGGAACCTACATCCAATGGGAACAGGTGGATAATAAGTAAACAACCAAATCAGTGAAGAAGGTAAATTATAGCAGTGGCAGGTGACAAGAAGAAATAGAGCAGGGGGCCTGGTAAGACAGCAATAGTGAGCATTTGGGTATAGGAAAGACAGTTCTTCCAGTAGGAGAAATTTGACCTGAGATGTGAATGACAAAAAAAAACATTCTGGCACAGAAAGTTCCACGGTGGCAGTGGTGGTAGTGATGGAAAGATCTAGGGCAAGAAAACAGAAGCACAAAATCTAACAAAGGAGCAAGCCATGGTGTACTCAAAGAATAGGGAGAAGACCATAATGTTTGGAACCTGTTAATGGCTGAGGTTGGAGGGGCGGGCAGGTGGTGCTACTGTAAGGTGGTAAGTAAAGGTGTGTCATGGTCTGAATTTGTTTCTTAAACTTCGTAGATGCTGTCAAGGTGGGGGTGAGGACTGATATGGTACAGGGAAAGCATCTTGCACTAGAACTGCTCTAGGTGTTCTGAGGAAAGAGTCATCACTGAGGGATGAGACAAGAGGAAAAATGGTTCCCAAGAAGGGGGCTCTGGAGCTGGGCCTTAAAAAAGAGGGAAATGACATATGCAGACAGCTGGAAGAGGGATATCATCAGCAGGAGGTGAGGAGCATTTGGACACATATGAATGTGTAGAAAGATTTGCAGAACAGAGAGCAATAATCAGGGCAATATCAAGGACACGTGCTTAGAGTTGACTCCCAAATCCAGGGACTAGATTTGCATGTCTGCATCTTACAGCCAATTCCTGACACGGTCTTATTGTGTACATGCCATGGATACAATAGTCACCTGGTTAAACATTAAGATCTTAGGCTCTGGGACACAGTCCAGCTATATGTCCACTGGATCTCTTGACCTCTCCTGCACCCTCAGTTGATCCCCAGAATGACCAGCCGTCATTCAGAGAAGAATGAATCATCACATTTCCCACAATGAGGATATCAGTTTGTGGTGAATGGTGGAACAGTACTTGGCATTTAAACCTGGTTCTGTCTTTTATTTAACATTTTTGACCTTTTGCAAACCAATTAACTTTCTCTAAAGCACAGTTTTCTCATTTGTAAAATGGAGACAAAATTACCACTCCCTACAACTGCTGGGAAAGCTCAATGACATAATGTATACAGAGTTGTATTTCCTTTCTTGTACTTCTACAGCCTTCTACAGCCATTTACAGTCTGTAAGAAGATTTTGAAGTTTCAGATATCCCATGATTGTCAGTCAGAGCAGCAAGGCTAGAGAAGGCCAAGCATCGCAGCATCCAAGTGGGTTTCCTCTGGATTAAACCTAGCAAGCCAAATAGGCTCCTCAGTCTGATATCCTCTCTGCGAGGTCAGACATCCAAAAGCAACATGCTTATTCTCCAAGGCAACAGCAGATGCTTAATTCAACAGAAGGGAGAGGACCAAATAGTTTAAAATAGAAAACGAGGTCAAAAAGTTCATTTTGGCCAGTGAATACTGACCTCTCACAAACATTTTTAAATCCCTAAGTGTAGAATTGTTTCATTTCTGCGAACCTCTACTTCAGATGCAGTTTGTCCTCTCTGAAGAGCCAGGCTGAGTGCCCCCATAAACATACAGAATGATCAAATCTCCATAAAGCAAATATTTTATGCATTTCAATAGAATATTTTTAGTTTGTTAGCCCCTGTTTGAATATTTGAGTGGATTCTCACTGCACAAATTGTTTCATTCCATCTCCAGCTCAGTGGGTTGCTACAGTGAAAGTGTTCATGATTAATTCTGTTCATAAACACACTAGAAAAAAAAAAGAGGAGGGGAGCCCTGTTGTATATTGGCATTTTAAATGCTGTGACTTTGATTCAATTTAATTATTTCCTCCCCATGGCTTTAAATTGAAGGGCTTCAAAATCAGAAGTTGCTTCTCATAAACTTAATTACTTTCTCCTGTTAAAAGAAAATGAACTCACAAACAAAAGGCTCCAAAGTGGAAGCAATGTGAGGAGAAAGAGAGGAAGGCACTGGATTGAGTGTCAGGAGCCCTGAGTTCCAGGCCTATCCCCTTAACTATGCTTTGCTAAGCTCTTCCTCAATGCCTTGGTCTCTTCGTTATTAAAAATAGGACAGATAATCTCTAAAACCTTTTCCTCACTAAGAGGTTATGTTATACAACCGTGGCAACAAGATTGAGAGGTTGTTGCTCTCACCTAACACCATAAATCTTTCAGCAATCTGGAGTGCTAGAACAAGCAGCTAATCTGGTGCATTTACAACATATTGGCCACAAGCATGGGAAGCAGGGTTAGCCTCTCTGGGCTTAGATTTTTTTACCTTTGCAATGAGAATAATTGCATCTTCCCCCAGTTGCCTCTCAGAACTGTTGTGAGTATTGGAAATCAAAATAAGGTAATATATATAAAATAGCTAAGCCAAGGAGCACTCTAAAGAGGTTAGTATGTTGTGACTGTCTACTTAGGAGTATGAGGTAGGGCTTGAATGGAGGTGGTGAAGGTGGTTGATAGGTTTCCAAGGATATGAGGCAAAATGGCAAATGGTGTTTTCTCTGCTATAGGCTGCAAAGGCACAGTGAAACAACTGAGACCTCTGTAGGAGCATCATCCACTGTGGACATCTGGGTAGGACCCAAAGCAGAGCAGACTCTGCCCCAATTTGCTATATACAGTGAAAGTGCATCAGGGAAGACTGCGCTGCCCAATGGTCCTTGCCACCCTGAAACTCACACTGAAGAACCAAAGTAATTTCTACAACATTCCTACTGTTAAAATTGTTAAAATGTTCATACCATCCAAAGTAATCTACAGATCCAATGAAATCTCCATCAAAATTCCAATGTCAGTCTTCACATAAATGGGAAAAAAACAATCCTAAAATTCATATGAAACCACAAAAATCCTGAACAGCCAAAGCAAACTTGACCAAAAAAGAAAAAAACTGGAGGTATCACACTGTCAGATTTCAAAATATATTACAAAACCATAATAATGAAAATAGCATGGTACTTGCATAACAATAGACATATCTACTAAGGGAATAGGACAGAGAACCCAGAAACAAACCATAAACCCATAGACATTTAATTTCTGTCAACCAATTCTGCCTGTCAACCAATTCTACCAATTCTACCAATGGTGGGCCAAGCTAAATGAAAATAAGTTCAGAAATTCTTTGTTATAATAGTAAAGAAGTAAAGACTTTAGGGAGATAGCAGTGTTACAATTTATTACCATTAGGCTCAAAAACACAAACAAATAAAATCCCCATACTCTAACTATGTCCTCCTGAGAGGATCCAGAAGATACACCTTCACCAAGCCATTGGGCCCAGGGGAACATTTCATCATCCACTAGACCTCTTTATTATTCCTTCTAGACCATACAGGTTACCTGTCTTTTTGGTGGACACATATCTGATTTCTGGCCAGTGTCCCATGAATGGAAGTGTTGTGTGCCAGCTCTAAGTGTGACCAATAATTTGCTTCACGTGTGACCCTTACCTTCTTTGGATACCTTGGAAGTCACATATTGAAGGTAAGAAGATAAAGGAAGTCAGAAGATAAAGGGAACCTGTGTGCCTGAAATATCACTTTCTGGGAGTGGCCCACTAATCAGGGGCACCCACCTTGGTGGCAGAATATATATTATATAAAAGTTTACCTTAATAACATGGATTTAAGCAGAAAAAAATGGATTTATATCATGGTCCAAATGTCCCTAAAGAGCAAAAATCTCTATTCAATTAATGTCAAGAACCCTAAGCAGTATAACCCTAAGCAAATAACTATATTTGGTGTGCAACCCAGAGTCAAAGCCACAGGAGTCTGATAGTTGATTCTGAATTTCATTGAATAACCACATTATCTAGTCCTCAACACTGAGAAGAAAGCAGGGTCACAGAGATGAAGTGATTCACATCATGTTCAGTGCAATACAGTCAGGTCTAACTCATACTACCCCTCTACTTTCTCTCTATGGAAGTTAGGTCAGAAATTTACACTATTTTTTAAAGTTGTGGAAGCTTTTCTTAAAATAAAATAATACTAATAAAATCAATACATACTATGTATAAGCTCATCTATATGCACATAGTATTTCTTGATAACAGTAAAAGATGTTCTATTTGGATGAAACAGGTGGAAGCATGCACCTCAACTTCTACCCTATGAGAGTAGCCTTCTGCATTCCCAGAGACAGGCTGACTCCACCTAACCTCTCAGCATTCTGCAAAATACAGTTTGGCAACAAGGGTGGCTTTTTGTTTTCTAGCAACCAGTGCAAGAGGGAAACATGACTAATTACAAGAATAACAGCACCAATAAGATAAAAGCAATCAACTAATCAAGAGAAGTACAATGGAAGGTTACTCTGAATATCCTGAATTCCAGTTCTTTAGAAATATTTTTGGAAAAAGTTATTTAAATGCATATATAATTTATATACATATAAAGATTAATTTCTCAGAAATTATTTTCTATAATGTATATTCCATGGAAACTATTTTGTATGCATTATAAGAACATCATTGTTCTCAACAACTCTTAAAAAGATTTTCTCAAATATCTACCAATGTATAAATGAATTAAGGCACATTGATAAATTGAATGATATAATATACAACAATGAAAACAAACTATAGCTGCATTTAGGAGCATTGAATGAATCTTACATAAATTGAACATAATAAAAATACATGAAAGAATATATACTGTGATGCTACAATATGTATGCATATAGAGAATTTAAAATTACATTGCTAAAGAACATACTAGGTTTAAAAGTATAAAGGGAAGCAAGAAAGTGGTCAATAAAGTAATTAAGGTAATAGTTAACTCCAAGGGTCAAGAGAGGTCTAAAAATTAAGGAGAAAGTGGGGTAAGGCTTCACAAGCTGCTCATTTGTCAAACTCTACTATTTTATACATGTTTTCAGTAAATTTTACTTCCCAATTAAAAAATTGTGAGTGACTCACACATGCACAAAACTATTACCAATGAGAGAAGTCTTTGGTGGATTTCCCTACAGATACTAGGGGTATTATGATGAATATCAAATATTCATCAGTATTGACTTTATATTAAGGATATTATTTTCTTTCCTCAGAGCTATTTCTTAGAATGAACCTGACGGCACAACACCAAAGTACACTCTTCTAGCTAGTTTTGTTTAGGTTGAGATTAAATTTTACAGAATCTAGAGAAAGGGGGTTGCCGGGTTAACTTCCTAGAGGAATTCTGACATACCTGAGTCTTGAAAGA
Source organism: Callospermophilus lateralis (assembly GCF_048772815.1). Taxonomy (NCBI): domain Eukaryota; kingdom Metazoa; phylum Chordata; class Mammalia; order Rodentia; family Sciuridae; genus Callospermophilus; species Callospermophilus lateralis. The sequence continues at coordinate 116,873,159 of NC_135306.1, read as the reverse complement.
AGTCTTGATGTGAATTCAAGATTAGGTCTCCCAACATATTCCTAGGGTTAGCCTTCTTTCTGTTTCTAGTCATGAGAGAGGATGGACCTCTTCCTCTGAAAAAATTGAAGCATAAAAAAAGAACATGAGCCTGAATAATTTCTAGTTTTGATTTAAGAGGTCTAAGAAAGTATCTGCAACCAGAGCCAAGATTTTACTCAGAAGCTAATTGAGTCTGCTCTAGTTCATAGAAAAATGAAAAGTTGAGACTCTACAGTTCTTGATCACAGACAAATCACAGGATGTCTATACTTGAGCTTCCTGGGATATTCTTCAAGACAAAATAGTTGTCAAATGTTCATTTAAATATAGCAATGCAGTAACAACTCTGTGGTTATTAGCTCTGTAATAACCTGTGATAACTCTGTAAGGCATCTTCTTAAAATGGTGCTTTTGGTTTTAGCATAGTTGTTCCAAAGTCTCTCTAAAGGGTGATCATTAAACTTAAAGTCAGTGGTCCACTGAAACCACTGGTAGTCAAGATGATAAATCATGTCACCTGCATCTAAGAAAATCTTTAACTTTGTGCTTCTTGTTGCTGGTATTTGTGCATCCATCTCCTCAAAAGAATATCAAGTTATTAACAGATACATTGAAAAGAAGGCTAAGGGCTAGGGATGGAGCTCAGTGACAGAGTGCTTGCCTAGTATGGGGCCCTAGGTTCAATCCCTAGTATCAAGAAAAGAAAAGGCATGGAGAGACAGATCAGATTCATATCTCTCCTTCTATGCCACCAGAAATTGTTATCTGATCTGCCAAATGAATTTTCTTGCCACCAGTATCAAGAATGTAGACTGGTACAGCTTTGGAGGCTGAGACAGCAGGATTGCGAGTTCAAACCCAGCCTCAGCAATGGCGAGGCCCTAAGCAACTCAGTGAGTCTCTAAATAAAATACAAAATAGGGCTGGGCATGTGGTTCAATGGTTGAGTACCCCTGAGTTCAATCCCTGGTACCAAAAAACAAGAATGTAGACTGATGCAACTTTATTATGCATATCCATAAACAGACTAACTAATGGCAAGTAGTGTGTAGTGAATACATGCAGCATAGTCCATAACTGAGTCTTTGTTACAGAATTAAAAACCCTTCAAGCATGTGTCCACACAACAGGCATTATGCAGTCTATGAGGTTTTGCAGCCATGCATAAAGTCACCTCCCTCAAGAGCACAGCCCTAATCCTTCCACAATCCCACAGTGTCTGCCCTATCTAAGTTGACCAGGAGGATTTCTCTGAATCCCTGAGTTGTTTTTGCTTCTGAACAGTTTCTCATCTGTGTATTCCATCATTTTATTTGGAGCTAATTCTATATTTGACAAACTCCAGGAAGAGTTGAGAAGCCACGACTAGGGAAAAGCCCTCCTGTTTACAGTACTCATCCAGACAATTTTTGTTTCCTGATTCCACTGTAGTTCCCAGGTCTCACTTCCTTGTACATACGCCTTTTTAGGGGATACTCTAGTTTCTAGCTTCTGCCTCCTGCCCTCTTTCTGGTCATTGCTGGCATAGACGCACTTCTCTGGCTTTCAACCTGAGGCCTCTCCCTCAGACTTTGACTTCCTCCTGGTTTTAACACTTCATCTATGCTCCTGTGGTCAGACACTCAGGCCCTGTGGCTCCCTACACCAGCCAGTTCACTCCCACCCACCCCGCCAGGTAAGTATAGTCACATCTATGTATCTATAGTGACTTTAATTGCTGTGCTGTGGATCTGCAGTCGTTGTAGCTTTCATAGACAATGACCTCTCTAAGGGCTGCATTATCATATCGATCTTTGTATTTTCCAGCACAATCTATGGCACAGAGTATCAAACTCATTTGTTAGCAGAATGATATAAAGAAATTTTTATTTACAATCTAGTAGTCCACTTATCAGTTGCCAGAGAAGGTCATCCAGATTGTTATTTCATTCAATTATTAAATTCTTTTTTACCTCTATCATATTCCCAGGTGATTCTGATATATACAGAGCTTGAGAAGCACTGCCTCAGTTCACTACTCTTCCCTTTTCCCACCCTATGGGCTTCAATTTATCCTGGTTTCTTGCAAGGCTCAGCCTAAAATAGTCACCTTTCTTGAAGTAGATCCTTGTAGAAATCCTACAGAATCACCAACAACCTGTAAGCCAGGTTGTTTGAAGACCTCTACAGTCATATGGAAATTATTATTCATAGGAGAAAATTCTAAATTGCTTTCTCCAGTTTTAATATTCTCTTCCCTTACACAGGACAAGTCAAATCAGGACTCTGGCTGACACAGAGCCTCTGAATGTGCTCTGGGGATCCTTGGGAATATTATTGATCTAAGACTTTTGGTCTTCCTTGGCTCCAGGATTATCCTAATGCTTGTCACCTGCATGAACTGACTTTCTAAGAGACAGATCTACATTAAAATCCTGTTATTATTTCATACATTTATATTATAATAATTATATTATTATAATATTAGTTCTAAGTTTGTGTTTTCTCATCTGAAAATTGGAAAAAAATCACTTCTTAAAATCTAATGAGGATAAAATGAAATGTAATTATATAAAGTACTATTAAGTACAATATAGAAAAATGCATTTTTGTTTGTGTTTTTCACTCATTTTCTGTTGACTGTAGTACCAACTGGACCAAAGAAGAACAAAGAAAGTAAGACAGCCTTGTGTGGGTGTGTGTATGGGTAGGTCTATGTACTAATAGCACAATCTCCTTCCTTATCTACACTTGCTCCTTGAAGTCCTCCTACCCCTACCCAAGCCCCACACATCAACCCCAACCAGTTTCTCTTGCAGCCAGAGGAATCCCCTACTTTAGATGTAAGACTGTCAAAGATCATCTTCAAGGATCCTCCCAATTAGGAGATTTTCTAATTCCATGAATAAGTAAATTTACACCAAATTTTTTAGATGACAACAAAACTACTGTCCTCCTTTCCCATAGGCATTGATACTAAATGTTTTTGATACATGAAGGGCACTTCCCTTGGAAGTATCTTATGCTTAAAAACTGCTGTGTCTTAAAAGCTATCACTTACAAAGCCAAGTGTGTCCTTGCAATAGTGCCTTAAAAACAACAATCAGAAAGAGGAAGTGTTCCCAGTGTCCATGGAGTGATTGGACACTTTAAGTATCAGAAGTTACTTACTAGTCATTAGTCTTCTATGCAGAGGGTTAGCCTCTAGGGTCAAGGGCAGGGTAATCAGGAATTTAAAAATTCTCCCTCTTTTTCGCTTTCCAATTTTCTGTTCTTTGTCACTGGTGCACTTGGCACAGAGTGAATACTAGGTAAACCTTTGTCAGACTAGTGTACATGTTCTAAAATCAGGGACACTGTTCTTCATTAGTCAACAAAGGAAAAACTCTTGCTTAGAAGAATTAACAATATTAGTGGTGTGTATATGAACAGGGACTTTGAAAGGATATTCTGCCTAACAAGATAATCAACACACATGGACAGCAGCCCGTGGATAAGGCTGTCCTCAGGAGAACCAAAACTTCTGAAGCTAAACTAGGGACATGGGCTGATACCAGATTTCTGATCTACTTCCATACATTAGATGAAACCTGCTTCAAAGCCCCCTTCTCTTCTGGCTGCTGCACATAAACACCAACCTGAACTTCTGCCTATTCCACCTTCATTAACACAGCCCCTCTAAACCTAGTCCATCCACCTGTTTGGGTTTCATTTTATCTCAGCTTCCCAGGAAATATATGCTGTCATCACTTGTATATTAAAACTGTTGTTTCATTTCACTCTCAAACATGTTTAGATAATTCTCATCGACAAAAACAAAACATTACCCCACAATCTCCTCAACTTGCATCCTCTTGCAGCCAGATTTCTAAAGAGTTCTCAACCCTTGGTGTTCCCACTTGTAACTTTAGTCCTCAGTATGGAGTGATCTGGTTGCTTTTTTTGTATTACTTAAATTTTTCTGCCTGTATATGTCTCCATTCTACCCATAAACAGATCCCATAAAGTCACCATTGACCCCTCTGTGATTGGCCCAATTATGATCTTCAGTCCTTCCTTCCTTTAACTCTTGCATCACTCAACACTGCAGACAAGCCCTACCTTTTCCTCTTGACTTCTATGACCCTACCTTCTCCTGATTTTCCATAGATCTATGGTCATTTCTTCTTCGTCTCCTCGGCCACCAGGCAGCAGAGTTCACCACTCTTCATTCCAGCACCTCCTTGTTTTCCCTTCTGTATTTTCTCTAGGACTTTTACCTGGGCACTCATGTGGGAGCCTTAAAAATATTGATTCCCATTCCCTTCGGTTCTTTCCTTAATTGGTTTTGTGGGCAGCCTCAGCATTGAGATTTTTAAAGGCCTCCCAGAAGATTTCAAAATGCAGCCAAAGTTGTGGACCACAGCCTGGGTGACGTCATCCCCCCAGGGCTTTTCCATTACTGTCCTGATTCAGATGACTCAACATTTTTCATCTTCACTCCAGAAGCCCCTTTGGAGTTCCCACCCAGACAATCCGCTGTTTGTTTGGCATTCCCACTTGGGTGCCTCGCAGGAGGCTTCCCACCTTCCCAGGATTCTCTCCCATCACTTCACACTCTCCCTTGCTCCTGACCTCCTTCACATCATCTTCCCAACTTCTAATTCCCTTTCATTTCAGAACCTCTGTATCTGTAGTTTTCGCCACTGGGACTGTTCATACTTATCCCTCCTCTCTTTTTTTAGAGGCACTGCCAAGATTTATTGAGGAGAGGAAGAAATATATATTCAAGGGAGAATGGGAGCCACCTTGGGAGTGAGGAATGCATTTTTGGAGTTCCTGGGTCTTTTGTTTATTTATTTATTTATTTATTTATTATTAGTTCTTTTTAGTTATACATGACAGTAGAATTCATTTTGAGATAATTATACAAGCATGTGTATCTATTCTTATTAGAACTCCATTCTTGTGGATTTATATGATGATGGGATTTGCTATGGTCTATCTATATACGTACATACGAAAATTATCTCAAATTCATCCCATTGTCTTTCCTTTTTCTATCCCCTCCCTTCTTTCATTCCCCATTTGTCTAATCCATTGAATTTTTATTCTTCCCCTCTCCCCACTTATTGTGGGTTAGCCTCCACATATCAGCGAAAACATTCAACCTTTGGCTTTTTGGAACCGTCTTATTTCTTGCAATTCTTATTTCTCAGGCTATTTCCACTTCTTCCAGGAAGCCTTCCTGGGTCCCTAGAAGTATGTACCATTCTTTCAAAGCACTAATAACAATTATAATTTTAACATTTTTGCATGACTAGTCATTTAATGTTGTCTCCCCAACTGAGATAAAGCCCCAAATTTTCTTTTGTTTATCACCCATATTTTGTGAAGTCTAAGATTCTGAGTATAAGAAAGACCTATCTTTTTTCTATATATTATTACTAAGCAAAAAAATAGCACCAACAATTATAAAGTGACTGTCTATTTTAAAAGAAATATGTATTTTAGATCTTAAAATGTAAAACAAAACAAAAAAGTGTGTGCCAATGAAATGAGATTGTGTGTCAAAGAGACACAGGAGTACTGGGGCTTCACAGAATGCCTAGTCCATAACAGACATGTCAATATTCCTTTACAAAGAAAAAGAAGATGGGCTGGGGTGTAGCTCAGTGGTAGAACACTTACCCAGCATGTGTGAGGCCATGGATTCAATCTCTGGCACTGAAAAAAAAATGGAAAGAATCCTTGGAGATGGAGCTTCTGTTATGGTTCAAGGATTATAGGAATAATGGAAAAGAATATTTAAAAGTTGGAGAACCTAGACTTTGGATGCATGGGTTATTTAAAGCTACCTCATAATCAAAGATGCTACTTTTTAAAAAATAGACTTTACTTCTTAGAACAGTTTTAGACTCAAATCAAAATTGAGCAGAAACTACAGAGTTCATACATAGATAGGTAGAAAGATAGATAGAACATTTGTCACAATTATTGAAACTACATTGATACATATTGACACATCTTTATCACCCAAAGTTTATGGTTTACATTAGGGATTGTTGCCATTGTTTATTCTGTGTTTTGACAAATAAATAGACATGTATACACCCTTACAGTATCCCACTGAGTAATTTCATTGCTCTAAAAATCCACTGTGTTCTTCCTACTCAGTTACTCCCACCCCCCAAAAATCACTGCTCAATCTACTGTCTCCATAGTTTTGGCTTTTCCAAAATGTAACGTGTTGGAATGTCATATAGTGGGAATCACATAATATGTAGCCATTTCAGGTTGGCTTCTTTCACATAGTAATAGACACTTAAGTTTCATTAATGTCTTTTCAAATTTCGATAGCTCAGTTCTTTTTAGTGCTGAATAAGTAGTCCATTTTTGGATGCACCATAGTTTATCCATTCACCCACGAAGAACATCTTAGTTGCTTCCAAATTTTGGTAATTGTGAATAAAACTATTAACATCTACGTACATGTTTTTGCATGCACATAAGCTTGCTGCTGGATTGAGTGATAAGAGTAGTTAAACATAGTTGTTTTTTTTTTTAAAGATTGTTTTCTAAAATGGCTGTACCATTTTGCATTCCCATCAGCAATTTTTATCCCCCTACATCTTTGCCAGCATTTAGTGTTGTCAGTGTTTTGGATTTTGGCTATTCTAACAGATGTGTAGTGGTATCTCCTTGTTTTGATTTGCAATTCCCTAAGGATTTATGATGCTGAGCATCTTTTCAGATTTACTACCTATATATTTTGTCTTTGGTGGAATTTCTGTTCAGATATTTTGCCTATTTTAAATTAGATTATTAATTTTGGAGAACAGTCTTTTATTGGATATGTCTTTTGCAAATGTTTTCTCCTAGCCTGTGGCATGTCTTTTCATTCTCTTGAGATGGTGAATTTTTTTTTATATTTATTTTTCAGTTTTCGGCAGACACAACATCTTTATTTTATTATTATGTGGTGCTGAGGATCGAACCCAGTGTCCCACACATGCCAGGTGAGCGTGTTACCGCTTGAGCCACATCCCCAGCCCTGAGATGGTGAATTTTGAAGCTTCCTTTGGGTATACTTTCTGGAGGCTGGTTGAAAGGCATCTTTTCCTCACCTCTTACACAGGATCTCTTGGAGAAGGAGCATCTGTCAGTCATTTACCTGTGTCTAAGTGCTCTTTTCTTTCTTGCAATAAGTGAGAGCAACTCTCAATTTTTCATCAGATTTAAATCAGAGGAGACATTTTTCATTTCTGTGTCAAGAAGGGCAACACCTCAAAGGAAGTAGTTTAAGACAAACGCCCACAGCCCAGGAACTCAAATCAATGAAGTCTCACACCTCTGTGTAGGCCCTGGTTTATCACTCCAGCATGTTTCCATGTGCTCTTGACAGACCTGATGGATGGCTTGAGATAGACCCACTAGAGTTAGAACTTCCTCAGCATTCTTACCCCAGGCATCTTCTCTGTTTTGCCTTTAATGGCAGACTCTCACCATTACAATGATTACCATTTGTCTCCTTTTAATTTCAACCCACATAGCTCAGCAAGAAATGGAAGAAAATGAGGCTTGAGGTTATTTCTATTTTAAAATAAGTAATATCTTGTTCCCCCAAAGCTGAAACCCCTATAGAAGGCATTTTCAAAAGAGAAAAGGCAAGTCTGTCCTCTTAGGAACTTCCAGAAATAAGAAATTTGTGTTAATATTGTTCTTCCAGAGTGGAGCACAAGAACTAAGCAGGTGTGGGGGATTTAAGTCCTTGTGGATGAAGTTTTTTTGTGTGATTTAATTAGTCTGATTGAAGCAAATTACCAGAAGTTTTGGCATTTACTTTTTCAAATATTAAAATGAAAGTAAAATAGGTCAACTGTGTTTTGGGTTTTAGCTTTTTTCCTCCCTCTTTAGTGACCCATGCTGACTTTCTGCATTGAGAACAAAATGGAAGTTTCTCTGGGATTATTGGTGAATTTGACATGAGAATAAAAAAGCCCATGTTTCTCTCTTTATGCAGTAAACAATGCATATTACAAGTTCTGCAGAAAATAAATATCTTCTAAATAACTTATTTCTGTCCCTCCTTCTGTCCATCTTTTTCTTTTTGCCTACAACATTGTGGCTTCATATACATGTTTAATGAGTTTGCTTTCAAATATAAAGAAAAGTACAACTTTCAAGTAGACCTGCTAGACATTTGAAACATGCAAAAAAAAAAAAAAGGCAAAAAATCAAAAGGTAGAGATTTGAGACAGCCAGTGGGAGGACAGCCTGATTAAAGCAAGCTCCCAAGGTGCTTCTTTTTAAGTCATTTGTGAATAATTCTACTTCATTTTTATTCTTTCTGCTATTTTGAGAAAAAGAAATTTGGCTCTTGATCAGTAGGGTTTTTAGTTTATTTGTTTCCCCCTCAACTAATAAGTATTAATCATACTTGTTTTATTTGGGAGTAGAGGATAATTCATGAGAATTGCAGGGTTTTTTCCCCTCAAGTATTGACCTATAATTACAAGACAGTTTGCATTTGCAAAGCTTTTCACCAAAGTCCTGTGAAGAAGAGACTGACTTGGTGGGACTGACTTTCCACCTATGTCAGTTACCACTGGGCAACAAACTGTTGTGCTGTGAAAACAAACAACCCCAATATATGATAGTTATTTTATTAAAGCAGCAGTTATTTTATTGTTCACAGTTGATACCCACTGTGGGTCACAAAAGCAATCTGCTCATCACAGATCCTCAGAGCCAGGCTGACAGAGGCGCCATCTTGACATTTGCTTTCATGGTGACATGTACTGAGAGGACTGAAAGCATAACCATAATGTCCCTCCCTTTCCACTGGTCAAAGCAACTCACAAGGACAAGTTTGATGTTATTGGTGGGAATTTGCAAACATCCCCCACAGAAGGCAGGAAATATTTCTGATCAATGATTATATAAGGACAACTTATAGGTAAGGAACTGAAGCTCAGAGACACTAATCAACATACATGGGTAAGTAGAGGGGAGCTTTGTTTTCTTATATCAGTGTTAGATATTACTGACCCTGTGTGCCTCCTGACCTCTCCCTCCCTTCTGGGTGATGCAGGGGACAACATCATCTGGTTCTTGAGTGTTATTCCTATCCTGTGTCTTATCAAATCCTTTTTTTCTAATGTTAAAATCTTATAGCTTCTTAGATCCTGCAAGGCACAGAGGGGTCATGTGGTTATTGGGCTTAATGATGACTATAAATGTGCCTCTGGAGTTACATAACAGAGTAGGCAGCTGTCTCGTCTAATTTCAGAGAGCTGAAAAGACTCCATGAGAACACCTCCACCCCTGCTCCTCGATGCCTGAAGCTCCCCTAATAGCTACTATTTTTAATAACTTTCATTAATTGAGTTGCTTTGTGTCAGAAATTGTACTAAGTGTTTTACTTTTACGATCTCACTTAATCCTACAAAGTGAGGAGCATTAGTGCCTCATTTAATGGATGAGCTTGATTAACTTTCCAAAGTGGAGCAGTCAATAAGAGATTAAGCCCTGTCCCTTCTGACCTCTAAACCTGTGCTTTTGACTCCATGCTTTATCGCTTCCCCAAACAGGGACAGGGACAACTCTACATTCCATAATCACATATAAGACTTCCATGTAGAGACTCCTGGGAGAGGGACAAGGCCTTGGCCAAGTACAAATAAAGGCCTTCAAGGACAGTCCAGTCATAAAATGGGAAGATTTAGGTACAATTAGAGAAGAACAAGACGAGGGATGCCATCTATGGGATGGGAGTAGGAAGAGGCAAGTTCCTTGTGTTATTTTCTTAACAAAGTAACAAAGCACTTCAAATTGGGTGCTTACACACCATTTATTGTCTCACTCTCAGCACTGAAGGCTCCAAGTCCAAGGACAAAGTGTCAGCAGAGTTGGTTACATCTAAGGGCTGTGTTCTATGCCTCCCCCAGCTTCTGGTGGCCTCGGGTATTCCAGGGCACATAGACGATATTCTCATTGTCTTCCCTTTATGCATGTCTGTGCCCAACTTTCCTCTTTTTATAAAGACGGTAATGGTAATTGATTAGGGACTCAACGCTGGGATAGTATGACCTCATCTAATCACATCTATAATCATATCTAAATATACCTTTACTTCCAAATAAAATCACATTCTGAGGTACTTGGGGTTCATACTTAAACATCTGAAATGTAGAGGTACATAATTCAGCCCATAATAGTCTCCAACGAGGAGCTCTCACATCTCTCCAACATTGGACTAGGATGCTGCTATAGCTTCCCCAGAGGCTGCCTGAAGAGATAGTGTCCCAGCCTGTTAGAAATAAGGGACTGCTGATATCATGGGGATGGGGGCAGGTTCAGACCTCTGAGAGGCATGGTATTGTGGATCTTGAAGCAACACAAGTCATTGAAGAAGTATGTGGTCCTGAAGGCCAGGCAAGTGGGAGCTTCTTCAAATCCCTCCATCCTTCCCCTTGGGACTCTGCACCCCCTTTCTGCCCACCTTCCCTTTGCTCCCCAGAACTAGGTCAGAAAGTCACAGCTCATAAATGCTTGCCTCATGCACTGCTTTCTACCAGAATCCAAGACCAGTAGTCTGCAATTAAAAGAAAAAGACATTTCTAGTCTAGAACATTTTCTGCCATTTTAAAAAGCCATTTTGTTTCTTTTATAAAGACCTTACATGTTATGGAAGGTACCTCATCCCCAAAATAATTTCTTTTACATTTTATTTGGATAATTAACTGATTGGAAAATTGAAGATAAAATACTTAGGCAACATATCAGTATTCATGGAAGATAATTTTTTTCCATGCTGAATATATTTTCTGCTGAAAATCTCCTATCATGCTCCCTAAGGGAAGCATTATTTTGAAGCTACCATGGTTAGGGATATAATTAATTTCTGGGCAATAAGGGATAAAGAACTAAAAAAGAAAAATCTTTCTGAGCTAGCTTATGCACCTTCATTTTATTCCCAACCTTGGTATCTCATATGCCCTCCAAATATATAAGAGACTTATGGACAAATGGCTTTGAAAAAACGTACTTGATCTCTTTGGGCTCAAACGATTTCATAGAAAACTGATGTATGCCAAAGCAATTGCACATATTCTCCTTGACAGGTTAATTTTATAAAAGTATGATGTGCATGTGACTTTAGTGCCCTGGTACTGGGTCAACCTTTATCCACTCTTACTGATAGAGGTTCATGATTCATGAGCAGTGTGGTGTAGGGGACTTAAACACTGGACCTCTGGATTCCAGCTTTCTCAACATAGAAGGTGGGGAGAAAGGATGTGGATGTCTTTTTAGTCAAGTACTAATATTTTGCAATTTATTATTCTTATCCATTACAAATGCAGTCAAATGACTGGTCTATTAAGTGAGGAAAAGCAATCAATTCTATTTTGTGTGTAACTAGATCTGCTCATAACTTTGCTGAGAATAGATTTGTTAAGACCAGCAGGGAAATTCTTATTGTCTAACTTGGTAGAAGGAGCCAGTTTAGCCAGAGGGGGTCCTCTTCATAGGGATGAGGTGTCTCTTAAAGATTGCAGAGCTAGCTGCTTGGACTAGTGACAAATGAGAGTCACAGCCAGAAGTAGAAGAGCTGTAACTTGAGCAGGAGGCTATTCCAGCCCGGGAGCCTGGCCAGGACCATGCAAGAGCCAAAAGAATAGGCCCCAAGTCACCTCAGCATTATAGAACATCTGAGTGCCCCATACCCAGGCAGCCAATGTGGCTCTCTGAAAAACTGTATCTTTTAAAAAAGGACTCTTAACTGTTTAGTTTGAAATAAGCTTAGACCTCTCAAGATATCTACTTAGCTTTTTCTTCCCAGTTTGTCATCAGATGACAGCTCTTAGTGGGGATTCCAACATCTATTGACCAAATAAATAAACTGTTTCCCCCTTATTTATATGAGTTGTGCTGTTATTTTTGTGAGCATTAAAATTAAGAACTCCCACCACAGAGAGATAAGGTAGGTAAGCCTGGAGGGAAGAAGGGGATGCTCTACAAAACAGAAGAAAAGAGACTTGACCTACCCCTCCTAGCCCCTTCAGTGTCCCAATGCCCTTCTGAAGTATAAAATTTAAAAACGCTGGTTTAAAGTTACATGCCTTTGGCAGGTGTCAATCTTGTCTCTTTTATTTACTAGCTGTGTAGTCACAGGCATGTCACTCAATATCTCTAGCAAGATTATTGTGAGGCTTACATGGGAAAATGAATATATGTAAAGCACAAACAGAGGGCTGTGCACACAGGGGTGATCTACAAATGAAGTGGGATGACAGCGTCAGATTGGGAATTATGAAAAGCGTCATGGTTGGTGCTTCTGCAAATTACATTTCACCCCGCTGGGGACCCGACTAGCTCCTAACCGATGTAACCAAATAGCTAGAACTATGGGGAAATCAATTCACTCTCTCAAGAGTCTCAGCATTTTGTCCTCAAAGAGAAGTTTTCATTTTAAAAAAAATGAATCCTACTATGTTAAATTTATAATGGGTAAACATTCCTGTGTCCAAGCTAATGTCCAGGTTTGAAAATAATTTCTCTGTCACTTCATTTCATGCTCTAACACTTCGCAGTGTGAATGAAATGATTATGTTGAACACCACCACTGAAATCTAATTTCCACCTTGGTGGAATTATTCTTACACCATTCACAAACTCTCTCAAGAGATAACCAGGCAACTAATACAAAACTCTCACTGCTCAGGCACTATGAAGATACCCAGGTCAGGTAATTCAGTTGTATTTTAAAGTGATTTACTAATACTCAAGGGACTAGGGTGGACAGAACCCTGGAGTATGATGAATGTTTTAGCTGGTTCTCTCACCAAGTAGCTCAGTTGGAACAAACTCCATCATTCTTATTTATAGAATGGATTATAATATCAACTTCTCAGGAATTTGTGAGTTTTTAGTTACAAGCATTGCATTCAAGAAAGGAAGATATAATCTGTAAACCTCTGTTGCTTGTTATTGCACTGGCCACAGAGATAGTCATTGACAGTGCATGATTTCTAAACACCATTGCTATTTAATATCTGTAATTAATTTCTGGGCAATAAGGGACTCAGAATGAAAATGGTTTGCAAAGTAGAGGGGAATTTACAGCTTTGAAGGGAGACAAGGCTGAATAATACTGCCTGACCTCTGTAGACACTCTTTTTTTTTTTTTTTTTTTTTCGGTCCTGGGAATTGAACTCAGGGGCACTTAACCACTGAGCCACATCACCAGCCCTCTTTATATTTTATGTTGAGACAGGTTATTGCTGAATTGCATAAGGCCTCACTAAGTTGCTGAGACTGGCTTTGAACTTGTAATACTCCTGCCTCAGGCTTCCCAGCCACTGGGATTACAGGCCTGTGCTATTGCACTGGCTCAGCACCACTCTTTACATATGCCCTGGAGTCATGTTTTACCTAGCTGAAGATGTCTTCAGTATACCTAGTTTGTACCTTGCTAGTTAATGTGGCTACAACAGAGCATGTTTGTCCATTACTCTATTTGTCAGCATGATAATCAGCACAAAATAGGTGTCAAAAATACATGCCAAATGAATGAATAAATTTACAGGTTATTCAACACTACATTTTCATGCTTTCCATTTTCTTCCTCAAATGGGCTACTTCTCTCTTATTGTACATTTCATCCACAGTATCCCAAATGCAAACATCTTGACTTTGTCTACCAACCTCTAGACATGATCTGTCCCTGGTACATCTGTCACAGCACTTTGTAATCTACATTAAAATACTATATTTAATTTTGTTACCAGTCTATCATTACTCACTTAAGAACATTTGCCTTTTATTTTCAGAACAGCACCTTGCAAGATATTATACTATTTTTCTTGTAAGGTATAATTTTTCACAATAACAAAAAAGAATTCAAATCTTATCTCTATGTCTATAGCATAGCATCCCACCTGGACACTCTAACTGATGGGAAGAGACTGGGAGTGTGTTAATGCTGGATTAACAGCCTAGACCTACTTCCTGCTCATGTGTTTAAGCATATTAGTGTCTTAGAGGTCCTCCCTTTATTAGGTGGCATTAGTGAAGAAAGAGTTCTCTCAAGTAATATGGCCCCAAACTCATAAAAATGCAGCTGGTGCCACAATTAATAAATTGACTAAGCAATTATTCACAAAATCACATGGAAAGAATATAAGAGAAGAAATGAGAGAGAAACAAAACCAGTTTTTTTTTTTAAATTACTGTCTTATTAGTTAGACAAAACATGCTTTGAGGATTGTGTGAATAGACTGATTGCAGATGATGTCTGTTTAGACTTAGCTTCTTCTCTTCCTCAAACTTTTTTTTTTAAGTAAAGTAAGGGATGAAGTTGGGAATTGGTATCTTAGATCTACTGCTTCACTGGCCTTTCAGGGGGTACATCAGAAAAGATGGAGATGAGGCTGATCTGCAGATTACCAGGAAGCCTCAGGATGCACGTGGACTTGTGGGAAGGGCAACCAAGTCACTGGCTCCGCTCACAGGGGTCAGCTTCAACAAAGGCTTAAGAAAGTGAGTTATTTTTCCTGTTTCACAACACATGTCTTGCCATTCCCTCCCAGAAACCAAGGGAGGTGATATAGGGAGGGCTGGATGGATAGGGGAAAAGGTAGCTTAATTTGGAGAGTAGAAAGAAGCAACTCTGTAACTATTGTCTTCACTTTTGATTTGGAGATGCTTAGACTCAGAGGTTTTATCAGGTGGTCTTGTCTTTGCTTTTGCTGGTTTCTAGAACCTTGGAATAAACCCTAGAAAAGTGCCTAGAGAGAATGTGGCTCTCTTGACATCTCCATACTAGGACTTTGCTTGGTTTCATATATTTCTACTCAGTACTTCATAAAAAGTACAGAAAGCATAGAATCCTAGGTTGGACGATAAAACTATTCTCAAGTCACAAAAGGAGATTATGAAAACTTCTATAGTAAAAGGATATGTAGGATATCACTGGACAGCAAGTAGACAGTCCAAAAATCAAAGGAAGAAAATGGTGGGTCAGTGTAAATTTGAAATAGCCCCTAATCACAAGTTCCTGGCCTTCTGGCTCCCTGTACTTTAGTAGGCTTCCCCCCATCCCATAAGTACTGACTTCTCCCTTTAGACTATCATATTCTCAAGGGTGAGAAAAGTGCCTGAAATTGTATCATGTATGTGTCTGACACCTTTATTGTAGTCAGGATCTCTTACCAAATTCTCAGCTTCAACAGGAACAAATGTTCATGACTGCATCCCCATGGTCAGGCACACAGCTACAACAGATATATATTTTTAAAATATCTATTTCTCTCTCTTTTTTAGTTGTAGTTGGACATAATACCTTTACTTTATTTATTTATTTTTATGTGGTGCTGAGGATCGAAGCCAGGGCCTCACATGTGCTAGGTGAGTGCTCTACCACTGAGCCAGGGCCCCAGCCCCTACAATAGATATTTTTAAATGAATAAATTCATGTTTTCTGTTATAGCACATTGCCTAATCAAGTGCATATTCTTGGGAAAGGTCAAACTGAACCTGGAGCCCATCTCCAGGCTTTGAACCAGAGGATGATGATAATTAATGACGGGGCAACAGCTTAGGGGCGGGTCACCTTACTGAGCAGATCAAAATGACATTTCTCCAAGTCCTTCCTGTTGTCAATATTTTAAAATCTCCTTCAACATTTCCAGTGCATCTTTTTCATGTTACTCATCAAATTTGTGTTAGACACAGCCACCAACTGCTTTCAAATTGATTTCCTTTTCCACACAGGTAGCTTCTTACCTAATGCAATCAGGAGGAGGGAAGTCACAATCTACAGAAATGACTTCTCTCTGCTCTTTAGAAAGAAGCAATAGTCATCACAATAAACTACCCGGTCAGTTTTATTTCTTTCTGATCTTTGAAATACACAGAATAGAACAGTAATGCAGGAAATTTAGAAAGCAAGGAGGGATTTCCCACTAAATTCTCAACTGAGAAAAAGGATCATTTGTGATGCTATGGCCAATGACATCTTATCTTGTCCCAGGTATTTGTTCAAAGTCTTGTTCTATATATGATAAGAAATAGATTTAGGCCCTATGACATCTTTTAGACTTTGCCTTTTTATATTTTATTGTTTCCTTTTATCTCAAATTTAAAAGGACAGGTTAAAAATTATAGTAATTAGAGAGAATTTCAGCATAAACTTCTTTAAGACTCTCCTGAACTGCTTTCATCTAAACCCTCAAACAAGAATTTTGTAGAAAAAGTCCATTTTTTTAGTAGCTAGAAATACATATCTGTCATAGCTCTGACCAGAAAAGCAATAAGTGAAAAGACCTGAATATCAATATATAATGTTGTCTTCATTTATTTTTCTGAAAGCAAAACCAATATACTTAATAACTTATGGATCAAAGAGACAGCTGTCTGCTAATTACATCTCTCAGTTTCCCAGAAAAATATGTATTACACTGGTGAAATATAAGATGATAAAAGTTGACTTATATTTTCAAATGAGATAAAGTTCTATAAAACAACATTCTCTAATAAAATTATCAGTATTCTTTCCACCTTTCAAGGGCCTTCTCAGAGGAGACTTTGATCCATGGAGGTTGGCTTAATACAGACCAAGCTCATTCATAAATTCCCCCCAATTGCCTACCAGCTCCATGAGTGCCTTATTCATCATTATAACCCTAGAACTAGTTATGATGCTTAGCATACACTATGTGAAAATGATCAAATGAATAATTTCCCATATCTTTGTTCATAGTCTTGCAACTGCCTAAAATAACTTCCTCAAATTTTCTACCAGCCCAAATCAGACATTTCCTAATTTAATGCATGTCTTTTGTGAAGTCTTCCTGAGCACAATCATATTCCCACTTATTATGTCTTTGTTACTAATTTATGTGGAACTCACTCTCTCCATTTTGGTTTTATTTATTGTCAAACATTGTTCTCTAATTACTTCTACCCAACTCAATTGCAACTCCTCTATTGACTGAAAACATTTATCATTCTACCCCTATGGGATTAATAATGCCACATGCTTAGTAGATATATCATAAACAGTGGCAACTTGAATGTAAATTAAACAAATATTCAAACAAAATGTACCAATACTGAAATCTGGTATTAAATCGGGCCATAATCTCTTTGCAAAGATTCCCTGTCTCTCTTAGTCACAAACTACTTCCTCCTCCTTTCCAAATTTAATTTTTTTTGTTGGGGGGAGGTGTACAGGGGATTGAACTCAGGGATATTTAACCATTGAGCCACATTCCCAGCCCTATTTTTTGTATTTTATTTAGAGACAGGGTCTCACTGAGTTGCTTATGCCTCGCTTTTGCTGAGGCTGGCGTTGAACTCACTTTCCTCCTGCCTCAGCCTCCAGAGCCACTGGGATTTCAGGTGTGCACCACCGTTCCCCTCCCAATCTATTTTTTTTTTGTGTGTGTGTGTATGTATGTGTATATATATATATATATATATATATATATATATATATTTATTTATTTATTTATCAATTCATCTGCTGATGAACACCTAGGCTGGTTTCATAGTTTTGTTATTATAATTGTGCTGGTATAAACATGGGCATGCATCTATTTCTACAATTTGCTGACTTTAATTCTTTTGGATGTATACCGAGGAGTGGCATAGCTACACCATTGAGAGCAGTTCTATTTTTATTCTTTTGAGGAACCTCCATATTTATTTACAGAATGGTTGTTATAATTTATAATCCAACCAACAGTGTAAAAGTATTCCTTTTCCCCCACTTGCTCTCTTGCATTTATTATTGTTTGTATTTTTGATGAATGTCATTTTAACTGGAGTGAGATGAAATGTCAGTGTAGTTTTGATTTTTACAAATGTTGAACATTTTTTTATATATTTTATGGCCATTTGTATTTCTTCTTTTGAGAAATGTTTGTTTGGTTCATTTGCCTATTTATCTCTACCTAATCTTCTAAATCATAAGGTCCTAATGTTCCTGTCAAGAGAAGTTAGTTATTGTTGACTTACTCTCAACCCTATTTCCTTATTCATGAAGTTAGTGAGCCAGCTTATCTGTCCAGGATGTCTGCCAGATGGGCTATAGATTCTACAGGAAGGTTGTGCTAAGGTTACCAAAAAATAAGAATTCAATTTTAAGTGCTCAATAAAATAGTCAAATGCTGAAAACAAAGTACCATTTATAGGAAAGTGGTATTATTTTGTGTGTAATTGCAAATATTTGATTATATATAAGAAAATTTCAATGATTCTAATCTGTCATTGAAATTTAAGTTTTAAAAGATAAGTTATGATCCTATTTAGGGACCTGAGCAAAAAGAGTAAGCTGATTTAAGAGGACAATCCTGGGGAGTTGACTCAGCCTGTTTCCCCCAGTAGCTGACAGAGGCTTCTATGTGAGTAGTTGACTTAGAGAATGATCTCAGGGAGTAGGAGGCAGAGACAAGGAAACAAAGCAGGGAGGGAGAGAAAAAAGATAGATGTTGAATTGACTACATTATGCTCCATCCTGTGGGGCCTGCTGAAAAACCTACAATCACCTGAGGAATGGAAGGGGATTTCAGTTGCCCATCAGCTCCTCCCTGTGTCCCCATACTTCCAGAGGGACTCTAGGGCAGGTAGCAAGAGTGGGAGGGCCCAAGGTAGGCGTTGTCAGGTGGAACCTGCACCAGGCGGGTGAAAGCCTGTCTAGAAGTGGCTGCCACATCATGGGTGCAGGAAGAAGAGCAGTTTAGAAGACCTAAAGCTGTGCACAAGGATGGCTCTCCTCAGGGAACATTCTCTTTGCTGCTAGCACTCCCAGTAGGTGGAAAGGACCCTAATGGTGTAAAGAGGCCTGGCCTCTGACATGTGGGTTCACATCAGGTTCTGAAAGGGCTTCAGTGAGCTATGACCCAGACACAGAGCCTATTCAATTTTTTTTTCTTTTTTATAAATTCAGTTTGTTATATGCCTTTCTCCTTTCAGCTAAGGCATCAGCCCAGCTTAGAGAGGAGGTGATTCAGCATTGCTTACTTACAGCCTGACACCGACAGAATTTGTTATAATATCTCCTTGGAAACCATTCCTGTGTCTGAGCATCAGAGCACGCAGGCACCCACATACATCAGAGAGAGAGAGAGAAGAGCTTACAGGGATAACACAGGATAGAAATCAAATGTTCCAGTTCAAGTAACATTTACATACAACGCCTAACTAAAAGTTTTGGTATTTATTAATTTTTCTTCTAAATTCATCCTACCCATTTGATTATGTCCTTCATCTACTGAAAATTAATTTTAAAAATCCATCTAGACTTTTCATCCTAGGCAATTCCATAGCAAATTTCAAATAAATAAAGTAAAACAAATTTATCTTCCAGGCAGTGCTTAGGAAAAAATATTATTGTCAAATAAAATTTAGAGTTTATATATTCTTAATCAATGATAACAAGTAAACCCCAAGTATATAACATTAAAATCTTACGAATCTGAATCTTGTCTTGTAGTTCCCATGCCTAAATTTTAAGTTAACCATACTTTGAAGCAAAAAAAAGTGAAGGGCATTAGTCAAAGCCATTTCCAGCTGGTGGGAGAGTAATTGCTTCCTTGAAATAACTCGGTCAGAATATTATTACATGGTAGTAAATGGTGAAAACACTAATCTATAGCTTATAGTTTAAGCTTTTTGACTATGAGCCACATACTTCTCCCTAATGATAGGTAGTTCCTGCCCCCCACCATGTCAGAGTTAATTTGCTTCCTATCCTTGCTAAGATCTGTTTCTCTATCCTTTCCTTTGCTTTTATATGGGTTGTCCATGATTTTCCAAGCAATGTTCTTTTAGCCATGTAGTTTCTATTATTGGCTTCCTTATGATCAAAAAGTAATGGTTAGTAGTCACTGACATTAAGTAAATTTTTTAAAAAACAAAACTATTGAGAAGTTTGTGCATAGAAGTTAAGCACTTTACTGAAATCCACCGGCACTCCTAAAACACTGACTTGAAATTTAGTTTATTTTTTAAAGAAAATCTGTGTATGTGTGTATTTGTGTGTGTGTTTGTGTATGTGTGTGTGTGTGTTTGTGTATGTGTGTGTGCTACAGAAGAAACGCTTCTTAGCAAAAATGCTTTAACACCAAGCTGCTACCACATTCTCCAGGTGCTGGGTTAAGTATTGTTAACATAAACTAATTCTCACAGTAACCTGGCAGGTAAAGCTTGTCACTGTCTTTCTGAAAGTGAGCACACCCAGGTTTACAATGCTAAGCAACTTTGACTAATAGCATATTTTTGGCAAATTATTTGAGTCTCATATTCCAAAGTTCATACTCTTTCTGCAAAATTTAAAAAAGACAAAGAAGTTTAAATGGGGACAGGAGGAAAAAACAGCTGTTTCAGAATAACCACTATTTAGGTCTCTGTACAGTTTTGGTTCATCTAAATGCAAAACACATTTTTCAGAGAACTTTTCCCTTTAATTTCAAAAATTTACATAACTCATGAGGAATGCAATCCACAGATTTCTAATCTGTCTACCTGAACATCAAAATATCACATACTAGAAAAATTTGGGGGTCTGATATGCCTCTTGTCTTTTTAATCCCTGCTTGTTTTTCCTTAATCCCAAATTCCTTATCAATAAGAATTGATACTGAATTCCAAAAGATGTAAATTTGATTCAAAACCACCACCTGCAAAATTTGTAGTTTGTTATCATTAACATGTTTACTGCATTAGAATCTCCAGGACACCAATGAACTAGGCTGGGGTTTATCCCCTTCCTGAACCTTTTCCCAACTATTTCTCTTTCCCACTGATAATAATACATGTTCATGGAATAAAATCCCACATCTGGAAAGGATCTTGAAAGAGCTTGAAAAACACCATGGTGGATGATATAGATGTGCCTAGTTGCCCTGAGCTGCTTGGTTAGTAGGGTATTCAGGTACGAGAGCTTGCAATCACTGCACACCATGGTGACTGATCTGATAGGAGAAGTTAAGGTGCTCTGAGTTGCAGAGGAAGACCACCTAACCCTGACCTGCTATTGGGGAGGGAAGGGGAAGGCTTCCTAGAGGATGAAACACTTCTAAGACTTAAAAGACAAATGGAGTACTACGTGAAGAAGAAATGTGGAGGAACAATTTGGAGGGAAGTAATTCAGAAAGAGGTAGGACATGAAGAGATGAGAGAGAACAAAATGAGATCTGGAAACAAAGCAAGGAAGTTTAATATAGAAGGTAAGGGCCCATTCTCTAGAGCATGGAGTCCAGGAAAATGGGTCTCAGCTAGAGGAAGCATCCAGCACTGGCTGTGCCTAGCTGGTCAAAGCTCACTCAGAGGTCTGGTAGAATCAGCCCAGGCCCAAAAGCACTTTCAGAAAGTGCTGCAGCCCAAGAAGACCATAACAATCTTGACTAGTGTCTACTATAACCAATCAAGGACTGCTCTGAGGCTTGCTAATTGGCTGTATATCATTTTGTAGGCCATGCAAAGTAAGGTACTTGAAAGTGCCTTTAGATGGTCAAAATCAACTGATGATATATTTTTAGAATGAGCAGGGGGTAGTTGGAACCAGGGGTATTTGAAGAAGCAGAAGAGGACCACTGTAGCCCTCTTGGCTTTCTAGAAGAAGGAATGTATTGGGGGGCTCAGAAAGGAAAATATGATTTTCAGGCCTTTTGGGGGGCAGTGAAAGACCTATTCCTAAACGCAAGCTGTAGAGGTATGTGCTGTTTACTTCCAATGGCAGCTGTGAGGGGACTACCAGCTGGGAGAATCCTGTGACTTCCCCTGCAACTGTCTGATGGACTGTCTTACAGAATTAGGGGTTCACTGCCACTCACCTACCAGCATGTGCACACGGGGGCAAGCAGTGGCCTGGGCCTCTTCTTTGGTTAGTGGGACTCAATGTGCCTACTCGAGTTCCACCTTATACTTAAAAACACAACCAAATCCTATATATCTACAACACAAATGATGATTTTTTTTTAATGTAAAAGAGCAAAAACAATCTCTTTTATGGAAAAGAGAAGTTTGCAGATTAGCCAATCATCCCAGATTTCCCCATAGTGGAACATGAGTTAACTTTGACATCTTGCCTAGTGCCACAACCACCATATAAACAAACAAATAAAAGAATCCCAAGTACTATCTTTAGGCATTTGATATGTATGAGGCACAAGCACTTTTATCTTTACTGCATTATTTAATCCCCACAATAATC
Source organism: Callospermophilus lateralis (assembly GCF_048772815.1). NCBI lineage: Eukaryota > Metazoa > Chordata > Mammalia > Rodentia > Sciuridae > Callospermophilus > Callospermophilus lateralis. The sequence goes on along the minus strand of NC_135306.1, from coordinate 116,850,958 downwards.
CTAGGGGCCAGATATTACTTCCCCATTTTATGGAAGAAGCAACCAAGGAAGAGAGAGGCTAAATAATTTGCCCTTGATCACAGCTGGAGAGAAGCTGAGGCAGGCAAGACAGAGCCTGGCTGATTCTAAAGTCCATGTGCTTCTCATTACATCATACAGCCTCCAGAAGGGGCAAAAGAGGTTTTGGGGTCACATGAAACATAACACTCGAGGAGGAGCAGTCACTTTGGGAAGACTTAGCCTTTATTGGCAAACTGATCAAGAAAGGAGAGGAAATGAGTCCACAATTTATGTTTTAAAAGAAATGGAATAAAAGCTACTCTATGATGAATAAAACTCCTATTTCAACAACTCATTTCTTTAAAAAAAATCACATCCTGAACACTGATGACCTACTTATTTCAAGGAATTTTTGATCCAACCATATTTCAGTACAACAAAAGTTGACAGTCCTTGATGTTTAAAGTAATAGTGTTTCACTTACGTCATGAAGAATGAATCTAAGCCCTCCACGTGAGCCAGTGGAGCAGAGCTGCAGTGGGCATGGGGGTGAGGGGGTGGCAAAGGCCTTCTGCTGGGTGGGCCCAAGGCCCCCCATTCTGACAGAATGCACGGACTCTATGCTGTGTGACTTGAGGCACTGGAGGCTGGGCCAAAACATCTAAGTAGTATGGTCAACTCAAGGACAAAAGATGACAATTATGTGAACACATTAACCAATCAAGGGAGTTACAACAGTTGCTCCCATAATCCCTATTTAAAAGCAATGCCTAAAACAAAATTGGAATGGGAGGATCCACACTAACCCAGTGCCTTCAGGCCAGCTCCATCTTCATGCCAGTAAACTCTGGGCCTGCTTTCTGTCAACTCACAGCCCTCTTCCTGCCCTTTGAATCCACTCTTGCTATCCTGGGCAGCCTCCAACTTGGAGGTGGGAACAACACACAGGCTTAGTGAGCTCGTATCCTCACCAGATGCCCGGGACACCAGTGCATGTGGACTGCACTTGTGCTTTTCTTATTATACAAACATAAGAAGGATACTTCGACGAATTGTCACATCCTTAAAAACTTATCGCCTCATTTTACATAGATGGGGCAAACCCCACAAATGTGGCAATATTTATTTTTCTTTTCCCTTTGGTTTTTATTTACTGAATGTCTTCCCTTAATCTTTAATTGTTTTTCCTCAACATCTTCTAGTTAGCTTTTATTAGACCTATTGTTCTATAGTGTTACTTTTACCATTCATTAGGTTACCTTTTGTGCACAGGTATACTTCTGAGTAATTTATTCTGTTGTTCTACTGGTTTGTTTTTGCACTAGTACTACAATGTTTTTGTTACTAGGTTTTGCTGTATGATCATAACTGAAAGGCAAATTCTCTCTCTCTCTCTCTTTGGTCTTCCTTTTAACCAAGTGATTTAGCTGTTCACAGAATATATTCTTAAATATGCATTTTAAAATAACATTTTTACATTCCTTAAAACAAAACTAGCATAAGTTGTTATTAGTATTGCATTGAATTTTAGTTGAATTTTGGCAAGAATTGACCATTTTTACAAAACTAAGTTGTCCCATGCAAAAGAACAAACTCTCCTCGTTTAATCAGAATTTTTATAACGTTTAATAGAACATAGAATTCTTAGATGTTCCTGGTTTTGTCCTATATGCTTTGCAATGTTTGTTGCTATGGCAAATGTTATCTAATTTCTGATTGTATTTTACAGTTGGATTTTGTGGCTAAAGAGGAATGCTACTGACATTTTGTAAGTCCTCTCTCTGGCAACCTTGATCTCAAATTAGTTAGGAATCAATTTTTAGAGATGGAATTTCATTTTTACCATCTCCAATTAAGATTGGTCCTATTTCATACAAATGGCCAGCTGGTATATTAAAAGGTGCTCAAACTCACCATTTACAAGAGGAATGCAAAACAAAACCACAATGAGATATTACCTCATACTGGTTAGTATGAACATTGTCAGAAAGAAGTTTACAAGTGTTGATGAGGATATGGAGAAAAGGTCATTCTTATGTGTTGTTGGTTGGATTTTAAATTGGTACAGCTCTCATGGAAAATGTTTCTCAAAAAAATTAAAAAATAGGGCTACCATATGATCCAGCAATCTCACTTTTGGGCATATATCCAAAGGATATAAAATCAGTATCTTGAAGAGAGCTCTGCATCACATTAGCATGTTATTTGCAATAGCTAAACTATGGGGACAACTAAGTGTCCATCAATGGATGACTGGATAAAGAAACTATAACACACACACACACACACACACACACAATGGAATACTATTCAACCTTTTAAAAAAGGAAGGAAATCCTGCCATTTGCAGCAACACAGGTGAAGCTGGAGGATATTACACTAATTTAAATAAGTCAGACACAGAAAAAACAAATATTACATGATCTCACTTATGTGCAGGATTGAAAAAATTTGAACACATAGAAAAATAAAGTGGAAGGGCAGTTACCAGGAATCAGTGTTAGGAAAAATGGGGAGATTGTTGGTTGTTCAAAACATTACATAGTTCTTGATATATCATATTTCACACTTTGATTCACCAAAAATAAAAATTAATTAAAAAAAAATAAATACAAAGAAATGATATGATAGATGGACCAATTACCCTGATCTGATCATTACATATTGTAGACATATATTGGATTGTCACACTGCAGCCCATAAATATGTACATTTAATATATACCAATCAAAATAAAATAAATTCAAACTCAAAAAAAAATGGGGAGATTCTGGCTAAAGGATACAAATATGCATTTGTAACATGAAAATATTTTCTAGAGACCTAATGCATAGCATGGTTACTACAGTTAATAATGATGTACTATATGCTAAGAGAGTAGATTTTAAGTATTCACACCACACATATACACAAAAGTATCTATGTAAAGTAACAGCTACTGTGAGTGTGGCAATCATTTAAAAACATATACATATGTAAAAGCATTGCATATACGTATAGAATTATAGACAATTCTTGTTTTCTACTTATTTCTCAGTAAAGCTGAAAAAAAAGATTGATTATATTTGTCTTTATGATGAGAATTTCTTAAAATCTAGGCATTTTTGTTCTCCTAAGGTCCATATGGTTACAACTAAGACTTTTCTCTGAAAATGATAAAATCCAGAAGTAAAACCCTGGAAATCAAGGTGGAAACACTTCCTCCCTGGGGTACCAGAAGAAGACGACCTGGGACAGGGCTTCTAAACCCTGGGAGACCACCTCACCTTTCATGATGTTACCTCTGCATTATTTGTCCCATGGAATTACCAATAGCATCTATTCAGGCACAGTGAAAGGAAGAGTCAGATGACACACAAAAGTTAAGTAATTTGTTCATTTTACAAGATAGGAGAAATCTGAACTATCATCCTGGAATTCCATCATTTAGAGAGGCTACCTGGTAGAAGCTGTGGATCTCCTTTCCTCTTTCAATAGCAGGATTTTTAACCTAAATTATTTAGACATTTTAAAAATCTTTGTTTTATGTTGCAGGCACAATTAATTAGTCCTCAGTTCGTCAACAACAACAATAATAACAACTCTGAAAGCTATAGAAGACTATTATTCTCGTCTGCAATGCCTTAAAGGGCCACAGTTAGTAAGCACATTCCCAGCATTTGGATCCAGGCCCTGTACTCATTGCTTCCAGTAATAATTTGTTTCAGATAATTTTGCTATTGGAGTGTGTTTTGTGATAGGTGCTCTGACACCTCTGAAGGCAAATTCCAAACTCTTCTGGAAACTATTTTGTAAAAGAGAAACAGTCACAAGGAAGGATTACTGAGAGGGATTTTGGAAACTGGCCACCCAATTAGGCAACTTTTCTTCTCCAAGGACCTGTAACTTATGCTCACAGTTTCAGTATTTATATGGACACAGCCCTTGCTCTCTGACATTTTTAGAAGAAATTAAGCTGTACCAGAGATCTGGGCTTAGTGACAACTACATTGGTCTCCTTGGAAAGCAAAAGTACTCCCAGGAAAAGACATGGACTCACCCCTTAATCATACTGCCAGTCACTTCTCATAAGTAGGATTGCTAAATGGATGGGGGGTGGGGGAAACTTTGTTCTAAATTTAAGAAATGAAGGAGGACAAGGCAGAGGAGAGGGAAAGATGATGAAGAGAGGGAGGAGGCAACAGAAGAGAGTGGGATTCTGATTGAAAAGTCAAACTAGGGGGAAGGAGAAATAGAAAGAAAGAAGAGTTAATAGAGTAGTCAGTGAAAGAACTCAGTGGAGCATCTGGCAGATAAGCAGAAGGGGGAGACAAGGGCTGTTTTAAGTCACAGTTGGTTTTACCTCTAGCTATGTGGAAAGGGCAGAAAGTGTTAAGTTCAAATTCTGTGTCTATGACTTTCCAGCAGAGTGATCCTGGGCTTATTACTTAACTTCTTTGGACCTTGATTTTTCCATCTATAAAATGAAATTAGCAACCCCAACTGTGTAGAGCTATGAACAGAATTGAAAGTAATGTGTATAAAGATCCTTGCACTCCACAGCTCCTAGAGTGTGGGATCTTCATGAGAAAAGCTCCTTTGTCTCATTCACCTTGAACTACTAAGGCTGAACTGCTGTGTTCCTGCATAATTTAATTGTCCAGATGGAAGCAGAGGGTAAGACCACACCCCTGTGAGTGGGTGTGAGGGGGGTGGAGCTTCCCTGAGGGAATGAGCGTCACCGCTGACGTCTATTCTTGGAGGAAGCCAAGGTCAATCCTGGGACAGCCAATGGAAATCTTGGAGGTGAGCAGGGACTGCAAGGGGGCATTTCTTTCTCTGTGGAGAAGGCCTTGGTTGTTCTTGGCTTGACAAAAGAAAGGTGTTCCGTTTAAGAGGGTGTCTAGCTGGCACTGAGTCAGGACCTCCTAGGCCCGTACCCCTGAACATCAGCATGGTTAATCTCTGTTTTCCGTTTTCTTCTGCCATCCCCAACTTTCAGTAAAGCTTTTCCAAGAATTGCAAACTATTCTCCACCATCCTTGTGGGTGAATGAACCTAAGCAAAGGCTCCAGGAGAACAGGTGAGAGTAAGTCAGGCCAGAGAGACGCCTTTCTGCAGGTGCAGGAGGAGAGCTGAGCAATAGATACTTGTGAAAAGTGCAGAGCGGCATTTTAAAGCCTGTGTTGCAGTCGACAACCAGGCAGGGGGAGCATGTTTGCTTGCTCCAGGGTGCCCCAAAGATGGGGCATTCTGATAAATGTTGGATTCTGTGTAGATAAATGGGGTAAGATCTCTAAAAGGAAGCATAATCTCCCTTTAATTGATACATTTCCCAATTGTAATTTGCTATAGTCTCATATCTAGATGTTAGTAAATTACCTTCCAGCCTAATAATAATAATAATAATAATAATAATAATAATAATAATTTATTCTACCATTACTGGCTTTTTAAAAAAAGTATTTATTTTCTAGTTGTAGTTGGACACAATACCTTTACTTTATTTATTTATTTTTTATGTGGTGCTGAGGATCGAACCCAGGGCCTCCAACGTACTAGGCAAGTGCTCTACCACTGAGCCACAATCCCAGCACCATTACTGGTTTTTGATGTGAGAGACTTCCTGCCAGGTGGTCAGCTTCTCATGAGGACCATAAAGAAAGCACCCTATTGATTCCCACTTCTTCCAGGAAATGGCCAGGCCACAGAAAGACCTTAACTCTAACAATGAACAACCTTTCTCTTTTGAAATGTCCCCAAACTGCTCTCTTGCCCCTTTGCAGCTGACCAAGGATTGCTGAAAGTACCCAAAGATCAGAGTCTCCCCAGCTTCTACATCCCACCTCACAATAGAGAGCTTGACCATCAGATTCTTGTAGTTGTTTTTATTATATAAAACATACCCTCTTTACTCACAGCCTGAAACCCCCGCTGAAATGCAAACAGCAGCAGATGGGTTCCCTGGCTGCAAGTTTATGAATAAACAGCCTGTGTTAATTTTGTCTTGAACTTAGTTTGTCTTTGCAGATGGAGTCATACACAGAAATATGGCTTTTACCAAATGGGCTACTTGAAGGAGAGACCCTACAGTAGTAAGGTTTTTCTATTTCTTGTAGTTTTCTGGTTAGATGGGACTCTAGGGGGAAAGGGAAAGAAAAAATTGGGGAGGAGAAGGGGGAACTTGTGAAAATGAGGCCTGGAACCCAAAAGAAGTTCCAAGCCCTTCACTTTTGCTTCCTGCTACGTTTCCTATAAACCTTTATGGGAGGCCTCTGGGGCCTCACTCTAGGTGAACAGGCAAGAGGTTCTCTTAATGTTGTAAATAGCTGGAGAGGTAGAAAGAAAAGTGTTTAGGAAGGGAAGATGTCACTGGTCCTCATGGATGTAGCTAATGCAATCTTCAGAGTTTAATCTAATTTCAAAATATAAAATGTAGGCATCGTATCAGCACATCAAATTAGACCAAATCAGTGTGTCAAACATCTGTCATGCTCAGGGTTCAATATATAACTGATAGTAAATATTGTGCAATGGGAGTTTAATTCAATTAGAACAATTCTGACTTCCCCTTCTAGAAGTAAGAAATCCAGATTCTAATTTTGAGATTTCCACAGGACCTGGCTAGCAGTACCCAACTAAAACTCCCCATTTAATCCCTGTTATGAGGCATTAACAGGACCTTTAGGAGGTGGTTAAGTCCAAAGAGCTTATCTCTAGGAATGGATTAGTCCAGAATTGAGTCAATCCATCCATGGGTTAATGGGTTAATGAATCATCTTGAAAATGGATCTGTTATAAAGCCCAGTTTGGCTCTGTCTCTTGTGTGTACTCTCTTGCCATGTGATACCTCAGGACACTGCAGAGAGTCCACACCATCAAGAACATCTCACCAGATGTGGTCTCTTGATCTTAGACTTCTGGCTTCCAGAACTATAAGAAATGAACTTCTTTATAAGTTTCCTAGTGTTAGGGTTTCTGTTATAGCAACAGAAAACAGAAACTATACAAGTTTCTTTTAAATTGTTATTTTCACTTAATATATTCTAAGCACTGTTCCAAGGCAAAACATGTTACTTTAATTATTTTTAAATAACTGTATAGTATTTAACTGTGTAGTATGAACATCTCATAATTGATTATTTCCTATAAAGAGACATGCATACTTGTAAGTTTTAGAAGTTACTAATAATGTTGCACTAAATCTCCAAATATACCTTTATGTGCTGAGGTTTATATTTTTTAAGGTAGTTCCTATAACACAGACTATTGGTTCAAAGAGGATGTATATTTTCAACTTTAATATGTAAGCCCAGATAATTATTTCTGCAGTACTAGTCCAGTTCACAAGCAAGCAGTATATCAAAGTGCCCATATGCCCACACCCTTACCACCTTATCAAACTTTTACATTATTTCTAGTCTGGTGGACAAAAAAGAAAACATTCTGGTGTTTTGATTGGTCTTTTTTTTATAGCTAGTGAGGTTAAGTGCCTTTAATATTTTTTTCAATGAATTGTAGGAAACTTGCTGTATGTAAAATTGCTAGATTAAAAGATGTGAACATTTTAAAGGTGCTTGACAGTCAGCCAAATTGCCTTCCAGAAGTGATGAAACAACTTACCCTCCCACAAGCTGCTCATGAAACCTATTTCACCAAACTAGGTAGTGTGATTCTAAAAAGAAAACAAAAGTCTTTGCCAGTTTGAGAGCCTCTGTTGATTTACTTGGGCATTTCTCACTTTCCTGTCAGGGAGCCAGGTGGGAGACCCTGGTGGGGAGCTCCATTCTGCAGAGAAAGCTGGGGTAGAAGGAGAGGGCTTGGGCTGGAAAGGTTGGCTAGGGGCTGTGGTGGGAGAAAGTTAAAGAAGCTTCTAAGAACGCAGTGGAGTCGTAGGATGAGCACTTGTCTGTGTCCAGAAGAACTGAGAGCTGATTCAGACAGAGAGGGTGAGTTTACCTTGGCCATGAATGAGGACTATCCAAGATTCTATAGGAGCATGTATTGAGTTACTTTGACTTCTCCTGTCTGTCACATTCTAGGAGCAGTAAGCCATAAATGGGAATAAGTGAACAAAACTGAATTGAACAGATACTGCTCAACTGTAGCTATAAGCAAAGCCTCAACCTAGGGAATGGGATTACTGCATTAACTCTGTGATACAGAGGCTGTTCATGCAAATCCTAAAGCAGGGTAGGGTGTGAGTGACTTGAGAGGCACATTGAGCAACAGCATTGAGATAGAGTGGCTGCTTGCAGGTAATCCAACCAGGAATGGCTTTCTGGAAAAAGTCAGGATGTGAGAGAGGTGCCTGAGTCCTCATGAAAAAAATGTTATGTTTCTGGATCCCCCAGAGCTTCAGGCATCAGGTGGGAAGCTCTTGCCAGTCTGTGGGTGGTCTTCACAGATCCATTGGTAACTCTCATATTGGTCCTAGATTAATAAGGTGATCAGATAAAATAGGAAGTGAAAGAAATGAATATGAAGGATATATCCAACCTAGGGGGGAATAAACTGTGACCATTGTCTAAATTAAGACATACATAAAATAAGACATACATAAAATAAGACCGCAGATGTAAGACCGCAGATGAAACCCCAGTCCAAGCTCCAAAAGAATTCTAGAACTTCATATTCTATCTTGAGGTCATTCAAAATATAGTAGAAAGTCTCCATTTTTATTTGGCAAATACACATTCAATTTTTCATTTATTTTTTTTCAACAAATGTTTATGAAGGCCTGGCTCAATAAAGCACAAGGCACTAGAAATGTAACAGTGAGAAGTACAATTCCTGATTCCTAAGGGCTATTTATTCTTAGAAAATTTATAGAAAGAAAGTATATATGGAGAAATTCTGTAAGAGAGGGAAGGGAGAATACTCATTTTTCTATACCCCTACATTTCCTGAATTGTTTCAATGAACCTGTACCAATTTTGTGATTAAATTTAAAAATTCACATACACACATGCTACCCTGATGAAATAATTGGAGAGGTACCCCGGGACTTTACTGTGGGAGATATTCTCAGGCAGAGGTTTTAAGATTGGCTTTTGATTTAGGCAGACCCCAGTGGTTCCACCTCTGCCACAACTAGCTGGGAACCTGGTAAAGTCGTTTGACTTCTCTGTGTCTCAAATTCTTTCTCAATGGAATAGAATTCATAACGAAGCTCAGCTTGAAAGATAAGTGTGAGGAATAAATGAGATGATGTATGTAAAGCATTTAGCACAGGGTCTGGCATATAGTTAAGTGCTTAGTAAATGGTAGTTATAAGAGCAAAAAGAAATCATTTAAATTGGCAACAAATGTCTAAAAATTGCTGTATAAATAATGAACATTATTCTATGGGAAACTATAAAGTTATTAAAATCACATTCCCAAATAAATTTTCATAAAATGAGAAAACAATAATATAATTTTATGGTGAGCACAATTTACCATAATTCCCATTTTCATATAACATCTATCTGTATACATGTATAGGGAAAAGCCCTGGAAGAAAATGTTCAGAATATTAATACATTTTTCTTAAGTTTGTTACTTTCCCTTGTGTTTTTTCCAAATGATGAGCAATCAAACCTTGGAAAGTGAAAAGGGCCTTTGTGCTTGCCTCCCAGCTTAGGAGGTGGTAGAGGACACATTGTCCAGCTTCCAGCTCCATCTGCCTAAGGAGGAGAATCCCAAGTGATCCTAGGTATAGTGGCTTTGTGGAGTTGGGAAGGAAGGAAAACTGAATCTCTGAAGTCAGAGGCCAACCTAGGCCAGAACCATTGACCATATCAACAAAGAAGTAAAGGACCAAATTCAGGGGAATAATCTCAGAGGGGTTTATGCCAGAAGGTGAACAGTCTGACTTAGGAATCAGAATTTTAGATCTGGAAAGGAATTCTGAAACCATCTGAGTTCTTGCTTCCCCAAGTGTTATCTAGGATCACCCAGGAGCTTGTTAGAAAGTTTCAATCTCCAGACCCACACAGGAGCCCAGGCCCAGGTCAGGGTCAAGACTGCCCTCACAGGCCCAGGCCTATGACGACCCTCGCTGACCCATGCAGGAGCCCAGGCCAGGTTAGACCCAGGACCACCCCTGCCTCCACTGACCTGCCAACCCATGCCAGAGCCCAGGCTCAGGCCTGGAACTGCCTGGGTGACCAGCCAGGGAGCCCAGACTCAGGTCAGGCCCAAGACTTCCCCTGCTGACCTGTGAGCCCAACCCCACACAGAGTGGAGGACCACACTGGGGCTCCCCATATACCAATGTGTTGCATCCCCAGCCCGCCTCCATCTTGGGACACTGCATGCATCACCATAGCCCTCCCACTGTAGTAGCCTCTACCTTGGGACAATAGACAGGGCCTGGACACAGCTGCATCTTCGAACAGGCAGTCCAAAGCCATTGTAAGCCCCATCTCTGAAAGTGGTTCATCCATCTTGGGACACCCCCACTGCTATCTTGAGTTACCTCCACTATTGCCACCAACACCTTTAGTTGCAGTCGCATTCATCTTGGGACACCGGACAGGGATTGGAAACCCAATACCAAGATGAGGTACAGATAATCTGCAGGGACGCTACAAGATTATAAGGTGGAAACTATAATACCTCAGATCTGCACTGCAAGAAAGGAAGACACATAGACAACACGAAGAAACAAGGGAAGAAAGTGCCCCCAACAAACCAAGACACTACAATAATAGAACATGGACAGTGCAGTTGATGAAATGTCAGAGAAGGAGCTCAGAATGTACATAATTAAAATGATCTGCAAATTAAAGAATGACATAAGAGAGCAAATACAGGCAAAAATTGATCACTCCAACAAAGAGAGAAGAGAGCAAATACAGGCAACCATTGATCATATCACAAAGAGATAAAGGACCAAATACTAGCAATCATTGATCACGCCAACAAAGAGATAAGGGAGCAAATATTGGCAGCAAAAGATTACTTCAAGAATGATATAGAAATTCTGGGAAAAAAATTTAGAAATGCTTGAAATGAAGGAAATAATCAAATAAAAAACTCAATAGAAAGCATCAACAACAGACTAGATCACTTGGAAGACATAACATCAGATAATAGACAAAATGTACAATTTTTTATTGAAAATAAAATTTAACACACAGTGAAGATTCTAAGAACATGAACAGAACATCCAAGAATTATGGGATAGCATCAAAAGACCAAATCAAAGATTTATTGGGCAGAGGAAGGCACAGAGATTCAAACCAAAAGAATGCACAATCTCTTCAGTGAAATAACATCAGAAAATATCCCAAACTTAAAAAATGAATTGGAAAATAAAATACAAGAGGCTTAAAGGACACCAAATTTACAAAATTGCAACAGATCTACACCAAGTCACATTATAATGAAAATACCTAGCTTACAGAGAAAGGATAGAATTTTAAAGGCCTCAAGAAAAAGAAATCAGATTACATATAGGGGGAGACCAATTCAGATCTCAGCATATTTTTCAACCCAGACCCTCAAAGCCAAGGAGATCCAGGAACAATATATACGAAGCTCTGAAAGAAAATGGATGCCAACCAAGAATCTAATATCCAGCAAAATTAAGCTTCATATTTGATGATAAAATAGAAACCTTTCATGATAAACGAAAGTTTAAAGAATTTACAGTGAAAAAAGCCTGCTGAGCATTCTCAGCAAAATATCCCAGGAGGAGGAAATGAAAAACAACAATGAAAGTCAGCGAAGGGAGGAGCTAGCTACACAAAAGGAAAGGACAGTCAAAGGAGAAACGAAGTCAAGTTAGAAACCAAAAAATAAACCAAAATGTCTGGAAATACAAATCAAATTTCAATAATAATCCTGAATATGAATGGTCTAAACTCATCAATTAAAGGACATAGACTGACAGATTGGATTAAAAAAAAAAAAGACCTAACAGTATGCTGCCTTTAAGAGACTCATCATAAAAAAAAAAAAAAAAAAAGAGACTCATCTCTCAGGAAAAGAAATTTCACAGACTGAAGGTGACAGGGTGGGAAAAAAAAATACCACTCACATGGACCATGTAAATAAGCAGGGGTTTTCATCCTCATAGCAGGTAAAGAGAACTTCAAACAAAAGCTAGTGAAAAGGGATAAAGAAGGACATTTCATACCACTTAAAGGATTCATATAACAATCATAAATATCTATGCCCCAAACAATGGGGCATCAATGTACCAAACAAACCCTTTTCAACTACAAAAACCAAATAGACCACAGTACAATAATACTGAGTGACATTAATATAGCTCTCCCACTACTGGATAGATTTTCTAAACTATAGAACTCAATAAAACAATCAATAATTTAGACTTAACAGACATATATATATATGTTAAGTCTAAATTATATATATGTATATAAATATGTATATATTCCATCCATCAACAAATGAATACACTTTCTTCTTTGCAGCACATGGATCCTTCTCCAAAAATGACCATATGTTTGCCACAAAGCAAGTCTTAGCAAATACAAAAAAAAAAAAAGAGAGAGAGAGAGAGAGAGAGAGAGAGAGAGATACTACCCTGAATTCTATCTGATCATAATGGAATGAAATTAGAAATAAATGATAAAATTTTAAAAAATACCTGGAGACTAAGCAATGTGTTATTGAATGACACATGGATAATAGAAGACATAAGGGAGGAGATAAAAAATTCTTAGAGTAAATGAGAACTCCAATATAACTCATCAAAATCTATGGGACACTATGAAGGTAGTGTTAAGAGAAAAGTTCATTGCATTAAATTCATTCATTAAAAGAAGAAAAAGTCAATAAATAAACAAGCTGACATTACATCTCAAAGCCCTAGAAAAAGAAGAACAAATCAACACCAAAAGTAGTAGAAGATAGGAAATAATGAAAATCAGGGTAGAAATCAATGAAATTGAAACAAAAGAAACAATTCAAAAATTACAAAGCAAAAAGATGGTTCTTTGAAAAAATAAATAAAATTGACAAACTGCCAAATCCTTAGCCACCCTAACAAAAAGAAGGAGAGAAAAAACTCAAATTACTAAAATTCATGAAGAAAAAGGAAATATCACAACAGACACTATTGAAATACAGAAGACAGAACTATTTCGAAAATTTATACTCTAGTAAAATAGACAACTTTGAAGACACTGACAAATTTCTAAAGGCAGGTGATCAACTCAAACTGAATCAAGAGGACATATACAATTTAAAAAGATGTATTTCAAGCGAGGAAATAAAAGACGCCATCAAAATCCTACCAATCAAGAAAAGCCTGGGACCAGATGGATTCAGAGCTGAGTTCTACAAGACCTACAAAGATGAATTAATACAAATATTCCTCAAATTATTCCATGAAATAGAACTGAAGGGAACCTTTCCAAACTCATTCAATGAAGCTAGTATCATCCTGTTACCAAAACCAGAGACACATCAAGGAAAGAAAATTTTAGACCAATATCCCTAATGAACATTGATGTAAAAATTCTCAATAAAATTCTGGTAAATTGCAAACAAAAACATAGTCAAAAAATAGTGCGCCATGATCAAGTTAGGTTCATTCCAGAGATGCAAGGTTGGTTCAACATACAGAAATCATAAATGAAATTCATCAAATCAATAGACTTAAAGATAAGAATTATATGATTATATCGATTGATGAATAGAATAAAGCATTGGACAAAATACAGCACCTTTCATATTCAAAACAATAGAAAACCTAAGGATAGTAGGAACATAAAAGTTTTCTATGCTAAACCCAAGGCTAACATTATTCTAAATTGAGAAAAATTGGAAGCACTCCCTCTAAAACTAGAACAAGACAGGGATGCCCTCTTTCTCCATTTCTATTCAACATAGTTCTTGAAACTCTAGCCAGAGCAATTAGACAGACGAAAGAAATTAAAGGGATACAAATAGGAAAAGAAGAACTCAAACTATTATTATTTGCTGACGACATGATTCTATACTTAGAGGATCCAAAAAAAAAAAAAAAAACCCTGCCAGAAAACTTCTAGAATTAATAAATAAATTCAGCCAAATAGCAGGATATAAAACCAATACCCATAAATCAAGTGCATTTCTATACATTGGTGATGAATTCTTTGAAAGAGAAATTAGGAAAACTACACCATTCACAATAGCCTCAAAAAAACACTTGGTAATAAATTTAACAAAAGAGATAAAAGACCTCTACAATGAAAACTACACAACACTAAATATAGAAATTGAAGAGGACCTTAGAAGATGGAAAGATTTCCCATGATCTTGGATAGGCAAAATTAATATTGTCAAAATGACCATACTACCCAAAGCACTATACAATCAATGCAATTCAAATTAAAATACCAATGTCATTCCTTATAGAAATAGAAAAAGCAATCATGAAATTTATTTGGAAATATAAGAGACCCAGAATAGCCAAAGCAAACATTAGCAAGAAGAATGAAGCAGGTGGCATCACAATACCAGACCTTAAACTATACCACAAAGCTATAGTAACAAAAATGGCATAATATTGGCACCAAAATAGACATGTAGACCAATGGTATAAAATAGAAGACACAGAGAAAACCTACCTAAATACAGCAATGTCAGAGTCCGCATTTTAACAAGATTCCCAGGTGATTTATTTGTACATTGTAGCTTAAACAAATAGTATCACTGTGAGTTTTTAAAATGAAGACCTAAGACTCTTAAGAGGCAAAATGAAATGTTTAAAGTCACACAGTACTTTCAGTGGCAGAGACAGGACCAGATATAGGTCTCCTGGCCCTTGGCCCATTGTTTTCTCACAATATCTTCCTGCTCCACACTACATTACCCAGCTCGTTGCCCTGATATCTATCACGTGATTCTCCCCACACAAGTCTTTTCCGTGTGTGTTTTATTCATTAGTCCTTAATGCACTGAGATAAATTGTTGTAATAAACAACTGGACGGCAATGGGTAAATCCAAGGTCAGCTTCCATTACAAGTATTATTGAAAGTGCCTTGGTCTAATTCCTTGGATAAGACTTAAATGTTCATTGACATTGTTTATAAGTCTCATTTAAATTTTCTGTCACTAGATTCAAATGAAATCATGATTGAAATGACAACTGCAAGGCTTGGCCTTTCTGTCCATAGACTCCACACAAACATCGTCTCTCCTGTTCTCTCCTTTGTTCTGTGTTCTCCTTGGTTCTGTTCCCATTTTCTTTCACTTTCATCAAAGGTTTAATTATGCTCCAGGATTCTTATCACAGATTATTAAATGTTTAAGTATATGTTCCTAGAATGATGGTTTCTCAGTAATGAGATTCATTCAGAAGGAGACCAACAGGTCAAGCATGGGTATAATTTGGAAGAGTTTGACATCAGCCATTTCATTTCTGATAGGATTAATCAGTTTGGATTTTTCAAGACCCAGACTTACTGGTCTGTGCCTGTGAAGGTCAGCTGGGTTTCCCCATATTAATTTTAAAGACACATGGCTACTTGGAGTTTGGAGGTTGCTACATTTGCTCACAATATTAAAAAAAAAAAACTCAACTGACTTCCCCTTAAATTATGGACCAAAATATAAGTCATCTTGAAATGATAGAAAATAATACACTTTCAGCAGAAAAATAAAATCAATAGATATTGTTGTGTTTATAAGCCAGGACAAATTCTTAGGGAAATCTGCCTGTTTAAAGACAACATAGAAGATGTGATAGAAAAAGTGATGAGTATTGAGTTAATTCTATTCAATAAAGAGTTAATTAGTACCTCTTCTGTATAAAACATCATTTTAGATGCTGTGTGGGAAGCATGCAAAAATAGCTCCTTGGTGGATTGATAGTGTGAACATAGGGATAGGAGAATTAGTCAATAGCTATTATTTCAGGCAAAATATCAGAATCTACATTCTATGGAGGTTCAAGCAGAGAGCTCATTTGTATGTGGCCAGCTGGAGAGGTCAGAAATGGTACGATTTGAGGCAAGCTTTTAAATATAGAATTTAGAGTGTCTTTTACTCTATAAACTTAAAAAATAATTACAAAATGGGTTTTCTGATAAGTTAAATCATTTAGAGGCATATTAAAAATATCGAGTATCTAACTACCTTTTCCCCTCCAATCCTACCTTCCCTTCACCAAAATAGTCAATTGTCTGGTGTTCTTTATTCACGTATACATATGTTTATATCTTAAACTTTGCTTTGCTATTGTTATTGCTGTTTTTTTTTAAACAAAATAGGTTAAAATAGATATATCTTATTTTGAACTGTTTGTGTTTCATAAAATCCTGACTATGTTCTCACCTTCACACATACTGATCCAATGCCTTCCTTTAAATAGATGCATAGTGTTCTATAGCATGAAGGGCCCACCATTTCCATAGTGATGTACCTTCAGATTTTGATGGCAAGAGATGGAATCAAAGAGTCAAGAAAGCAAAGAGACATAATCCGGGTTAAAGTAATCATAGTCCTGATTATTACTCTCCATAGGCATTTCATTTTTCCATCTGTGCTAATAGATGATCATTTTGTTTGCCCCCTCTGGTTCCTGGGCCCTCCTCACCCCCAATTCTCATAGGCTTTCCTGGGTTGCATGCTATATCAGAGAACCAGTAATTTCCCCTGGTAATCATGTCTTTTCTGTCTTTACATCCTGTTTTAAAAATCAGCTCATATATATTTCTCAGAGACCAGAGATCAATAGAGCAAGTCACCTTTCCCTATTGTCACCTTGGATTGAATTGAGGTAGATATGTGACACAGGCTAGGCCAATCAGATGTTGTCTTCTGAAAATTTAGAGCTGGGTCCTTAGAGATATGATAAGAACCATGTGAGGTGCTGGAATTGAGAAGTGGTGAACAGCTGAGGTGAGGGCTCACATGTGGGCCAACTATGTGCCAAAACAGAGAAAGCTGGACTTATCATGGAAAGAGCATGGAGTAGATAAAATACGAAACCAAACTATAGAAAGAGTGAGGGGTAGAGACAGAGGGAAGGAGTCTTTCCTCACCTCTGATCAATCCCTGGTTCCAACCCCTTACAAAGTCTGACTTTTCTCACCTTAACTTCTGTAGCATATCTCTATTTCCTTCCAATGAGTTTCCCTTGGGCTAAAAAAGTTTGAACAAGGACTTATTGTTGTTTGTTTGCTTGATTTGTATCAGTATTTTTCAGCCAAATGATCTGTATCTGAAATATTTGGCCAGGAATGGAGTTGAGGGAGTTATTCTTCCCCAGCAAATTTAAGCCAAAAGCGACATAGCATAGCTGTCATACTGGGAGAGGTGATAGCTTACCTTCTTCCTCTGTAGCAAGAGGTACGGATTATATATTAATAGCAGAATGTTTATTGCTACTGGATGCATTCCCAAAGTGTGAAGATTAATTATTTTCTATTTTTGATAAATATTTTCCTAAGATATTCCAAAAAAAATCATCCTAAAAATATTCCATTCAATAAGCTTATTTGAGGCTGATCCTCTGATGAGAATGGAGTCATTAGAAGAATCAAGACTCAGCCTGGTATCATGGAAAGAGAATGGACTTAGGAAGCAGAGATGGCTGGCTTGTATTCTGCCACATCTCAGTTATGTGATCTTGGAAATACAGCTTCAATTTTTCTTCCATAAACTGAGAACAATCAGGTTATTCAGGAAATTAAAGGAAACACTGTCTGCAATGCTGGGCGCTTAATGAGCACTAAAATGTAAATTCCATCTCTCTCTGCTCCCCACTCTCTAGTTCTTCCTCCTGCCGCTGTTTAGGAATCAGGTCTCTTGGGTGCCCATATTTTCTGAGGCTGAAGTTGCTCTTCCTTCCTCCTGGTGCCATGGAATTTATAGTACAGAAAGAGGTGTACTAGAGAACTTAGTGACCCAGTCAAAGAAAGATGCCAGGGAAAGTAACAGAGTCCTGGAGTGTCGAGAGAAAGGAGAATAGCTGCACATGTAGCAAAATTCTTGGGCATACTGCTGAAATTAAAAGCTATTAGATGAACATTTTAGGACCAACCATTGAGATCTTTTATGACTACAAAAAACACCTCTGCCAAATCATTAAAATGCTGGGTTGTTTAGAGACACAACCATAGGTAATGGCATGTAATCCACCCCTGAGCTGTCTGTTCATTAGGTAATGGTTATTCCCTAACACACACACACACACACACACACACACACTACAGTTCTCTAAGTTGAAGCTGAGTTGACAGCTACAGCTTCTTATAATTTAATGTTGATTAAACACAGCCATATGTTAGAATTATATAAAGATGGACCAGTCCTCTCTATCTGAAGAGTTTACAAGCCAAGATGAGTAGAATAAAAGTGTGTGTCTGTACACACACACACACACACACACACACACTTGAGGGACAATAAAACAATTTAAAAAATTAAGCCATGAATAAAATTACAGATTAACATTAAACAATAATGTTCTTAGCATCAGTGTTCTCTGTGTAGAACAAATGGGTTTTTTTTTTTTCCTACTTAATTTAAAAAACTTCCCTTCTAAAAAGAACAAAAAGTTTTCTTGGAAGGACTAGAACTGATTAGTCTTGTCTAGGTAGAAGGTAGGATTGCACTGGAGCTTTCTGCTACACACCTGTATCCTGTAGGATTGTCATCCCTTAATAATACAGGTAATTGATTACTGATTATTTGATTCATTAATTCATACAGCAAGTGGTTTTGTATATATACTACATATTAGGGACCAGAAATCAAATAAATAAGTTGTAAGCCTTTTTATCCATAGGAGTTCTCAGGTTTGTGGGGAAGATAAATATATGAACCCATAAATTGAACTAAAATTTTAAGTTATGACAGAAGTATAAACATGTTCAAGGAAACCTAAAATGCAGAGCTATTAAGTCTGTTTAGGGGAATTAGAAGGTTTCAAAAAAGTGACATGAGAGCTAAGCATTGCAGTTTATAGGTCTGGAATTAGCTGTACCTATGTGCAATCTGTGCTTACATGTGTCTACATATGTATATGCACACATATATATATTACACACACACAACAGTGATGCCCTTTTCCCTGCCCCTTGGTGCACATACTAACACTTAGGGGGAACGGAGTCCTTTGTGAGGGGAAATGAAAACAAACCTCAAACATGTCTACAATAGGGGTTCAGATGTAGATTGTCTCTGAGACATACATGTGTGAGTGGCTTCTCCTGGAAGCTAAATTTAAGAGCACATCTGGAACCCTGGAGAGAGAAGTCACCAGAAGAAAAGGAGCCAGGCATGAACAGTTAGATTCATGATCACGATGTGGCTCAGGAGTGTGGCCCTTCCATGACGGCATGCAATCATGTTCCAGCCTGGTCATTTTGGAAACACACAACACATCAGGGAGAGAAAGGTCGTCTGTGCGGCACATTGGCTGCTTCATTGATTCTCCACATTCTGAAGCTCAAGTGACACACTTTGGGGCCCTCTTAATTTTGTCTGACTGTCGCTCTCTCTCTCTCTCACACACACACATACACTACAGCTCTCATTGACCCATGGGAACATTGATGTCTGGAAAAGGTCAGGAAAATTTTTGCTATAAGGACCTTTTAAATAGATTTCCTAGTGTACCCAACTAAAGTTTCATTCAGTTACTTTTTTTCTTTTATTTTTTAATTTGTTCTAATTAGTTATACATGACCATAGAATGCATTTTGATATATCATATGTAAATGAAGTATAACTTCTCATTCTTCTGGTTGTACATGATGTAGACTTATACCAGCCATATAATCATATGTGCACATAGGGTCATTCAGTCACTTTTTGATAAGCTTGTATCAAGTTCTTATTATGTGCCAGTGACACAGCCTGGATTTGACATCCTGTCCTACCACTCACCTTGGGTTACTTGACTTTTCTTGGCTTCAAATTCTCCATCTCTAACATGGGCATGCCAGTTGTATTTATGGTGTTTTGTAAGAATAAAATGAGAGTGTATAGCAGTAGTAATCAATGTTTTCAGGGTAAAACAATTCCATATTTGTGTCTTTCAACTCCAGATTTTTACTATGAAAATTTTGAAATACACAGATGCCATTGGTGATGTCCTGTGTCACCCAGATCCTCCATTCATAACCAAAGGGTTTCTTTTCCTCACTGCTAATTATTGTCTCCATTGCTTACCTGACATCATGGCCCTTCCCAGGGCAACCCATACACAATGACTATTGATACCCTGGGTTGTCGGCAGAAAGAAAAATAGCCCTGCCCTCTCACCCTGCATGGGCCACAGAGGAAGGGCCGTCTCAGCCTAACCACCCCATAGATGAATGCTAATGCTTGCTCTACAGTTACATTTTCTGCCCATTTCCTCACTCCATCACCATTCCCTAAATCTGCGATTCAATATCCATCCCAGAGTTGGCTTCCCAGAGATCCTGACTGGTGGGAACAGAAAAGTGCAAAGAATAATACAGCAAACACCCACAGGTCCTCCGCTCAGACTCAATGATTCCTAACATCTTGTCAGAGCTTTGCTTTCTCTCTCTCTCTTTCTGTCCTTCTCCTCTTTCTTTCCTGATGAATCATTGTTTAAAATAAGTTGCAAAGAACATGAGACTTTACCCATAAATACTTGAATATGTTTATCCTGAGAATAAGGACATTTTCCTCCAAATCACAACATCACCATCCTAACAATTACTTGTAATTATATTTAAATCAATCTAACTGTTCAAAAATATGTTTTATAACAATTTATTCTTGAACTAGAACACAATCAAGGCTCATAAACTATGCTTGGTTGTTCTGAGCCTTTATTTTCTTTTAATCTAGATTTTCTTCCAATGAGTTTTTGAAGAGTCACGGCAATTTTCTTGCAGAATACCCCACCCTCTGGACTGGTCTTCTCTTAAATGTCATGTAACTGTTCCTCAAAACTGTTCCTCATAAACTGGTGTACACTTTATGCTGCACACTATCAATAAACTTGATATCTTTGTCAGGCTGTCCCATCACAAATGATGCCAAGCCCGACCCTATGGTTAAGTTAGTAGCCACTAAATCCCTCTGTCATGAAGGTATATGTTCTTTTTTTTTTTTTTGAACTGAGGATTGAACCCAGGGACACTTAACCACTGAGTCACAACCCCAGCTCTTTTTATTTTTTGTTTAGAGACAGGGTCTTGCTGAGTTGTTTAGGACCTCACTAAGTTTCTGAGGCTGGCCTTGAACTCACAATCCTCCTGCCTCAGACTCCTGAGTCACTGGGATTATAGACATGTTCCACTCTGCCTGGCTTTTTTATTAAATTAGTAATTAAAATGAAGAAGAAATACAATTGATCAACAAATATATGGAAAATATATTAAAAATTAGAGAAATATAAATCAAAACTAAGATTTCATCTCACTCCAGGCAGAATGGCAGTATCAAGAATACAAACAACAACAAGTGTTGGCAAGAATGTGAGGAAAAAGGTACACTCATACATTGCTGGTGGGACTGCAAATTGGTGCAACCACTATGGAAAGCAATATAGAGATTCCTCAGAAAACTTGGAATGAATCCATCATTTTATCCAGCTATCCTACTCCTTGGTCTATACCCAAAGGACTTAAAATCAGCACATTGCAGTGATACAGCCATGCCAATGTTTATAACAACTCAATTCACAGTAAGTAAGCTATGGAACCAACCTAGGTGCCCTTCAACAGATGACTGCATAAAGAAAATGTGGTGTGTGTGTGTGTGTGTGTGTGTGTGTGTGTGTGTGTGCATGATGGAATATTATTCAGCTTTAAAGAAGAATGAAATTATGGGACTTGCCAGTATATGAATGGAGCTGGAAAATATCATGCTAACCAAAATAATCCAGTGCCAGAAAACCAAAGGCCCAATGTTTTCTCTGATATTCAGATACTAATTCACACCAATGGGTAGGGCATGCTAGGGAAGAATAGAGTTACTTTAGATTAGGTAGAGGGAGTGAAAGGAGGGAAGGGGGTATAGGGATAGAAAGGATAGTAGAATAAAACAGATATTATGACTTTATATACATATATGACTGCATGACCAATGTGATTCTACAACATGTACAATCAGAAAAATGAAAATTATGCTTGATTTATTTACTATATATCAAAGTGCATAAATACATTCTACTGTAAGGAATAACTAATTAGAACAAATAAAAACTATTTTAAAAAATTAAAGAAAACAAAAGAAATAAACCAATCCCAAAGAGGGGAAAATGTAGATGGATGCTTTGGTATGGGGCAAACATTCTGCTCCCCAACAATCTTCCAGTTCATGATTTTAGGGTTCAAGGTCTTTGCCTAAAACAATTATATTGAGGGCTAAAAATTACTGATTTTCTAATTCTATCATACATTCTACTTTTATAAATTGGAATTCTTCTATAAAGGGGGATTTTCCTGCTCATGCATTTTGTGGTGCCAGGGCAGAATCCAGGGACTCTCACAAGCTATGACAGTGCTCTCTACCTCTGAGCTATAACCACAGATCCCTATTTCTCTCTTTTTCTTTGTGTTGACTATTACCCTGAATATATGATATATATTTTTAAGAATTTTGATTTGGCCAACATGGGCCCGCCCCTTCAAGGTAGTCTCTTTT
The DNA here is from genome assembly GCF_048772815.1 of Callospermophilus lateralis. NCBI lineage: Eukaryota > Metazoa > Chordata > Mammalia > Rodentia > Sciuridae > Callospermophilus > Callospermophilus lateralis. Next base: position 116,828,400 of record NC_135306.1, on the reverse strand, counting down.
GGGCACGAACCCATTCATCTTTGAGCACTTCCTCACTTTTCTGGCACCAGGTAACAGAGGTTTACCTAGTAACTTTTACTTCTTCAGTTCTTGAATAATCATTATTTTAAAAAAAATTATCCTTGATTCCTGTTAGTAGAAAATTATACTTACAATTTATAATCCAGTAACTAGTCATGCTTTTTGCTACTGACAAGAAAACACCTTTTAAAAAATTAAATCTTGGGGCTGGGGTTGTGACTCAGTGGTAGAACGCTCACCTAGCATGTGTGAGGCCCTTGGGTTCAATCCTCAGCACCACATAGGGATACATAAATAAAGGTATTGTGTCCATCTACAACTTAAAATTATAAAAAAGAAGAATAAAATCTTAGGATCACGAAAGTCAAACATCTTCCATTACAATTTGGTTTTGCATCTGGGAGCTCAGATCCAACCCCTGTCCCTAGAATTCCACCACAGGAGAGGTGAGACAATGAACAACTTTTGCTTCTTAAACTGTTACTGTTTTTCAGAGCCGATATCCATGTCCTATTTTCTAAAAATGAGGGTCCCATTATTGCGCTCCAGGGATCAGAGAAGCTTTGCTTTCATCTCAAGTAGAAAGCATTTATTCATTGAAATTGATGAATACCAAGAGAGATTTCAATTAAGAGGTTCCTGATTCTGGAAAATTCTCCTAAACTTAAAAAAAAAAAAAGGCAAAGATATCCACCAACAATTTTTTTCCTTTGTTTTGATATTGATTTTTTTCTTTTGCTGAGAGAAATACTGGTGTTTGCATACGCAGACAAAAGGCTTCATGTGGATTTTTGTACACAGATTATTTTTTCATCAAGATACAAAAGGGAATATATATTTTCATAGCAATGATAAAAGCGTTCTTTTCCTGATAATTGAGACTCCAGAAATATGAGAAATTATACCCTGTTCTTTTGTGACATAAAGCAGAACACCAGGACTCCCATTACTGTTTTACTTAGAAGCACTGAGTCATACGAATGAACACTTTATTAGAGACAATTAAGCTGTGAGGCTGTTATAGAAAAAAAGAAAGGCAGAGGAGTCCAGAGATTCTCTTGTGCCATTTGAATCCTTGGTGACGTTACAGAAAGCACTCAGAGTCATCTGTGACTCTGAACACCTGTCACCATTTTATAACCTTCTTGAAATTCATGGACTTTTTGAGCATAACTCAGATACAGTGATTTCTATTCTCTATCAAAGTAAAAAACAAAACACATAGAGAGCAACCATAATGCTAAGCACTATGATACATGCAAAATCTTCCCTTCAAGATCAGGTGGTCTAGTCCATACACATGTTACATGGACACATGAAAATGAACATGATAAAACAAGGTCCAGAGTCAGCACAATGTAGAAGGAGCACTGGCACAGGAGTCCAGAAGACCAAAGTTCTAGTCCCAACTCGAAAACAAACAAACAAAAACTATATTGTTGTGTGATCTTGGGCTGGTCACTCTTTTCGTTGAGTGGTCTTCTTAAGCTGTAAGATGGAAGCCCATGCTACCTCTAAGGTCCCTTCTGGTACTAATACTCTGTAATGCTTTGATGAATGGACTTGATGACCTGCACAAAGTGTTACCTGTGATAGACACTCCGTAAGTATTTTGTGATTAACTATTGGTATCTGGGATGGGAATCTCAAATGAGGGGCACAGGCGGTAAGGCGCAACAGAACTTAAAAGGTATGAGAAAACATCATGGCCTGTGTTTGTGACCTCCAGGCCAAACCACTAGGAGCACAGCTGCAGAAGAACAAGCTGGGTTTACTCCTCATTTTAGCAAGAAAGGAGACACCATGGAGAATCATGGAGCAGCCCCGAAAATTCTTAGAAAGGATGTATTGTAGGATTTGGACTTGTGTTGCCTGATTTGAGGGAGAGTTTAAGGAAGTGATGTTTTGCTTTAATTAGATGCTGTCAAGAAGTAGGAGTATTTCAATGAGTAGGTATCTTGAAATATTTTTATCTTGAAATGAGAAGACTAGACCCAGCTGTCATTTATAGAAACAGTGGCCACTTATGTGAGAAGAGTGGGGGATGTTTGGTCATTTTTGTAGTTGGACAATGGTCATATTTTGCCTGGGTTCAGCCTTGATTATGGTGTTGTCTGTTTCTGTCTTGCTATAGCACTCCCAGAGGGCCCTTGTCTATTGCTGATATTATGGTGAAACTATTCATGTCCAACAGGAGAGTAGCATGACCTTACCAGTAGTACCAGGTCAGCCAGGCAGAGGGCTGTGTGCTCTTCCTTACCTGGGAGCAGTGCTTGCATTCTCCCTGTAGTAGCATGTGCAGGGCCCATTGATGCATTTCCTGTTGCAACATTGATAGTGCTATGCTCGATATTGGGTGGGAAAGGAGATGAATGTCAGTAACTGATTCTTACCTCTCTTTCTTTTTTTTTGTGTGTGTGTAGGAACCAAATATATCCTTATCTCTTAAATTTATGTGTTAGTTTAAGCAAGCACTAGAGATTGACAACAGTTTCTGAATCCTAACACTAAATTTCTTGGAGAGAGAATGTGATTTACCTGCTTAGGTCAGATGACTACACCTGTCCAGTAAATTTTGACTGCTCAAGACAAATTTTGTTTGCCAGGCTCTCTCTGTAAAGATGGGTAGTCCTGAGAGAATGAAGTCATAGCTGGGTCTTGCTTAATGCAGGGACAATTTATCAGGGGACACATTAGGGCTCTCAGCAATATGTCAAAATAATAATAAATGTAACACCTTGCATGGTTTTAATGCTTTACAGAATCAAAGTATTTCCATAATTATTTTTAACTCCTCTAACTACTCTAGGGTAGTTATTATTTTTACTTATTTTCACTTAAAGGTGAAGAAGGTGAGGGTCAGAGGAATTAAGAGATTTGCCTAAGCCTGTACCAGCTGTTAGCCTCTCCCTGAGACTAGAATGAGGGCCCACGATTCCAGGACAGCCCTCCCCACCCACCCATTATTTGAGTGAGACAGTCTTTCCTGTCTCACCCTGGGGCACAGTAAAAGGGATCGCTGGGAATTTGTTCTAAGTGAAATAGGTAGTAAAAGGCAGAGTCAGATTTCCACTCATTTGTCTGATTCTAAGCCCAGTATAGAAGTAGTGAAAAACTAGTGGAGTGCAAGTAGGGGCAATTGGAAACCATATAGAGAATGAACTGTTTTTCTATTCTCTAGAAGGGAGAGAGGTGGTAGAAAAGCCAAGAAGGATATGTAAGATTTAAAGGAGGCATTTCCGATGTATGGAGGGCTTTGATAAAGCATAGGAACCCTTCCTGAGGTCAGAAGACCCATGAAGCTGAGGGCATATGGAGAGGAGTGGAGGAGAAGGAAGCCAGGATGATGAAGTTCAATTCAATGTCATGTTAGTCATGTAAACTCCCCTCCCACAGTCCCATCTTTTATGCAGGGATTAAAGTGACCATGTTACCTAGGGGAGTAGAGGGAATAACGAAATTATGACTGAAAGTCCCCTCCAGCCTTCTAGGTCTATGATCTATGATTTTAATAAGCTCCACAATGCCAGGAGACCCTATAAAATTGTCGCTGATGCTATACTCTATCCAGTTCCCAAGGGTGGCAGCAATTGTGTGTTGGACTCATTTAATAGATCTGGTTCTTTCCAACGGGGCTATACTGGGGGAAAATGCCCTGCAGGGTATGGATCTGCAGCCATTAACGTGAGTCACAGTGCCTGCCTCACCAAGACTCAAATGAGATACAGGTTTCCACTTGGTCCTGTGGTCTCCCAGTGAGTGTTTGGAGGAATGACAAGCCAGTTAGGGAACTCCTAGATTTAGAGCAGGTGGATTTAAAAAATCATCACAGCACTTGGTAAAGTTTGGTATAAGAAGGTAAGAGCCTTCAGTAGGATGCAGGACACATTTAATAGGGTGCAAAATATTTTTTTAAATCTTCATGCTTCTGTTTAAAATAGTAATAATAATAAAGAGGCAATTTGGTATATTTTTGGTTTGTCACTCTGGGAACCAGAGTTGATTTTCAAGTATTAGTAAATTAATCTGTTCAGTTCTGGCTTTATTTCAGGTCACAGATGTTCCCTGGCTACTGAGAGAGGAGAGCCTCAGGCTTGGTGGGTGGGATGGACTCAATGGAGAAGCAGGAGATAAGTACTATAACTCTCAGATAGCACCCCTTTATTGGAAAGTGTTGGGGGAAGGCCCTGCTCCCCAATCCCTGCATACCCACAGTCCTTGCTGGGGTAGGCAGGCAAGCACGCTCCAGAGTGTCTGTGGTCTATTTGCAGCACACTGACCACAAAGCACAAGGCTAATCAATGGATGGACAACTCCACCCAAATGATGTCCCTTCCTGCCCCTTAATGCTCTCAGGTAAATGTTCAGAGTTTGTCTCTGGTGCACCCCTACCCCTCTGCTTAGCTCTCTCTCTCCCTTGCTTTCTGTAACTTGTGCACATCTGCAGCCCAGTGTGTTTTCTTACTCACCCATTTTCTTCCATCTGTAGTCATTCTCTGTCAAGCCACTCACACACCATAGAGGTCAAATTTTGTCCCTGAACCCTCAGTCTTGCTCTGTTAGCCTGGAGTAAGACCACTGTGTGCTTTGTCCCTCAGGATCCCAGTTCCCTTTCGTCTTCTGCTGTAAGCCCATGGTTTGCATTCCATTCAGCTTGTCCCCCCCCCCCCCCCCCCCCCCCCCCGCATCGCATCACAAGTCCTCAGGCTCAGTCCCTATGCTGGAAGTCAGAAGCTAATTTTCCATGGTGTGAGGAGATTTTACATCCTCACATTACTGCATAACCCTCTGACTTCGGGGCTACTGTTCACCTGCCATCCTAGGTGACAATAGGAACTCTGACCCTGACAAATCTCCTTCCTGGATGTCTGACCAACTTCTTCCCACCCTGGATGCTTAATTAACAAACATGTCAACTTTGCTGAGGGTCTCAGGTCCTGACTGCCTCACGGGTGTCTTATCCTATCCCTGACTGACCCAGAAGTGAGGGACAGGTCCCCGGCAAGGGGTTAGGCCTTGGGTAAGCACCTACACTCACAGTCATTCACAGAGAAATCATATTTATTTCTGGGATCCTTTTCCACAGCCCTCAGAAGAGCTCCTTCCTAAATAGGACTACAGTTTTTCCCTCCAAGGAATTTAAAATGAGATGTCATTGTTTTACGGTCAAAGACTTGCTTCTTACCTCATGTAATGATGTAGACAGAAGTTGTTGCCATTTTCTTCTTTCCAAATTGGCTGTAGAAACAGTATTTTCCTGATAATTTTCCTTTTAACACATAAAATACAGCATATCTCTTTCCACCGACATTTGAGGTTTTAGGTTTCTGTGGGATTACAAAAAGCAGATGTGCTGTAGCTTATAAAAAGAATAGATTTAGTAGAATGTGTGTGTGTGTGTGTGTGTGTGTCCGTCCTATTCTCCTACTATAAAACTTATTCTGGTATTGTGGCAGGAACTGTGGGGGTTTCCAAAGTACAAAAAGGTGACTTTGCCTGGTTTTGTCTAATGGTCCTGAAGAGAATTCAAAGTCTGAATTGGACCTAAGTGAATGACATAAAGGGTGTGATAAATAATGGAAACTCCTCTAGAAGTTACCAAAGAGAGGATGCCTGGTATGGAGTTGGATGGTCACTTTCACTGCCCTCATTGTGGAAAGGGTTTTTGATCCTTAACATTAGGATCATATCCTGGGTGGCCATTATCTTCCTATATCCCAGGTTCTTCAGGTAGCTAACAAATCAACTGAGTGCTGAATTTATAAGAGTAGAGGGCAGAAATTATTTCAAGTGTCAGGCCCAAGTAAATCAGAGGGTACACTCTACTCTCAGTAGGTCAATTATAGGAATAGCTCTTCCTTCCCTTACCCTTCTTGTCAATTTTCGCACTGTCCATGTTGGCAATCCTAACCTAAGGATTCCTGAGCCCACCATCTAGGATTTTTATCTTAATACTTGGGGGAACATTTTATATTCTTTGATGAATCTCATGTCACTTTCTATGTTCAAGGAAGGTGCTATCTTCTCTTTAGCTAGCATCCACCAGTATTTATCATCTGAAAGAAAAAAGACCCTTATGCATAAAGCCTGAAGTCCAGGTAAACAAAGATGGTTCATGGACGGCACCAGATAAGCACGGGTGACATGGAGCTGGACTACCACACACCTCATCAGTGCAGTGCCCTGGGGACTGAACTCAGAGCACAGTACCTTGCAAAAGCCACCATAAATATTTAGTGGGCTGATAATTGAGGAAGAGTTGATGGAGAACAGAGGCAGTAAATTCTACTCTAAGGCGTATGAGAAATATTTTTCTTGGTTGAAAGAATTTATGAGTACTGTGGGGGTAGAAGCGATGAGGAGTGAAGAACTGAGCTCATGTTTTGTCATAATACTTATTTTCAGGACTTGAATTTACTCCAGAGTGTTTTCTGCCCACTGCAGCATTATGTGCATGGCGTGCATGGGCGTGTGTGTGTGATCGTCAGTCCTGCTCCTCGCCTGTGAAAACAAAATACAATTTTGTGGATTCCCCAGCCCTGGTTATATTTCAAGATTTGATTAATTTTTGATTTTACATTCTTCTCTCTTCGAGTAATTCATGTAAAGGTCTTTACCACAGCATTTTCTTTCACAGTGCAAGATGGCTTATCTGTCTCTTTGCATAAATCTGGGAAGGTCAGTGGTGGTCAAAGAAAAGACAGTGTTAACCTGGCCCAGGAAGCCAGGCAGAGCCCTCATGTTAGTACTCCCCAGTGCCACTTAAAGACAGCCGCTAGGGGAGAAGTAATTTAGTCTAACATGAAATGATTCAATTGTTAGCCACGAAGTTCTAGAAAAGGTAAGAGTTATCCATAACTCTGAATTTCCTCCAAAATATCTTTGTTGTCTGGTAAACATCAACATTGGTCAAAACCTATATGAATAGCCCAGTGTTTCCCAAGGGTGCTGAAGACAATTCCTGAATGAGATGTCCTGAAATAAAGGAACTCTGTACCGTGAGACTGGGAAGCCTGCACAGGATAACCCTTCTGGGAGACTTAGGGGTGGGAGAACATCCCAAAGGCTCTGGGATGCCCTGGAGCAAAAACCATTGGTCCAATTTTATTTAAACCAGAATTTCTGAAACTAATTAGATTAACTCTTATTAGTAACTTCTTATAATTCTCCAACAAGCAGGCCTGCACCAACCAAACAAATTCTGGGGAGTTCCGAAGACAAATTGTTGTCCCTCAAACTTCCATCTCATTGCTCATACTGTTTCCCATGCTTGGAAGGGGGTCTTTCTTCTCTCTCTTCTCAGTCCTTCTTGGTAACTCCTACTATTTCTTTTTTATATTAATTTTTTGTTATTTATATATGACAGTAGAATGCATTATAATTCTTATTACACATTTAGGGCACAATTTTTCATATCTCTGGTTGTATACAGAGTATATTCACACCAATTCATGTCTTCATACATGTACCTTGGATAATAATGTCCATCAAATTCCACCATCATTGCTGACCCCCTGCCCCCTCCCTTCCTTCCCACCCCTCTTCCCTATCTAGAGTTTGTCTATTCCTCCCACACTCCCCCTCCCTACCCGACTATGAATCAGCCTCCTTATATCAGAGAAAACATTCAGTATTTGGTTGTTTGGGTCAGGCTAATTTCACTTAACATTATTTTCTCTAACTCAGTCCATTTACCTGAAAATACCATGATTTTATTCTCTTTTACTGCTGAGTAATATTCCATTGTGTATATATGCGACATTTTTTTTATCCATTCATCTATTGAAGAGCATCCACGGTTGAACTATTGTGAATTGTGCTGCTATAAACATTGATGTGGCTGTGTCCCTGTAATATTCTGATTTTAAGTCTTTTGGGTGTAGACCGAGGAGAGGGATAGCTGTGTCAAATGGTGGTTCCTTTCCCAATTTTCCAAGAAATCTCCATACTGCTTTCCATATTGACTGCACCAATTTGCAATCCTACTAGCAGTGTATGAGTGTACGTTTTCCCCCACATTCTTGTCAACACTTATTGTTGTTTGTATTCATAATAGCTGCCATTCTGACTGGAGTGAGATTAAATCTTAGAGTAGTTTTGATTTGCATTTCTATAATTGCTAGCGATGATGAACATTCTTTCATATATTTGTTGATTGATTGTATATCCTCTTCTGAGAAGTGTCTGTTCAGGTCCTTGGCCCATTTATTGACTGTGTTTTTTTTTTTTTTGGTGCTTAGCTTTTTGAGTTCTTTATATACCCTAAAGATTAGTAGTACTCTATCTGATGTGTGAGGCCTACTATTTCTTTAAGGTAGGAAATAATCAAGAACATAAAGAGAGAGCCTACAGAATGGGATAAAATCTTTTCCTCCTGCACCTCAGACAGAGCATTAATCTCCAAGATATACAAAAAACTCAAAAAAGTTAACACAAAAAAACAAATAATCCAATCAATGAATGGACAAAGAAACTGAAAAGGTACTTCACAGAAGGAGAAATATGAATGGCCAAAAAATATATGAAAGAATGTTTAACATCTCTAGCAATTAGAGGAATGCAAAACAAACTATACTGAGATTCACCTCAGTGTCAAAAAGGCAATCTCCAGTCAAAAAGGCAATTATCAAGAATACAAGTAACAATAAATGTTGGCAAGGATTTGGGGAAAAGGACGTGTACACTTATACATTGCTGATGGCACTGCAAATTAGTGCAACCACCATGGAAAGCAGAATGGAAATTCCTCAGAAAACTTGGAATGGAATCACCATTTGACCCAGTTTTCTTACTCCTTGGTGTATAACAAAGACTTAAAATTAGCATGGTATAGTGACATGACCACATTAATATTTATAGCAGCTCAATTCACTATAGCTAAGCTATGGAACCAACCTAGGTGCCCTTCAACAAATAAATGGATAAAGAAAATGTGGTATATATATATATACACACATAGTGGAATATTACTCAATAACAAAGAAGAATGCAATTATGGCATTTGCTGGAAAATGGATAAACTGAAAACTATCATGCTAAGTGAAATAAACCAATCCCAAAAATCCAAAGGCTGAATGTTCTCTATGATATGTGGATACTAGCACACAATAAGTGGGGGGAGGGGAAAAATCAAAATTCATTGGATTAGATAAAGTGGAATGAAGGGAAGGGAGGGAGGATGGGAATAGCAAAGACTGTAGAATGAATCAGACATAACTTTCCTATCCTTATACATAAATACATGGCCAGTGAAACTCCACATAATGTACAACTGCAAGAATGGAATCCTAACTAGAATAAGTTGTACTCCACGTATGTATAATATGTCAAAATACACTCTACTGTCCTCTATACCTCAAAAGAACAAGAACACGAAGAGATCCAATGGCAAGTTACCCCTTCTGGGAAGCTGTCCTTGATTCCCTGGTCCGATTTAAACACTATTTTCTGTGCATCCTGTGCACATCTGCATTCCTCTTACACAGGGAACTTGAGATTATAAACTTACAACTACATACCTCCTGTTAAAGCTTCTTGAGGGCAGAGAACATATCTTACTATTCTTGGACTTTTCAGCATCTGTAATAGCACTGCAGCACTATTATTGCTATACACACTGTTATTGTATACATATCATAAGGGAGAATTCATGGGGTTGATACGTGTGAAGTAATGGAGCCTATATTCCCAGTGCCTTTCTTGATAGCGAAGGTAGGGTTGCATTACTCCCCTGGGGTTTCACCTTCTTTTCATAAAGTGTTGCAAACCCTTCTTCTCTATCTGGGTGATGAAAAGATTATGGAAAAGGTCTGAGTAATGTAGCTCATGTCATCTCTCATGAACCAAAGCTGGAGAAGTACTGCTTCTAGACACAGTGGGTCTGGAGCTGTCCTTATGAGATGGGTGTCCCTTCAAAGATGTCAGTAGAAGATCCAAATGGGACATGAAAAGGAATATCTAAAAAGAAGGTCAAAAGGAGTCTGCAGGAAGTAGAAATAATTTAATCATGCCATTGTTTTATCCTGCCTGCTACCAGGTGTTTTAATATGTATCGGCTAACTTGTTAGAGGCTACATGGGCAATGACCAAACAGACTCCATCTTACCCTGAGTCTCCATGTCATGTAAGAAAGGCTTCTCTCAGGGAAAGACCAGCCTCTGTACCCATCACTAGTTGCTTAGCATAGCATGTTTGGCAAAACAAAATGGCAATTCTTATACAATGTAAAAGTGTTCTCTCTTTGGTTCCCATTTTTCTTGGACAATGTGCCCTTTCAGAAATTGGTTGTCTAGATATTGGTAACCATTCTTTAACTTGTACTCAACTAGGGATGTTTTGGTCCACTCCCTTTTCTGCTTATGATTTTAGATCTCATGATGTTTGTTTATGGTTTTAAATCATAGCAACAGCCACTTAATCAATATGGTTTTGGACTATACTAGGTGTACTCAAACTCCAGGAGGGAGTCAAAGGGTGTAGACTTTCAGCCTACCCCTTGGCCCACCAGCTGGTGGATCCAGACTGCCAGCTAATGCATAAGATTTCCATCTCCTGCTTTAAGATCAACTCGGAGATTTATTACAGTCTCGCCTTAACAAACTTAATTCTCCTATCAACACCCACATGTAAACAAATGGAGCATATAGGAAAATTACCTCACTTGGAGCCTGACCTATTTAAAAAATACTTTTGATTTCAAAATAATTATAGACTCACAGAGAGTCACTAAAGCAGCACAGAGTCCCATGTACCCTTCCTCCAGTTTCCCCAATGGTAGTATTTTACATAACTAACTAGGAAGTTGACATTACCCATTTTTATGGGTTCTCTTGGTGCATGTGTGTTTGTGCTGCTCTTTGCAGTTTTGCTGAATGTGTAGATCCATGTAATCACCACCTAGAACACACAATTGTTTTCCAACACTCCCTTGTGCTACCCCTTTATGGTTCAGACCCATTTTTGAAAGGGAAGTTGGCAGCAGAACCACATGCTTAGCTAGCCACCGATAGCATGGCATCTTTCAGATACCACTGGTAGTGGTGGTACTGCAGCGAGCCCAGAGGGAGCGCTGCGTAGATCTCCCCTGGCATCAATGGTGAGGACAAAAGGTTCAATGTCAAAAGCCCAGGGCAACACTTCTGGCAGTGCAGGCAGCAGCCAGACTTCCTCCCTCTGCACCTCTCACAAGGGACCCTCATGCTTCTGATGTCCTGAGATTCCAAGGAAAAATGACCCATCTGGGTGAAAGGTTTTTCTCTGTGTCCAACACGACAATCCATCCCCAGATCCTAATGTATCACCTGCTGTCACTGATTGCTGCTCAGGTAATTGACGTCCTTCATTGTTCAGATCAACAACTGAAGAATGAGGTAAGGAGCCAGTCTCTAGCTGCTTGGACTTTAGGGGATCAGAAGCTGGAGGAGGGATCCTCCATCCTCCATCATGACCTGGCTCCATGTGCATTAGTAGTGATCACAGTAGTAGCTTCATTAATGGGTCACTTTCTACAAGTCGGGTATTGTGCTAAGCAACTTATTTCACAATCTCGTTTGGTCTTCAAATCTAAGCTATCTCATCCTACAGGCTGCTTTCCTTGACCACTTTCTATACTACCTCTTCAGGTACCTAATAATTGAGAAGTCTTTATCAATATGATTGTCGCATTTATGTTTTTAATAATACATGATCCTCTCTTTTTCCCTTTCAAATTTACCTTTTGGGAGTGTCCCACCATGCTCCACAACTCTCACAACTTCTGAACTCTTAGTTGTATTTAATCACTTGGTCCTCCCAGAAGATGAAGAGCAGAGGTTAGTCTGGAACAATGGCAGCTTTCCAGATGAGCTGCTGCTGAAACCCTTTCCCCTTGCTTCCTGCTCTTGTCTTTGTAGAACGTTTCCACCTCAAGGCCCTCATCTGGTCCTTACAAAAACTAGCTATCTGTGTGACCAGGGAACTCATGTTCAGGAAGTTCCCTGTCAGCTAGGAAGTCTTCTGGCTCCAAATCCCATGTCAGTTTTACCTTGCTGAGCTCACAGTCAACAATTATTCAGAAAGAAGAGAAAGTGGTGATGATGATGGTGATGATGATGGTGATGATGGTGATGTCATGAGGATGCTATGCCTATTGCTGCTGCTGCTGCTACTATTACTACTATTACTACTAGTACTACTATAAAACATAAGCTCTACAGCCCTGGACTTGAACTTTAAAATAATTATTTTCAGTTATGTGAATAACAACATTTTTTACTGTTCACATTAGTTTGTGGCATTTTATAACACTTTGCCATATAAATTATGTTAATACATTTCACCTGCATAGCCACTGTAGAAAAGAGGCAGGGTGAATGAGTAAAGGAGTCAAATCATTTATCATATAGACTGGGAGTAAAAGGAAGTCCTTTTGAGAGTAAAAGGAAGCCCTAGTAATAATTACATCAGAGCAAGAGGTATAATTCTGTGCGGTTCCTAAGTATGCTGAAACATAAGATCTGTCTGCATACGTGGAAATCAAAGTTCAGAGAGTTTAGGCATCTGTCCAAGGTCACACAGCTGCTGAGTGATGATGGATGGATTTGGACTGAGAAGAGACTGACTGCAGAGCATGAACTTCACCCACTGTGCTAGGCTATTTTGCCTCTCTGTTTCAATGAAGATTGGAGGCCCCGACCTCTGCTCTGTCTATCACTAGAGATGGGGCACTTTCATGGGCAAGAGACAGGCAGGATTTCCTGAAAAGGCAGTTAGGAACCACAAAGTACCTCACTACCAATCTCACAGCATGGCCTAGGACTGCTGGATAGCTGTGAAGGGTTCAGAAACCAGGGCAGCTCCTTGGCTCCCATTGACTCTCCCCTTTCTCCCTCCTGGAAGCACCACTACATAGGAAGTGCTTGCCGACAGAATGGAGTCAGATTCCATGGATGATGTCATGTGCAAAGAATTTTAAATCTCACTTTGTAAAGCACAATTTTCTCATCTTTTAAGTAAAATATATCATAAGAGCATTATAAGTGTCACATGGGGGCTTCACTGTGGCTAAGCTGATGTCCCTGTTCCTTGGATGACACCTATATTCCCATCTCCCTTCATCGTCTCTCCTCTGCCTTGCCCTGGACTAGACCATGCTCAATTCTTGCTCTTTCTTCACTCTCAGCCTTGGCATAGGCTGTTATTTCTACCTGCAATATCTCCTTTCTGCAACACTCTATGCAGTCTAGAAAACTATACATCCTTTAACTCAAATGTCACCACCTCCAAAAAGCTTTCCGTGACCTGGTGAGAAAGCAGTATGTGTTTCCTCTTCACATCCATAACATACACTTAAACCTCTGGCCTACCCCTAAGTAAATTTGCTATCATTGTTTGTTCTTTTATTTTTTATTTTGAGACAGGTTCTCACTAGGTTGCTTACAACCTAAGTTGCTGAGGCTGGCTTCGATTGTCCTGCCTTAGCCTCCTGAGCCACTGGGATTATAGGCATGCACCACCACGCCTGGCCATTGTTTGTTCTTAAGACTACTTAATCCAGTATGAGGCAGAGAGAGCAGAAACTTGAGTTCTGGATGTCCGGGCATCCCCAGGCTCAGCACACAAAGGACACTTAACAAACGTATAGTGAATGAATGAATCTTACAGCCAAAAGCTCTTAATCCTGTGCTTTGCTAGTCTTATGGTTTCTATATCTAAAAGAAGAAGGAGGAAACACATATTTATCACTGAATGTGCTCAGTATGTGGTTAGATGTTCATTTCATTTCATGAATGAACAATCCATGCAACAGTTTGAGAATCCGGTATTTTACAGATGACACTTCAGAGAATCGTAGTAGCCTTCCAAGGTAAACATGGTAGTATGGGTGGCCTCAGGTTGAACTCTGTCTTGATTCAAGGCCTATGTATTCCTTACAAGCCTAAAGGGAAAAACACTGCATCCCTGGCAAGGCCTCCAGACTGAGATGAGAGGCTCTGTCCTCTACCACCAGAAGTCGCTCCTCTGTCCTGGTTCTCTGTCCTGAAGGGGCCCTGGTAGGCTTGTGGGAGTTCTGCAGGGCATTTCTCTCTAGAAGCTCTGAGCTCCTTCCCCAGCACCATTTGACTGATACATATTCTTCCTCTTACCTGGTGCCCCTAGTCCGCCTTGATGTGATTGTGCCTAAGGCCCATTTCTTCAAACTCAGCCCTTAGCAGTAAGCATACAGGATCAGCTCTCTTGGTGAATAGATGGCTCCCTTTTCTCAAGATGAGATAGTATTTAAGGCTCTTTTTCCTGTAGACTAAAAATCTACAAACAATAGATATAATAGTGGGAATTCCAGGAGGCAGTTTGTGGTGAAGGGGAAAAAGACAGAATCTAGATATGGGGACCTTAAAAACTTATCACATGTAACTTATCACTTTAGTGGCTTCTCACCCTCCCCCACCCATATCACTCACTCTCTCTCTCTCTCTCTCTCTCTCTCTCTCTCTCTCTCTCACACACACACACACACACACACACACATACCTGCTTCCTCTCCTCACACATGGAGCATTGCCCCCAGCCAGTAGCACCTTCTGAGGGTATTTGTTCTATCACTGCCAACCCAAGGACCCAAGAGACAGAGGATGAGGAATACAGGTAAGTTAACAAAAATACGAAATATCTTTGCAAACATCCAAACCACTACAGCACTAGCTTAGAAGAAAGCAATATAAAGTCAAGGACAAGTACATTCACAGGAAGGAAATGCCCTGCAAGTGGGAGTGATTTAGGAGAAATTGCTTAACCTGAGAATTACCATGAGACAGCACTTACTAAGCACCCACTTAAACTGAATTTTAAAGCTTATTTAAACCTCATAGTAAGTACGAGGAGTGTGCTATTGGCATAGCCACTCTGTGGATGAAAAAACTAAGGCCAAGAGAGGTTAAGTAGTTTTTACCAGCAAATAAGTGGTATGTGACCCAGCTCTCATCAGTCTCTGAAATTGTATCTAACTACCTGTTCCCCAATCACATTATATTATAAATATATATTATATATTTATAATATAATTATTTGAAATTGTCTTGTTTTGCATGGCTTTATCTGTCCCTATCCTCCATTCATTCCCTCCCAGTCCTACTACAAAATGTAAACTCACAGATGGCAGGGTCTATATCTGTTTCATTCACTGATGGGGTATCCCTAGATCACAAAAGATCAGAAAAGATTTACATGAATGAAATGGTGGAGCAGGAATTTAAAAATAAATCTGTATTGCTCCAAGGTCCTTAAACACTATTTTAGTTCATCTTCCATCTGACTCACTGTTAGCTAACCTAGAAAATGAAGGTAAAGACACTTTTATGATTTGGATCTGGAATGTCCCCCAAAAGCTCATGCATTGAAAAGCTCATGCATTGAAAGCCCCAATGCACCAAGGCTCAGAGGTGGGGCTTAGGCAATGATTTGGTCATGGGGGCTCTGACCTCACTAGTGGATTATGAATTTAATCCATTGATAGTTGGATAGGCTACCGAAGTGAAGCTGGCTGGAGGGGTACGTCTTCGTGGGTGAGCCCAGGGAGGGCTTATCTCATCCCTGCCCACTTCTTCTCTTTCTCTGTGTTCCTGGCTCCCATGAGCTGACAGCTTTCCTCTGTCACATCCTTTCCCAATTATGTTCTGCCTAAGTTCAGGATGAGAGCAATGGAATTGGCCAACCATGGACTGAATTCTCTGAAACCATGAGCCAAAATAAATCTTTTCTCCTCTAAGTTGTTCTTGTCAGGCATTTTATTCATGAAACAAAAAGCTGACCAGACAGACACCTGCCTTTCATGGGAGTGATGGTGTTCCAAAATGCCCTAATGCCTTGTCTGCCACGTTAAAATGACCCACAAAATGATGGCCTTTGTTATTGTTTCTTTCCTCTTGAACACGTTTTCCATTTGGCAATGCAGACTCCATGCAAAGTAGAACTGGCACCCAGTCCCTTTGCATAGGCTATTCTGAAAGGAATTCTTTTATAAGAAATGAAAATATTGATTTTCTATAAAGCTCTGGGAACACCCAGAAATCTAAGAACTTACTAGAGCTTAAGCCAAGTATGGAGTCTGGGACTAGGTCTTGGCAATAGGGACCTGCATGTGCTCTGTTATTACACAGTGTAAATATCCTAATGAGCCCCAGGGGACAGCTGCTGCCAATAGGCCTCATTTATTACAGAAGAGTTTTCTCAATGACCAGACTGACTGTTGTGCCCACCTGGAGCTTCCCCAGCTTGCTCTTCCCTGGCCCAGAGGCATACTCATCTCAATGCAGACTCTGCAACCAGATTCCAAAGTTATCAGGATTAGGAGTGCCCCATGTCTAAGTGTATGCCTCTCTAAGTCACCCCTTTCACCCATTTAAAAGAAATAGTATTCTTTTTGCCAACATTTTTTCTTACTTGCAATGCCTTCCACTGCCTTTAAACCTGAATTTTCTAATTTGGGGGCAAATTATCTTTACTAACTTTGGCTTTGAAAGAGGTAGCTATCAGCAAGTTGGTTCTCCAGGAGGTTTCACTCTTTCAAGACCAAGGAGATCTTTCAGTATCTGAGCTATCCTGCTCATCCAGACCATGCCAGGCCACCCAGGTCAAATTTGGAGCTCTACTCCCAGGCCAGCTGGGAAGTCTCTGGGTAGATGGGCTCAGTCAAAGGAAGATAAAAGCGTGCACACACTTTCTATACTAAGAGTTTGGGCAATTCAGGCATGAATGTCTTTGGCCATGGCTTCTTTGGCTATAACTTCTCCCAGTCAGGAGCATCAGTCCAGCTGGTGAGTCAGTTTGAGAACAACCACCCAAACTAATAAGGTAATATGGTCCCCCAGTCCATAGAGGACAGGGATGTCAGTGTGAACTGGGATGACTAAGGAAGACTTCATAGATCTGGGATTGCAGGTGAAGTGTTGAAGGTGGAGTAGACTTTGGATAAATAAAGAGTAGAGAGGAAGTCCAGATGGGAGGCTAAGCATAGGCAAAGACTCCAACATGGAATTATGGGAGTAGAGGAAGATGAGAAACAGTATGTAATTGGAACAGTGGGGAGACTTGGCAAAAACCAAATCTTCATGCAGAATAATGGTGAGAAATAGGGCTGGAGAAGGACACAGCTGTTTGGCATATGACTCAATAACATTTACTTAACCTAGTTTTTTTTGGCCCTTGAAGGAGAAATGGAATGTTCTACTTCTTGATATCTTAGTTATTCATGTCACAAGGGAGGGATTTTGAGGCATACCTAGGTTTAAGGAAAGAAACACATTCTCCTTTGCTGGGCATTCTTTTGTCTACTCTTTAAATATTTCAGAAATCAATCCTTCCTTGACTTCCCCTCTTTCCCAACATCCTCTCAAAGCAATTACATTCACTCCCATGCTTTCAACCACTACGCATGTGCTATGTCTCCAAAATGTCTATCTTTGCCCCTGGTCCTACTCTTCGAGTTTCAGGCCCTAAGCTCATCTATATGCTAATCACCTCTTAAATTAAACAACATCTTCTTGCCAAGAACTACTTTTCTCTTACATTCCCTACCTCTCATAAATAGTGTGCTTTCTTCCTTCCTTTCTTCTACATCCTTCCTTTCTTCTACCCTCTGAATATGAGACATTATATTAAATGACCTTTGAGGAGTTCATAATATAGTAGAATAAGTTGATGAGTTCAATAATTCATTTTTATTATTTAAAAACCATTTATGAAAAAACTACTTATAAAAATAAATATCCATAAAACACTGAGACAATCAGAGACACAGAGTTCTTAATGATTCCACAAAATTTTACCCAGAACAGTAGGTTCAAGAAAGGTCTTCTTGGTTAGATAAAATCTGAGCTGAGTCTTAAATCTTGAGAGATTAATGGGACAAGGAATAAAAGGCAGAAATAGTGTATGATAGGACACAAAAAATAGAGAATGAGCAATATTTGAAAAAAATCTTCATATTAATAAAAATAACAGCTAACATTTGTTTAGCTCTCATTATGTACCAGTCACTAACATCAATCAGCCCATCACATGTTTAGTTTCAATTTGATATTCATATTGATACTCATACTCATAATAACCTCAAAAATATTAGTAGCTATAGGTATTGTATAGTTGATGATATAGAAGTACAGATGAATAAAATTACCCTGGAATTTTTTTTATGCTACTGGGGATTGAACTCAGGGACATTCAACTACTAACCCACATCCTCAGCCCTATTTTGTATTTTATTTAAAGACAGGGTCTCACTGAGTTGCTTAATGTCTCACTTTTGCTGAGGCTGGCATTGGACTCGCCATCCTCCTGCCTCAGCCTCCCCAGCCACTGGGATTACAGGTGTGCACCACCACACCTGGCTGCCCTTGAATTTTTGAGGATGAGCAGTTGAATTGGAACCCCAAGTTGCTCTGACTCCAGAGCCTAGAAAATGGAGAAGTGTAAGAAAGTTAGAGCAATAAGCAGAAGCAAAATCCTAAAGAATATTGCATGCCTCAGGAAAGGGCATAGCTCTATCTCAAAAGAAGTGAGGAGTCACTCAGGCTATGAAGCAGAGAAGTTTTTGAGGTGAATCTCCATGTACCAAGTCACTTTTGGAGAAGAGATCAGGATGAATTTGGGGATGGGAGGCTAGATGGATCCTGTTGCTGTCATAGTCCTGCAGAAAGAGGCAGAATGGATTGCCATCGACAAGATTGAGATGGTGGGAAAAGGCTGGTTGAGAACAGTACCCAGGATTTGAAGAAGTTAATTTGCTTCCTAAAACACTACCACCCATTTGACAGTTCATTCAACCTTTCTAGGTCCTGGAGATAAAAACTGGTCAACAAGATATAGCTGCTGGCCTCAGGGATGGAGATAAATAAAAATCACCACAAATAATAACTGTGAGAGCTATGTACACACGTGTCTCATGGAGCTTGAAGAGGGTGAACGACAGGCTTCCTGGAAGAGGGATGTACTTAAACTCTCTCTTTTCACCTGTAAACTTATATTTCTGATGACGGACAGGTCACCTGTGCTGGCTATACTGGATATGAAATTTAATTTGAACTCATGCTCTAATTTTCTATATATATTCATTTTCTTATGTACTCTGTTTTATGTCCTGATTGACTTATTCATGTGATAGATATATTCTCTGAATACTTATAAAGTTCCAGGTACTTTATCAGACACGAAGCTTAGAGAATTTATAAAGAAAATTAATGTTTTCATCTTGGCTTAAAAAGGCAAAACCGGAGCTGGAGATGTGATTTAATGCTAAAGCACTTGCCCAATGTCATGAGGCCCTGGGTTGAATCCTCAGCACCACAAAGGAAAAAGAAAAAGAAAGAAAGACAGCAGAGGTCATGGGCTCTGAATGACATATTCTAAAAGGAGATTACACGACCTAACACAAGTAGCATTAAGAACACCAGCTTTCACATTTCTGCGTTTTGTAGCACATTTTGTAGTTAAAATCATGGTTCACCCTGGGATCAAATGGATGAACAGGACTCTGAGGCAGGTTTTACCTTATTGAAAAGCAGAAACGCTGCTTGCCTACTGCCTGACAGACCACTGTGAGGTGAGAGTGACACTGTTCACCCCCCAAGGTCTAACTCCAGATGGAAGAAGCAGGCAGGGGGTGTCAGACAGGCTCCATGCTGGTGCCACCATTCAGGCTGGCTGGAGTGCGGATGATGAGAACAGCTTGTAATGTTCTCATGATAAAGACCCAGAGATTTAATGGAACGTTTCTACTGAGCACAGCTTGGGATCTTTCACACAGTTCTACCCTCCTCCAGGGCGGCTCAATCTTTGTTTGTATGAAGGCACAATTCTCTACAGAAGCTTTGTGATTAACTACAGAGGAGAAGAATGGTGATAAAGATGATTCTGAGGATAATACAAAGGTCCAGAGAGAGAGAGGCGTCTCCCTCAGGACTGGCCTTGTCCCTAACATGCAATACATTAAGTGTGCACTAAATGAATGAAAGAGCGAATATGTAGATGGAGGGAGGGTGGAGGGAAGTCTGTTGGAAAGCTCTGGTGGGGAGAGAGACTGCGTCACCCATTAGCTTTTCAATAAGGTGGTTTCAATTACACTCCTCTGTATTTGGTTCACTGGTATTTTATGCCTAAAGATCCTAGGGAGAGAACAGAGGTTGACATGTCATAATTGGCTCTATTAGATTCTGAGATCAGTGCACTGGGGAACTTCTGCCAAATTTGCACTCTATGTGGCACCTTCAGAGTTCCAAGCAGATGCAGATTTCTATGGAGAGTTCCTGTGATCTAAATTGCAAAGCTCATATTTCCAGAGCTGTGGTAGAGGAAAGAGGAAACAGGGAGGCAATTTTCAAATGTGAGATCCTATACAGATGTTTCCTAACAGTCTCCCAAAGTCCCAAGACCCCAAACTCCAATCCAGCTGCCCAGAGTGTACTATGGATCTTGAAAAATCGGTACCAGCACACTGAATGCTCATGCCTATGAAGAAAACAAAAAATAAAAAAACACTCATTTATCCATCTACTGAGATATGCGATCTCTATCAACTCATCTAACCACTGAATTAAGCCCAGCTGAAAACATTTGCTGAGCTTCCAACACTGAAAGAATTTTATATTTCTCTTCATTCCTTGGTCAAGCCTGTGGCCAAAAGTCAAAGTACAAACTTGCCCTGAGAAAGTGAATCCTTGATTTTACAGCTCACTCTGAATGAGAAAGTACTTTTCTCTCATGAGCAATCTTGTTCTCACAAGTTAGATAATTCAGATAAATCTCTGGGGTTTGGAAAAGTTTGGAGAACACTCTGCAAACCAGGGCCATCGAATAAACTGAACTGTATAACCTTGTAAAGTTTGCACAATTCTCACCACAAGTCTAGTCAGAAAATGGGAGCTTACTCTCCAGCTGCAGAGGTTCTGGGTTGTGGGCCCAGAGCCCAGCCACCCATGGGCGGTGGTTAGAACAGGCTCCCAGGCATGAGCAGGGCCCAAAAAACATTCCAGTTGGAAAGACATGAGTGCTGACAGGGAGGTCACAACCGAAGTTTACAACTACAACAGATGGAAGAAGCAGAACCACCTAAATCTTGTGAATGTTTTGAGACTGCTGCCCACTTCACCGCCCAGGGTTGACTGTGTGGTCATTGGAATGGCCAGCCACTTCCTCCTGGCCTGGCCTGCTTCACCTTTAGGGCATCCTAGGCCAGCTCTTTCCAAGTGGCCCTTTTTTCACTGCTGTTCAACAATCACAGAGCCGGGCCGAGGCCAAGAGGGTCAGCGAAGCTCTTTGATGTTCATGTTCCCAGGAAGGAGGAGGGTTCCTATGCAAGTTCAAGGATCCAGGCTTACACACAGGTTCAAGTTGGCTCCCACGATCATAGCAGGATATTTTCTCACATTTTTTTCTTGATAAGTAACCGTGACTTATCACTTTTTAGTTTAACTGCTGTTACTTAATTGATGTTAAATTTGCTACTATTAAAGTTTGGTAGGATTATAATTCCCAAGTAACATTTTGAGAATACAGATGGTTTGGATATTCTTTTATGATTATATTTATGCCTCGTTGGAGGCTAATTGGATAGTATAAGTAGTGTAGCTTGACCAAAGAAAGATGTCTACTCTTACTGAAATCATCATTAAAGCTGAAGTTTGACATGACCAGTGGAGACTTTTAAAAACATAATGAACACTTCCATATGGTCTGAGCTATTATAGAAATCTCTAAAAGTAATTTTATATTTATGTCAATAAATTTATTTTTAATTGACAAAAACTATACATATTTGTGGTATAAAACATGACATTTTGATATATGTATACATGTCTGGAATGGCTAAATCAAGCTCTTTAGTATATGTATTGTCTTATATTTTATGGTAAGAACACTTAAATATTCTGTTAGCATATTCAAATATTTAATATGTTCTTCTTAACTGTACCCACCATGATGTACAATAGATTGCCTGAACATATTCCTCCTA
Source organism: Callospermophilus lateralis (assembly GCF_048772815.1). NCBI lineage: Eukaryota > Metazoa > Chordata > Mammalia > Rodentia > Sciuridae > Callospermophilus > Callospermophilus lateralis. The sequence continues at coordinate 116,806,397 of NC_135306.1, read as the reverse complement.
TCTGATTGAAATTTTGTGTCCTTTAACTAACATCTCACTAATTCACCCATCCTAGCTTCTTGTAACCACCACTCTCTCTTTCTAAGATTTTGATGTTTCTTACACTCCATATGTTAGTGAGGCCACGTAGCCTTTAATTTTCTGTGCTTGGCTTATTGTACTTAACATAATGTCCTGTGGGTTGATCTACATCATCACAAATGACAAAATTTTCTTCTTTTTAAAGGCCAAATAGTATTCCATTGTGTGTATATTGTGTGCATTTTAAAAATCTACTCATCCATTGATAGACACTTGGATGGATTCCTTATTTAGGTGATTATGAATGCTACTACAGTGAACCTGGAAGTGCAGATATATCTTTGACATACACATTTTAGTTGCTTTGGATATAAATCCAGAAGTAAAATCACTGCATCATATGGTAATTACATTTTAAATTTTTTAGTAACCTCTGTACTATTTCCATAATGGCTTTACTTATCTACAGTCCCACCAATAGCATGGAGGAGTTCCCTTTTCTCCACATCCCCACCAACACTGCTTATCTTTCATCTTTTTTAATAGGGATGGGTATTGGGGCACTCAACCACTGAGCCACATCCCCAGCCCTATTTTTTATTTAGAGACAGGGTCTCATCAATTTGCTTAGATCCTTACTTTTTCTGAGGCTGGATTTGAACTTGCTAACCTCCTGCCTCAGACTCCTGAGCTGCTGGGATTAAAGGCGTGTGTCACTGCATCTGGCTCATCTTTTTGATAACAACCATTCTAACAGGTATGAGATGATATTTACTATAGATTTAACTGCATTTCTCAGGTAATTAATGACAGAACATTTTTTTTCATAAACACATTGGATATTTGTATGTCTCCTTTTGAGAAATGTCTATTCAGATCTTTTGCCCATTTTTAAATTTGGTTATTTGTTGTTTTATTACTGAATTATTACAGTTCCTTATATTAGCCCCTTATCTGATGTATAGTTTGCAAATATTTCCTCCCATTTCATGGATTGTCACCTTACTCTGTTGATTCATTTGTTGTACAGCTTTTAAGTTTGATATAATTCCATTTGTCTGTTTTTGCTTTTACTACTTGGGCTTTAGAGTGATATCCAAAAACTTCATTGCTTAGATCAATGTCATGGGACTTTCCTCCTGTTTTCTTCTAGTTGTTTTCCATGTTCAAGTTTGACATATAAGTCTTTAATCCATTTTCAGTTGATTTTCACATATAGTGGAAGATGAGGGCCTAATTTCATTTTCTGAATATAGATACATCCAGTTCTCCTAGCACCATTTATCCAACATAGTGTCCTTTCCCCGCTGAACATTCTTGGCATCTTTGTTGCAAATCAATTGATATTATATGCATAGATTTATTACCAGGGTTTTTATTCTCCTCTGTTGGTTTCTGTGTCTATTTTTATGCCAGTACCATGCTGTTTTGATCAATATACCTTTGTAGTACATTTTCAAATTAGGTGGGATGATGCCTCAACTTTGTTCTTTTTGTTCATATTACTTTGACATCTTTAGTGGTTCCATGTGAGTTTTAGGATTTTATACTTCTGTGAAAATGTGGCTTGAATCTTGCTATGGATTATTTTGAGTCTACAGATCACTTTGGGTAGTAGATGGAAATTTTTAAAATATTAATTCTTCCAATCCATGGACATGGGATAAATTTCTGTCTTCTTCAATTAACTTAAATCATTTTTTATATAGTTTTAGTGTAAAGGTCCTCTATCTCCTGAATTAAATTTATCCTTAAGTAAAGTTTTAGAAGTATTGTAAATGGGAGTGTTTTCTTTATTTCTGTTTTGGGTAGTCCATTGTTAATGTATAGAAGTGTTACTGATCTTTGTTTGATTTTGTATTCTGCAATTTTACTGAATTTGTTAGTTTAAATAATTTTCTTGTGGCATTTTGAAGGCATTCTATACATAAGATCATATCATCTGCAAACATAGACAATTTGAGTTGGATTTTTTTTTTTATCGCTTTCCCTTGACTACTATTCTGGCTAGGACTTCTAGTTCTATATTAAATAGAAGCGGCAAGATTAAGCATCCTTTTCTTTTTCTTGATCTAAGAGGAAAAGCTTTCAGCATTTCACACTGAGTTTGACATTAGTCACTAGCCTGTCATATAAGTTCTTTATTGTTGAGACATGCTCCTTCTATATCTCATTTTTTTTAGTGTTTTTGTCATGAAAAGACACTGAATTTGGTTAAGGGTCTTTCCTATATTTTATCTATTGATAAACTGTCTATTGATCTATCTATCTATTGATCCTATAGGTTTGTTCTTTGTTCTATTAATGTGGTGTATTACATTTATTAGTTTCTGTATTTTTTAGAGTAAAAGTTCCTTTTTTGGCAATTTTAAAAATTGCTTCTAGTTAGTTATACATGACAGTAGAATGCATTTTGACACATCACAGATAAATAGAGTATAACTTCTCATTCTTCTGGTTATACATGATGTTAGAATTACACTGGTTGTGTAGCATATATGCATCTGGGGTAATAATGTCCAATTTATTCTACTACCCTTTCTACTCACATACTCTCCCTCTCCCTTCACTCCCCTCACTCTGTCTAATCCAGGACCTCTATTCTTCCCTAGTCACCCCCCAACTTATTGTGAATTAGCATCCCCATAACAGAGAAAACATTTGACCTTTAGTTTTTAGAGATTGGCTGATTTCACTTAGCATGATACTCTCCAACTCTATCCATTTACCTGCAAATGCCATAATTTTATTCTTCTTTAAGGCTGAGCAATACTCCATTGCATATATATACACCACATTTTCTTTATCCATTCATCTATTGAAGGGCACTTAGGTTGGTTCCATAGTTTAGCTATTGTGAGTTGAGCTGTTCCATAGTTTAGCTATTGTGAGCTGAACTGCTATAAACATAGATGTGGACGTGTCACTGTAGTATGCTGATCTTAAGTCCTTTGGGTATAGACTGAGGAGTAGGATAGCTGGTCAAATGGTGATTCCATTCTAAGTTTTCTGAGAAATCTCCGTACTGCTTTCCATAGTGGTTGCACCAATTTGCAGTCCCACTAGCAATGTCTGAGTGTACCTTTCCCCAACATCCTCACCAACATTTATTGTTGCTTGTATTCTTGATAATTGCCATTCTGACTAGAGTAAGATGAAATCTCAATGAGGTTTTGATTTGCATTTCTCTAATTGTTAGAGATGTTGAACATTTTTTATACATTTGTTGATTGTTATATTTATTTTTCTGTGAATTACCTTTTCAGTTCCTTAGCCATTTATTGATTGGGTTATTATTATTATTAATTTTTGGTGTTAAGTTTTTTGAGTTATTTATATATCCTGTAGGTTAGTGCTCTATCTAATGTGCATCTGGTAAATATTTTCTCTCATGTTTTTCTGTAGGCTTTCTATTCATATTCTTGATTGTTTCCTTTGCTGAGAAGAACCTTTTTAGTTTGAATCTGTCCCATTTATTTTGTTAAGAATTCTTGATTTCACTTTTTGCACTTTAGGAGTCTTGTTATGAAAGTCAGATCCTAATCCAACATAGGGAATATTTGGACCTTCTTTTTCTTCTATTAGTTGCAATATCTGTGTTCTAGTGTCTAAGTCTTTGATCCACTTTGAGTTGAGTTTTGTTCAGAGTGAGAGATACGGGTTTAATTTCATTGTGTTACATATTGATTTCCAATTTCCCCGGCCCATTTGTTGAATAGGCTATCTTTTCTCCAATTAATGTTTTTGGCACCTTTGTCTAGTATGAGATAACTGCATTTATGTGGGTTTGTCTCTATGTCTTCTATTCTGTACCATTGGTTGATGTGTCTATTTTGGTAAGGTCTGTGTTGAACCATCCTTGCATCTCAGGAGTAGATCCCACTTGATCATAGTGAATGATGTTTTTAATGTGCTAGTGAATGTATTTGCCAATATTGTGTTAAGGATTTTTATATGTATGTCCATCAGAGACATTGTCCTATAATTTTCTTTTTATATAGTATTCTAGGTAGCATTGACATCAGAGTAATGCTAGTCTTATGAGTTGGAAGTGCCTCATCTTCAGTTTTTAGGAAGACTCTGAGAAGGATTGATATTCATTCATCTTTAAATGTTTGGTAGAATTCCAGCAGTGAGAACTTCAGGTCCTGGATTTTCTTTGGTGGGAGATTTTTCATTACTGATTTAATCTCCTTATTTATTACTTGTCTGTTCAGATTTTCAATTTTCTCACAATTCAATATTGGTAGAAAGTAAATTTTTGGGAATTTATTCATTTTCTCAACTTAGCCAATATTTTTTGGCATATGATTTTTCATGGCAGTGTCTTGTGATTTTTGTATTTTTGTGGTATCAGTTGTAATGACCTCTTTTATTCCTCATTTTGAGTTTGCTTTCTCCTTAGTTTAGTTAAAAATTTGTTGATTTTATTTATCTTTAGAAAGACATATTTTATTCCTGTTAATCTTTCTATTATTTTTGTAGTTTCCACTTCATTTATTTCTTCTCTGATCTTTGTTATTTTCTTCCTTCTCTAACTTTGGTCTTAATTTCTTTTTCTTTTTATAGTTCCTTGAGGGGTAATATAGGTTGTTTATTGGGGATCATGCCTCTTCTCTTTTTATATAGACATTTATCCCTATAAATTTCCCTCTTAGAATTGCTTTTGGTGAACCCCTTAGGTTTTGGTATGTTGTGATTTTATTTTTGTTTGTCTCAAGACACTTCTCCTGAGGCAAGAGGATCTTGAGGTCAAAGCCAGCCTCAGCAATGGGGATGTGCTAAGCAACTCAGTGAGACCCTGTCTCTAAATAAAATACAAAATAGGGATGGGGATGTGGCTCAGTGGTCAAGTGCCCAGAGTACCAAAAAAATTAATGATACTTCTTAATTTTGCTTTTTATTTCCTCTTTGACCCATTGGTTGTTCAGGAGAATGTTTAATTTTCATGTGTGTAAATTTTCTGAAATTTCTCTTATTAATTTCTAGTGTTATAATGTTGTGGTCAGAAAAGATATTTGGTGTGATTTTAATCCTATTAAATTTGTTGATACTTGTTTTGTGAACCAATATGTGATCTATTTTGAATAATGTTCTGTGGGTGCTTGAGAAGAACATGTATTCTGGTGTTTTAAGATGGAATATATCTATTAGGCCCATTTGTTATAAAGTGTGGTTATATCCAATGTTTGCATATTGATTTTCTGTCTGATATTATTATTATTACTATTACTATTATATTTCCATCTAGTTTTCTCTTCAGACTTCTCAGTGTTTGCTTTATATATTTAGGTGCTCCAATGTGAGGTGCATATGTATTTATAAGTTATCATAATTTCTTGATGAATATCTATCAATATATAATCATCTCCTCTGTCTTACTTTATAATTTTTTATTCTATGCATTTAGAGTATTTTATAGCTATGCTATAAGCATAGCTATATTGCTGCATTTTGGTTTCTGGAAAGTCTTTTTTCATGCTTTTACTTGCAATCTGTGTGTTATTAAAGGTGTAGTCAGTCTCCTATAAGTAGCATATGATCAGGTCTTTGTTTTTCTAAACCCAGTTAGCTACTCCATGTCTTTTGATTAGAGAATTTAATTCAACTATCTTCAAAGTGATTGTAGAAAGGTAAGGAATTATGACTGCCATTGTGTTGTTTTCTTTTGTGTATGTGTGTGTGTGATGATTTTCTCTCACGGGGTGATTTGATGTCTTACTATTTTTGTATCGACCATATATTTTTGCTTTGTAATTACCATGAGACTCACATAAAACATCTTATTATAATATGCTACTCTCATAACACATGACTTTGACCACATAAAATAACTATACACTTTCATTCCACCTTCCCCCACTTTGATATCACAATTTATATACTTTTATATTGTGAATAATGAATTTGTTATAGTTATTATGAGAGTTTGCCTTTGTGTGGTTTGCACATCTCCAGTATTACACTAATTTGAGTGCTTACTTTTACTAGTGAGTTTTATAATATCTTAAGTTTTCATGTTGCTAATTACCATGACTTTTTTTTCCAGCTTAAAGCATTCCTTTAGCATTTCTTGTAAGACAGGTCTAGTGGTGATAAACTCAGCTTTTGGTTTTCTGGTAAGAACTTTATTTTCTGTTATTTTTGAAGGACAGTTTTTGCCATGTATAATATTCTTGGTTATATATTTTTTTTCCTTAAGCACTTTGAATATATCATTCCTCTATCGTCTAGCCTATAAGGTTTCTTGGGAGAAATCTATGGATAATCTTATTAAAACTCCCTTCTATGTTTTTGCTTATTTTCTATTGGTGCTTCTATAATCCTCCTTTGTGATTTTTGATGGTTTGAATTATAATATTTGCTGGTATAGTCTTGCTTAGATTGAATCTGATTGGAAACCTTTGAGCTTCTTTACCTTGATATTTATATCTCTACCTGGATTTGGAAAGTTTTATACTATTATTTCTTTAGCTTTTCTACCCCTTTGACTCTCTTTCTTGAACTCCATAAATTGAATACTGTGTTTTGATTCTGTTCCGTGTATCCTATAAGGTTCCTTTATTCCTTTTTCTCCACTGACTGTATAGTTTTCAAATAACTTATCCTTGAGTTTTTTTCTTCAGCTTCATCAATTCTGCTCATGAGACTTCAATTGCATTGTTTTTGTTTCGTTCATTTTCAGCTCCAGAATTTCAATTTGATATTTTTAATGCAAGTTCAATTACTCTTCTTAGATTTCTCATTTCACGGAATCATTTCTATTTTTTATGTTTACTGAAGTTCCTTAAAACAACTATTTTGCCTTTTTTGTCAGGTAGTTTGTATGTGTCTATTTCTTTGGGAATAGCTCCTAGGAAATTATTGTGTCCTATTGGCTTTCTGTCTGTCTCCTTGTTTTTTTTGTTTTGTTTTGTTTTGTTTTGTTTTTGTGGGTGTGGCCTTACACTGATGTCTGCACATTTGGTGGAACAGTCACCTCTTAAAGACTTTACAGATTACTTTCTCTATGGAAAAGCCTTTCTGCATCGGGGTGAAAAGGCATTTGCTGAGTAGGATTCAGTGATTCTGGCACCAGTGAAGGCACAGCTGTGTAGCTCTGTGCAGCTCTGTCAGCCAGGGCAGGGATGAAGTTACCAGATCTAATGCTGTGATGTCCACAATAGTAGCCAGGGTTGTTAGGGTCTTTGTTGGAATTGGCTGCTAAAGGTACTTCCAATTTATTTTTTCTCCCACTGAGGAAGTTGTGGTTCAGGGATCCCTTCTGGACCTGGGTCTGGCTTGTGAGCCCACTTGCAATGGTGGTGGCACTAATGTCTGATGAAGGGTACCACAGGAGTGGTAATGGCACTGAGGTCTGAAACGTGAGCATCCGTGAAGGAGCCACCCTCTGGGCTAGGAGGCATTGAGGGTCTTGGTGTCTGAGATGGAGGCACTCTTGCTGCTGTGCTAGTAACAGCACGTGAGGCACAAATGCTCTGAAGCAGTAGGAGGCACTGAGAATGGGAGCACAGACATGCACAGAGTTAGTGGGGCTCCAGGGTGGGGCAGAGTCTAGCTCTCCTGGTACCTGAGCCAGTACACAGAACAGGAGCATGGAGGGCCAAGGCTTGGCTCCCCCACAAAATTGAGAACGTTTTGCTGTCCTGCTGACTCTAAGATATCCGATGTGGTGGCTCCGTGACAGCCACAGAGCCCAGATCTGAAGTGTAGATACTCATGCAGTGGCTGCAGCTCTGGGTTCAACACATGTGCAGCTGGGAGAGGTAGGGGCTCCTTTCTCGAATAAGCTTTAGAAAAGCCACTTTTTATTGGGTTTCCTGGTAGAAGTGGCTGTGGGTTCCTTTAACAGCAGGAGATGCCAGTGTTCTGTGAGGAGCAGGTCACTGAAGACCCTGGTGATCACTACCATTTGACCAGTAGCCTCTGCACTTCTTCTATTCCTCACTGTCACAGGTGTGTCAGTCTTTTTTGTAATTTAATTTTTATTGATTCTTTTTAGTTACATATAACATTAGGATAAATTTTGACATAATCACAAAAGCATGGAATATCATTTTTTCCAATTCACTCTCCAGCAGTGCCCCCCACCCTCTACTCTGCCGATCTTTCTGCTATTTATTGTTTTTTTTTTTTAATTAATGTCTTTGGATATACTTGATGTTGGGATTCACTGTGGTACATTCATGTATGTCCATACAAATTTCAGTCAGAATCATTCCACTGTCAGTCTTACCAGTGATACTTGCTGTGTGGATATTATGCATTTCTTTTCACTCCCCTGTGTTGCTCATGCTTCTTTGATTGTCCCTTGAGCCCTCTCTAAGATAAAAATAGCAGTCTGAATTTATATTTTCATGGAGGTATGAAGGCTGCTATCCCATTCCCTGTCATCTTGGGGATAATTACTCTCCCCAACAAACTTTGACTGGTTTAAAATGCATACATGCACACGCCTAAACAATAACAACAGTATCTCAAGCTAAACTGAGTAAACTTTTATGAGCTCAACACTACCTAGCTTTTTAGATCACTTTAGGGGTGTTGACATTTTGCAGCCATTTGTTTCTTGTTTTGTAAACTCCCTTTGTCAATTTGTTTAGGATAATCTTTGCTTTTTAAACATTTCTAAATGCTATATGTTCAAAGTGAAAAAATTTTCCCTTATGGCAACACAAAAGAAATATTAGTTTTCACTCCACGTTTCTAGTTGGTTTATATCATACAGTTTCTCAGGATAGAAAGTTTAACTTTTTTTTCAGAAGTAGAAGTTTGTTATTTGATTTTTTTTATTTTTATTTTTTTTCATCTTTCATACGTTTGATTCATGTGAGTTATGCTTTTCCATTTTTACCCCAAATACAAATTGCAGAATCACATCAGTTACACATTCGCAATGTTTACATAATGCCATATTAGTGACTGTTGTATTCTGCTGTCTTTCCTATCCCCTACTATCCCCCCTCCTCTCCCCTCCCATCTTCCCTCTCTACCTCATCTGTTGTTGTTCCGTTCTCTCCCTCCCCCCCCCTTTCCCCTCACAATCTCATATATGTGATTTCGTATATTTGATTTTTGAAAAACTCTTCATCTAATACTTTGGTAAATATAAACATCACATCTACAAAAATACTTTAAAGAATAATGTGAGAAGACTGGTGAAGGGAAGAACAAGAGAACATGTCACAGAAGCATAAATAGCCAAGCATACATGGTATCTACAAATCATTCAGCTTCACAAGAGTATGAAGCATGAGGATGGGTCAGGTTAGCTCAGCACACAGCATTCTAGGTCATGATAATTGAATTATATTCTCTATGTGATTGAGTTCTATTTAAGGGATGGAAGGAAATATGTGTTTCAGAAAGATCACTCTATCTAGAGAGGGGAGATTAAAAGGGAGGGGCCAGGCCTGGAGGACAGGAGAACAATTAGGAAGGTATTACTGTAACCCAGATAAAATTTTCTTTAACTAGGGCACAAATACAAAGATAGGTACAGGGAAAAGGATAGATTCCAGAAACACTTAGCAAGTCTAGAAGAAGGGGCATATTCTAGAAGCATTTAATTGTTAAAGCCAATAGAACTTAGTAAAGAGTCAAGAATGATTCCTGGCTCTCAAGCAAGTACTTGAATGCATAAGGTTACCATTGAGAAAGAGAGTTGAGGGGGAGGCTTTGGGAGAGGGTGGATGAGTTATGCTCTGAACATCTTTGGTGTGATAAGGTTAATTTGGATATTTTTTGTGTACCTTGTGTAGTTTTCCATTCTGCTTAGGCTCTATATCTCAGCTTTGAATTTTGTGTCCTGGATTTAATAACTATATCAGGAGATATAGATATAGACCCAGACCCAGCCTCTCAATTCTGGCTCTCAATTTAATGAATCAAAGAATCAATTTGATGGCTGTGGTTTCTGAGTATGTGTTTGCCCTGAATCAGTGGCTTATTTCAATGACCTCTAGACTTGATGGTGGTTGGCACTGTCTGATGCAAAGAGACAAAGTGTGACAAGGAGGACACTGGTATATGTCAGAACAAAAGGTCATGAACTAGGTCTACTTACTGTGGACACTTTGCTTTCTCTTGATAAAGACCTTATTGTAGTGGTTAGAGGGCTGTAGACCTCGTTACTCAGTTTGCAAGACTGGGACTTTAAGGTGTGAAGCAGCCCCAGGCTGACAAATAAATTCCTGCAGTTCTCAGACCATCCCTGAGTTTTTAAGTTGATCCTAGAGCAAGCTTGAGCCACAATTTTCCCTGCTATATTAAAGTGTTTCTAATATGAGATCCATAAACACTCCTCTGTTTTATGGCTACTTTCCTTGGCAACTAGATAGATTCCCAACAAATACTTGCTGAATGGCTGTTTAGTTCCTTCTATAAGAATCTTGGTTACCTGACATCTGCTATCATTGGTATTGGGACTGTTACTCAGGTAAAATATTTTTGCTACCCTCTTTCTACCTGTTCTGCAGAGCCTTGTCTTTTGCCTACAAATCTCTCTCTCTCTCTCTCTCTCTCTCTCTCTCTCTCTCTCTCTGTGTGTGTGTGTGTGTGTGTGTGTGTGTGTGTGTCCCCTCTTTCTTTCATTTGCTTTGTAGGAGGAATGGCCAACACAAGATGTTCCTTCTGTAGTTCCCTCCTATTAACTTCCAACAACATTACTAAAAGATAGTGGTGCTCTTCTCTTTTTCTAAAAAATTGATTTTATTTTTTTTAAATACATGACAACAGTGGAATGCATTACAATTCTTATTACATATATAGAGGACAATTTTTTATATCTCTGTATATAATGTATGTTCACACCCATTCAAGTCTTCATACATGTACTTTGGATAATGATGTCCATCACATTCCACCATCCTTTATGCCCCCTCCTTTCCCCTCCCAACCCTCTGCCCTATCTAGAGTTCATCTATTCCTCCCACGCTCCCTGTCCTTGAAATCAAAGTAGATCAAGGACCTAGGAATTAAACCAGAGACTCTGTGTCTATTAGAAGAAAAAGTAGGCCTTAATCTTCATCATGTGAGATTAGGCCCCAACTTTCTTAATAAGACTCCTCTAGCACAAGAATTAAAACCAAGATTCAATAAATGGGTTTGACTCAAACTAAAAAGTTTCTTCTCAGCAAAAGAAAAAATTGTGAGGTGAATAGAGAGCCCACATCGTGGTGCTCTTCTTTACTGAAGTCATTGAGTAGCCCCAGTGATCTCGTTTAGCTATTCCAATTTATTATTTACTGTGTTATTCAGTCCCTTAAGGATTCCATATTTTCTCTCTCTCTCTCTCTCTCTCTCTCTCTCTCTCTCTCTCTCTCTCTCAATCTGATCTATACTTGACCATATCTTTCACCTATAACTATTCATAATTTGCCCATTTGTAATTTGATAGTGACCATAATTTATGTCCATTAAACTTTTGAAGATACAACCCCTAAACAGTCACCTTTTAATTCCCAGGAAGCATCTATTGCCAGCCAAGATGTGTCACCAGAGTAGGTGATGTAAATGCTGACTGACTGATGGAATAGGTCAACCAGTCATTTTCAAATACTTATCAAAAAGTAGAGTTATTTTGGTACCCAGACTCCTTCTGTTCCAGAAGTTAAAAATAAAATAAGAATTCAATTAAAACTATGTACACAATCCACCCAGAGTTGTGCCAAATCTTCTGAGAAACTACCCTACTTTCCAGCCTATCAGAACTGAAGTGTGCATATGCCAATAAAGAAAAGACCTGAGGATGCCAAAATACTTTAATTAAATAAGAGATATATCATTGTATATGCAATGTAGCCAAGATTGCTTTTAAAGCAGCATATCCTGTTCTTAAACTTCTTGTCCATATATTTCTGCAGAGGAATGACATCAACAGGATGTGATGAACTTAGCCATGTAATACCTTCTACTCCACTTACCTCCTCCAAGGATGGTCAAGGTCAGGATGTAGGGTGTCAGCAGTCATTTAACTTTCTATTCTATAGTACTCATTCCAGAATTGAGTAAACCTGGACCCACTCCAGAGTTCATTACAAAAAAAGCAAGTAAAAAACAAACTAATGGGTGTAAAATGAAGTCTAATGGTCTCATTCTAATTCCATTTTTTTCTGAAAACTCTGGAGAAACAACTTACTTATAGATGGATAACTTTCATATTTTTTCACTGAATGAATTTTTTTACTATATTCTGTTCAAAGTTTATGCCTAAAGGAATCCATTAAATTAGCTAATCCATTAATCCTGTTACTGTGTCATTTCTCATTCTTAGGATCCAGATTCTGGGAAGTGATGATGTAAGCAAGATGATGACAGCTTCTTTCTAATTAGCATGCCTGGGACAAGGTACTGCAATCAATTCACAGTCCAGTGAGTGCCCACCTGGGAGTGCTGAGGGGAAGGGAGAACACTGAAAGAGAAATTTAATCATCCTCAGTGAAGCTATCAGATGATCTTTAAATTCCCTTCCAAACCTGCAGTTCTGAGATATTCTCTAAGTTGTCCCTTCAGATATTCAACACAGCCAACAACTAGTCACCAAACATCTGCTTTATGCCATAAAGTATGTTAGGCACTGCATGTACCACGTGGAGTATAACACACCCCTACTCTGAGAGTTGTTGAAGCATCATTTGTGCAATAAAAATTTAAAAATTAGCTCTCCACCTTTCCCTCCAAATTGTCTTCCCTGCATGCTCTCCTTCTTAGTCATTACACCCAGTTAGCCCCATCAAAAAGCTGAAAAGCATCAGTGTTGATTAAAGCATCAGTGTTGATTTTTCGTCAACCACCAATGAATCTCCAATGTATCCCCAAATCCTATTAGTCCTTCCTTAACCCCCCTCCCCCTGTGCTAAGGTTTAGATGTTTGTTCAAGTGTCCCCCAAGTGTACATTGTGATTGGAGGCTTGGTCCCCAGTGTGGTAGCATTGGGAGGTGGTGGAATCTTTAGAGGTGGGGCCTGGTGTGAAATCCTTAGATATTAGAGATGTGCTCTGGGAAGATAGCTCTCATGTGACCCCTTGTGATTTTTAAAAATATTTCTTTTTATTTGTTCTAATTAGTTATATATGACAGTAGAATGTATTTTGATACATCATACATAAATGAAGTATAAATTCTTATTTGGTTGAACATGTAGATTTGTCTGTTGTATATGATTCTTATTTGTGTACATGTGTTACACAGGTCATGTAATCATATATGCATATCAGGTAATAATGTCTGATTCATTCTACCATCATTACTACCCCCATACCCCTCCCCTCCCTTCGCTCCCCTCTGTCTAGTCCAAAGTACTTCTATTCTCCCCCCTCCTCTTATTATGAGTTAGCATCCACATATCAGAGAAAACATTTTGGTTTTGGTTCTTTGGGATTGGTTTATTTCGCTTAGCATGATATATTCTTCACTCCCATCCATTTACTGGCAGATGCCATAATTTCATTCTTCTTTATGGCTGAGTAATATTACATTGTGTGTGTGTGTGTGTGTGTGTGTGTGTGTGTGTGTCACATTTTTTAATCCATTCATCTGTTGAAGGGCACCTAGTTTGGTTCCACAGTTTAGCTATTGTGAGTTGAGCTATTACATTGATATGGCTGCATCACTGTATTATGCTGACTTTAAGTCCTTTGGGTATAAACAAAGAAGTGGGGTAGCTGGATCAAATGGTGGGTCCATTCCACGTTTTCTGAGGAATCTCCATACCGCTTTCCATAGTGGTTGCACCAATTTGTAGTTCCACCAGCAATGTATGAGTGTACCTTTTTTTCCCATATCCTCGCCAACATTTATTGTTGTTTTTATTCTTGATGATTGCCATTCTGACTGGAATGGGATGGAATCTCGGTGTAGTTTTGATTTGCATTTCTCTAATTGCTAGAGATGTTGAACATTTTTTCATAAATTTGTTATTCAATTGTATTCCTTCTGTGAAATACCTGTTCAGTTCCTTTGGCCATTTATTGATTGGGTTATTTGTTTTTTTTTGGTGTTAAGATTTTTTTAGTTCTTTATATATCCTGGAGATTAATGCTGTATCTGTGGTATATGTGGCAAATATTTTTTCCTATTCTATAGGTTCTCTCTTCACATTATTGATTGTTTCTTTTGCTGTGACCCCTTGAGATTTTTTTTTCAAGAGAGCTTTGATAACAGGAGCAAGCCTTGCCTGTCCCACCCCCTTTGCTCCTTTTCAAGATGTGCCTACTTGCTCCTACTCAATGTTCCTGCTCTGATGACCCTCCCTAGAGGCCAAACAATCAGAGCTGCCTGATTTTGGCCTTTGAATCTCCAATTTTTTAGTTAAATAAACCTCTTTATTCATAAGTAGTCTGTGTCGGGTATTTCATTATCGTGACAAAATGCTGACAAATGTACTCTACTTTCTTCATTTTCATGCCCATGCCTTGGTTTGGGGCTTTGTTATTTCCTGCCTGAATTTCAACAGTCTCATAATTGGTCTACTGGCTTCTGCTGTCACTCCCCCATACCCCATCCTGTGCACAGGAGTGATCTCTTTAATGCCCAAATCTGTTCCACCTCTGCTTAAAATCCTTCAGTGATTTTACAGTCTTTGGCATAAAGTCAAACAAGTTGGCTCAGCACAGAGGTCCTTTTTGATTCAACCACTTATGAATTCTCATTTCATCTCCCCATTATGGCTTTGTGCCCTGTGTCCCAGCCACAAGGACCTCCCTGCAGAGGTTAAGGACATGGGTTCTGGCGGCAAGCTTTCTGAATGTGACCACCAGCTGCACTTCTTACTGGGTGGGTGGCCGTGCCACTGCTTGACACAGTGCTGTGAACAGCCTCCCCTGGAGCCATGGAACACAGCTGCTCCAGTGTGCCCTTGAGCAAGTTCACTCCCCTCTGCCTCTGTTTTCTCATCTAGAAAATGGGGAAGGTAGTTTTGCCTCCCTTACAGGGTTGTCAGAGAGTTAACACACAGAGTTTCAGTTCGAGTGACAGCTCCGCTGACAAGCTTTACCTGAATTCTTCCTTCCACTGAATGAGACTGAGTTTGCCCGCTCGCTGAGCCCTATTCTTTGCAGAGTATCCCCCAGGACTTTTGGCATATTGCTTTGAAATTATTCTGGAATGTTTTACCTTGAAAAATTTTCAAACATATAGAAAAGTTGAAAGAAAAGTAAGATGAGCACCACCTGGATTTGGCAAGTTGATTAACACTTTGCCAATTTATGTGTTTGTGTGTGCATAAATTGTTTGTTTTGGGTTTTTCCTTGTCAATCTTTGTCAGCCCAATTTTACAGAGCCCCAGCCAGAAATCTCAAGAGGGTAGAAAGAAATTTCTCTCTGTTTCTCTCCCCTTATTCCTTTCCCTCTCCTCATATATTTATATTCACACCCACATACAAACATACATAGATACATGTAGATATAGATAAATAGATATATGTATGTATATGTATGTATGTATATATACACCCATTTACATTTTTAATTGGACCATTTTAATGCAAGTTGCAAATTTCAACATATGTCACCTTGTATTTCTCCTAAAAAGAATCAAGACATTCTTAAATATAAACATATTTTTGGCTATATTCAGCTTTTCCTCCTTTTTTCCAGAAGTAAGTTCCTTAATGCTTCTTCAAAGTCAAAGGAAATAATCAAGAATTTAATAGTGAACTCTCAATCAGAACAACCATGCAGAACCTTTTCCAGACACAAAGAGGTTTTCCCAGCTCCAGTCAAGACAACCTGGTCCTCATTCTTCTTCAGGATTAGCTTTCTATTTCAAAGAAGCTGGCATCTAGACAGGCAAATGGATCTTAATAATTCTGTGGCAAACGTGTTCATATTTTTGGTGGATATTCACTCAGATACCATAAAAATCAGAGAAATTTCTTGCTTTCCTTCATGATTTCTTCTTTTTTTTCTTCCACGTGGTAAATTATTTTCTGGAGAATCCTGTGTCTTCCCATTGGAGCTCATCTCCTGGTACAAGCTGGACTGCAGCATCTGCAGTAAATTAAGTGACTGGCGTCCATCTTTCACACCTTAATAAAATACAGCACACAATCTGATTGAAGTCACAGAGGAAAGCAAAGTTCCTGCCCATCTCACTCCAGTGAGAGCAGTGAAGGACACGTTCTTGGGATATAGAACTTCTCATTAATCCTGATGGAGGTGAATGTTTCATGTTGACAGCTGTGAAACATAAAGTTAGGCAGCAGAGAGTGGAGACCATGAACTGGTCATCCTTATTTGTCAACAAAGCATAATAGAACACTCAGAATGTTAGCACAGAAGGTGATATATCTACATGAGCCAGTGAACTGCTTTATAGAATAACTACTATTTTATGTCTGTGAAGGAGATCAAAATATGCCACTTTGACATAAGAATTATTTTGTGCTGGAGGCATTTCAGTTTATTAAATCCTCTATTTCCTAAAAGCAGAGCCTCCCAAAAGAACTCATTTGTCATAAATCTCCCTGTAAGCAATTCTAGCCTTCCCTTCTAGAAGTCCACATCACACCCAACAATGTCACAAATTATTGTATTTCTTATTTATTCTCTTTAGGGCCTATATTTCCAGAGTCATTTGCTAATTTGTACATGCGCTTTCTCATCCTATCTTTCCCTACTAAATTAGGTATTTACATCCCACATTTTAACCACTGCTTTGAGTTACTCTCATTACTGAGTGCTCATGTGTGTGTGTTGGGGTGGAGGAGAAGATGCACATATTGACCACTTCTGTTTGTTTTTCTTTTGTCAATCTGTCTTTTCATCAAATAATTTTATGGAAACATAACCAGAGAACCTAGGAGGGTAGAAAGCAAAGGGATTTGTTTTCTCCTTAAAGCTGAAAGGAACCACTCTGATTGCCTAGTGGAGAGGCCACAGCCGGCACAGTGGAGCCAGAACTTTAACCCAACCTTGTAAGCTCAGGTTGTTTCTCCTACATGATCCCCTTTAGTATATACCAGGAATTATACTTGAAACAAGCAGTGGAATAGTAGCCAGAAGCCAGTGAAGTGCCTTAGAAAATGAAAACCATCATGGAAGTCAGTCATCTGCTTTGTTCTGTTTACAGTTACTTTACTCAGGGAGAAGAGAGCTGTGACCATCTGGAGTAACACACGTTTTACATTTAATGTGAACGAATAGTGCAAACCAACCAGAGGGGTCTACTTGGGCTGATTTGGGTTTTCCTTGCCTTTTTTTTTTTAAAAAAAAGGATGCTTTAAATTCTAGATATTTGTACATGAGTCAAACATTCAACAGAGTGTCTCATAAAATTCCACTTTCACAATGAATTTAAATAGCTCAGGGAAAAAGAAAGTCATATGAATTGAAAACTGCTAAAAGGGATGACAGATTGAGTGTAGGGTGAGGTTTTCCAGGATCCAGTGCTGAATCCAGTGTTCATTCAAGGTACTCAAAAAGGTGTGTGGAGACTGGAAACGTTGTCACACTACATTTGCAGTACCATGCTCAGAGGTGACACAGATTGGCTCAGGGACAGAGAAATAGATGTATCTGAGAACAGACAGATATATCAAAAAGTGCTAGAAATAGAATGAAAAAAAATTAAAAAGAATCCTTGAAAATCCACTTACTTGTAAATAATGAAAGAAGGATTTAGTAGTAACAACAATAATAGCAAATAGACATAAAACCCTTCATAATGTCTCAGGGACCCCACGCATCCCTATATGTTGCTCTCTGGCTTTCTCTTTGCTCCAGCCAAATTTCTTTTAGTTCCTTGAATCTGTCCTGACTCTGGGAATTTGCACAGGCTCCTTTTTCTACAGAGAACAGTTTTCCCATCTTCCCACTCCTTTCATCTAAACATCATTACTTTCTCTTCAAGTTCCAGATGAAAGAACTGCTTCTTAAGGACACTTTCTCTGATTTCTTGAGAATAAATGAGATCCTCTGTTTATGTTCTCGTGGTTGCTTCTAGCTCTTCATAACAATTTTGGACATTTATGTTTCTTGTTCCATGCAACTTCTCCCTCCCTTGGGGTCAGGGACTTCATCTGTATCCCCAGTTTACAACACGTGCCTGGGATGGGAATATTCAGCAGGCACTTGTTGAGCAAAATACTGTTGAACAAAATAACATCTTGATTTTGTTTTCTGGTAATAAATTATTTTCATTTCACAGGGAAAGGGAGTGTAAGTTAAGAGTGATAATACTTTCTAATGTTCTGTATGACTTGATGTAAATGAGAATTTGATATAATTTATGATGATTTCAGAGAGCTCTTAACTTATTATAAATATTTTTTACATAGTCATTTTAAATTTCTATTTTATATATTCATTCTAGCTTTCTTTTCCCCATGAATTCTTTCATATCATTTTAATCAACTCAAAGAAAGCAACTAATTTGAATTTTGAATCCCTGTCTTTATTCATTCATTGATTGAAGCATTGATTCAACTGTTCATTCATCTGCTCTCTTATGGGAGGTGGGGGAGGAGTTGTGCTTATCTTTGCCACTCTTGAGCCTAGATAAAAATAATGGAAGAGTGGAGAGCATGAGGAAGACTAAGAGAAAGCCAGGAATGTACAATAGTCACATGCTGAATAGTCAACTTATTGACTAGAAGTGTCTCCCACATAATTCATTCCAAGGATGCAAGAGACTTCTCATCCTGGGGTCTTTATACTTAGAAGATCTTTAACTCAGGCCACCCAAGGGATTGTGTGCCCTGAGGTCCATCAGATCATATAGAAGTCCACAGCTAGGATGGCACCTGTCAAGATGGCATTTCCAAAGCCTTAGAGAAGAATTGAGGGTGTGTGTCTGTGTGTGTTGTACACATATACACACAGTACAGGAAATAAATACATTAATCATTATCGTAGGGAAAGTTTGATAAATTTATCATTGGTATTTCTCATTTATAAATTATCATTCATATAATTACATTATTCTTGATTTTTTTAACTAAGGAAAAAATAAAAAGTTCCTGTGATATCCCCATGATAAATGCCTTGTCCAGTTCAAAGCCTGTCAGTGCTCTACCAGTGTGAGCCAAGTGGCCATGGAAAGAGAGAGAGGTATCCAGCAGAGGTAAGAGGTTTCTAGTTGAAATGGCCATGGGCCTGGCAATACCCAGTGGTATCCACTATTTGGTGAGTAGTTTTTTAGCAGACTGGATTAGTGAGTGAGGACAAAGCCTAGCAAAACTTAAGAGTTCATCTGGTCAAGGAAACTTTTCTTCTAGAAATATGCATTCTCTCCTTTAAAATCTAGTTTTCCTTGGTTAAAACAGGCACTTCTCTTGAAGAAAGGCCTCTCTATCTCCTAGCTTCCATGCACCATAGGCTCCATGGAGAAGGAAGGCTTCTACCTTCACTGACTTTCCAGTATTGTTTTCAGTCAGTTCTGTTTCTACCAACTCACATGTCCCTGTTTGTAAAAAGCCCATCTATTGACAAGATGAACCATGTCTGATGTCTATGAATGACCTCTGACTTCTGTGGAGATTTACCTTTCACCTTAGATTATCACCCATCCTGTATAACTGAATCTCACCAGGACTGGTGCAGACGTAGAGGAGAATCAGGAAAAGCTGGAGAGAACTTCTCAGCATTCTTTAGTCAGGATACTCCAATACATGTGGAAAACCATTGCCTAGTTGGACAGATGCCAGTCCTCCTTCACCGCCAGTCTGACAGCCTTGAAGGGCTGGGACTATTAGCTTTACTCCCGTGTCCAGTGTTATGTGCTCTGTAAGCTTTTCTGCCAACAGACAGCTCAAAAAGAATGCCAAATGAATCACTCTGTGACCTAGATTTTTAATCTTTTCTATGTTTCATACCTTTGGGAAAAAATAAGCATTTCACTGAGTGATTCTTAGTTTTTAATAAATAGTGAAGTGAAATGTCACTCCTGCATTCATTCAGGCAATGAGCTCTTATATAAAAAATTGATTAAATGACAATAAAGTCATAAATATAGTTAACTTAATAAAATAATAAATAATAAATACCTGTGTGCTTTAAATAATCAGCTGTTTATGTGTAAAAGAAATACAAATGAGTTTCCCCCCATATTTTGGGTGTTCTGATGGATTGACCATACAAATGACCCCAGTTCTCTATTGATTTCTCATATCCACAACCTATGTAATAAAGACTTTGCAGCAGCTCCCATCAAGGGACTGAGTCTACTTCCCTACTCACTAAATCTATCCCTGTCATGTGGGATGTGCTTGGACCAAGATAATGCAGTCTAAATAAGAATACGTAATTTCTGAGTCTAAACTTTAAGTGGCCTTGTATACCTCCCTTTCTCTGTCTCTGCCTCTCTCCTGCCATTGGAAAAGAAAAAGCTGATTGAGACTGTGATAAAATTAGAGACTGCATGGCCAACAGAGCTGACCAACAGCGGTTAATTTAGACCAGTCAGCCTCCAGCTCACCATCAGCTGTTCACATATTCATTACAGTTCAGTTGAGATCAGTCTAGATAAGCGCAGAGATGCAGAACTGCCCAGCTGGCTCATGGAAAATACATTTTTATGAATGTATGCCATGAAATTTTGTGGCTTCTAGTACATAGCATAATCATATTAATCAATAACTAATATAGTTCAATAGTTTATAGGTAAGGACAGTCATTTTTAATCATTCATTATAATTTTCACTTAACTCATGAGCTGTTTTTCCTACAAAAGTGTAGTATGCATCATTAAATGTTTTCTTTAGCAATATAAAAGTTATGAAGATGGATAAAAATCCAAATTTTAAGAGTTTAAGTGATTTCTGTAAAGCTACATAGATAATGAACATCAAACCAAGACCTTCTAATTTCACATTCAGTGAACAGTTTTCTTTTAAATATTTTATTTAGACATAGATGGCCCTTTATTTATTTATATGCGGTGCTGAGAATTGAATCCAGTGCCTCACATATGCTAGGAAAGCGTTCTACCACTGAGCCACAACCCTAGCCCTGTAAGTTATAATTTTTAATCTTCATCTTACAGATGAGAAATTGGACTCAAAATAGTAAAAAAATACTTGCCCAAGATCACATAAGTGGTAAGTGGCAGACATGGTATTCAAATTTCTGTGTGCTTCATTCCATAAATTCTTAAATTTCTGTGTTCTCAGCCTTCTCTATATAACAGTATACATCACAGACTTACCCAATATGCAAAACAGCAAAAGAAAAAGAAGCCAAAAACAACACTAGGAGAAGTAATCAATCAATCATAACCAGGATGTAGTTGTTTAATTCTATTATTCCCATAAAAATATAGAATCTAGGTCCCTATCTTAGCATATGACTTCCTTTTGTGACAATTATGCTGTAAGTACTTGTGAAATGGGGCTTGCTTGCTGTTGCTCTTGGAATCCTTCAACTGACATTCAAATAAGCCTGGGACATTGCCCTGGAAAGTGAAGGATCAAGAGGATGGAAGTCCCAGTTGTCCCAACTGTCCAAGACAAGGCTCTTTCAAACCAGCCAGTCCCAGAGGATCCCCATCATTGACTGGAAGCCCATGAGTAAACTCAGCCAAGCTCAATCAAGCCTGACCCATATAAGAAGCATCCAGCTATACCAGTCTACAGAATAATGATTTAATCAAAGGGTTATCATTTTAAACCATCCAGATTTGTTCCCCAACAAAAGCCAATCAGTTCACATGAGCAGCATAGTACCTGCACATACACTGCCACGTCAATCATGCCAATCTTTCATAATTGGTGCACTAAGATCCAGAACTGTTAACAGGACAAATCTCATAGGATACGGTTAGCAGATGACACTGAAGACACCTTATGAGTCTGCTATTCTCCTAGCTTTATAACAATAGAATCTGTTATGCTGCTGTGTTGTGTAGTTAGACAAATCCTGTCCTATCAATATTTAATATCCTGACTCTTCTTCCTCCTGTGTCCTCTGATCAAGTCACAACATTGAGCATTTCCTCTCCCCTTTCAGCTGGGAGCCATCTGTAGCCAAACATGATTTATTTTGGTCCTTACCACCTTGAGTCTGTAGAATATTATAAACCTGTTGAAATTATCTTAGGCCACACTTCAGAAAGCTTTTTTAGAAATTTTTAAGTTCCTGATTCAGTGGTTTCACTCAGAGGCCCTAGGAGGGCATTTTCATTCTCCATAGTAACTGATTGCTGATGTCCCTTATCCCAAACTATCTACACATGAGTCTCTCTGTCCCAATAAACTGAAAATTCTTCCAAATCACAGACCATATCTTGTGCTTCTTTGAAATTTCCATGCTTAGTGCAAAGCCTGACATAGAAGTTCTTAATATTTTATGTGAAATTAATGTATAAATCAATAAACCATGTGCTTTGGAAAGGCCTAGTTTCATATCGATTCACTAACAGACAACAATATGAGAGTGTTGTATTCTTTTTTGGATAGCAGGCTTCTGCTTTTAGAGCCACTTTGCATAATCAAGGGTTTTCCTTTGTCTAACAAGATTTAGCCTTGAGTTACTTTGATTTGCAAAGTCTCAGTGTATATCTAATAAAATCAAATGTAGATTTTTTTCTTCATTATTTCTACAAAAATTAAGATTAAGGATTAAGGGACAACGAATCAGGAGAAACATCTTTAGAATTCCAGGCATAGGGAAAGCTGTTGTTATTGTAAGGAGCTGGCTTCAATATTGCCTTCTCCAGGAAGCCACCACTTACCATCCCACTTAAAACTATAACTTTCCACAACATATGACAGCCAAATCCTGCTCTATCTTTGAAAGCATAGATGACCTTCAAATATAACTTGATAATGCTTGGAAGATAGCAGGTGCTCAATGAACACTTGTTGAATCAATGAATATATCCATGGATATTGTGGGGTAGGCAGAATCTTAGACCATCTTCAAGATTCTCATCTTCTGACACACACACCTATATAATCACCTCACTGAAGTGAGAGCAGGACCTGTGAATGTGATGAAATATTGATCTTACACCTACGATTAGGTTATGATGTGTGACAAAGGAGAAGAGTTCACAGATGTGATTAAGGTCCCTAAGTTAATCAGGAAACAATATCTTGGGTGGGCCTGACTTGACCAGGAACTAATTTCTACCAACAACAACGAATTCAGAAAAGCCGCTGGTGTCTCGGGAAGGACTGCAGTCCCTGCTGACTCCTTGGCTACCATCAAGTAGAAGATCAAATCTAAGTTTTTATTGACTCCTGATCTACAAAAACTGTTAGATAAAAAACATATGCTGTTTTAAGCTGTTGTGCAATAATAGAACACTTATACACAGATAAACTTACTTGTGTTGAAGAAAGGGGCAGGAGGAACCATGTAACCCATGGAATTTTTCTCCAGGATGAGAAATAAAACCTCTACTTGGCCTCTGATATCTCTTCTACAATATCAAATATGATGTTGTAGGCCATCTGTGCCAAAGGCCATTACCTCCACTCCGCCTCTGCAGCCCTCTAAAAATTTAACTTTGTGTACTCAGAGGATATTTAAGGAATGTCCTGCCTTCAGATATGGATGTGAATTTGGCGGGATCTGGAACTTTACTTTGTGGCTGAGTGCCCCTTTCCTGTGTCACCTAAAGATCCCCACCTATCCCATCTCAGTCTCCTCCATCTCTATGCCTGCAGTCTCTTACAACAAGTCGTTGGACATTGTCCCCAAAACACAACACTGAGGCAGGAGCTTATCCCCAGAGATCTGGGCCCAGCTGTCAGGAGTCGGGGCTTAGACAACAAATTGGCAACAGCCTCTCTGCCTCACCACGGATATCACAAAGGTAACCAGGGTCTGGGGACAAGGGCTGGCTCCTATCTAGCGACCAATGCTGAGGCAAGAAGATGCTTCATGTGGGTGGACAGGGTTTCTTCTTAGCTCAACAGGGAGAGGGAAGTCCACCCTCGGAGGGGCCTGTCACACAGGAGGTGCTTAGTAACCATTCATGTCAACTTCACAGTAAAACCCTGAGACAGGTGCTGGCATGACCTGGGTTTACACATGAGAACACTGAGACCCAGAAACATGAATTGGCCACAGCCACACTTTCGGGGAGGTACAGAACTACAGACACCAATCACCTGCCCCCGATTTTGGAACTTATTCTGCAGTTCTAACACATTCCTCTCACAGACTGGAACTGAGGCCTAGAAGAACAAGAGGAAGGTCTTCTCTGAGATCCTTGAACCCTAAGCTTCTCAGAGCCAGATCCTTGCCTGGTGGTCACTTCCCCACACCAGTCCCTACCCTAAGAAT
The DNA here is from genome assembly GCF_048772815.1 of Callospermophilus lateralis. Classification (NCBI taxonomy): domain Eukaryota; kingdom Metazoa; phylum Chordata; class Mammalia; order Rodentia; family Sciuridae; genus Callospermophilus; species Callospermophilus lateralis. Next base: position 116,782,145 of record NC_135306.1, on the reverse strand, counting down.
CAGGATGACCCTGGGGGATGTCCTTCCCCTCTCTTATGGGGACTTCCTCATCTGTGAACTGCGGTGCTGGCACAGTAGATACTTATTTAATAGTCATTGGAGAACTGGAGTTGGTAAGATAAGAAGAATAATAGTGAAATAGAGGATAGCTATATTGCTCTGTAATGGTCTATGCATAAACGTTTTTCTTAAAAGTTCCCTGGGATGACCTAAAGTACTTAAAGATTGTCTTTGATTTGGAATTCAAAGATTGCTCCTTCTTTGACCTTTATAAGAAATCAAGCCTGCCAGTATGATATCATTTTGGTAGACTTGCTGTGGGCTTGTGGGGATCACAAAAAGAGGATTATTTTAAGGTGGCTGTTCCCTATCTCCTATCTCATGAGCTTCAGCCTTACTGATGTTTCTTTCAGACCCCCCACTCACCGGCTTCTGAAAACCCATACTCCCACTGTGGAATGCTTGGTGTATGCTGAAGTCCCCTATAACTATAACTCAGCCAGTCCCATCCCATCTCCAGCCCGGAGATCCTTCTATTACAGGGAGGAGTCACATAGGTTCTCTGGGACTTCTTGGGTGTGTCTCTATCTTGGTGTATTTGTAGGTCATTTTCTATACAAAACCTCCAGGCCTTCTACTTCTCTCCTTTCCTTTCTCCCTTCCTCCACTTAGGCAATTTTTAATCCTCATTTTATCTCATTGAGATCTCTTTCTGTTTTACCAATCCATTCATCCCCCACCTGGATTTACTTGATAAATGATTTCTTCATCAACACTCCAAGACCTGTAATTCCCTCATTCTCTTGCTTTTATATGGCATCACCCAATAAGCTACCTATTCTGTTGTTTGGGGCACGAAGTGGTAAAACTCCCAAAGTCTAGCTTCTACTAGTCATTTCCTTATATTGTGCTACTATTAATAATTAATGTTAAACACTTTCCTTATCAAGAACTTTGCATTCTGTAATTTAATACAACAGGACATGAGAAAAATATTACCATTAGTCCTAATTTGTAGATGTTGAAAATGAGATTTGTCAAGAACTACATAGCTATGGATAAGATTTGAGCCTTGGTCTGTCTGACTATAGAGTCCCCATGCTAAGGACTCTAAAGTTTTCCCCTTGCAGGAGAAAAACTCTTGGCTTTACTAACTCCATTTTTTGATTCACTTGGGATAACACATTTTTTTCCTCCTTCCATCTTGTTTCAAAAAGAAGCTACCCCTCTATCCCTATGGTTAATTCCTTCCCTAAAGGGCTATTACTTAGTTTTCCCATATCTGCCAAGGTCACAATGCCATTTCATTCCAACAATTTCTTCTCTTTGTATGTTTAATTTATTCCTCACTACTAGTTCTTTCTTTTTTTGCAACTTAAAAATAAACTCAGATGGCTACTAGGCATAGATACTCCTGGATATCTTGTGGACCCTTCAAATACAATCTGTCCAAAACAGAATTCATCAGATGCAATGTCCCCATCCCACATCCACTTGCCACAAACCTGTCCTTACTCCTATGTACTCACCTATGAATTTGTAAGCATATTTGATTTTAAAATCTTTTCTCAAGCAAAAGCTTACATAAGTTACTATGAAATATCATTATAAATTATATATAAATATTGCTTTTTCTATTAATGGGACACAAAGCACCATGCTTACAACATAAACCATATCAGGTAGACAACTGTAAACTTAATGATTACTAATTGAAAAGAGCTCACATATCAGTGCTCTACACCTTGCTAATCTGTGGTCATTATGAAATTATCTCAAACTAGTAGCAACATTTGCAGTGTCTAAACAAAATTAGTATGAAGCAAGAGTTTTAAAGTTAAAATCGTGCTTCAGTGTAGTAATATACATCAAGTCACACTGGGCAGAAACATGAAATTTGTGTTATTTCTAGGCTATGAACTCAATGATGGTCAGAAGCTTGCATATTTTGCTCTGCTCTACATTTCCAGCACCTAATATAGAGCCAAGAGCATATTTAGTGGTCAATACATATTCATTAAATTCACAGATGAATGGGAGAACTTTATGTAATGGTTAGGATAGAGTAAGCTCCATGACAAACAGAAGCTTGTTGGTACTTATTTCTCACTCATGTACCAATACTGGGCAAGTGAAATCCTCCTCTATGTGGTCACTCAGGGATCCAGGTTATTGGAGATTTTAGCACCTTCACCTTATGGCTTTGATCAATGCCCCAGAGGTTGTCTCCGTTTCCACCATCCAGAAGAGGAAACAGCACATGGAAGAATGCCTCGTCGAGTTTAGGGGACAGGCCTGAGATCAGTGCACATCACTTCCACTCACATTACAATAGCCAGAATTCAACCATGGGGCTGAGCCTACTGTAAAAGAAACTAAGACAGGTTGTCTAGCTTTGCCCAGAAAGAGGGGATGAGGACATTTCACAAGAAATTAGTAGCCTCCATTTCATGCAATGCCATATATACCTTTGAGCAGGTGGCAACCAGACCCCATTTTATCTCCTGAAAACAACATTTTTGTCCACATTTTTTTTAAAAAAATGGCCATACCATTCTCTTTTCTGATTGTATAAAAAAATGGGTAGGGATCCAGCTTGATATGATAACAGTCATCTGGGCCTAATTGCCATTTTGCCTGCCAGGTGACACTTGCAAACATCCAAGCCCAATAGGACAAACGAAGTCCTTAAGATAGTTGCTGAGCATGGACTGCTTCTTAACTGACATTGGACATGTTAATAGTTTTTGAGAAAGACCAGATACACTCTGGTTGGCTATAGCCCACTTTTGTCTAAATTACTGTTAAGGTCCCTTCTCCTGCTTTGGGGTACAGGGATCCACCTGGACCATCCAAGACATTCTTCCATCCATAAGTCCTCAATAAACTGCCCTTTGTTCAATTCTGAATGTCTGCCTGTGTTTGGTCTCATAGCACTTTGTGACTAGTTCTTATTCACTGGGACTAGGTTTTTCTGAAACATGTAAAAACAACATTTATGTAATGAGGAATAAAGTTAATTTTCTATGAATTCGTCATGTCACCATTACCCTGCCTTCAAATCTAAAACTTGGGTGCTCTTATCAAATTCCCCCTCTATCTTATTCCAAATCTTTACATCTGGTCTGTCAACCAAGGTGGCATCCAAGTTCCTTTCTAGACTCACCCCCTTATTATCACTCTAAAGTTAAGCAGTATCTTAAGTTCTGCCACCATGGTCTTCTTGTCAAATTCCCACGTATTTGGCCCATGACTCTATGCCTGATAAATTTCTAATTCCAAGCCTTTTTCACAAGGTTTGAATATAGCTAAATTCCCTCCTCTCTTTGTTTCCTAAATCACTTTCATTCTGAGGAATTAGCTGAAGTGTTACCTCTTCTATGAAGATTTTTCATATTTATCACAGGCAGAGTACACTGATTCATTCTCTGCGATCTACAGTACTTTTCCCAGTTCTCTGCCACAGTACCTAACCATGTTGGTCTGTCCACAGTTTTTATCCCCATAAAACTATAAAATAATTCCAGGAGCAGCTGTTTCTTAATCTTCTTGGTATCTCAAATACCTATAATGGCTTGTAATATGTCCTGGGTGCTTAGTTATTATTTTAAAAGAATGAAAATTCAAAGTGACACCACAGTAAAGATTTCTCTTGGGGATGAGGGGCCATATCAAAATTGAGAACTAGAATAAGAATATAATTTTCTAGAACCTAAATTTTATTTTTTCCTATGTTTCTCTAGGAATTATCATCACCACCATCATCAACATCCTGCCAGCTTTAACCCACCTTCTGTCCCACATGTGTATCCTAATGCTCTCTTTGTTTGCTTTGCCTCAGGAATTCAGCAACCAGACAGCCCAATTTTGTAAAATTATCTTATTTCCTCAAAAGTTCAACTATTCCAAAGCTTCATCTTTGGGCTTTTTAGCCAACTTGGTCACTACTATGAGTCATCATGGATTAATCTTGCTAAGACTCTTCTTAGCCAGACAAGGTCAAGATGCCACAGAGCTCAAGAGTAATTTTATTGCATTGTATTAGTCCAAGTCCCTGATGCTTCTAAATGCTGATATTTACCTCTGATCAGAAATCCAGGCTCTTATCTGGGGATGGAAGGGAGTGAGACATAGGGCTTATTGTGCATAAACATTCTCTACTCTTGTGCATCTAATAAGAAGTTTGGTACATGTTCAGACTGTCTGAATGTCTGATCTCTACTTTTCCTTTCCACTTGCTCTCTTTATAATCCATTGGGACATTGGTTTGCGGGAAACCCATGATTCTCCCAGCATATAAAACGCAATTTAATTTTTGTGTGTGTTTATGTGTGTGTACGTGTATGTGTGAAACACAGCTTAGTTTATGTTTTAGGAAGTTTATATGAGAGTATCAGTGCTAAATCCCGACGCAAAGAAAACACCACCAATTCCAATTTTAAATCAAAGCAAGCTTGTATTGGTGTACATCGGAGCTGGCCAGGACTATCTCTCCCAAAACCCCGGGGCTAGAGATCAGTATTGTAGCTCCCTAGCAACACAGTTTTATAGCACAGAAAGCTGAAAAAGAGGGGTGTCTTGAGAACTTACAGATAACAGAATTTTGACAAGTATAATACAAAGGCAAATAGTAGGTTAATGATCTACATGGTTTAACATTTCAAGGTAGGGAATAAATTTAGATCCCAACATCAGCATTTATGAAGTTCCACTGAGGTTTCAGAGAGGTTTGTTATCTGGTCAGGGAGAGCCAGGATTTATGAGGCATCACTAACAATTTAGAGAGGGTTGTTATCTGGTCAGGGAAAGCCAGGCATGGGTGAGTTCAAGGCACAGGCAGGAATTCCAAACAAGTTTAGAAATTGTAATAATTTATAGTAAAACAGAAATTAACTTTTCATGACTTTGTGATGAGATGGCTCCCAAACTTAAGATGGAATTAGGCTGAGTTCATCATTCCCCCTTGTCTTATATGTCCCTTTCAAATCTTTAATAGGGTAGAGAAAGAGCTCTGAAGGAATTTTAATCCCTCAGGTGTCAGTCCCCAATTACCTGGACTCAACCAAAACTGGCCTCCCTGACCCAGCCTGACTCAATTTCCCTATCTATACTGATTGTCTATATATTTCTGGCTTTATTATTGTAAGAAAAAGGGGCAATGACTATTCTGGGTTCTTCGGAGCTGAGAGGGGTCGATGTGGAGTGGGGCAAATAGCTTTAAAGTTCAAGTCAGATTGAAGTCTGGTTGGGGAAGAACAAGTTGGAAAGTCCTTTGGGGATGGGTGCTTCTATGAAAGAGAAGCAAAAAACATGAGTACTGAACAAATACTGCAGCCTCTGGAACATGTTAATGAATATCATGAAGATGACAGAAGTTAATATTTTCTCACCAGGAGGTGTGAAGACTGAGAAGCTGTCCCCATAATAAGGCCAGAGTGGACAACGCCTTTATATAAGAATGTAAATCAGAATGCAAATTTTTAACATCTTTAGAGTTATCAGGAATGTAAACACAGCATTTAACTTTTAATGTTGCAGATGTTCATCTCCATGAGATGTAGTTAAGCTACTCAATGTCATCTGATCTTGTAAAATTTTTTCTGGTATGTCCTCCATGTCTAGTAGATAACTCTTTATTTCTGTTACTTAGGGCTGGATAATCATACTAGCAAACATCAAGCCTACCTATGTAGGTTAGGAATATCTGTAGGCCTTAACTTAAATAAAAGCTTTTGACTCTGGCAATTCCTCTTGATAGTTTCTTTTGATAGTTATCAGGCATTCCTGCCTAAGAATCTCTCTTTGTAGCCTCCAGTTTTACTTATTTTGGGGGGCTAACATAAGTGTATATCTTAAGTTATATTTAACTATTATTATTTATCTTTTAAATGTTTTTATCTGTTTTTGCTACATGTTTAAGATGAAGCAAGTCAAACTGACTTTTGTTTCTATCTATTGTTAAGAGTCAGCTGAGTTTCCATGGGAGTACTCTTGGGGGAACATGAAAGCAATTTCCTAGTTCTGCTAGTGCCATTTGTGCTAGGATGGGTCCAGGTCTTGCTGACCATGTGACTTCCCTTGGAAGCATACGGGATGTCTCCGCTCTCTAATAACCCTCCTCTTCATGGCAAACATGTCTATTGGCTTTCTGTTCTCCAGTGGTCTCATTAATCTCCCTGATCAGGAGGTTATGTGCCTTAGAGTTGCAAAGCTCTTTATAGAATTTCCCTGTTCCCTAGGTTTAGACAGACTCGGAAGGCAAGAGCCAAATATTGGTTCTTGGACCTTTTAATTTAACCTTAATTTTTAAGTCTTGATCTTAAACATCTAGCAAGTCAGTCTCACCAGTCTTAAATTAAGAATACTGGACTTTAACTTTAATGTCTATAACCTTACATTAATTGGGGTTTGTGCTATCCTATCTGTCCTTTAAATGATAGCTTATTATCTTAAATTAACCCAGGTTGTGTGTTTTGAAGCAATACCTCTGTAAAACATTAACAGGCAACATTTAGATGGTTTATAAGGAAAATGAAAAATAAAATTAACAAGAGTAAAAACTTTTAGTTTGTGTAATAACTATCTTGAATTTTGGCTGAGTTATATATTATAACCCCTGTTTGAGATCCTAGTAATCTTAACAACAAAAATCAATCTTTTGAACACAACTTTAAATGAACTGAAGTCTGGCCTGCTTTGGAGTCATTCTGACATGTAGTAAGATGTGAGGCAGAGCCTAATCTCAGGTAAGGCAGGGCTCCTTATAAATGTTAAGTAAAGTGTTCTAGTTCTGAAGCTGATATTTGTTTCTTAAATATCATTTTACAAAGTTTACATATATTGTTGCTTGAGGTCACATGAATATTAGCTTATACAATATGATATTACATTTAAAACACAAATTAAAGAAAGGCTGATAGCTTTTAATCTTTTGTGGAAAAGTAGCAAAATGCTTGTGTTTTATAATATCAACCTTTACATAGGGGAAGCTCTCATTAACTTAAAAATATATTTAAATTGTACCCCAGTGTAAAAGTAACATAAAACTTTATATCTTATTGATAACAGATCCAATTATAGAACATTAAATGATATAAATAAATCTCCAATGAAGTTTGTCATTCTTATAAGCCTAAATTACCATACAACTTCAGTTTGGAGAACACTAACTTGATATAATGTTCTTGTAAAGCTCCTTGTATACCTGGAAGACTTGTATACCTGGAAGATATAAACATATTTAATATACAAATAATAGCAATAGCACCAGAATTACATTGATATTTTTATATTAATTAAGTTTAGCTCTTAAGGAAATAACATATTACAATATTTCAAAATAATAGTTGTTGTTTAACCATAGTTGTATAATCCTTAATTCCTTTAAGATTACTTGCTAAAAAGACCAACAGACTTAATAAACACAATGTTATGGGTAAATTAATGTTTTAAGAAATTCTTGTTTTTTTAACATATAGATTAAACTTTGCTTTATATCATTATATTAACATTTGACCTTAAAGAAAAAACAACTGATATAAAACTTTTAATTTCTCTTTTCTATCTGTTAACCCCCTTTTTTGTTCACAATATGAAACAATCCTTGTACGTTTTTGAATTTAGACAAATCATTTTATTTTAATAAAAAGAAATACTTTATGTTGTTTAAATTACTCTTAATTGGAACAGTTGAAACTTTTGGGCCTTTGCATATAGAAATATTAATAAACCTTTGAATACAGAATTACATCTGTTTACCACTTCATGAAAACACAATGTTTAAGTATATAGAATTATGCCAGTTGGAACTTTAAATTTTTAGTAAAATCTTTTTTAGTGATGACAAAGCAATTTTAACCCCTTTTTTTCATTTACTAATTTATGAAAACATCAATAATGTTACCCAGTGGAATTTAAGGAGTTAAGAGTACTTGATGGTATGTTTAACAGTTAGCATTTTAACCTTATAAATTAATCAGATGTCTACAAACAAAATTACTTATAAATATGAGTAATCTCATGTCAAATCTACTTTACTTATTTTACCAAAATATCAGATAAGTATATTGAACAGTATTAGCCATTTCTTTCATGTTGGAGAAAATTTCTATAACCAAGGGATATTAGACATTATATAGACATCAACATTTTATTAGTTCTTTGACCACCTAGAGAGACTTGTGAGTTAAGTTTAATTTTAAAGACATTTTTACTTTCATCTGTTTACCTAATTAAAATTGAACCATTTTAAATCATGTGAATTAAAGATATTTAGATCCATTTTTTAATTTTATAAGCTCTCCTTATATATCTGCCAATTTTCATATCATGTACATGATATATGGACATATGCACATATAGACAAACAACATATAACACAATTGTGCACACATAACACAATAGTAAAGGGCTTGTAGCATTTCGCAGGTGAAATCTCCATTACAGTGTTTAAAAATGTCATAGTTGAACAAAAAATGGAACTGATTGGAAAATCCTTAACCTAGGTCTGTAAGATCAAAATAATGAGCTCAAAAATTCAGAATCTAAGGAAAAAGCAAGAGTCCTAGAATAAATGACCAGCCAGTAATTAGTAAAGTATCATACAATTTACTTTTTTTGATTTAGTCTAATATTACTTCAGGTAAAGGGCACTTTTACTTTTTTTTCCGCTAGGGTCTGGGACCTGGCTGAGATCTGGGAAAAATTGCTATTCTTAGCAGAACCCTCATGCCTAAGGTGTTTTAACTTTTTTTTTTTTTTTTTTTTTTTTTTGTAATTGGACAGGTTTGGATGTCTGAAATTATGATGCCTTACTTTCTATTACCTTTGAGAACAAAGCTACAATGTTAAGTTTCTCACTAAGATAAACCATTTACTATTAAGCAGGTCCATTTCCTTGTATGGCCATTCCTAGGGTTATTCTTCCTCTCTCAGTGACAAACAGGTGAAATCTTGCTCCAAAGCCTGCTCATAACTCAGGGAGAGTAAAACTTTTGGTAATATGCTGTTCAGATATTTTTAGAAGAGAAAAGCTAGTGCTTGTATTCAAAGGGGAAATTGACTTCTGGCTCCCTTCGGAGAAGCAAGAGAAGTATACCTGGGGCATTTGAAGCTAAAGTTTGGCTAAGTAGTAGCATAACATCTTTCCAGGTAAGGTCAAACATCTGGTATAAGTTATGAAATATCTCAATATAAAAATACATTGAGTATATCTGAGCACAAGAATAGTAATAGGGGATTTTAAACTGGCTTGTGAAGGCTAACTATGCGAATAGAGGGAACCCGGATGTTTTCTTATTAATTATCCCATGTCTTTCTTTTAGTCCTATAATCTGAATTGCTAGTGTTTCTGATAATTATTTTATCTCTGATAAACCAATTCCCAACTGCAAGATTGTACAGTACTTCATAAGACAATTCAAAGACCAGATTATTACAGTAAAACATCTTTTTTAGACATGTTTACATCTATAGGTGACCCATTCAGCCAAGATTGTTCCCAAGAAACAATATATAAGATCAACACATTATGGCCCATGTCTTAAGGGACTAGAAACAGTTACAAACAAAAACACAATGACAGGCAGAGAGGCAATCCAAACTATGGCCAACAGACAGGAAACTTTAAAACAGACTGGCCAGATAGGGAAAAATCTCCCCAAGTTTCCAACTTCCATTTAACCATGACTCCTACACCAGTGGCACCATAGATGTCCCCACGAGTAGACCAGATGCTCCCAGAAAGGGAAAACCAGAAGAGTTTCAGTATGGTTACTTTACTGCATTCAGTTTCCTTTTTTTTTTCCTAAGTAGACAGAGATGGAGCAATCCTTACAGTGCAGAGAAGAAAGGCAGGAGTTTCCCAAATCAAAAGGGGATTTGGCAGCTGCTGGGAGTCCCTCATCCCCTCCCTTTACTTACAGGAATAGCTCCTCTGGTTCTGTCAACCCCAGGCATATTTGCCTGTCTTCTAACTTTCCAGTAGTCAGCTCTCAGAGAGTTTCATCTTACATCTTACATCTTCGGCAGGTTGCTTGGAGTGCTAGGCTTCCCCAAGTAAGTGAAGTGGGGGCTGCTCTGGAGTCCCACCTGGGGTATCAAAATTTGTAACTGAAAGTTCAGTTCCTGTCTCCAAAGCCAATTAATGCCAATTAAATAATGAGGTCAGGGTTTTGAGAAAAAGGAAAAGAAGGTTTATTGCTTTGCTAACAAAGGAGAAACACAGGGGATTCCTGTCCCAAAAGCTGTGACTCTCTTGATCTGGAGGGACAAAGAGTTTTAAAGCAATTTTTCAAGAGTTACATTTCAGTAGGGGTTCCCAGGGTTCCCTAATGGCAGGTTAGGATTCACTTGTTAATTTGGGAGATATTCATTTCCTAGATCCCCAGCAGGCATTTCCCTCCTGCAGTGGGTATACTCAAGGCAGCCAACTAGGGGAAGAAAAGAAAATGTTGTTTTCCTATCCTGTTTAACAAAGGGGGGTAAAGTTTGTCAAAGTTCCTGAAAACACAGCCCAAAGAACTATTAAAATTACTTGTCTTATTACCCATTTTGTTGTTCAATTGTCTTAAGTTTCTACTAGAGAAAACATCCAATGAAAAAGCAGAGAAAATAAACATAGAGCATAGCACAAAACACAGGAGAACAAGAACCAGATGCAAAAATCCAGGGAGCAGTGCAACATCTTGCTAATGCTCTAGACAGAAGTGTATACGTGCCTCATTAGGCATCTCTCTGTCCCCACCAAACCAATACCAAAGGACAGTGCAACATATTGCTACTGTCCTGGACAGGAGCACATTGTGTCTCACAAGACACCTCTCAGAAGAAATTCCTTGCCAAACAATACCAGGAGTGTATATGTGCCTCTCCAGGCACCTCACTGTCCCCAGAAGAGATCTCTCTTAACCCAATACCAGATGTTATAAGGGCGCCACTTACCTAAGCTAATTGTTTTAGTATAGAAGTTCACTCCTACCTATGCTAATTGTTTTAGTACAGAAGTTCATTCCAGCAATCTGATGTAGGCATACCCAGGGGCCTACTTGGAAGTCTCAAGTTGCCCATACCCTGGGGCAGCACTCCAGCCCCAGAGTCCCAGAGCGAAGGTCGGCTTCAGAATTTTTGGCAGTTTGATCTCACTGGGGCCTCCAGATGTTAAACCCCTACACAAAGAAAAGACTACCGACTCCAATTTTAAATCAAATTAAAGCAAGCTTGTATTTGTGTACACTGGAATTGGCCAGGACTGTCTCTCCCAAAAACCCTGGGCTAGAGATCAGTTCCCCTGCTCTCTAGAAACACAGTTTTATAACACAAAAAGTTGCAAAAGGTGTGGGGGGGTGTTTTGAGAACTTACAGATAACAGGATTTTGACAGGGATAATACAAAGGCAGATAGGAGGTTAATGACCTAAATGGCTTTACATTTCAAGGTAGGGAATAAATTTAGATCCCAACATCAGAATTTATGAGGTGTCACTGAGGTTTCAGTGAGGGTTGTTATCTGGTCAGGGAAAGCCAGGCATGGGTGAGTTCAAGGCACAGGCAGGAATTCCAAACAAGTTTAGAATTGCAGTAATTTATAGTAAAACAGAAATCAACTTTTCATGTCTTTGTGATGAGATGGCTCCCAAACTTAAGATGGAATTAGGCTGGGTTCATCAATTAGGCTAGGTAGCCTAGCTTAAATAAAACCTCATGCTTTACTTCCTTTTTATATTGAACGAGGCACTCATTGACTCTTTATACATTGCATTTCTAAAACTAAAAACATTTTCAGAGTTCATAGTATAACTTAGCTTTACAGATAAGTAAGTGGAAGATAAAAAAAAAAAAAAAAAAAAAAAAGCTTATTCCCAAAGTCATACAGATAAGTAACAAGTATGCAACTGAGCCTGGAATGCAAACCAAATTCTACAGAACTGAAAGCCTTGGCATTGTCCAAATGCTCCTTTTATTTTGACATTTCCAGTCTGATGCCAGGGACATGATGATGTGTCTCAAAGGCTGAGAGTCAGGGCAAGACTTACCCATCATATAGGGATATGTCAGAGATTTCTTTATTGAGCATTATTAAGTAGAAAAAAAGCAGCGTTTTGATAATTTGACATGCCATTTTAACATCACTCCACCAAAACATGGTGCTTTGTTCTTCTGCTCATTTACTACCATCAGAATCAGGGCACACACAATGTATCAGCTAGAAGGACCCATTTGGAATCATTTCAGCCCCTTCCTGCTACTGCTGAGAAGAGCAGGGAAGAGATCTGCCAAAGGTCACAAAGAAAGCTGGTGAAAGCACTGTGTCCAGAGCCTGGCTTCCTGGCTTCCTGAGGACTCTGCATGTCCCTAGTCCCTACCTCACACACAAAGTCCCACCCCACTCAGTCTATGCTTGTCTCTCCTTTTGAGCTGACCTAAATACACCAAAGCACATGCTGTAAATCCTGCTCCATGATGTCCTTTTCCTTTATTTATGCTAATAACCATATTCAAAGTCTTACAGAAGCATAAAATTTAACTACATGTAATCAATCACACTCATTAAAAGAATAAGATTGAGCAACGTTTTATTCTGAGTGAAAAAGAAGCAAACTCAAAAAAACAGAGAAATAGAAAGCAAGAATTTGAAAGTTCAGTGATATGATAGTCAAAATTTTAAATAAAATTAAGTAAAAATATTAAGGATAATTATTATTAAAACATTTTTATATCACTAAAAATAATAAAGAGCACATGTTTATTATTTAAGGGTACAAACTAAAAAAATGTAATAATTTATTACTTTAAACTAAAGGGTTTAAAAAAACAGAAAGTAGGCAGTAGAATAAATTTCAGAGCCAGAATTCTAGAATAAGAGCAACCTTGGCCAATAGGTTTTAGGCAGAGAGTACAGTGGCACAGAAAGGAATCCTTCTCTTACTATTTACCAGAAATTCTGGAAGCTTCTGAAAATCCAGCATAGCCAGTGGTCATACCTGACTCTAGAAGATAGTTCTATGCATGATACTTGGTGATACTTCTGTTTTATATTGCTATTAAATCACTTCAAGAATAGTTGTTCTGTCATCCTAACAAGATAAAAACTTTTTTATGCTTGAATTAGAAAGTCAACTTAGCTTCTAGTCCTGGCTCCATGGCTTCATCTCTTATTAGCTTTAATATGGCTATGCCTCAGTTGTCTTCCAAATAAAATGTGCATAAGAGGGCCTGGCATATTGCTGTGGTTGTGAGGAACCAATGAGAAAAATCATTTCAGTAAAGCAGAACCAGACAGACAGTCAATGCCTAGGAAATTGTGTAAGTGAATGAGACTCAAACTCCCTATAGACAAAGCCTGTATGTTTTGTTCACCTTGGTGAACACTAATCACAGTGCTTGGCACATGGCAGGAGTTCAAGTATTTATCAAGTAAATTAATATAGTGATCTTTCCATAATTTTCATTTTCTTTTATCTTCTTTGACTCATTAAAACACACACACACACACACACAGAGTTAGCAACTATTATATGTAAGATATTCATATGCTATAAATGAAAATGAATAAGATAATCAAAGATTTTAATCAGGAGTGTGACTAACCCAGGTGTACTTTGGGCTACACTGATAGCAATGTGGAGTAGGTTAGAAGGCAACAAACTTTGATCCAGTTGAGTAAAGATAATGCTCTTGAGCAAAATACTGATCATGCACATAAAAGAGAAAATCAATCAAGAAATGGATAAGAACTTGCACACTGGGGTTCCAATGGATTAAATATGGGGACTGAAAAAGTAGGAGTCTCCTGTCTTAGGTACCATACAACATGCTTGCTATATAACTGACATAGTGTGTGATTCCACTTCCATTTATCCATATTTTATTTGAATATTATTGTTATATTTTTCTTTGTATCAGCTAATAAACTAAGCATTTTAGTAGGGATAAAGTCATAGTTTTGTTAAATTAACTAGAATAGAATGAAAAATCAATTGACCCAACATGCACTGAGATTTTTTTGTATAGTTTTGTGTTTCAAACAAAAAGTGAATCATGTCTACTCTCAAATGCAATAGGAAGCAAAGAAGGGAAGACAGAAAGGAAAAGGAAGAAAGATGAATCATAAAGTAGCCTCTGAAATGAGCCTTTTTACCCATAGATCATTTGTGATGGGCAAATATGACTCAGTTATTTGACAATTATAGTCAGGTAACAACAACAACAACAAAAACACTTGCAAAGAGATTAATTCCTCTCCCTCTGACATAATAAAAGAAGAAAAACATATTAAAAATGGAGAGCATATAAGGAAATCTACAAAATCATTATGTGAATTTTCAAATTTTCATTTTATGCTATTTCTAAGCACTATTTAAAATTTATACTAAGTATCATCTGTTTATTGGTGCGTATTTTACATTTAGGTAATTGCCTCATGTTGGGCAGTTTAAAGCTGACATTTGACATACTGAAACTGTGCTGATTCTATTCTTTCCCAAGATTGAGATTTTTCAAGGATGAAATTATATTTTATGTGGAAAAAAGAGTCACATTCCTCCTAAAGATATATAAATCTGTTTCTTTCTGGAGCAAGTCTTGAAATATGTCCATGAAGAATCTCCAGCGTTTGAGTAGACAGTACAATGCTCTCATTGGAAATAAGAGGGTTATAAATTACAAATTTCAAAAGGAGATTCAAGATGGCAAATTAGAGGAAGGTTGCATTTCCACTTGCTCCGTGACTTGGAATTCAATACAGCTTCTCAGAAAGATAGGTGACAGCGAGAATTTACTGAAACTTCACATTGGATACTCAGAGACCCAATATTGGTGCATTGCTCAAATAAGAAAGAGTTTGTTGGAGCCAAGTCAGTTGCTGTGTAGCAGTTGTGCCAGTTAACCACAGACAGGAGGAGTAACATACAGAGAGAAAACGGTGAATGAATTTGGTACAGAAAAACCTGTAGAACAGAATGGTAGTCTGAACTCAGCTGAACCAGAAACTGCACAGCAAATTAGTATATGAAAAATGCTCTGGCAAGCAAAGAGCTGAGGCAGGGAGACATCTTAAAGAGGCCCTGCCACAGCTTGCTGCTGTGGGAGCTCAGGAGATCATAGCAAATATTGCCATACTGTTCTGGCAAGTGCCTTCCATGTGGCCTAGGGTGTACCTAGCACAATGTGATTCAAATGGGTACAGAAAAGATTGTACCCAGGAGACTACAAGCCAGACATATGGAGAGGAGTTACCCTTTGAATATGGCAGCTCACATGACCCGCTGAAGGAGGTCAAGAAACTAGACAAGTGGGCATAATTATATTTGGGTCTGAGCCTGGGAAGGCCATATTCATGGGAGGTAGAGGACATAAGACTTACAGAGGATTGGCTCCCCTTACAAGCATAGATGTCAGCACAGATGGGCATCTGCCTGCCCTAGGGTGTGTTGATCTAATCTCTCCACAGCATATACAACCCTGATTAGCTAAGCCCGAACCACTAGAAGTTCCCATTTAGAAGCAAGGTCACTTCCACTCGCAGCTTGGTGAACAACACAAAAAGAGGAAGGGTTTAACAAGTCACAGCCTTGCTCTATCTGAGAGGAAAATAGTTCAAGAAGAAATGGAAAAAAGGACAGTGGGGTATAGGCAGAGAAAATCCACCTTTGTCAACAGTTTTGACCATGTCAACAGGGGGAATTCTTAATAAAAGAATTCTTTTATTAAGAATTCCCCCCCACACACACACACATACCTCTTTTGGTGTTCTTGATGGGATGATTAGTTCAAAACACACACACACACACACACACACACACAAACGGATACATGCACACACATTTGTTCCTATTTTCTCATTTTTAGCATTTTATGTTTATTATGTTTGTTATTTTTGGTCATTTGAGGGCTAGGGTTTTTGTTTATTTTGGTTTTGTTTTGGTGACTTTCTTGTGTTTCTCTGTTTCTCCTTTCTACTTCCTCCAGTTGCCAAATTTTCTTCTTTCTTTCTTTTTTCTTATTTATAGCCATCACTTGCCATATCCCTTCTCATTTTTCTCTGTTCATATTTTGAACATCCTAAACTTATTTTCTCTTATCCTATCATGTTTTCTCTTCTCTTAAAGAACTCTATTTTACCAACTTTTAGAACTGTTTAGTTTATGTAATTCCTGCCCCCACTATTCATATTGTTGCAGTTATGAGTACCGTGGATGGTGTAATTAAAACCTGCTCTTTACTTTAATGCCAGAGTTAGTTCATAGGTATTTATTATTGTTACTGTTGGCAACTGCTTACCTCCCCGTTCCTGTTTTTATGTTAGTTAGTGTTGTAGAGGTCATAGTAGGCATTGTGTATTTATTTAATTGCTGTATATACACACATACATACACACACATATATGTATATATATCATTCACTTCTGTTGCTCACTTCTCTCTTTTTTTTCCTGATGTGCTTCTAATTTGCAGAGACTTTATGAGTTTCCATGGTAGAAAATTTATTGCTGAATTAAACTCAGCCAAGAGACAATGTACCTTGCTTCACAATAAAACAAATCATGTTCAAATTTCAGTGATACTTTAATACAAAAAATAGGAGAGATGAAAACCACAAACAACAATAAGGCACCAAGCAGGAATGGGATCTCTCATCCAACTCATAGATATCCACTCCTATAGCCAAAACAGAATTACCAGAAAGACTGTGAACACCACACCTATGAGGAGTCTTGATCTAGATTGCTCTCATATCCGTTTAGAATATATAGAGTTGTTCAGGGAATAACCATAGTCACAGAGAGTGTACCACAAATATTCTGTTGTATACAATGTAATTTCCAGATTCAGAAGAAGGAGCCACACTAATTTGAGATCTGCAAGGAAAGTAGGATCCTCAAGCTCTTATACAATACTCGCCATCAAAATACACTAATCATCACCAAAGAACTTACAAGAAAATTATACTACAAAACCCACTTGGAAGCATATTGAAAAATTCTGAACAACCTGATATCCTAGAATACATTGCTGAGAGAAGTCAATGCCCTAAAAAGGCCCAGATATAAGAGAGAAAAAGAAATTCATCACAAAACTCAACATGGGATTACAAGAAACATGAAAAAAAAACAAATTAACATGACTTATAAAGTTCATAATTCACCAACCAATTACTCCAAAAATATTGATGTGGATGAAATACCAGATAAGGGATTAAAAAGAAAGATTATAAAAATGATGAATGAATTCCAAGAGAACAAGAAAAAACAACTGAATGAATTAAGGAATTCAGCACAGGATGTGAATAAGAAATTCAATAAGGAGGAAGAGATATTAAAAAAGAACCAAACAGAAGACAGAGAGCTGGAAAACACAGTGGCCAACCTTAAACATTCAGACAGTCTTAAATAGAAGAGAATAAGTAGCTATAATCAGAACACAAAAGAACTCCGAGACAACATTAAGTGACCAAATTTAAGAATCATTGGTTTACAGTGTGTGAGTTACAGGATAATGGCATGGATAACAACTTCAGGGAAATCACAAAAATCAAATCTTGAGAATGCAATAGATAGCCAGATACAGGAGGATTTCAGAATCCCAAATGGACAAGATCACAAATGGACCATTCTATATTAGAATTAAAATACCTAACATATAGAGCAAGGAAAGGATTTTAAAAGTCTCAAGAGAAAAATGTCAAGTCACACAGGAAATTAATCAGAATTACTTCTGATTTCACAGCATAAATTCTAAAATCCAGGAGAGTTTTGGAATGCCCTAAAAGAAAATAACTCTCTACCAATGTTGCTAAATCTAGAAAAACTACCCTCAGAATCAAAGAAGAAATTAAAACCTTCCAAAATAAGCAGAAACTAGAAGAACTCATGATTACTAAGCCAGCACTACAGAAAACCCTTAAAGAAATGCTACATACAGAAGAAATAAAAATCAAACACTGGAACTCATAAATGAACAAATCTCATTTGAAGAGTAGGTAAGAAAATGAGTAAGAGGACCAAATTAAACATTAGAAATAAATCAAAATGGCAGGAATGAGTAAACATCTCTCTATAATAACAATGAAAATGGTCTCAAATTAAGCCATAGGCTGGCAGAATGGATTTTTAAAAAAACTTTTTAAATTTTTTTTTGCCAGAAACTCACCTTACAAACAAATACAGACACAAGCTGACACTGAAAAAATGAAAATTGATATGCTATGCAAATGAAGCCCCCAAATAAGCAGGAGTAGCTGCTCTCTTATCTGATAAAGCAGACTGCAACTCAAAAGTAAACAAAACAAAGAGGATTATATCATACTGGTAAAGGGAATAATCCAACAAGAAGATAAAATGATAGTAAATATTTATTCCCCTAATGTTGGTGCACCTACTTACATAAAATAGAGACAATACTCAATTTAAAAGCTCCGACCCCAGTACAATAATATTGGGTGATTTCAACATAAATCTCTCACCAATAGTTAGGTCATCCAGATATAAGCTGAGTAAAACCTCTTCAGACCTAAAAATATTAAAAATCAAAGAGAATTAACAAACATTTATATAATGCAAGAACAGCTGAATTCACTTTCTTCTCAGTTGTCATGGAAACTTCTACAAAAGAGACCATACTTTATATTACAAAGTAACTCTAAAAATCAGTATAATTATTTTCATCTTTTCTGATCATAATGAAATGAAATTAGAAATCAACCACCGTCTCAGGAAAAAAAAAATCTATGTATAAAAATACATAGAGATTGAACAGTACACTTTTGAATGATGAATAGATGATTGAGGAAATCAGGGGAAAAATTAAAATATTCTTAGAATCAAGGGAGAAAAGTTACAAAACATACAAGATTTTCTGGGACACTATCAAGGTGGTCCCTCTTAGGGTATTTACAGTCACACAGAAGACTACAGAAGAAAATCAGAAATATTCCAAATAAGCAATCTAATGATGTATCTCAAGGTGCTTAAAAAATAAAAATAAACCAATTCCATAATCAGTAGAAGGAAGAAAATAATTAAGATCAGAGCTAAAATCATGAGGAAAGTTATTGATTTTCATGTTAAAACGTCCTTGAAATCCAAGAATGAAACCAACTTGATCATGATATACAATCTTCTTAATATGTTGCTGAACTTGATTTGATAATATATTATTAAGGATTAATGCATATAAGTTCACCAGAGATATTGGTCTATAATTTTCTTTCCTTGATGGTCCTTATCTAATTTTGGTGTATGACATTGGCTTCATAGAATGAATTTGGAAGTGCCCCATCTCTTTCTATTCCATGGAATAATTTGAGGAGCATTGGCCTCAAATCTTTGTTAAAGGTCTGATAGAATTCGGCTGAGAATCCATCTAGTTCTGGGTTTTCTATATTATAAAATCAACATACAAAAATCAGTATATCCCTATGCACAAATAATAAACACTGAATTCAGGAAAACAATCCCATTTGCAGTAGACTAAAAATACTTAGGAATAAATCTAAGGAGGTAAAAGACCTCTACAAGGAAAACTATAGAACACCAAAGAAAGAAATTTTAAAAATCATTAGAAAATGGAAAGACCTCCCATGTTCATGAAAAGGTGAATAATTAATATTGTTAAAATGCTCATATTACCAAAAGCAATATATAGCTTTAGTGTAATACTTATCAAAACACCAATGACATTCTTCACAGTACTAGAAAAAAGTAGTCATAAAATTAATTTATGAGAATAAAAGTCCTAGAATAGCCAAAGCAATTCTAAGTCAAAAGAATCAATGTTGTAGGTATTACAATACCAGACTTCAAAATATGCTGCAAAGCTACACTAACAAAAACTTGTATGGTACTGACATAAAACAGATGCATAGGCCAATGAAACAGAATAGAAGATACAGAAGCAAGCCCACACAGTTTCAGTTGTCTGATCCTTTATAAAGGATACACTGTCTAAAATATATGTTGGAGAAAAGGCAGCCTTTTTAACAAATGGTGCTAGGAAAACTGGTTAGCTATATGTAGAAGAATGAGTCTGAATCCTTTTCTTCCACTTGGCAGAAAAGTCAGATCAAAATAGATCAAAGGTATTAGTCCTGAAAAATACAACTCGTAGAAGAAAATAAAAGGTAACACTCCAGCATGTAGGCACAGGCAATGACTTTCTCAAGAGGACCTTTAAAACTCAGGAAATGATACCAAGAATTTATAAATGGGATGGCATCAAAATAAAAAGCTTTTGTATAGCAAAGGAAAAAATAAGAATGTGAAGAGTGCTGTACATAATGAGAGAAAAATCTTTGCTAGTTACTCTTCTGGTAAACAATTAATATCCAGAATATATAAAGAACTCAAAAAACTTAACACCAAAACACAACTTAATTAATAAAAGGAAAATGAACAGAACAGAAATTTCTCTAAAGAAGAAATGCAAACAGCCAACAAGTATATGAAAAAAATATTTGACATCTTTAGAAATCAGGGAAATTCAAATCAAAACTATGCTGACATTTTTCCTTATTCCAGTTTGAATGGCAGCCATCAAGAAAACAAACAATAATAAATGCAGGAGAAGATGTGGGGGGAAAATGAATAGTTTTACACTGTGTTGGGACTATTAATTAGTATAACCACTATGGAAATAAGTTTGGAGTTTCCTCAAAAGACTAGGAATGGAACTATCGTATGACCCAGCTATGCCACTCCTTAGTATTTATCTTAAATAATTAAAGTCATCCATTTTATAGTAATGCATGTATATCTTCCCCATATATATATATATATATATATATATATACACACACACACATGTATATATAGTTTTATATAGCCATAAAGAGTGAAATTATGTCATCTGTATGAAAATGGATGGAACATGATAATATTTTGTTAAACAGAATAAGCCAAACTCAGAAAGTCAATGGTCATATATACTTTCTCTCATCTTTGGAAGCTAGAGAGGAAAAAGAAAAAGAAAGGTGTGCGTGTGTGAGGGGTAAGTAGATCTTATGAAAATTGAAGGGAAACCAGTAGAGTAAAGAAACCAGGGGAGGAACAAGAAGAGGGAAACTGGAATACTGGGGAGCTGGCAAAATTATAGTGACATATTGTGTGCATGAATGAATATATAACAACAAATCCCACTATCATATATAATTACCAATAAAAACATGAAAAAGATTACAAATTTCTTTAAAATTGAATTTTTATATTGAATATAAGTTGGAATTAGGTTATAATAGAGCAATATATAAACTGAAATTTTTAAATCCTTATTTTGAATTGTGTTCAATTAGTGAACATGGCAATCAAATTTAACTACATGTAAATCCATTATGGTAAATACAAAGAGATGTCTTTGATGTGCTGACAGTAATAGCTATGTACTTATAATCTCATATTTTTATAAATTATTACTCAAGAATAAAGCAAAGACATTTTCTCATGAACAACAAAAGAGATTTGATTGCTTAGAGAGATTCTCTCTGGAGCAACTTTCAAAAGCAGCACTTCAGGAAGAAGAAATTTCAACCAGTTGAATGGAAGTGAAATGCTAGGAAGAACAGCGAGCCATGAAACTAGTACAAAAGTGCAAAAACCTATCCAGGTATTGACTGTGTGGAACAATAAAAATGACAGTCTAATTTGAAACTATAAGTGATAGAGAAATTACTGAAATTAGAAATTTCTAACATCTTTGTATTTTTCTGGAGGAGGGTAAAGATGTTTTGTTCATATATGCATGTTAAAGTGTTAATGGCAATGTTTGAAGAAAATAAAACATGTGACTTCCAAACCTGTCAAGGTAAAAATGAACTTAAAAAAAATCAATCAATCCAAATGAAGTTAGGGAGGAGAAAAACCTATAAGGCAGGCTGAATTAGAGAGAGTAGAGAAGAATTCATATATATCCATAATTATAGTCAATGTAAATGAAATAAGCCCTTGTTGATAAATGCCAATTGAGAATGTCGATTTGGAATTTTAAAAAGTCACCCACATTCTATCTACTTGTTGGGTATTTTAAAAATGAAGATATATATACTGGCTGGATTTCAGATAAAAATAAGTTACATAAAAGAGTCATGAATCAAAAGCAAGCTCCATAGCTCTACTTGCTAGGGAGAAAAAAAAAAGATAGTAAGGTGAAAAAGTTTACAAGGGATGAAGAATGCTCACAGCTTTATTATGATTTTTTAATGGAAGGAATATTTTACCAGGAAAATACAGTAATTCTTAACTTGTACATTGTGGGAAGCCATTCTTGAGCTATTTATCATCTTTACTTGGCCTTAAGCCAAGGAGATTTTGGTCTGGCATTGCCCCCTATTTTGTGGCCCCTCCCATTTAATGGATTACACAGTGCATGTGACTTCAGTCTTTGCTTGGCTAGGAAGACTGATCTCCTTGCTCCGGAATTAGGTGTGACCCATTGGGAACCCGACAGCCCATCTCCTACCTTAATCAGCTAAGAACACTCTGTAGGAAGTTCCCCCATATAAATAAGGCAAACAGGGGTCTTGAATGGAAGCTTGACCCATAAGGTCGAAGAGCTGCCCTGCCCCTGCTCTTTAAAACTATTTTCTGTGTCATGTGATTTCTCACTGTACATTTCTCTGGGTCAAATAACTATTTTATTCTCAGAAGAAACTTTTGTTACAATATGAGTTAGTAATAGTAAGTCTATAACACTCTTACTAAATAGATCTTGCTTAAAAGACAGAATAAATTCAAAAGTTATCCACAAATCAGTTAAAATAAAAGGCCTCAATAAGCAAGAACCACTATAAACTCTCATTTTACCCATTCATGTTCTCAGATTCTGCCTCCTTCTTTCTTGCCCACAGCTGAGGTCATCTCTAGGTCTAGTCTCACCCACACTTGCAGGATTTAGACTCAAATAGTAATTGGTGGACCTCTCTGGTCTATAAGCACTGCTATCTTAACATTGTTGCCTTGATTACTAGTGACATTTGACTTCTCCACTCCTCTTCTGGATCTAGTTCAAGGTACCTACCAGGTACACAATTGTACCTACCAATCCCCAGGCTTGATAGTTGTGGTTCCAGGCCTCTACCCTAGTTCCAGACCATCAGTGACTGATGTTTAACTTTTGCTTTCTAACATGTATTACCTGATCTACTACTCAGTGGAAAATTTTTCAAGCCCACCTAAAGTCCTAACTCAGAATGTCTATCCTAGGCCAAATGGACCTGTATTCTCTTGGGAATAAGATGAATGAAAACTCTCTGGTGCCAAGATTCTATAATAAGAAAACAGCAACCAGAAAGGTATATTTACAGCTACCCCAAATATGAGACTTTCTTATATTTGGTGATAAAATCCAGAGTTCCTGGGTTGCAAGCAACAGACAAAACTCTAAATTCCATCACAGAAAAAAAAATTTGGCATAGATTTGCTAGTTCAGAATCAAAGAAAAAAAAACTTTGAAAAGAACAGGAATTTAGGTGTCACCAATTTAGGTATCACCAGAAACCAATGCAGAAGGAACTAAATTCAGTCTCTTCAGGAGACAACAGTAGGCTAAATAAAACACAATGCTTTAATTCCCTTATGTTACTTTTCAAGATATCATTGGTTAAACCTATTCCTTGCCTTAAAGATGATGGGGCATTTTGACAAACCCAGGAAAAATCCATCAAGAAGAGCAGAGATAATTCCTAAAATAAGAGAGAGCTGCTATTACTAGAGGAGAGGAGGAGTTGAGCTGTGGAGGATCCTCAGCAGATGTCAGTCACAAACAAACAACAACAACAGCAACAACAAATGGCCTGGAAAGTATCTATTAGATGTTGACATATTGTATCTAGGCCAAAGGGTACCAAGCACAGAAACTGAAATGTGTGTTATCCTGAAATATCTGTGCAAAGGGTCTCTTTGAGATCATTATAGACTACCAGTGCCATAAGTGAGGGAGGAACAGGGTGAAAGGAGACTTAATGAAGGAGCCACTGGTTTTCAGGAAGGAAACCAAGAAAAGCTTCAAGGAGGAATCAGCATTTAATATGGGTAAGACTTGAAGGAAAAGAGGAGCAACAACACTGGTAAAAGC
The DNA here is from genome assembly GCF_048772815.1 of Callospermophilus lateralis. Lineage (NCBI taxonomy): Eukaryota > Metazoa > Chordata > Mammalia > Rodentia > Sciuridae > Callospermophilus > Callospermophilus lateralis. The sequence goes on along the minus strand of NC_135306.1, from coordinate 116,758,087 downwards.
ATAAAGAAGAAAAGCAAGGGCAAGGTTTAGGAAGGAAAACTATAGTTTTTAAGGGTAGGTATTTTTATGAGATAAATATACAGATAATGCTGGAAAGTCAGATTGGGGCAGGTTATGGAAGAACAAGTTAAGCAATGAATTTCCTCAGGAAAGAAGTACTATTAGGTCTTGATCTTGGTTGCCAACAGTGTGCAGCAGAGGGGTTGGATATCAGGCAGGGAAATGGGAACAATACTATAGAGGTTATTAGGAGACTGCTGAAATGAACTACAATGTGGTGAGTGATGAGCAAAAAGTCAAAACTGACACATATTTCAAAGCCAGAGAAAATCAAGAGAGATAGGCATGAATGTGCTACACCTGTGATGACAGTGGGAGTTGAGGAAAGACAGCTCAATTCTGGAATCATCTGCCTAAAATTCGTTTTTGACACTAGTTTTCATGTGGATGAAATGACTGAGAGAAAGTGAAAAGAGGGACAAAGATAAAACCTCACTGAAGACCTAGTTTCATAGGGTATGAAGGTAGAATCAAGGACGTAATTCTTTTTGTGATGCTATAACGTAATACCTGAGATTGGGTAATTTATTAATAAACAGAAACCTATTTCTCATAGTTCTGGAAGCTGGGGATCTAACATCAAGGGGCCAACAGGTTTGATGTCTGGTGATGGTTCAGCCTCTATGCTTAAGATCATACTTTGAACACTGCATCCTCCAAAGGGGAGGAATACCGTGTCCTGACACAATAGAATAGCACAAGAACCAAGAGAATACATTTGCACTTTTTTATTAAGGTTTTAAACTCTCCATGAGGGTGGATTCCTAGTGGCCCAATGACCTCTTAAAGGCCCCACCTCTCAATATCATTCCACTGGCAATTATACTTTAACTTGAGTTTTAGAAGGGGAAAACATTCAAATCCTGGAAATCAGAGGCATAGGGAAAAGCAGGGCAAAAACAGGAGAAAAGTGGAGGGAGGAAATGACTAGTGGGGAATATCATGGCATCCAAGGGGAGAGAGGATGGTAAATAAGGCTGGGTCAATGATGTCAAATGGTGCTGATACGAAAAAGGATGTTGGGATGTAAACTTTAGGATGTTACTAGTCACTCTGGAGTGGTTTTGGAGATAGGAGATAAATTGCAATGGTAAAAGGTGCACAGGAAGATGGGGATTCAATGTTTGGCACTGAAAAGAAAGAATGGGCCAAGCTAGCATTTTGAGAATGAAACAAAATAGAAGGAATATTTTCAAATAAAGGAGACCCAACTTGCCATAGGCTTAGAAATCAGGAAGAGATGTAGAGAAGATGAGAGAAAATGAGAATCTCATGGTGGAGCAGAAGAGACCAAGGTCATTATATGAGGGAGAGTCAGGTCAGAAGGGGGCCTGGAATGCAGGAGAGAGCAGGTGGCCATTCAGAGTGACTGGAGATGAGCAAACTTGAGTTTCTGGCTTTGATCTTCTCAGTAGGTTGAGGGTGAAGTCATTTTCTGAGAGTAAGACTGGAACGTCTGAAGTTTAAGAAAAATAGAAAAATTTGAAACAACTGCTGTGCGTTATCTAAGATAACCATTGCCAGAATAGTGGAAAACAGTGCTAACTTTTCTTAATTCCTGGAACCTCCTCATTTGTGTGACCCCAAACTCGACAATCGATGAGCCAGAGTGCTCAAAGGACTGCACTATTCCTTCCTTTATTGGACTAATAATGTCATCCCCAAGTATCCCAATCTAATGGTGACCATGCAATGGAATTATCAGTCCATTGCTTCAGGGCCAGGTTGTCATTACACAGCAACTTTTCCATATGGAGCTTGATAACATAAAGCACTGGTGTCACTGTGTGTCCCTGTGTCTGTGTCACTGAGCAGGCAGTACTTGGTGAACATGAGACAAGCCTTCATGACTCACTCACTCAGTCATTTTATAACATCAAACCCCTGGAGTTGCCACAATATTTTTGAACCATCTGTCATTTCTATTGTTTTTACTCTTAGTCATACATTGTAAAGAATTCTGAAATACAGAAAGAGGGAGAAAAACATAAGACAACAATTCCGAAAATTCACCTCAAGATGCTTCCCTAGACCCACAGATAGCATTTGAAGTTCTCATATCACACATCAGGATGTTTCCAGTATGTCAACAATGTTTAAAATGTAAAATATACTGGTGATTATGTACAATTTGACTCTCGATCTACTGAGAATAAGGCTTATCAACAGCTGCAGTGTGTTATTTGTGAAATGCTTGCAAATCAAAGCTGAAACTTCCTCCCTTATCTTGTAATTTAGAAACAAAACCTGAAAATTATATTTGTGTAAAAAAGGATACCAGTTGATTATTTTAAATTCAAAAGAGAAATTTCAAACATTAAGTTACGAAAGCAATTATTGATTCTAGAATCCAATCCATTTTAAATACATTTTTGGTCCCAAAGTCAAAATATAAAGTTATATTAAAATGTATTTGTCCGTAAATCATGCTTTTTAATATTGAAGTGAGTATGAATCAAATAGTATGTATCACTTGATAAATGAAAATATTGAAATTTCCTGTAAAACTAATTACTAGACCATTAACATGAAATGCTGACAAAATATTTTGTTTCTTATATTAAAGTATTTGAAGAATATAAAAATGTGAGGATAATAATATAATAAACACCCATATTCTCATCACCAACTAAAGAATTCATAGTATGAATCTAAAATATATCTGTTTTGCTGGACATGGTGGTGCACACCTGTAATTCCTGCACTTGGGAGACTGAAGTAGGAGAATTGCAAATTCAAGTCCAGCCTCAGCAACTTAAGGAGGCCTTACGCAATTTAGTGAGATCCTGTCTCAAAAGAAAAAAAATAACAAGAGCTGGGGATGTGGCTTAGTGGTAAAGTAACTCTAGATTCAATCTTCAATACCAAAATAAATAAATAACATGTCTATTTTAACTTACAATACCTTGTTAATTTATACTATGTAAAAATGATTAAATAATTTTAAAATTCCTAAGGGGACTTGCAAGAATTTTTTGATAAAAGGATTTGACAAGTCAAAAACTTTGAGAAATGCTGCTTTAGAGTGTTTACTGAGGTCAGAAAGTACTTTTAGCTAAGACTGGAGTTACTCACCCAATATCTTGCAGGACCTGCTCATTCATTCACCAAAGGACTCATGAAAAAGCAGAGAATAAATGCAACTCAGATATAGTTATTTTTAAGTGCAGAACAAACAACACAAAAAAATTCATCCTGTATTCTCTATACTCTGGGCCAGTTCTGTGGTGGGTTCAGAAAGCCAGGAGCTGGGTGAGAGGTAATAGGAAGCCATTGTTATACCAAGGGTCCTACTGGGTGTGAGTCCCCATATCAGACACATTATACAGCTTAGTTCATTAAACTTGTGCAGCCATCCCCTGAAGTAAGTATTATCATGGTTACAATTTTGCAGCCTTAAGAGGGTTTCTTAAGGCTGGTGGTATTGAAGCCACATCTACGTGGATATGTCCTAAAACCACATGAGGTTTATTTTCTGTGTCAGTTAGTCTGGGGACTTCAAAGTTTAGAACAAATAGCCACATGATAAAACATCACAAATGAAAGCACAACATGTTCATCTCATCAAGAAAGGTTTACAAGCCTCCTTCCTCATTTTCTCTTTGGAAAATCTTGGGGTACTGGGGCCTCAGCAACTTCTGATCTTACTGTTGCTGACAAGAAGAAAAATTGCATTGCCAAGACGACAAGCAAACTAAGAAATACACGTTAAGAACATGCCGGGTCCCAATAGCTGGGTTGCCAGGGTCCCTGTTTTCAGTGATGACTAAAATTTCAGAATGCATTTCTGAAATAACTGGACTACTCACTGATCATCTTCACTGTGAGTTCAGGGCACTTTCCAAATGCATTCCCATTCTTTGTCTGCCTTGTAGCTCTACTGGGGAACTCCTCCACTGTTAATACTCACTCAAACCCTGTGAATTATTCGAGATCTACAGCAATATCACTTTGAGAAAAGGAAAGAGGGAGGAGGAAAACAGTAAGAGGAGAAAAAAAAGGAGCAGGAGAGATGGAGGAAATGAAGAAAATTCTCTTTGTGGTACATTGTGTTGATCTGTTAAACGAGAGTATGGGATGAATGCTTTTCTTAATGTTTTCTGGATGTTAGAGCCTGTGAGAATCTGAGGAGAGCTGTGAACCCTGTTTAATGCACATACTATATTTTACAATTCCAAGAAGTTTGTGGACTTCAGGTTAAATACTCTTAGACTAGATTCTGTGGGAGTAATCCTGCTATCAATTGAAATGTAGCATGTTTTGTTGCTATCAAATTCTGGTTCTATTTCAACAAGGTGGTGGGCAAATAGTAATATTCAAAATTGGCTATTTGCTTAGAAATCTGCAGGTGAAATCTAAATGAAAGTGAAATAGTATTAAGGATATAATCATTATTCCAAGTATTCTCCTGTCCTACAATAAACGGCTCCCACTCCTGCTGTATCAATGTACACAAGTTGCTTGTCACCCCCGGGTGATTTTGCTGCAGCCTGACTGCAGCATTTAACAGGTAAGTCTCAGCTCCCTAAACGTGAACACTCCTAGTAGGAGTCTGAAACCATGTGAAGCTGCTGTGGTACTTCTTGGCCTGGCTGTCTTTCTCTTCACTCCCTACCCCAGACTCCACACCAAACTTTCAAAGAATTGTGGGGAGGTTCTTTGTTCTGAAGAAAAAGGCTTAATGGTGAAATGAAATGGGCAATGATTTTTTCCGGTTTTCTCTTTTTTCTTTTATAGTCTGCATGATAATGGTAGAGGAAGTTCTCTTGGCAGTGTTGTGTTTCCATGGTGACAGGAGAGGTCAAGGTTAGCAAACCAGGGTGCTGGGAACCTACTGCTGCAGGGTGGATGTGAAGGAAGGGCTGGCAGTCAAAGTGTCACCAGGGGACCCAATTTCACAGCCTCCTCCTTTGAGTGAACCACAGAGCCTGACTTGTGCCTCTCTGAATGGACAAGCCAGTGATGTCTTGAATGTAATAATAGCTCCATCACTTCCCCCAATGCAGAAATTTGCTGTGCCCTTCCTCTCAAAGGCCAAGAACTGATGCCTCTCATGACCAACAATCCGCAGATTGTTGGAATATGTATGTGCTCTTTGTATTGGTACCAGAAACTCAGAGATGCCAAGTTTTAGAAACCAAATGTACTTTAGAAAAGTAATTTGATCTTTGAGAACAAGAGATCCTAAATAAGTTTTGACCATGTCAGGGCAGGCCAAACAGATGAATTAATTAAGAGTAGGAAGCATACAGTTTAAATTAAATATCAGATGACTCAAATAATTCTCCCTAAGATCTCAGTTATTTTGCCTGAAACCAAATGTCCTGATTTTACTCTAGGATTCATTTCTTGCACTTTTAGGTGGGTGTATAATGTCACAAAACTTCCATAGTTTTGTTCAAACTAGAACTAAAGGGGAAGAAATGTGGGAATCCAAGTAAACTTCAATTACCAAATATTTTTAAAGTATTCATTCAAAAATCTGTAATTTCAAGCTGGGCATGGTGGCACATACCTATAATCCCAGTGACTCAGGAGTCTGAGGTAGGAGGATCACGAGTTCAAATCCAGCATCAGTAACTTAGCAAGGCCCTGAACAACTCAGTGAGACCCTATCTCTAATAAAATATAAAAAGGGCTGGGGATGTGGCCTGATGTTTAAGCACCCTGGTTTCAATCCCTGGTACAGAAAAAAAAACTATGATTTCTTGAGAGGAGACAGGAATGCTGTTAGGATCCTAAAGATGAAATGGAATAAGACACTGGTGCATTACAGAGCTGTGTTAAAGGCAATTCAGATATGGGGCAGTTCTTCCCATTTTAAGTAATATTGATGAATACTTAGGAGTTCTGCTACCCAGAATATGTAGCATTTCTTGGGCACACTGTCCTCCATAATCAGTTTTGTGCTAAAAACTCTCAAATCTCAGTCCAGAGTTGCAGACACACATATCCAATCACCTATCAGAGTTTTTGAAAGCTCATCCAACACACAAAACTCAACAAGAACCAAACTGAACTCCTCATCTTTGCCCCTTCCCCTGCTTCCCCTCTATTTCACGGCCCCACTGTAGTAACTAGTCATTCACCACTAGTCCAGCTATACACCTTGCTCCCTCTTGCTCCTTCTTTCTCCCTCATCCTAAACAACAATCCTGAACAAGTCTTGTCTATTCTCTCTTCTTACTCTCTGTCTTCATTTCCACTTGCCCTGTTTAGCCTTTCATCCTCTCACCTGAGAATTCCCACATTCTTCTATGCTGAGCTTTCTGCCTTCAATTTGCCCACCAGTTCAAATTAAATGATCTATGGCCAGATGACTTGGCAGTGTTGTGTTTCCATGGTGACAGGAAATATGATCATGGCCATCTTTCAGCTTGAAACTAACCAAGGTACACTGCTGTGATTCTAGCAGCTCAGGAGGCTAAATCAGGAGAGTGGCAAGTTTGAGGCCAGCGTCAACAACTTAATGAGACTCTGTCTCAAAATAAAAAGGGATGGGGATGTAACTCAGTAGTAAAACACCACTGGGTTCAATCCCCAATAACAAAACAACACTAATAATACTAGCCAATGGTTCTCTATTGCCTTCAGAATAAATCCCAAATTGTTATGGGTACTATAAGACTTGACAGGATCTGGGTCCCTACCTCTCCTGCTTCACCTGTGGACACTCCACCTTCCCTTCCCTGCTCCCCTGACAGTATCCCTATCTTCTCTGCATACACAGTGTGTATATAAATACCAGATGGAACAAATTACTTGGTTACCTGAATGCGCCTTCTTTCTCTTGACTCTGGGTCTTTAGCTTGAACTCTGCTCGTACTCTAACCCACTTTCCTAGCCATTCATGTTTCTGGGTTAGGACACTTATTCCTATAACATCTAAAGATGTCAGCTTAGTTGTAATTTCTTTAAGGATATATTCCCTGCCCTTCGAATTTAGCTAGTAAGATCCCATATACCCCATACTTCCTCTGTCAAAATATTTACACACTGTGATTATTGTTAATGTTCTATTATAAGATTATTATCAGTTATTTATTTTTTTGTTATTTTAGATATAAGCTCCATGAGGGCAGGACTTGAAGAACCCCCATCAATAATTAAGCATTTAATGGAATACTGAAGCATAGATTATATAATCTCAGAAGTTCTCATGCTTTTTTTGACAAATCATGAATTTTCTCCAAGAATTAGCAAAGTCTCAGATACTTACTGTGGTTAATGTTCTCCTTTCTCTCTTATATCCTATGACTAACTTGAGTTCATCTTTCCATAGAGTCCCACCAGAATGATACTGGAAGAAAATTTTGGCAATTACCCCTTACTAAGTAAATTCCTATGTATTAAAATTTGGCCCCTGTAGGAACTAAGAAACTAGCCCTTCCAAAAAACATTGGGTGGAGTGCATTTCCCCAACATTTTTGACATTTTCTACAAGACAGGGAATAATTTGGATGGAAGAGAGGATTGAAGATTATCTCCTTTGGAAATAACATATAGGGAAAGAGGAATTTGCCAATTGCCTAAATATTTTCACCATGATGTCTTGGGCCACTTAGTAATCTCTTTAATTTCTAACAAATGTAAAAAGTTTCTTTTTGTAGAACTACAGTATTCGGGAGTGTTTTTAGCAGTCCTCTGACCCGGTCTGAAAATTTCAATCAGGATGTTCTTCTGCTGCCAACCACCTTTCTAAAATCAAGCATTGATTATAACATCATCATTTGCAAAAACCTTTATGGGTTACTCCAATGGCTATTTAAATAAAGCCCATGATTAGCTTAGCTCATGACACCTTATATTACACAACTCACCAGTCTTTTGAAAGTTTGTCCTTTCCAAGGCTCTTCAGCTATCTTATATTTTAACCACACTGTGTGACTTGCCATCTTCTAAACATACTTCTTTCAAGCTGCCATATTTTTGCATATCCTATACACCTGGATTTCTTTCTTCCTTAATGATCTTTGTCTAATACACTTTTACTCGTCCTCCAACCCTCAGTATCCCAGTGTCTTAGATGTTAGAAAAACTAATGGGGATCCTAAGCTAGAGCAGGATTCTAAGATAAGATGACAGCAGTTGAAATTGATTTCCAAGAAATGCAATGAAGTATTCTGACTAGATGGATGGTACACACAGGTGGTATTCAGTGAATACTTTAAGACAAACTAGTAGTCCCAGGGGTCTAATGTTGATATTCATGTAGAGTCAATTTATAAAGGAAAGTTATCACCTCCAAGTTCCCTAGAGGTAGACCCCGACATTCCCATTATTCCTTTGTAGTCTCTCAACATGGTGGCCTGCTTGCCACACTGATGAGCAACTTAAACTTCTGTTGGACACACCAATCTGTACAAATAGAAGTGTCTCTTACATTGTCAGTACTTTTTATGTCAGCCTTGATTTCTTAGGTTGTTAGGTTCGTGACATCTGCCAAGATCTCCCAATTAGCTACCTGCAAACCAGCTTCATGCTGAAAAATGAAAAATCAGAATGAATGTGTGTTTACTCAATGCTTCAGTGATAGAGAGAGAGAGAGAGAGAGAGAGAGAGAGAGAGAGAACAATCTTTCCAGTTCATCTCTGTCATCATTTCTTATAGTTTTAATAAATTGTAGAATAGGAGAACCAAAAGATAAAAATAAAATCACTTGAAAAGGATTAAACTTAAAAGTCACTGTGCTTGCAGTCATTGTCATTACACTAGAAGGAATGGAAGCCAGTCATACCCAAATGATAACATATTCAAAAACTACTTAATGACAAGGGCATTAAATGGGTAAAAAAGATCTGATGCCCTGTAAAGGAAAAATCAGAAAATTTTCAATTAAGGGAACTGCTTTGAAGCAATCTAAATTGTTTTAGAATTCATGTAAATATATCCAAAAATTTTTATCTTAAATGGATGTATTTTGCTCGTGCCATATGGTTTGTAATTACTTCAGAATTTCTCGTTGTTCTTCCTGGCTTGTTTTCTCTCTTCACATATCAGAGTTATCTGTCATAACTAAAGAGAGAAGAAAAAAAGATGCCTTGTCTTCTCATACAAGAGCTAAGTACTTTCTTTTTTGTCTCTTTGCTTCAAATCCCCTACCTGGGAAAGAAATTATTTTTCTTGGTTAGTTTTGGTTGTTGTTTTGTGTGTGTGTGTGTGTGTGTGTGTGTGTGTGTGTGCGTGTGTGTGTGTGTGTACCAGGGATTGAACCCAGTGGTGCTTAACCACTGAGCCATATCCCTAGCCCTTTTTTTAAAATATTTTATTAAGATACAAGTTCTCACTGAGTTACTTTAGGACTCCAATAAGTTGCTCAGACTGGCTTTGAATTCATGATCCTCTTGCCTCAGCCTCCTGAGCCATAGGATTAGAAGTGTACATCACTGAGACTGGATCTTGGTTAGCTTTATTGGGCTATTAAATACAACATTTTTTAAAAATTGAAGGTTAAATTCCTAAATTTATTTAGACTAAAATTTTATAGATTCTGACTTCCCCATTCCCAACTCCAAAATAATAGGTTTTTCAATTGAATCTAGTTGGAATTTCTTTGACCTGGTTTGTGTATGTTCCCCCTGCATTGGAAGATATCCTGAGATTGTGACTTTTAAAATGGTTTACAATTTAAATCGGTACATGAAAGAGATAGCTGCATCCCCATGTTTATTGGAGCACTCTTCACAACAACCATGGTATGAAATCAACTTGTTGTTCACTGACAGATAAATGGATACAGAAAATGTGGCATAGATGCGCAATTGAATATTATTTGATCTTAAAAATGAAATCCTATCATGGATGAAGATGGAAGACATTAAGTGAAACAAGTCATTATATAAAGACAAATACCACATGCTGTCACTTACATGTAGAAGCCAAGAAGGTCACTCTCATAGAAGCAGAGAGAAGAACAGTGGTTGGGAAGGGTGGGAGGTAGGATATACAGAGAGGTGGTTGATTAACAGGTATATGGGTGTGGTTGAATAAGATGGATGATTCCTAACATTTTATGACAGTAGGCTGCTATAGTTGACAACGATTAATCATGTATTTCAAAGTGATAAGTAAAGAGCATTTTGAATGTTCCCAATCCAAAAAAGGGTATTTTTTTTTTTTTTAGGTGATGGACATGCCAATTACCTTGGTCTGATCATTAGAATATATATATATATATATATATATATATATATATATATATATATATATATATATATATCTCATAGTACCCTAGAAATAGGTATAATTATTATGTGTCAATTAAAAGTAAAAATATTTTAAAAGTGATTTACAATTTGAATAGTACTTCATCACCCTTCCCTAGCTCCCACAAAGATTAGCAGGTGTGACTGCGTATCTATTTTTTTTAACTTTTGAAGAATTCATTTGAGCTTTGTTTTTTATTTTTAAATATTAAAATTTTATTTTATTTGTTCCCATTAGTTATACATGACAGTACAACACATTTAGACACATTATACATTAATGGAGTATCGCTTCTCCTTTTCCTGGTTGCACGTGATTCACATGGGTTGTGCAGTCATTTATATATGTACATAGGGAATAATGTTCAATTCATTCCTCTGCTCTTCCTACCCCCATACCCCTTCCCCTCCCTTCACTCCCTTCTGCCTAATCCAAAGTACCTTCAGAATATTAAAATTTAATGTGAATTTTATTATCACAACTCCTTGTGGGAAAAAAGAGGATTATATTATATATTATCAGCAAGTCATGTGTGTATACACTGGAATACTGAAAAACAGTAGCATTTATTCCACAATCTCCAAAGAAATTTCCAAAAAAGTCTGTAGCTCTTTTCAAGGGAGGGGTAGGTGACAGCTTGAGTGGTTGCAGGTGGATGCCACAGGACTTCCTGTTTCTTGATTTCTGGCTCTGCTAGGGCTTGCTGGAGACCTCCCTTGGTTAAAAAACAACTTCCTGCAAGCCTTCAAAGGAGATTTCAATAGGTTAACACCCACCACTTGAAGGGAGAAGTCCAGAGAGAGGAGGAGGTCAGGGCTGAGAAGGCTTGTCTTTGAGAACTTGGTTTGACAGTTGGCAGGGAGCTCCCTGCTGCAGAGGGTCACAACCTCAAGCTCTGCTTCATATTAGGGAGTCATGGCCAAGGTTTGTCAAAACAAAGCCACACAAAACACCCTAGTGCCAAATGGGCAGGAGTTCTGGCCTGTTACAAATGAAATCATTAGGAATTCCTTTGGAGTAAGAGCTACAGCCCTTGAGTCCTCTGTTGCTAAGCAAATGCAGATGTCTAATTGTGCATATTGTTATCTCCCTCAGGCACAGCTTGGAGCATGTCACTTCCCTTTTCAAAATCCTTTAAGGATGCCACCCTCCTTGAACAAAGTCCAAAATCTTTACCCTGCCTTTCAGAGTTTTCCCAAGTTTTGTTCTATGTACTCACCCAGTCTCAAGTCACAATGTTCCAAATGTGCCAAACACCCTAGTGGCCAAGGCCATTGCTCAAGCAGTTATCTCTGCTTGAGCCTGGTTTTCCCTCAAGGTCTTCCTCAATGCCACACTTTTCCTCTTATAAATAGTCTTCCTCTCACCCTGTTCAAGGACCTCTCACTCTGTTATAACATTTCTCATATCATCCTTCTCAGGGACAATGAAAAGTTCAGACATTTACATCAAACACACTGGGTTCTTCTCTCAGCTTTGGAACTTATGGAGTGCAATGTCACATAAGATTCTAATCTTCCCTAAGCCTCCATTTGTTACTCTGCTGGGAATTATTCTAAAATAGGTGATTAAATTAAAAAAAAATGTCAGGAGGAACACATTTAGAATATACCTGGTACCACATATAAGTTTGCTGTTTATCATTTGTTTTTCTCACTATGCTGTGATGTAGGGCCATATTTTCACATTCTCAAAAGCCCTGTTAGTTCTGCTTGGTAAGTATGAAAAACTTCATGTTGAATTAAGATGTTTGTTGAGTAGATTCACAGTACAAAGACAGGAAAATGACACCACGCAATGCAAATATGTGAGATTTCTACAGAAGCCCATCCTGAAATTGGTTTGGTTCAAGTCCACTATTACAAACCTCTAGACAGAAATTCTGAGGGAACCATACCCATCTCCTGCCAAGGCCAACACCGGCTTGCTTCCTAGAGTTACCAATCCTTGCCTGTCTCAACTAAAAAGAAAGATGTGATTAACAAATTCCAATAATCTCTCTAAATATGACTACTACTTTTTTCCCCTAAACCTGAATAGAATAAATATTGCAAAGATGATCTGGAGTACTGACTTTCAAACTTTTGGTCTAAGGATACTTAAAAAATTCTCAAAATTTTGAGGTCTCTTGGTACCAGGCATATTCTAAATGTGTTCCTCCTGACATTTTTTTAAAATTTAATCACCTATTTTAGAATAATTCCCAGCAGAGTAACAAATGGAGGCTTAGGGAAGATTAGTATCTTATGTGACATTGCACTCCATAAGTTCCAAAGCTGAGAGAAGAACCCAGTGTGTTTGATGTAAATGTCTGAACTTTTCATTGTCCCTGAGAAGGATGATATGAGCTATGTTTAAGTGAATTGTTATCTAGTTATATTCCATCATATCAAAAATTAAAGCAGAAAATTTAAAAAATTTATTTTAAAATAGCAATAAACATACATGTTAATACATAATGTATTTAATGAAAAATAGCTATTTTACAAAACAAGCCAAAAACTTAATGAAAAGTGTAGCTTTTTTGTTTGTTTTTGGTTGGGGGCAATACTCTTTAATGTCTGGTTTCATAGACGAGAGCTGGATTCCCTTGTCTGGTTTTGCATTGAATTGGTTATGACATGTTGTTTTGGTTAAGGTAAAAATTATGAAGAAAATTGGCCTCACACTAATATGTAATTGGGAAGTTAGGAGGACTCAACAAGGGGAAACTTTTTAAAGGTTAGTTGCAACGTAGAATCTAAAACATTGTTAATGACATTTTTGTACTCTATTATATTAAAATCCATTGGTCAGTCTTGCCTTATAAATGGATCTTTTTATTAATTTTAAAAATTTATTTATCTATTATAATTGTAGATGGACACAATGGCTTCATCTTATTTATTTATTTTTTATTCAGTCCTGAGGGTCAAACCCAGTGCCTTACATGTGCTAGGCAAGCGCTCTACCACTGAGCTACAATCCTAGCCATTAAGTGGATCTTTTAGCATGCATGGTTTTAATTTTTAAAAAATTCATGCATTTGGAAAACAATGGTTTACTGAATCATGCAGAACTTCAAAATGTTAATACATTTCATTATAATATAAAAAGCTCTCATTTGTTAATGTTGCCAACAACCTCATCAGTACAGTCTTCAAGTATTGGGAAGCTGTCAAGCTAATGGTGAAAGATAAAAGTTTCTAGTTCTTGCTTGACAGCTCAAAATTTTATCATTGGTATATTATCAACTGTTTTCCTTAAAATGATAGGCTTACTTGGTTAAGTTTGTGAATGTACCAAAACCTAAGTAATCAGCGTTTTTCCTATCAGTTTTTCTTCCAAGAAAACAATGTCATTTCATGTAAAGAGAAATGACACTATGGAAAACAAAAACAAAAACAAACACAAGAGTGCTTTATTTTGGAACAACTATTATAGTCCAGTGTAGAATAGAATTGCATTATGTATACTTCCCATTTTATCACACAGAATAAAAAGACATGTAGTAAAGGACTGAGATTTGATAAAATCAATAATTTTTACTGCTTTACAAGGTCATTCTTTAACAGACATTTTGTTTTTACTGTGAGTTCACATCAATGAAGAAAACAATGGTTCTAAGTACACTATTAAGAGTATTTACTAAATAAGAGGGTGAGAAGCTGAGATTGGCAATTATAATTGAAAAGATGTTTTATAGGCACATAGATAAAATTCCTTTCTACTATAACATGGGTACAGAACAGGTCTTTCCCATCCTCCCCAGCCTTCCTTGAATTTCTTCCTAAGAGGACATATATTCAGGACAAGATTCAGACAAGAGTGACATTTTCAGGTGTTAGCTAAAGTGTGCTATTCCAGGGCTTGTGTCATCTGATATTTCTCTTTAAATTTGGTCTCTTTAGAAAGGGACACCAGCTGGGAACCAGAATGCATACTTAACCCTAAAGAAATATCATTCAAATGTTTAAATAAATTCTAGAAGATTGAGTCTGTCAGCTGTAATGTCCCTTCCTAATCAAAATATTGAAAACAACTTCATTTAACATTTACCAATTCAATTAATAAACCCCTTCTTGTCTCCTTACAGACTTGTATGTTAACAGATACTTTATCAAAAAACATCAGAGTTATTAGAGTCAGTGAGAAATCTGATGATAAGAGTTAAGCATAAAATTAAAGATCATTCTCTTCAAAGAGAGTAAAGACCTCCCCCAGATGACTGCTTTCTTGAGCAAATTTTTAGCTTTTAGCTTTTGGCAACTCACATCAATATTCACAGAAATCAAGTTCATGGGATTCATCTGTGCATAGAAAAAGTGGATTGAACCAGATCATCTAAAGGAATGGAGAAAGGTCACATACTCCTCAGGGTTTAGCATTGGGAAGAATCAAAGTTGTGCTTACCTTAAACATTGGAAAGACTCTGGAAGAAGTTGTGTGCAAATAAAGTGGTAAATGAATAATCTAAATAAATTCATCCATATCCAAATTTCTTCCTGAGCATTTAGAATCTATCTATTCTAGACAAGTCTAGGTCATTAAGTCTCATCACTTCATTCTAAGTTAAAAAGACATACATCAATGATTAACAGGGAGAGTACATTTTTTCTATTTGTGCAGACCAAATAATATTTTTCATATCTTTTATCCAGAGCAACAAAATAAGTTCTGAGTCTATTGTTGTGTAGTGAAAATATCTTAGAAGAAGGAGATGTGGGACGTGGATTCTTCTCTTGACCTTAAACATTATTAGGTTGATCTGGGCACATTGTTCTGTCCTTCAGAGTCTGAAATGATCACCAGATGGTTTAGCTCCCCTGATTCACAGATATAGATCTTTCTATATTCGGTTGAAATGGACAGCCCCTAAGCTCTAGGTTTAAACAAACAAACAAACAAAACACAGCACTGCCTTGAACAGGTGGTATATCTCAACTTCAAGGACTGAGGAAATCATAGTCTCCATGAATTCTTGGGGGACTCAGGTTCTCCTGGTTCCTTTTCCTCCTAAACTCTTTGGTCACATGCTTGGTGATACCATACCTTACTTAATGATAGAATTTTATTCCCATCTTTGGTTATGCACATATACACTACTTGGCTTCCTATTATTGCAATTTTAATAAAGTTTAGTGAAAATAATAACTTCAGAGCCAGTCCAGAGCTGAGAGATGATAGACACTTTGTTGGCTCCTTTCTTAAAGAAATCTCATTTAGAATTCTGATCTAACACTTAACTGTATGATCTCTCTGAACCATTTGCTTAATCTCTCTGAGCCTTCATCTCCCTCTCAAAAGACAATGCCTCCATTATAGGTTTACTGTAAGAACAAATAAGATAATGCATATGCGACCAAGTTTCTAAAAAAATTTCCAGCTTTCTAAGGTCACCTTCTAAAAATAGATATAAAAACAATATTAGAAGTTCATGTCCAGGATGGAGCAGATTAATCTCCCTGTAAGTACAATGAAAACACTTGGATATTATGTATTAGGAAAAAAAATATTAAAAAGACTCTTGAGAAGTAAAGAAAATAAGACATATACTAGGAATCTCAGGGCAGAGGGGAAGACACACAGTGAATCCCTGTGTTTTCTCTTTACCTTAAATATTTTAGATTTGGAACTGAAAAATAGTGGCAACTAGGGAATACCATTGAGTAGAGAGAATAATAGCCCCACAGAAAATTGGTATCTCTCACCAAAGGACCAGGAACCGGGGAAACAAGCAAGACAAAATTTTTGGACAATAACTTTCTTATTCTATCTAAATACCATCTGTATGCATGCCAGAAAAATGTAAAATGAGGGGCCCAGACTTCCATTCTTGCAAGATATAATGAACATTCAATGTCCCCTCCAGGGTTGTATCATAATAGACTAAGTAAGAGATTCCAGGACGTTCTCCATTACCCAACAATGACACCACTTGCATTGCATTTGTAGTGGAGATCATGTGGGCGTTTACGGCCCTTACAACCAGCAGTAATGAAATTATATCTCCCCTCCCTGCTACAGCAGCATCTGAGAAAAACTAGATAAAACAGAAGGTTACAATAAGGTCCTTAGTCTTATAATATGATATGAAAACGTCTAAGTTTCAAATATCATTCATCATGACAAGAACTAAGAGTTTCTCAAACTAATAAATGAAGGCAAAAAATAATTGCCAACACTGAGATGACAGAGATGTCAGAATTATCTGACAAAAATTTAAGGTATTATAAAAATGGCTTAATGAGCAATTATAAACTGTTAGGGTTTGTAAACAAGTCAGGATGGCGCCTGGCATTTTGCCAGGGGGAGTAGTTTGTGAAGTAACGCCAGGGAGCCATTAAGTGTGGAGATTCCTTATTGGTTGACTGTTGTATCTAGTTTATGCTAATTAAGATAAGCCGTGTGTAAGATATATATACCCCTCCTGTCCTACAATAAACGGCTCCCACTCCTGCTGTATCACTGTATCAATGTACACAAGTTGCTCGTCACCCCCCCACCCCACCCCCACCCCCGTTATTTTGCTGCAGCCGGGACTGCCTGCAGCAATAAACTATTGAGAAAACAAAGTGAAGTTTTAACAAATAGAAAGTTTCATCAAGGAAACAGAAGATATAAGACCCAATGCAAATGTTAGAATTGAAAAACACAATAATTAAAGTAAGAAAGCTCAGGGGGATGTGCTCAACACCATATCAGATGACACATAGGAAAAATTAGTGAATTGTAAGATAGAGTAGAAACTATCCAGTCTGAACAATAGAGAAAGAACAGAATGAAGGAAAAATAGGTGAGTAGAGCCACAGAGACCTGTGACATTATAGGAAAAAAATCATTGGAGCCCCAGAAAAGGAAGAGTGTGGCTGAAAAGGGTACTCAAAGAAATAGTTTCTGAAATCTCCCAAATTTGCAAAGACATGTAAATATATAGATTTAAGATGCTGAAGAACCTTCAAACAGGATTCACCTCATAATTAAGCTTTTGAGGATTAAAAATAAAGAATAAGAAAAAAATCTTGAAATAACTAGCAGAAAATTAAATCTTACCTAAACAGGAAAAACAAGTCAAATATCAATAGATTTCCCATTAGAAATTGAAAGTGAGAAGGGAGGTATATCTTTTTCAAATGCTAAAACAAAACAAACAAAACCCTGTCAAACCTCTACTTAGATCTGACATTTTACAAAAAAAAAAAAAAAAAAGAAAAATCACGCATAATAGATTACATAGATTACAGACATTTAAAACATAAAACTACAAACATAAATTTAAAACATAAAACTACAAACCTTTTAGAAAATATAGGGGACATTTTTTTAAGATCTGTAGCAAGGCAAAGATTTTTTAGGCTTGGTGCCCAAAACTTGACTTATAAAGAGAAAAATTGATAAATTGGAGTTCATCAAAAGTAAAATATTTGCTAAGAAAAAAAAACTGTTAAGAGATTGAGAAGGTAAGGCAGATTGGGAGAAAATATTTGCAAACCACACACCCAGCAAAAGACTATTATCTAGAATACATAAAGAATTCTCAAAACTATGCAATGAAAAGAGAATCTAATTGGCTAAGAGGCAAACATATTTCAATAAAGAATAAATAAAAAGACAAATAAGGGGCAGGTATAATGGCACATGCCTATAATCCCAGAGACTTGGGAGGCAGAAGCAGGAGAATTCTGAGTTCAAGGCCAGCCTCCATGTAAATTACTAGTGAGGATATAAACAGTGCGGACCCTGGAAAACAGTTTGGCAGTGTCTTTTAAAAGTATACAAACAATATGTGGATGCTAACCCACAACAAGGGAGGGTGGGGTGGAAAAGAATAGAAGTCTATTGGATTTGACAAAAGTGAAAGAAGGGAAGTGAGGAAGGAAGGGAATAGGAAGGACAGTAGAATTAATGAGACATAAGTTTCCCAGACTTGTATTTGAATACACGACCAGGGTTACTCTGCATCATGCTCCAACACAGGAATAGGATCCTAATTGGAATAAGGTATACTCCATGTATGTATAATATGCCAAAATACATTCTACTGTCATGTATATCCAAAAATAATAAAATAAAAAATTTTTAAAACCTATTATATATTATACTCCTGGGAATTCATCCCAAAGAAATGAAGATTTTATGTTTACAAAATAAGTGTACAAAAGCCTAGCAATTTTATATGTTGCATCCCTAAACTGGGAACAATTTAGATGTCCCTCAATGGGTAGATACTTGAACAAACTGTGGTACATCCACGCCCTGGTATACTACTCAGCAATAATCAAAGACCTGCATGCATTGATACCTTGGGAAGACCTGGATGGATCTCTAAAGAACCAAGTTGAATGAAAACAGCCAATTCCAAAAGGTCGCTTACTATATTATTTCATGAATAGATGTTTTTAAAATTTCCAAATTAAAGTTTTGGTAAACAAAGCAGAGGTTACCAGGAGTTAAGTAGAGGGAGTAAGGCAGAAGGGAGTGACGCAGGGTCAACTTGAGGGGTTTTGTCCATGGTGGGAGTGTCTGGAACATAAAAGGGCATTTACTTTTAATGAATGTATGATTTGTGCCTTTGGAATTCTCCTTAGAAAAATATAGTATAAACCAAGATTATATAGTGAAAGCCTATTATTTTATTCTACTGCTTTTATGGGTTTTGTTACTTTCAAGTCAGAAGTCAATCTCTGAAAACTGGGGGACAAAAGATATAGTATGAGGTAAGACTCTACTTTGATTTTCACCCCTAAATGTAGAACCAAAACACAACTGAATAAACTGTACTTCACTACCAATATAAGATATCGTCTTTATCATCAAAAAAATATTACATTTACTTTTAATAATTACTTGCCTGTCTTGGCTTTTATATCTGTCCATTTTACCATTTTATTTATTCCAGTGCCTAAGAATCACCTGAATAAGACATTTAGCAACAAGAAAGTGTGTCCAGTGAAAATGAGCAATTACTTAGCTTTCCTAGTCCATTATCTTTGTAAAGTGTCTTTCTAACCTCAGTTTTTCTCTCTGTAACATAGAGCTAAAATACAATTCTACATATTACACATAGCATATGGAAATACCCCCTTCAAAAGTGTGCTAATGTAGAATTTTGTAAGAACGTCTGCTTACTTGGCTTAGTCTTTTCAAGTCCCAGAATCTTGTTTATAACAATCTCTAAAAAACAACAACAACAAAAAATCCCCAAATAAACAAACAAAAAAAAACCAACTTCATTGAGATAGTTTAGATTTAAAGAAGAATGAAAATGGTCAGAGTTCCCATGTATCCTTCACTTAGCTTCATCTTATATTAACATCTTGTATGTCCATATTGCAATTGTCAAAACTAAGTCCTTAACTAACACTAATAAATAAACTACAGACTTTATTTCATCAGTTTTTTCCACTAAGGTTTATTTACACTTTCATGATCCAATCCAGGATCCCACTTTACTTTTATCTGTCATGTGTCCTTAGTCTTCTCCGGTTGATGACAGTTCCTAAGTCCTTTCTTATCTTTTATAATTTTGACACTTTTGAAGAATACTGCATAGTTATTTTGATAATAGCCATTCTCAAAATAAAACTGTTTTTTGAAACCAATAGCAAATCATTGTTTCCCATTTTGTTTTTTCCATCTTTATTGCAGTATAATTGACAAATAAAATTATATATATTTATAATGCAGGTGAAGCTTGGACATAATTAGATATTGTGAAATGATTATCACAATGAAGCTAATTAACATATCCTTACCTAGCATAGTTACCACTGTGTGTGGGGGTGGTGTTGGTGAGAACATTTAAGATCTATTAATGATTTTCAAGTATTCAATGCATTTTTGTTCACTACAGTCACTGTGCTATATATTAGTTCCCCAGAACTTCTTCATCTTACATACAGATGGCTGGTGACACATAGAACTAAAAGCACTACTTGATCCTGACTTTTCTTACTGGAAGAAATGGGATTTAATCGTTTCAATTCTTATATGTACGCTTTGGCTCCTATATGCTAAAATAAAAGGCAGCAAAAAGCTCAAGTTGTTTCGTAAAATTAAAAATAAATGAAGGAGGAAAATGATGTAACCCTCTGCTACTCTCCCCACTGACACAACTGGAAAGGGTTAGCTTAGGACCATGAAAGAGGAAAATCTCCACACTTCCTTAATTTCACATGTTATATGTAGTTACTGTTAACACATGTGCTTCCAATCACCTTCGTCTTAAAAACATTGCAAATGTAGATGCTAAGAGAATTAAACCTGCCAAATATATTTGACATCACAATGCCCTTGAAAGAACTATCAGATATATATGTATACACACACACACACACACACACACACACACACACATCTCAGCAGTTCTATTTTATTAAACTCACAACATTTCCACCCAATTTAAACTTACTGTGATAGCACACGTCATGATGGATTTGGGTGGTGGTTTCCTTTCCAGTTGGCTCTGAGAGTATTTTATTGAGCCAGACCACAATCAAATGCCAAGTCCCTGATCAGCTCTCTTTGCCACTTGGGTCTCTTGTTCTTTGAGCAGATATGCAATGCTGGATAGGATGACTAGTGGGTGGGCAAAGGATAGGACCCATTTGAAGAGACGTGACAATGGCTGTGACAATCCACTTAAAGTGCTGCAAGTCTTGTTACTTTAAATGTTATGTATGCATTTTCTGATAAGGGCTGTTGTATCTGTAATAGTGATTGCACACTAGTGGCCCCTGGGCCATGTATGGCTCACAGATGTGTTTTATTTGGCCAGCTCAGTGTTATTAAAGCATCTGAATTTTTGGCCAATATTTACATATTAAGATATTCTACACAAAATCTGGATTTCTGGCTTTTCATGAAAAATTTGATGTGGCCACATCAGGCCTGCTTTTCCACATGGCAACAATTGGCTGGGGCTAAAGAGCAGCTGGCGTTTTGAGACAGGGTTTGAACCATCTGGTTAGCATAATCTCTATCCAGCTCACTTCTCCCAGTTATGTAACTTGCTTCATTTCTGTGAGTGTTTAGATTTTCAACACTGGTTTATAAAGAGCACTTCAATTATCAAAGCTTCTGGTTTGACAAAGGTGAGAAAAACTGTGCTGAGAAAAGATGACCTGTGTCTTAGTCTGGCTTTCTTCAAAAATAGACTTTAAGACAAAGATTCAAGGGCAAATAATTTATTTAGGCTGTGAAACCAGGAAACATGGGTAGGAAAATGGAAAAGTGGGTGAGTGACAAAACGGCAATCGATAAAGAATGCATTATCAAGCAACTAACTGCTGTGGTCAACTAAGGCTTAATCCTTCTGGGGAATTCTGGGAAGTCATGTAAAGTATGACCCTCAGAGTTACCCCAACAGAGGGCAAGAGAGCTGTGACATTTACTGACCTTTTCCCATCAAGTATTGGTTGGTGACCCCAGAAGCAACAAATCTCAGCATTTCCAGTCTGCCATGCCCATAGTCAGGTCAAAGAAAATGCAGGACAGAGAGAGGAGGATGACAAAAATTAGAAATTTGTGCAATAAGCCCTGAGTGTAAGACCTAAGGGGTGTGATATGTAGGGTACCAGAAGCCACCATCCACACCTTGTTTCTGCGACCACCTGCAAGTGATGGGTATGTAACAGTGGTCCACTTCATGCTTTGAATATAGCCCTTGCTATATTCTGCCACTCAGGCTTATCTTTAAAAGAACATTTCTCAATCCCTGGTATCGCCCCCACACACACCCTCCAAAATAAACTAAGTTTGAGGCAATCTTTCAATGATAAAAGTGTTCTGGTGAAAAGAGCGGAAACTGTTCTACTTGGTGCTTAATGAAAATGTCTTGAATGAATGTATGTACAAGTTATTGGCATTTCTTTATATTAATTCAGAAATTATCTAACAAATACATAATGATTTTTCAAAAATAAATACATGAACATTCCTCCTCTCTTCCAGCTCCCAAATTAACAAGTGAATCACAGTCCCCCTACAGGAAATACCTGGAATGTAGCCTCGGAATAGCTTCTTTAAAAACCCTCTCTTCTCCCTGATGGGTAGAATCACAGCTTCTGGGACAGCAGTCCTCTGTTTCTTTGCTAGCAAAGCAATAAACCTTTTCCCTTTTTCTCAAAACCGTGTCCTCGTTATTGAATTGGCCTAAGGGACAAGGATTGAGCCACTGAGCTTTCTTAAGAAGCACAATGATGATTTTATCTTACAAAATAGAATGGTGGCACATGGTATTTTGGCCTTTGCTTCCTGCCACTCATTCTCAGGTCCCAGGTAAAAAATTACATTCAATCGAACTACCCAGAGCAGGAGAGCTGTGAGGATATAAAAACATGACTTTTTAAATTTTTTTTGATTCTATTTTTTATTCTAAATTGTTATATATGATAGCAGAATGCATTATAGTTCATATTACACATGTAGAGCACAATTTTTCATATCTCTGATTGTATACAAAGTATATTTACACCATTTGTGTCTTCATACATGTACTTAGGGTAATGATGTTCATTGCATTCCACCATCTTTCTTACCCCCATGTCCCCTCCCTTTCTCTCCCACCCCTTTGCCCTATCACCTACCCTTTTGCCGTATCTAAGAGTTTGTCTAATCTTCCCTTGCTCCCCCTCCCAACCCTACTATGAGAGCCCTTATATCAGAGAAAACATTTAGCATTTGCTTTTTTGGGATTGACTAACTTCATTTAGTATTATATTCTCCAACTCATTTATTTATCTGCAAATGCCATGGTTTTATTCTCTTTCATTGCTGAGTAATAGTCCATTGTGTATGCATACCACATTTTTAAAATCCATTCATCTACTAAAGGGCATCTAGGTTGGTTCCACAGTTTAGTTATTGTGAATTGTGCTGCAATAAACATTGATATGGCTGTGACCCTGTAGTATACTGCTTTTAAGTCCTTTGGGTATGTAGTATGCAGTTTTTAAGTCCTTTGAGTGTAGACCGAGGAGTGGGATAGCTGGGTCAAAAGATGGTTTCATTCCCAGTTTTCCAAGGAATCTCCATACTGCTTTCCATATTGGCTGCACCATTTTGCCGTCCCACCAGCAATGTGTAAGTATGCCTTTTCCCCCACATCCTCACCAATGCTTACTGTTGTTTGTATTCTTGATAGCTGCCATTCTGACTGGAGTAAGATGAAATCTTAGAGTAGTTCTCATTTGCATTTCTCTAATTACATATTTTCATATATTTGTTGATTGATTGTATATCACCTTCTGAGAAGTGTCTGTTCAGTTCCTTGGCCAATTTACTTGTTGAATTATTTTTATTTATTTATTTATTTATTTATTTTTTGGTGTTTAGCTTTTGAGTTCTTTAGTACTCTATCTGATGTTCAAGTGGTAAAAATTTGCTCTCCAGCTGTGGGCTCTCTACTCACCTCACTGATTGTTTCTTTTGCCCGAGAAGAAGCTTTTTAGTTTGAATCCATCAATTTATTAATTCTTGATTTTAATTCTTGCACTATAGGAGTCTTATTAAGGAAGTAGGGGCCTAATCCGATATGATGGAGATTTTGGCCTACTTTTTCTTCTCTTTCACCACTTCCGTTTAACATAGTTCTTGAAACACTGGCCAGAGAAATTAAACAGAGAAAGGAAATTAATGGGATATGGATAGAAAAAAAAGAACTTAAACTATCACTATTTGCCAATGATATGATTCTACACCTAGAAGACCCCCCAAAAAATTCCACCAAAAAACTTCTAAAACTAGTACATGAATTCAGCAAAGTAGCAGGATACAAAATCAACACCCATAAATCAAAGGCATTTCTGTATATCGGTGACAAATCCTCTGAAAGGGAAATGAGGAAAAGTACCCCATTTACAATAGCCTCAAAAAAAAAAACACTTAGGACACAACCTAACAAAAGAGGTGAAAGACCTCTATAATAAAAACTATAGAACACTACAGAAAGAAATTAAAAAAGACCTTAAGACCTTAGGAGATGGGAAGATGTACTTTGTTCTTCAATAGGCACAATTACTATTGTCAAAATGACCATACTACAAAAAGTTCTATATAGATTTAATGCAATTCCAATAAAAATACCAATGATATTCCTCATATAAATAGAAAAAGCAGTCATGAAATTCATCTGGAAAAATAAGAGACCCAGAATAGCTAAAGCAATCCTTATCAGGAAGAGTGAAGCAGGTGGCATCACTATACCCAACCTTAAACTAATACTACAGAGCAATAGTAACAAAAACAGCATGATATTGGCACCAAAATAGACTGGTAGACCAATGGTCAGAATAGAGGACACAGAGACAAACCCACATAATTACAATTATCTTATATTAGACAAAAACAAATATTGGAGAAAAGATAGCCTCTTCAACAAAATGGTGCTGGAAAAGCCCATATGCAACAAAATGAAATTAAACCCCTGTCTTTCACCATGCACAAAACTCAACTCAAAGTGGATCAATGATCTAAGAAAAAATGACTTTTGAAGCCAACAATAGGCATTGGTCTCCCTATTCTCAGTTTATATTTCTTTATTCCAAAGCAAGGACATTTAGCACTTCCTATAGTGAGCCCAGGATCAGAGTCCAGATGCAAGTAAGCTACATTCATTTTATTTTTTTTTAGTTACCAACAATGGTGAATCATATGAGAATTGGATGCAGTTCAAACATGAGTCTAGTACATGTGAATGCTGTAATTATGTTGATGTTTCCTTGGTGAGAATTCCTGATGTCCAAGTATCATGATATGTTTATGATTTTGAGCTAAAACAGAAATTTGTAAGTGATATAATTATTCATACTGAGTTTCAATCCTTAATTCATCATATCTTGCTTGCATGACAGCTGGTGGCACTTAGTGGCCCAGTGAAAACTGACCATAATATCCTCAGGGGTAGGTACAACACATAGGCAGGTTATGCCTGTACATAGAAAGGGCTTGTGGAGTCCCATTACTCATTCTTTGCTGCATGGCAGAAAATAAGCACTTAAACACTGCATATTCTCTTTACCTTTCCTTTTTTGTTCTTCCCCTCCAAGTTTACCATTAAAAGTGGAATGGGGTTGACAAAAGTGCATGCTAGATAATGAGATATAAAAACAGGCAAAATTAGGTGGTAGAACACACACAAGTTTATTAGAAAATTGGCTTATATTATCATAGATGTTGAAAAGTTCCACAATAGCCATGTTCAAGATGGAAAAACAGAAAAATTAGCGGTGAAGATTCAATCTAAAATGCTGAAAGCATCAGAAGAGTGTGTTCAAGAAGGGTGTGCATATTCAGAGAAAGGCTAAATAAAAGAATATGGACTCTCAAGCAACAGTGAAAAAGGAGAGGAGGCTATAGTGAGAGAATGTAGCAGAATTATCTTGGGTTAGTCAGTTTCCCACCACTATAACAAAATTCCTGAAGGAAACAACTGATAAAGAAAAAAAAGGTTATTCTGGCTCACAGTTTGGAAGTTCCAGTCTATGATGTATTGGCTCCATGGCTTTGGGCCTGTGGCAAGGCAGCACACCATGGCAGGAGGGAGGTGGAACAAAATCACTCACTTCATGGTCAGGAAACAATAAGGAATGAAGAGGGGGGCCACAGTTCCACAATGTCCTTCCAAGCTAGGCTTCCAATAACCTAAACACCACCCCCTAGGCTTGACCCCTTAAAGGTTCCATCACCTCCCAATAGTGCCAACCTGGGGACTAATACTTTGACACATGGACTTAGGGGGACCTTCAACATTCAAACTATATCGTACCTGGATAACGTGTTTGAATTACAAATCTCCCTCTGTTTCATGGAGTGCTAGTCTGATGTGCCACTAGGTAACAACATGTGGATTAACAATGCTGTGCACATATATTCTTTAAAGTCTGATGTTCCAGCCAACTCTTGTATCTGCTTGTCCCAGGGTGGAGGGGCCTGCTCTTGAAAAAGTGTGCTCTGGGCATAGTACAACCTTCCTGATGGGAGTACTGTTCAATGCTCAGAAAGACACAGAGCTCATAGCCTCTATGGAGGACAAGCCCCTCTTTATACAATCCCCATTGGTGGAGGCTCTGAGATTCATAGAAAGTTCCATTCACCTCACCCCACTAGAAATGATCATTCCCAATATAGCATGAAAATAGAACTCTCCCTAAAGGTCAAAGTCGAACTATCACTTCACTGACTACCACTGTGTCCGTCCTGTGCTGTTAGAAACTTCACTGCGAGGTTCCTGTTACAATGAAATGCATTCCTGGTGGTAAGTAATGTGCTGATCCACATCACTATTGGACTATATTTCATATATACCAATACTGTATTTCATATATACCAATAGGATAGCACTTATTTACTGGGTGATAAATGCACATTACAGTATTCATTCAAAATACCATAGGGTGTTGTTATTCTTATCCTTTCCTACAGATGAGGAAACTGAGGCTCCAATAAGATTTAGAAACTTGCCCAAGACATCACAGAGCTAAGGGTCAGAATCATCCCTCCAGTACATTGGTGAAGACTATTTCAGATCAGGCAACACTGTCCAGTGTGGAGGAAGGCATGACACTGGAGAGATGGAGGCAGATTCAGTATTCTGTTTGTGGGAATCTTAGAGGTGACAGTCTTGTGGGAAGCAGGGTGGAGGTGGTGTTTCCTCCCTCCCTCTATCCCTGGGATACACTTCCAAGCTGTGTTTACACAACAAACACAAGCATTATTTGGAACAACTTAAAGAGGAGAGTTAATGGAACTTTTAGGGGAATTGAATATTCTTAATCACCCCCTTAATAATACCTTTAAGTTTATCCATTGGTGTTTTTAAGGCAGTCACATGCATCAGGCTGTCTCTGAACATTAGATGTATCACAACATGAGTACTGAAAGAACATACACAGAAGAGGCTGAAACTCAACTCTAGAAAAAAAGGATCAAAATCAAGGAAAAGATTCTCTGCCCCGATCAGACAGAAGCCAGACTCCTCGTGATGTTACAGGATTAATCCCTATTGTGACTTAGGCACTGGGATGGGGTCTTCTAAGTTTCCCTCTAATTCAAGAACATATTCTTTTAGAGGAAGTCAGAGAAGAAGATTCTGGTGTAGAGTTGTGTGCTGAAGGCTGCATCTGGATAGGCATTGCAGAGAGAGTCAGGCTAGTGTGGAAGAGGGAAGAGGTTTCAGTACAGAATGAAAAAGAAGGAACAACCAGGAACAAGGGCAGTAGAAACTGTTTGACTTTGGGCCTAGACAGACCTGGATTGAGGTCCCATCTTGCCTTCTCTTCGGAGTGTGCTTAGATTGAGTGACTTACTTTTCAGAACCTCACTCTTCTCACTCATAAGACTATTGAGAGGATCACATGATATAGGTACCTAAAGCACCTTAGTATGATGCCAAGGACATAAGTAGCTCAATAGATGGTCATTATTATTAGATTCTTACCAAAAACTATAAGTTCCTCTGTGGCTAGTCCTCTCCTTAATTTACCCTGACAGTATTGTTTCTAAATAAATGACATCATCATTGAGCCAAAAGTCTTCTAGACTTGGATAAATCACTTCCCTTCTACAGGAAGGTTGTCTAATTGGTTTTGTTGTTTCATTTTGCACAAACAAAAAGTCTAAGTGAAGCTTCCAGAACTCCCTCTCAGTTCTACTCCTTATTTTTTATTTCATTACTACCATTAATCATACCTTACTCTTGCATAAGCTTTTGTCGTAGGACCCTAGCTCCCTGCTCTCCATGCCACAGTACAATTTGCACACTACTCATACACGTTACACACTTGCCCATACAGACACACAAATATACACGTTTATACACAGTAACACACACATGCGCACACACATATACGCACAACCCTCAGCAGTATTCCTTTTGCTATTCTCTTTCTATATAAGCCCAGAACTAAATTATGAGTCTTGGGTTGAGTCACATTTTTGTCTGAAATAAATGAAGCATAAGATTTCCCTTGGACAGAAGCCAAACTTCCCCCATCTCCTCCAGGAAAAGTCTACATCTCTCACTGAGGGCATATCATGGAGATTATGGCACAAATGAACAGCAGACCCTTTATTTAGGTCACCCTAGAAACCCAGAGGGAAGAAGGAGAACAGCTTTGTGATCACTTGAAAGGTGGTAAATACAAACATCTGAAATTCATGGTACAAGAAATTCCTATTTCTCTCTCGATCATCTAAATGACCACTGTCACCTCTGAGGACGAGACATGGTACTGTTCTCACAATGCTCGGAGCCCACAGTACACGTTCTCAGGGCACACAGCTTTCATAAAGCCTGAGCACACTCCTCCAGGCTTGCTGGTGCTTGTGAGAGACAGAGATGGAGACAAAGACAGATGCCCAGAGCTTTGCAGGGAGGACTCAGGGCTCCCTGCTGGATCCAACAAGGTTCAGGAAATGCAGAGTTAACATTCCTGCTGTCAGCAGTCACACTGGAGACCAGCCTCACTCTTGGCATTCCTGGGCTGTCATCAGTCTGCCTCACAGTTTCAGGGTGCCTCAGTGTCTGTTTTGCATTTGATTCTGTCCCACACATCACACCACGCGCCATGTCGTGGTTCTGCCCTTGGAGAATGGTTAATATCTGAAGAGGGTGGGCGCCCTCACCAAGAAACCCCAGGGGAGACATGGAGCTACAAGGATAACGATCAGTTTCACGGAGAAAACCACACAGGCACAAACAGCAGAAACTGATATTTAAACCCCAAACTCATAAGGGACCCCGCGTTTTCACATTATCTGGCTGTCTGTTTCTCCTCATCAGTAAACATATGTTCTCCATGGAACCAGCCCAGCCCATCTGAACCAGTTACTATTTTTGCAAGAAGTGGGAGGGGGAGAAGAAAGAGAAAAAAAATCATATCACCCTCTTCAAGTGCTGCTATAAATAGGCACCCATAGAAAGCCATGGGGGTCTCATTTGCATGAGTGATACATAGAAGCCAAATGCACCTCTGTGAGCTAGTACATTTCCCCCTCTGTCCTCAGTATGCTGCCTCGGTGCTGGGGTGGGCTCCAGGATACCAGAGACCTGTTTTGGAATCCCAGCTCAGCAACATCATATTGTATGCCTTTGAGAAAAATATAATTTACTTCCATTTTCCAATTTCAACTGTCCCCCATTTTTTACTATTATCTTCTACCTATCCAATTCCTGCCTCCACCACTGCTTCAGCCCAACGACACTTTGATGCTCAGCAAACCCTTCAGTGTATTCACCTATAAGAATTTCACCATCTCTTATAATATTCATGGGCTCCTTTCACTCATTATTCATTTTAAAATCCCACGCTCATGCAACAATAATTCCTTTGCATATATCCTTCATTTTCTTGCCCTTTTCCTTTGAAGTATTTGCTTGGTTAAATGACAAAGCTAATTATATCCACCTCTTGGTCTACTGTATATTTGGAGTTGGTTGGAGAAAAACACATAATCTTACTGACTAGTTTCATTAAATGTGTAACTACATCTTCAACTGGGGCCTCAGGGCTGCCTGGCAACCATGCCATGGTCCTCTGGTGT
Source organism: Callospermophilus lateralis (assembly GCF_048772815.1). NCBI lineage: Eukaryota > Metazoa > Chordata > Mammalia > Rodentia > Sciuridae > Callospermophilus > Callospermophilus lateralis. Next base: position 116,728,300 of record NC_135306.1, on the reverse strand, counting down.
TGGGAGCTGCCACGTGGGAATTGAGTGCCCCTTAGCTTTGAGTGATGAGAGTGTGGATATGTGGCAAGCCAGCCACGGGCTGTGAGTGTGTGAACTATGAGCATTGAGCTCACAGGGGGAACTGAACTGAAGTTGCCCCTCTCTTTGGGTGGGCAACATAAGCGTCTTTTCACTTGCTCTGCCATGATCCCCACACAGCACGTGAGGTGGGCGTGGCCTTCCTAGATGTCAGTCAACCTGCTGACAGTAAGACTTCAGGAAGCTAGACTCAACCCCCTGAAACCTGACCCCTTGCATCATTTGAATGGCTTCTCTCCAATAAAAGGGTTCAGCACGTGCTCCTCTCTTTTTTGCCTGCCTTGCTTCCTTTGTGGGAGATGGGTCAGAGGAGCCATCACAGAACCCAAAGAAAAAGGTATTTCTCTGTCTCTGTGTGATTATTTCATGCCAGCCCAGTTCACCTGGAGTGACCCTGACTGGTTTAGTTGGTGTTGTGACACCCTGGTCCATCCACGGCTTCACTTCTTGGCTGATCATCTCTATTTCTTCTGCTCTCTTCGGAACTCCCCCACCCCAATCCTCCCACTCTGTTTCTAGCATCACTTCCTACTTTCCTGAGAAAAAATGAATCAAAAGAGAGAATTCCTACAAACTCCCACTGTCACATCTACCTCCCCCACATGCTGCCTAATTTCTATTGATGTGCGTACCACCCCCGGCTCTGACCTTAGCAAGCCTTGCCACTTTCTCTCCTACATTCCTTCTCTGTTTAAGCCACTCCCATCCTAGTATGTCACCCTGTTTTACTAAGAGGTTTTCTTTTGACCCCCACTTTCCTCTATACCTAAATCCTCTATTCTTCCCTATCCCTTTGTAGCAAAAGTTTTTAAAAGTGGGCTGTCTACACTCTCTCCCAATCCTTTCTTGAACATACCCTTATCACATTTTTGCTCCAATGAAAGTACCCTTATAGACCACCAGTGACTCTCATGTGACTAAATGCAATAGTAGGCATCCAGTATATATTTTTAAATGAATGAATAAACGAATCACTCTAAGCCTCATTTTCTTCATACATAAAATGAGATGATAATACTTCTGATGTTGATTGTGAAGATTCAATACGCTGTAGGTAAAGGATTTAGCAGAACAACTGCTAAATTTTATAGAGAGCAAAGGAACTTTGCTACATTTGAGAGGAAATATTTACCTCCAGAGGCTGAAGTTTTTCTCAATGTTGAACTTAGAAGAAAGATGTTGATCACTCCAGGTAATAGCCATTGTCCTTATGGTAACATTCCTTCCCATTCCTGGAAAGAAGGGGACTTGATGTCTATTTTGCTACATTGCTTATTAAACATTGATACACTGAGAGGAAGGCATGTGTACTGTTTGTTAATGACACTATGGGTCTTCCTGATAGGCATCTGGGTAGAAGAGATACCAGCACATTCAGTTTATTCATTAAACTGATCCTAGAATAGGTGTATAGCCCTTTGAAAATAATTGGAATCTGCTGAGCTCAGGGAAAGGAAGAGAGAAAGAATGAAAATGGAGAGGTGGATACAAGAAGTGACCAAAACTGAGCACTGTACCTATTTGATTCAGGATGTTGGCAGGGTAAGCAAGCTGAGCCCCGCTCACAGGCAAGTAGATTTGCCAGTGAAAGAATTCTAGAGGACTCAAAAATTCTCTACAAGACTCAAACCATACTCTGCTGGAGTGAACATAGTTTCCTGAAACCTTTGGGAGCAATTTGGCAATGTATTATAAAGGTTTCTAGTATGTCCTTTAATCTAGTCATTCCATTTCTTGGAATGTATCTCCAGGAAATAATAATGGATTTACACAGAGATGTGGTTACAGTGCAATTTACTATAATATGGTTCACAGTGTAGTAAAAAGAAAATAAAAAATAGAAAAAATCTAAATGCCCACCAATAAGGAATTGTTTAAACATGTTATTCTGTATAATGGCATTTAGTGTAGCCATTAAAATATGCTGGATGTTTTATTATTTGAAGTTGAAATATGCTCGCAATCCATTGTGTTAAGTGAAAAAAATAAGGCCAAAAACAGTATATAGAGAATAATTCTATATTTTTATAAATTACAGGAAAGTTTTGAGATAATTTATAACCTAATATTTATAGTTATGAGATGTCAAGTGATTTTTATTTTCTTCTTTTCTTTTATAATTTTTCTACAACTATGCAGTATTTATATAATAAAAGCTAAATACCCAAAAGAAAGTTCTGTCTCTAATTGGTATAGGACTCTCTTTCTCCTGACCCTTAACAAACATGAGCAAATAAGAGTTGAAAAATGGAGTTATGCACAAGTTAACAAGCCAGCAGCAAGTGGGGAACTGATTAGGAATATTAAAGAATGTCCATCTGTTCATTCACCAAATATAAGTGTGAACCATGTTTAGGCACTGTATAAGTCCCTAGCCAAGCAAAGAGGTTGCTGTGGGCCCATGCCCCTGTGTAGTCATGCAGCTACTGAAGAAAAGGGACATTGAGACAAATAATAATTTAAGGATGAGGATCGTTACAGAAGAAAAGTTCTGCTATGACAGGAGGACACAGAAGTATTTAACTAAGTCTAAGGTATATAAAGACTTCTCTGGGTGAGTGCTATTTAACCTAAGGCCTGAAGGGTGAGAAAAATGGGTCACACATACAGGGGGAAAGAGAATTCAGGTCAGAGGAAGGAAAGAAAGCTCTCAGCAAAGGGGCTGGCATGCACGTAGGCCCCAAGTCAACAATAAAACAGGGCATTTTGGAGGCAATGAAAGAAAACCAGAGCATTGAGAACATATGGGTACGTGTGAGAGACAGGTGTGCTTCTGGGCAGAACAATACCAGCAGTGTTCCCAGAGTATGCAGGCCACGTAGGCAGCATGTGGAGTCCAACTACCAGAACTCAAAGTAATAAGTGTGCCAGTCTAAATCAGAGCACCCCTAGATCCTGCGGAGTTCCCAGTTGTGTTGGCCTGACAAAATATGCTTCTATAATAGCATCATAACTTCAACCACTCACATGATCCAGGCACTTGCTATGAGCTTTATGTGCATCACCTCACTATGGCTATCCATCATTCTTTGAAGCGAGAATGCTTATTAATATAATTTTATAGAGAAGGAAGCTGAGGCTTGGATAGGTCAGGTATTTTCCCAAGACCAAAAGGTTAATGAATAGCGAGAGTACAAGTTCAAACCCAAGAAAGTCCATGATGAACCCTCAATGAAGAGAGTGAAGGAAACTCAGGAATGAATGTGAAGAATCAGTCTACTCACGCAGATACGCAAAAAGAACCCCACTTCTTTAGTTTTATCAACCAAGTTGAATTTCAAGCCCTTGTTCAAATAAGCTCTTGAGTAACTTGAATGTAGCATTCTCAAGGTTCCCTTGCTCTTTCTGAGGCTTAACTTCAGCTGTGGGGTTTCATGCAGCACTGTGGTTCTGGGGAATTCCCTCTACCTCACCTGTCATATCTCCTGTCCTTCCAGAGTACCTAGACATGAGGCAAAGAGGACTTTGGGGAGGATAGGGGTCCTGGGCCTAAGACATGGTTTCTTGATGCCCCATCCTGAAGTCTTGACAATCTCTAGAGGCTGCTAGAATGCAAAGGTCTCCCTTCCCTTCCTTTCCCTCTTTACCTTTAGCCTGGGAGAAAAACCTCTCTCCTCTGTGTTTTCCCTAGAATCTTTCCTTGGCTCCTGGACTCTGGCCTACTTACTGGATTTAGACTTTCGGAAAGAAAATCCATGAAGGTCAGTGCCTTACAGGTCAGAAGGAGCCTGGCACCTTTGTGGCTCCTAAAGATAATAGCCCTATTTTTCTTTTCAGGGGTCCCTAGCTATAAGTTTCCCCAATGTCTCTGAGTGAGCCCTTTAGGAGCATCTGCATTACTCGCCATGGGGCCCCGTTACCGCCTCTTCAGTTTACAGACATGAAAAGAATACTCTGAAACAAGGCTCAGACTTATCTCTGCCTTCCTAATTCCTTGTATGACTGAAACTACCAGTGTGGTCTGACCGATTGATGGTCTATTGCTAGTCTCTAGATTTACAATAGAATTGTAGACCCCAACCCCAAACACACACTGTACTAAAAGACAGGAGACTTGGCCCAAACCCTACCTCAAGTCCTAGCTGCATGCCTCATACAAGGCACTCTCAATATTTACAACATGAGCTCGTTGGATTAGATGACTCAGCAAAGGACTTCGGGAGGAAGAGAGCCTGACATGAGAATGGAACCGAGAATTATTGGCTTTATTAAACTTTGCTAAAGTGGAGTGGGGAAAGTCGGAGAAGGTTCCTAGAGGAGGACTCAGGTCTGTGTTTTCCAACTGATGGGCATGGTGGCCATTCCAGGCAGCAGGAACAGCCTTATCAAAAGCACAGAGGTTGTGACCAGGTTGGTGTGGGCCAGAGACTGATCAGTGTGTAGGGGGAGAAGGGCCACAGAAAGTGAGTCTCATGAGGGAGAAGAGGGCACAGAGAGGCCTGCATGTGATTAATAAGTAGGACTGTGTTCCAAGAGAAAGCAGGATCACTGAGGATCCAAATACAGAACTAACGGAATCAGATGGACAGCTTAGACAGTTTTCTCTGCCTACAATATGGAGGATATCTAATGGGCCAGACTGGATGCAGGAGATCAATGAAAAGACTGTTGCAATAATCCTGAGAGAATGAAATATGTAAAGGAGAGATGGGCAGGGAATCCAACACCAAATAATACAGATCTAATGGCCAGGTCTTGGTGTCTAGCTAATCAACATGGTAAGGCAGAGGCCTGGTCTGGTCAACTGGATAGACTCACTGAGACCAGGGTCGAGGAGCTTGAAGTGGAGGAAATCATGGATTCCATATTGGTCACATCCAGTTTGAGATTTCCAGCAAGCAGTTAGTTATGAAGATCTGAAGCCCAGGAAGGAGGCCTGTGTGGAAGACTTATTTGACAGCCTGAGCTGATTATTCATTCACTGATGATGGGCATGGAGGAAATGTAGGGTAAAAGGAGAGGAGCAGGACCAAGAGTGGACTCGAGAGCACTGCATTTAAGGGATAAATAAAAGAAAAGGAGCCAGCAATGAAGAAGCCAGAAACCATGACCAGAAAGAGAGAGAGAAGAAAAAGAACTGAGCTGTTTCTTATTCCTTCCTTACTGGCCGTTGGAGAACCAGATGGAACCTCACATTTAGTCGTGTAGGAAAAGGATTTCTTTGAGTATGTCCAGGTGGGGATGGAGGAGGTGGAAGACAGGGGTGGAAGTGGGGGTGGAGGTGAGGAAACTGTGCCTCATTCCTCTAGCTCAGGATGAATTGGAAAGTGGGAGATAGGAGGCTCGGTAACCTCTTATATTCCTGGAAAAAGACACAAGATGCTTTACCTACAGTGAACTGTTTGTTGTTTGGTTTGTGACAGGTGGAATCACCACTGTTCACCAGGACACAGAGCCTTGTCCTTGTAGGAGGCTCTGGAAGCAGTTTTAGATCCAGGTTGGAAAGGAAAAGATAAAACCCATCTACATATGCTTTGGCTATGAATAGAACCAGAATCAAAGTATTTTTAATGGTGATCCAGAGATTCCCCACACACACATGGCATCAGGCAACCAGAACCTGTAGTGGGCCCTGATTCAGCACACTCAGCGCACCCTATGTATAAGCCGCAGGACAAGGGCCATGGGGAGACAGGTTGAGTGGGAGTCCGAATCTGCACCCAGACATGGGTGTCTTGCCTCACAAGGGTGGCATGACATCCAATTCTTGATCTGTGGAATTTGACCTTCAGATAAGTGACTTAAGCAGAAATGGATTGTTGAATCTAAGGAGGGGGGTTATAATGCAGGCACGAAATGAAAACCTAGCTCCATGCCATACAGTCCAGTGGAGTAAGGACAATTCCCTGTGTGTGAACTGACGAGCACAGCTTTTGCCTACAGCTGTCCAGTGGCTCTGCTGAAGAAGCGGTTCCCATGGTTGATGACTTGCAGAGTAATAATGCCACATATGCTTAAGTGATAACAGTGCACAGGGGAACTTCAACAGCTTTTTCAGGAAGAAGAAATTGGATTTCAGACCTTTGGGATTTGTGACTGATGCTCCGAGGACATGACTGGGGGTAGGCCTCACCCAACACACCCATTCTGCTGCCTCAGAGGTGAGCCCACGCTAGGCCACGCCCTTCCTCTCCAGACCACTGCTCGGAAACGGTGGACCCTTCCTTCCTCCCTCGAGGGCTTGTGTTTCCTCTGGGCTCTGAGCCCTCTGAACTCCACCCCTCAGGACCTTTGTGTTGTGATTCTCTTTGCTATGACTTCCCTCAGCTATCCCTTGGCTAGCCTGATTCAGTAGTTGTCTGTTTGTCCAACTGTCACCTTAATTTTAAATGATAGAGAATGGAAAATCCAACCCCCTGAATGGGCTCAGTGTCTAGGTTTTCTCTTTGTCCTGCATATGGGGACACCAGAAAACATCACAGTGATGCAATGAACTTCGTCCCCTTCTCTATTTTTGCTCAAAAAAACCACTAAGAAAGGCTGGTACAGAAAGATGACTGAGTTTGGGGGTAAGATGGATGGGATTGTTTGCATCACAATAGAGAAAACAAATTGAAATGGAGCATTAGACATTCCCCTTTTTAAAAGCATTTGGCCACCTACCTCTGGGGATTTTATGGCCCATTTAAACCCATTTAACAATCCTGTCCTCTATCCATCTAATGTCATCTCTCTCCCTCTCCTCTCCTACTATCAATTTTTCTGCCCACCTCTTTTTCTTCCATAAGAACACAAAATTTTCCACACTACTGTGTAAAGCAATTCATCTCTCCTCAGCTCCCACACACAATCTCCAGACCCATCTGTGCAGATCTAAGCCCATTAATGTATACTTCAGAATGAAAGGGTCTTTTCTGGAACAAAACTCCATCTTTCCCCAACGACAACTGTACTTGTTAATAGTAATAGTTTCTCTCTGGGAGGAAAGATTTAATCTCAGGCTAAAAAGCAGGGCAGATGGGGAATCCATCTAGCTATAAATATTTAAAAAAACAAACAAGTCAAGAAGCCCTGCTATTTTTCCTATGAGTTCATTTTCCATTGTCCTGAATACATATGAGGTGACTCTACAGGGAGAGGTTCTGGAAAACAAAGGTAATTTGGCAAATGCTACCATCATTGATGCAATGACATCATTGGTACTCTGAGGTGAAGGAGATAATAGCACAAGAACCCCAGATAAGTCAGCCTCAGAGCAAGGAGACATTTACTTGGTCATTTGTTAGTATGTTATGTAGTCTAAAGGTACAATGAGTGTTCTGGTACCTTCCTGGGCCACCCGGGCAGAGGCTCTGGGTAATTTGCAATGCTCAGCACACAGTAGGTGCTCAATAAATATCAAAACGAGTGGAGACATAAAAAAAAATATGGATGGCCCCAGTGACTGAGTAAGTTTGGGTGTTTTATGATGCACAGGCCCTGATAGGGAAGCCCAGAATAAAGGACTCCTTACAGATCTGGACTCCTGACAGATGGGGTGCAGCAGCGGGGCAATTGGAGACAATGAAAAGGCATTTAGACTGTGGGAACATCACACAGAACAGCCAGGCAACTTGCAGCCCAGGTAGAGATGGGACTATGCTGGACCATGCCAGGATTCCTGAGGTAGTAGAAACTTATGGTTTTAGCATGTCCTTAGAAAGAAATATATCTGGATGGGCCCACACATGATAAACATATTCTCAATTCCCCTTCCAATCATTCTAAACCAATGACATGGTAGCATTTGTCTGGGACTGAATTTCAAAAAGCTTCATTGAAGTCACATGTATACCTAAACGAGAGCAGGCTAATGATAAGGTTGACTTTGTTTTCTTAATGCCTGGAATCTGAACATCTCTGCTTAGAACATTTGGTTTTTTGGTTTTTTTTTTTTTTGTTTTTGTTTTTTTCCTGCTTCTCAGATGCTGGCTGAAAAATGGGCTTTGGAATCAGGCAGAATCTGGATCCACCACTAATTTACTGCATAATCTTGAATAAGGCACTTAATCCCTCTGAGCCTCTGTGACTGTGACCTAGGGGAAAAGTGTAGAGAATGTGCCCACCTGATAGAATTATTGTGGAGATATACAAGAAGTGTGTCCACACATGTTTTTGGGATGGTAGAACGATCATGTCTGAATTTGGAATTCAAACCCAGATGTGTTTGAACAGATAAGAGCAAAAAATCAGATATGCAACTGATTCCACTGACTGGGGAGCAGCAGTGGGGCAACGGGAGACAACCCAAAGGCATTTAGACGGTGGGAACATCACACAGAACAGCCAGGCAACTTGAAAGTCTTGACCGATTTTGGATATAAAGGGAATTTAATGTGGCAGATTAATAAAAGAGTGGATGGTGAGGCTGGAAAGGGAGGCAGGGCCATCGGAGTGTGTGGACAGATTTTGTGGCAGCAACTGGCACCAGCAGGTCTGCGAGTAGAGGGAAAACAGGCAGATTGTGAAAGATGGCCTGGGGAGGAGAACTGGAAGATTTGTCATCATTATTTAATTGTCACTACTACAAAAAACAGCTACCTGTTACCGAGCTTCTGCAGTCCCCCTGACAGGGCCCTTAGACAGTTTTCATGCTCTGGTCGCACCATTCTAAGAGATGGATGTGACTAGCTCCAATTTACAGTTGAGAAAACTGAGATGTAGAGCGGTAGAGAACTTGCCTAATGTCTTTTGGGGTCATTTCTAAAGCTCAAATCCAAATGTGTGTCTAAGATCCAAGCTCTGCTGTCCTGCTGTTCCTGGGCAGCGATGGTGGGAAAGAAGACCCCACCTCGAACCACAGGCTGTGGAGCAGGACTCTGCTCTGACAGCGGCTGCCTTCCTGCCTTCTGCTTCTCACCCACACTCAAGACCACGAGGTTCTGCCCACCTACAATGCCACTGTCTGCTCAGTCTCCACACCTCACACAGCACTCATGTGCACACACACAGACATGTGATAGTAGACCCCAAATGCTGTTCTTGCTTAGATTATATCCAAGTTCTGTCTGACTTTTTGGACATGATGCTTTTGGTCTTCACTGAGTATCTGCAGTTGTGAAGGTCTCCCCTGTCTTTTCCACCCTAGGGGAGACTCAATTCTTGGTCTTCCTCACATCCCGTCTGATTATTCTGAATGATGTTCAGTCTATATCTATTGCTGCCTGTGAAATATGACACAGTTGTGTATGCAGTTTGCCTCAAGCGTTATATAAAAGACAGCTTACAAATCTAGAGTGCATGTCTTCAAATGATGTGGGTTCAAATCTCATGCCTACCACTTCACTAGCATGCCTTGGACAGATTCCGGAACGTCCAATGGGTGTACTTGTTAGAAAACTTAGGAGCCAACTACAGAAATCTGCTTTTAGGAATACACACAAGAGAAAAGAATTCATCAAAGAGACACAAAGAGCTCCCAGAATCAAACAAGTGGTCAAAAGACCTGGCCTTGGGAGACAGGAAGCAAGGCCCCTTTGAGATCTCAGTGGCATCTGGCAACATACCACTTTTTGTTTTGTGACAGCATCTGGATTCTAATTTCTAAAAGATTTTTGGGATGTGAGGAAGGCTCACTTTGCAGTTTTACAAAAGCAACATGTGTATAAGTGTCAATTTTATAATTTAAATAACTTCTAAAATAAAAAGAAATGGAGAGGGAATAGATTTTTATGGGGGGTGGGGGAGACAATGCTTTTATGTCCATTCCTGCTAATCAGCACATCATCACCCATTTTCGTACCCAGAGGGACAGGGCACCCTGAATTTTCATCTCAATTGACAACAACCAGAATTTGTCAGGACAAACTGAAGAGGTTTGGAATACAGGGGCACACAGAAAGGGACAGAGTAATAAGGATGCCATACGGTTCAGAGAGTTAAAATTAGTACCTTGATTTTTTTCTTCAAAACTTAATTTGGGAAATAAATGCATATGTGGCATTGGGATCAAACCCTTGAAGTTCCATTAAAAGATCAAGAGAGCAATTTGAATACTTCACCTGGAGCTCCATCGTGCTAGGTCCTGTGGCTGTGAGAACAGTAAAACATATCTTCTCTCCACAGGCAGTTCTAAGGCTGGAGGGGAGGGGAGCAAGAACCAAGTATTAAAAAATGATTAAGCACTATGATAGGTGACGCAGCAGAGCTGCTCAAAGCAAGAGGCAGAACGCAGAGTGGAATGTGGACTCCCGGATCCCTGTGTGGGACTGGGGCAAGCTGTCCTCTCTCACCCACCCCTGCTTCTTTTATTTTTTTCCAAATATTTATTTTTTAGTTGTAGTTGTACACAATACCTTTATTTCATTTATTTATTTTTATGTGGTGCTGAGGATCGAACCCAGGGCCTCACACATGCTAGGTGAAGGCTCTACCGCAGGGCTCTACCGCTGAGCCACAACCCCAACCCCCACCCCCACCCCTGCTTCTTATCAGAAGCTCAAAGAAGGGGAAAGAGAAGCCCTCTAACAATCCATGCTCTCTCCATAGACTTTCTTTCCAAGCACAGTATGTTTTATGAAAAAAAAATCATATCCCTAGTTAGTTATTTTTTTCCAGGGGAATTCTTATTATTCTATTCATAACAAATTTTAGAATAACATTCTTCTAGCACTACAGCTCTCCATTCAAGGCCCCTTGTACCCAAAATACAGGAAATAAGGCTACTTACCTAATCAGAGAATTCAGAAGTCGAAATTTATTTTTAATCTACCATTAATTGACAAGATAAAATATCTTTTTCTCCCTAAATTATAAGAGTTTAAGTTTGCAGAACACTTTCATATATATCTTTTGATCCATGTAGCTTATAAACTGGATATGAATAGTATTCTCCAATAGAGTATTAAGAAAAAAAACTAAGGCACCTAACATTTCAGTTAAACCTCACAAAACTCTAACGTTGTTAATTATTTTCTATTAGATACTTGCTAATAGTATTAGTTAAAGGTAAGAGACTGGAGTCACACTGCTTTGGTTCAATTCCTAGTTTTATTATTTCATGACTGTGTGACATTAGGAAAGTCACTAGAATTCTCTGTGCCTGAGTTTCTTCATCCATAAAAATGAGATAATATTTAATTGTTAAGATAATATTTAATTGTTAATATTTTATGTCAAGATGACTTAATATATGTGAAGTACTTGAAACAGTGCCTGGTACTTTGAAAGTATTATTGAATCGTGAGCTCTTACTTTGAATCGAAAGATTTTGAATTTTGATTTACAGGTCTATTCCCTGGATTGTATATTCCCAGAATGTGTTTGTGGGATGTTACTAGGCTTTATTGGGAAGGAGGTGTTAAAGAAGGTCCTATTATTGGATATACTGGGGAAGTCCTTTATTAGATCAAGTCAAATATCTCTCTTCTCTACAGTATATCCCAGAGCATTTAATACATTTGTATTAACTGTGGATTTTGTTAGAGGATTTTTCTAACCAAATGCTGGCACTGAGGCCTCTCCATCCTCACTGTCTTTGCCCCACTGGTCACAAAAGCTCTTTGTTTGGGTGTGGAGGACTTGGGTGTCCTTGGCCTTTGATAGATGAACAACATCCAGAAGCAGAGGTCTCTCTGGGACACGGCTATGGAGGCCTGGCTTGCCTTCTGCCATTGGGGATCCATAGGCAAATTCCTGAAGCTGTAGATGGAAGCCCACACCTCTTGGAGACAATGTAAGAAGCCAATGCTCCTCCTGCACCTGGTGAACTGTGGTGCTCCCTACAGCTCTGATGACAGGCCTGCCTTTCACAAGGTACCCAAGCTGCATTCTGGAAGGGACCATCACGGTACAGGATGTTCCTCCAGGATGCTGGCCCTTCTGCTCAACCATGTGTGGGGAGGCACACAGGGGGCTGGCTAATGGCCTTATTCTCTTCTGGTCTCTCTCTAGTTCAACTGATCTGAGAAATTGTAAACATTGCTAGGGATGGAGCAGAGGAAAGAAAATTCAAATTTATATGAATGCAGATCCACCCTTGGTAGATAGGTGGGTGGGTTGCTTGGGAGAATCAAAAGTTAAAAAAAATGTAACCAATATTTGTGAAATTCTTAAGAGTTATCAAAGCTTTTTATCAACACTATCTCTTTTGAGTCTCTGGACTGGATGTCACAATTAGTTTCATGCTTGACATGCCCACCTTATATTGAGAAAATGAAGGCTGGTGGGATAGGAGACCTCTCTCTCAGCTAATAATTGGCAGGACTGGGACCCAAAGTCAGGTCCTTCCATTCCAGGGTTTTGTTCCTTGCCTCACTCTGTGCTGCCAGGTCTCTCTGGGAGGAGAGACCTGGGAGTGGATGAGGAAATAAGAAATAAGAGCGGGGAGGCAGATTTTCTGCAGTGTAGCCTTAGGGCAGGTTTGGAAAGGAGCTGCCAACCCTATACATTTGATAAGACAAAACCTGCCAAGAGTGAAAATCCATCCCGCTGAGGAGTTTAAAAAATAACTACAGGCCGGAAATTGCATTTTATCTTTTCATCCCACTTAAGTTCAAAATTCAACTCCCCACAGTTGCCCTGACTCAAAACGAAGAAAAGATTCCAGCTTCACAATTCAACGCACAGTGAGTCAGAAGTCCCTGTGCAGCCATGCTGAAAATGGCCAATGGAATTAGAGAGTCTGGCAAATAAGACAGGAGACTGCACATCTCTCAGCATCAGAGCCCATTTTCATCATTCATTATTATTGAAGGAGAAAGATTTGTGCTCATGTGCAGAATATGGATAATACTAATCTCCATGGTAAAATTTCCAGGGATGAAGACTCTTCATTACTAGTTTCTTGGGAAATAGTCTTCCCTAAATCTAACAGTTAGGCAGACCAACACATAAATAAATTAATTAAAAGGCTACTAAAAAGTTTTGTAAGCATGGTTTCTGCCCAGATAGCCACAGACACAATCAGTAAGAGGTAGTATATTAAAAGGGAACATTGACTTTACAGGAAGTCACATTGGGTGTAAACCCTATGACCCCATTCACAGGTTGTGGATATAAGTTTCATAGGTTTTATTGTAGGAATAAAACAAATATCCTGAGTAATCAATAGTGACTTGAACCAATTATGTGTTTAATTAGCTTTATTTAAATCAAAGTCATCACAATTCAGAACAAAGAGACCTTGGTTCCAGGCATAATGGCACACATCTGTATTCCCAGTTACTCAGGCAGCTGAGGCAAGAAAATCATATGTTCAAGGCCAGCCTGGGCAACTTAGTGAGATTCTGTCTCAAAATTTAAAGAAAAGGAAGAGAGAGAGAGAGAGAGAGAGAGAGAGAGAGAGAGAGAAAGGCGGGTTACAGTTATAATACAGTGGCAGAATACGTGCCTAGAATGTATAAGGTCCTAGTTTCAATCCCCAGGGAGAGAAAGACAGAGAGAGAGAGAGAGAGAGAGAGAGAGAGAGAGAAAGAGAGAGAGATACAGACACGGATCTTAAGCGTGATTCTTGATTAAGGCAAACTGATGCAGCTGTTCAACCAAGAGATATTCAGCAAGAGCTGAAAGCAGAAGCTGGTGAAAGTCAGAAGCAAGCAGGAGTTATACTGGTCCCTTGGTCCACTTGTGTTCTCCATTACATCAACCCCAGAACCTGAGGTCTAGGAGCCAGGGCAGGGGTGAAGCGTCTGATACATAGCTGACCATGTACCAGCTCTGGCCCAGAGTAAACTAGTCAAGGAGGCAGGCCAGGGGATACCGACCCAATCCTGGTGCCTGCCAGAAACATCCTGGAATCCTGGTAGGCTGAGAGCCCAGGATGCCTAGTGGGAGCTGGTTGCCAAGGAGGTGAAAACTAGAATCAAAACAAAGAGTCAGGATAAGGATGGGCTTTCTTTTAAGCTTATCCAGGAGCAGATCCAGGGGTGGAGGTTACAGAGGTCCAGGGAGCTGTCTAGTAAGAAAGCCCTGTCTTGCTGCAAGATCAGCCTGTTCAGCTATCACTAGACTACAAAGCACCTTATGGGACCAGCCAAGGGGTAGGTGCATGGGACTGGATGGGGGCCCTTCTCTATCTACATTAAGTCCGTTCCCTGGAAAGCTGGACTCTGTAACCTGGCTCCCTACATAAATAATTTCCTTGTGTTACAGTGCAGTGGAAATCTCCAGGCTCTTACTCAGAGTCTAAGAAATAGCTCCAGAATGGCTGCTTCCTGAACAGGTCATTGTGCCATTCGATTTTCTTAAAAAAACCAAAAGCTCCCTTTGGCAAATTCCTTTTAGAGTAGCCAGATAAAGTAGAAAGGCCAAAGGCTTTGTGACTGGAGACCTGGATTGGAATCCCGGCTCTCTATGCACTAGTGACACCCTGACACTGGAACCCTATTTCTTATGTGGAAATAGTAGCACTCTCCTGGAAGGTGTTGCAGGAATTATAGGTGCTGTTTACTGGATGTTTACAACATCCCAGACACCCTGCTAGGGCTTTATAAACACTTTGCTGAACTCTTACAGCCAATTTATGAGTTAGAGATTATCCCCAACCCCTAGTTCAGAGATAAGGGATCCCATGATCCCATACCTGCTTGAGCTTTTAGTTAAATTGCCCCAAGTTTCCCAGCTGGGGGGAGGCAAAGGTGACGCTCATGAAGCTCTGGGCAGTTCCTGGGTGGGTGCCAAACAAGCATCAGCCACCTTGTCCTGCTCCTCATGAAGACCTGAAATGTTCTCTTCTAATTATAAAAAGACTGAGCTTATTCAGACTTTCCTGTTTTCTCCATTTCCAATGTAATGTTCAAGAACAGAAACTCTGTTTCATGAGTATTCTATTCCCCCAATGTGTTCATGGTTTTGAATTTCCTATTTTAGCAACTCTATTATAGAAATATGTTTTGCAGGCATTGCACATGCTATATCTCCTATCTCTCAGAAGCAGAGGTTACAATCCAGGGTCTCTACATGAACCACTAATGTAGGGTGGATACAGCCCTAATTACAAAACAGGGACCTTTTTTTAAAAAAAAAATGACTAAAATATTAGAATGTCTGAATTCAAATGAAGAATGCCCTTTAAAAGGGGAACTTCCAAAGGCTAATCACATATCACAAAGATAAATAATTCAAACCCCCTTGAATGGTTTCTCTATGGAAATTGTCTTTAATATCTATGGCATGACTTTCCAATCCTTAAAGTCATGGCAAATTCACATCTGGGGTGTATGTGTGCGGGGTTAATTTGGGGAACAGATAAAACTCATTCAAAACTAAAACTGAATAAGCAAACAGACAAAACTATGTTTAAAGAAAACAATAAAAGCAAAAAAGGTACATCAACAACAAAAACAAAACAAAACAAAAAAAAACAACCAAACAAACAAAAAAAAACCCCACTAAAATTGTTAATAATAAGTGACTAAACTGGAGAAAATGGACTTCGAGTCAAAATCAGATCACTATTAAAATATAAGAATGTTAGCATTCTCATGGGGCATAGGAAGTGGCTAGAAAGACCTTGTCAAATCCTGAAAATCAGATACCTCAGAGAAATTTGCCTAGCAGGATGCTGAAAAGAGGTGGTCTGTTTGAAGGAGGAACCCTCCTTCCTTCCAGAACGATGGGTAGGAAGGAGGGTCACAGAGATGGAAGCCATGGCAACCCTGGGAGGATGGCCTTGTGTTCATGGCAGCATTTGAATCAGGCTTCTGTGAAGTGAAAATATATGGAGAAGATGATACTGAAAATCAGAGGACTCATGTTTCCTTTAGTACGGGTCAGATTGCTATGGGAAGAAATATCAGGAACTCTCATTTCAAGGACCGGGCTTGGGTCTAATTGGTGAGAGAAGAAGATGATTTAACCTAGAGTTAGCACATGCAAAGAACAGCAGGAGAAATCACAGCCTATCAGTCACTGATACCTACAAGAATCATCTCCTATATCATGATTGGGAGACACTTGGTTTACCACATCCTGATCTAAGTTAGCAGTCATATTCAATGTTCAAAGGACTTACATTTTTGTTTCAATGACTGCTTTTCACACCCCTGTGATGTGGCTAGGGTAGATAGTATTATAAAATTTATTTGACAGTAAGAAGGCCAATAATCAGATAGATTAGTTGACTAATCCCCCAAGGTCACTTAACATTAATGGCTAAATCATCATCACTACTGGAATCTTGATCTCTGCCCTCGGCGTCTGAATTTATCTACTACTTTTCTATTTTCTTGACCAACAAAGACATAAATTCTAAGCTCTTTTCTACAAAGAAATCATTGCAGTGACTTCAGTGGTCTCTACAAGCATCTTGGAAACCACATTAAAAATAGATTTGAAATTTGAAAAGCCTCTCATGACAACTTGTCTTTGAAACTGAAGATTACATATACACCCTGCTTTATTTTGTACATATTCATTGTCTGTTACCCTCTTCCTCTGGAATAAGGCAAAAAGGAGCACAAATATCATTTACTGTGATATAGAAATGGGAAAGAAAAACTAGGAGAAAGGAAGGAAGGAGGGAGAGGAAGTAAAAGAGGAAGGAAGAAGAGATGAAGTGAAGGAACAAGGTCAGGAGGGGGATCTGCATCTTCAAGTCTGACCAAGTCTGACTGGGCCTGGTCCTTGGTCCCTGTTCCTGGACTTAGTGTAAGCAAAGAGGGGAGACCCTCAGGGGTGATATCAACTCCAGCCTGCTTGCCTGTTTTCAGCCCTTGATGATTTTAATGAAGAACAGTTATAAAAATACTTGGTTTGTGTTCATTAAAAATTGCCAAGGAACAGAGAAAAATGAAGACTGGGAGTTGATTCTACCCAGAGGCATTTTTACCAGTAATTCTTGGCTTGCTTTCTCTCTACGAGCCATGCCCACCTCAGGAGACTTAATCTGGATAAAACAAATTAAAACAAAACAAAACAAAACAAAAAAGACTCCTGTTAGGTCTTTTGGAGTCTGTAAGTAGAACTCTATCTTCTGGGGCATTTGTTTACTGAGAGGAGGTTGATGACACCGTTCTAAGACAAGCACATCTTCTCTGTCATCTCTTTTCCTGACCTGCCCCCAAAACCAGGCTGACATGGTAATCTACAGCTAACTAGCTCTCATCAGGAATTTTCTACTCCATGGTTTATGCAGGTTTTGCCTCAAACATTCATTTTGCAAGTATTTCTTGATTGTTTACCATGTATCTGGCACAGCACATTATCTCTCCTCCCTTCCTGCCCAATAGCAATGTGGAAGACAAAGGAAGTTTGTGGCTGAGGGTTATGTCTCCCAATGGCCTTTTGTTCATTTAGAACATTCTGGACTTCTTCCCAGTCCAGCATCTGTGGAAGGCAACAGAACCCACGGACCCACAGGGAGCAGGATCTGCAAAGGATTCTAATTCACTAACACAAAGTTAAGACCCCTTTCCTGGCTCTCAAGACTTTAATTGTTTAGCTGCACCAGGGCAGTTTTTCTCTGGAAACAAACAATAGAGTGAAAAAGCAACCTAAGAAATGGGAGGAAATAGTTGCAAACTATATATCTGATGAGGAGTTAATTTCCAAAATATATAAGAAATTCCTACATTGCAAAAAACGGCAGCAATAAAAAATCATTTTAAAAAATGGGTTAAAGACTTTTATTGACATTTCTCAAAAGAAAATACAAATGGCCAATGAGCACATGGAAAAGTGCTCATCATCATTAATCATTAGAGAAATGCAAATCAAAACCATTATGAGATACCTCCTTACAGCTCTCAGGATGGCCAGTACAAACCCACAAACAAAAGATAGTGTTGACAAGATTGGAATCCTAGAATACTATTGCTGGGAATGTAAATTAGTAGAGCTATTACAGAAAACAGTATGGAGGTTCCTCAAAAAAATTTTTTTTTTTTAAATGCAACTACCATTGGATGCAGCAATCCTATTTTGGGGTATTTATCCAAAAGAATCAAAATCAGGATCTCAAAGAGATTTTAGTACTCCCTTGTTCATTGCAGTGCTATTCACAATAGCCAAGATGTGGAAAAAACCTAAATGTCTACTGGCCGGTGAATGGATAAAGAAAGTGTGGTATATATACAATGGAATATTATCAGTCTTATAAAAATAAGGGAACTCTCAATATGCAACAACCTGGATAGATCTGGAATAAGGTGTGGACTGATATCGGTTGCCTTTTGTTCATGGACTTAACCTGCTCTTGGCCTCACCTTTGATCCTAGATGCAGGTGTGGCAATCAGTTCCACGTAGGCTTTGACCCACCTTCCTTGACAATGCCTCCCCTCAAGCATGTGCCGAGGGCTTCGGTGAAGCATCCTTCATTCACATCCCAGAAACAAGAAGGAATTTACATTTCATGAAGTGACCCTGGACAAATGGGGAACAGTAGCTGTGTAATAAGTGTCCCTCCTGTTGTCCCTCAGGTAGACAATTTTGATTCATGTGGTAGAGATCCCTGCAGGATCAGGCACCACAGAAATAACTAATTTACTAAAATATTCTTGCACTTATTTCTCTATTCACTCTCCTCAGTCTTTTATTCATAGTTTCTAGGCCCACATCCCAAAATAGACCACTGAAGCAAAAGCCCTTGTTCCAGGACAAGGACAAGACCAGGCTAAAACACTCCCAGTTGCTCTCTGGAGCAGAACTGCTGCCCTTATATAGTTTTGTCTCCAGTGGCCACACAGTTCTTATTCTTTTAATTACCAAATAAATATTCTTTTTCAAGGGATGCCCCTCTTGATATCATTTCCCGTCTCTTACTTTGTTTCCTGCCCAGCACATTGTTGTAGTCTACTATTTTAATCTATTTCATTTTCTTTGAAACCTGGGACTTTCCTATAAGCACACTCACAATGAAAAACCTCAGAGAAAAACTTCTGCTATTTTCACTGCCCAGTGTCTATTTACCTTTCTCCTAATGAGAGTCCCCACCTCTCTCCTGAGAGCCACCCTTTCCACCATTTGGTCCATGGTAGAACATGTGAGGGGTACTCAAGTCAATAGGGTAGTTTCATCTGTTCTGTAATGGTGCTGGGTTCAGGAATAAGTACATAGGTCAATCAAGCCCCATTGGAGGAAATGCAAGGGCTTTGGCTTGAATGACCAGGAAAAACGAGGAATTTCTGCTGGAGTATTATTGCCTGTTTCAGAATGGAACCAACCCATTGGAAACAAGGCTGAGCAGCATCAGATTATAATGACGTCATTTGAGCCTCTGCACAAATTTTACTTTAAATAATCAGACACTTGGATTTTTTCAGTTCTTTAGCCAACACAACCCTGTTTAATCCAGGTTGAGATGGATTTTCTTAGTTCTCCTGGGCCAGTTGTACCACTTGACTTTTCTGCTTCTACTACAGTTAATGAAAATTCTGCTCTAAATTCATAGTGTCTAAAATTAACTGCTCTCTCAACATCATTTCTCTATCATCCTACATAACATGGATATATATGTAGAACATATAGGTATGTCATATATATGTAGATATGAACACACATAAACACGTGTATTTTTCGGAGGTTACCAGGGATTAAACTCAGGGGCATTCAACCACTGAGCCATATCCCCAGCCCTATTTTGTATTTTATTAATCACTGAATTGCTTAGCACTTCACCATTGCTGAGACTGCTTTGAACTTATGATTCTCCTGTCTCAAAGACTCCTGAGCTGCTAGAATTACAGGTGTGTGCCACCATGCCTGGCTATTTTTTTTAAAGTTATTTCAAATCCTTTCAGCTTTTTCTCCCCTCCTTTAGATAAAAAGATGTTTCTACCTGAGCATGGTGGTACACACCTTTAATTCCAGCAGCTCAGGAGGCTGAGACAGGAGGATCACAAGCTCAAAGCCAGCCTCAGCAACCAAGCAAGGCCCTAAGCAACTTAGTGAGACTATGTGTCTCCAATAAACAAAAATAAATAAATATATAAATAAGGGCTACAGATGTGGCTCAATGGTTAAGCATCTCTGGGTTTAATCCCTGGCACTAAATAAATAAATAAATAAATAAATAAATAAATATTAAAAATAAAAATATTTCTGGCTTCCCCTACTTTCTTCAAGCCCTTGTATCATTCTCTCCCAATATTCCACAGACTTGCCTGATAACTCATTACCCAAATCAATTAACAAAATTTCCAATTGTAATGGTTACCAGCAAATAGTAACCATCACAGTGTTACTCTACAAATGTTATTCAAAGAAGACATTCTTCTTTGTATCATAGAAACTATAAATTGTAACCTAAGACCTAGCAAAACATCTGGTGTGTTGCTGATGCTCAGTAAATATTTGGTGACCGAATGATTGATTGTATCTTTTATTTAAATATAATCTGGGGCTGAGGTGGTGGCTCAGCAGTAGAGCATTCACCTAGCATGTGTAAGGCCCTGGGTTTGATCCTCAGCACCACATAAAAATGAATAAGTAAAATAAAATAAAGGTATTGTGTCCAACTACAACTAAAAAATAAATATTAATAAATAAATAAATATAATCTACCTAATAAATAGCAACTATTAATAGCAAATATTATATAAATATATATTCCATGCATATCTACCTAATAAATAGATATGGATGGAAAATATATTTATATATGCACATACCATATAAAGTGCTTTTGTTAAACTGTCTCATCTTTTTTTACACAAAAAGAGAAAAACATATGAAATATTCATATTTTCCCCTACACATAATATACAGAATACTGACCACAGAGGGGACACCTCTTTTTGGTGCTGGGGATTAAACTCAGAGTTTCACACCTGCTAAGCACATACTGTTCCACTGAGCTACACCCTAGTCCTATGGAAAACGTTCTTAATAAAAAATCTCTGCCTCCATCTTTAGCCCTTTCCTGATGCCTCCTAACTGACAGAGTACTTACTAGAGGCAACCCACATTTCAGAATAAAGCTCAGTGCTACAGTAAACAATCAACAACCAAGAAGACACTAATTTTTCTAACTTTGTAGAGCAACATGAAAGGTAGTAGCCACTTAAGATATATACAGGATCTCAAGACTTATCTACCCCAAAAGCACTGAGAGATGAGGTGGAAACTGATACTTAGGGAAGTTAGATGACATTCCCAAGCCACGTGGCATAGCCCAAACCAGACCTCAGATTCCACCCCAGTCGTCCCCCCATAGTAGCACTAGTTCCTTCTTGGTAGTCTAAGATCCAATATGTTCTTATAAGTTTGGACAGTGTTCCAAACCCTGTTATTAGTCATTTTCCCATACAAGGCCCAAGTTAGGGCACAGAGAACTCAGAAAAATGATATTGGCTATAATCCTGTCTTTAAGAATCTTTCATTGTGTTTAACCCAGTTCAGCCCATCCATTCAGGGAAAAAGCAGTGATGAGGAGCACGGTTGATTTAATGCAGCTCATTTCTCCTGCCCCAGGAGCCTATGATCTCATGTACCACCAACTCCTGGTTCTAAATCAGATATCAAAAAGAAAAGCTTGCTTCTGTCGGTGACCCTGTCTATGTACTGAGGTTTAAATCGTCTGGAATGCCTGCTTAAGCAGAAAGCTCAATTTCTACTTTTCAAAAAAAACCAAAGAAGTGTGGTGGATCAAAATGTATATCTGTTTGTGATATAATAGGAAAAATGTTCTTTGGAGCTAAAAACGTTTTTTTTTAAACTGACTCAGAAAAAGGAGAAAGAACATGTAATATGCTAACATGCCAACACCATTTGCTGATACTATTTTCAAGCAGGTAACCTTTGAAAAAGGTTTCAGTGTAACAATAATCATTAGTGCCTACTACGTGCTGAGGATTATAGTAGGCCCTACAATGGAAAGACTAAGATGGGTCCTCTGTTCTCAGGGTGGATCTAAAATGACTCTATTCTGTCTTCTTTACTCCTAGGTCTCATTAAAGCCAATAGCCACCTCTCCCACTCTTCCCCAAATTCAGTCTTCCTCCTTCCATATCCCATCATATCTTATTTGTGCACTGTAGCCAGTTTTTATCACTAGCTTGAGGAGCTCTTTTCTCTCAATTCAAATTTATAAAAGCCCTATGTTCTTTTGCCCAGTGCATTACCTGCCCCCTTTTATTCCCTCCCCAAGCCTTTCACCCGCTTTCTGCCTGACTGCTCTCTAATCATGACTGCCTCCTCCTTATTCCCTGTCAGACTTCACCCTCGCATCCTTTATGATCTCCATAAACCTGAAGCTAATGTGCTCCTAAGAGGCTTGGCATCCTTTTTCCATTCCCAACTCCAAATCCCTCCTTTGGTACTACCAAAGTTTGGAATGACTGCATATTCTACATCCTCTAGGTGCTTTTCCCTCCTTCCTACACCCAGCAGCCTGAATTCAAGAAAGCTACCTGGCCCTCCCCTTACGAAGCTACAACTGACTTCAGAGATGAGTACCTCCAACCAAAGCCAGACAGTGTTGGAGGGAGGATTACGCTCTCAGTGCTGCAGGGAGGAGCCTGCTGCTCAAGAACACAGCCTCTCCCTTTCTCTTTGCTGTACAAACTGTGTTCCTCCTTCCCTGTGGCAAAAATGGGGTTGTATCAACAAAGCAATTTCCTGGGATCTGCCCACGCCCAATCTTCAAGAAAGACAAGGCCCTTGAAATTCTTCCCAAATGGCTCTGGCAAGGCACAGGCTCATTCTTTGGCTGGCACATGCCTGTCTTTGCCTTCCCTTCATGTTTTTCTCCTGCTCTAGATGACAGTAATGACGACTTTCATGGCTGCCAATGACAAAGCAGCAGCTGTGTGGTGGCTCCTGCAGGCCCAGCCAGTAATGCTGCCAAGGCTGCCAACAGAGCAGAGCTGATCTGGACCCCTGATGCTCTGTCCTTGACCACGGAAGATGCTGTGCTCATGCCAGCAGAAAGCTAATGCTTATCAATGTCCCCACTGGATCTGTTGACAAGCCCCCTCCCTCGACACACACCTCTTCAGGGACACTGATGTCGCTGAAAAAAGCACAATCTCCTATTGCTGCTGGCACCAATTCTGCTGCCACCTGGAGCTTACAGTAGCCCATGGAGATTTTGGCAAATCAACCATTTTAGTTTTTATTTATTTTATATCACAGCTCCTGAACCTAGGACGTAGTTATAAATCCAGAGTTGCCAAATCACTGGATGACAGATAAACACTTGTGCTGCATTTAGAGAATGGCTCTTTCCCTCTGCACTCTCCAGAATGTCCTTGGGTTAAGCCCTAGCTGCTCACTGTTCCCTTCCTTAGAGTGAGCTGGGCTCTCATGTAAATGGACTGCGTCAGGCTTATCCTGTCAGTTCTCCCAATGTGCCTAATGGAATACAAAAAATCCACTCAGCAGTGCAACAGAAAACCTCAGTGGAAACAAATGACCAAAAATTAGAAAATCCATCCAGAAAAAGTCACACTACCCCCATAGGTGCATATGCACAGAACACAGTGGCTTTCAACTGAGAGGCTACTCCAGAAGAAAATAAATTAGCAAAACCACTAATCAGAATCCTGTTTACTCGTCCAGCCCTGTGTTCCTTCTGAATGAGAGCTTTATCCCTTAATTATAGCTCTTAGCGACTGTCAGCAATGGACAATTTAATTATTGCACAATTTCTCAGAATTTACTCTCTTATGATTGTAAACAGCCACTATTTTCACAGAATCAAAGTTCTCAATATTTCTTAGGGGCTTATTCCAAGTGAGTAACTGGGCTTCAGGAGAGGATACCACAGAATCATGTGTACAAACCTATGCCTCAAACCCAGGACCCCTGGGTACATTTGTAGGAGGAACAAACCACACATGATGGAAGAAACTTCAAGAGCTCTGTGATTCTTCCAAGATGCATATTTCTGTGCTCAAATACTGTAGTTTCTCTTTCCTTGGAAATTGAATTTCCCAAAACGTTTTCTTACAAGTGGTATTTCTGTCAAGGAGCTCTCTTGCTTATGTAAACTACCTCCACTTTTCTTTGGTCAAGCTCTGGAAAAGCTAGAGGTATCTGCTTCTCATTGTTTTCTTCTCTTGGCTTTGAACTCCACCCACTTTTAGCTGATGCACTTCCTGAAATCCTTTCTTTCCCTGGGAGTGTGGCATTCCTAATGCAAACCATGGTCAGCCCAGTGGGCTGGGTTTTATCTGCAAAGGAATGTCTCAATCAGAGACTGCAGTTTTTATATCCTGCTTGTATAACTGTGGATATTATTGGATTTGATTCTATGAGATCAAGTTCAGGGCAGACTGTCTTATCTTTTTATGCTACACTGTTTTTATTATGCCTTTTATGTGCCAGTGGTCCTCAACAATACTGCACTTAACCTTTTCTCTGTGAACATCGCTTCAGTAATTTATCACAAAATTGCACTCTGAACTGAACTGGGTATCTCTTGTTATCTGCTGTTCTCCTTTAAAAAAAAAATCACAATTGCTACCCAATTCTGTAGACCTTCGAATGAAAAAGACACACACACAGAAAGAAAAAGAAACACAAAACTAGGTATTAAGAGTCTTGCATAAATGTTGTTTATGAGGAAGAATTTAGGATAAACTCAATTTTCATAAATAAATATATCTGAATATATTCTGTGTGAGAACTCAAAGTTTTGTTTCAGGCACTGAACTATATACCTCTGAGGAGACTTAGTTTCTCTGTGCTTTAACTCCCTTCTGCATAAAGTCAGAATAATACTATTTGTCCTGTCATAGGAGTTACAATCATATGAGATATTCATAGGAGACAATTTTAATATCTATAAAGCTCCATGCACCTGTAATTTTTTTGATATTGTCATTAGAAGGGTAGAAACAACATCCCCAGAAAAAAAGAAGTCATTTCTTATTAAATGATTTTCGCTTTACTCTCAGGGTTGGTCTTCTGATTAACAGAATAGACAACTCCTATGTGGCAAAATCTTGAGACTTGGAAAGCAGCTTTCAAACCCAAAGAAGTCTATGCCACCTGCTTATTGATATTTGAAATATAACCAAAGCACACATTTAGAGATGAGGCTGGCAAAGAACTCCTGAAGGAGCCACCATTGATATATTTTCAAATCTATGGCATAAATTAAAACAGATATGGAACTTACCCATGTAGCAGGTTTGGGTATGATGGAGAGAGGTGATTCTTGCATGATATTCTAGTCTCCTAAAGCATGCATATTTTGGTTTTCTCCCAATTGTTTTTCACTCTTGATTCATTAGTTTATTATCACAATGGCCTAAAAATATAACAGAATAGCAATTACCTCCCATGATCACAGTTGATGTTGGCCACAAAGGGTAAGTCTAACCCTCCATACAGTTGAGTCTGTATGTTCACAAGTTTGGTTGGGATATTCAAAGTTCCTGCATCAAGGCCACTCTGAATCACACAATGTCAGAAACAAAAGGACGTTTTAGAGACTAATCAGTCGCTCAGTAACTTAAAATCCAGAGGCCAGGTGAGTAACATGAATGTGTGAATCAGGATGGTAATGAGAAAATAGTGAATGGTGAGGTCTATGGCAAACTAAAGAGAGAAAAAATGTGAAGCACTTGAATTCAGATCTAAAAATTGTGTTGGTCAAGTCATGCATATTCACAGAGTGACTACAGTTGGCATCTAGTTGCCAGTCTGTGACTTCTGACCCAAACTCCTTACTATAGAGGTAACCTGTGGGTACAATTGCTGTTAGCTTGATTATTAAACTTCATATTCCTCCCCGTCTAAAGCAACCCCAGTTGTTCCTGGATACATCACAACACTGTCTCAGTCTCCCTGTGCTGTCTGCTTTGATCATCCCTCTCTCCTCCTTTATCTCCACTTGGACTGCTGATCTTAAAGCTGTGCAGGGGAACTTACTGTAGCTAATACTGATGGTGCCCTTGTGGAAACACCAATGTTATTCCAAGGTGCTACACCAATGCCCTCAGCATCACCATTCTCAGGCTGCAGAGAAGGGAGAATCACTGTCCAATTCAATGCACCTCTTGGGCACTGGGGCCCCAAAGCCATACTGGGTGAGCCCAGAATAACAGAAGGCTTCTTTTTAAAGGCAGCCCCTATGGCTTCCTTCCTTTGGACCAGCCTTTCATACAGAACTCTAAGACAAACATACAAACACCATCCATCTCTGTCAAAATGAGCCATGACACAGACATGGTGCAAATAGTGCCAAGAAACATTTTTACCCCACCCGCCCCATCACCAAATAAACAAAAGCAAATTTGCAAAGGCATTGCTTTGACTAAAACATACCCAGGAGTTTACACTAACCCAAAGAACCCAGCTTCTTTGTTTAAAGTCTCAGCAGGAAGAAAACTGTCCAATCAGTGCAGTGAATCAGGACTGGGTTTATACTTGTGCAGCTAAGGGGCCTACTCAGTTGACTGTGCCAGAGCAAAGGAGTACTGAGTGGAGCTTTCAACGACACAGACAACTGGTAGTTTTCAAGTGAAATGTTTCAGCTTCTACTCATAGTCTCTGCAAAGAATCTTGCAATTGAGTTTCAGTCAGCTTATCTTATATCTTGTTATATAGTTGAGACTTCAAGAGGGGATGTGTCTTCAAGTGGTACCAAAAAGAGAGTGAAAAGAGAAAACCCATAGACGAGGAGAAAATATTCACAAATTATATATCTGATAAGTGATTCCTATCTGGTATATTAAAAACTCTTGTAACTCAATGATAAAGAATGACCTAATTTAAAAGTGGATAAAATATTTAAATTTCTCCAAAGAAATAATAAAAATGGCCAATAAGCATATGAAAAATGGTCAAGTTCATTGGTCATCAGGTAGATGCAAATAAAAACTATAGTGAGATATTGCTTCATACCACTGTAACAAAAAATATCAAGTATTGTCAAAGACGTGAAGAAATTGGCATCCTCATATGCTACTGGTAGAAATGTCAAACAGTGAGACCACTTTTAAAAATAGTTTTGCAGTTCCCCAAAACATTAAACATATTTACCACATGATCCAGGAATTCCATTTCTCCATATGTAACCAAGAGAATTGAAAACATATAAACACATGGAACTTGTGCATGAATAATCACAGAAGCATGATTCATATTAGTCAAAAAGTGGAAGCAACCCAAGTATCAGCTATAATGGATAAATGCAATTTCTATACCAATCTAATTAAATATTACTTAACAATAAAGAGGAAAGAAGTCCTGATACAGGTTACCACACAGGTGAACCTTGAAGACATTGTGCTAAGTGCAACAGGCAAGGCATAAAACATTGCGTATTGTATGGCTCCACTAACAGAAGCCTCTTCAGCAATGCGGAATATATCCCAACACCCCTGCTGGGGCCTGAAACTGCAGATAATACTGAATCCTATGTATATTTCTTCTCCTATGCATACATATGATGAACTTTAATTTACATATTAGGCACAACAAGAGAATAATGATAACTAATAACAAATCTGAACTATTTTAACAGTATGCCATAATAAAATCTATGTGACTATAAGACTTCTCCCTTTCTCCTTCTCAAAATACCTTACTGTACTGTAGATCTTAGCAACCTCAGTGTATCATCTTTTTCTTTCTTTTTTCTTTCTAACTTTTCACTTAAAAGAAACACTTCACAGCTTCTCTTTGACATATTCAAGTTGCCAGCATGACCACTCTTGCACTTTAGAATCATTATTAAATCATAAGGACTACTTGAATGAATCTGACATAACTTTTCTATGTACATATATTAGTATACCACATGAATCTCACCATTGTGTACATCCACAAGAAATTAAAATTAAAAAAAAAAACTATGAGTTATTAGAGGGAAGGGAACAGGGGGAGGCAGGGGAGGGAAAGGAGAAGTACTGGCGACTAAATTAGAATAAGATATATTCTATGCTTTTATAATTATGATAATTATGTCAAAATGGATTCTACTGTCATGTATAACTAAAAAGGATCAATAAATCTTTTTTTTTAAATTTTTTTAGTTATAGATGGATACAATATCTTTATTTTTATTTGTTTATTTTTATGTGGTGCTGAGGATTGAACCCAGGGCCTCATGTGTGTGAGGCAACTGCTCTACCACTGAGCTACAACCCCAGCCCAATAAATCTGTTTTGTTGTTTGTTTGTTTGTTTTTTTTTTTTAAAAAAAGATCTACTTGAACAGAAGTGCTCTGATGCCATGACAATTAATCTAACAACCAAGACAAGTGCTGAGTGACTAATGGGCAGGTAGTATATACAGTGTGTATACCCTGGACAAAGGGATAGTTCACATCCCAGGATCAGAGCAAGATGACACAGGACCTCATCACACTATTCAGAATAGTGAGCAATTTAAAATCTCAAAAATGATTAAAATATATTTATTTTTAAAAAGAATGAATATGGATGCTTAGAGGCATAACCAGGTTGACTGACTTTGATTCCTATGTGTAAATCTGTAGTAAAAGTGGAAGAGACATGGATATAGAAATAGGTATAAAAGTAGACACAGGATTGTTAAGTGTTTCAAATACTTATATTACTGTCACTTTGTATATTGAAACACTGAAGCTGACTCACTAAAAATTACAGAAACAGTATGGAGAGGCCCTTATACCCTTCTCCTAGATTCCTTCCATGATAATACCTTATATGTACTTAGTGCCTTAGAGACACAGCTTTTAAATCACTTCTGAGAGTTCTTCCCCTTAATTGTGATACATTTCTTTGTGGGAGAGAGTCTCACATCTGTTTTGTTCCTGCCTTCAAATTTGCCAAAACAGGATAAAACCTCCATCACCACCAATGCCACAAACTAAGCCCTGTTTGAAATTCCTGAGTTTGTCTCTGATGCCCATAAAAGGTAAGTTTTGTAACCATATGCCCAGCCTCCTTCAAAATGGCTCTCGGGAAGACACCCTGTAGCCAGAAGCACCACGAGGTTGCGGGGCATCGCCTCAGGCCCACAGACCTTGCAGGAGGCCACTGAGCCTGCCAAGCCTCTCTCCTGAGACTACAACTGACATCTGAGCTCTACACACTGGATTTAAGAAGAAGAGGGAAAGAGAGCAAGTGTGAATGAAGGTGTGAAAAACTTCACTTGAACATTTATCGCAAGGGTAGGAAAGTGGGAAGTGAGGCTGCTGAAATGTCAAGTGAGGAAATAATAAGTCAAGAGCAATGGATGGGCTTTGGCGGGCCGATCAGATCTTGGGAGCAAATAGGGACAGAATGCAACCCTCAAATGGCTGAATGCAAACGTGAGAAAAATGAAAAAGGACTGGCTCAGTGCCAAGGGCAACATTCAACTAATTCTAACAGCAAAGCAAAATGCATAAAATGCAAGGAAACATTGAGTCACTCAGGTTTATTTGAATAGGAGAATACAAAATATGAGTGACCTCCTCCAAGGGCATTTCTGAGATTCTCTTGCCAAGTCCTCCTGGGGCTAACTGCCCTTCCATCATCCTGGGATTCTTTTCAAGTTCAGCTAAACTCAGGCCCAGAGTATGCTGGCTAACCCAGGCTTTAAAGTCAAACTAACAGATAGATGCCCCACCTATTCCTGCTGTATTATCTTGAGTTAGTTACTTGTCTATTGTGAGCCTCAGTTTCCTCATCTATAAAGTGGGAATACCAGTAATAACAGCTCTACCACAAAAAGTGATTATGAAGATATATGACAGTAGCATGGACAGCTGTCTGGTCTGTCTCCATCTATTTCTGAACTACACAGAGCAGGGAAAAGTCTTTAAAGGCCTTACAATAAAGACTCAACAACAAACTAGATGAGAAGTGCTGGGAACCAGAAAGAGCAGGGCAGTCTTCCCCTGTCCCCTACTTCACAAGTAGATGCCAGGAAAGAGACAGAACTATTTTAACTAGGTTGATGGGGAGATGCCACTTGAAGTGAACACAGGAAAGTGGTTCTTGCAAATCACTCTGAGAAATGAAGAGATTTTTAACTTCAAACCAGAGAAGGGAAAGAATTATTGAACTTGACTCTTAACTATGTCTATGTCTATGTCTATGTCTATGTCTATGTCTATGTCTATGTCTATGTCTATGTCTATGCCTGTCTGTGTTAGACCAGTATGCAAGAAAAGACCACTGACTCCAATTAAAATCAAATTAAAGCAAGCTTATTATTTCGACTGGCTGGGCTGCCTCTCCCACCCAAAACCGCGGGAACAAGACAGCAGCAGCATCTTTCCTGCAGCCCAGCTTTATAGCCCAGAAAGTTACACAAAGGGGAGGTTACAGATAACAAAACTCTGACGAGCATCACACTAATGGTAGTTTACATTTTTGCTGGCCCGACATCAGAATTTATGAAAGTCATTAGAGCCTCAGAGAAGGTCGTTGTCTGGCCAGGGAAGGCCAAGATTTATGAGGCGTCACTAAAGTTTCAGAGAGGGCTGCTGTCTGGTCAGAGGGCCAGGCATGGGTGAGTTCAAGGCACGGGCAGGCATTCCAAGCAGGTTCAGAATTTGCAGTAATTTATAGTAAAGTCAAAATTATCTTTTCATGGCTTTGTGGCGAGATGGCTCCCAATTTTAAGAAAAGATCAGGTTGGGTCTATAATCTGTCTGTCTCTCTCTCCCTCCCTCTCATATATTGCCTTATTGCTCTGTCCCATTGACAAGAAAACAAACTCAATTTTATTTATATGAAATATCAAGAATTGATAAATTCATAGAGACAAAAGCAGATTGGTGCCAGGGAACTGGAAGGAATGGAGAATCAGGCAAAACGGCTTAATAAGTGTGGGTTTTATTCTAGAGTGATGGAAAAGTTTGAGAACTAGAGTGTTGTATAAACACAACATTGTGAATGTACTAAGTGCTACTGAACTGTTCATTTTAAAATGGTTAATTTTATGATAATGAAGATTTTTAATAAATCATATATATATATATATATATATATATATATATATATATATATGTATTTTAATTTTTTAAATGCCTGAAAAGCATTGTCTCTAGTTTCTGCTGTAGTTGTTCATTCCTCACTGTCTGTGAACTCATACAAATTAAGTTTTAACCCCTATCACCCCAACCAAAGTGCTATTGTTAGAGTCCTCACAATTTTCAGAATTCTAAATCCAATGGTATTTTATAGCTCTGTATAGCTTCAAGAGATGCTGAAAAAGGTGGTCTTTATTCTAACACCAACCTTTCTATTATTAGAAACACAGAGAAAATTGATAATAAAGGATAACTATAAGTTTCTGTTAGTTTCTTTTAGGGTAAACTATTAAACACTAGCAATAGTGTATATAGTCTCCAAGCTGGGAGATTTGAGTCAGGGGAAAATGACTTTTTGAAAACTTGATTAATTCAGGAGATAAGAAAGAAGGGATATACAAAGAAAAATATTTCAATAAGCAGAACACACAAAGTAGGAGGGCAGAAGTAATTTGAATATATAATTATCACTACTATAAATTCATAAGCCATCACTTACAAGACAGATTCTTTCCAGTAATTGGCCTATTTCACCTCAGTTACCAAATCTGTGGATATACAATATTTTATAGTATTTATTTATTATCGTTCATTTCTGATATTAGTAGTTTGTATTTTTTTTCTCTGTTTTTTCCTTAGTCTGGGTGGAAGTTTATCAGTTTTATTCACCTTTTTAAAGAACCAACATTTTGTTTCATTGAATTATTATTTTCCTGTTTTCCATTTTATTGCTGTTTGTTCTTATTTCATAGCTTACTTTGGATTTAGCTGGCTTCTTTTCCAGCTCCTGAGGTGGGAACTTATATTATTGACTTTTTATTCTTTTTCTTTTCTAATATGTGCATTCTCAGTACTATAACTTTATAAGTAAGGACTGCTCTCTTTGCATCCTATAAATTTTGATAAGTTGTATTTTCATTTTTATTTAATTCAAATGCTTCTCTGAGCCTTCTTTATTTGACCCATATGTTATTTAGGAATATGTTGTTTAATCTCCAAATATTTGGAGTTTTCTAGCTATCATTCTGTTACAGATTTCTACTTCAATTTCATCATAGTCTGAAAGCATAGTGTACTTTGTATGATTTTTTTTCTTTCAAATTTAAGGTGTAATTTTAGGCTCAGAATTTGGTCTTGATGAATATTCCATATGAATGTGAGCAGAATGTGCATTCGACTGTTGTTCAATGAAATAATCTATGAATGTCAGTTAGATCCAGTTGATTTAGGTACTCTTCAGGTGAACTATTCCTAATAATTTTCTTTCCACTGAATCTGTCAATTATTGATAAAGGGGTACTGATGTTTCCAAGGATGAGAGTGAAACTCTCTATTTCTCCTTGGAGTTCTGTTTTGTTTCATGCATTTTGATGCTTTGTTTCTTGGGCACATATACATTGTTTATCTTCTTGGAAAAGTGACACCCTTATTGATATGATGGACATCTTCATCCCTGATCATTTCCCTTGTTCTGATGTTTGCTTTAAATAGAGCTTCTAAATTAGGTAGAAAAATCAAAATAATGTTCTTCATTGTTTATGAAAGAAACAAGAAAAATTTACACAGAACAGTTAAAAACAAAGGGATGAAAAAAGTCAAATGCTCCCAGTGACTTACTTCCTCCAGCCATGCCTCACTTGCCAATAGTTACCAGTTGGTGTTCAAATTATTAATCCATCTAATGGATTAATTCACTGATTAGGTTACAACTCTCATAATTTAAACATTTCACTTTTTAACATTTTTCAGCGTTTTATAAACATAACCCTTTTGGGGGGATAACACACATCCAAAGCATAAACTTGCGCCCCTGGCCCCCAAAAGCTTATTCAAATCTTACTAATGCAAAATGAACTCAGTATATCTCCAAAAATCCCCATCATTATAACAGTTTCAGCATTTTCCAAAAGTCCAAGTCTACAGTCTTTTCTGAGTTTCAAGGCAAACTCTTGGTTATGAACCCCTGTAAAACTCAAAAACAACTTGCATGTTCATGCCAAAAGGTAGGAATAGCAACATAGAAGGAAGGAATGAGACCCAAGTAAGACCAAAACCCAGGTGGGCAAATAAGTTCTATGGTTTCACAACCAGTATCTGGGGTACATGGTGGTCAGAGGCCTTGGGCAGCCCCATCACTTTGGCCTTGTCTGTTATAGCCTTATGCCCTCTCTTTTGGCCTGGCTCTATTTGTAGCAGACAGCTTTCCTCAGTGGACAGTCCATGTTACTGGCATCTCTTAATCCTGGTAATTATTTCCGCTCTGACTTTACCTCCAAATTTAGCTACAACATTCACTAGAGTCCTGGGCTCTCCCAAATTCCAGCAGGTATGGTTCAAGGTTCTTGTGCTCTTCCCATGAGACCCCCCCCCCATATCTCTTCTGGATGAAGGAGAGGAAGAATTGGAAGCAGTCCTCTTTACCCCCAGGGGTGAGGTGGGAGTCAGAGGTAGATACAGAGCTCTCTGGCATCTCTTCACAGAAGTCTGCTACCACCTCAGCCTCTGATTTGATCCTTCTAAATGGGTGATGGCCTAAGGGTACCAAAAAGAATTTTATATCCATCCTTTAATGTCTTGCAAAATGGTCTTAACAGTCTTTTTTGGATCTCCTGTTATTTGGTCTTTTGCAGTCAGGAAGAGGCCATTTGCTTACCTGGCTGCATAACCACAGATGGATATTATTATACAATGAGATGAATAAATGTAGAGGTGTTTTTGCCTTAAGGAGTCCCTATCTCTAGAAACTTGTATTCCACATTTGCCTGGTCTTCTCCATTCACTCAGCTTAACCCCCAGGCACTTGTGTTCTGATAATACCAGGAAGTCATGCCAGGAAGTGGGGGAAGGGAGATCATTTGGAGGCAAGAGAAGATCCAGCCATTTCAGCTTTCTTCAAGTCAAGGCCATACTTTTTAGCATTTGTTTAGCAAGGTGAACTTAGAAAATGCTTATTTTTTTTCTCATTTCATATTCATTGTGACCCTTGTGAGTCTGTGTTATTGTCCTAATTTCTTTGCAAGAGAAGTATATTCTTTAAGTTTATGCAACTGTTTATAACACAGAGGAACTTAAATTCCTTTTCTTTCTCTGCCCTTGAGCTTGATCTGCATTTGAGCCCACACAGTCCTAGCTTCTTACCAAAAAGTTGAGATGGAGTAGAGTTTTGAAAGTCAATACATCAAAAGAAAAAAAAAACAGGCTAAATATTCTCCCTAGCCAGTCCTGTAGTTCAGATTAAGTTCCACGAGGTAATCACAAATATATTTGGAACTGTATAGTGCTGTCTCTTAGATATATGGTCTTCAGGAATGCATTTGTCATTTTTAGTGTTCTAAATTGTTTCTGAGATTGGAGATAAGTCTCTGAAAATATTGGTCTAATAAGGAAGAAGTACTAAGCAAAAGCCTCCGAGTTGGGTCTCACAAAGGTTTTGATTGGTTTGTGATTTATCACATGCTTAATTTTCAAAACAAATTAAAACATTCCCTCTCTAATTTATGCCCCCAGAGTCTCCTAAGTGCTCATGGCACTCTCCTTGCCAGCTGGAGCAGTTCGGAAGAAATGAGTGGGCTCTCATAAGAGTGAAGGAGAAAATGCAGGATGGTATCAACATCTTGTGATCAGACTACTTGGCTCTCACGTGTTCCTAATAAATCACTGATGTTAGAGGACCCATAAACACAATGCGTAAGGCAGACTTTAGGACTATTGCTACTAGTGCACTCAGCATGGGTTTCTTATTGACTGTCCCCAGTCCCATAAAGCAAAGGACATCCAGAAATCCTTAGATGAAATGGCAAAGTTATTGGCTATTTTATCATGAGTGTACTGCTTGTGTTTTAGGAGAAAAAAATCATTTTTATATCTAATTTAATTCAGATTGGGAATAAGAAACTATGACTCTGTGGGGAAACTATTTTTATGAGTTTTAGCTACCTACAAGTAGAATATTTTAAAATAAGTTAGCAAAAATAAGTTAGGATCTTATAACTCAAATAAACATAGACCTAAATGAAAGAGAAAATTACAAAGCTCCTAGAAGATTGCATAGGAGAAAACCTAAATGTCTTTGATTATGGTGATGACTTTTTAGACACAATATTAAAGGTATAATCCATGAAAAAAATAATTGATAAGGTGGATTTCATTTAAAACTTCTACTCTGCAAACAAACATGTCAAGAGAATAAGATGCCAAACCACAGACTAGGAGAAAGTATTTGCAAAAGTCATATATGAATTTGCAGGGAAATGGATGGCATTAGAGCAGATTATGCTAAGTGAAGCTAGCCAATCCCTAAAAAACAAATGCCAAATGTCTTCTTTGATATAAGGAGAGTAACTAAGAACAGAGTAGACGAAGAGCATGAGAAGAAGATTAACATTAAACAGGGATGAGAGGTGGGAGGGAAAGGGAGAGAGAAGGGAAATTGCATGGAAATGGAAGGAGACCCTCAGGGTTATACAAAATTACATACAAGAAATAGTGAGAGGAAAGGGAAAAATAATACAAGGGGGAGAAATGAATTACAGTAGAGAGGGTAGAGAGAGAAGAGGGGAGGGGAGGAGAGGGGGATAGTAGAGGATAGGAAAGGCAGCAGAATACAACAGATACTAGTATGGCAATATGTAAATCAATGGATGTGTAACTGATGTGAGTCTGCAATCTTATACGGGGTAAAAATGGGAGTTCATAACCCACTTGAATCAAAGTGTGAAATATGATATATCAAGAACTATGTAATGTTTTGAACAACCAACAATAAAAATTTAAAAAGGACATATATGATAAAGGGTTATTACCCAAAATTAATAAAGAATTCTTAAAACTCAACAATAAGAAAGCAACTACTTTGATTTTTTTTAAATGAGCCAAAGATCTTAAAAGATACCTTACCAAAGAAAATATACAGATGACAAATAACCATATAAATTATGAAGACATAATAATCATATGTCTTCAGGGAAATTAAAACAACCCTCAGATACAATAACACACCTCTAAGAAGACCTAATGTGCAGAAGATTAACGCCACTAAATGCTGGTGAGAATGTGGATCAGTAGGAACTCTGAATAACTGCTGGTAGAAATGCAAAAGATATCAGCCACTTTGAAAGATGGTTTGGTGGCTTCTTACCAAACTAAATATGTTCTTACCATACAACCAAGCAATTACATCACTTGGCTTTTACACAAAGGAGGAGAGAACTTATGCCTACATAAAATATCTTCACACTGATGTTTATAATAGCTTTGTTTGGGATTACTAAAAGTTAGAAGCAACCAAGATATCCTTCAGCAGGTGAATGAATAAACTATGGTAAATCTGGAGAATCAAGCATTATTCAGTACAAAAGAGAAATAAGCTGTCAGGCCATGAGAAGACATGAAGAACCTTAAATGCATATTACTAAGTGAAAGAAGCCTATCTGGAAAGGCTACACACTGCATGATTCCAACCTCTGCAAAAGGTAAAAGGCAGTAAAAAGATCAGTGGTAACCAAGGGTTAATGAAGAGAAAGGGATGAAAAGGCAGAACATGGAGAATTTTTAGGGCTGTGAAAAATGCTCTGAGTAATACTGAAATGATGGGTACATGTCATTATACATCTGTCCAAATCTGTTGTATATGCGACACCAAGAGTGAATGCTAAGGTAAAACAGATCCTATAATGATGGGTACATGTCATAATATATCTATCCAAATCCATTGTATGTGCAACACCAAGAGTAAATGCTAACATAAAACATGGTCTTGGGGTAATTATGATATGTCGACATAGCTTCATCAATTATAACAAATGTACCACTGTTTGAAGATATAAAATTGGGGAGGCTATACCTGTGGGGATGGGGGAGTAGATGGGAATTCTCTATACCTTCCTCTCAAATTTGTTGTAAACCTAAAACTTCTCTAAGAAAAACAAAATAGTCTTTTTTTTTAAGTGTATACACACAAAATAAAATAAAATAGAAGTGGATTGATCCCACAAGCATTCAGGGTGCTGGTTCAGGCCTGACACAAATGAAATAGAAAAGAATTACTTGCATTAGGCAAGAAAGGGAGTGTCACTGGAACTGCATTGAGCTCAGGCAGAGTAAACTGAGGCTACACCAAGATCTAGGATCCTGTCTCAGCCTCAGTTGTATTACCTGAAAATTGGGTGTACCATGGAAATCTGAAAACCTAGAAACAAATCAACATTTTCATAAGGTCTATTCAAAAGTTTCTGTTTATGATTTTCTTATGTTCTATCTGTTAAATCCCCTGAGTGAAGAAAGGAGACTAGTATATCTCTTAGAGAACACTGAAGGGTATGAATCTTGCCTCAGGCCACTCACTGGACAAGTGACAGAGGCAGGGAAATTATTTACCCTCTATGTGCCTCAGCTGTAATCATCCATGAAATCCCATAGAGTAGTTGTAAAGATCAAATGAGTTGCATACATGAAGCATTAGAACAGTATGTGGCACCAATAAATACATAGTAGGCATTAGCTCTTCCTCTCCTTTTTCAAATATACAAATTACATATATAGACCAACTATAGTAAACACATTCAATATTAAGATTGGCAATAATCAGTATTTGATCCATATATAGTACAGATACTGCTAGGCATCCTATATATAATTTCTTTGACATTATCAATGATTATTCAAGGTAGACAATATGGAATTATGACTCTGCTTACTTTTCAGATAAGTAAATTTAGAGTCGTGTTCAAATCCACATAGTATGTAAGGGTCCGGCGAACGTCGGAGGAAGAGACCACCAAGTGACCAACTCATGCAATAGCAAAAGGGGTTTATTGAGGATCCAATCCAGCGCTCTGGGGCTCCGTGCTCACTCAAGAAGGGAGAGCAGCCCAGAGCCCCGGGCAGGGTTTGAGCAGTGTTTAAATACACTTTTTGGGGAGGGGGGGGCTTTGCATACATCACAGTCTCCTTTAACAAATCATCATACACCACGGGAAAATCAAACAACAATTCTTAGACATGATTAGTACATTCATTGGCGGGAACAGGTTGGGCGGGGGTGATTGGTCACTCCTAAGCGGGGTACACATTCAAACTGATTGGTTTGGGGCCCTGAATGCCTACATGCCAGGCTACACAGGGTCCTAGGTTATTAAACAACCAGAGAGTCAGGGGGAATATTTACTGGGCAGTTCCGGGTATTGTCCTAACAGCTACAGGAATTTCAGGTTTTGGGGGTAGCAGAGGAACTTAACAATACCTGGTCCTTTACTTTTTAACTCAGGCCTTGCAGCTTAGAAACTTTACAATGCCCGGTCTTTTTACACTTTAACTTTTACACTTTAACTTCAATCTGTAAATGGCAAAACTCTATTCTGAACTCAAGCCCATTTGAGTTCTTAAACAAACTGCTTTGAGAGTAACCAAGGCCACACTTCTGAATGCTTGCTCTATGTCAGTTGTGTTGCTGGCCACTTTCCTTTACTCATTGTGACTAGAGCTCATAGTCCTGAAGTGTGAGCACCATTACCTCCATTTCTTTTCTCAAAGAGCTGATCCAAGCCTTCTACTTCACATCCTATAGTGCTGCCCAGCAACAGTCAGGTGGGAAGAATCTGAAGCCATTCAAAGTAGGAGTTGAGCTGACATTGCTGACAACACTCAGATATATTTATTTCCAACCATGCCAACTGGTACTCTGGCACCTCATATTAAATAATGAGGCTCATTCAAGATGGAAGGATGACTCATCACCTGTCAGTGTTAACTAACGAGATTGTCTGACTATGGCCTAAAGCCAGGCACCCTCTCTCATTAGTGCTGGGGATGCACACCTTCACCTTCTGGCATGAACACTTCTGAGGGCTTCATGTCCCCACCTCCAGTTTCTCCACCACTCTAACTCACCTGTACCATGACAGGGCAATGCCAGGGACAGAAAGCCCAGCCTAATTACCCTAACTAATGCCTTGTCACAGCACAACAGACCATGAAATCTTTACCTAGGGTGAATGCTCAGGCTTGCATATTTATTTTTAATTATGGCATCTCATAAAATTAAGAGAAGTTAAAATCGTGAAGTTAAAATTGTCGTTGTGACATAGGAATTCCAAACCAGGTGCTACTTTATTTTGGGTGAGTATTCTCATCAGGCGTGCTCCCAGAGGGCCTGGCTATTTTGGTAATCCCATGTGGGCCCATGTGTGCTTGGCTACAGCAAGAAACCTTGTTGCAACCACTTGTCAGGTATCTGTTTGGAAGAAGCAAAATAAAAGAGTAGCACCCAGAAAATAAGCTTATGAGGTGAGGACGTGTGGTCAAGCTCTACAATCATTACTTCTCAGGAAACTTGTGTGGCCCCTTTTGTCAGATCAGACGGGCAGGCAATGGCCAAAGAAGGCAGATTTAAAAGGGCCACTGAACAGGCTTTATTGAGATATCACTCCCGGGCGGAACTAGATCAGACCCACAGAGGGGACAGGAGAAGGGTCTGAGGAGAAACCGCATGGAAGCTCAACCGGACTGGACTTTTATGGGGCTTACAGCAGGAAGGGAAGAGCTTGGGACAGGAAAAGGTGTTTCTAGGGTCCCTTGCCCCCTTGAAGTTGGTCAGGGGAGTTGGCTGAACTCCAGGATTGGCCAGGGGGGTCCTGTTGATTGACAGGTATTAGTCAGGAGATCTGGCTGATTGATAGGTGTTTCCGCTGGCATCTGATTGATGTTCTTTTCCATTGCGGGCTGCTTTGTTCTAAGTTGCCACTAAGTCACCACCAAGGTGCCGCCACCGACCTAACACCTTTATTTCTCTAGTCCTCGTTTTTCAGATGTAATTTTTAAAATTGTGGCTAAAAAGGTGATTTCTAAGAGTTTTTAGGTAATCTATCCTCTGATTCTATAAGCATCCACATCTTGCCCAGGGGAAGCTATTCTGTTTAAAATCCTGCAAAGACAATATCTCCCCAGCTCTTGCCTTCCTGGCCTCCTGTGGTAAGCCATTCCTGGAGGGAGCAAGCTGTCTCAGAGGGTTCTTTCTTGAACTGTCTCTCCTTAACACCCTTTTTACAGCATGATTTTTGGTTATAATAAATGCCAAGCTCATTATCTGGCTGCTTCTCGGAATTTTTTTGCAGTCTAAGTCCCTTTTAATTTAGCCTTTTCCTAGCCAGGTGCTAACTTCTGAGTGTTCTCTAAGAATCCTGAAGATTCTTAAGCCTCCTAAGTGGAACATTTCTCAAAGAGTGTTCTGTGAAACACTTATTACCAAGGATGTGAAATAAGTACTCCAAGATCTGGCTCTAGAATCAAACATATTTTGGCAATGCTGGGCTGAACAGAGTTGAGAAAGCAACTTATCACAAGTAG
The DNA here is from genome assembly GCF_048772815.1 of Callospermophilus lateralis. Lineage (NCBI taxonomy): Eukaryota > Metazoa > Chordata > Mammalia > Rodentia > Sciuridae > Callospermophilus > Callospermophilus lateralis. Next base: position 116,688,065 of record NC_135306.1, on the reverse strand, counting down.
TTGGGGTCTGGCTTCCTCATCTGTTAAGAGTTGCTGGGACTGTGGCATAAGGAACCTAAGGCAGAGGAATTTCCCCATCCTGGCACATTTACCTGAACCTTGCAGACAGGAAAAAGAAGCAAGGGAAAGTCCTTTCCCCATTGCTCCTACAGGCTACCATCATGACATTCCCTACAGAACACCCCTGCTACAGGGGATGTCATGGAGGAATGAACAGGTCAATAGCTTTGGATGTACGTAAACCACTGAAGTTCAGTTCCAACTCCACACATTCTGTTTTTGTGACATTAGGCTTATTATTCTCTCTGAGCACTATGTCATCATTGATGGAATAAGGATAAAAATACACCTAGTTGTTGTGAAGAATATCTGAGGAAACACAAACAAAGGGCCCATATAGTCAGAAAACTCCAAATACTATCAGAAGCAAAATCCAATTTCCCTTATTATCAACCAGCCCCCCTTTCCCTTTCGAAGATGTGGTTGTCCTCTCCCTTCGAACCAGGTTTGCTCCTGTTCTTTCTTCCTCCTCAGGCAGTGTGGTCCTGACTTCCAGACCCAACGTGCCCACTGGAGGGATGCCACCTCCAACTCTGTGCAGCACTGGTGGCAGAGGGATGCCTAACACGGGCAGGAACATTCTGTGGAGAGGCAGCTTGTCAGCAATTTGAAAACCCATTGAAAAATGGAAAAGTGCAGTGTGAGAAGAGTGAAAGAGAAGAGCCCCTATTCCTGATGTCAGTTGAAAGCCCTGCAGGGGCCATCCTGGCTCTGGGAGAAGGCAGAGTGTCGTCTGGAAATCAGTCAACACTCACCTGCCACCTCCAGTCTTTAACAAGATAAAAACTGGCAGCCCTCAAACATGTTTCTCTTGGCCCACACGATGGTCTTAAAAATTCATGTGAGTTGCCAAGATTTCAAAATTCAGAGTTTACACAAAAATTCAAATTTATAACTTTTTTTTAAATTTAAGTCTTCCTGCCCTGCAGCAATTGCCTAAAGTAGAGTAGGTGCCATCTCTCTTCAGAGGACAGTAGGAGGTCCACTCTCCAGTGTGTCCTCCTCTACTTCACTGCAACTGCTTTTATTGATTTCCTGTGGCACCTCCAGGCATCTGAGTGTGAACCTCACCCATTAACAAATTTGTGCCAGGTACCATGCGGGCACCAGATGTATAAAACAGGCAATTTAGGAAGAAAGATATGCAAACAATGGCAATATGCTTGGGTGCTCTGACAGATGTAAACAAAATGCTATGAGAATTCAGAGGTGGGAGAAACTAATTGCCTAACAATTACACCTAAACTTGACTGAGCATTTACAATGTGTGAAGCATTTTGCTTAAGAAGTCAGAGATAGCTTCACACAAGTATTTAACTTGCATAGCCCTTTAAAAAATAAGAAGGCTATCAAACAGAGAAGGATATTTTAGAGAGAATCATATATTCAGAGGTTTGTGAGTACACCAAGATAGTTCAGAATGGAAATCATTATGTGGTTGCAATCTGAGTTGCATGGGAACTAGGATAAGACCAGGTCCTTTACATTTAGCTTTGGGATAGAGAGGACAGATTTCTATCCTATGGCCAATGGAAAAGAATCTGAATTGTTTTAAAATTTAAAACATCTAATTAGGTAGTAAAAGTTGGACAATGAAATGATTGCTATGTTTTGTGTAATGATTATCACAAACTAACACATCCATAACTACCCATTGATTAGATATCCAGAACTTATTCATCTTATGACTGACTGACTGTACCGTATCGTACCCTCCCATCAGAATCCCTTCATTTCCCCTCTCACCAGCCCCTGGCAACCACCATTCTGCTCTTTAATTATATGACATTTTTAGATTTCACATATAAGTCAGATCATATCGTATATTTCTGTGTCTGGCTTATTCCACTTAGCATGATATCCTCTAGATACATCTATTTTGTCACAATAACTGACTTTCCTTCTTTTTATAGATGATATTCTGTATATATATATATATATATATATATATATATATACACACATACACACAATATATTTATATATAATACATGTTATATATATATATATATATATATATATATATATATGTATAAATCATTCCCACATGCATTTAATAAATTTATCAAACATTGTAGCTTAGTCTAGCCTGCCTTAAACATGCTCAACACTTACATTAACCTATAGTGAGGCAATACCATTGGACAAAAAGCCCATTTTATAATCAAATGGTGAGTATCTAATGTAATTTATTGGATGTCTACATCCAGGCATGCAGTACCCCTGGAGAGCATTGGCTGCTTCCCCCTGTGATCATGTGGCTGGCTGCAAGCTCTGGCTCTCTGCCACTGCCCAACTTCATGAGAGAATATCAGACTGCACATCGCTAGCTGGGGAAAAGATTAAAATTCAAAAATTGAAGAATGGATTCTATTGGCTTCATGATGGTGTAAGTTAAACTGTGGTAAGTCAGGGACAGCCTGTAAATTAGTCCAAGTCCAACGTAATGAGGAGGATAAGAATGGTGCCAAACCAACTGACAAGGCCCTTGAAACCCAAGTGAGATCCAGTTCCCTCTACCTTGTGTTGATCAGACTCCTCCCCCACTCTGAAGGAGCTTTCCTTTCCGACTAAGTATCTGCAAATATATACCTTTCCTCTCAAAACCACGCTCTGAATACCTTTCCAATATACATGCTTTTATCATTGCTCTTTCCAGCAACTTCACTGTTTTCTGTTAAATCCGCTTTGCGAATTACTTCTCTTTGGCAACACCCATTCATGCTAATAGGCAAAGGGGTCACTTGGGGGTTGAGGTCTGGGGCCACTTTGCCATGCAGATTATTTAGGAGAAGCAACACGAGAGCCCTTTGGGAAATTCTCTCATGTAACTAAATCAGAAAGTAATATCCTGTTTTGTCTGCACTCTGCACTAGTCCTCATGTGTCCTGTAGAGGAATCCTGGAGTTTCTCCCTGCTGGCTGAAAGATAAACAAATCCCTGGCACCCAGCCCTACCCTAGAGCTGTCCTAGGGAATTACACTGAAAACAAAGTGTCATCAAAACTGAACCAGAAGGACACAAATGCAGCCTCCAAGCTCTTACTAGCTGCAGACTAAAAATGCTTGGACCAGAAATTTCCACTTTTGTGTGTAGAACCAAAGCATTTCTATCAAGAGTAGGTGACGCCAAAATTTTTCATAAAAAGGAAGGCCATTTTTTTTTAATATTGAATATCAATATCAGGGAACTGAGAAAAAAATACAATGTTAGAAACCCACTAATGATTCATAATTTTAATTCTCTTAACCATAACAGCATCTTTATTTGCCCATTGAAAAATGGCATCTCTCTTTTGCTCAATCTGAAGAGTACAATGTATTACTAGGTAAGCTTATTGATATGGAAGCCTTAGCAAAAATGTTCTTTCCCACACTCTATCCCCAAGAGGAGTTCTCTACCCACAGAGTGAAAATCACTGTGACTCTGGAGAAACAGCAAGGGTTCAGTGTTCTGTGTTTCTTTTAGGTTTGTTTTTGTTTTATCAGGGAACAGAATCCACAGCAATATCTGTGGAAAACTAATGGGACGATTTCTGCGGTTGGACTCCAGGCTTTGCTCATACCCAGGATCCCGGGTGGCCCTGCCAAGCACGGGGCCGAAGCACCCCAAGACAGGCTTGGCTGCTGGGCACCAGGAAATGGCCTTTCTACTGCTCTTAACAATGCCAAAAATGGGATCCAACATGGCGGCGGGAGCGGAGAGATCAAGTCTCTGACCTCTTCAGCTTCGCAGGCATAGGGAGTCGTAAACCGTCTAAATGCTGTTTGCTCAGGATCACTAGGCAATACTGAGCTGACGTGGATCTGGGGCGAACAGTCTGGGCCTCTCAGAACACACACCGAGCCCCGATTGGCTGAATTCAAGCTCCCATTCGCCTGCTTCTCGCAGACAAACTGCTGTGACTCAGCACTAAACAATCCCGCTGAAACAACTGGTCGGCCCTTCTGCACCTACGGAGGTAAATGCCAACCGAGCCTTCATAGGCAGTGGCCACAGGATTGAAACGGGGCTTGGGAGAGCCAGTCAGGACCCACCCGTTGCATTGGTCACCCGGCAAAGGGAAACAAACTGTCACCATTTGCATGGGATACCATCATGGCAGAGAACTGACGTCACCAGAATGCAGCAGAGGAGATAACTTCATTGAAACCAGTGACAAGAGCATCAAATAAATTTATAGGAGTAAACAGTAACTCAGCAGTCAAACAGAACAAGAAGTAACATGAGCAGCATGAAAAAGCAAGGAAGAAAAGGAGTACAAACAATGCAGGACAGCCTAAATATTCAGGAGGACCTAGAGTCATCAGAAAAATGGTCAAATAAAGAACTCAAGGAATACCTTAGACAGATGGAATGGAACCTTAAAGAGGATATAAGACAGCAAATTCAAACAGTGAAAGAACACATTGAAATTGAATTACATAAACAGATAATAGAAGAAGTTAAGCATCTTTATCAGGAGATAGAGATTATTAAAAAATCAAACAATAATTCTAGAAATGAAGGAAACCATAAACCAAATTAAAAACTCAATTGAGAGTATCACTAACAGAGTGGAGCAAATAGAAGCCAGAACGTCAGATAATGAAGACAAAATATTTCATCTTGAAAAGAGTCTAGCCAACTCAGAAAGGCTGGTAAAAAAAATCACGAGAAAAACATCCAAGAGATATGGGATAACATAAAAAAAACAAACTTAAGAATCATTGGGATAGAGGAAAGTATAGAGATTCAAACCAAGGGAATGAGTAACCTGCTGAATGAAATAATTACAGAAAACTTTCCAGAAATAAAAAAGGAAACGGATATACAAATTGTAGATGCATACAGGACACTGAGCATACAAAATCACAGTAGACCAACGCCAAGACACATTGTTATGAAGATATCCAATATACAGAACAAAGAGAAAATATTAAAAGCTACAAGAGAAAGGAGACAGATTACATTCAGGGGTAAACCAATAAGGTTAACAACGGATTTTTCATCACACACGCTGAAAGTGAGAAGATCCTGGAACAACATATTTCAAACACTGAAAGACAATGGATGCCAACCAAGAATTCTGTATCCAGCAAAATTAAGCTTCAGGTATGACAACGAAATAAAAATCTTTCATGATAAACAAAAGTTAAAAGAATTTGCAGCCAGAAAACCAGCATTGCAAAGCATCTTGAGCAAAACACTACATGAGGAAGAAATGAAAAACAATAACCAAAACCATCAGTGGGAAGTGCCTCAGTAAAGACAGAGGGCTGGGGGAAAGCTAATCATGGAGAAACAAACTAAATTAAAAAAAAGATAAATAATCAAACATGGCTGGAAGTACAAACCATATATCAATAGTAACTCTAAACGTTAATGGCTTAAACTCTCCAATAAAGCGACATAGGCTGGTAACATGGATTAAAAAAACAAATCCAACAACATGCTGCCTCCAGGAGACACATTTGATTGGAAAAGCCATACACAGGCTGAAGGTGAAAGGTTGGGGAAAAATATACCACGCACACGGTCCTCGTAAGCAAGCAGGGGTGGCCATCCTCATACCAAATAAAATCGACTTCAAGACTAAGTTAATCCAAAGGGATAAGGAAGGACATTATATACTGTTAAAAGGAACCATTCACCAACAGGACATAACAATTATCAATATTTATGCACCAAATAATGGTGCTGAGACCTTCATAAAACAAATTCTCCTCAAGTTCAATAATCAAATAGACCACAACACAATAATTATGGGTGACATCAACACACCTCTCCCACCATTGGACAGATCCTCCAAACAAAAGTTGAATAAAGAAATTATAGAACTCAATATCACAATCAATAACCTAGACTTAACTGACATATATAGAATATATCAACCATCATCAAGTGGATATACTTTTTTCTCAGCAGCACATGGATCCTTCTCAAAAATAGACCATATATTATGCCATAGGGCAACCCTCAGTAAATATAAATGGGTGGAGATAATACCATGCATCTTATCTGATCATAATGGAATGAAACTGGAAATCAATGATAAAAGAAGGAAGGAAAAATCCTACATCACATGGAAAATGAACAATATGTTACTGAATGATCAATGGGTTACAGAAGACATAAAGGACGAAATCAAAAAATTCTTAGAGATAAATGAAAATACAGACACAACATATTGGAATCTATGGGACACAATGAAAGCAGTTTTAAGAGGGAAATTCATCACCTGGAGGTCATTCCTCAAAAAAAGAAAAAACAACAAATAAATGAGCTCACACTTCATCTCAAAGCCCTAGAAAAGGAAGAGCGAAACAACAGCAAATGTAGCAGAAGGCAAGAAATAATTAAAATCAGAGCGGAAATCAACAAAATTGAAACAAAAGAAACTATTGAAAAAATTAACAAAACTAAAAGTTGGTTCTTTGAAAAAATAAATAAGATCGACAGACCCTTAGCCATGCTAACGAAGAGAAGAGAGAGAACTCAAATTACTAACATACGGGATGAAAAAGGCAATATCACAACAGATGCTACAGAAATACAGAAGACAGTTAGAAATTATTTTGAAAACCTATATTCCAATAAAATAGAAGATAGTGAAGACATCGATAAATTTCTTAAGTCATATGATTTGCCCAGACTGAGTCAGGAGGATACACACAATTTGAACAGACCAATATCAATGGATGAAATAGAAGAAGCAATCAAAAGACTACCAACCAAGAAAAGCCTAGGACCAGATGGGTATACAGCAGAGTTTTACAAAACCTTTAAAGAAGAATTAATACCAATATATTTCAAGTTATTTCAGGAAATAGAAAAAGAGGGAGCTCTTCCAAATTCACTCTATGAGGCCAACATCACCCTGATTGCGAAACCAGACAAAGACACCTCAAAGAAAGAAAACTATAGACCAATATCTCTAATGAACCTAGATGCAAAAATCCTCAATAAAATTCTGGCAAATCGGATACAAAAACACATCAAAAAAATTGTGCATCATGATCAAGTAGGATTCATCCCTGGGATGCAAAGATGGTTCAATATACGGAAATCAATAAATGTTATTCACAACATCAATAGATTTAAAGATAAGAACCATATGATCATCTCGATAGATGCAGAAAAAGCATTCGACAAAGTACAACATCCCTTTATGTTCAAAACATTAGAAAAACTAGGGATAACAGGAACTTACCTCAACATTGTAAAAGCTATCTATGCTAAACCTCAGGCCAGCATCATTCTGAATGGAGAAAAATTGAAGGCATTCCCTCTAAAATCTGGAACAAGACAGGGATGCACTCTATCACCACTTCTATTCAATATAGTTCTCGAAACACTGGCCAGAGCAATTAGTTAGACGAAAGAAATTAAAGGCATAAAAATAGGAAAAGAAGACCTTAAATTATCACTATTTGCGGGTGACATGATTCTATACCTAGAAGACCCAAAAGGGTCTACAAAAAAACTACTAGAACTAATAAATGAATTCAGCAAAGTGGCAGGATATAAAATCAACACGCATAAATCAAAGGCATTTCTGTATATCAGCGACAAAACTTCTGAAACAGAAATGAGGAAAAACACTCCATTCACAATATCCTCAAAAAAAATAAAATACTTGGGAATTAACCTAACAAAAGAGGTGAAAGATTTATACAATGAAAACTACAGAACCCTAAAGAGAGAAGTAGAAGGAGATCTTAGAAGATGGAAAAATATACCCTGTTCATGGATAGGCAGAACTAACATCATCAAAATGGCGATATTACCAAAAGTTCTCTATAGGTTTAATGCAATGCCAATCAAAATCCCAACAGCATTTCTTGTAGAAATGGATAAAGCAATCATGAAATTCATATGGAAAAATAAAAGACCCAAAATAGCAAAAGCAATTCTAAGCAGGAAGTGTGAATCAGGCGGTATAGCGATACCGGATTTCAAACTATATTACAGAGCAATAGTAACAAAAACAGCATGGTACTGGTACCAAAACAGGCGGGTGACCAAATGGTACAGAATAGAGGACACAGAGACTAATCCACAAAGTTACAACTATCTTATATTTGATAAAGGGGCTAAAAGCATGCAATGGAGGAAGGATAGCATCTTCAAAAAATGGTGTTGGGAAAACTGGAAATCCATATGCAACAAAATGAAACTGCATCCCCTCATCTCGCCATGCACAAAAGTTAACTCAAAATGGATCAAGGAGCTTGATATCAAATCAGAGACTCTGCATCTGATAGAAGAAAAAGTTGGCTCCGATCTACATATTGTGGGGTCGGGCTCCAAATTCCTTAATAGGACACCCATAGCACAAGAGTTAATAACAAGAATCAACAAATGGGACTTACTTAAACTAAAAAGTTTTTTCTCAGCAAGAGAAACAATAAGAGAGGTAAATAGGGAGCCTACATCATGGGAACAAATTTTTACTCCTCACACTTCAGATAGAGCCTTAATATCCAGAGTATACAAAGAACTCAAAAAATTAGACAATAAGTTAACAAATAACCCAATCAACAAAAGGGCCAAGGACCCGAACAGACACTTCTCAGAGGAGGACATACAATCAATCAACAAGTACATGAAAAAATGCTCACCATCTCTAGCAGTCAGAGAAATGCAAATCAAAACCACCCTAAGATACCATCTCACTCCAGTAAGATTGGCAGCCATTAGGAAGTCAAACAACAACAAGTGCTGGCGAGGATGTGGGGAAAAGTGTACTTTTATACATTGCTGGTGGGACTGCAAATTGGTGAGGCCAATTTGGAAAGCAGTATGGAGATTCCTGGGAAAGCTGGGAATGGAACCACTATTTGACCCAGCTATTGCCCTTCTCGGACTATTCCCTGAAGACCTTAAAAGAGCATACCATTGAGATACTGCCACATAGATGTTCATAGCAACACAATTCACAATTGCTAGACTGTGGAACCAACCCAGATGCCCTTCAATAGATGAATGGATAAAAAAAAATGTGGCATTTATACACCATGGAGTATTACGCAGCACTAAAAATGACAAAATCATGGAATTTGCAGGGAAATGGATGGCACTAGAGCAGATTATGCTAAGTGAAGCTAGCCAATTCCTAAAAAACAAATGCCAAATGTCTTCTTTGATATAATGAGAGCAACTAAGAACAGAGTAGGGAGGAAGAGCAGGAGGATAAGATTAACATTAAACAGAGACATGAGGTGGGAGGGAAAGGGAGAGAAAAGAGAAATTGCATGGAAATGGAGGGAGACCCTCATTGTTATACAAAATTACATATAAGAGGTTGTGAGGGGAATGGGAAAATAAACAAGGAGAGAAATGAATTACAGTAGATGTGGTAGAGAGAGAAGATGGAAGGGGGGGGATAGTAGAGGATAGGAAAGGTAGCAGAATACAATAGTCACTAATATGGCATTATGTAAAAATGTGGATGTGTAACCGATGTGATTCTGCAATCTGTATTTGGGGTAAAAATGGGAGTTCATAACCCACTTGAATCTAATGTATGAAATATGATATGTCAAGAGCTCTGTAATGTTTTGAACAACCAATAAAAAAAACAATGCCAAAAATGACAAAAAAAAAAAAAAAAAAAAACTAATGGGACTTGGTCAAACTCCTGTAAAACTATACTTTCTGGCTGAGCTCTGTGGTGCATGCCTATTATCCCAGCAGTTTGAGAGGCTGAGGCAGGAGGTTCACAGATTCAAAGCCAGCCTCAGTGAGTCCCTGTCTCAAATTAAAAAAATAAAAAGGGCTGGGGATGTGGCTCAGTGGGTAAGTGCCCCTGGTTTCAAACCCTGGTGCCAAAAAGCAAACTAAAAACTGTGCTTACTGCCTGGCTGCCTTCTAGTTGTATTAGCCAGACTCCTCAAAGGGTAGGCTCTTAGATGGTCTCTTTGTCACTTACTCAGATGGAATAGTCTCCTTCAGGGTCTTCAGCTCCATGCTCAGTACTTAATAGGAGTACAGCAGTTTTTCCTCTGGGAGTTAGTACTTCAGGAGGAATCAGAGTAATCTGGACTTAACACAAGAAGAGACCTCACAGTGGGGCTAGCAAGGGCCAGGACATCAAATCCCATAAAGAATTTAGTCATAATATACCTTCATCATGTATTGAATATGTACCACATATCTAATAATGTGGGGCAAAAATTGAAAATCTGACCTTGTGAAAGACACAGGTAGAGGTGTTTTTAAGCTTATTCAATAGCTACAGAACCAGTTAAATTCCATCTAAGACACAAATGGAGAATCATAGTTCACAGGGGAAAGTGGTCCACCAGCAGGTGAGACCTGTGTAGACCTATGAAGGAAGTATTCAAATTGAGCCTTGAAAGGCAGGAGATTTGCACAATTCTTTAAATTCCATACCTCCTATAAAATGTTTGTGGTTTGGATCCAGAAATTTAGAGTGGTGAAGAAATAGTCAGTTGGCCTTCACCTAATCACAAAGGACTTTTCAGTAGAGGATAGTGAAGGAACATTTGGAAGAAGGTAAAATGTGTATTCCTGTCACCAGTCAATGAAATTGGTAAACTTTCTAATTTCATGGGCTAGTCACAAAGGTCCAGGTTCTATTAAATTGGAATGAATTACTTTCCCTATTAAAAACTGAATCCAACCCCCAGAAATTATATTTGAAGTCCTAATCCCTAGTTCTTCTGCATGTGACTGTATTTGAAGATAGGTTTCCAAAGAGGTAATGAAGTTACACTAAAATCATTAGAATGGGACTTTATCCATAAGATGAGTACCATTTAAGAAGAAATTAGAACATGGGCAGTTACACAGAAAAGAGCATATGAAAACAAGAGAGATGAAGGCCGTGCATGAGCCAAGGCCTCAGAAATAACCAACTCTGTCAACTAGGACGACTAGAGGGACTAGCAGCCTCCAGAACTGTAAGCAATCAACTTGTTTAAGCCATTTGGTCTGTGGCACTAGTTATAGCAACCTTAGAAAACTAATTCACTCCCTAAGTTACAGTTTCCTGATTTTAGAATTATCACACTTCTTGGATTAGCATATTTGACTACACATTTTTATGCAAAGACCACTGCACCCCGCCAGCAGTCTTCTCTATTGTATACTTCACACTCTCACCTACAGCACCAAATTGCTTATTCTTTTTCTTTGGGGGGTGGTGTTCTGGGGATTAAACCCAGGGGCATTTTACCACTGTGCTACATCCCCAGCCCCTTAATTAATTTATTATTATTATTATTATTATTTTGAGACAGGGCCTCACCAAATTGCTGAAGTTGCCCTCAAACTTGTGATCCACCTGCCTCAGCCTCCCAAGTTGCTGGGATTATAGACATGAGCCACCATGCCTGGCTGCTTAAGAGAATTTTGCACTCACAAAAATGCATTTCATATTTATATACATTACTTTATGCATCTGTCTATGTCCTCTCCTTTGCCTGGAATGTCCTTATGCCCTCTGTTCATCATTTGGGAGTTCCTTATAATATTTCAAACTCAACTCAAAACCATGACTTCTGAACAGGCTTCCTTGGCCTCTTCTACCCAATTCTTGATCATTCCCCCACATATTCTCAACATAGTTGTATTATTGTCATACAGTTATATCTTACTTCCTAATGAGCTCCTTTCTACACTGTGTCCGATTCATCTCTGTGGACCCAGCACCTAACACAGATTCTGGCATTCAGCACATACTAAATAAATGCTTACTGCCTTGAACGGGCTGTCATCAAATAAATTCACATATTAACAAGTATTTAATAGATAGCAAACTCTCCAGTGGGACAGAAAACACAATGGGTATTTGTGATTGAAATGACAATGACACAAAATTTAATTTCTTCCAAATACTTTTATTATCATCAAATATACATGTGTATGTACAAATACATATATTTACATTTATATATACACATTCATTTATGTATACATATACATATATTTGTGTGAACCTGTTAGGGACTAAAATGAGCTAAATCTTCAATTAAATATCTTAAGTTACAAAGGGAGAACATTAAGTGAGGAGAAGAAATTTATCCAAGTCACCTAGCTAGTCAAGTGGGAGACAGAACTAAAACAGACACTCCACAGCTGACCCAGTGCCCTTCCACTCATTGAAACTGGCATCACCACTTCAGGCCTGGATTGAATCCCAGCTCCTCTTTGCAGACTCTTCTTATTACTCCAATCCATGCCAACAGCCCCCTCCTCCAGAGCTACCATCAGCCCAACTTACAGTGACTCTTGATTTTCTCTCACATGCAATGCTTCATAATTGGCATTTAATTTTCTGCCTTGATTAAAAAATTAAATTTCTAGTAAACTCATGTCATTCTGACAAGAAAGAGTGTGAAGGTCTCAAGTCTCTGATGGAGGTCATCCTTGAAATCAACCTATTGATGAGCATAGAATCAAAAGAAAACTGAATAGGTCTTACTCTTTGAAGTTAAAATACACTTACTAGAAAAACAACTGAAGGAAGAGAAATCCACAGGTCCAAGACAATATAAGGTGAGAGTGGATGTCATAAGAACTCTGCCCAAAAGATGACTCAGCATCCATCCAATTCCACGTGAATGAAGTCAAAACAACTTTAGAGTTACATTAGAAGAGTGGAGAACCACTAAAGAAGGGATAGAGAGAAGATAGGGATATGAATTCTCAGGTTTTAAGAGAACATAAACCTGTTTTCATGAGATACTAACACAGAAAAAAATGAGCATAGAGCACAAAAAAGGCTGAACATTTTAATGCAGGTATGAAAAATACTATAAGAAAAAATATCAGATCAAGTCTCTTACTGAATGCCTACTGTTTTAGTCCATTTTATGCTATAATAATGGAATGTCTGAGATCAGATAATTTATAATGAACAGATTTATTTATTACATATGAGGCCTAGAAAGTACAAAGCCAAGAGGCCTGCATCGGCCAAAGGCCCTCTTGCTGCATCATAACATGGCAGACGACATCATGTGATGAGGGGCAAATTCACTGTAATGATAACTAACCCACTCTTACAGTAGACGTTAAGTTGTTCATGAGGGCAGGGCACAATTACCTCATACTAGCTCCCAACTCCCAGTACTTTTGCACTGGGAATTAAGTTTCCAACACATAAATTTAGGAGAAAGAATTCAAACCATACTTCCTCCTAAAGATAGCAGATACAGCATATACAATGGTGTCTGGAAGCTGAACAAAAGGAGAGCTAAATTGGAGATAACCAAAGTGATCAATCAGAAAACGGTTTTGAAAGAACTTCTTTGCACCCCTGAGCTAAAGTCCTTCCTTATAATTTCTTAAAGAAGAAAGTTATCAAATATATATTAAATCTATGAAGATGATAAGAAGAAACACTTAAGAATTATGTAAAAACTCTCTAGAGGAAGAATGTCCCTTGGGAATCAAAAAATGCAAATTATGGAAAATCAGAGAGCTTAAATTTAAAATGATAACTCTAACAAGGAGATGAATAAAAAAAATCCCTCAGAGGTAGAAGGAGAAAATAGTTCAAGGATAAAGGAGAAATGTCCTAGCATGTAAAAAACATGAGCCAAGCCCCAGAGTCACTGGATACCTCTGGAAAATAATATAATACTAAGGGAGGAAATACAGATTCATGTGTGCTCTGGAAAAGCAGATTATTGCCATTGGTAACAAAGCACATATACATAGTTAATACTTCAAATTCCAATGACTTGGAAGAAGGAGGTAGACCCTGTGGACCAAAATTAACTGAAGCAGATGTTACATTTGAGCTTTTAGAAAGGGTATGTGAAGTGTGGGTAATGAAATTACCAAATTTGGCTAAACTGAAATTGGAATCCTTAGATTATCAGATCACCATGGCATGAGTCCTATTTAACTGGGATGGCTTAGGCTTTCAGGTTCCAAGAAGTAGGTGGGTTTCATAGGATCCAGATCCCAGGAGGAGGATCCATCCTGTCAACCTAATCCTGGACCAGTTCTTCCTCCAGATGGGTTATAGAGCCCTCCCTATTTGCTCATAACTCTGAACGTCAGTCTGGATCAGTCTTCTCACAAGTTTTATAAGTCTTCTTTTGATAGAGCATAAGACCTAACATTCTCAAAAATAGAGTCTAGTAGAAAGGACCCTAACATGCTTTTGAACAGTTTCGGCATTCGGTTTTCTCAACTGAAAATGGAGTGGCTGGCCAGGCTTCCTTCCTGTCTCTCCATATCCAGGCAGGGGTCCCATGCTGGAAACTGATTCAGAGTACAGGTCCTCAGGGGGGAATCTCCTGCTCCTCTCTATTCCAGTAAACTCATATAAAGCCCCTCAAATTACTTCCTGCCCAAGGGATTTTCTGGATCATTCCCTCAAGGGACAGCCTCGCAATCCTTGGCCAATTTCATCTATGCCATCACTTTGGGGAAGATAGAGTAAAAGCCTGAGGCACTAGTTTCCCCTTCAAATGAGCCACCATATAAAGATCTAGAACCAGGGAAAGAAAGATTCTGCTCATTTTCTAGCATCATTTGGAATGCTTCCCTTTTAGAATTAAAACACTTTAAAATGATAATACATTTGTTCAAATTGAAGTTGATAGAAGCATGAATCATTGTAATATTTATGTATTTTGAGGAGATTTATGAATTAGGATCTTATAAATGTTATTTTATTATCCTCTTTAGATAATGCATTGTATTTTAGTTTGATTAATCAGCCTATTATAGCATAAGCAATAAGATGAATTTTGTGGGGCAATTCAGCAACTGGACATATTTGAAATTTTTAAAGCTATTTATTTTTTCCAAGAACTATATTTTCATAGATTTCTACAGTTATAGAGTATAAAAGTAGTTAAAAAAAGTTTCAAAAAATGAATTTTCATTAATTTTAAATAAACAAGTGTTAATTCTACATGTCCTCCCTTAATAAAAGCTTCAGTGGAAGACGGGGATGGTAACTAATATTTCCTTAATATTTTTAGCACATATATACTTCTTAAAGTAAGCACTAGATCCTTAAAAACTACTGAATGAAAAGAATGAGTTCATCAATGAACTTTTTCTAAACTGTCCCTGTTTTATCATCTATAATTTCACATTTATCATAAAACAATTTTCTAAGTTATTAAGTCAAACTTTTTTACCTGTTGCACTTAGCAGTTCCTAGTGTATTTATGGGTAAGACCAGTTCTAATTCTGGGTTTCCCAGTTTTAACCTTTACCGCTGTGTATGTTTGATGCTTAAAACCACAAATTGGTTTGAGGACTGATGATGTAATTCCAATGGTAATAAGTGCTAGCACTTAATGAATGTCAGTCCCAGACACAGAGGGCCAGACTCTATAGTGGCCATATTGCATGTATCATTTTATTTCATTTTTCATGTGCTGTAGAAGATTGGTTTCCTTATTTTCTTAATCTTAGGCACAGAGAAGTTAAATTCGTGGCTAACAAGTAAATGGCTATGCTTTGAATTTATCCTTTCTCCACCCCTTCTCTGTCCCCCTCTCTTTAAAGTTTAAACTCTTATTCATTATTCTATAATCACCTCAGTAAGAGGGCAAATTACACATTCACAGAACCTACCATCTTATGCATTTAAATATATACTGTGTAGACCACCTTCAAAAGACCTACACTTCTAGTCCAATTATTTAATAGCACTCATGGCTTTGGGCCAAGCCATTTATACTCTTTTGCCTAACTTGCATTCCGACCCGTGATCCACTTCCATTTATTAGGATTTATATAATCCTGCCCTATAAACTTCAAGGATATGTTGACTCAAACTCAGTTCTTCAATATGGATCACCAGCTCCTCTAATCCTAAGAACCATACCTAAGCGAACTGCCAAACCCCATTATCAAGGACATCTGCTAGTCTAAAGCCATTGTTGATTAGTCCTGGAAAATACTTGAGAATTTTTTGCCAAGATTCTGCAGAAAACCACTGAGTCAATGCTGAATTCCTCTTAAGGGCATCATAATTTTTAATGTGTGAATTTCAATATTACATTCTTACTTAACCCTATACCTAAAAAGAACTTCCAGTTGGGATTCTAGGTGGCTAAGAAAACTTTCTCAAGTGGTTTTTACTTTTCTTTCACCATTAGATGTCAATTAAAGCTAATAGTTATTGTACAGTCATTTTCCTCATTAATTACAAAGTCTCTAGAAGTGTTAGGTTCTAGACTTTATACAGAGAATTAGTTAATTTTGAAATAGAGAAGTGGCAAACCATAGGTGACAATAGTTTCTTTCAGTCTTCTCTGACCAATTTCTTTTCTCAGAGGCAACTACTGGTAATCACAGAGTCTACAGTTTCATATTCTGCTGCTTTCCCAAATGAAATTAATTCCTGTCCTAGAAGCTGGTAAATAATAAAATGTCCCCAGAAAGACATTTGAAAATGAGATTTTACAAAGAAAAGAGCTGGAATTTCAGTAAAGCAGAACAATTTGCATGTGATAATTAATAATCGCCACAAAAATAATAGAATATTGGACTGCAATACTCTGGAAATATACAGAAATCCTAGCTCTTCTGAAAGGTCTAAGAATTGACTCTTACAGATCAAATGAATCCTTCTAGAAATCCTTGAGTATAAGAGGAATTATGATCCATGTTAAAATCACGTAAAATTATGCTGTTATTTCAGACTAGATTTATTTTTCTTAAATGCATTGTTGTGTAAGATCCAGGAAACTGCCTATGCAGACAGTATCCACATGCAGCGAGAGCCTGAGACTGGATCTCTGGGTGCAGTTATTTACTCTCTTCCCCAATACTGGAAGGAGGCAGGACCTGAACAGTAAGGAAGCTGCCCAGCTTTGCAGAGTCAGGGGTGGTGAATCCATTGTGAACAAACTGGAGAGAAGACAAACTGACACCCCTCTGAAGGACCCATTACCCCAGACTTTCATGCATGCTGATAGAACTGGCTGTCTTCATTTCTCTCCTTCCTTGCTGAAATCTTTTTATCCATTACTACTTATCCCCTAGAAAAACAGACAAGATGCAACAAAATTAAGAAACATGGGGAAATCACAAGCATTCCAGAAATTTTATAAAGTTATTTTTTTAGATAAAAATCTCAACTTTCATTTTTAAATTATGTTCAGTAACCTCTTTCTGGCCATTTTAAATGTTAATCTTCAGATCCAACTAGAGATATTAAGCACAGAGCTATTGGGAGGAATTTTTTCATGGGTCTCTTTCATGTCTTCATATCTTACAAATAGAAATCCTGTCCATTCTTTGTTCTGGACTGCCTTTTAAAAGTTTAACAAACAGCCTTGGAGAAATGTTTCTCTCTAAAGTAAACATAAGGCACAATTACTATTCCTTATAAAAGATGTGGGTTCCCTTAGCTCCAAGTTCCTCTTCTGAGCTGATATCTACTGCATGTACAGTCCACTGTCCCGTCCACATTTTCCCAGTCAAACTTGAGCAAGAGGAACTGATCCAAATATGCTCCTGTCACTTGCTGAGCCATGACAGGTCCTTTGTAATCCAGAAGGTTCATTCCTTCTTCCACCATCCATGGGATTCCAAGCTAACTTGTTAGGCTTGTATGCAGGGTAAAATCACAGGCTTTAATAAATGTTAGTATTCTCACTTAGGTTTCCCCCTGTAAGCCCTGGTAGGGTCTTTGCTACTTCTAGGATCCACTTCCTAATCAGCCTCCCCACATAGACCTTTCTTCTTCCTACTCTGAGGCTAGTCCTTTAGGTATTTCTACTTAAGGAATACATCTGCTTCTCTGAGCCCTAAAATTTCCTCTATCCTACAGAATTTCTGGCCTTCCTATACATTGCTCAGGCCTCACCTGTTAGAAATCTCACCCTCATATTTAGTAGCATCCATATCTGGTCTTTGTAGAATCTTTCATCTGGATTTCAGATTCTCTGCCCTTCATTTGACCAGTTGTTCTATCCCTAGATCTAGGGAGGATTTTTCATTCAGTCATTCCCCCACAGCCCTGCAGATCCACAATGTTAGCATTCCTGTCTGAGACTCCGGGCTTTCCCACCCAGGCTAAGGCTCACCTTAAACACCGTCCTTTCCACCTTTCTTTCCTTCTCCTTTTAATTATTTATTGATTAGCATGTCTCTCCTGTAAGCATTTTGGAGAATAACATATCAAATTCCTTTTTGTATACCCTCTACTGACTAGTGCTTTCACAGTAATTGCATTCACTAATTAAAATGAATTATAGTTTTACATATAAAAGCTCAGACATAAGCCAGTCATGGTGGCTCAAATTTATAATCCCAGTGACTTGGGAAACTGAGGAAGGAGGATTGCAAGTCCAAGGCCAGCCTTTGCAATACCCTAAGAAACTCAGTGAGCTCTTGTCTCAAAATAAAAAATGAAAAGGGCCAGAAATGTAACTCAGTGGTAAAGTATCCCCTGGATTCAATCCCCAATACAAAAAACAAACAAACAACAACAACAACAAAAACTCCACAGGCATATATTTCATTGATGTTTTATTGTCACATGGGCCATTTTCTCCTCCTCTTTGCCCTCATTGTTGCTATTTTTGAACACCCTACTGCGTATGTCTTCCTTGATAAGAAAAAAGGTGATGTCACAAACTAGGTGCCATACTGAAGAAACCTCAGAAGCCAGAGTGGAATTACCAGGTAAAGAGTCCTTGGAGATCTAAGTGACAATGAAGAAAGCACATTGGTTACTGGAGAAAAGGAGTTCATCAAGGTTACTTAGCCCCCCCCCCCGCCCCCCCCCCGCCACTGAAGACCTTCAAAATCCCCAGAGGGAAGACTATAGAATGGGGAAAATTCTGGGGGAACGCTAATCTCAGTAGGACATATGCCGTTAGTGTGGGTGACTGCAGAAAAAGGAAGGTCTTATTTTGGTCTTGCTTTTCAGAAAGTTTCCCTAGGGAGGTATTCTAAAGGCAGGCAGAAAAATTATCTTGGAGTAGGAAGGTCACTTAGTAAATCCAGGGGTCTTATTCTACACCACTCTGCTTTTCACCCTTACTCCACTGTCAAAACAAAGGTTTTCCCTAGCCCACTAAGTCCAAAACTGCTCTCCTGCACTTTCTGAGTTTCAGAAGAAATAAGGCCTTAGGAGAACAGCTGCTCCTTTCATAGCATGCCTCGCCACCCCTTGGAGATGAAGACACAGGGCGTGCACAGGGTCTTCATTTTATTTCTCTGATGTGCGTGGCACAAATGCCAAAGACAGCTACAAGTAATTGCTCTCTAAGCTCCAGTGAACTAGAACATCTTCATTTAAGTCATGCATAGCCTGGAATTTTTTTTTTTTTTTTTAAAGGAGAGAAAGATGACTTTATGTGGTAGTTGCTAAGCAGCCAGACTCTCAGGGAGCTCAAACACACATGCAGCTTTGCAGAATCTCAGCAGGAAGCCACACTGCCCTCTTTACAACACTCCCCTTATGCAACCTTTACTGTCTTCTACTGCATCCAAAATGTAAGTTTTTCTTGTTGTTTGTTTTTAACTACTCACCATCCCCACACCCCATTAACCAATCAGAGATATCTACTCTGAGAATTCCAGTGAAAGTATTGGAAGAAGTAAGATTTCATAGCTTTTCATTTATTGCTTTACAAGTGCATGAAAAGAAATTTGGACATTGCAGAGAAGTATAAAACAATAAAATTTTTTTTTAAGTGTAATTCCATGACAGAGAAAGTCAATGATAATTTTGGTGATTTTTTTTTTCTCTGAGGATACATAAAAAATTGGGATGAATACATAGATTTAACACAATGGCTAGAAAATGGTAGGCACTTATATTCAATAAATAATTTTAATAAGTGGATGAGTACATTCCATTTTATGTCAGTTTTTCAATGAATATTGCAATATAAATATAGGCACATTATTGAAAAATGTTAATAATTGATACTTCAGCATATTTATTACAAAACTTTTTTTTCTATTTTTATCTATTCTGAGATATTTATTCTAATTATAAGCTAATTTAAACAAATCTGTCATTTACATAATTCTTTATCTGTTTTTCCTATTCTTTAGAATTAAATCCCTAGAATTAGAATTATTTGAACAAAATGTACAAATTTTGCTAGATTTAATTGCTATTGTCAAAGGGCTTTCAAAAAATTGGTGATAATTCATATCATAAGTTATGCTAATTTTTGCCTCATTGTACCTTCATTCACATAGTAAGTATGTTGTTATTTTTAACTGTCAATTTTGTTGACATTTTATTCTATAAAGAGGTAGCTGTATAATATAAATGTCATTTCAGTTTTATGTTAACTATTTTTTTTTTCATATTTAATGGCCACTGATATTTATTCTTTCATGAACTGTGACAAAGTGACCTTTGTAGACTTTTTTCATCCAAATGACAGGACATCACAAAGGCCTGGGTACCAGGAGGCAGGGCCACCTCAACTATGTCTGTCATAACCAACCTTAGACTCACTTGTCTCATGGGCATAAAAGTACTAAGGTTTAAAAGGCCAAGAGGAAGGATTTCATTTTAGAGAGTTGTCAAGGTAGCTGGCATTTCTTATTACACCACCCTATGGAGAGAGCAGGCATGGAAGAAAGGGCTTGCCAAGGGAGAGTGGGGGCTCCATGAATAGCATGCAGAGTCTGGCCTGTGTCCCATGGAGTCGGGGAGCACAAGTTATGAGCAGCTAAGCCTAGGAATTGCCTGAGGAGACACAAGCCTAGGGGAAACCCCCAGCTTACTGGACTCTATCCCACTTGGTAGGGACAGAGCACCTCATGGATCAGATGGAGGCCACCTGGAGGCATCCTGACTCCTGTGCAAGATGACTCTGGGACTAGTGGCACATGCTAATGAAGGGGAAAATAGCCAGATGCCCAGGATCAGAGAGGAATGATGGCAAAGGTAAACCATGGCACATGTTAAAAACCCTCTGCTTGAAGACTCCACTGGTGTAATATGGCTGCGACTAAAATATCTAGCAGGAACAACTTAAAGAAGCATCAGTCCACAGATGACCAACTCCATTCCTTTGGGCCCAAGGTGACACAGTGCATCATGGCAGAACGGTCTAGTAGAGGAAAGCTACTCAGCTTGTGGTGGGGTTAGAAGCAAAGACACAAAGGAGAGAAGGGGCCACAGGGAAGATGCACCTGCCTAGGGCACACACCCAGTGACCCACTTTCTTGAGCCATACCCCAACTGCCTGCAGTAACCACTCAGTCTCTTCAAACTAGAATGAACAGATTAAGTTACAAATCTCATAATCAAATCATCTCCCCTCTTAATATTTTTTGTATTAACACAAAAACTTTGGGGGAACACCTCATATTCAAACCATAATAGCAGTCCTTCCCGCAAAGCCCGTGAGAGGACTCCATGAGAGAAAGAACCAGCATTAGATGCAAGGCCTCACCAGCGCACTCAGTGGACTCCATCTCATAATCATTACTGTGTCAGGTAGCAGGACCTTCCTGACCCTCATCTCTCCTCCCTTTCCCTCTCCCTCTCTTCAAGGGGCCAGAGTGCTTGGTAAAATCCAAGAATAGAGGAGCAAGATCCCTATCAGCCAAGACATCAGGGCATTCGTTGCTTCCTTTACTATAGCTTTCTGGTCTTAGTTGAGGGAGAAGACATCAATTTTTTAAAGATCTTTTAATTTTGTACAACACTGGACAATATAACCACAAAATGAGAGTGTTTTCTTATCATTTAAATGAACAAAATTAATTTTTCAAAATCCAAAATGTAACTGGAAACTTCAAAATATCTCAAAGTTTTCATCCAAAGAATTACAAAGAAACAGTCCACAAACACAGTTCAGGGTCAGCAGTAAGAAAGAATAAGGTTATTTTTTGCCTCTACTCTATCAAGTTGAAACTCAGTCAAATATCTGGCAGAAGGACCCCAGCATTTCTGTACTTATTAAAGCAAATTCTTGTCTATTCTAATCTGTTTCTTTTTCTCAAGTAGCTTTAAATTACTAAAAAAATTCATAAGTAGGATTTTTATTGGACTAGGCCTGTACATTTCATTTGGGGAAAATTTAGTTCTCTGTAATACACATTATCCTAGAACACGGTGTCCCTCTGTTTATGCAATTATTTTTAAATTTCTCAGTAAAGTTTAATAATAACCATCTTCATTATATCCTATATATTTATTGTTGGCTTTAAATCTATAAATATTATAGTTTGTTTTACTGATGTTTTTGTTGTTGTTACAATGGAGTATTTCTTTCATGTCTTAAAATTGGCTATTTAACTTACAGATGCTCCTCAACTTACATTCCAATGAACCCATCACAAGTAAAAATATCATAGGCTGAAATTGCATTTACTATACAAAACATACCAAACAGCATAGATTGGCAGCACAGCTCACCTAAAGTGTCCCCTGTTATCATCATGACCACATGGCTGACTGAGAGCTGCAGCACATCATCAGCCCAGGGAAAGATCAAAATTCAAAACTCAAAGTATGAATTTTACTGAATGTGTATTGCTTTCATTGTAAAGTTATAAAGTTGTTAGTCAAACCATTGTAAGTCAGGAGTCTTCTATATAATGATTGATGTTTATGTCAATAACTTTACTAAATTTTTGTTAACTTAAAAAAATGTTTTAGTTGATTATTTTGTATTTCCAGGATTTGTAGCTGAATGATCTACAAAATTAATATGTATGTGTCTTCATTTTATAGCTTTAATTTCTTCTTTGTATTTTACTCCATTGACAAAAAAAGATCTAGAAAAACACTATGAATGGTGATATAGATCAGATAGGTCATGTTTTTATTTAAACTGGAATTTTTCTATTTTTCAACCTTGAGGTTGAGGTCAGCTATTGTCTTTAGAAATATGTCTTTGTGTGTGAAGGAAATAAAATGTTATTCCTGGTTTTACAAAAATTAGATTAAGAAAGGATATGTAACAATTCAAAGGCTACCACATCAAGATATTTTGACATTCAAAAAAGCAACTCTTCAAGTGCTTAAGTACCCTCTACATAATTTAACTTTATTTCACAAAGTCAATCTATATTTTCATGTTTTGCCTCAAATAAAGGCACAAAATTGTCAGTTCTTACAGATTTTTAAGGCCCATATGAAAAACTAATAAATTTTCCAACAAGACTATAAATCACTAGACTTGTATACATGTTCAGTTTCAAGAGGAGATATAACAGATTTTCTTTCATGTTATAATCATAATAGTAGTTAACATTTTTAGCATTTGTAAGCACTTAGGAAAGAATAATGTAATCACCAGGAGCCATATATGTTCACTGAAAATAACATTCCAATTAACCAAAATTCTTTTTGATAGTTATTAAATGAGAAATTTCAGTAGACAGAGTAGAAATGGATTTCATGAATTCATTTATGAAATGTATTTGTTAAAGCCTCTCATGATATCCTTTTGGTAAGCTGGCAAAATGTGGATGGAAGTATAGATTTACAGCTACTTGAAATTAGAATCTCAATAGTGGTTATGTGTTCCAAGGAGGAATTACCAGGAGAGGTTCTTCATCTTTCCTATTAAACATTTTTTTAAATCAATTCTTGGAATGAAGCTATAGGAGGCACATATGCCAAACTTCAAAATGTCACAAAGTTGGGAAAGAGAAGAAATCAAATGGCCTAGAATATAAAAACTTTAAAAGATTTTATATTAGTGACTTGAACCATAGGTAGAAATATGAAAAAAAAAATTTAGAAAATGAGTGAGGTCTTACATAAATAAATCTATCACAAAAGCATAGGATGAGGTGACTGGCTTGGTCCTACTCACATTAATACTGTTAACTAAATGCCCTATGAGTTCTAGTCAATATGGAGCACCTGATATGGATGTCACAGGATGGTGCCTAAGGAAGCAGTGGAGAAGGGGGAGGCTGGTGGACAGGATGTTTACTAGGAATGCCCTTGTAAAGGCAGATGGGAAGCAGGAACAGGCAAAGGGAAAAGCCGAACTGCAACACATATTCAAGGGCTCCTTGACCAAACTCATGGCATGCTCAGAAGTAGAATGGCTCTTCAGAATTGGTCCTGAGTTGGTCCCAAGTTGGACCAAGATGGCAGGGCCTCTGTATTCTTACACCAACCGGCCATTGGATGTGGGCTGCCCAGGGAACAAAAGGGATATGACCTTGGATGAAAGGGCTCTCTGCAGCTGAGCAATTCCTAAAAGGTTGACAGCTGAGCACTATCTACAGACAGTACTGCCAGCAGCTGGGTCAACAAATCCTTCAGTGAAGGGGTTTCTGGGCCATGTATCACAGTGTCCACCACAGTGGGAAATCCCAGCACTTGCTCCAAACCCACAGAAATGCTGGGGAGAATATATTTTTTAAGATGTTTTTAATACATGGTTAAGCATAGAAAAGCAAGAGAGGGTGCCAAAAGTAAAGCGGGAGCTGACAGGCAAAGCACATGGCCCAGATATATGCCTTAGAAGAACATGAGGTTAAGTTCTTTGAGAAAGAAATTAAAGCCCTTAGTCTCTATTCCCAGTCAGCCATCAAAAACCAGAAAACCAGACACCTGACACTCGTGGGTGTGTGGTCTGAATTTTTACTATTCTCAATGTGAGAGAACACTGAATGAACCATTAACATAAAAATTGATCTAAAAATGGACCTATGTATAGATCCTCAGCAAAGGAAAAACTCAAAACACCCCAACACCCCATGGGATGATACCACCCTGCTCACCTGAGACTCCCATGGTAATCAATGTCACTGAAATGAGCACACGTGCACAGTAAGAGGGACACGGACATGGGACACGGGTGAAAACTTCCACCTGCCAGAGTCTATAAAACTTAGACCATCTGAAGGAGACTTAAAAACTGTTTAAAATATTCAGAAAAATTCGGAGAAAAATCCAAAAATGAAATAGACTGGAGAAAATCACAAATAGACGTTCTAGAAATTAAAAGTACAGACATTTTTAAAAAAAGTTAATGTATTAGAGGACTGATTAGAGAAATCACCTAGGATGCAGTCCAGAAAGATAAATTAATGAAAAATATGAAGTATCTACTATGTTCAAGAAATCTTTTAAGATGCTGAAACCCTTTTCATTCATTAAACATGTATTAAATAACTACAATGTGCCAAGTATTGTGCTAGATATTGAGAATATAGTAATCACCAAAAAAGAGTAACATTTCCTTAAATTTTCGTTGGCTTCATGAAAATGTAGTTCACACTTTCATAATCCATGTCACCTTATAATTAAATAAATAAATTAAAAGTTAAATATGAAGAGCTATCTGGTAGACTTGAACTATGACCTGATGATGAAGAAAATTTTGTCCCACTGGGCTTTTTACTGGTTAACCATATCTGGAGTAATGTGATCCTTTCTGGACATCCAACTTAAAATTGGGTGTTGATAAATTATGCTCAACAAACAAGGATAAAGAAAATCCTGGAATATAGGGTATTTACTAAGTAGCTGAGGAGTGTTACAACCAGGGAATAAGAAAATAAATAAATACAAAACCCTCTAGTACTTTCTAAATCTAAAGTGTTCTGATTCAGCTCAAGGCTTCTGTGTCCATGATGAACAGCTCACCTCTTCCTTCTCCTCACTACACAGGTGGACTATGTTCTTAGCTTTGCCTCTAGTTAGAAAAGGTCACATGACTGAGTTCTAGCCAATAGAATAGAACAAGAAGTGCTTTGTACCAATTCCAAGCATGTCCATAACAACCTCACGTGTGTCTGCCTCTCACCATCTGCAGACTTGGTGCACAGCACAGTGACCTTGGAAGTCAGTGCTGAAATTAGTAGTGCCACAGGATGGAAGGAGTTGCATTCCCTGAGTCACTGTCTGGAGAAGAGCTTCCACCAAGGACAGAAAATTATTCTGGGTTTTACATAATTGAGAAGTATAATTTTACCTGTTTAAGAATTCACACATTTTTTTTTCTTTTTGACAATAGACCAGTAATATAACCACAGCCTAACAAGATTTAAGGGAAGAATAGCTCATACAATGGTGTGAACACCCAAACATCATACTTATGAATCACAAAGGTTTTTTTTTTAATTAATAACCTTTACTAATACAGATTCTTAAGTTCCCCCATCCAATTTTCATTCCTAGTGCCTGCCTAATTCATCTTAGTGGAATTCTACTTATCACAATCCTATTTCCCTCAGGGAGGCGCTCTTGAAGGGAAAGCTTTGTCATTACCTAGAATTCTTTTGGTCATAGAAACAGGCACATCATTTTGTCACGGGTCCAACTTCTTTAAAGGAAAGAATATTTCTTACTCATTCTCCATCAGAAATTTAAGTGTTTCCTCCTCAAAGAAACTGAGTTACCTAAAGATTCTTTTATGCTTTTGTTTATTCTTCAGGAATGATCGAGGTATACATCAGGCAATTATTGACTGGGTCAATTAATTATAAATGTGAAGATGTGTCTCTGAGCTTTTTGACTCTTAATGAGAAAACCAGACAGAGCAACATTTTGCAAAAAGAACAGAGACTATGTATGAATGCAAACACATAAAACATTTCAGTGGTAACATATCTCTATGCACATGTTTGTATATAAATGAGAATAGGTTGACTTCAAATCAGTTATTTCCATGTATAAAACTAGCAGCTTCCTTTTTTGTTCTCTTTACTACATCAAGGAAACCTGGATATGTAGCTATTTTTAAAATACACACAGGGTTTCCCTGAGCAAATGGTCTTTCACTAAATTAGTAAATGAGTAATGGTAATGAGATTACTCTGGGAATAGCACATGTCAGAAAATATAGTGCTCAGGAATCAAAAAACAAGCAACCAAGACTTTCAAGAAATCTTAATCTTCTGCTACTGAACAAACACATCTGTTCAGCTCAAGGCCAAATAGCTAATAGATCCCTGATTTTTATGAGCATAAATAAAAATTTATGCTATGCTCAAGGGCAATGCATTCTTACCTTTCTCAGGGATTTGCACTGGAATCAGAAATAAGAATGAAAGAAAAATATGGGCTTGTTATTTTCAGAGACTAAGAATAAAAGCTAGTGCTTGGTAAGTAGAAAACATTTAATTACTGTGTACCTTAATGATATTCTAGAAACCTAGACCTGCCCCGTTGGGCCTTCTGAGACTTCTCCACTTGCACAGATCACATAGCACAGTAGTTACACATTTCTATATTTGCCTTCTTCTCCTTAGCTAAGATTCATGAGGACAGGCCTCACTGTTGACCACACATTTGATCCCAGGGAATTGGCACCATCAAAGCCTTTAGTAAATGTTTATTAAATTCTTGCTATATAATCTTGGAATTTTCCTAAACGCATCAATCCAATTGTGATGATTTTTCTCCCTGTTATGAGGAAACTTTGAAGAACAGACACAAAATTAATCATGTTTCACTATCTGTGTGACCTCTAAATTAGTGAGTTTCAAGTCAGCTAAGAGCAAATGATGCTAAAGAGCTTATCTAGGTTTTACCCTAACAGTAACAATCCCTCTTCTAATATTACCTTAACTAGAAATTATGTTCTATTAAAACAGAAACATCTGTCTTACTCAAGACAGTACCCCAGCATGCATGCAATAATATTTGTTGAGTAAATGACTGATCTCTCTTGTGTAATTTTTTGAGAAAGTTTCAATGACATTAGCTTATCAAGACGAATCCTTGACATGATCACTTCTCTGATTCCCTTTGTATGTTTCTAACTTGTCAGCTGGTTTACCTCAATGTAGTATTTTTTATCACTGCTATAAAAGATTTCAAAAGCTTAGCTTACTAGTTCACAGGTCTCCTGGTCAGAAGTCCATGCAGGCTCAGAGTCTAATCTGAAACTCATAAGGTTGAAATCAATGTCAGTCAAGATGGGTTCTCATCTGAATGCTTTGGGGGAAAAATCCACTTCCAAGCTCATTCAGATAGTTGGCTGAATTCAGATCCATAGGATTGTTGTACTGAGATCTTTGAGTCCTTGCTGCTTGTTGATCAGAAGTCATACTCGTTTTCCAAAGCCACCCACATTCTGGGGCTATTGACCTCTTTGTCTTAAGCCAGCAATGGTGGACTGAGACCTACTCACACTTCAGATCTCTTTGATCCTCCCTTCTGCATAATGTGTACTATCTTTTGCAGCTGGGTTCAGGTGATTCTATTGGGCCTGGCTGGATAACCCAAGACCATCTTTCTATTTTAAGGTGAATTGATAATTCACTTCCACCTGGAAAATCCCTTCAGAGCAGTATGAGATTATGTTTGAGTAACTAAGTTTGGGAATTTTGTGGCACATATTTAGAACTCTGCCTACTACACACAGAGTAACCAAATGAAAGAGCCCTGAATGATAACCAGTCTTTATGTATTATCTCAGAAATCATATCCATTGTTTCTACCATATTCTAATTGTTAGAAGCAAGTCAGTAAATGCAGCTCACATCCAAGGGAAGAGAATACGCCATGCTTTGGATATTAGTAGGCAGGGATCACTGGGGACCACCTGAGAAGTTGCCTACCACAGAAAAGAAAGAAAATGGCATCCTCTTGTCTGGATCAGCTATTAAAAGCATTTATTTTATTTTATTTATTTATTTATTTATTTTAAGAATTAGTTTTTATTATATTTCAGTATTAGGAGCAGAAGGATGAATTTTCTTAGCTCTGAATTTTTACCCCGAAAAGGTAAGATTTTTCTTTGGCAAATGGCTCTTGCCCCATTTGATTTATTTATTTATTTATTTATTTATTTATTTATTTATTTATTTATTTTTTCATCTTTCATACATTTGATTCAAGTGAGTTATGCATTTCCATTTTTACCCCAAATACAAATTGCAGAATCACATCAGTTACACATTCACAATGTTTACATAATGCCATATTAGTGACTGTTGTATTCTGCTGTCTTTCCTATCCCCTACTACCCCCCTCCCCTCCCCTCCCATCTTCCCTCTCTACCTCATCTGTTGTTGTTCCGTTCTCTCCCTTCCACCCCCTTTCCCCTCACAACCTCATATATGTGATTTCCTATAACGATGAGGGTTTCCTTCCGTTTCCATGCAATTTCCCCTCTCTCTCCCTTTCCCTCCCATCACTTGTCTCAGTTTAATGTTAATCTTTTCCTCATGCTCTTTTCCCCTGTTCAGTTCTTAGTTGCTCTCCTTAAATCAAAGAAGACATTTGGCATTTGTTTTTTAAGGATTGGCTAGCTTCACTTAGCATAATCTGCTCTAATGCCATCCATTTCCCTGCAAATTCCATGATTTTGTCATTTTTTAGTGCTGCATAATACTCCATTGTGTATAGATGCCACATTTTTTTTATCCATTTATCTATTGAAGGGCATCTAGGTTGGTTCCACAGTCTAGCTATTGTGAATTGTGCTGCTATGATCATTGATGTGGCAGTAAGCCTATAGTATGCTCTTTTAAGGTCCTCAGGGAATAGTCCGAGGAGGGCGATAGCTGGGTCAAATGGTGGTTCCATTCCCAGCTTTCCCAGGAATCTCCATACTGCTTTCCATATTGGCCGCACCAATTTGCATTCCCACCAGCAATGTACAAGTGTACACTTTTCCCCACATCCTCGCCTGCACTTATTGTTGTTTGACTTCCTAATGGCTGCCAATCTTACTGGAGTGAGATGGTATCTTAGGATGGTTTTGATTTGCATTTCTCTGACTGCTAGAGATGGTGAGCATTTTTTCATGTACTTATTAATTGATTGTATGTCCTCTTCTGAGAAGTGTCTGTTCAGGTCCTTGGCCCATTTGTTGATTGGGTTATTTGTTATCTTATTGTTTAATTTTTTGAGTTCTTTGTATATTCTGGAAATTAGGGCTCTATCTGAAGTGTGAGGAGTAAAGATTTGTTCCCATGATGTAGGCTCCCTATTTACTTCTCTTATTGTTTCTCTTGATGAGAAAAAACTTTTTAGTTTAAGTAAGTCCCATTTGTTGATTCTTGTTATTAACTCTTGGGCTATGGGCATCCTATTAAGGAATTTGGAGCCTGACCCCACAATATGTAGATCAGAGCCAACTTTTTCTTCTATCAGGTGCAGAGTCTCTGATTTGATATCAAGCTCCTTGATCCATTTTGAGTTAACTTTTGTGCATGGCGAGAGAAAGGGATTCAGTTTCATTTTGTTGCATATGGATTTCCAATTTTCCCAGCACCATTTGTTGAAGATGCTATCCTTCCTCCATTGCATGTTTTTAGCCCCTTTATCAAATATAAGAAAGTTGTAATTTTGTGGATTGGTTTCTGTGTCCTCTATTCTGTACCATTGATCCACCTGTCTGTTTTGGTACCAGTACCACACTGTTTTTGTTACTATTGCTTTGTAGTACAGTTTGAACTCTGGTATCGCTATACCTCCAGATTCACACTTCCTGCTTAGAATTGTTTTTGCTATTCTGGGTCTTTTGTTATTCCATATGAATTTCATGATTGCTTTATCTATTTCTACAAGAAATGCCATTGGGATTTTGAATGGCATCGCATTAAACCTGTAGAGAACTTTGGGTAATATCGCCATTTTGTTAATGTTAGTTCTGCCTATCCATGAACAGGGTACATTTTTCCATCTTCTAAGATCTTCTTCTATCTCTCTCTTTAGGGTTCTGTAGTTTTCATTGTATAAATCTTTCACCTCTTTTGTTAGGTTGATTCCCAAGTATTTTATTTTTTTTTGAGGATATTGTGAACGGGATGGTTTTCCTCATTTCCATTTCAGAAGTTTTGTTGCTGATATACAGGAATGCCTTTGATTTATGCGTGTTGATTTTATATCCTGCCACTTTGCTGAATTCATTTATTAACTCTAGCAGTTTCTTTGTAGACCCTTTTGGGTCTGTTAAGTATATTATCATGTCATCCGCAAATAGCGATAATTTAAGTTCTTCTTTTCCTATTTTTATGCCTTTAATTTCTTTTGTCTGTCTAATTGCTCTGGCTAGTATTTCAAGAACTAAATTGAATAGAAGTGGTGAGAGAGGGCATCCCTGTCTAGTTCCAGATTTTAGAGGGAATGCCCTCAGTTTTTCTCCATTTAGAATGATGTTAGCCTGAGGCTTAGCATATATAGCTTTTACAATGTTGAGGTAAGTTCCTGTTATCCCTAGTTTTTCTAGTGTTTTGAACATAAAGGGATGCTGTACTTTGTCAAATGCTTTTTCTGCATCTATGGAGACGATCATATGGTTCTTATCTTTAAGTCTATTGATGTGGTGAATAACATTTATTGATTTCCGTATATTGAACCAGCCTTGCATCCCAGGGATGAATCCTACTTGATCATGGTGCACAATTTTTTTGATATGTTTTTGCATTCGATTCGCCAGGATTTTATTGAGAATTTTTGCATCTAAGTTCATTAGAGATATTGGTCTATAGTTTTCTTTCTTTGAAGTGTCTTTGTCTGGTTTTGGGATCAGGGTTATGTTGGCCTCATAGAATGAATTCGGAAGAGCTCCTTCTTTTTCTATTTCTTGAAATAGCTTGAAAAGTATTGGTATTAATTCTTCTTTGAAGGTTTTGTAAAACTCCGCTATATACCCATCCGGTCCCGGGCTTTTCTTTGTTGGTAGTCTTTTGATGGCCTCTTCAATTTCTTCTTTTGTTATTGGTCTGTTTAAATTGTGTGTGTCTTCCTGAGTCAATCTGGGCTGATCATATGACTTAAGAAATTTATCAATATCTTCACTATCTTCTATTTTATTGGAATACAGGGTTTCAAAATACTTTTTAATTATCTTCTGTATTTCTGTAGTGTCTGTTGTGATATTGCCTTTTTCATCCCGTATGTTAGTAATTTGCGTTCTGTCTCTTCTTCTCTTCGTTAGCATGGCTAAGGGTCTGTCGATCTTATTTATTTTTTCAAAGAACCAACTTTTAGTTTTATCAATTTTTTCAATGTTTTTTTTTGTTTCAATTTCATTGATTTCCGCTCTGATTTTAATTATTTCTTGTCTTCTGCTATATTTGCTGTTGTTTTGCTCTTCCTTTTCTAAGGTTTTAAGATGTAGTGTGAGTTCATTTATTTGTTGGTTTTTTCTTTTTTTGAGGAATGAACTCCAGGAAATGAATTTCCCTCTTAAAACTGCTTTCCTTGTGTCCCATAGATTCCGGTATGTTGTGTCTGTATTGTCGTTTATCTCTAGGAATTTTTTGATTTCCTCCTTTATATCTTCTGTAACCCATTGATCATTCAGTAACATATTGTTCATTTTCCAGGTGATGCAGGATTTTGCCTTCCTTCTTTTATCATTGATTTCCAGTTTCATTCCATTATGGTCAGATAAGGTGCATGGTATTATCTCCACACCTTTATATTTACTGAGAGTCGCCCTATGGCATAATATATGGTCTATCTTTGAGTAGGATCCATGTGCTCCTGAGAAGAATGTGTATCCACTTGATGATGGTTGATATATTCGATATATGTCGGTTAAGTCTAGGTTATTGATTGCGTTATTGAGTTTTACAGTTTCTTTGTTCAGCTTTTGTCTAGAGGATCTGTCCAATGGAGAGAGTGGTGTGTTGAAGTCCCCCATAATTATTGTGTTGTGGTCTATTTGACTCTTGAACTTGAGGAGAGTTTGTTTTATGAACGTTGCAGCATCATTGTTTGGTGCATACAAATTGATAATTGTTATGTCTTGATGTTGGATGGTTCCTTTTAACAGTATATAGTGTCCTTCTTTATGCCTTTTGATTACCTTAGGTTTGAAGTTGACTTTATTCGATATGAGAATGGCCACTCCTGCTTGCTTCCGAGGGCCATGTGCGTGGTATGATTTTTCCCAACCTTTCACCTTCAGTCTGTGTATGTCTTTTCCTATCATATGAGTCTCCTGAAGGCAGCATATTGTTGGATTTGTTTTTTTAATCCAGGTTACTAGCCTATATCTCTTGATTGGTGAATTTAAGCCATTAACATTTAAGGTTACAATTGAAATATGGTTTGTACTTCCAGTCATGTTTATTTATTTATTTATTTTAGATTGGCTAGTTTTCCCTCTTTGGTTATTTTTCTTCCCCTTTACTGAGATACCTCCCACTGTTAGTTTTGGGTGCTATTTTTCAATTCCTCTTCTTGTAATATTTTGCTCAACATACTTTGCAGTGCTGGTTTTCTGGCTGCGAATTCTTTTAGCTTTTGTTTATCGTGAAATATTTTAATTTCATTGTCAAATCTGAAGCTTAGTTTTGCTGGATACAGTATTCTTGGTTGGAATCCATTATTTTTCAGTGTTTGAAATACGTTGTTCCAGGATCTTCTCGCTTTCAAAGTCTGTGATGAAAAATCAGTCGTTAACCTAATTGGTTTACCCCTAAATGTAATCTGCCTCCGTTCTCTCGTAGCTTTTAGTATTCTCTCCTTGTCCTGTATGTTAGCTATCTTCATAATTATGTGTCTTGGAGTTGGTCTATTATGGTTTTGGATGTTTGGGGTCCTGTAAGCTTCCAGGATTTGGCAATCCATTCCATCTTTCATCTCTGGGAAGTTTTCTAGTATTATCTCATTTAGTAAGCTATCCATTCCTTTGGACTGATTCTCTGTGCCTTCTTCTATCCCAATGACTCTCAAATTTGGTCTTTTGATGAGATCCCATATCTCTTGGATAGATTGCTCGTGAGATTTCAGCATCTTTTCTGTGTTGACTATATTCTTTTCAAGTTGATAAACTTTGTCTTCATTATCTGATGTTCTGACTTCTACTTGATCTAGTCTGTTTGTAATATTCTCATTAGCTCTTTTAATCTGATTTACGGTTTCTTGCATTTCTATGATTACAACTTGATTTTTTTTTTAACACCTCTATCTCCTGATAAAGCTCATTCTTTGCGGATTGAATTTGTGTGGTTAGTTCCTCTTCAAAATATACTTTCAATGCTTGGATTTGCTGTCTCATGTCTTCTCTAATATTCCATTCCATCTGAATTAGGTATGCCTTGATTTCTTTCCCTGTCCATGTTTCTGATTCTTCTAGGTCCTCCTGTATATTTAAGTTGTCCTGCATTGTTTGTAACCCTTTTTTCCCTTGTTTTTTCATATTGTTCACGTTGCTTTCCAGCTCTGTTTGACTGCTTTGTAACTGCTTTCTCCTATACATTAGTTTTGGCTTTGTATATCTCTGTTGTCTCTCTTTTGTGGTGGGAGATTATGCCTAGAAATGTTGGGCTTTGTTGTACTTTAAAGCTGATTCATTCAATTCATATAAGGCTTCTAGGTTCTGTATGCATATAATGATTTGCTGTTTATTCTTAGGACTATATGTTTAGGTTGGGTGCTCTGGTGGTACGATGGTTAGTATGTCTTGGCTACTTTAGAAGATTGCTCCACTGAAGGTGGATACTACCAGGAAATTGGATCAGGGTGTTGGTAGTAGCTAGGTATTTAGGAGTCTTATAGACAACCTCGAGACATTCACCTATTTGCATTTAGACAATTACACGCAATGGAAGATGTAATGCTTGGGATGAGAGTTGGGGGGTAGGGGAATGAAGGTGCTGTTAAAAAGAAAAAAGGATAGAGGGAGAGATAGATTAGAGGGGAATGAAAAGAACAATAAAACTTGAAATGGGATAGAAAGAGAGAAGGAAAAGGGGAGAAAGGAACAGGGAGAGAAGTAGGAGAGAAAAAAAAATATCGACAACAACAACAAAAAAAATTCAAGTCTTAGAGATCCACCTTCCTCTCTTCCAGTAGGCGGTGCTGTGCCCTCCAAGCGAAGCGTCTGCTCTCTACCTGCCGAGAGCTATCTCTGTAGGGCGTCTCCTGGGGGTCTCTCAGACTTGTCAGTCCAGAGCCATTTCACTTCTCCAGCTCTTAACCCCCTTCCTCCTGTCAGCCTGCCAGCCAGGTCCTGTTCCCCAGAAGTGACTCCCCCAAGGTCTAGTTACACTTGCAGCCCCACCGCATGTCCCTTTTAAGCCCCAGTGCTGTGGTAAACTGGCGGCTAAGACCTTGGGGGTCACCGCTGGTGATATGGGGGGCTGGGGGTCTGGGATCCCCTCTGCTTCCCTACGGACACGACCCCTGAGAAGTCAATGAAGTTTCCTGGCTGCTTGTATCAGTATGGGGAGTCTCGCACCTGCTAAAGTGGATTCTGCTGGGAAGGAATTCCACCGGCCGAACTCCGATGACGTCACCTCTCTGCTATGGCGGGCCCCAGGCTCCTTGCCGGAGTGTCCGAGGGGAGGGGTGGGACTGGTCCGGCCCGGTTCGCCTCAGCTCCTGGCTCGTGGAGGCTTGGCTAAAGACTTCTTCCTGCCAAGCTGTGTCTCGGCGTCTAGCAGGACCCAGTCACTTTGGCTGCGGGTGGGTGGTCGGATCTGCAGCTGTGCCCGCGGTGCGCGGACTGTGGCTGGTGGATCTGGAACTCCGCGTCTAGTGGCAGGGTCCCGCACGTCCGGGTCACACAGACGCTTCAAAAAAATCCTAGTAGCTCCCGGGCGGTCTCTCTTCAGTGGAATTTTGCTAGGAGAATCTCCGTTGGTAGAATCCAAGAGTTATCCTTGCGACTTTGTGACCCCATCACTGGGAGTGCATTAAAAGCACAGCCTCTCTCTCTGCGTCTTCATTACTGGCTGTCTCAGGCAGAGCAAAGCAGCACAAACATTTTATAGTTGTTGTGATGTGTCCTGATGCCCCACTCACAATGCATGCGCAATCTCGGGGCCTATGGGACTGAGTCTGGACGCCGCCATGGGAGCCCCGCTGGCGGTTGAGAACCCGCCTTCAGCGCTCGCGCCTGCGCCTTCTATTAAAAGCATTTATGTAATCACAGTGATAGAAACATTGAATATGAATCTAAGAAAAATTATTATAGCATTAAATTAAGAAGAGAAGGTGATAGAATAAAAATGTGTTTAATAGAAAAGGGAAGAAAGAAAGCTAAGCCTGCCTAGCTGATGTGGGAATTCTTAAATATGGCATATAAAGAAGTGGTACTTAATAGGTTCTTTGGTGACACAAAGGGGAAATATCAAATAATCAGGTAAAACTCTGGGACAGGGAAATGTTACCATGGGAGAGTTGTTCATGAGGATGGCTATTGTTTATAACAAACCTTATAGAACTTGTTAACTCTTTAAACCAGGTTTGCCTATAACTTTGATTAGAACAACAGGGAAAAACCAAAAATGAGGCAGCAGAGGAAAACCGTGAAATCACTTTCATTCAGTGAAAACAATTTAATGCATCTCTGAAATAGGAAAACTTTAGCCCAATAAAAACAAAACAGGAGGATGCTGTTGACAAAGACTAAGACCAGTTTAGTGGAACTGCAGCTATCTGTCCAGCTGCACACTAACCATCCTGACCCATGTGTACCCTTGAGGCTTATGACAAGTGGCCAGCAAGCCCAGCTCCCAAACTGCCTCTCTTTGCTACCACTTTCGTTTTTTATTCTGGTTCAACTGCTTCTCCAGATTTGTTTTTATTGCTAGATATCAGTCTAGCTTCTATACTTTGGAATATTTTGAATGTAAACTTTATAGTGTTGGATTATTTGAAAGATGATGAAGTCTGTTCCTGGGCCAAACTCACTTCCACCATAGGCCCCCCTACCCTTGCTGTTCTGCAGCCATGGACGATGGCTGGACTGACCTCTGCTGCCTCCTCCTTGCCATTCATTGTTTCCTTCTCAAGAGTCTTTTCCTGACTACCCAGACTAAATGTGCACTCTCCCACAGCCCCGTCACTGTCTGTCACTTCGCTCCATCTTGTTTTATTCTAGCATTTGTCAAAATGCAAACTTATCCTGTTCATTTAATTTTGTTTTATTCACCGTGGTATTCCTGGGGCCTAGAATTATAAGTATCTAACATATGTACCAGTTAGCCAACACATGATTGTTGCATGGAAAAAAATGAATCGGGAGCATATTAGTCCAATTTTACCAAGTCACCCTAAAACTTGATGTCTTAAAATAAGCATGTCTTTCTTGCCCATGAATCTGTGGATCAGCTTACATCCTGCTGATGTTGGGCGCGCTCAACTGGGCTTGGATCCAGGCATGGGCTCTGTTCAGTTTCACACCATGTGTTTCCTCATGCCTTGAGCTATAGACTACCCTTAGAAAACAAGAAGGCAGGCAGAAGCATACCATGCTTCTTGAGGCCTGTGATAGGACTGGCACCCTGCTAGCTGTAGGCACTTTCCACTAATCAAATCACATCACATGACCAAGACTAAATATTAATGGAGTGAGTGGGAAGGAACAGTCTGGCCACCATCATTTGTGATTATTATTTTTTTAATATTTAGCTATTTTTCTATTTTTATTCTAATTTGTTACATATGATAGCAGAATGCATTACAATTCATATTACACATATAGAGCACAATTTTTCATATCTCTGGTTATATATAAAGTATATTCACACCATTCATGTCTTCATACATCTACTTAGAATAATGATATCCATATCATTCCACCATCTTTACAGCATGTATACAGATAGAAATGTCCATGTTATTATAGCTGATTAAGCACTAAAACATGTGTGTCACAGAATATTTAAAAACATAAAAATTTTATCTTGCCCTACCACTTCAGATCCAGAAAAACAGGAATGAAAAGAAACACTTTAAGGTTACATGGCAAAGGAACAGTCATATTAAATTATGATTAGTAAGTCAATCTGATCTGAATGAATTAATAAATAATTACACTGTATAAAGGATCCAGTAGAGGAACAGAAATTGAAACTATAAGAAAAGTAGGCCTTTGAGTGGAAGATGCTTCTCAAAGGGAAGAAGGAATGGTAGGTACATAGATGTACTTCTAGGTAATAAGGAAAGAAAAATTAGAATTGGAAGTTCAGATCTGTAAAACAGAATACAACACTTGTTTGACTTAAAATAATACACCTAACAATAGTGTGCATTTACATACATCATGATTGGTGATAGGTTCTCAGACTCTGGAACCCCAGGCTAGGTGGCTGCCCCACTTAGCAGCACCATAGGAAGGTTTCAATCTCTCAACACAAAGTCTCTGAGTATTGCTATTATTCCACTGGGATGATCCCAATTCTTAGTGATACAGATGTCAGAGTCCTTTGTCTCAACTGAAGGCAGAAGGGTTGTATAGGTGGCATGAGGCAAAAAATCAAAGTTTGGAATAGTATATGAGGGAAATGGGAAAGAGATGACCAACAGCACCTGAAGACCTAACCACCACCAGAGGGTTGGCAGCACTGAGATTAGACCATGAATCAGAAGCAGTACCATCTATGTGGACGCATGATTTCCTGTAGTGCTCTCCTCTGTTCAACCATGTATGGAATGCTATGTGAAAACAGGTAGAGTTCCTACCAAGCAGATTATAGTTTAATCAGTACATAGCCAGAATGAGTTAATGACTAGAGAAAGAATTCAGTTATAATTCAGAATTTAAAACTACAAACTGAGACATGGATTCATGCAAATGTAACCTTTCCATCTCATCTGCCAGTATCAAATGTCACTGTCATTTAATTTTCTAATAAATTGCAGTCATATACAGTGCTTAAATGCAAAGTCTAATGAAGTCAATAAAGTATGGGCATAAAACAGCAGAATGTAAATTCTATTCCTGTCCTTTACTACCTAATTGAGAGATAAATGTCATTTACCTTGAGATAATATTTTCACAAAAGCACTTAGAAGAATTTCAGCTTAAATATTCCAAAGAACCACTGATGGCCACCATTATACAACATACAGAGAAATAAACCTCTATAAAATGGCTGTTTAATATTAACTGTTAGTGTCACAGAATGATAAAATTGTACAGAACTTTACTCTGGTTCAACCATCTCATTTACAGATAGAAAATAGACAAGGATGTGAAGAAGTGCAATAGATTTTGCAGAAGGCACACAACAAATTAGTAGCAAATAAACAAATTCAAAATCTCCTGATTCCCACTCCAGGGCCATTCTACTGCCCTAGTCTGTTCCTTAACTGTACTTGGACCCATTATCAAGCAGGTGTCCCAAGTTACCATGACGAGTAGCTTTAAACAAAGAAGGAAATGAAAGGCCTCAAAGGGCTAGTTGTATACAATCTCACTCTCTGTTCTTCATGAATCATCAGAGCCTCAGAGGAGTAGCCCCACCACACAGAGACTGAGGGGCATACAGTCCATGATAATGGCACAGTTAACAGCAGACTCTTCGAGGGCCCGACAGAGCCAGGGTATCTAACACTCAAAGATGTTTTCTGGCAAGGAAGTCCTATACCATCTAAAAATCTGAATGAATATGGTAACTGTATGGGAGTAGAAGGTGTCATTTTCTTTTTTCTTTTTTTTTTTGAAAAGTTTGTGAAGTCACTGGGTGCTGACTCAGTCATATGGCAACCAGGATGCTGGAAAGAATATAACCATCCACCCCCATCTTCACAGTTCAGGATTCACACCAGTGAAGGGATGCTAATATGCTGTTTAATGATCTAATTTCCATTCTCCATAAGCCTCCCAAAGGCACAGACCACAAACCTTGAATTTCTGACATTTACGACTACTTCATCCATTTTTTCTTCTTCACATTTCCAATATTCCTTGTTACAGGTTTTAGGAAGTTGCAGGGAATATCTCAAGTTATTCCAGGATCATATGCAGAAAAGATCTTTATCTTTGGTCAAACAATTCATGGGGTATTGTGTTGTGTTCATTTCATTTTAGGAAGTTCATGAAGAAAACAAGCACAAGAACTGACAAGTCTAAAATGATTGAAGAAATTTAGATATTTAGCCTGAAAAGAACATAAATCAAAAAAAAAAAAACCTGATGTCTCCAAGTGTTTTTAAAATAATTGTCTTTGCGTTTGCAAAAATTATGCACTTGTTAGTTTTTAAAAAGTCAATTAATACAAAAGAAGATCCAAGAGGCTCAAAAGACTTCTCAAAAAGTCTAAGCATATGTCATGGATTTGGAAGAATATGTGATGAATCGGGAAAGCCTTCCCCATTCATTCTGGAACTGACAGATTCTCTGGGTTAGGAAAAGAGAATCCAAGGTGAGCATGACTTGTGTAGAATATGTAGGTCCATTGAAAGAGAAGCTTGATGAGGAAATGATAGTACCCCAAATGAAACTGAGGACTCTAAGAGGGGAACAGAGCCCAATGGGACACAGACTCTAGAGGAGGAAGACAGGGTGCTTTGTCAGCAAACACTGGCCCACAGCTGTTTCACAGTGTTCCTGGCCCTGGTGGGGCCAAAGAGCGACCAAGATATCCTGGGAAGCCAAGAATGCATGAAATTGTCAGGGTCCTAAGCAATCTTGGAGCATTTGATGACCTGGAATGGACTGAGAGCTGCACATTCAATTCCTTGACACACGAAAGGTCATGGAAGGAGGATTGAAGATTTTAGCAACTTCAGAAAGGCTTTCATTTAAGAACATGTGACAGCTAGTCAGCAATCTGCGTGGATTAATCACAGACAATGAAATAAGAATAAAGACATCTCAAATATCAGGATCTACTGATGATAAGCCATCATCTATACCACCCCCCTCACCCCCAGAACTCACACACATATCAGGGAGGAAAGACAGGGCAACTCAAATCAATTGAAATTATACACCAAAATTTCAGTGATAGGAATATTCAAAATAGAATTTTTCTTTCTAGCCTACTAACTCACATTTCTTCTATTCCTTGACTTGTGGTCTGTGAGTATGCCATGTGGCTTAAATACATGTTATGATGTATATTAGAAGCCCTTTTCTTATCCTCA
Organism: Callospermophilus lateralis; assembly: GCF_048772815.1. NCBI lineage: Eukaryota > Metazoa > Chordata > Mammalia > Rodentia > Sciuridae > Callospermophilus > Callospermophilus lateralis. The sequence continues at coordinate 116,647,333 of NC_135306.1, read as the reverse complement.
ACTAACTCCCTCTTTTAATGCCCGGGTATTGCAGGTGAGTTGGTAACAGTGTCTCTCAAATTGAATTCTAATACCACTATGATTAAATTATCTGGTTCATGTGAAATCTGCATTCAGATTATCTATATAATTACCAATATTATCTGGATGGTGGAGTCCTTTTTATTATGCCAAAATAGGAAAAGTAAGCCTTTTAAAAATAGCATAATTAAATGAAAAAGTTAAAATCATCATTAAGTGATGTCTCTGAGTTCAATTAAACATTTAGCCCCTTAGTGGAACAGGAAACCCCAATGGGATGGCCATGGAAATCTGTTAAGGTCTGTAACAGTGGCTACCAGGATGCATGTGCTTTCGCATCTAAAACTCACCGACTTTTCTATCTTAACTCTATAAATAGGTAACATTTGGCACTGATTTTTTTCCTGACATTTGCATATATTTTGTGTGAACTCATTTATTTGATCCTTACAGAAATCTATAAGTTCAAGACCATTATCATGATTGACAGCTCAGGAATCCAGTGGGTAGAGGAAAAGCAACTGGCTCAAGGTCAAAGATGTGCTACTGACCAATCCAGGTCTGCAGGCCTCCAAAGCCTACTTTCTTAATTATTAAGTTATTCAACCAGCCCAATAATCCCCTACCCACCCAGTGCTAAAAAAAATGCAAGTTAAAAGAAAAATATCTGGTCATTCAGGGACACAATCCATGACAATATATTTATAATTCAGGAAGAGGAGGCGGGGGAGGGCATTCTCTGCTAACCATGGTAAGCAATCTGTTCAGTCCCCAAAGCATGAAGTTTGATTTTCTTTTTATCTGGTTTTTATGTTCAAGGGAATATAAATGTCAGGAATCAAGCATTCCCTCTGGATGGTGGAGTAATAAATAACTTTCATACCATTTTGCACAGATGCTATAACTAAATTGAGACCAGGAAAGATACAGACAACTATAGCAACACACTGATGATGAATCTATTTTTGAGAGCAACTATTAAATTAGAAAGGTTTGTCAAGTTTAAAAAAAGAAAAAACTTCAGAGGAAATAATTTAGGCACAATTCTAAGAAATTCAAAGGAGATATAAAGATAGAGTGAATGATCACTTCCCCCATTTTAAACAAAATTCTAAATGTTTTTAAAGCATAAAAGCAAAAGAAAAATTTTATACCTTGAAAGGCCTAAAATGCTACTTAGAATACAGGCAAATATTTCTGCAATGATAAAAACTTTACACTCTAAATTGTAAACAAATAATACTTTCCAAATAATATTAAAAGTATTATCATTTTGGGCTGGGGAGGTGGCTCAAGTGGTGACGCACTTGCCTGGCATGCGCGGGCTCTGGGTTCGATCCTCAGCACCACATAAAAATAAAATAAAGATGTTGTGTCCACTGAAAACTAAAATAAACAAATAAATAAATATTAAAAAAATTCTTTCTCTATCACTCTCTTTAAAAAAAAAGTATTATCATTTATCAGCCTTTAGTGAAAGTCACACTTAAAACCAAGTTAGGAACAGTCATCCTAAGTTGAATAAATTTAATTTCCTTATTAAATATTTTGCACCACTACAGGTAGAAGAAGGGAGAGGGGTGAGAGAGAGATGCCTGTTTGGGCTTTGAAGATGGAGGAGGGGGCCCTGAGGCAAAGAATGTGAGATGCCTCCAAAAGCTGGAAATGGTGAAGAAACATCCTTCCCTAGAGTCTCCAGAAAAATAACAAAAATTACATGCTGCTGACGCCTTGATTTTAGCCCAAACATATCAGACTTCCCAACTAGAGAACTATAAAGATAATAAATTTGTGATGGTGCAATCTACTGAATCTGTGGTGATTTTTCAGAGTAGTAATAGAAAACGAATACAAGAGAATGAAATGGATTTTTAGTGAGTAAAATATTTAGAATAATATTTAACTTAATAATAATGAGCATTCTCTAAGCTGTTAAAATATTCACAGTGGTATTTTCTCCCATGTTTTTCAATAAACAATAAGTATGATTTGGTTTTTTCTTTAAAAATAAGGGGAGAAAATGTTTAAAAAAGAGAAACTTGTTCATTAGGATTACTAATACCTGAAAAGGCAAGTTTTAATTGCAGGAAAACAAATTAATTGAAATGTAAAATAGAAATAACAAAACACAGCAAAAAAAAACTCTTCCCTAAATTAAATAGACCTTATGTTTTTAAATTTCATTCTTTAGTTGCTAACAAAATACTGACAAGTTGCTGGGACTGGAGTAGATTAAAAGAGGTTTCATTTTGGGGGTAAGTGATTTATAGACTATGAGGAAAACCGTGAATCCATCTAGAATCCAGATGTGGGTCAGTAACCTAAGGTTTGGGGTCCAGTAAGTTCCTTTACAGAAAAGAATCATAAAAGCTTGGTATTTCACTCCTAGTAAAAGCCTCTAGGAATTTGTGAATTTCATTTTCCTTCCAACAGAAAAGTGACAAATCAAATTGTAGCAAGTAAACTCAAGCACCCCCTCCCTTGATTCTTGGCTCAGTCAGGTCTCCAGGGCACTCAAAAATTTCAATTCCATCCAAACACTTAGCAAGCATATCCCATATGTATGGCTTGACCCAGCATAAGTAGGACTGAACTTACAGGCAGTACATAATCTGTAACTTTTATAGTTGAAAAAAAAAATACAGCTTTGTTATTTTAAAAAATCAGAACATTTACTGCTCATACTCAATTTCTTATTCAAAAATATTTACTGAATGTTAGGAATATTTTTCAGATATGAAATACTTTCAAATGCACTTCATGGATTCTCAAATAGTTTGTAGGAAAGAAACAGGAAATTTTGTAGATTTTCTACTTTACTGCTTTGGAATTACTTTCAGATTCCTCACCATTTAGATATCTGAGGGGGGAAGTCAGAATATTTATAATTTTGTAAGAATTATGTAATAAGACATTTGTCAAAATTATAGATTTTGAGATAGTGCTTTCTGTTTTATAATTTCACTTTTACTAGAGTAACACACACACATACACACACACACACACACACCCCAAATATGTACCCAGCCATCTGCTTTCCCAATTCCAACACCCCAGAAAATGCCACTTTCAATGCTTTGTCTGTTTTTTTTTTCTGGTGTTTACTTTCATATTTCTAAATATCTTAATTATATTGCTCTTTTATGATTTTATAAAATTTAAAATATATCAATGCAAAATGAGAATTTAACTCACACTCAGGCCCCTACCCTCTTACAAATGTACAATCATTCCTCAGCATCCATGGGGGATTGGTTCTGGGGCTCCATGAAGTACCATCATCTGCAGTGCTCAAGTCCCTTATAAAATGGTATTATGTTTACACATGGCCTATACACATACTCTCATACACCTCTAGATTTCTTATAATGCCTAATGCAGTGTAAATGCTATGAAAGTAGTTGTACTAAATTGTTTAGAGAATAGAAATAGGAAAAAAAAAGTCTGTACATGTTCAGTATACATATAATTTTTAAATTTTATTTTATTAATTTTAGTACCAGGGAGTGAATCCAGGAGTGCTTAACCCTGAACCATATCCAATACTTTTATAATTTTTATTTTGAGACAGAGTCTCACTAAGTCACTTATGGCCTCACTAAATTGCTGATGCCGACTTTGAACTTGAGATCTTTCTGCTTCAGCCTCCTGAGTTGCTGGGATTACAGGTGTGAACCTCTGCACCCAGCTTTCTGCAAATAGTTTCATCTCTCACTTATTTGAATCTTGGATACAAAATCCAAGGATATAGAACCCATTGGAACCTCATTTTTTTCTATTCTTCTAAAAGAGCTGTATCACTCTTTTGTGATACATAATCAATATTTATTGTTTATATTTTGTGACTATATAAAATACTGCAGTGGAGATAAAGATACTATATTCTAATTGCATTACTTTTCTCCTGTAATACTTGACTTCATGAATTTTTTCAGTTCAGTTGTTCACTTTACTGTGCAAATTATTACTCAACCCTCAACTCTGACAGAGCTGAACTTCAACATAACAGGAAGTCCATCAGTTTTGTTTTTGATTGACTGATTGATTACAGACATGGCTGCTGGAATCCTCTGATCCTCCCACTTTGAACTGGACTGGTTGGTTCAGAGCTCTGCCTCATCACAATCATCCCGTGACTTGACTTCTCCTTCATTCTGAAAATTATCTTCACCCCCAACCTCGTTTCCAAGATGCTTTACCTTCTCTCTTGGATGATATCCTGACTTCAGGAAAATACCATCCTTCAGGAGCTTCCAGAATAGGATCCTTAGGACCTAAAGTTGTTGAGAAATTATAGAAATGGACCTTCTACCCTCATGCTTAATTGATAGTTTAACTAACAGTTAGGATTCTGGTTTGTAAATTGAAATGGTTACAATATGCTATTCTGGCATACTGAGTTAAATGCATTTGAAGGACAGCAGGTGCAAAAAGATTAATCTTCTAATCCATTTCTCTTATGGTTTAGAGGTTAGGTGTCCCCCAAAAGCTCATTCAAGAGACAATGCAAGAACATTCAGAGTTGAAATAATTAGGTGAAGGCTATCATAACCCAATCCTCTGATGGGGATTAACTGAGTGGTAACTGAAGGCAGGTAGGGTGTGGCTGGAGGAGGTGAACATTTTCTTATGTGGGCTCCTATGCCACATAGCCACATAAAGCATTTATAAGTAAATGTGTATGTTTCTATCCTGCTATGCTATCTTATATTAATGAAATTCTCTGGCAGTTGTGACCCTAATAGAATGGAGATGGAGTTTTGTCACCCCTACAAAACCCACCCACTTCTAGCATTCTATATTGTTTTGAGAGACTAAACTTATTCTAATTCCTGATTAGTTATGAAAAACCTACTATGGTTTAAATGTATGCCCTCAAATTCACAAGCTAGAAACTTAATTCCCACTGCAACAATGCTGGGAAGTGGGGCCTAATAGGACATGATGAGGTGACAGGGGCTCTATGTCTGTGGATGGATTATTATTGCAGGAGAGGGCTAGTTATCACTAGATAACTAATTTGTTAAAGGACAGTTCAGCCCCATCTTGCACATTTGCTCTCTTGCTCTTCTGCATTCTGCCATGGGATGGCACAGCGCAAAGGTTCTTTCCAGAGGCCAGTGCTATGCTGTTGGATTTCCTAACCTCCAGAACTGTGAGACAAATGAACTTCTTCTATTGATTATTAATCACCCAGTTCTTAGAATTTTGCTATAGTAGAAGAAAAAGAATCAAGAAAAAACTTTTCCATCTCTCTTGGGGGTCTTTTAGAATTTTCTCTCATCATGAGTATCCTAAAATATTTATGATGAAGGACCTTGCTTTAGTTTATGTTTCTCATTGTCAACTTGATAGCCAATCTTCTAGCCTTTTTTCTTGAAACTTAATTCCTATAATTCTGAGAAGTATTTTTAGAATATATCTTAAATATTTTTCATTTCCTCTGGTTCCTCCTTTTGGAACTTCTATTATTATGATGATGTCAACTGATCCTTTAATTTCTTATTCTATTCCAGCACTTTAGGGAGATATATTTTGAAATATTTCCTCAATTCTATTTTCTAAGCTTTCCATTCCACTGAGTGCTTAATTTCTGCTATTACTTTTTAATATACAAATCTTTCTTTTTTAAAGAAATCTGTTCTTTTTATGGGAATGTTTTCTTTTATTTCTAAGAATATTAAAAGGTTTCTTATTTGTTCAGTTCACTGTTAATCTTTCTTTAAATATCTTATGATTTGTGGGTACCTGGATGCCTCTGTGTGGCATTTATTGACTAGCAGGCATCACTGCAAGATGATCTGGCATGGACACGGTTGTCCTTTTGAAGAACCACAAAAGTGGTCTCTGCAGCAGTTCATGCTTGGGTATATTATGTTTCACAAATAAGAGTCTTCCAATCTCCTGGTTTAGGAAAAGTGTCGTAGTTCCAAGTTTCATGGCTGGTGTTCAAGAAGCCAGGTGGGGTGGGGTGGAGGTCTCATTTTTTTCTGGGTACAGCTCTCTGCTTAAATCCTGTTTTCAGTAAAAGGTTTCTTTACCCAAAGAGGACAGCTGTACCTGTTTGTGGGCCCCTGTGATTCACCCTACCTAGATGAATCCTTAAATGAGCAAATTTCAAATATTTGGACAGCGTATAGAGGACAGTTGTCCTAGGAAAGAAGACTTGGAGGCCTAAGTACTAATATAAATAAATATTTTCAACCCACCCATCTGTTTTTAGCCCCATTCTACACCTCCTACTTTTTTCCAGATACCTGCAGTCTCAAATTCCTGAGACTTTTCCAAGTTATGCAGGATGAACCCGTTTGCTTGTATTGGCTTTCCAAGCTGTAGGCTTGGATCTTTGATTTTTTTTTTCAGGCCAATTAAGTCAGTCATTTCTAGTTCCTCCAAATTCCTGCTTTCAGATTTTAAAAACTCAGTTTGCTATAAATTCATGCACCTCTGTCCACATGAATGTGTACCTTTATAAAAAAAAAAAAAAAAAAAAAAAACCTTTTTTGTCACTTCAATGAGACTTGGGGAGGAAGATGAGGTAAACACAAGGTTTACCCTACTATGTTTACCTAGAACAATGCCTTTTATTAATAAAATAATTCAATATCCCTTTATTCTCTTGATGCTACTTTGAGATTTTGTAAGTATGAAGTAGTCTCTTAAAGGAACATATGATGCAGGTCGGGAGGCTGAGACAGGAGAATCGCAAGTTCAAAGCCAGCCTCAGCAATGGTGAAATGCTAAGCAACTCAGTGAAACCCCCGTCTCTAAAATCCAAATAGGATTGAGGATGTGGCTCAGTGTCTGAGTGCTCCTGTTTAATTTAAATAACGACCATAGTGGTTTTTACACAAACACCATAAATTCAAAAAAAAAAAAAAAAAAAGAAAAAAAAGAAAGAAAGAAAAGAAAAAAAAAAGAAACATGATTATTAGAAGCAAAGGCATTCTTAAATACCCATCTTCTTCATTTTCCAGAAAATGAAACACTTTTATAAGTACTTTCTAGTAAAATAGAACTAATAATTGTATCTACCTCATAATAAAGAGTACAACCAGAAGAATGGGATCCTAATTAGAATAAGTTATACTCTGTGTATGTGTAATATGTCAAAATGGACTCTACTGCCATATATAGTGGGGGAAAAACAAATTTAAAAAAATAAAACGCTATGAGACAATTCACAAAGGCTACCCAACACATAGTAAAATGTCAAATGGTGGGGTGGGTACTGGGGATTGAACTCAGGGACACTCGACTCCTGAGCCACATGCACAAATACACCCTCTTTTGTATTTTATTTAGAGACAGTTGTCACCAGCTGGCGGGGCTGGCAACTGAAAGGCCACACAAACACAGAAATACCTTTTTCAGGGGTCAGGGACAGCTCTGAGACCTCAGGAGTCAGCTCCCACGCTGAAGGGCAAGGGGAGCAAGGGAGGCAAGAGGCAAGAGAGCGAGCACACCCCAAACCCCCCTATTTATTGGGGAGAAGACATTCTATAGGCTATTCCACCTAAATAAGACAAGGGGTAGGATTTCGAAGGGTGGAATCTTGCTTGATGATGTCTTGTGGTCAGCAGATTGGTTGACATCTTGGCTAGTCACACCCATCTCAGGTGCTGTGTGGGATCACAGGCAGAGCGAGAGGAAGGCTCACTTGCATTATACAGCTCAATCAGCACACAATGCCAGACCAGTCCCCACATATGTTCAAATGTGCATAGCTCACACACACAGCCCATGGATGGCTCGAGACAGACAGGGTCTCACTGAGTTGCTTATCATCTTGCTAAATTGCTGAGGCTGGCTTTGAACTTGCGATCCTCTTGCCTCCCCTCCCCTGAGCCGCTGGAATTACAGGTGTGCACCATGGTGCCTGGCTTCAAATGTTATTTTAATTATTATATAAAACATTCTGCTTTAACAGGACTGAGACAAAACTTTTTTTCATATTCAATAACTTGTTTTGTTTATTTTAAGGGTTTTTATTCCAAAAAATGATTTCACCAACCATTTAAAATAAAATGTTAAAGAAACATTGTGATTGTGCCGCAGTCTGGCTGCAGCAAAATAACCGGGGGGTGACGAATAACTTGTGTACATTGATGTAGCAGGAATAGGAGCCATTTATTGTAGGATCTGAGCGATATTTATACATTTTACACAGCTTATCTAATTAGCATAAAATAGATACAGCAGTCAACCAATAAGAAATCTCCACACTTAATGGCTCGCTTTTGTTACTTCACAAACCACTCCCTCTGGCATTTTGCCAGGCACCATGCAGACTTGTTTACAGACTCTAACATTTCTGGCAAAATACCAGGTGCCATCCTGACTTGTTTACAGACCTTAACATGATTGGAAGGAAAGGCATTCTTAAATACCCATCTCCTTCATTTTCCAGAAAATGAAGCACTTTTAAAAGCACTTTCTAGTAAAAGTAGCATATTTGCAACTATGTCACATTTCATTTTGCTACTAACCTTCAGGATGAACAGCAATTCTCTTTACCAGAACATCCAGAAAATAATGTCATAATATGAATTCTGTAGCAATAAAGTAGAAGATGGGACACAATTGAGAGGGAGAAAGAATACATTGATAAATGTTAACTTCAGAGTCAAAATATTCAGCAAAAATTCTGAGAGAGAGAGTTTGAAGTATTGAATTATGGATTCAATTGTATACCCCGTACTTCCCCATTTGAATCATTAGGATAAAGTCCCACTTGTCGTCAGACATAAGAGGCATTTGAAATTTCAGCACTTTGGAAAAAAGAGTGGACATGATGTTTATATTTGGCCAGATTCAGATTTCTCTTCCATTCCTTAGAGAATTCCCACTTCTGATATGAAGCCGATCCATCTCCTGCTATAGAAGCTAAAATTCTCTGACAGGACTTATCCCAGGCTGTCTTGCAAATAAGGCAAAGACACACATTTTAGACTCTGTTAATCAGACATACACATCCCAGTCTTTAAATTGAAAAATACTAAGGCCAAATAAACACGGCCACAGAATGATTAGGTTCATGAAGTGCTCTTGGCAGCAGGGCCAGTACCCAGTATCCACGTAGGCATGGACCAGCTGTAGTGTCTCATGCTCAGTGGAAGTGCCAACGCGGTCCTCAGTGGACTAGGTGGATGATGTGATTTCCCAGAACGTTTTTCCTGGTTGCATATGCTGCTTCTCCATTCCTCCTGCTGATGCCATTGGCTCCACAGTACCCTCTTTTTTACCTGCTCATTTCTCTTTCTCTTATTATCCACTACATTTGGAAACTGACCAAATAACATTGCAATATTAGCAAATGTCTTAAATTTTTAATATAAAACCTGAATTTATATAAAGCAAGAGTTCCAAATCCATTAGTGTTTCTCACAGACAAAAAATAAATAAATAAGAGTAACAATTTTTTACATAACTCATTATTAAAAATCATCTTGGCCACTGACATTTCCAATATGATATTTTACATCTTGCTCCCAATGTTTCTGATTATCAGAAAGCCTGGGTTAGGGCTCTCAAATTAAATTCTAACTTCTGTCCAAGAAATAAGGGAGTTGAAAATCATAAAACTCTCTATAGTATACCATGAAATATGAAAAAAGCCAGCCTATCCACATTAAAAATCTAAAACCAAAGAAGAAAATAACATATATGATATTAAAGAAGAAGTATGATATACAAAAGATTTTGAAATACATATTAGGAGAAAAATGTATTTTTCTACATCAGCTTAACTTTTTGGTGAAATCTGGGGAAAGTTCATCATTGTTTGATTTCAACAATCACCGCATGAACTCATACTAAATGATTATACTAAAAGAATTGGAATGCTGGTATTGATGAACTAAAAATTTTTTAAAGTTTCTAAGGTAAACAGATGTTAAGAGAATCTGTCCATGTTTCTAAATGGCTAAAGATAACACTTTCTGAACATATTTTAAAAGAAAAAATCTGGGGCTAGAAGTGTGGCTCATGGTTGGAGCGCTTCCCTGGCATGTGTAAGGCACTGGTATGGCACCGCATAAAAATAAAGGTATTGTGTCCATCTACAATTAAAAAAAAAAATCTTCACTTGCTTTTGCCCAATAGCTCATGCTTGGTAATTATACAAGCATGCATCCCAACTAAAAGCTCTCTCAAGATATTTTTTAAAAAGTGCTAAAGCCTTATTTCTTTCTAGTGTCTACTCTTTGTGTGCCACTTATGTGAGGTGGGGAACCTTTATTAAGACCATATATGATTTGAAGTGAGCATTACTATCCCATGTGTAGTAGTGGACACAGATCCTTTCCAGTCACTGCAAGTTATCAAAAAATTGGCACAAAACAACCAACCAACTCATACACTTAACATGCATACAAATAAACTGGGTGCCTGATCAGTTCCCTTCTCTGCCCTGTATTTCCTATAACTGTACTGGGCTGGATCAGTCAGAGACCTCGGGGTGCTCAGCAGGGACTATGCTTCCCTACAGAGAGTAGCCTCCTCTATGTGCTTGCAACCAAAGTAATCCTATGCTGCTGGCCTTAACTGACTGGGCCCAAGGTCATGGGCCTATGCCAAGGACAGCCCACTAGGGATGCTCTGTTACAGATGACAATGAATAACCCCAAAACAAGAGCAGCATACGCCTTAAAATGTAAAAGGAAAGTATCAAATGAAGCAGATTCAAACACAAACAAGATTCTAATCAAATTGTCAATATAAAAAATTTTAAAACACCAGCTTAGAACCTTGGTGTAAAATCAATTTCATTCCAATAGCCTGAGATATGGAAAACTTCTGATTCTGTACCTTCTGCTTCCAGAAACTCATCCTTCTTGTTGGAAGAATTTGCCACCTATACCTTGTGAAATGCAAACTCACTGAGGTGTTGGGTGTTGCTGGTACTTGCATATGAACTTAACCCTCTGAGTTCCCTCACTCCTAGGATAATGTATACAGTAAAACAGCTCTGCCCTGGAATCAGGGATCTCATTGACTGCCCAGTCTCCCTGTGAACTTGGACAAACTGCATCTCCCCTAGACAAGCCTGTCTTCTTACTTGTGGTAGAAAGAATCGAGCTGGATAATTGGTAAGGTCTCTACAGGAGTCATTTGGTAAAAGAACAGTTTTAAATCTACTTTCCATCTGAAGAATGAAGTATGGTAGGTAGAGTATTGTCCCTGCCCAACATGTCCACAACCTAATCCCAGAACCTAGAAATGTTACTATATATGGCAAAAGTGTCTTGAAAATGCAATTATCTCAAGGATCTTTAGATGGAGAGATTATTCAGGACTCTCTGAGGGGCCTGATATAATTACAAGGGTCCCTGTAAGAGGGAGATCAGAGGGTCATAGTTGAGAAGGAGATAAATAAATCAAAGCAGAGATTGCAGAGATAGGACCCAGAGCCAAGGAATGCTGGCCACCTCAAGAAGCTGGAAAGTACCGGAGAGAGATTCTCCCTAGGAGCCGCCAGAAGGAAGACAACTCTGCTGACACCTTGACTTTGGTTCTGAAAGTCAGACCCATTCCTGATGTCTGCCCTCTATAAATATAAGAAAACAGATGCATGTTGTTTTAATCCATTAAAGTACTAGCAATCTGTTACAACAATAGGACACTAACACATGCAGTGGTGTGGGGATGGGGTGGAATGCTGACTCTGTACGGGAAGGAAGAGTCTAGGAAAGAGATGAGGCTCCAGAAGAGCAGTAGGGGCTTGTATGAGAATGGCAGGAAGTGGAGTTGTCATGTGTGCTATCAAGTGATGTCTCATACTCACTGAGTTTTGCCTAACAACCACAGAGTCCAAAGGTAGTGATTCCAAAAAACACTGAAATTTACAAATGCACCCTCTTCTTAAATCTAAAGAAGATGGACAATCAAGAGAAAAGTTTTGCTTAAGTATGACTCCATATATATGCAAATGATATGTCACTAAATGTTTTATTGTTTTTTCTTTTATTCACTTATTTTACATAAATATCTATTAAACACCACAGATATCTGATATTCTACAAATGCATAGAAAGCTAGACACAGGAATTAAATGATAAAATAATAATAATAACACCTTCATGGAGCTTACAAACTAGTAAAAATTACAGTTATTAAACATGTTAGGCTAGGTGTAGTGGTGCATGCCTGTAATCCCAATGACTAGGGAGGCTGAGGCAGGAGGATCACAGGTTCTAGGCCAGCCTCAGCAACTTTGCAAGGCCCTAAGCAACTTAGTGAGACCCTGTCCCCCGCAAAAAAAGGGGGTGGTTGTTGAGGATGTGGTTCAGAGGTAAAACACCTCAGGGTTCAATCCCCAGTACCAAAAATAAATAAATAAATAATAAGAAAAGAGTTTTTCATAGTTCTTTATGAGAGAAGAAAGAGACATAGACACACACAGAGAGAAAGGAAATATTAGCAAGGCCCTAAGCAATTTAGTGAAAGCCTGTTTCCAAAAAAAAGGCACTGGGTGTGGTGGCGCGCACACCTGTAATCCTGAGGCTTAGGAGGCTGAGACAGGAGGATCATGAGTTCAAAGCCAGCCTTAGCAAACTAGAGGCACTAAGCAACTTAGTGAGACCCTGTCTCTAAATAAAATACAAAATAGGGCTGGGGACATGGCTCAGCGGTCGAGTGCCCCTGAGTTCAATCCCCAGTATGCCCCCCACACACACAAAAGGTAGGGTATGTGGCTCAGTGATAAAGTGCTTTGAGTTCAATCCCAGGTACAAAGAAAAATTACAGAAGCACATAGCATAGGGGTTAACTTTTAGAATGGGGGAATCAAAGAAGGTTCCCTCTGGGGTTACACTTTACCTATAACCAATGGTAATACCTAAGCTGGGTCCCACAGGATGAATAGAAGCTAGCAAGACAAAAGGGGATAGAAAGGAAGGAGTGTTCTAGATAGAGAGAAGCCCGAAGACTGAAGGAACATCAAGATTGAGTTCCTGTTTTTAAAATCTGACTATGGTTGTCATGCAGTGGCTGGGATACAGGCAACTGGGTACTAGATGGTTAGGAAGAAGAGGTTGGTGGCAAACATCCAAATCAGGGGTCCAGGAGACTGTAGAGCTAGTCGCAAATCTCCTACTAAATAATGATAAAACCTATCTTTTATGGGAGGGTTACTGTGTACCAGGCACTCTTCTAAGTTCTTTACCTAGAACACCTTACTTCTCCTCCCTGATGAGGCAGGGATTGTTACTATGCCTATCTTAAAGAAAAGGGATTGAGGCACATAAGATAAGATATATCCTATGCTTGTATACTTTTATCAAAATTAATTCTACTGTTATGTATAATTAAAAAGAACCAATAAAATAAAATTTAAAATTAAAAAAAAAAGAAAGAAATGTTTTGTGCCTTGCCCTCAAACACCTAGCTATTAAGTTACAGAGTTGGGTTGCCATGCTGCCTCTACTGACCTACTGGATATTCCAGGAAAAATATAAAACGCAGCAATTGTCCTACAAGAAAGAAACAGCTCAATGGGCCTCCTCTAGAAAAGGAAAGAATTGAGCTGAACTAACGCTTAGCTCCTTTTAGTTCCAGTTCTATAATTTTGTCTGTAAAATCAAGATTCGGCAGCCTGTTCTTTCCCTAGGGGCAATATTTGGGGCCTGAGAGGAGTATCCAGAGCCCTAGACCATGGTTGAACTTAAACCTGGATAGAGACCTTGGAGATTCAAGTAGACACCTCCACCCTACATGCTCTTCTTTCTGACGGGAAGCCCGGCTCCACTGCACCCGTTCCACTCTACCCCCAACTCAAGAGAGCCCACTCCATGGCCATCCTCCAGGACTCCCATTTTCGCCTAAATGAAACCAGAATCTCAATAATTTATTCTGGAGTTGTGAAACTATGATTGACTTTTGGTTTTGTTTTGGGATTTTCTGTTAGGAACATGTATTTATTAGGAAAAAAACATTTAAAAATATGTTCTTAATGAAGTATCTAATTGGTTTTACTCAATAGTTTGTGAAGTTCAGTTCAGTATTTAAATTTTTTCATCCCCCCAAGTAATATTTAATTTTCAGAAGACCAGACTTAAAGTAGGCCAGTCCATACACCATGTACATAAGAAACTAGTAAAATTACAGAATGTTATAAATGAAAGTATTTTCATGTCATTGATCCCAGTGATTTTAAAATCATATGCCTTTATTCTAAGGGTTCTGTAGATAACTCTTGATGCTTCAAATAGAGGAAATGCAAATGTGTTTGAATACAGATTTCCTACCTCTTTGTGCAACCAAACTTTCTTTTATCTTCTTTTGGATAAAAATATTGCTTGCTCCAAAATATATCTAGAGTAGTTTGCTTCTCTCCATGTCAATTGCCTTCACTTTAATGGGATCATCATCCCTATACCAGATTATGGTAATAACCTCATTATCTAGTCTCTTTGCTTCCATACTTGCCTTTTGCTCCAATTTCATCTCATAGCACCCCCACTTTATACTTTGCTTACTGTGTTCAAGTCATACTTGATTTTTATTTATTCTCCAAACACACTTATATTACCAAAAACAAGATAGGGTATTCTGAAGTAAAAAACTACCTCAAAGTATCAGTTCTGATAAAATTATAATTCTTTTACATCAGAATCTGATATACCTTCCCCTAAGAAGTGACTCAAAGGACCAGTGTCCTTCTGTTTTAGGACATCATCATGTTTAATGCATGGCATTCATGATTGCCATGTAAAAGGATGGGGGTGTAAGGGTCCGGCGAACGTCGGAGGAAGAGACCACCAAGAGACCATCTCATGCAATAGCAAAAGGGGTTTATTGAAGATCCAGCTATCTGGGGCTCCATGCTCACTCAACAAGGGAGAGCGGCCAAGAGCCCCTAGCAGGGGTTGAGCAGTGCTTAAGTACACTTTTTGGGGAGGGCGGAGGCTTTGCATACATCAGAGCAAATCATCATGAGGCGTGGGAAAATCAAACAACAACTCTCAAACACGATCAGTACATTCATTGGCGGGAACAGGTCGGGCGGGGGTGATAGGTCAGTCATAAAGCGGGGTGCCCATTTAAACTGATTGGTTTAGGCCCTGAGATGCCTACGTGCTAAGCTGCACAGGGTCCCAGGTTGTTAAACAACTAGGTGGTCGGGGAGATTATCTAATGGGCAGTCCTGGGAATTGTCCTAACAGCTACAGGAATTTCAGGCTTTGGGTGTAGCATAGGAACTTAACAATACCTGGTCCTTTACATTTTAACTCAGGCTTTGCAGCTTAGAAACTACACCCTTTCAGGGGGAGGGGACTGCTAAGGTCTAAGTATGGAACAAGGGCCATTGACTAGAACTCAGACACAGACCTCAACCAATTACAAAAAAGGCTGTAAGGCTGTAGGACTAGTCTTCCACACTGCTCAGAAAAGGGAAGTGACATAGGATCTGGTGAAGAATTGGTCATTATGTAGAATGGTCTCTATCTTGCCAATTCTGCACAATTGCTTTGCCCTTTCCTCTTCATAGGATATCCTTTCCATTTTTGGCTATGAATCCTTCTTGTCTTTCATATTTAGGCTCAGTTTTAATCTCTTCTAAGATATCTTCTCTAATCATGAACCAAAGTGGTCTAACACAGCAGAGAATGCTTTATCTCTCATCATTCTTTCTCTCTTGCACCTTTAGAAAAGGGAACATTTACATTTAGCTATTCAGTTACCTAAAAACACATTTCTAATCTGTCTTTGCAGCCAGGCTTGTCCTTGTTTTGGCCAGTGAGATGTTAAGTGTGATATGAAAATGCCTAGAAAATTTAAGGAGATTGCATGTGTTTTCTTTCATTCCCCCTTCACCTCTCCCTGCATCCATGGAGGCTAGAATGATTCAAGCAACCATCTCTGGACTATGAGGCAACATCCCAAGCAGGGTGGAGCATCAGCTGAATGAACAGATATTCCTGATGACTCTGTAAGGCCACCATAGCAGACCTGGACTGCATGTCTCGAGATTTCTTGAACAAGGGAAAGAGATCAATTTCTATCTTAAGATGATAATGTTTTTATAAACCACTAATTTAATATAACATCCTTATTTCATATATATATGCATATATATATGCATATATATGTATGTATATATAGTACTAATTTAGTGCCTCCTTATAAAATCATGAACCAAGTACTCTAATATGGCAGAGAATGCTTATTCTCATCATTCTTTCTTTTCCCTTTAGCAAAGAGAACATTTACATTTAGCTGAGTGTGTTGCTGAACTTATTTCATATTATATATATTTATATATGCATTTACATATGATTAAGTGGCTCTAATGACATAAGAATTAGTTCTCTGACTTCTAGTTAAGTACTCTTCACACATCAACAGTCTTAACATGAAGTTTCAGTAAAAACAAAAGCAAAACATGCTGAATTGTTATCATACTTCTCCAATGAACAGAAATATAAGACATGCATAGTTTCTGCCCTTGTCATGATGACATCACAACATAGTAATATTATGACATAGACATGTATAAGCATGCACTTGAAAAACCAGCCTCTATCTCAAAGCAAAGCCTGTCCAAGGAAGGGACATGACCTTAGTCCTTGGAAAAACCCACAGAGCACTCCTAAGCACATTCCCACCCTGCTAAGTTGTTTATCTGCAAATAACAGGAGAGATCTGCTGCGCCAGGTGTCCCTGACTCAGTCAGGCTAGGTGGGGATCCATAGCAGCCCCCTAGCAGCCACCAATCAGCATGAGACAGGGAAATACCTGGGATGCCAGATGACCCTCCCAGTAGTTTATGGTGTTGGGAAACCATGTAGTTCAGCATGTACACCCCTCTTGGCTTAAACCAATCAGTTCAAATGAATACCCCTTTTGTACTGACCAAACACCCCTACCCAACTTGTTCCCGCCAGTGAATGTGCTAATCATGTTTTAGAGTTGTTATTTGATTTTCCCGAGGTGTGTGATGATTTGCTATGATGTATGTGAAGTCCCTGCCCTCTCCAAAGAATGTATAAAACTGCTGCAAACCCTGGGCTTGGGGCCTCTCAGCGTCACCAGTTGCTGTGTGTGCGTGCAGAGGACCAAGCTAGCTCGCAATAAATACCTCTTTGCTGCTTACATCGATCTTCGGTTTCTGGTGGTCTTTGGGGGTCCCAAATTCGAGCATAACACACTTTTGCACTGAAATACAAGGAAAGGGACTGTTTAATTCTGACTTGCATTATAAGAAAAGTAACATAGGAGTCAGACCTTGACGGGTAAATAAGAGTTTCTCGGGTATGAAGATAAAAGGCAGGAATGAAAGAAATTTTCTAGGCAGCTTAAACCCCAGTATAGAGGCATGGAATGTCATGCAAAGCCTAAGGACTGCTAAGAGCAGAAGTTTCAGAAAAGTAACAAATGAGTGAAGAAATGTAGGTTAATGATAGACTCTAAAGATCCTATATACAAACCCAGGACAAGATCATATAAATAAGGAAGGTGTAATGGGTTTTCATTCATATTGGAGACCTTATTATGTATTTCCTCTTCCTAAAATAAATCTAATTTCTATTATTAATATTATTCCTTAAATATATAGAGATGTTCCTCCACTTAATGATGAGGTTTTATTCCAATAAACACACTGTAGGTTTGTAAGGGTCCGGCAAAGCATCGGAGGAAGAGACCACCAAGAGACTGACTTTATGCAATAAGCAGGAGGGAGTTTATTGAGGATCCGATTCAGCACGCTGAGGCTCCAGGCAGGCTCGCTCAAGAAGGGAGAGCAGCCCAAAGTCCCGAGCAGAGGTCAAGTAGTGCTTAAGTACACTTTTGGGGGAGGGTGGGGGCTTTGCATACATCAGAACAAATCATCATGAGGCGCGGGAGAATTGAACAACAACTCTGAGACATGATTAGTACATTCATTGGCGGGAACAGATTGGGCAGGGGTGATTGGTCACCCCTAAGCGGGGTACACATTCAAAGTGATTGGTTTAGGTCCTGCAATGCCTACGTGACATACTACACAGAGTCCCCAGTTATTAGGCAACCCAGGAGTCAGTGGAAATATTTACTGGGCAATTCGGGTATTGTCCTAACAGCTACAGGGATTACAGGTTTTGGGGGTAGCAGGGGAACTTAACAATACTTGGTCTTTTACTTTTTAACCCAAGCCTTGTAGCTTAAAAAACTTTACAAGAAGCAGCTTAGAAATTTTACCCTTACAGGTTAAAACTGCTGTAAATCAAAATATATTTAACACACCTAGCCTAATAAACAAGCAGGCTTAGCAACACAGCACCTGTGGAGTATTGGCTGTTGCAACTCATGATCAAGTGGCTGAGGGAGCAGTGGCTTGCTCAACATTCCAAGAGAGGATGATTTGACATATTGCTAGTCCAGAAAAAGATCAAAATACAGTTTCTATTGAGTGCATATGATTCTCACACCATTATAAAATCAAAAAATTCTAAGTTGAATCATTCTAAATGAAGGATTGTCTATAGTGTGATGGAACCCAACTAGGGTCTCCACTCTCCCTCACCCATAGAGGCCAAGCGACCCAAGCTAAGCCAATTGGATGCTCCTGCTTTGGACCCTAAATCATGGGCAAAAAAGAAGAAAAGAACACAAACAGTTGTCCCTTCCCCCATCAGCAAATCACGATCCTCACAATAACACTGCTGACAGGAGATTGTCTTGCAATATCCTCAAATCAACCTCAATGCAACCAGCCTCCAGGGTAGCCTGGCTCTCAGCCTTGTTTCTGTCCATCCTCTGAGTTTCTATTGATCTTCTGATATATTTATTCTGCTTAAGTGAAACAGAATGGTTTCTGTAGCTCAAAGAAAAGAAATTTCTCACATAAAGTATCACATAATAATTGAATTTTAGAAAAACAATTTTGGTAACAAGGTAGATCATGGAACTAGGAAAAGAGAGACTGAGACCAGAGTGTTGAGAGCCATAGCCCAGTCAGAATGACACCTGGCATTTGCCAGAGGGAATGGTTGAAAGGTGACGCCTGCAAACTTTGAGACGATGATTTGAGTTAAGCTGTATATAATTGCTGTGATGCTGGATTGATTGAATTGTAAATTTGACCTTTACTGTTGGGCAATAGGGCAGCTCTTGCTGCCTGGGGCGCCTTCCCAGCAGTTCTCCAGGGGGTTCGGAGAGATTGGAAGGAGCCCGGTGGAGGGAGTGTGTTCCCGTGTGGTGTGTGCAGTGCCGGTGAGAGAGTTGCTGTTTGAATCTACAAGGCGTTGTGGCAGCTCGGTTATTTGTGCCCAGCCAGACTGTGGCACCAGAGGACTAAGTAGGGAGAGAAAATCATAATTTGTATCACGAATTATGAATGAGGAAGTTGGATTTTCTTGTCGGATTTTCCTTAGCATTCAGTAGTTTATACTTTAACCTTAGTTAAAACTGGGCTTTCATAGAAAGTTAAATGTTTTGATATTTTAATAGTCATCAAATTTATTTGAAAAGTAAATATAGGCGTCTTCTTAAGGCCATTAAAACACTCACATGTGGATATTTCTAAAAAGTAATTAACAGTGTACAGTAATTTCCAAACTTATTTGATAGAACATTTTTATGGCAATCTCTCTCAAAAGTAGTTTTAAAAATAGAAACATGGATTCAGAGGAAGGTAGATTATTCAGCTTGTTATTGATCCACATTGTTTTTCAAGAAGGCAGCAGAGCCCTGGGGTCAATGATTCTAGAGTCAGACTGCTTTCATATGCCAGTCTTCCACTTATGAGCATGGATGACTATCTGCAGAGACACTCACCAACAACTGCTTCCTTCTCTGAACATGTGTATCACAACTTTCTTGAGGAAGTGAAGACTATTTCCTCTCTTCCTGAATCTGTGCTGACCTTTGCTTTATCTTTGACCAAAAGAATGTAGTGGAAGTGAAGCGATATGACTTTGGGGCCTAGGCCTTCAGAACTACCAGTTTCTATGTCCCCCCTCCTGAAGCCTAATCCAATATAAAGAGGCCAAACTACCTTGCTGGAGAATAAGGCCAGGTGAAGAGACAGAGGCTCCGAAGAATGAAATAAAAAAGAGAGTTTTAACCAGATCCCAGTTCTTCCCACTACCCCAAATGAGGCAGAAGCCATGGGAGGGGAGCCATCTTGGATCATCCAACCTCAACTGAGTGGTTCCACTCCTTGGAGCCTGAAGTACACATTCACAAGAAAAGATAAGTGGTGCTTTCAGCTACAAAGTTTTAGAGTTATTATATAATAATGGATAGCTAATATACTAGCTGTGACCCAGAGTAAGACACATAAGGTTTTTGTGCCTCAGACTTCTTACCAAATATGAAGAACAACTCCTCATAAGGTAAGTGAGAGGGTTAAATGGGATTATACATTTGAAGAGTCTACTGGGACATTCGGCAAAGGTAAACACTGAATTTTTTTTCCAATGCTGGGAATTGATCCAGGACTTTACACCTCCAGGCAAGCACTCTATCACTGAAGTATATCCCCAGCTTGAATACTGTTACATATAAATATTGAAAAAATGTTACTTATTATCATTGTTGGGTGCAGAGCAGGCTGAACTGTGTTGTCTGCAGGGCAGGCTGAACAGATGTTGGCTGCAAGATAGCCCACGCACTCAAACCCCCCTCTATCTGGTCCTTTATCACCTGTTTGTCTCAAGTCTGAACATTCAACCCTGCTCAAGGCTGAACACTTAACCCCCTCTTGGACCAACAAGGCAGCTTGCAGACCCAGAGGCCCCATTAGATTTGGGCCATAAAAACTCCCTCCTGCCAGGCCCCCTCTCTCTTGCTATCTCTCTTGCTTTCTCTGTCTCTCTCCTGTGTGTGCTTCCTCTCTCTCTCTCTCTCTCTCTCTCTCTCTCTCTCTCTCTTTTTCCTTCTTTCTTTTCTCCTTGTTGCACTGCTGCAATAAATATATTTTGGTTGCTCTGAGTGTTTCCTTTCATTGGTGCCAAAACCCGGGAGAGGGTTAAAACCCACTTTTGGGTCCCTCTTCCTTCGGAAGTGCCACTCACTGGACAGCCTGAACCCATTTTCTTGATCGCCAGAACTCCATCCACCACCGACCTTCGATTGGTGAGTTTCCCCTTCCTGGAGTCCTAAACCCAATGGTGGTGTCAGGAGGATCTGACCATTGATTGTCCAGCAAACCTCTTTGCCCACCTGCAGGGAGGAAAACACCCCATCGCAGCCTTTAAGGCTACAGTGGCCCTCAGGGACATCTTCCTAGGGCAGAATAGACTCCTGGGTTCAAAATTGTTCCCTTCCCTTCCCAGCTGGTAGTTTACCAGCATAGGCTTTGTAGGTCTTCCTCGACATCACAGTCCACCCAGACCTTCACGGTCTCGGTGGCTCTCCTAAAATCCTAGTCCTCACACCTTCAAGACTCAGCCACCAGAGAGATGCTTACCCTCCCCTTCCTCTCTCTTCCCCTGTCTCTCTCTTTCCCCTTTTTCCAGCCCTGGGAGTATCCAGCCTCTCCAGGAGGGGTCCCGAAAAGCCTTGGCCAAGGTCTCCCACAGCTCCGGCTCTGTCCAGGACGAGACCTTCGACTGTCAGGATTCAGTGATGACCAATCTCTGCAGCTCGAACCTGCCACTAAGGCACTCCCGATTTTTGGCTCTAGTGGGGACACCCTTTTGCCAATAAATCAGTTTCCCCTACAATGCCTCTTGGATAACCTCAAAATCCTCTCCTTGACACCAGACATCAAAACCCAAAAATTGATCAATTATAGCACCCAGGCCTGGCCTACTTATCCCTTAGACAACCAAAGCAGATGGCTTCCCTTTTGGGTCCCTGGATCCCTCCATTCTAAGGGATCTCTACAATTACTGTGAACATTCGAAAAAATGGGTAGAAAACTGCTTATCAAAGTTTTCTTCTTGCTTGTGCTCTCTGCACCTCTTGCAGACCTCTGCAAATTTTTCTAGATTGCAAACCAACACCCACAAACACTGATCCCCAATCTTCTCCTCCTCCGGACTCACCCACTACTTTTGACCCTACTGATGAATTTCCACCCTATCGCCTGGCTCAAATAGGTCCTCACCCTCAACCTTCTGCCCCAGCCCCTCCACTGTCTCCCCCACCTGAACAACCTGACTTCTCCTCTCCACTCACTAGATCAAAAAATAAACAACCGCCTTTCCTCAAACCATTGCCTCTTTCCTGAGGTAGCAGGTACTGAAGGAATCCCTTCACCCACTCACTCCTCTCTTCTCCTATCAGCACCCACACCAGGTCCCACCAGGTCCTCTTACCAGCTAACCCAAAGCTCAAACAAGCTGAGGAGAGCCCTTGGACCCCTATCAGAGATCTGGTGAAAATGGCCTTTAAAGTTGCTTTGTCATCACTGAAAACAGGTTATTAAGAATTGTCCCTTACAGGCTTTTTGGGATATTCACTCCCATCCTCCCCTCTGCTCTACCTGTTCCACTGCTCAAGTTTTCCTTGCTAGGGAAAATCCTATTCTTTTACATCACTCCTTCCTCATTCTCAGATCCACTGAGCTGCTCTCAGTCCCGCCTTCCTGTCTTCCCCTCCTTACCCAGGCCCACAGTAAAGTCTTAACTGACCTTCTCCAGAATCTTCACCACGGCTGATTTTAGGACTTTCAGAAAAAGAATCCCTATAAAAGAATTCAATGTAGATAAACTTCCTATTTTCATGTTGCCCTGTTCTACTTGCCCACTGGCTGGAAAAATCAGCACTCCAAAAGCTAGACACCCCCTCACTATTTTTTCACAAAATATGTGAACAAGGCGGGGCTTCACAGAGAAGGTTACATTTCTAAGATAAGGAAGTTATCAACTGGGCTCCATGATAACAGCTGGCAGGGGTGGGGAGGGTGGGGGGAAGAGGAGAGAAAGGGAAGAAAAAACTCTTCCCTTCCCAAGTGTCCTTGAAGGGTTAACTTGCCCAGAACAGAGGGAAAAAAACTGCTTTTTATGAACTTCTGCAGACTGAACTTCTGAGCCCCTTCGCTTACATGTTGGGTAAAAATTCTGAAACAACTAAACTTGGGGTTCAGGGATTAATTGATTACAACAGAAGCTGTGCCTTCTGAATCTGGCTGCAACCAAATAAAATTATTTCCCTATCTTCAGTACTATCTTAGGTGCCTTGCCTTGTCCGTCCCTACAACAGTATAATTCTAAACACTTAAACACTGTTCATGTTTTCATGAAATGGTCAACAGATGTGATTAATTGTGTGCTGCAAATAACAAAATATCTCTTATTAAAATGGAATAATTTGCCTAAATTCAGAAATTTACAAGGATTGTTTCAAAGTGTGAATAAAGAAGGAGTTAACAAATAGGAAAGAGAAATTAGAAGGTTCTAAGTATGGATTTAATACAAGGAAAATGTGTTTCTGGATAAGAGAGTCTATTAAGTAAATAAGAGGGTTTAAGTAAGTGATAAAGAAGGTCTGTGTATACAACTATGGTTAAACAACAACTGTTATTTTGCAATGTTGTAATATGTTACTTCTTTAAGAACTAAACTTGACTAATATAAAAACATCCATAGTAATTGTGGTACTATTACTCTTCTCTGTATATTAAATGTGTTCATATTTTCCAGGTATATAAGTCATTAAGATAGAAGCTTTAAAAAAATTATATCAAGCTGGTGTTCTCCAAAAGGTTGCATGGTTATTTTAGGCTTATATCATTTAATGTTCTATAACTGGGCCTGTTATCAATAAGATTAATATAAAGTTCTATACACTGGGTACAATTTAAATGTAATATACTGTATTACCTAGTATTCATGTGACATCAAGCAACAACATATATAAACTTTATAAAATGATATTTAAAAACAAAGATCAGTTTGATAGTAGAACACTTTATCTAAGATTTATAAATCTTAGCCTTACCTGAGATAAGGCAATGTTTCCCATCTTACTACATGTCGGAATGACTCCAAAGTAGGCCAGACTTCAGCTAAAGCCCAATACTCTTAATTTATGGTGAAACTGACTTTGGTGGATGTTTATGATCAAGACTTAAAGTTAAATTAAAATGGCCATGAAAACCAAAATTTGGCTCTGGCCCTCTGAGTCAGTCTGAATCCAGGGAACAGGGAACTTCTCTAAAGAGCTTTGTAACTCTGGGCCACATAACCTCCTGATCAGGGAGATTATTGAGACCACTCGAGAATGAAAAGCCAATCAGTGCACTTGCTGTGAATAGGAGGGTCATTAGAGACAGGAGACATCCCTGATGCTTCCAAGGGAAGCCACATGGTCAAGCAAGACCTGGACCCATCCTAACACAACTAGCACTAGCAGAACTAAGAAGCTGCTCTCAAGTTCCCCCACAAGTGACCCCTATGGGAACTCGGCTGACTCTTAACAATAGACAGAAACAAAGTCAATTTTGACCAACTTGATCTTAAACACCTACCAAAACCAGTTAAGCCAAAACACAGTCATTCCTGGGAATATTGAAAGACAAGAACAGCTAGAAAAGAGGAGACAGCAACTAAGCCAACAGGCTCCATGGGGAATGTTCAGTCAAGTATGGCCTTGGCTCCTCCCCTTCACAGGACCACTATTAGTCCTCTCTATGTTTCTCCTAATAGGACCATGTCTATTAAATTGCCTACAGAAGTTCATGCAAGATCAGATACACAAATTCACCAACAAGCTGGTCAATCAACCACTTCTTTAAGACTACCAGCCCTGGTGCCCAAGATGGAGACCTACGACTCATGACCAACTCCTCTGGCTCCAGAGATTCTGTGCCCATATAAAACCCTCTCTAACCCCTTTTTCCAGTTTTCACAACCCCTCTTTCATTTCCTAGGAATGAGAACTACTCTCCAGCATGTCCACTCTGCTTATTCTGTCTGCTCTACAGTATCCCCACAAGGAAGCATCAAACCTAAACTCCCCCTAGTACCATGTCTCCCACCTTAAAAAGGCACTTGTTCCAAATGTCCAGTCCTGGACTTCGACCACGCCCACCAAACTCAAAATTTCTCGCCAACCCTCTTCTTCTTTTATTAATCAATATTCTCTCAAGTTTTTATCTCAAACCACAGATACCACTTCTACATCCAAGCGACATGACACCAGGATGACACCACCCACTCTCAGTTTATGGGTCAAGGCGATTGCCCTTCCACTGGCTGCAATTGGTCTGTCACCCTTAACATTACTGGATTCAACCAAGCAACCTCCTATACTTCCTAGAGTCCCTGCTACAGGACCAGTGGCTGATACCAAGAATCTCCTCCATCCAGGACTGGTTTGATGCCATCAAGGACTTGTGGCTTCAAGGAACTTTTATAGACTTTACCCCTACCACAGTAGTTGTCTGTAGCCACTGAGTGTTATTTCTGGCTGCCCTGGTATTCTCAGACCTATCCCCCAAACATTCCTCCACTTCCCCTTCTAGATCTAATGCCGCCCACCATTAAGCAGGAAGTAGCCAGAGGACTTTACGCCGTCCCCCATGTCACTTAGAAAAACAAAAAGGGAGGAGTGTTGGGTGCAGAGCAGGCTGAACTGTGTTGTCTGCAGGGCAGGCTGAACAGATGTTGGCTGCAAGATAGCCCACGCACTCAAACCCCCCTCTATCTGGTCCTTTATCACCTGTTTGCCTCAAGTCTGAACATTCAACCCTGCTCAAGGCTGAACACTTAACCCCCTCTTGGGCCAACAAGGCAGCTTGCAGACCCAGAGGCCCCATTAGATTTGGGCTATAAAAACTCCCTCCTGCCAGGCCCCCCCTCTCTTGCTCTCTCTCTTGCTTTCTCTCTCTCTCTCCTATGTGTGCTCCCCCCCACACCCTCTCTCTCTTTCCTTCTTTCTTTTCTCCTTGTTGCACTGCTGCAATAAAGATCTTTTGGTTGCTCCGAGTGTTGTGGTCACTTTCCTTTCAATCATATCAGTTATTTCTTCTTACTAATCAAGACAATTTTTTTTTTCAGAGCATGTTCACCAATGTTAGAAGGAAATGGCTTTCCCTTGACCCCTATAAAGAATGGCTTTCTTTAAATTCTCCAAGTCTACATCTCACCTTTTCTCTCATGACAGAGATGAATTAACTGGTAGGTAACTTATATTTTTAATGTGGCAGACATAAGGTACTGAAAGTTCTGAGCACGTGGGGTTTGGTCTTTTCCTCTTCCTCTCCACCCAGCCATGGGAAACAGCATCAGCCTGTGCATTCCCTTAGAGCTGTTGTTCCAAGATGGAACTCCTTGGAGACTGGGGAGTCAGGAGCTAGCGCACTAATTGAGGCTTAGACCAAGCTACATCCATCAACCTGGCTGCTGTCAGTAAAAGCTCACTGACTCATTTTTGTCTTACTTTTCACTTGGTTCAGAGCTTAATCATGGAAGACAGAAACCACATAGAGCTCCCTCAAAGACCTCAAATGAGATATGCTACCACAGGTGACCTATGGGACAAGATGGGAAAAGGAAACCATTTTACATTCAGTCTCCCCATGAACAGCAGAAAACTATGCCCAAGCACACAGCCAAGGCCTGGACTCTCATGTCCTAACTCAAGATCCTATATTTTTGTCCCTAAAAGGATTGTCCAGCTGGTTTTGTGACCCTCCTGGTTACTGCCCCCAAAGCTTTCTCTTTTACAAATTCAGAGTTGGTGATCATGAAATCCATGCTTAAGACAGGAAATCCATGCTTCCCATGAGAAGTCTTTTAGGCCTGACCTAGATAAAACCAAACCGTCTGTCCCTGGATTCTTACATTCCTCTGGATTCATAGAGCAGAAGCAAATGCCAAGAAGGAAGAGTGCTTTAGGGCAGGGTGCGATGGATTTCTGAGTCTTCCTTAATTAAAAAGAGATTTAGGGCATTTATTTTATCAAGATCCTCAGATGATTCAAAGAACACTTTTTTTTAGATAAATGATCATGTTACTGAGAGTAATAGGAGATATTATTAAGGGTTTCATAAATATTTAGAGAATGACAAGGAATTTTAATGATGCAGGGTAGAAATTTTGCCTTCCCTTAAAAAATAATTCAGACTAATGGAAGACCTTGAAAGTCACCTCAACTATTTCATTTTAATCCCTGCACAAAAATGCACAGATAGGTCCTGAGGTGGGCTATGAAAATGGAACCACTCATCAATCTCTTTTATACTTCAATCCTGATCTTAAATGTTAAGTGAAATTCAAGTGGGGTGAACTAGAAAACATCCATCCAGAATCATCTTTCTGGATTCATAGGCAAATGCCCAAGAAAAGATGCCAGCAGTTTATATTCTCAGCCTTTCTACTATCTATAAGCAAGGATTTCCTATTGTTCAAGGATTGAATGCAGATTGCCATCTCTGTAAATCCTCAAATCAGGTATTGAAGAACAGGAACTTAGTTTATAAATTATTCATTCCAACCACTGCACTTGACCAGCAGATAAACTAGAAAGAAAAAATCAGTCATCTGGGGAAGGTGGCAATCAGTTAAGAGCACAGCCAGGAATCATTCATTGACCCTGAATGTTGCAGATTTTTCATGATAATACATGATACTGACAGGAGGACTTACAAGACTTTTTTTTCTTTTTTGGCACTCATAGATTGGGTGGAGATGAATGTAAAAACAAAATTTATCCTGATAGCTGATAATAATATTTCTTTGGGTAGCTGGTGGAGGATAAATATCCTTTTCTTAAAAAAAGAAAAAAAGAATTATCTGCCATAAATAATACCACAGAAAACATAAATAGTTTTCTATTGTGTTTGACATAAATAACACAGCTTGGCCAGCCCATAAATAATAGTGCAGACTGAGTGGCTTAACAAATAGATATTTATTTTCTCAAAGTTCTTGAGTCTGGAAGTCCAGGACCAGGATGCCAGCATGGTCAGGTTAGTGAGGGTCCTCCTCCTGGCTTGAAGATGGCTGCCTTCTCCCTGTCCTCACATGGTGCCTCTTTTTATAAGAGTACTAATCCTATCACAAGGGCCTCACCCTCAGGACCTCATCAAAACCCTCATCTCTACACAACATCAAAGGATCAGGGCTTCAAGATTTTAATTTGAAATGGCCACCAATTCAGTTCACAAAAGAAAGTCACCTGAAAGGAAGCTGAAACTCTAAGGGTATTTCTAACCTAAGGCATCAAAAGTGATCATTAAATTGTTTTAAACAAGAAAGAACTTTCTACTAAGAAAGAATAGTAATTTAAAGGTGGTGGTGTTGGTGCTATAAATGCATGGTGTAAAAAATAAAGCAACAGAAAAAATGAAAAGGAAAGCTGTCCAGCTGACTCCCTGGTGGGAGCAATTTGTCAGGTGACAGATGTGATCAGCAGAAAATCCCCGGGAGTGGGATACCTGGGGGACTGCAATTTAGAAGATGCCTAACATACATTTGAAGTCCATCTATATCTGCTCTAGTAAAATCCCTTCCCCAAGCTCCAAAGTTCCAGTTGATTTTCCTCCAAACACCATGTACTCTGTGGAGTGAGTCTTCCTATGGAATCAAGAAAAGTTCCTAGTTTTATACCTTAACCTTCTGTGAACCACGGATGGATACACAGGCTGACAAAAACACCCTTGAACTATGGAAAACCCCCCAAAGATCCGAAGAATATAATCCCTCTTGCTGAACCAGAAGCCAATGCTATCTGGCTCCCTAGAAGAAGGGAGCCTTCCCTAACAGGGTTTAAACAGGCAAAAATATCAGAGGTATTTATTCAGTGTGGACTAAAGACACTATAAAAGCCTATCTTTAGAAGATGTCCTGGGGAGAAAGAACCACCTCACTGAATACCTTAAGGTTATGTCAAGGCTCCCAGTTCTCTGCTTAGAGATTCCTAGTGAGGCAGCAATGTATCAGCTGTCCTCTTTCTCTCTTAGCTAGTAAGAAAACACTGGGGTTTCTTTTTCTTTTTTCCTTTTTTTTAAGAGCTAACATATACATGGAGTGTTTTCTTTCTTTGAGGGTGGGATCAAGGGAAAACTTAAGTAAGTTGTCTTTCCTGTAAGTGATCAAATGGTCTATTGAAGTATTTGCACAACAGTTATCCTTCAGAGGTGCACATGTTGTCCCCCTCCCAGTCCTGATGAAAGATGACTCCAAATGTAATAAAGTGGCCTCCAGAGAAATCTGTTTATTTATTCCAAATATTTCAGCTAATGAGAAAGCCAATTTGTACTCCCTTTTCCTCAGGGGCTTTGCAGCCAAGCTCTCTGGCAGTGTCCTTGGCGTGGGCACTCTGATCCATTCCTTCTGCCTCTCCGGTTCTGTGGGGCCCACTCTCTCTCCAAGCTTATTATTAGAAACCCCATCATTCATGTGGGATGCAAAGGCCTCACTCCTGCTGATGCCTTTATTGTGCTCCACCCCCTCCCCAGCCTCTTCAGGCCCTTTCCCTTACTCCACTCCAGCCCTCCCTCTCTGCAGGACTCCCTCCCATTCTGTCATCCTTCTGTGTGGCTCCTGGCAAGAAGCTGCCTTTGATGGATTCCACAGACCCCTGACCTTACTTTGAAGTCCCCACAGCTTAATCAAACACGCCCACCCCAACACTCAGCATTGCCCCTTTCACTGGCTTACAAACTCATTAGGCAACCCAAGGGATCCAAGGAGGGACTCCATTTGCCTCCTGTGTGACAGGATGATAAGGAGGCTTGGGAGAAAGGAACAGAAGTGTTATATTCTTGTACATACACCACTAAGAAAGCTGAGCTTCCCCTTGGAAGGAAGCCAAGGAAGCTGCCCTCATCCAGCCCCAGCCAGGACTGAAGATATCAGGCTTTGGGCACAGAGAGACATGAGTTAGGCCTGAGCTCAGTTCCAACTCTGCCTGGTTGAGATTGACCTTGAGCAGAACACTTTGTCAGAATTTATGACTAGCAATCATCCTTAAGGTCTTTGTGAGATTAATTGACTAAAGTATTTAGCACAGTTTGTGACAAAATATAGTCACCAAAAGCATTATTATTGCTATTTCCAGAAACAGGGTAATAGGTGCATCAGCGTTAAATACCCCATATCCCAACCTCTGATATCTTGCTGGTGCCTCTCATTGAACCTAATAGGAACCCAATGACAAGAGAGCTAAGTAAGGCAGCCCATAGAAGGCAGCCTCCTTGGGTACAAATGAGAAAAATCAAAGTCATGCAGCTTCTAAGTGGAAAACCTAGGACCTTGCTCAACTTAAATGTCCAACATCAATCCCAACCCCTACTATACCAATATTAGTGTAATTTGGGGGTAAATGAGTCATCCCTGGCTGGATTCCAACTATAAGTATAATGAAGGAAAATTATTGGATACTATAAAAGAGAGTAATAGGATCTCAATGAAACTGAATTTGAGTCCAGAGGGCATTCTTGTCCTTCTCTACCCCTTTTTCAAGGTACCCATCTCTTCTTTGGCTCCTTCTGAGACATATGCATCCTCTGTACTCAGTCCCTAACAACTACAAGCCTGTCTGTCACCAGCTTCTGCTTTTTGGAGAATCTGCCCTGCTGGGCCATCTGCCTTACCCCTCCACACACCTCAACTTCACCCACCCATACAATAAAAATCTGCTAAATTATATATTCTCCATCTGGTTACAAAGAACAACAGTCAACAAACCTACCATGTGCTAGAAACTCTTCAAGGCCCCAAAAATCAGCAATGAAAAAGCAGATAACAAACCAGGCCCAGCACAGGACACTGTTAGAGTTTAGAGGTGCCTCCAAAAGCTCTTGTGTAAGATAATGCAAGAATATTTAGAAGTGAAATGATTGGGTTAGGGGAGCTCTAACTAATCAGTGCATTAATCTACTGATATGGATTAACTGGGCAGTAACTATAGGCAGGTGGGGAGTGGCTGGAGGAAGTGGATCACTGGGAACATAACTTTGGGGTTTATAGTTTTTTCCCTGGTGAGTGGAGGTTTCTCTGCTTCCTTATTACCATGTTCTAAACTGTTCTCCTCCACCATACTATTCTGCAATGATGCTTTGCCTCACCTCAACCCCAGAGCTATGGAGTCAGTTTATCATGGACTGAACCTCTGAAACCATGACCCCCAAATAAACTTTTTCTCCTCTACATTGTTCTTGACAGGTCTTTTGGTCACCACAACAAAAAAGCTCACTAAAACAAACACTGAGGCAGAAGGATTATAAGTTTAAGGCCAGCCCAGTCAACTTGGTGAGTCCCTATCTCAAAATAAGATTTAGAAAGGGCTGGGGACCAGCTATCTAACTCTTTGGTATATATCCAAAGGATTTAAAATTAGCATACTAGAGTGACACAGCCACATCAATGATTATAGCACCTCAATTCACAATAGATAAGCTGTGGAACCAACCTAGATGCCCTTCAACAAATGGATGAATAAAGAAAATGTGGTATATATACACAATGGAGTATTACTTAGCCATAAAAAAATGATGACTTTATGACATTTACAAGTAAATGGATGAATCTGGAGACTATCAAACTAAGTGAAATAAGCCAGTCCCCAAAGCCAAAGATTAAATGCTTTCACTGATATGTAGAAGCTAAGCCACAATAAGGGGAAAGATGGGAAAATTAAATTAATCTATTAAATATTCAATAGATTAGACAAAGGGGAATGAAGGGAAGGGAGTGGGGTTAGGAAAAGAAAAGACGGTGGAATGAATCTGGCCTAACTCTCCTATGTACCTATATGAATACCATAATGAATCCTACCATCAAGTACATTCATAAAAATGGGATCCTAACTAGAATAATATACTCCATGTTTGCATAATTATACCAAAATGAATTCTAATGTCATATATAACTTTTAAAAATCCAATAATATTTTAAAAAATAAAGGGCTGGGGATGTAGTTCAGTGATACAGTGCTTATTCAGTATGTAAGGGGCCCTGGGTTTTATCCCCAAAACTACCAAAAAAAAAGTAGGCAATAATTTCTGCCCTTGTGGAATGTGTATTCTAATGGAAGAGCAAACAAGAACATAATGATTAAGAAAAATATGTCATATGTTAGAAGATGACAAGGGCTTCTAATAGGAAAGGAAAATGAGTGGTTATGGCATAATAAGGGGCTACCACTTTAATTAGGGTGGCCTGAAAAGACCTCATCAGAGGTAGAGAAAACATGAAACATTTCACAGATTTGCATGCTATAATAAATGTTAACATAATTGGTCAAAGAAAATAGAAGTTTCTGACAAGCTATGCACTGAATTGTTTTGTCTATTTGATGCTAGAGGCATGTAAAGGGAAAGGATTGAGAATCACTATCTAGATATTGGGGGGGAGGTTATCACAAGAAACCAAGAGAATACTGGGTAACACAGGACACCATATACTTCTCTGTTTAGCTGGTCTCAGACCCAGCCCTTCCAAGTCTAAGAAACGGAGCAGCTCTCACAGAGAACTGTGTCACCTTTGGGCATTTAGACTTGGCTCATATAATTCTTCCTTCCTCAGTGTATTTAGAATATAAGTGCTGACTGTGTTGAGTTGCTGACATCCAATATGGACTCCTGTGTGGGAGAGAGCTTTTAAATAAGTCATGTCAGTGATAGCAAATTCCCTTGTGGTCAGCTGCAGTTGGATGTCCTTGGCTAGGTCAGCTTAGGCCAAAATACATCGAGGCAGTAAATTAACAGAAATCCCATGAGCTTATAACTATAAAAGTTTATTTATTACTCATGCAGCATCCATTCATGGTCTAGGTATTCATCAAGGACAACTCTTCCCCAGGCTGTTTCAATCTTATGGTTTCACTTCCTCTACAATGGCAGGGAAGGAGAGGCTTCCTCCTCAATGGCAGGGAAACAGCATACAGGAAGCTTTCATACCTGCACTGGTGTCTCACCCTGGAAGTGATGAGCATTGCTTCTACTGAAAGATTCATCATTCAGATCTAGTGATATGATCGTTATGTGACTAGTTCTCTACCAAGAAGGAAAGAGCCAGATGTTGGAGGTCATTAGCAATTTCTTCCAGAATCACTTGCCTCTATTCCAGGTGGTTGGGTCAGACACTAGGTAGAAATGGTTTCACTCTATGTGTACCAACTAAACTTGTTTTGTGCAGAAAGAACATATCTGCTACCCTGAGTCCACAACCCAGATATTGGAACTCTCCCCTCTGCAGAGGCAAGGGTGAAAAGAAGAGTAAGCACAATATGTAGATGCTGGCAATCTCAGCTCCTGGAAAGTTTCACAATCTTCACAGGGTGTCAGCCCACTTTGAGATGTAACTTAGAACCCACACAGTAGCCTTGCTTTGAAAAATGATCTCACATCATCTCCCAGTGAACATCCAGGGTGCTCTAGCCAGGAGTCATCTTGAGATCTGAGCTAGGACTGCGCTAGGGGTCAGAAACCCGGCACACTCCATCTCTGGGATTCCACAGGTGCTCCACTGCACTGGCTAGAATAGTAGCTGTGCTGTGAACTCAACTTGGTCTAGCCCAGTGGGTACTCTGAACTATAAGAGTCAGGTGTTAAATATGGAGGTACTTGTGAACCTGGGCATTTGCCCTTTGATACCAAAGGTGTGGCCAGTTGGTACTCCCACCAGGGCCAGAACTGAAGGCTGGTGCCCACTAGCTTCCAGATAACCCTCCCCCATGCTCAAGTACCTGTTTCTGACAGGCTAAGGAAGGAATACTGTGGCCACACTTCTAACCTGTCCACAGAGGCATGCTGAGGGGGCCTTTAACAAATCCATGCCTGTATCTATTGCCATGTCCCCAGTATGCCTGGCTGGGGTATGAGGAACAAATGCAATTTTGCCCAGATCTGGCAAAAGCTGGTGGGCAGTACTCCCAAGCAGCAGGGAGGAACACCACATTCCTCACACCTGCACTGCCCCACACTATCTGAGCATGCACTGCTTCTGGACTGGGTGGGAGCACCACAGTGCAGGTGCTGCAGTTCTCTCATCTTCTCTTCCCATATAGTAACTGAGCCCATACCACTGACTAGGAGAAGGACAAATGCTTCCAGCCGCTAGCCACTACTAGGGCTGCCAGTGCCAGAATTCCTTACAGAGATGTTATCAATAGTGCCTGAGAAGACTCCCATAACTCAATAGGGACCACCATTCTCAGTGAAGGAATATCCACAGAGTGAGCATCCTACTCTCTGCACCATACCTTCCTTAATTGCTAGAGTGTCACCACTCTTGCATGGCATGCAGAGACAGTGGGTCTTTCCAACTCTACCACAATAGGCACTGTGCCCAAAGCCATTAGTCACATTCAAAGAAACTGTAGAGAGACTACACTATGGCACTCAGCTAGAATCAAAGTCAACACTACACACAAATCAAAATCTTAAGATAAACCATCAAAAGAAAGCCACTTGCTAAAAAGTCTACTCCATAAAAGGGCATTTGGTACCTGATTCACCAGATAAACAAATCTAAACTCCGGAACACAACGTGGAAAACTGAGATAATATGTAATCTCAAAGAGAATATAAAGAACATAATGACTTTCTAGCAACAGATGCCAACAAAATATGGTTGAAATGTCTAATAAAGAATTTAAATGATCATTATTTAAAAACTCAATGATATCCAAGAGACTAGAGATAGTTAAATGAATTATGGAGGAAAATGCAGAACATGAATGAGAAATTCAACAAATTGAGATTTTTGGAAAGAACAAAACCTATCTTTTAAATGAAGAGCTCAATAAATCAAATAAAAATACAGTTGAATTGCAGCAGCTCAACATGCTGAGGGAGGAGGATTGTAGGTTCAAAGCTAGCCTCAGCAACTTATTGAGGCCCTAAGTAACTTAGTGAGACCTTGTCTCAAAAGAAAAAATAAGATAGGAAAGGCAGCAGAATACAACAGTCACAATTATGGCATTATGTAAAAATGTGAATGTGTAACTGATGTGATTCTGCAATTTGTATTTGGGGTAAAACTGGGAGTTCATAACTCACTTGAATCAAATGTATGAAAGATGATATGTCATGAGCTTTGTAATGTTTTGAACAACCAATAAAGAAAAAAGAAAATGGGCTAGGGATGTGGCTCAGTGGTTAAGCACACCTGAATTTAATCCATGTTTCAAATTTTTTTAGAAAAAGAGAAACAATAGTTGAAAACCTCAACTAGATCAAGCAGGAGAAAGAATATCTGATCTTGACATCTAGGAATTTTAAAATATTCTAAAAAAGAAAGAATGAAGTATATTTAAGACCTTTAGGAAATTATTAAACAAACAAATATGCACATTTTCAGAATATCCAAAGGCAAGGAGAAAAAAATTATTTGCATAAAAACTGTTTGATGAAATAGAAAATCTCTCTAATTTAGGGAAAGCTATGGACATCCAAGGAGAGGAGGTTTATAGGACCACAAACAGATGTGACCAGAAAAGATCTTCAGCATAGCACATATAGCCAGACTTCTGAAACCCAAAGAAAAAATTCACAAGAGAAAAGAGGCAGGTAATATTAAATGGTATCCCCATTAGATTACCAGCAGTTTTTTCAGCAGAAACTCTACAAACCAGAAAGGAATGGAATGATATATTCCAACTCCTGAAACAAAATAATTGCCCACCAAGAATAGTATACTCAGCAAGACTATTAATAGAAAATGAAGTAAGTTCTTTGACCTCAAGCAAAACCTGAGAAAATTCATAACTACCAGACAAGCTTTACAAGAGATGCTCAAAGGAATCCTACGTCCATTAGGGGAAGAAAGAAAATTACCATCATGAAAGTTATAGACTAATGTCTGGATAAACATAGATGTAAAAATTCTCAACAAAAATGAGCAAATGGAACTAAACAATACTTCAAGAGGATCATTCACCATGATCAAGTTGGTTTCATTCCAGGAATGTAAGGATATCCCAGCATATGCAAATGAATAAGAAACCACATCAACAGAACAAAAGAGAAATATTATATGATCATCTAAACAGATGCAGGAAAACCATTTGGTAGCATTCAATTTTCCTTCCTGATAAAAGTTCTGAGCAAACTAGGTATAGAAGAATTTTAATTTAATGTGATAAAGACTAAATATGACAAACCCATAGCCTAACATCATACTGAATGGAGAAAAGCTGAAAACATTTCCTCAAAGGTCACAAACAAGATAACATGTTCACTTCATCACTTTTATTCAATATAGTACTAGAAGTTTTAGCCCAAGCAAGAGAGCAAGAGAAAGAAAAGGCATACAAATAGCAAGTGAGAAAAATTATCCCTATTTTCAGATGATATAATTCCCTATATAAAAATTCCTAAAGATTCCAGAAAAAGACAATTAGAACTCATAAATAAATTCAGCAAAGTAGCAAGGTACAAAATTAACATACAGGAATCAGTAGCTTTTCTATATAATATCAATAATAAATTTTCTGAGAAAGAAATTATAAAAGCAACCCTATTCAAAATAACTGCAATGCAAAATACCTAGGAATACCACTTCAAGAAAGTGGAAGACCTCTACAATGAAAACTACAAAATATTAATGAAAGAACTTGAAAAAGACACAAAAAGATGGAAAGACCTCCCATGTTCATGAATTGGAAGAACATTATTAAAATGTTTATATTACCCAACATGATCTAAAGATTCAGTGTAATTCCAATCAAAATGCAATGGCATTCTTTAGAAACTAGAAAAACATCCAAATTTCATGTGGAAGCACAAAAATCCCTGAATATCCAAAGCAATCTTGGGCAAAACAAAGCTAGAGGCATCACAATTTCTGATGTCAAGACACACAAGGAAGCCATCATGACCCAAACAGCAATGGTACTGGCATAAAAACAAACACTTAGACCAATGAGAACCAAAAGCAAATCCACACATCTATAGCCAACTGATTATCAACAAAGGCACCAAAAACATACACTGGAGAAAGAACAGCCTCTTCAATAAATAGTGGTGGGAAAACAGGATATCCACATGTGACTGTAGTTGACTCTTATTTCTCATCCCATACAAAAATAACCCAAGACAGATCAAAGATCCAAATGTGTGACCTGGAACTCTCAAATTACAAGAAAACATAAGAGCAACACTTCAAGACATTGATACAGGTGATGATTTTCTAAATAGGATCCCAAAGCACAGAAGACAAATTCAAAAATCAACAAATAGGATCACTCAAAAGCTTCTCCACAGCAAAGGAAGCAATTGTAATAAAAGACAATTACTGAGTGGAAGAAAATATTTGCCCTACCATTCATCTCACAGAGGATTAATATCCAAAATACTAAGAAACTCAGAAAATATAACCAAAAAAATCGAGTAATCCAATTTAAAAATGGGCAAATATCTGAAGACACTTCCCAAAGGAAGAAATACAAATGGACAACAAATATATTTCTAAAAATTCTCAATATCATCAGCTATCAGGGGATTGCAAATCAAAACTATAATGAGATACCATCTCACTTCAGTCAGAATGACTAATTAAAACAAAAATGTAACATATACTGATGAAGATGTGGAGGAAACCCTAACACCCTGTAACGGGAACATAGTACAGTCATTATAGAGAACAGTATGAAGATTTCACCAAACACAAACAAAAATAGAACTTCCATATTATCCAGCTATCCCACTTCAGAGTATTTATCCAAAGAAAATGAAAACAGCATCCAAAGAGATACTCGCTTGCCTATGTTTATTGTGGCACTATTTGCAATAGCTAAATATGGAATCAGTCTAGGTGCCCATCAATAGATGAATGGATAAAGACAACGTGGAATGCACTAAATGGTGTATTACATAGCCAAAAAGAAGAGCAAAATCCTGTCATTCACAGCAAAATGATTGGAATGAGAGGGCACTATGTTAACTGAAATAAGCCATACACAGAAAAACAACTGCCATATATTCTCTTTCCTGTGTGGAAGCTTAAAAAGAATCAACCTGAAAGTATATTAGTGAATTACCAGAGATTGGAAATGATGTGGGATCAAGGGTGGAAAAAAAGGAGGATATATTTTATTAGTGTATACTGTATACATGTGGGAAAGTCATAGGGAACTCCATGAACACATATGACATGCATTCATTTAAACAAAATGGAACTATACTTTGGAGCTCAGCTCAGAAAAAATTGCTTTGCCACATTCCTAAAAAAATAAATGGAAGTCAGACATCATTTATTTGAGAGTAACTTAACGAATACTTTTCTGACTTACATACAAATAGCCATAACAAAATTCCTTATGGAATAAGAATTAAAAGGCACATGTGTGTTAGCAGGAATCTTCTATCTTGACTTTTAATTCTTGTGTTTACCTGCTTTGTGAACTTAGTTTCATATTCATTGTTTTCTGACACCCTCTACTATTCATTTTAGAAAATATTAATGGTTGCTCACTATAATGCACTAATTATGAAAAGGTACTGTAGTTAAGATACTATAAAGATACTATAATTGAAAAATCTCTAGCATTGTTTCTAATTCTTGAAATTCTCTGAATGGCCACAAGATTCTTATTAGTGTTAGAAGTGATCTACAAATAATCTGGGCAGTACAGAAGACTAGGCAAACATACATCAATATTTCCATTATGGGCTATGCCCACGTGACAGAGGGGAAACGAGACTGGTCATTCCCTGCTCTCCTCTACCTTGCAATCTTGATGGAGAACACAGACAATAAAGGTGTAGTGAGGAGATAGGACTTTCCAGACACCAATGCCACGAGCAACAGAATGGAATAAAGGGATACATACAGATTGGAAGAGGCTCACTCTAATGAGGGCCGGTTAGTAAAGGACTCTTGGAAGTGGGAACATTTTTTGCGGAGGCCCACAAGCCATGCAGAGATGGGATGGTTGCTCAGGCAGAGGAGGATCAGATGCCAAGGCCCCGAGGGAGGAACAAACTGGAGAAAGAAGGCCAATGTGATGGGAGCATGTCAGCACCAACTAGAGTGGCATCAGGGGGACTGGAAGAGATCCAGGCATGTAAAAAGCTTTTTCAACATTATTTAAAGTTCAACAGCAAAGAATGGAAAGGATTTGAGTGTTTTGTAAAAGATCCTTTGGTTACTGTGAAGAAAAGTGAGTGTAAGGAACAAAAGCAGAGTCAGGAGGACCCGGTAGTTCAAAGGAGAAGAGAGCGGCCTGGACTGAGGTGTCAGCAATTGACCTGGAGCACAGTGGTAGAGTCAATGGGCCTTGATTCTGGGAATGCAGGAAAGAGGGTGATTAAGGATGATTCTGTCATTTATGGCTTGCATGGCTGCCTCTGCTACAAGGCTTTGAGGTCCTTGCTGGTCAGACATTTTTTACCTTTACCAACTAGCACAGGGCTGGGAATAGGGTTCCTCTTAGTAAATAAGTAAATATAAGAACAAATGGAACTTGGTGGTCTCTCTGTTTCCAAAGAAATAGAAGAAAAATTGGGCCAAGAAGAACTCACAATGCTAACAGCTCACTGCCGTGGCCGCTGTTTGGCCAGGTGAGGAAACTACATCTCAGTAAGAAGGAAGATATAGGCTGTCTCCTATTCAGGCACAAGACTAATTTTTCTTGTTTTAATCCAGAAGACAATCATAAAAGAACTGGCATAAGTACTATGCTTCTTAGCAAGTAAATAGTACTTACACCATGTCCACAGGAGAGTCCTATGCGGACCTATATAATGATTACATGTTTAATTGCTCAGAGTGAGTATGTTGTTTCCCCCTGTTTGTTTTCTGTTTTCTCTTTGAGGGATATTTATAGATCCTATGGATTCTTTCTGGCTAACAAGTTTATCTAATTTTTCTTTGACCTTATACCTGAGGTCTGAAATGAAAACTTTTCTCTTTTTCTCTCTGCAGACTTTGACCAGATGTTTTCCCCACATTGACTCATCTAATGCCTACAGGTTTTAAAACATGACCACCTAAAACTGAATGAGATTTTCACATAGCATCAGAAGAGTTTTATGACACCAGATGGTGTTGTTTTATAGTTATGAAAATCAGTGCTTCCTACTCCAATAGCAGTCAGCTCCTCAGCCCTGAGGCATTTTAATACTTCGATGAAGCCTTTGTCAAGCACGAGTGTATCATATTCCCTACTTTAATCATGCCCAGTGCCTAGCACCGAGTAGGATCTTGGTAAGATGGTTGTTGAACAACTGAATTAATTAGAGCATATTTTTAACACACCATACAATTAATTATGCCATTTCAACAAACATGCCAGCTAGGCTTCAAACATTTTTTTAATCCATAGGGATGAAACAGGAAACTCAGTTCCTAGAATTCTTCCTCTGGACTCAGGCCAATGCAACTCTTTAATGTCCTGCTTTCCTGTTCCTGCTGTTTGTCAAGGATGAGTTCTCACTATTTTTACTTAAGAACCAATCACATTGGTCAGGTCATTAAGTTTTAGTGAATATATGGCCATTTTGTGAACTCTCGACTTGGATACGCTGATTAAGTCATTTTTAACTGGACCTCACTTTTTGGAAGCTCCTCTTTCCACCACCAAATATTCTCCATACCTATCAGTTGGTACCTCCCAGATTCCCATAGAAGAAGAGTTGGGATTGGATTTTTGTTTGTTTGTTTGTTTTGCTCCTAGAGTCTCTGTCAAGAATAGCCATTAGCCAAGACAGCCACTGTCTAGGAGAGCCCTGACACAGCAGAAAGCTGGGTTCCAGTGTGTGCATCAGGCAAGACAGGATGAGGACGTGAAGCCAAAATGCATGAAATAAGAAATGTATTACTCACAGGTCCAGAGGAATTAAGGGTGCTGATAGGAGTCTGACGGAAAGTCGATGGCTACAGGGAGCTCAAGTCAGCATCAGGGGAGTGAGCAGGAGGGAGAGAGGAGATGTGAGGCTACAGCTTATCAAGGTCTGTGGGAATCAGCTCTTTGGCTTTCCCAGCAGCTGTGGATCAGGTAGCTTAAACACATAGGAAGCAGGAGAACTTGAAATGTGACACAGGTGGTGATCATTAGGTTTATCATGATCAGAACCTATGGGTAGTCTTGGTTTTGAGTCAATGAGATGAGGAAGAAAGGGGAACCACACAGGGAGAGGAAGTTTGAATTAGGCCAGAGGTGACAAGGGTATCCCTGGGTTTCAAATAATTAGTCAGTCCTAAAAATGGATATCGAGGCAGCATCTTCCATAAATAAACTTATGACAACAGGTAGCACAGAGATGATGTGTAACAACTTAAATCCATCTAGAATCAATGAAATGGATGGTTAGGCAGCTGGATGTGCTAGTGATAGGCTATCATGTGGGGTGACTCAAAAGGTAAGTGTTCAATATCAACCATTGCCTCAAAGCTCCCTGAATGGAAAATTAGACTTTGGGACAGATTTCATAAAATTTGTTTTTACAGCATTATAAAAGTAACATGTTTTCTGAAATAAAATATACATTAAAAAAAATAAAAAGCCACTCTTATCCCTGTCCTCAGCTTCTCACACCCAATGCAAATAGCCTTAAAGATTAATAAATTATAATACATTGCTATTATTCTTTTATACCTTTTATAGGCACACAAGCTCACACACTGGCCTGTACTACACATTTCCTACAATGTGCCATATTGCAGAGTCAGCCGTGGTCACACATGCCTTTAATCCCAGCAAATCAGGAGCTGAGGCAGGAGGATTACAAGTTGCAGGCCAGCCTCAGCAAATTAGTGAGGCCCTAAGCAACTGAGTGAGACTCTGTCTCAAAATAAAAAATAAAAAGGGCTGGGAATGTAGTTCAGCAGTAAAGCGCTTCTGGGTTCAATCTCCAGTACAAAAAAAAAAAAAAGTCATAGATGTTCCAGGTCAGTATAGAGACATGCTTTTCTCTCTCTAATGGATTTTACATGTGACACTGTAAGTTGCTTCTAGATTTGTTTGGTTTTGTTTTTGCACTTCATGAGCATTTCTGTTCCTATATCTTTGTGCATTCATTTATCGGATAAATTTCCAGAAGTGGCATTGCTGGGTTAAAGGGCCATACACCTTTGAAATTTTGTTTGATATTGCAAATACCTTGTACAAGGTGGTTGTAGGCACCAATTTATATTCTCAGAAACTCTGATTTGGTCATTTTTCCTGAAAATGAAAGTAGAAAAAAAATGGAGAATGAAAACCAGGGATTCAGGAGATCGAGGACAGAAGCAGGAAAACAAGAGCAAAGTCAGCTCCCCATCCTCCTGACTGGTGCTCTGCAGGAGAGCCCTGCAAGGCAGAGCTGCTGGTTAACAAACACTTCTCCACTTCTCCGCCAGTCAGAACTGGAGAGGCCCGTTTCCCAGTAATAGATACTTTTAGAAAATGAAGGCTCCATGGGAGAACATCTTCTAATCTACCTATCTGGCTTTGTCCAAGAATCTCTGTGCCTCACTCCAGGAGAGAACAGGCCTTTTAGACAAGGCTTTCTTTCAAAAACAACAAGTACAAAATGTTTGAGTGCCGGTAATTTAATTCTGACACCCCCCAGAATTCCCAGAAGAAACAAGATCCAGCAACACAGATGATTGAGTTATACAGGCAAAGTGGGGTTAAAGGGACTAACATAGATAAATTGGATCTTTCTGCCCTTTCCTGGCTCCATTAATAAAAAGCGCCTGAAACCTCTTAACCCTATGCTTGTCAAGTTCTGGAGCAATCCAGGGCTATTTCCCTGCTTGGATTTTCTAGGAGTAAAACAAAAAGATATCTGATCCCACGATAAGTACCATTACCTACTGCCAGAAAGTTTCTTCTTGAAAAGTAGGAATAAAAATTAAGTTTTAAAAGGAAAATAGAATGCCAGGAGCAGGAAAATTTTGCCACTGGTATTTTTTTCAAAAGAATCCCCTTCAATGCAACTCCATTTGCATTCTCTCTCCCTTTATTTATTTACTTTTTCTTTGTGCATTCCCAGGGTGGGCTCAAATCCTCTCCCCCCTTTCCTAATCTGCCACCCTCTTTTGAGAAACGTGTTTTAGTAATCCATAGCTTCATGACCCCCCAGTTGCCCATA
The DNA here is from genome assembly GCF_048772815.1 of Callospermophilus lateralis. Lineage (NCBI taxonomy): Eukaryota > Metazoa > Chordata > Mammalia > Rodentia > Sciuridae > Callospermophilus > Callospermophilus lateralis. The sequence goes on along the minus strand of NC_135306.1, from coordinate 116,604,411 downwards.
CCTGCCTGATGAAATGCCGGCCACAGTCCTACAAATGAGAAATATCTAAGAGATATGTGTCAACTCTCATTATTCACAGCAGTTTTAGTCTATAAAGTTGCTGCAAACACTGCATTAAAAAACATTGCACCATTGCACCTGGTGGAAATGTAAATTTGGTCCCAGTAAATCTGTGATTTCAACACTTTCATCAATACATCAATGTGCAATCTTGTTTTACGTATGCTTCTGTTTAAAGACATCTATTTTTATATGTATTGTTGCCTCACTTGCATTGGCCTCATAGCCAATAACACTGTGACACATGCCTGAATAAAGCTTATCAAACACATGTATTTTCTCTAAAAGGCATGTCACCACCTTCTTGTTTAGAAACACCAGACAGCACTTAGCACTACATTGGTGGGCATTTTAAACAGTGAACTCACTAACAAATGGTACCAAAAAAAAAAAAAAAAGATATATATAATATATATATATATATATATATATATATATATATATATCTATATATATATATGACTTGTTTATAGGATGACAGCAGCAGGAAGGGGGAGTGTCACCTTGTTGGAACTCCACTGGGAACATCCACTGCCAGCTCAGAGCTTTTGCCTCTCCATGCTTGTTTGTGAATAACCACAAAAGACCATGAGTGATGATTTTGGGGTTACAAATACCAAGTAGAAGGATTCCCAAATACAGGATGAGGAATATTGAGAATGAACTGTTTCCCATTCAGGTCAGGGCAGACCTCCCCCCAAAACAGTCCACCCATTGCACCCTTCCCAGGTCCTCAGGTGTGGCCCAGTTTGGCTTGGAAGCTCCAACAGATTGAGCCTCTTAGTGAAGGCAGTGAATGAGGCTCCAAAGAGAGACATGGAATGGGCCCAAAATAACCCCGCCCACCTCCTAGAAAAACTGAAGGGAGTGCTCACAAATGATGATGATTTTAGACCCAGAGCAGCAAGTGCCATTATAGACTAAGGACATGAAAGGGATGGTAGATGAAGGCATGAAAGTACTTCCTGCAGCGTTCCCTAGTATTCTCATATTTTCTATTCTTTCCTTCCTTCCTTCGTTTCTTTCTTTCTACTTTTTGGTACTGGGAATTTAAGCCAAAGGGGCTTAACTACTGAACCACTGAGCTACATCTCCGTCCCTTTTTTATTTTTAGACAGGGCCTCATTAAGTTTCTTCAGGCCTCATTGAGTTGCTGAAGCTGGCTTTGAACTTGAGATCCTCCTGCCTCAGTCTCCCAAGTGGCTGGGATTACAGGTGTACACCACCATGCTGGCAGTATTCTTTATTCTTAAAAGAATTTTTTACCCTTTATTCTTAAAGAATTATGACTTTTTTATTACTACAAGAAGTATTACCTCTTTTTTGTAGTAGAAAACAAAAATAATGATTTTTCCAAATGGGATACCAGAAATAGGATTGTCAGATTCAGCAAATAAAAACATAGGACCTAGGACCTCCAGTTAAATTTGAATTTTGGATAAATGACAACTGTTTCTTTTAAGTATAAATATGTCTCATGTTTATCCTGAAAATATAAATGCATTATATTTGTGTGTATGTGTGTGTGTGTGTGTGTGTGTGTGTGTGTTAGTAAGGATTGAACCCAAGGGCCCTTTACCACTGAACTACATCCCCAGTCTTTTTTATTTTTATTTTGAGACAGAGTCTCACTAAGTTGCTAAGGCTGGCCTCAAGCATGCAATCCCCCTGCTGCAGCCTCCCAAGCTGTTGGGGTGTGTGACACCTGGCTATATTTATACTTTGTGCTAATATGTCCAATGCCCTGAGCAAAGTCAGGTGAAAGCTGAGGAGTGGGAGAGAGTACAAGTTGAGAGACATCTAGAGCCATGGCAAAGGCAATTTTCCTTCCTGGCTCTACACTTCCTACCAAAAGTCACTTAGATATTGTTGGACGTTGGGTTCTTTATCTTTATTCTGTGCATATTTGTAAATTCATTTTATCATGGTAAGAACACTCAACATGAGAGTTTCCTCTTCAATTGTTAAGGGCACAATACAGGACTGTTCACTTTAAGTATCGTGTTATAAGCAAATCTATAGAGCTTCATCATCTTGCTTAATTGCTACTTCATGCCCTTTGATTAGTAACTCCCAATTTCCTCTCCCTCAACCCCTGGAAATTATCTTTAATTCTATGAATGTGTCTATTTTAGATACCCCCATCTAAGTGGAATCAGACAGCTTTTTTCTATGTGGCTGCCTTGTTTCACTTAGCATATGTCCTCAAGATTCATCCATGTTGTCATATATTGAAGAATTTCCTTCATTTAAGGCTGAATTGTATTCTGTTGCATGCAAACACCATATTTTCTATATCGATTCATCTGTCTGTGGACAGATGTGTAATATCTTGATGTCAACTCTTTTGGATACCTCCCCAGAAATGGGGTTGCTAATTTTCTTTCACGTAGAAATTATTTCTCCCTCACCAGGCAATTGGGAGAGCTCATGGATGTAAATCCCATGCACAGACATTGTTATTTGTGTTATTATATCTTCAAGAAGGAGAATCAGCATCTCTGAGACCATTAAAAGTTTTGGCTGTTTTGTTTTTTGTTTGTTTCCAAAGCTGTTTTGTCTTGGGAAATACTATCATAGAAAGGCATGAAAAACTGCCAGTTTTTTTTTTTTTAACATAAGAGAAATTAGCTTACTGCACAACTGTTTTTCTAGTTTCCTTAAGCTTCAGTCTCACTATGAAAATTAAAAATGGCAATTACATGATCTGCTTTTACATCTCATCTAACATCTGGGTATTTTGAAACCTCTGGATGCCAAGTTTTCAAGTTTTAAAATGGATGCTTGTTGACTTTGTAGTAATGACTGTAAAACTCAATCTATGTCATTTCATACTTTTGTTAGCATTTATGAAGTGAATTCTCCACTCTCTAATTGTCTACCCTCTTCTTGTTATTCTTTTTTCAGAACCAAGAAACTGAGGATTCAAATGACAAATACATAATCAAGAAGCATGGGAGCTCATTCTGTGACTTCTTTCAAACAGAACTATTGTTTTGTGTTTATTTTCTTAATTTTCATACTTAGTGACAGCAGCAATATCCTCAAATGATGCAGTGAAAGCCAGTTGTTCATTCATTAATTCGATAAATATTTACATTTCATGTTTCTGCCATGGGTTAGTCACTATTCTAGGCACTGGAGAAACAGAAATGAACAAAGAAATAGAAACTCTTGCTCTCTTAGAGTTTGAATTCAAGTGGATAGAGAAAATAGGTAGGTTGATAGATAGAACAAATGGTCTTGGTTGAAAAACCTCCAATACCCAGTAGTTATTCTGTCAGAAAAGGAGACTAGCACTCAGGCAATAAATGAGATAGACTAGAAATATGGACACTACACCTACCTTATGTGTCCTCCACCAGAGTGATATAGACTACATATGACTCCTAGCAATAGGTAGCTGTTGAGGAAAATGGTCAAGATTGGGATGAGCCAATGTGAACTAACCAAGGAACTTAGGAAAGGTAGAGGAAGGCCTAGCAAGTGTGGCAGCAGGTCTGAGCATCACTGTCCTGGTTGTGTTCAAAGCAGCTCTCCAGTCCCTGTAATTCCTGGCCAGAGGACAGCAGGGATGCTATCTTAGTGGCTTGGTGTAGGGGAGAGGTGGGAAGGTGGGCACAGGGGATAAGACAGGAGCTCAGTTTCTAAGTTGGACTTTGAGATTAGCAGTCTAACCATGAGGGTTAGGTGTTCATTCATTCTGTTCTACTTACTGAGCACCTACTGTATATCAGGTACTATTCTAAGTACTGGGCATACAACAATTAACAAGACACAGACAAATCTCCCTCTTTATGGGGTCTGCATTTAGAGATGAACAATAATCCATAAATAAATAGAGCAAAGAATGAGTCCTGGAAAGGTATCAGCAATTTTAAAGAGGGGTCAGGCCTTGCTGAAAAAATGACATTTGAGTTATGATTATAAAGAGATGAAGATGGTTACAGAGGAAATGGGAAGCCCACCAGAGGGTTCAGAGCAGAGGAGAGTTACCGTCTGAGATTTGAACAAGCTTATCTGGCTGCTATGTAGAAAGTACACCATAAAGAGGCCAGGGCTCTTTCTAAACTAAAGGCATTAGTTCGGCAATAGATGTAAAAACACCAGTGATATGATGCTGAGTCAGCTCAACTACTGCCCCCTGGTTCTTACATTCCTTTGACTAAGAACAAGATTAATGACAGAGCTAGGGGCAGAGCAGTGGCCGCTGCAGCTGGGGATGAAATGACCCCAGCTGTGAGACAAATAGGCCAAAAGGCAGGAGTCATAGAGATGGGTGACTCTCAACCCCAGTTTCACATCGTTTCTTTAGGGACCTTTTAAAAATATGATGCAAGACCATACCCATAGAGATCCCTACTTTGTGGTTCTAGGGTGGAGGGTTTTTATTAAGTCCCCCACTGATTCTAATGTGCAGCCAGGGTTCAGAACTACTGATGGAGACCATTGCAATCTGATACCACAAAAAAGCAGGTGGTCACCCATTCATTCATCATGCATTTCTTAAATATTTATATGCCCAGCTGGGAGCTACACACAGCCTAGCACATAGAAAGTGCTCAGTGAGTGCTACATTTACTAGCATTAGCAATGAGAAAGATTGATGGTCTTTGCCCTGTGGAGTAAGATGATCATATCTATGATTTGAAATTTTTTTCTGGGCAGTGATATGCAAAATAACTGTGGTTCAGAAGAGAACCTGGGAGAATTGTTAGCGCAAGGTCTCAATTATCAGCATGTATCAGAATCACCTGTAGACCTTCTTGAACCTGTTGCTGGGCTCCACATCCCAAATATTCTGATTCAAAGGGCCTGGTGTGAGGTGCTTGAATTTGCATTTGGAATACATTCCCAGTTTCTGTCAATGCTGCTGCTCTGAAGACTACACTCTGAGACCTACACTGTGTTACCATTAGCTACAGCAAATGGTCAGGTGAGAAGTAAAGGAGAAAGGGAAGAAAGGGAACATGCTAAGAGATGCTGTGCAGGTAAATTCAATACAGTGTTGCAATTGGCTGAAGTGAGCACTGGAGAAAGAACAAGGGAGACACCTGTCATAATGCTGAAGTCAAAATGTGGGTAAGTTGTTCAAGACAGTGAACAATCTCTTTCTTATTTATTTGAGCTCCTCAGCAAAAAAGCAAAAGATGTTCTTTGTTTTCTCGATACAGGTTTTTGCCCTTTTTTTCCCTACTAAATAGTACAATAAATTCCATGGCCTTATTTGTTTCATCAAATAAAAGAATGCCTGCCAATATCTGTTAGGCTAATATTACAGTTCAATTCCAGAACATCTTGTAATGGTTATTTCAAACATGTTCTGGAATCTGTACTTAGGGTGCTCAGTTCCTTAACCAACCCACATTTGAAACTTCACTGCTGGTGCACAAGCTTATCAAAGTTATTAAGCCTACAGAGTAATTTATAACTGATATGGACCAGGGTTTCCATCCTCTGATACCACAGTTATTTCAGTAATCTATACATTCAAAGGCTGACAATAGAACAATACATGTTATGAAGTGTTTCTATTTTTGACTGACTTTTCTGGTAGATGAAACAACACAAATAGCTCAAAATATGTTCCTCAGGAAGGGATATGAGGTTGCCAGACCCATTTCTATAATTTAATAAGCTGGCAAAATGTTGAAGCGATGTTTAGTAGATGAAAGTCTATTAACTTGGAGAACAAAAAGAAACATCTTTTTACTTTTGCTTAGATAATAAAGTATGGTCTTAGACCTTCTTCACCATGCCACCTATTTAGAAAATGCATATTCCTGGACCTGACCTCAGACTTTCTGAATATCTTGCTGGGACCTTAATATCTGCAGGGATTGAGGATGTGGCTCAGTGCTAGTGTTAGCCTGGCATGCTTGAGGCCCTGGGTTTGATTCCCAGCACCATAAAAAAAATAAAAATAAGGCCCACATGTTTAAGAGAAACTAAGAGAAAATATACTTTGGGTCCTACCAGCAGGCAATTGATGTAAATAGCTATAGCTGGGAAGTTTTACAAATAGGGTTTCCACAGGAATCTATTTACATATGCAATTATATACCTAACCATCAAATTTCAAAGGAGAGAAAGAGGTTCACCCAGGTCTGTACCAGCAGTTTGTCATCAATGTGAAAAAGAAGCTCCCACTAGAATTCAGGTCTCCTTGCTCTAAATCCAGTGCTACTTAAGTGAGCGTCTTGTTTATTTTTAGCACTTTGTTTTTATGGATACCAGCATACAGAGCTTTCATGGTCATCACACAATCTTCCTTGCTTGGCAGCTACTACATATCTATTTGTTAGCTAACATCGGGTGAAGCCAGGCTAACTAGGGATCCTGAAATCCTTACAACTACTTCGTGCATGTGTGCTGATTGTCTACCTACACAAACAGTCCTCACTTACTATGGTACAGATGTTTCAACTTTAAATGGTGCAAAAGTGAAATGACTTCAATAGAAACCATACTTTGAATTTTGAATCTTGATCTTCTCCTGGATTAGTGATGCACAGTTCTATCCTTTTTAGTGATGCTACACAATGGCAGAGAGCCACAGCTCTGAGCCAACCACCTGACCATAAGGGAAACAACTGACCCTCTTCAGGCTCCTGTGCTACTAAACTGTGATGTTTGGTAGTTTAGGTGTATTCAATGCATTCTGACTTATGATATTTTCAAGTCATGATGGATCTCTCAGGATATAACCCCATCATATCAAGGAGCATGTGTACATAACTTTCTGACATGCATTCTTTCTTTTCCCAAAGCTTCTGATAGAAGCAGTAACTTTCATTTTTACTTTTTATTTAGCTTTATTGAGGCATAATTGATACATTGATAATCTGTAGATATTTAAAATATGTCATTTGATGACTTGTGACATATGTATACACTCCTGAAGCCACTGCCAAAATCAAAATAATGAATGTATTCATCTGTCCCAAAGTTTTGGTGACCCTCTATGATTCCTCTTCTCCATGCCCCACCCATTTTTGTCACCACAAACCACTGAACTGTTTTCTGAAACAACAAATTCTCTGGAATTTTAAATTCATGGAATGAGAAAGTACAATCTCTTTTTTCCTCTTCTAGTACTTTCCTTCCACATTCTTATTTGAGAGTCATTTATGTTGTCATGTGTATCAGCAACTCTTTCCTTTTTAGTTTAGTGGGACCTCATTGCACAGATGTACCATTGTTCAATTCTCCATTCACTTATCGATTGTTATTAGGATTGCTTCCAGTTTCTGGCTATTACAAATAAACTACTATAAACTTTGCATACAAGTTTTGTGTGTGGGTACATATGTTTTCAATTATCTTGGGTAAACACCTCAGAGAATGACTAGATCATACGATAAATGTACATTTAACTTTTTATTGCACTGCCAAATTACTTTTCCAAGTGGTTTTAATTCACCAACGCTGTATGAGTTTCAGTTCCTTCACATTCTTGCCAACACTTGATATGGTCAGTCTTTAGAATTTTAGCCATTCTGTATTATGGAGTATCTCTTCATATTTTCAGTATGAAAATGTTATTCTGGTTTGCCAAGAAAAAAAAGGGAAAATTGGGGATGTAAATATGACAAGCCAGTAAAGTCAATATCAATCCCTGTCAAAAATCCAGAAGAATTAATCAACCAAGTAGTTAATAAATATTTAGAAAAGATTGGCAGTATCACTGACTGCTGACCTGGGCTTAGTCTCAAAATTCATACTGAGCAAATGTTAATATTTTGATAAGGCATTATTATATCAGTAGATAAAAGAGAAAATGTAAGGTCTAATTATCATCAAAACATAGCAGTTGCCTTCCATTATGGGAAATACTTGTGCTCGCCTAGGTTGCTATATCATGAGTACCTCAGTGTCCTTCATTGTTTGTCAGCCTATGTGTCTCCTCACCCTCATTCTGCAGCAGCAGGAATCTCTTCATTTATTGTTGGGTTAAATCCAAGTCCTTCAACAACCTCTTGTTTCATGACACTAATTTTGGTTTCAGTGTGTACTTTTCCATTCACAATGGCCCTCTTCCAATCTTCTACATGTTTTTCCATTTAATCTAGTTGTCAGCTCAGGATATTTTATGAAAAATCACTTGTACATTGCTTGCCCATAAATTTTTGTAATTTTCTAACTGGCTTAAACATAATGGCCTATTGTATCTGTTTCATCATTATATTATCTACTGAATATTCAGTTTGGAGAAAATTTTTTCTTAGAGGGTTCGTGTCTATTAATATATAATGGTTTTTGTTATCCTGTTCATACTTGGGCATTAAACTTGGTTCAATATAAGCCTTATTTTCAGTTTTATTTGTGCCTCTTAATCCTTAAACAGTTCTGAATTTAAGCAGGTCTTAATCTACAAAGAGTCTCTTATTATTAAAATTGAATACCTACCTAAACCTTCTTCAGTTGTAAGCAAGAAGAAAATTAGAGGTAGTTTCCTAAGTAACGGAAGAAAAAAATATTTGCCTTCTGGATAAGGAATGGTCTTGGGTTCCCCCCTGCCATAATACTCCCAAGATGCTTCCAGAAATGAAAGATACTAAGCTTTGCTGTATATTCCTAGCAGTTCCTAGAGGAAAAAAACAAATTTTTTTATCTCTTGGGTTAGGAAGAAACATTAGAAAGATTGCTCATGATCATGTTTTTCCTAAATCAGGAAACTATCAACAAGATGGCCGCTCTTACACAATGGAAGAGCTGGCAAAGAAGCTGGAGGTTCCTGAGCCAGAGACTATTAAACAGGAAACTCTAGAAGTAAAAATCAAACTTTTATGCAGGTACAGAAACAAAACCAGCTAGGAGAACACATAGCTGAAAACATAAGAAGAAAACATGTTTTTCATATATTCTGGGTAGATTATTTTCCTTAGATGATTAACACATTACAAAAACATGCTCTAAATATATTTAACATGCAAATTTGTACAACCTGAACAATAAGATGACATCCAGATAAGTCTACAGGTATGAGCTGTTGAGGGCCACAGCCGAGTCGGAATGACGCATGGCATTTTTGCCAGAAGTAGTGGTTGAGAGGTGACGCCAGCGAGCCATTAAGATGATGACTTTTGAGTTCTCGCAGAGTTCCCGTTGAGTTCCAGTTGAGCTCTTGTGGGGATTCCTGAAGAGTTCTCATTGGTTGGGAAAGTGCCAGAGGAGGGATTTCCGGTTGGTGGTTCCCGGAGGAGCCGCGTGGTGTTCGGGAGCGTTCCCGGGGAGCGTGTGTGGAGTGTGCTGGTGGAGTTCAGAAATAAAGTTTGTTCCTCTTAAGTGGCTCGTGATTTGTGCCCAGCCAGACTGCGGCAATGAGCCAGTTGTCCATCCCCATCTTGGAAGGTAGTAAGTTCTTTGGTTAAAAGTTTATTAATTGTATTTGTTTGTTTATATATTTGAATTATTAATATAGTTTAGAGCTCTCAAAATTCAGTTTTAGTATTATATTCATCTAATGCAGAATCTTACACTCTCTTCAGACTTTGGTTCTAGGGAGAGAGCACAGGAGTCTGCATTTTTATCAAGAATCCAGGGAATTCACATGCTCAATGAATATTGAGAACCACTGCTTTAAACCTTTGAAAAGGAGGTGTCATGGGTCCAGTCTGGTTCTAACATACAGGATCATTCCAGATACAAGAGTAAACTTTTTTTTTACTTTGGAATGAAATTGTAGTTTGTAAATCATGTTAATCTGTCATCCTAAACCCATTATTGCTGGAGATTTTCTAGTAACAAGGAGATTTTACTGAACTGAAGGTTCAGCCAATACTATATGACGCCTTCTGCATTCAATTTTTTACATATAAGCATGTACATCATGATAAACCTGTCCTGAAAATATATTTAATATGTCTCATTTAGTGCCTGGCATATAAAAAGCACATGAATATTTATTAATGAAAAAATATTTGCTCATCCGATCTTTTCTACATCTCTTTGGCCTTAAAAGCTTCTGTCTTCTTATCAGAGTAATTATTATTACCATATGCCATGGTTTGAAAGTGTCCACTCCGAAACTCAGATGCTAGAACTTAATGGCCAGTATGATGTTATTGAGGTGTAGGGGCTTTAAGAAGTAATTAAACCATGAGGATGCCTCTTATGAATGAAATTAAGACCCCTACAAAAGAGGCTTCACACAGAATTCAACCCTTTTCCACTAGTTCTCTGACTTCTGCTATGTGAGAACTCAGCATCCCTCTCTTCTAGAGGATACACCAACCAGATGCCATCTTGGAAGCAAAGAACTGCTCTCTCCAGACAACCAAACCTCCTGGCACCTTGTTCTTAGACTTTCCAGTCTGCAGACTAGGAAGAAAATGCTGTACTTCATAAATTACTCAGTCTCAGTATCTTCTTATAGTAGTACAAATGTACAAAGACACCATCCACCCAGACTTCCACCCTATCATTCATGAATGATTGGTCACTAACTCCTCTCATGTTTGTACCATCCAGAATTTTCCTATTCCTTATAGCTCCATGGTTGGGTTAAATGATATGTTGGTAAAAGGAATAATAAATTGAAAGATGTAAGGATAATGAGCATATGTATACCCAAGAATATAAGCAATAAATTATAAAATGTCATCCTACACAGGGAAAATAAAAAATTGTAATTGGAGATTTTTACACAAACCTTTTGGAAATGTTTAAATCAAGTTTTTTAAAAAGCAAAAATTATAGATAATTTGAATACCATGATTAATAAATCCAAACCAATAGGTTTTGAGAAATTTACATCCAACAGAGAATACATATTGTTCTTGAACAAACACAGAACACTCACAAAACTCTTTGTGTGTTAAATACCAAATAATCACCATTATATAAACTATATTCTCTGTTTATACATCCTGCAATAAAATTAGAATTCAGCAACCAAGAATTTTTTTTTAGATCATATGCCTGTAAACTAAGTGACATACTCAAGTGACCATTAGGTTAAAAAGAATGATATAAGGAAGATTACAAAATGCCCAGAACTGAAAAACAAGGGAACACTACTACATGCCAACATGGAACATAGGAAGAAAGTACTTTAGAGGAAATTTCTAGTTTGAAATAAATTTTCCACCAAATGAAAGATTGAAACAAGTGCAAAACATTCAACTCAAGAATCTGGGAAAAGGAGCAATTTACTAAATTCAATAGAATTCTTATATACTAGTAATCATCAATTAGAAAATATTGTACCACCAGTAGCAGTCAGTTAGAAAATACACCTTTACAAGTGCAATAAACCTTATACAATAGTTAGGATTTTGTCCAATAATACTCAGGACCTTTACTGAAAGAAAAAAAAACTTTTTAAATTAATTACAAAAGAAGATCTAAGTGAATGAAGCAAAAATATTGAGTTCATAAAGGAGTGACTTATAGAGAAGATGTCTCAGATTAATTTCTAATTGTAATGTAATTCCAATTTAAATCACAATAGAATATTTTGGGCTACTATACTTTCTAAAAAGTACAGCACAGAACACTGTTGCACAAACAGCCACAGCAACTTTAAAAGGAAGTGAAGAAGAAGACAGTCTCAGGTTGGCAGATGTTTGGTCATTCTGCAAAGCCAGAGTAATGACAACACTGTGGCAGAAGCATGATGGTAAAGCAGAAGATTAGCAGAACAGGAAGAGAATGTAGAAGTAGATCCATGGAGACAACAATGGCCACACAAGTCTATGGAAAAGAGACAGACTGTCACATGCTAAAAGGACAACTGACTGACCATATAAAGGTAAAACAAACTTAGACAAGTTGCATGAATATGTAATCTTATTGTATGAAGTATGTGAAGAAACAAAACTACAAAACGAAAGAAGACAATATAGAAGAACATGCTTTTGACATTATAATATAGAAAGGCTTATTAGACAAGATTCCAAAATTAATAGTTACAAGGCAAAAAAAAAATTAAAGGCTGTTGGATTTGACTACAAAATTAACAGGTAAGACTTTGAGTCTGAAAATGAAGCATTTGAAAGCTTCACTTTTATATGTATATTAATAATAACAAATTAGTCTTTAAGAAAAAGCTAAGATGTAACCTCCACGGGGTCAAGAAACATGCTTTTGTTGTTCTTCTTTCTAGCTTGGGGACCTCTCACTGTGCCTGGCACATAGTAGGCGCTTAATAGATATTTAATGAATGAATAAATATTTCATTGTATTTTCCATCCTACATAGTAAGACAAATATGCAATCTGTTTTTGGAAATATTTCTGTCAAATATTTTCAAGTGTTTAAAATTCAGCAATTAAATAAATTTAGTTATTTATAAAATATATTTTTGCTGAGTACCTTCTTTCCCAATATGGTAGTGAAATAAGGAATCACCCCATCATTATTTTCACTCACTTTTTTAGTACTTGGGTCAGTTTTCAGTCCTGCTTGAATCATGAGATTTACATTCTTATTCAAACAGTTGAGTAAAATTTGAAAATACAGTTTCATAAAATACCATCAAAGTATGTTTCTCTGAAGTCTAATTACATAATCTGAATTCCCAATTTGTATTAAATTGACAGGCCAAATTAAAAGGCAGAAATGAAGAGGGTAACCAAGGACTGACTTTTGCTGTGACCTCGTTCCCTGTGATTTCACCAACTCCTGAAACAGAGTTGTTTTCAGTGCTGGGGATTGAACCCAGGGCTTCACACTTGCTAGGCAAGAACTCTACCACTGAGCTCCATCCTCATCCCCTCTTACTCTTGATGAAAAGAAAAACATAATATTCTTACAACTGAATAAATAAGAACAAATATTGGACTCAGAGAAACCTTGTGGTATTTTATTATTTATTAGTTGAGCTAATTTTTCTGTTACCACAAAGATGTTACCAACCCCATAGCACACTGATTTCAGTGGTACTGTTGGAGTTGGGCAGATTTCTGCAAAAACAGAAAAAACAAGAGCAGCAAATTAAGCCTTCAAAGAGTAAAGAAGATTTCAAGCACTGAAGCTAATTTTTATTGACCAAAGAGAACAAAATAAGATGTGAAAAATAACCCCAAATATTGCTAATTATATGAAGCCTCAAAGCAAGAATAATTCAACTCAGAGTCCCCCTGCCCCAATCATGCATGTGCTTTTTGCTTTTTGTCCCCTCAACTGTTGTTTACACCTCGAGAGAGCTTGGGATCACCGTGTAGGGTGATTTTTTACAACTCATACTCGATAATTTCAAATTCTGCACACAATGGTTTTGGTCTCAAGCCAAAGGTAAGACGTCCTATGGGATTAAACACTTTTCCAGACACTATTTTTCTACACAAGTGACATGACACTGCTAATTCCCCCATGGCACTGCCTGCCATCTTATTTCTCAAAACTCTAAAGCAGAGCTGTAACTGGCACCACTGGGCCTCTGACTAAAGCTCATTCATTTTCTAAAACCCATGACTCGACATCCCCAATAACCAACATGGTACTCATAGCTAAACATACTAATACTCATTTAGTTGCACATAATAGGAATCCAATATAATCAAGTTTGGGTGACAGATTAGGGTTGATTTGTTTTAATGTTTTCTAATTGTTGAAGGACCTTTATTTGATTTATTTTTTTATAGTTATATGGTGCTGAGAATCGAACCCAGTGCCTCACACATGCTAGGCAAGTGTTCTACCATTGAGCCACAATCCCAGCCCCAAGATTAGGGTTGTTGTCTCATAGAATCCACGGAAGAAAGGGACAAAGGAAGACCACTGAAATGTATGATATGAACTGATTTCAAAAACAACTGGAACCAGCAATCCAAATGTCATTCTATACGCTCTTTCCTCTGGCTCTCCTCTCTGGTTTTTTGTTTGTTTGTTTCATATTCTAAAGCTATGTTTTATTCTCTCCTAGGCACCCTTCTTTCACATCAGGGAAATATGGCTACCAAAAATCTCCCAAATGTCACTTCTAATAACTTCTAACAAAGAATAAGGACTAATATTCTCAGTTCTAGTTGACTCTGGAAAAGTGATTGCAGACTCTAGATCAAATGCTCACCCAAAGAGGCAAGGTCATGTCCAAGCAAGGCATCTTATACAACAGCAACATAGATGAGAAAGACTAAAGAAAGACATGGAGCAAAAAATAGGGCTTTCACTTTACAGAGTATCAATAATAATGAATGCATTGAAATAGAATAAGGTTAATCTGGCCTTCTATGAACCTTTTTGCCTCTATTTCTGGAATAACACATAAACCACTTTTAGTTCAATTCAACAAAAGCCCAATATAAAATATAAAATCTCTAGAGAAAGAAACAAATTAAGGCAAATAGATAGCATTACTAGAGATAGAGGGTCACTTTATAATGGCAATTTTTTTCAACAGGAGAATATAATGCTTTAAATTTATATGCACCTACTAATTAGATATTAAATAAATATGTAAGGCAAAATTGTCACCAGGAAAAACAGACACATTTAAATACATCTTCTTTAGGGGAAAAAAAAGGCAATTTAGTCCAAATCACTTAGACCACCACTGCTAGAAGTCTAGTCTCACAAGACTTTAGTTAGCCTTCTGCTTGTCAAGACTCATTTAGCAGGCGATGCCCAAGGAATCCTGTTTGGGGCACAGAGGACCTGGTATAATAGCGTACCACGTTAAAGTACTGAATTTTACATCAGGTTCAACGTTCACTAATCCCACTACAGAATGTTGCCTTGTGCTTAGTTGGGGTTGTTAAAGAGCAACATGGCAAGGAGATCTTTCTGATATTAAATGAATCTAAGCAATTCTCTAGCATGTGGAAGAGCATATCTTCTTGTGGAAAAATCAGTCACAGAATCTCAGAAGTGGCCTCATCTTGCAGAGAAGTTAGGGTTTTCAGGGATTTTTAGAGAAAGCCAGCCTCTTATATTCCTCAAGGACCTAATAATTCTTTTTTAAATAATAAATACCAAAAAATTATAAACTGTATGGAATAGTACTTCGATATTAAATTTAAAAATCAATAATTTTAACATAAAATAATGGCTATACATGTATAATAAAATACCTAAAACTAAATGGGTGGATCTTGGTGAGTGTAAGGCCAATTCATAGAATGTTCCCTTCACCCAACCCATGCCTAACCCTAGTACTCCCTAAGACCCACAGGAGGCCCCAGGACATGTGCATTTGCTATTTTCATTTAAATACAACAGATTTAATATATTGGTCTAAGGACTTCAGCTCTCTGGGATCATATCTTGCTCAGATTAAGATCTGCCTTGCTTTCTTTAAATGTTAAATCCTTTCTCTAGGATTAGATAATTCCCACAAAACTATAAGAAGTATAATTACCAAAGGCAGGACAGCTTCCTTATCAGGGATGCCTTCTTAAACATGTATGTTAAGCTTTACATGTTTTCGTTTAACTTCCCTTGGACTGTGCTAACCTTGAATGTCCTTAATGCTGGAAGTGGATAGAATTAGCAATCAATAAAGTGACATGATTAATAGAGGCCAGAGAACTAGGTTTGAAGACCAAAATGCATTCTTACTTAAAGTCACTGATGGAGAAATCAGTCATTTGTCTGTATACCCATAGCTTATACGCAGCAGGGCTCACGTGTGGTCCTATATAGTTCCAAGACCCATCCACTTTCTATTATATCTAGTCTGGTTTCCTATATTCAAATGTGTTTGCTTTTGTTCTTGTGTTTATGCAATCTTACACATAAGAAACAAATCTTTATGGGTGGCTAATCATAAAGGCACCAGGCTAGTCAAGAGATTCAATGGGGGGCAAACAAAGTTATGGCCTTCCTGATACATAGAGTTTAACAAGAAGACATAATCAAATGTTAAAAATGAATATATGTGGACAAACAAGAACTGGGGGTGGGTTAATAAGAACACTAGTACCATAATAAAGGCAATGTTTTAAGCAAAAGACTCTAAACAAATGCAAATGTTTGAGACAAAAGTATAGAGGCCCAGGCTGGCCCGGTTCCTACTTTATAATGTTGTTATACTCATATAACTTTGTTATCAAATCTTACTCCAATCTACAGAAAGATAAGTAGAGAGGTAGGTAAGTGATTAGGTAAACAAACAGATGGTAATAGATGGTAAGTGATATGGTCAAGGAGGGAAAGAGTAAAAGGTGACCATCTATACCTCAAAAGAAAAAAGCAAGACACTAATTTGGACCACATTTCTCCTGGCAGAAATTTGCTCTTTAGGCTGATGGTTTGAGGTCTAAGATGGTCACTTTTGTTGACAATAAGCTCCTCCTATAAAATTCCTCTGGAAGCCTAGATTTGTTTCTGTTCATATGTTACAGGGTTTCTCATCAAATGGAATTCCAAGCAGTAGTCAGGCCTTTGCCAAAGCTAGGATATAACAATGGTACAAATAATTGTGGATGTCAGTGCTGCTACTTGTTTTTAATTTATACTTAAGCTTTTCCACAAATTCAGACTGACCTTGTTATTGATCTAAATTAGTAAAACTGGGTATTTTGCAGATAGTCTAATGGACTCTATCCTCTCTTAACACATACTGGATTCTTTTAGCTCATGAAAGAGGTTGCATTTAGATAGACAGCTGGCAGGACACAGCATAGCCAGGTTAGTCATAGACCATTCACTCTCTGAAGGCTATTTCTACCCCTGCCATCAGAGAGAAGAGACTTTACCCTAAGTATATCAGATATTCTGTAAAACCCCTAAGAATAAAATGCCTATACAATCAAAAAACAGATCTCCTAGCTCCCCAATTCTATTGCTCCTTTAATTTTTTTAATTAAAATAAACTTTCATTTATTTCTCCATAAATCCATCAATCAAACCTTGTTAGACACCTGCAATGTTCCAATTACTAGTGAAAATTTAGGGAAACAAAAATCCTTGAGCCCATGGTCCTGTTCAGGGAGAGCTATGTTCACTGGTGAACTTCTGGGTGAGCCCTGTCAGAAAGACACCGCTGTTCACCACATGTTTTCTAAGAGTCCTACCACCCTAAGCAGATGTGTTTATTTAACTTTCTTGTGTAACTGCATATTCTAGGTCTCTAATTTTGTCCAGGGTTAGGTTTCCAGAATTCACATGAATTTTCACAGTTTTAAATTTCTTTAACTGCTTGAATGTAACCATCTTATATAAAATGAAAACATAAAAGCACTCAGAAGAATAATAGCTCATATCTTTGAAAAAAATGTAAGAAAGTGGAATAGCAATAGGGTAAAATAGCTTTATTAATGCCAATCTTATTATCTTGTTTCTATCTTAAATAAATGGCAGTGAGAATTAGGAATGGATTAGGCTTTCTAGAAACAGATGTTACTCTCATTTGCTTAGTAGATTTGACACCTACTTTTGAAAGTAACAAACAATGACATCTAATTTCCTTATGGTGCCAAAGCTTCTGAATTATTATGTGCCAGGAATTGTGTCAGGCACTAGTGATACACAGATAAACATAACACAGTTCTTATTCTCAAAAAACTTTGTTTATTATCTGCCTCCTAAGTGAACCCTTTGGTCCATGTGATTTCCTAAGAAACTGTGTACTATAAAAAAAAATGTATCTTAACATACAACATTGTCAGGATGGAAATGCATCTCTACCCTAAGCCCAGGAGCTCAAGAAGTCTGAAAATAATAAGCAGGTAAGTATAGGCAGCATGCAGTGGGTTCTAACTGTGCCCAGAGGAAATGTGCAGCCTGCCTCTTCATTTGGAAGTCATACACAGATGGTAAGCATTCAACTCAAAAGGAGAAACGTTTTGGAAGATTATAAAGGGAAGTGATGAATGATGAAGAGAATATGACACTGAAGGCTGTAAACAGGCCTGGGAACTGATGGGTCACACAGTCTTGGTAAGATGTGAGGACAGAGACTGACTAGTCTAACACATGACCCCTAAAAAGCCTAGATAATGAATGAATACCACTCAATTCCATCAGCACTGTCTTTATGATAATCTTTCTATTGGCCTTGAATAACCCCTTCAATAAAACCTATGACATAAGGAGTAACAGAAAAGAGCATTGGGAGTAGACTGTCTGTCCAGGATCTTGGATCCATTAGTGAACCTCCCTGGTCCTCAGTTTCTTAACTTATAAAATTTGGATAATTAGTTGTTTGGATTATATTGCATAGTTAATATCGAGCATCTAGATGCTGTATGTGGAGCACATTGCCTGGATCCATAAATGTTGGCTTCCTGAGAAAAAGAAAATTATGACTCTCATAGCACATGCCTGAGGCTATGTTTGTATAGATAATGGTTATACTTCCAACAGCCAAGATATCATGGCCAAAACCAAATAAAGAACAGATTTATAAAGCCTTGTTAGTAAAGCCTGGAATAGGAACCAAGTGTTTAAGTGATAGGCAGACATCCCACAAGTAACAGATGACTGTATTGAACTCAGTGCCTCCAAAAGAGTGCTGTTGTAGACATCTCTTATTCTTTGTGGCCACCCAGAACCTTGGAATACTCTTCCTATGGCTGGGGAAAGTTCTTCTCGGTGAGTCCTGCCTCCCAACAAAGAAGCCAAAAACTTACTTGCCTTGCTTCTTTGTATCTACAAAGCAAGCCTGTGACGTGATTTGTTTGATAAGTCGCATCTAAGATACCATTCAGAAAACAGTGGCATAAAGGGAGAATACAGCATGCAGAACTTAGGCTGGTAAAGACTCGAGAGATCCACCTTTTACAAGAAGTAACCTCTGGCAGGGCAGAGACCCTGGTGCTAGTATTCCCAGGCCAAGATTATTGAGGCAATTTGGAGCACCTGTGCCGGGTGAGCACAGCAGCAAGATCTCTATGGGAAGTAGATGGTGTGAGTTGGGTAATATTCTTGGTCATATGCCTAACAACTCTGACTCTGACCCTTCCTGATAAGCTCTAAATGACCTCATTGTGTTTTCTGCAATAACCAACTAGAATATATTCTGGGTGTTTGTGGAGAAGTACCCTGACTGACAAGAGAGGCTCTTTGATATTCTTCCTGTCATACTTGGAACTGTACCTAAACATAATTCAATGTGAAAATTGGTAAAATCACTCTTATCTAGAGAAGGTAGTGAGGAAAAGAAAACTCTGACCCTGAGCCTATGAGCTCCTCTCAATCTTCCACTGAGTTCACTGACTTGAATCAATATTCCACTGACCTACTGCAAAATCAGCTAGCTTCATTCAACCCACATAAGCCAGATGTTTCTATTTATTTTCTCAAAGATTCTCTGAATACCTGGGTTTGTCCTATGTCCTTAATCTGATTCTTCCTCCATTCTTTCAGCAGATATTTATTGAGCACCTACTGTGTACCAGGCATTATTTCAAGCTCTGAGAATCTGGTGATGAACAACACAGACAAGGCTTTTGCCTTCATGGAATGCACTGTAGTTTAATGATACATGTATTATACAAACAAATAAATCATATCACAAAGACTGTAAAAAAAAAATTAAAGCACCAATAATATATCTGATAATTTTTAGGGGAAAATGTAGAGAACAGGAAGTATACTTGAGAGTGTGTGTAAATTCATCTTGAGGAGGTGCTATTTAAGTTGAGGATACAGTAATGAGGAGAAATCATCCAGAAGGACTGAGGAAGACTCTCCCAAATAGAAATAAATACCAGTAAGTGCAAAGGTACACAGATACAACAAGGCAGGCTTAAGTCTGAGTTGAGGAATGGAGGCTAAAGGGGTCATGAGTCATCAAAGTGTTTATGTCCAGCAAGAATCCATGTGCAGGGATCCTCAGAAGTATAAAGAAGTTGAGACAGAAAACATTGCTTGTATCATCAGGATTCTGATGGTAATTAAAACAAGAAGAGTTGATGAGACTCCCCAAGCAGAGCAAGATAGTACAAAGCAGATGGGGCCAAAAATGGAATTGTGGAGAACCCTAGTATGTAAGGAATGTGCAGAAGAGACAGAATCCAGGAAAACAGAGGAAACAGAACAAGAAAGATGGGGGAAATGAATCAGGAATAGTGCCAAAGAACTCAAGAAAATGGGATTTCAGGAATAGAAAGTGGTTGCAGTCTGAATAAATTTATCCCCTTTCTGTTAACAACATTTAAGAGTGTTTGTGTCTCTTTGTGTACATGCACAGAAAATATCTGAAGTTACTTATCAAGAAAATGTTAGTAGTGGTTATCTCTCAGGAATCAGATTAAGAAGTTGGAAATCAGGGTGGGAAAATTCATGTCCCCTTCATTCCTTTCTCTACTGTACTTGTTTTCATAGTGAGCAAACATTACTTTTGTAATCTTGTGTGGAATCTAGGAAATTGCAATAGGAGGGCTGGAGGATATCACTTGGATCTGTGTGTGGGGACAGGCAGTCCAGTGTCTCTAGACATGGAACAAGTCTTTTGAGTAAGTATCTTGGATTGCAAACAGAACTTTAGCAATGTATAGTACTCAGAAGGCAAAAATGAACATATGACATATGAAGAGAAATTGTGTCTCCCATACATATTATCAGGTATTTAAATACACATTCTTTGGTTATTCATCTCAACCACCCAGATTTGAAATACAAGTTGCATATCCCTTATAAGAAATCCTGGAACTGTAAATGTTTTGGATTTCGGATTTCGAGATATTTGTATACACTTAATGAGATATCTTGGGGATAGGACTCAGGTTTAAACAGGCAAAGGATTTGTTTCTTACACATTTATGCTCATTGCCACAGAGTCATTTTAAACCATATTTTTGATGATTTTTGTGGATGAAACAAAGTGCCCTGGTATGGAATTTTCCACCTGTTATGTCAAGTCAGCACTCAAAAAGCTTCAGTTTTGAAGCATTTCAGATTTCAGATTATCAGATTTTCAAATTAGGAATACTTAATTTGTACCACTTTTTGGAAACAGCATGCTAACAAATGACATATATTAAATTTGTGTTCACCAAACTAGTATACTTTTATTGGAGAAAAGGACACTACCCTAAATAGATATTTATTCACTTATCAAACACCAGTGGCATTCTGCTAAGAAATGTGAATGGAGAAGTTACAGTCAATAGAAGATGCAAATGACTCCATGATAATGACCATGCAAAGGTAGTCACAGGACTACAAATGGACCACAAGATATACTGACCACAGAGTTCAACGCCTCTCCTCCTGGCAAACCATCAAATGACTGAAATGTCCTGCTGGGAGAAAATTAAGAATCAGAATTGGGAAGCAGTCACCATGATTGTGGGGAGAGGAGCTGGCTGCTTAACTACACACAGGTGTAGCACTCCATTCCCAAATTCCAGGCCAAGTGAGTGCTACAGTGTGCTATGGGATACAGGAGAAGGAAGATTTCTCTTTTACCTGAATATACAGCACCTCATTATAAGAAGAATATAATTGATACATGTTACAGTCTTAATCTCAAAAGACGAATTAAATTTAAGTGGAAAATAAATTCATGATGGATAATATATCAAGTGCTGAGTTCTGAATGAAATGCAGAAGTACAATAAAGACATTGCCTAAAGTCTTTAAAAGCTAACAAAGAAGCATTAAATATCTACAAATCACCATACCACCTGCTAGTGAACTAAATTGCATTTGAAATGCTGCTGAAATTGGGTGAAAAGAATAAATGGAATTTTATTATAATCTTACAGCTCAGTTTGTTCCTGAAATGTTAGGAACTGTTCTGAGCCCTAACAAGTGTGCTTGTTAGTTTCTAGCTGTGATTCTATCCCAAGTAGGTCTTTGTGCTGCATAGAAGGATGGCTGTAGTTATCACCATTAATTAAAATCAGTTACATAAAAGGAGTTCAAAAGTAAAGTACCTTTTTCATAAAAGGGGAAACAGGAGCAATAGGGAGTAGGTTGCCACTTCCCTTAGGAAAATCATTCTGAAGAAGTACTGGTGAGAGAACAAATGTAATGATCATGCCAAGTGCAGGCCATTTAAGAGAAACTTTGGGGATCCTTGTGGCCATCGACCTTCTTATAAAGATGTAGGAGTTTTAGACCCTGGGCTTCCAATATTTATTTTATTAAGGACTTTCGACATATGAATTCACTTTCTTTACACAGGCTTATGATGTGCTTCATTGATTTACATACACTTCAGCCAGTTATGTTAAAGAGTTTAGGCTTTCAGAGACATAGTCCTGGACACAGGAAAACACCCAAATTACGTTTTGGCAATCAGGTACCTATAAACTTGCATGGCAATCGTTTTTTGCATCCACATGGTTTGCAAGATGCAAACTGGATCCCACGCTTCTGGAAACTAGATGCCTCCTCAACTAATGAGGATCCTCCATATTGACTCAGTCAATCATCAGTAAAGACATTGGCTAAAGCACCCATTTATTTCCATCTCCACCAACTAGAACAGAAAACAGCTAGGCTCTTTCCGTACTACTTGAAATCATTCAGGGTGTAAATGCATTGATTCCAGGAGTTTTCAAACACATGGTCTGATGAATTGAAACAAAACAAACAACAATACACACACACACACACACACACACACACATACACATACACACACAACAACAACAACAACAACTTTTACAGTTGGAAAACACCTCAATGTCCAGATAACTATAGTTTTGAAAGCTTGAATAAGTTCAGTTTCCTCATTTTGCATAAGAAATCTGGGAGACCAAAACAAAGAAATATTGGGAACAAACTATACCTCGTGCTTAGACAGCTGTTATAATGCTGTAGCAAAGAGAATTTACAACAATAAAATGAGACTGTAAGTACTTTGATGAATTTTGACTAATTCATAGACACTTGTAACCTTCCTATTTAGACATACAACAATTCCATCAACTTAGAAAGCTCTTTTGTGCTCTTTGAAGTAAATATCCTTCAACTCACACCCCAGGCATCCACTTAACTGACTTCTATAAACACAGGTTAGATTTTTTTTCTGTTTCAGAACTTCATATAAATGGAAAAGGATAGCAATTTTGTATGTGGCTTCTTTCTCTCAGCATAACTTTTCTGAGGTTCATCTATGTTCTTAAGACGATCCGTTGTTTATGCCTTCTTATTGCTGGGTAGTATGATATTGTGCAAATGCAATTAGATTTTTGTTTATTGTTCTATGTCACACATACACTAATTAGTTCTAATAGCTTTTCTGTTGATTCCATCAGATTTTTCTACATCAATGATCAAGTCAGCTGTGGAGAGAGTTTTGTTTCTTCCTTTCTAATCTGAATGTCTTTGAATCTTCCCTTTTCATGGCTAGAACCTCCAGTACAATGTTGAGTAGATTAATGAGACCAAACAGCCTTGCCTTGTTCTTGATTTCAGAGGAAAAACAGTAAAAATTTCACAATTAAGTATTAGCTATAGATATCCTTGATCGAATTGAGGAAGCAGTTCTCTGGTCCCATGCCGCAGTCTCTGGCTGGGAACAAATCACGAGCCTCCACACAGCTTGTAGATTCAAACAGCAATTCTTTATTCCCGAACTCACACCGGTTGGTCGTCTACAAACACGTTCTGGGGAAATCCACGTTCTCTGCCCAAATCCACACTCTCTGCCCAAATCCACACCTCCACTGGGCTTCTGTCTCCCAAATATACTGTCTGACCCTAAGAACTCAAGAGGAACTCAGGCAGCAGGATATGCCCTATTCTAAACGGGGAACACCCTGATCTCCTATTATGATAAACCGGGAACACCCTAAACACGGATCCGCCCTGGTCCTTGAACAAGGTCACCTTACATGCAATGTCCCTGCAAAATGTCCTATTTCCATGAGTCCTTCCACTAAAGAAACATGGGGGTACGCTGGCAAGGAAATTGTCATACCTACTTGGCTGATGGCTCCCAGCAGTCCCAGTTTGCTGTAAGTTCTTAGGAGGGATGGATATTAAATTTTGTCAAGGGCTGAGGTTATGGCTCAGTGGTAGATCACTTGCCTTGCACGTGTGAGACCCTGGGTTTGATCCTCAGGACAACATAAAAATAAATAAACAAAATAAAGATATTGTGCCCATGTATAAATAAACAAATATTTCTGCAACCTGTACACTTGGAAAAATAAGAAATTATACCCCATTTGATTCAAATGTATGATATGTCAAGATCATTATATTGTCATGAGCAACTAATAAAAAAAATTTTTAAAATAAATAAATAAATTTTGTCAAATACTTTTTCTGCTTCTATTGAGATAATATATTTTGTGTTTGTTTTGTCTGTCACAGTGAATTGCATTGATTTTCAAAGTTTTCATCAAGTGTACATTTCTGTGGTAATACCCACTTGGTGATAACACATTATATTTTGATACATTATAGTATTTTACATATGTGTGGACATGTGTATGTACATATGTACACATGTACATGTGATTTCACAAAATTTTAAGAATATTCTCAACTGTGTAGTTTTATTATAATGTTTATGTTTTAACACCAGATTAAATCTAGTCTTATAGAATAAATTGGAAAGTATTTCTTTCTTTTTAACTTTCTTTAAGATTTTGCATAGAATTTCCATTATTTCTTCCTTAAATATTTGGTCCTACTTACCAATGCAACCATCTGAGCCTGGATTTGGGGGAAGGGGGCAAAAGGGATATAAAGGATTTTAACTACAAATTCCATTTATTTAATAGGCTATTTAGGTGATCTATTTTCTTTCAAGTAAAATTTGATGTTTTTTTAATGAAATTAGTCCTTTGCATCTGAGTTATCAAAATTATTGGCATAAAGTTGTTGATAATATTTGTTCTTTATCTTTTTAACCTGAGAATCTTTAGTGATGTCATATCTTTTGTTCCTGATGTTGATAGTTTGTGTTTTCTTTTATTTAGTATGAGTTTAATCAATTTACTGACCTTTTCAAAGAACTAACTTCTGATTTCACTGATCTATCTATGATTTTTCTGTTTTCAATTCCATTGATTTCTTCTCAGCTCTTTACTATTTCCTTTCTCCCTCATAAATTGGATTTCACTTGCTCTTTTTTTCTAGTTTCTTAAGATGTAAGCTGAGGCCATTCATTTGAAACCTTCCCTTTTTTCTATTGTCACTTACTTCTATAAGTTTTCCTCTTAGTAATGGTTTAGCAGCATCCCCAAAATTGTAACATGTTACAGTTCCATTCTTATTCAGTGAAAAACACTTTAATTCTCCTTTCTATTCTTCTTTGACCCATGATATATTAAGACGTATGCATAGCAAATAAGAATATGAAATGCTGTATATATCTATGCAAAAACGTACATAAATACTCATTGAAATTTTATTTGTAATAACAAATAATTGATAACCTAAATGTAAACAACTGAATGGATTTTTTTAAATGGAAATATTCACACAATAAAAATAAATGACCATTAACACATACAACAAAAATGAATCTCTTTATAATTATGCAGCATGAAACAAGACACAAAAAAAGTACATAATATATGGTTCCACTAATGTAAAATTCTGGAAAATGCAAACTACTTCATAATGACACAGATCAGATCAGCAATCACCCAGGGAAAGTGGGAGAAGACAGGAAGGGGTGGGAGGGAGGACTCCAAAGGGACAAGAGAAAACGTCTGGGAATAATGGACATGTTGATAGTGGTTGATTATTTGAGGATAAACTTTATATACACACACACACACACACACACGTACACACACAAGCCTAACAAATCTTACACATTAAATGTACATAGTTTGTTGTATGTGAATTATACTTTAATATAACCTTTAAAGAGACCAATAGAGTAGGTGAAGGGGATTGAGAGGGAGGGAGGGAAGGAAGGAGGACGTTAAGACACAGAGAAGTACTGGGGAATGAAATCTACCAAATTGTGCTATGTCTATGTATGAATATACCACAAGGAATCCAACTTTATAATACACTAATTATAATCATGATAACAGTAAAAGTGAGATCAGTAAAGTGGATCTAGGGAGGAAGGAAGGGAAAAGGCACATATCAAGTTATGTTATGGGCATGTATGAATATGACATAATGAATCCCACTATTATGTATAATTATAAACCACCAATTAAAAAAAGAGTCCTTAAACAAAAAAATCCAAACCCAGAAGAGATACAATGGCTCATCACTGCTCAAAACACAGGGGCAGCTCTGGGGCCTGGGTCCCCTTGCCAGACCATGCATCTTTCCCCCCTGCAGGAGCTCTGCAGTCCTTTGACTCAGGGTCTGTATCTCCTTGACCCTCTACTAGCTTCTCTGTTTCACTGCCGTGTATGTTTGTGTGTTATGGCTCCAAAAAAATATCACAACTGATATTTAGTCATGAGCCAGACATACCTCTTATGTGTCTCTTTCATTTGCTGCATCTATATTCCTCTTGTTAGATTAGGTGCATTCAGTTTCTAATCTATTATGACAAGTCAATCAGGGTGTCCCAAGAGAAAGTGAACATGGCAGCAAGTGTCTTTGGCTGATCCCTGGGAAGAGAACCATGACTGGGGGGCTCCTTAGGCCCATTTTCTCCTCACTATTACCAGCTGCAGGCTATATCTACTTTTCTCCTGGGCCCCCATAGAGGGCTGCAGGTTGCTGGAATGGGCTTAACAGCTACATCTAGTCCTCCTTAGAGGCCAGAGCTCTGAAGACAGCCAGCACGTCAGCTCTTGCTGCTGGACAAGAATAGCAGGCAGAGACTGACACATTGCTGAGCTCTCTCCAAAGCACAAATGGTTCTCAGGAACAATACATTACATAAACAGAAAATGTCTCTGTGGTCAACTCCTGGATTGCAGAAGAGGTTAAGAGTATAATATATCTGCAGATCTTATGTTTTAATACAAATCTGCAAAAAGGAAAGAGAAAGGGAATCATCATTTGAAAAATTAGATTATGCTCTACTGTCTCCAAAGGCAGCATGCCACAGGAAAAGGTCACACTCAGAAAGGAGAGGCCAGGCAGAGATTCTCCCTGGTAGGATGTGGACCTTCCATCAGGCTATTTTCTCCAAGGTCCAGAAACAACATAACCCTGGTGTGCGAGTTTGTTTTAGTTCTTTGGGCTGGCGCTTCTGCCAAGAAAATCCTCGCTGCCTCTTTGTCCTGCTTGTTGTTTCATGGTCATTTCCACATAAAGAATTGAGAGCCCATCACTGAGCAGAAGGAAGAAGCAGAAGCTCAAGTGTTTATTTTTTTTAACTCCCTAGTGCCCCTCTGAGATGTATGCACATGTGTAAAAGGACAGACACGTGAGATGGACATTGCTACCCTAAGAAAGCTCTCCAACACAAGGACCAGAGACCTGTAGCTCTTCAGCAACGCTTATGTTTTTTCTTTTATCATCCTCTTCTCCCATTTCTAAGAGCTTTCCTTTTCAGTGATGATTCCAAAGCTGGTCATGTGATATACAGTAAAAATTATACCATCAGAGGCCATAGATGGAGATGGAAATGTGAACATATGTCAATCAAATAATCATGTGACCCACAACAAAGAGTTGAGTGGTTTACACTGTGGTTAGGTACCAATCACTGAAAACTGGGGTACTTCATAATACACACACACACACACACACACACAGGGCCACACTCTAAAGTGGCAAAAAAGCACAGAGTTTAGAGTGGTCTAACTGGGGCCATACCTGAGCCTTGCCACTCATCAAGTGCAAGCAGCTCTTTCCAAACTCCATATTGCAACTTCCTCATCAGTAAGTGAGAACAAAAATGACACCTAGCCTGCTAATTCCCCAAGGGTATTACAAGAATGGAGTTATATAGAAAAAGTGGTTATTATATGTCGTCACGTTTTTTCACTATTATAATTCTCTATGGAATAGAAAAGGGTTTTTAATGAGAAATTTCCCTTCATTAACTTAACAATTCTTTATTTAATGTCTTCTATGTGCTAGATATTCCTATTTCTTTTTTTGGGGGGGAGGGTGGTTATCAAAGATTGAACTCTGGGGCATTCAATCACTGAGCCACATCCCTAGCTCTATTTTGTATTTTATTTAGAGACAGGGTCTCACTGAGTTGCTTAGTGCCTCACTTTTGCTGATGCTGTCTTTGAACTCACAATTCTCTGCTTCAGCCTCCCGAGCCACTGGGACTACAGGTGTACACCACCGTGCCCGGCAATATTCCTACTTCTTAAACCCTTTTAATCTTTTAAGTTCCAGGGGTTTTTATTGCTTTTATATACTCTACATAACTTTTATAAATAAACCTCTATATAACAAAAAGGAATGTGCACATTCTAAAAAGAGAGAAATAGAACATCACATCAATGTTACCAAGAAAGACATCAATGAAACCAAGATAAAATTAAAACCATAAGACTAACATTGACTACTCAGAAATATGCTATGCTAACGTGTTTTAGAAAAATAAATCACAGAGAGTTGTTCTTAATAACTTGATAGTTTATGCTCTGAAAGGGAAAATGTAATTTGCAACATTTATCATCATCTTTTTATCAGAGCTTCTGAGCTATTGTAATCCTTCTTCCCACACTTTATATTTCTCCCCAATCTTTCACATGCTGAAGTCTTTTCACATTCTGAAGTTTAAGGATATTGAACCTCCAAATAGTTCATTATGCTACTTACGTCAATTTTCTCCATCACTGGCCTGTCTGTTTACTAAGCTCAAGGCCAGAATTTGAGTTCACAATTTCAATCCTACTTCATCTGGAGCTTTCTCTTATTTCAATAGTTTAAAAAACTGTGGGTGACTTGCTGAAAGTACTTCATGAATAAACAGCAAAAAAAAAAAAATGGACTTCAACATTGGAGGATGATTTAAGTTCCATGTTTTTCTTTCTTCATGGTTTAGAGTTTGAATAAATAGACAAATTAATTTCTTTCAAAACAAAATAATCACTCTTTTAGTCTGTCGTATTCATCAGATTACTTCAAGTAAAACTTTTAAGTAAAATGTATACTATAAAAATTGTGTTTCTCTTTTATGTTCGTCGTTAAAATGTCTGGGGGATGACTCCTTTCATTTTAAAGTACTTTATAGCAGTGATTGTTTGTACAGGGTTTGATGTATACTTTTTACTGTGTCTTTTTTGCAAATGCAAATTCAAAAATATTAAAGGAATAAAATAACTTAAATGGAATTTGCCAAGAGAGATCCACAAAGCATGCTGGGTGTGATGTTTCAGACCTATGAAGACTGGAGTCAGACTCCAGCTGTCACAGACTGCCTTATGCTGATGCAGGGATGGGCTGTGTCTCCTACTCTTTCTTTTCCTTTTTGACCAGGAGCAGGGGGCTACATTGATCCAGCTGCCACCTTGTGTGCACACACAGCCACCCTGCCTTTAGCCCCCAGCCTTCTTCCCTTCCTGCTGCCGTCACAGCTCTGTCCTTACTAGGATTGTGCAAACCACACAGGGGAAGGAGAGCTTCCCAGACAGCTTGGATAAGGATAAGGAAACGGTTCTCCACTTCAACTCATCTTTGGCTGGAAAATTCACCCAGGGACGCTGAAAGGATACTTACTTCTCCAGCACCCAGAATGTTCTTTGAACACCTCCAAGAGAAGCAGGGAAGACATGGCTGATAAAACATCTGCCTGGATGAAGGAGAGAAAGAGTTCCTGTTGACAACCTCGCAGTGTGATTACAGTGGGAAGACCTGCCACTCACGGCCACACCAGCCTCCTCCCTGCTCACACAACTTCAGGAACACATCAGTGCCCCCAGCACTAACCCACCTACAACCGCCAGTCACTTTGGAAATGTGCCCTCCCACTGACGAATGCCACTGTATATAAATCAAATTCACCTTCTTTAGAATGGAGCACAGAGCCATGCCCCCGTAGTTAATATCATTCTTTCTCCATTTTGGCAAAAGGCCATGTTCTTCTCAGGTGTTTGTAAAGCAATCATAATGCTGGGTGGTTATGGGGATATCACACTGGCTGAACACAAGCAGTTTTTATAAGGATGAACTGTATAGGAAGAAGGAGAGAGAATTTCTTTGTTTATTTTGTGTTGATGTGACAAAATGTCTGAGGTGGAATGACTTAGAGTAAAGAGTTTTATTTGGCTCCTGATTCTGGTGGCTAGAGGGTCCAAACAGCATGACACCCCCAGCATATTGGCCAAGGTCCCCTGGTTCTGT
Source organism: Callospermophilus lateralis (assembly GCF_048772815.1). NCBI lineage: Eukaryota > Metazoa > Chordata > Mammalia > Rodentia > Sciuridae > Callospermophilus > Callospermophilus lateralis. The sequence goes on along the minus strand of NC_135306.1, from coordinate 116,574,321 downwards.
CCCATCATGGCAGAGAAACAGAAAGGGAGCCAACCACACACCAAAGGGCACATGTATAAGCAAGGAAGCAAGAGAAGGGGAAGGGACCTGGATCACTCTTATAGCAATCACTTGTCATGAGAACGAACCCACTACAAAAGTCCTAGCCCACACCTGACCCACTCCTGTGAGGCAGCATTAATCTATCCAAGAGGATGGAGATCTAACTACCTTCCTCTAGATCCCACCTCTTTAAGTTCCACCACCTCAACACTGCTACTCTGGGGATCAAATTTCCAGCACATGAACCTCCAGGGGATAGGCCACAACCCAACTGTAGCAGGAGGCAAGAATTGTACAGTTTTGCTAAGAAATCTGAATTTGTTGATATTAGTTTTAATCACACTAAAAAGTGCCCCAATATTCTGACTCTTGGATAACCAACCTGGGTACTACAAATACTTTTAAGCTAACTTTTGATGGGTTACAAATGAGCAGAATTTTTAAGCGGGTAATAACTTAGCAAAAATGTGCAAGAGTCACTGGATTGAAATCCAGTGCATCTTCATTAAGATCATTGGAGATAATATCTATTGCATTTTCTTTAAACCACAGAGGCTATCCATAGTTTTGGGCTTTGAATAACAAAGGAAGCTCATACCAACATAAATTATTCAATTAATATCAGCAAAGTTCTTCTCTATTTCTTCTCTATTATCTGACTTTTGGGTGAACAAGTTTTCCTCTCAGTTAAATACCCTGATCCAACCTCCCATTATCCACAAAAGAACAAGAAGAAATAACAAAACTATTTTTTGTGATGATGTCTATGATTTGATCTTTACAATAAGCCCAGAGAAAACTTTGAGTCTGCTTTGTGCTCAAAAGACATAAATCTTTTTTATAAGCTCAAAATGCCTTCACTTGTGAATGTTATTTTTAAGAATTAATTGTGAGTTCTGGGGATATAGCTCAGTTGGTAGAGTGCCTGCTGCGCATGCTCAAGGCCCTGGGTTCAATCCCCAGCACCATCCAAAAAAAAAAAAAGAATTAATTTTGATACAGCATTATTAAAATGCTTCATTATGGAATGCTCTGTATATTATGCATTCTTTTAAAAGCAAATCAAATGTTATAAAGTAACACCCTAAATGTGTCCTCAATCCTAGAGAACAACATTGCTCATAGTGGTTGTAGATGTAGGTAGTTGGTGCTTACTTCTGGTTAGGAAACCATAAAATGTCATGGACAGTGATCCAAATATACATAACTGAGCAATGATTATTTCTTATGCAAGATATGTTTTGTGAGAAATAAACACCATTTCATCTGATATATAGAGTAAAAAGCATTTTCTGAAAAAGAACATCAATTTCAAAGAAAAAATACTCCAAAACAGAAACTTAGTTGTTTTTCCATTATTCTATCCCTCCCTCATCTTTTGTAAATGAGCATAACCTTGCATCAACTGATGTGACAATTTTCCTAACAATAAAACTGCAGGTCTTTTGTAGATAGAAGTAGTCAAAGAGATATGACTAAAAGTCATTTAATGTACTTTCTTAGAAAGGGAATTGACCCAGAGGGGAGGCAGGGTAGGAAAGCTGTAGCTATTGCAGCCATCCTTTAGGAATAAAGTTATCCTGAGGATGGAAGCCACTTACTATGGATAGTGGCACAGAAAGATAGGAGACTGGGTCCTCCAACCATGAAATTAAGGTACAAGTCCTTACTAGCCTTGCCTACTTCTAGAATTCTTTCAAGAAAAAAAGAAAAACATGGCTATATTATTTAAGTCATGGCTACTCTGGATCTTACCAACAACCAAACCCTATGTTGTCTTTCTTCACCCTCCCAACTGTATCTGATGCATTTAATGATTGAAATAAATTATTAAAATATAACTGAGATGATTGCAACTACAGAGAAATAGAATCCTGCAGTTACTAAGCATGATCACTTCAATGAAGAACGATCTCTGGAGTATAAGAGAGGCAAATAAAAAAATCATGTAGGAAGAATTGGGAATCCTACAGTGTACCTCAGGGACTTTTGCCATAAAAAAGACCCATTGTTAAATGGAAATTATGAACTCTGGCCTTCACAGGGGAGAATCATGTTAAAGCACAGGATCAAAACCCAGAAAAATAGGAGAAAGAGGCAAGAGGAGAGAGAGAGAGAGCGAGCGCATATAACTAATTCATGGGGTGACTAAAATAGAAAAATGGGTGTAAGCAACTATACAGTTGATAAATCCTCAGTGAAAGGGAAATAATCTTCTGACATGGGAGCTGGAGACCTGTAGAATTACAGAATAGGTGTGGTATCTGTTGTGGAGAATGACAACTCTAATAGGTGCATTTAAACATACTAGAATTAGATTCTGGGGCCTGAAGAATCAAGCTCTTGGCTAAGCTTAAGAACAAGGCTCAAACCACACAGCAGAGCAGCCTGATGAAGCAACGTGTTACATGAGTGTGCAATTGCACTGTTTGACTTGAAGGCCCAACGATGATGCCATTTCTGCATCAGAAGCTGGCCTTAGCTGGACCCCTTGTTTAGCAATAAAGCCTACTTCCTTGCAATGATCTCCCTTCTGTCTGTCATGTGTCTTGTGCAAGAGATCCTGGAAATTGAGAGTCGACTTCAACATTGGGAAGGAAGACTCATAACAAAGGAATTTCCCCAAATACACAGTCTTGTCAAAACATGATAGGAATACATGAACAGAATAAACACACACAGCACAACTTCTAAGGATGAAGAATTTAAGAGGTTCTGATTCTTCAACCTGGGAAAATTTAAAAAAAAATGATTGAAGAATTGAGAAAACTGGTAAAAATCCAGTTTCAGATTAAAACCAGGAACTGAGCTAAGGAAGTCTTGGTGTTCAGGATGCAAGTGCTCTTCCACTCAGCAAATAGTCATTGAGCACCTAGCACATGCCAGGACCTTTGGAGACTCAGCAGTGAACAAAATTGATAAAAAGTCCCTAAGCCTTTCACCGACAAAATAATCAGGACCTGAAAGCCCCGATTGAAGAGTAAGCCACCATATATATACGGTTCATGCAGATATATATTGAGCTGTGTTCCCTAATTCCTTTCCCAATATCTCCCCAAGTATGTTTTGCCAATTGATAAAATGTACTACAAGAATTAAAGGGGCTCAGTGATCAAATCCATTTGGTACGTGACAAAGAATCAAGAGTAAACAGATTCATCAAATGCAGGATTTCTCAGAAGCATAGATCTATGACTGTGTCCTGGAAGTCTCCAAGAAAGGGATAGAGGAGTTACACTGTGTGTCCCCAACCTGAATGCCCCATAGGACCTTTCTCAGAGATGAAAAATCTGACAAAACAAGAATTCCTGGAAACACTTTTTAAAAATGCTGTTTTACTCTGTAACAAAGTTGATTTTATGCTCTGAAAATAACTGTTGAAGGAAGTGGAGAGCCAGGGGCCCAATAACAGCAGGGAAGCCTGGTTGGGTTCCAGGGGAGCCACTGAGGGAAAGGATCTTCCTGGTTTTCCAGGTGGTGGCAGCAGAAGGCCACAGCAGTGCACCTAAGAACACCAAGTCTTAGGAGTTCCAGGTAGTTTTCACAGAAGAGAATTCACTTAAAGAACATCAGGGCTGATTTGCTAAGGGCACTCAACAACAGAGAAATATATAATATGTAGGTAATCAGCCATCTTATAGTCTATGAAGGGGCCCTGTCACAAAAAAAAAAAAAAGTTAATTAAGGATCATATACAAAAGAAACTTTTCTCTCTTACTGGGAGCAATACAAAATGTATAATTCATATGCTTTTCAAATTACCCACAAGGAACACAGCGTTGAAAGCAGTAATTTGCAACACTTTCTTCACCAAACCTTTCATTAGAACCATGAAAAAATATAGCAAATAACTCTAATTTTGATGTGACCTGTCCATACCCCTATGGAGTGCTGATGAATAGGTTGAATAGGTCAAAAAGCAGAGCACAATTCACACACACACACACACACACACACACACACACACACACACACACAAAGAGAGTGAGAGAAGGGATAATCTTTTCAGGGTGGAGGAAAAGCCCTCAGATACTTGACAGGTCACAGAAACCCTTTTAAGGGAATAGTGAGAAGCTGTGAAAACACAATAAAGAGCTACTTTTGAAAGATAATGTGAATCCTACCTCTTTCTCCCCCAGAGGTTAAGTTTAGATGAAATGGATCAATATTTTGAACTCTGAGCCTTCCTCCATCTTTGAAGAGTCCTAACTTAAAATACCACAGATTGAGAAATATTTTACTCCATTTCTTCTATGTCATAAGATGATGAAACAGAGATTATCTTTGAAGTTCTACTCAAAGTGGACATGGTGGTAAAACCACCTGGGATGTGTGATTTAATGGCCTATTTTCTAATGGCCTATTTTGAGAAGGTCAGAAGAAAAATCATCAGCCTTGAAATATACAAAGTAATTTTTTAATTGAAAGATTTCCCTAAAGTGCCTCCCTTCTGCATTATTGGCTTTTATCAAATTCAGTATGTCTGATTGGGCATGTGAATACTGCAGCCTTATCGACAAAATGAAATTTAAAATATTACTGTGGTACCAGCTGCTATGGTCTCCAGATTCTGTTGATTCTTATGAGAGATACATAAGAAAATAAATGACAACCTTTTTTGAGAAAAAAGAAATTATGCATGGGAAACAAGCAGATTAGTAACAAATGAAGCCCCACATGGGAGCAGGCCAGGATCCTGGCCTAGAATGATGGGAGACGGGGCCAGCCGCACAGAAGGAAAGAATCAGCTCTGACATATAGCTTTGGAATGTGCTGCAGAGAGGCCAAACTGGACAGAGAGAAGCGAAGTAGAAGGGAGCAGACTTTCCAGGAGCCAAAGTAGGATAGAACCAGGAAGAAATAGAAAGAGATGGAGAGAGACAACCCAAAGGGAAGAAAGGGAGGCATTCTGGGCAGTCTGGGATTCTTTCTGGATCGGGATGAAGGAGTCACATCTGTTGTCCTTCATTCATTGCCTGTTCTCATATAGCAGTGTGCAGATTCCTCTACTCATCACAGTATCATCCTGTTCATGAGCTTTTTCCCTGCTAGACAATAAACGCCTCTGGGCGAGGAGCCAGGTCTTATTTTCCAACTTTGCAGTGGAGAATGGAGCAGGGTGGGAGCCTGATCGGTGGTATTTCCACCGAATGCAGTGATGGGACAGCCACAGAGGGGCTTCCTTAGAGGCCTGGGTGGGATGATCATGGAAGAGAAGAGTCTGGCAGAATCTAGGAATCAGGTCACGGATTTGGGTAGTTGAATCCAAAATCCACAGGAGAGAAGGGGCAGAAGAGAAATCCTACAGGGTAACTTAACTTCCATTTCATTTTCATTTTTCCTTCTCTGAAATTGATATTTGTATTCAATTTCCTCCTTTAAAATATAAAAGAAATGCCTTAAATTGCAGCTTTCATTGGACATCACCCAGAGTTTCTCTAGCAAATATATTAAATTCGCCCCCTACATAGACTAGCAGAAGTGTTTGAAATGGCTGACTAGATCACTAATTATTTCCAATTCTTGCCAAAAAAACAAAAGGGAAGAGAAAGAAAGTGACTCATTTGTTATCTGACCATAAAGTCTCCATCCAAACCACAGTCATGTGGGCCTTGACCACACCTCACCAACCCTAACTGTGAGAAGGTGTCGGGTTGGTGCCATCTTGCTTCGCAGGGCACAGGCCTTCATGGTGCACCAGTGCTGGAGCGTTGCTACCTGGGATACAGTGGACAGCTGTTCCACGCCTGCCTAGCCTCAGCCTCCGGTTCTGCCCAGATTGGTGTTGCCTTCTCATTCCTCTTGCTGGCAACTCACAAAAGCAAAGCCTCCATGCAATTCTCTTCTTACAAGACCCACCCAGACCCCCTGAAGCCTAATGCATGTTTGTGATAGAACAAAGAGCAACCCAACTGTCTCAGTAGTTACCAAAATCACACATCACTGTAAGTCTTCAGAAAGATAGCCAGCTAGCTATAGTTATCAATACAGAATCAGAGGTACCTAAAAGCAAAGACTTTAATCAAATCATGACAAAGCATACATTCAGAAGACAGTTCTATTCATTCAGGATCTAGAATGTGATTTGTGTTTCATTCCTTGATGAATCACGTCCAATTTCCTGTGCCTCTCTGAATCAGTGTGACAACAGGTTTCTCGTTTGCTTGTCTCTCTTACTGGACAATAAGCTTCCTAAGGGCAGGGACTCAACCATATTCACTTTTGTGTCCTCTACCTCTGGTAGAGTGGTAGTCTCATAATGGACACTCCAAAAGAACTGTTGCTGAATGAAAGATAAGTGACTCTTCCCCTCAAGGAGTATATGCAATAGTACTATGGGGAGGGAGTAGGGTTGTCCCATGGTATCATGTCTTTAATATAAGGTAAAAAATAATAAATTTTATAAAGGAAGTCTAAAACATATAGCCAATTTTTATTATTAGCAGCAGTTATGTTCTATAAAGTTGCTGTGAATATAGATTTGGCAAATGCTTCCCATAATGACGTGGCTAATTTACATTCCCACCGACAGTATGTAAGAGTTTCCTTCCCTCTGCATCCTCTGCATTTGGTATTTTTGTCTTTTTGATGATAGCCATTCCAACTGGGATGAGATGCTATCTCATTGAGGTTTTGATTTGCATTTCTCTGAGGATTAGTGAAACTGGACATTTTCTAATATTTTTTTGGCCACTTGTAAGTCCTCTTTTGAGATGTGTCTGTTTAGTTTTTAGCCCATTTTTTAATTGGATTTTTTTGGTGGTTTAGCCTCTATTTTTTGTCTTTATTTATTTTTAAATCCCCTTATCACATATTACAATTTTTTCATTTGTTCTAATTAGTTATAAATGACAGTAGAATGTATTTTGACAAATCATACAAAAATGGAGTATAACTTCTCATTCTTCTAGGTGTACATGATGTAGGATCACACCAGTCATGTAGTCACATATGCGCATAGATTCATTCTACTATTCTTCCTACCCCCAGACCCCCTCCCCCTTCACTCTCCTTTGCCTAATCCAAAATAACTCTATTCTTCCCTGCCTCCCTCCACACTCTTATTGTGAATTAGCATCCACATATCAGAGAAAATATTCAGCCTTTGGTTCTTTGGGATTGACTTATGTTACTTTGTATGATATTCTCCAGTTCTATCCATTTACTGGCAAATGCCATAATTTTATTCTTCTTTAAGGCTAAGGAATCTTTACACACACACACACATACTCACATATATATAAGTATATATATATATATATATATATATATATATCACATTTTTAATCCATTCATCTGTTAAAGGTCACCTAGTTTGTTTCCATAATTTAGCTGTTGTGAGTTGAGCTGCTATAAACATTCATGTGGCTGCATCATTGTAATATGCTGATTTTAAGTCCTTTGGGGATAGACCAAGGAGTAGGATAGCTGTGTCAAATGGTGTGTCAAGTTTTCTGAGGAATCTCCATACCACTTTCCACAATGGTTGCACCAATTTGCATTCCTACCAGCAATGTATGAATGTACTTTTCCCCCCACATTTTCACCAACATTTGTTGTTTCTTTTATTCTTGATAATTGCTATTCTGACTGGAGTGAGATGGAATCTCAGTGTAGTTTTGATTTGCATTTCTCTAATTTCTAGAGGTGTTGAACTTTTTTTATATATTTTTTGATTGATTGTATTTATTCTTCTGTGAAGTGTCTGTTCAGTTCCTTAGCCCATTTATTGATTGGGTTGATTTTTTTGATGTTAAGTTTTTTAAGTTCTCTATGTATCTTGGAGATTAAATGCTCTATATGAGGTACATGTGGTAAAGATTTTCTCCCACTCTTTAGGCTTTCTTTTAATTGTTTCCTTTGCTGAACAGAAGCTTTTTTGTTTGACTCCATCCCATTTATCGATTCTTGATTTTACTTCTTGTGCTTTAGGAGTTTTGTTAAGGAAGTCAGATCCTATACCAACATGGTGAAGATTTGGGACTACCTTTTCTTCTATTAGATGCAGGGTCTCTATTCTAGTGCCTAACTTTCTGATCCACTTTGAGTTGAGTTTTGTGCAGGGTGAGAGATAGGGGTTTAATTTCATTTAGTTACATGTGGATTTCCAATTTTCCTAGCACCATTTATTGAATAGGCTATCTTTTCTCCAGTGAATGTTTTTGGCGCCTTTGTCTAGTATGAGATAACCATATTTATGTGGGTTTGTTTCTGTGTCTTCTAGTCTATACCTTTGGTCTATGTGTCTGTTTTGGTGCCAATACCTTGCCATTTTTATTACTATGACTCTGTAGTATAGTTTAAGTTCTTGTATTGTGATGACTTCTTGCTAAGGATTCCTTTGGCTATTCCAAGTCTTATTTTTCCAAATGAATTTCATGATTTCTTTTTCTATTTCTATGAAGAATGTTGTTAGGATTTTAATTGGAATTGCATTAAATCTGAATAATGCTTTTGGTATTATGGTCATTTTGACAATATTAATTCTATCTATCCAGGAGCATGGAAGTTCTTTCCATCTTCTAAGGTCTTCTTCAATTTCTTTCTTTAGTGTAGAGGTCTTTTACCTCTTCTTAAAATTGATTCCCAAGTATTCTAATATGTTTTTTGGCCACTTGTAAGTCCTCTTTTGAGATGTGTCTATTTAGTTCTTTAGCCCATTTTTAATTGAATTTTTTGATGGTTAGCTATTGTGAATGGGGTAGTTTTTCTAATTTCTCTCTTAGTAGATTCATCACTGATGTATAGGAATGCATTTGATATATGGGTGTTGATTTTATAACCTACTTTGCTGAATTTTTTATGAGTTTCAGAAGTTTTCTGATGGAATCTTTTGGCTTTTCTAAATGTAGAATCATGTTATTAGCAAATAATGATAGTTTGAGTTCTTCTTTCCCTATTTGTATCCCTTTAATTCTTTCTCCTCTCTAATTGCTCTGGCTAGGGTTTAATATGATGTTGAATAGAAGTGGTGAAAGAAGGCATCCTTGTCTTGTTCCAGTTTTTAGAGGGAATGCTTTCAATTTTTTTCCATTTAGAATTATGTTGGCCTTGGGTTTTGTTGCTTGTATTCTTGACAGTTGCCATTCTGACTGGAATAAGATGGAATTTTAGTGTAGTTTTGATTTGCATTTCTCTGATTGCTAGAGATGTAGAACATTTTTTCATACATTTATTGATGATTGTGTTGTGTTTAGCTCTTTTAGTTCTCTGTATGTACTAAATATCAATTCAAATACTTTCCAAAGCTTGTCTCTTAATTATGCTGATTATTTCCTTTGCTGTGTAGAAGCCTCTTAGGTTAGTTTGCCAATTTTTACTCTTTTTTCTATGCTTTGGGGATCCTATCTAAAAAAATCATTGCTTATACCAATGTCTTGAAGTGTCCCCCTATGTTTTCTAAGGTAATTTGGAAATTCCTCAAAAAACTAAAAATCAAATTACCATATGATCCAGGAGTTCCAATAGTAAGTGTGTGTGTGTGTGTACATACGTATTATATTATATTATATATATATATAATACATGTATTGAATTACTATATATAGAGAAATAGATATATAGATAGATATACAGATAATATAATTTGTATTGTGATATATATATTTCCAAAGGAAATTATATATATATATATATATATATCCCCAAAGGAAATAAAATAATTATACAAAAATGATACTCTCTTTTCTGTTAATAGAACTGTCCAGAATAACCAAAATATGAAATCAATCCAGATACCTCTATATGAATGAATAAATAAATAAAATGTGATATATTCAAACAACGGAGTACTATTCAACCATAAAAAGTATGAAATCCTGTCATTTGCAGCAATACATATGAAGCCAGGGAACATCTATTAACTGAAACAAGCCAGATAGAGAAAAACAAATACCACATGTTCTCACTCATTTGTAGAAACCAATAAGTCAACCTTGTAGAATAGAATGGATGAGTAGTCATTAGAGACTGGGAAGGGTGGAGGGGAGAGTGGAGAGAAAACTCAATAAGGGGCACAAAAAACATACTTGGAATGGAGGAATCAATGCTGATTCTTTTTTAGGACAGTAGGATAACTGTTGGGTAAAATAACCTATAATATATTTCAAAGTAATTAGGAAAAAAGAGTATGAAACACATAAAAACTTGAACAGATGGAAATGCTTATTACTCTGATTTGACTATTACGCACTTTATACATGTATTGAATTACTATAAGTTACTCCAAGGAGATGTGCAAAATAATAATGAGCAAATACAAAACTATTGCTGCTAGGGGAAATACAGAACTAGGTTCCTGGAAACCCTAGGTCACAACTTTTTCATCAAATGATTGCCATTTGTATTATAAAGTTTGTTTACCAACTTCTTTGTAAAACAATCTAGTCTCATTATCACTGAAAACTTCCTCTTTCACATAACTATTTTCCTATATAATACTTACCAAGTATTTTCAAAATCTTCTGTGTCCTCCAGATCTGCAGAATCCGCCTCATCTGCAAGCTTAACTTCTTTCATACCATATCACCTCTTGGAACATGTGAACCAGCCAAGCCAAAGCTAGCCAAGAAGAGTTTCATATTTTCCCAACCCTTGGTAACATGACCATAAATTTCTTTGGCTTTCAGCCTCACAACTGTGGCATGCATTATGCATTTTTATTGATAATCATCTCATGAAACCACAAATTCAGTTGCTTTTCCATAGGTTCATCATGGGCTAGAGATGGTACTTTACATCTCAGGAGTGGCCTCATACAAAGATTAGTGATTTCTCCTCCTTTCTTTGTATGCACTGAGTTGTTGATTCACTAACATTGGCCTCATGATTCACTAACATTTACATCAGCACTATAACTCAAACCTGAATTAAGCTCACCTAACATATGTATTTTCTTCTAAGACACATCACAGCCTTCTTGCCAGTAGGTACACCAAGTAGTACTTTAGCACAATACTTTGGGGACTGTTTTAAACAGCAAAATTACTAGTGAAGTACAAAAATACAAGGAACATGGTGCTAAATAGACTGCACTAAATAGGCTGCATTGCTTTGTTTGACCTCAAGTGGGAATGTGTACATCAGGCTCTCTCAATTTTTTCACCACTCTGTGCATATCCACAAATGACCATAAAAGTACTATGAGTATTGATTTTTGGATTATAATCAGATTTATTAAGTAGGTGAATTTGCAAATATAGAATTCAAGAATAATGAGGCCTATACTTTGGGAATGAAGTTCAGAGGAAGGAAAATTCTCTCAAGGAATTATTTCAATAATCAAATAATGTCACACATATTAAGCATTAGCATAATGCCTGACAGTTATAGTCCATAGATTCCAACCTATTAACAAATAAAATGAGATCACACTTAGAGAGGAAGTAACTTTTGAGATGGCACCTTAAATGTAGATAAGACACGGACACACATGGATGAGAAGAAAATATTCCAAGCAATGAGAACATTGTAAGACAAAGGAAAGAGAGATTATAGGGGAAATCAAATGGCTACACCTCACTGAATTGCAGGGTATATAATGGAATTTGCCAGGAAAGAATTTGAAAAGGCAGGTTGCACCAATTTGTAGAGTTCCTTAAATTCCAAGCCGAAAAATCTGGACATAATTCTATGGGCAACAAAGCAGGTTTAATGTTTCTTGAACAGGAAAATAATGATCAAACTTGAGTTTCCAAAACTCATTTTGCAGACAATTTTTCATAGACCCTACAGTACTTACTTATGGATTCCCATGGCGTCCACAAATCCAGGTTAAGAATGCTGTACTTAAAGGATCTTAGGACAAATCCAACCACCAGAAAACTACTGAGATGTGTGTGAGATATTTGTGCACAAACTATAACGAAGCTGAAGGTGCCATGCATCTCCAAGGCAATGTTTGGTAAATTATGTATATCAGGAGGAGTCCCCAGTGACATGTACACCATCTTGTGGAGTTGGCAATGGCACACACACACACACACACACACACACACCATTTGCAATCACTAGTTTTGTCGAAACTAAGCTTCAGTGAAAAAGATTAACAATGGGCTCAGACATCTCAGCTCTTCATGATGGATAGGAGTGGAAACTATAGTGAAGGAAGGAACTGAACTAAAAATTCAGCAGGCAGAGCAGATCAGCAAAAAGGTCTGGCAAGTTACAGGGAGTTTCAGGTGGTCATCTATTCTTAAAGACTTCCCAATCCAGCTGTCATGGCAGCCTGTGTGACCCTGGGGAGAAAGGAGTCCATGTAAGAGCTCTGCAATGATTCAGGGACCCAAGGTCCACCAAAGCCCATCTTGCCCCAATTAAGCAATACAGAAGAGAGCATTTTCCTGCCCCACACCATGAAGGGGCTAGAGGCATTGGTGGCCAGACAAACCAGGAGGGATCTGGGCCTAACTGGGCACAGGGACCCATGAAGAACAGGCAAAAACAGCTGGAGCGAGGCTGTAATTCATGTAGCGGAAGACAAAGTAAGAGTGACCTGGACCCACGGAGGATGTTCAGATCACTCAGGGAATTATTTTAATGTCAGCAAGTGTTCTGTATGTGTGTGTGTGCACAACAGTGGGTACATGTGTGTATGAGTTTGTACATATGTATATGTGAAATGTGTGCAGAAAACTGTGAGAAGCCACAAATCTTCCCTGCTTCATTGACTCCTTCTTGGTTCAGAATCTTCCTGGTTTCATTCTTGCCTAAGCCCCTGGTCTAAGGTGCTTAATAGGCTCAGGAACCAAAGTGCTCAGTTCTAATCCTGGCTCTACCACATAGTGCTATGACTTTAGGTGATTATTTTAACCTTTCTGGGCCTCGATATCCAGATAATAGTATGGCTCCATTCATGTAAACCTGCCCTTAATACCTGGGGACATTCAAGTAACATAGGCATGGAAAAATGATCACTGCTAGTCACAGATTCCTGAGTCAATTTCTCTATTGATTTACTGCCCTCCCCCATCCTCTGGTGCCCTCTCTCACAGAGTCTGTACCAAGAATCCCTACTGAGTGGGCAGAAAGCAGGGCAGTCTGATCACCTCAGAGGACAGTCAGTAAGAATAATAAGATTCTCTAATTCAGGATGAGAAACTTATTTATTTTTTTTTGATGTAACTCTACATCATCAGACCAAATTATCTACCAAATTCTCCTATTAATGTTGCCTTTTAATTATCTGTTTTAAAGTACACTATAAATAGCTGTGAAGAAATTAGCACATTTCAGAATTCTTGTTTTTAACTTATATTTAGCTTTAAGCTAAAATCAAACATTATCCACAAATAAGAAAAACTATAAAGGCAACTGTGATGGGACATTGCTCCTACTTTGACTTGTTCAGGTAATATCCAGAACAAGTCAAAGTAGGAGATTTACCAGAAATAATGAGATTTCTTCAAAAGTCAAGCCCAGTTGTCCCCTTTACCATCTTACACGTGTGTAGATAAATGTGTGCCTTTGTGTGCTTTGTTTATGAATGTGTAGATGTGTGAGCATTTGTATGTGTGTGCACATGTGTGCAGCCAGTGACAAATGAGCAGTCATAAGTCCCTCCTGCTTCACAGGCTCCCACTCTGATCCAGACTCTTCTTGGTTTCTGATGCTTAAGAAAACAGATTCAGGGACCAGGGTCCTGAATTCTAATCCTAACTCCACCACAGTGCTATGACATTAGGCAATTGTATTAACCTCTGTACTTTCATTTTTCATCTGTAAAATAGTGTGTATTTACACCATAATTTTTGAAGATTATAAGAATAGATATAAAACTCTTAGAAGCATGCATATCAAATAAACACTCAAAAAATGCTGTTGCCATGATTAATCATATCCCTTAGTTAGTAGAAAAAGAGTTTCTTCTTTGACTGAATGCCAGCTACTCCTCAATTTTAAGTTGAAATTGTTCTGCTTATTGGCAAAGCCCTGATTCAGCAACCCTAGAAGTAACATAAGATTTCCTGCTGTTAAGCTCTTCCATAAGCATCCGTTGTCCCCTAGGGAGTCATGGCCTCAGGTCTTCTCCCTTTGAAGATTTTATAACCTGACTCCCACCTCCCTCCCTCCCCCACCAGACTCCATAATTGCAGATTATCTCCCTTTTCCCTTAAGAGTTCAATTCCCCCCCCCCTTTTGTTTTGGACCAGGAATTGATCCCAGGTATGCTCAACCACTGACCATGAGCCACATCCCCAGCCCTTTTTATATTTTATTTAGAGACAATGTCTCACTAATTTGCTGTGGGCTGACTTCAAACTCACAATCCACCTGGTTTTAGACACTGCCCTACTCCTACTCCTTTTCCCTATTCTTCACACACACACACACACACACACACACACACACACACACACACACTCCACAATCTAGAGACCCTCCTCTCACCTGAGAAAGACTGCTTCTTTCTCCAAGGTATTCGTAAGTACGTTTAAAATCCTTGTCCAAATTGCACAGCCTTCTCTAATGCCCATTTACTTTTGACAATAACCACACACACCTACTATCTTGGGTTATGCTTCAACCCACCCAGTTTTCAGGGAAATCTGAGGAAGTGACATTTTGTGCAAGAAAGGATCATTCAGTAAGCAACAACAACAGCCATGAGCCTGGGGTGCAGCACATGTGGGAAGGAAAACAGAGAAAAGCTGGAGATGCTGAAGATCTTGGTGGGTGAGGTCAAGGAGTTGAACCACTTCCTGTCACTGAGGAAGCACAGAATTATTTTGATCAGGGTAGAGTCACCATCAAATTGACATTTGAGAAATTTTCCTGATTGCAGCAAAGGAAGAGAATCAGGGAAAAGAGAGAATGGTGAAAGGCAATTTTCCAAACCACTATGGTGAAATGGTAAGGAGAGGCTTCAAAGCTAGAAAAGAGAGGCCAGTTTTGAAAAGTGGAGTATAGCCAACAGGACTTGAAATTTTGTTGTTGTTGTTGTTTATTTTTAGGACTTAAATTTTGAGACTTTAAAAGTAGTGAGAGGACAGAGTGAATCTAAGATGACTGTAGAGCTGGCATGGAGAACAAATGTGGCATGCCTTTAACAGAAGCAGGCAATATAGGAGAAAGATAAATGACAAGGAAACAAGTTCAGTTTGGGACATGTTCATTTTAATGCTCACAGGCATCTGAGCAAGCACGACTGTTGGGCATTTTGAAGTTTACAACTGGCACCCAAGAGAAAGACCTAGAGGAACTGATAGGTGTAATATGCCAATATAGATATTGTGATAAAAATAGAAGTTTGGAGCCTTAAGAGTAAAGAAAATAAACAAATAAATTAATCAAATAGAGCACAAGAAAAGGAGCCGGAGCAGGCACTCGTAAGAACACTAGCCTTTAGCAAATGGGCAAAGGAAGACAGATCTGAGAGGGAATACCAGAATGGTTGGAAAACAATCAGAAGAGAGTAGTGTCTGCAAAGACAAGAGAGGAAAGCATGTTCAGGAAGAAAGTGGTCAGAAGTATGAAATTCCACAATAGGTCAAGTACAACAAGGACCAAAAAAAAAAAATGCACATTGGATTTGGAAATTAGATGACAGAATAAGATGAGGAGTATGAAACCTTAGCATGATTCTCAACAAATATCTTCTCTCACAGCATGGGGGCAGTGTAAGGTATGTGTTACTAAAGATTGAGAATGACGGCCTAAGCAAAAGCACTTTCTGTGGAGCACAAAGAGTAGAAGTCAGACTTCAGTAGAATGAAGAAGGTACTTTTGAGAACAGGAAGTAGAGAAAGGAAATCAGGGAGCAAATGGTGTGCACCCACACAATGGATGACTTGGGTTTGTTTTAATAAATAGGAGTGGGGGGGGATTATATGGAAAGAAAGAATGATAGCAAAAGTGAGAGAGAGAGAGAGAGAGAAGATCATTGATTACCCTGTGAATGAGGAGTTGGAGTAAAACAGGATCAAGAATAGAACTGAGCAAGAAAAATAAGGTAAATTTTTATACACAACAGAAGTATTCTTGCTACATTTTTACTTTTATTTTTTTCACAGTAACAGTAACTTCATTACCTTTACTCAAAATTTCAAGTTTGTCAGGAAAGACAAAGAAGAAGTGATAGAGCCCAGAGGATAAAGAAAAGATCTCAAACCTATTGAGATGCTGAAGTCATGCTATGCTGGGCACTTTCATAAGTTACCTAATTCCACCCAACTTCATCACTAAGTATTACCATTCCTATTTTACCCAGTGGAAATTGGGATCCAGAGAAACCAACTGAATTGAAATGCAGAAAAAGAGCCAGAATCCATCACTAGGAAGAGATAGGAGAAAAAAGAGGTGGTCAGAGGGAGATTGAATCTACATGAAGAAGCTGGGGAAACTGATTGAATTCATTCAATATGTAAGGATTGAGCATCTACCATATGTGCGTGATGATAATTACTGGATGGGAAGAAGATGCAAGGGAGTGTAGTTTCATGGTTACATCTCCAAAGGAGCTTACAGTTGTTATGAGAAGCAATACACACAACATTGATGTCACCAGTGACAAAATATGATGACTCAAGAGATGGATGAAAACAGGAAGTAATGAGGACCTAAGGAAAGGTAGAGATAGTAATTGCTATAAGCATTGAAACATGAGCCAAAATATAGTCAGACAAATTTAATGAGAAAGGTGACCTTTGAATCAGACTTTAAAGAATGGATTAAATTTGAATAACTTGGGGTTCAAAAGTAAGTACGCTAAGAAAAATGGAGCATTGAGATTGAACAGGCAAAAGTGCTCAATGGAACGTCATAAACAATAATAGTACAAACTAGGCAAATAGTTTTGGTCCACATTGTGCTAAGCTTGAATGTTGAATTAAGGCATTTCCATTTCCAACTGTTTGAATTAATTCCAACGTAAGTCAAGTCTTTGGGATCCTTGTATATGTATGTGTGGAAAATGTCACTAAACAAAAGCCTAAGCTACATATTTTCTGTGATGTCAGACAGATCTCAGGCCAGAAATCCAGTGGGCTCCGGATGGAGCCAGTAAGCTAAATGCACGGGTGTTGACATCAGGTTCTCAGACTCAAGAAGCACAGTGAGGAATATCAGCCACCTCCTAAAACAGAAAAAATTCTGGGGAGGTATACCATATGGACAAAGAACTCACTCAAGGGGAGAAAGTTTGGGTTTCTTTAGTATGAATGTGCCCATTTTAATATGAAACAGTTACATGCATAAAAGAAAGAAGAGGTGGTTCTGGAATTCAGTAAGAGCAAGTTAAATGAAAAAGCTCAACAACATAGAGACAACAAGGAATTGATGGTAATATAGCTGAGTAAAAATGTCCTTAACACCAATGGACAGGCAGCTTCTTCACATCTTAGTGGCAATGACTGAAGAAGGTAGCAGCTTAAAAAAGATGCCAGTTAACACAAAGGATCAGGGTTAATCATGGAGACTTGGAAGTAAGCCATAGTAGAGTAACAATGATACACTATAAATGCCAAATACCTCTAATGGTCTCTTATAAACTTACTTGATTCCCCTCGGAGACTGTGAAATGAGAATGAAGTGATTTTGCAGAGAGGACAGTGATTCACATACACCAAAATGTAACTGTTTTCATTAGCTCGCCACGATGCTGCTGTTATCTGGACAAATGTGTGACACCTGTATAAATACACACATTCATCCATTCAGCAAAATCAAGCCATATGAGAAACCAAACACCATAGGGCAGATCCTGAGCTTTGTAAAGATGCGAAGCATGCCTGTGTCACCTCCCTTAGCATCTCCAGGACAGTGCCAGACACATGGTCTCTGCTTCAAGGAGCTAAGGGCTTGATCAAAAGAGATAAAGATATAAAGAGAGAGATGTGAAAACAGAGAAAGAGATATAAAGAGAAAAGATATAAAGAGAGAAGTGGAAGGAATTATAATTGTTGGCTCAAATTACAGTTTGAGAGATACAAGAAGTAGACAATAAAAAGAGAGAACATTATAAGGCACTTTGTGTTATACCTTGCACATAGTAAACACTCAATAAATAATTGCTATTCCTAATATTATATAGTGTGCTCATCTTAGGTACTCCTCCAAAAGTCTTGGGAAATCCTAACACTTAAAGATAGATTTGTATCTCGCCATAAGCTGGCTTCAGGTGCAGTTCAACCTTCCTAGAAGAGCGTAAATCAGTCTCTTCACGCAAGCAGAGTGTTTTTAAGACAGATGGTTTAAATCAAGTTATTTTATTATTCAAAATTCTCCCCCTCAACAGGAATTTGCAGAAGTTTAAACTGAAGATGAGTAGTCTTTCTCAGTCAGAGTCAGCCCCATCTTGAAAAATACCTCTTCCCTTATGTTTTGGTTACATTTTCCTTTGATAGACAAACAGCTCCAGCTGTTTCGACCCTTGAAGTGCCTCAAGGCTTCCTGGGCAGGCTTCATAGCCCACTCTTCCTACAGAGACAGGAGATGTGCATTCAGCCCCTGAGAAGTGGAGGGGGCCCCCGCGTTTGCCTTCTGATCTTAGGCTAATCCTTTTTAGTAAACATAAAGACAGCCCCTTGGACTACATAGCTCTGTGGATATTATCTATCCAGGAAAAAGAAACTCACAGAGTTTGGGTACTGGGCACTGTTTTAAATAGAAAACACAGAGAAAATTGAACCCATCAGCAGTTGATTATATAAATGTTGTTGGATGAACAGCATAGAGTTCATTCACAGAACTAGAACTCTTCCCAAACTCATATTGACAATCCGCCCGTGGTATCAGCAAATTATTATTATCAACTTTATTTTATTCCCTTTCAGGTAGAGTGGAGTTTTAAGGGATTTGGAGGCTTAGTTTTATTATTTTCTATTAATTGTTATTATTATTATTTTAATTGTACATATTTATGGTGTACAGTGATCATTTGATACATGCATACAATGTACAATGATCAAATGAGGATAATTAGCATTTTCATCCCTTTAGCTATGTTTTTAAAAACATATTGTGTATGTGTGATGCTGGGGATAAAAACTGGGGCCTCAGCATGCCTAGATATACCCTGTGTTCTTTTACATATATCGCATTAACATGTACCTAGTTAAGAGGTATACTTTATTCAAGATCATGGCGAGTTTGTAATCCAACAACCAGATGGTAATTGACTCTCCTCAGTCTGGGAGAGTGACTATAATAGAGATATTATATTTGATGTCACAAATACCAAGACAAAGTTTACTGAAAATGAAAAAGCAATTGTTGCATTTATTCTATCCTATGTGGCAACTTCGATTTTGTAGATAGATCATTATGTTTTATTCACCCACTTGATATTTAGGATACAAAGATTTAAGATTGGACAACCTACTGTTGACTGCCCTCCAGCCTGATAGATAGACCTTGGTTCCTTTTACCCAAATAGAACCTTATGTGCTGCCTCAAAAGACATCCAACAGCACGCGCCAAGCACGTTAGTGGTTTCCGCAGAGAAAAGTTCATTTTTCTTGCCAACAGTAATTCTACCGGGAATTGCTTTCTAGCTTAGGTAAAAATAACTGTTTTCATCAGCCATTATGCATCCTGTTCAGCTGTTATATACACACCACTTCTACAAATGGAAAAAATTGGGGGGAAGGGGGAGCTTTAAATGTTATCAAATTCATAGACTGCTTCTGTATATAGTTTATGACACAAATAAAGAAATAAAAAAGTGGACTTTCCTCACATCAAAAATATTGTGACTCTAGGTTTCATCCCCAGCACCACAAAAAAATTAAATTTAATTAAAAAATACTGATTGATAATTACAGATGCTTCCTCTGATTGAAGAGACAGTTTTTATTAAAAGAGATCGTTTCTCACAGGCACAATGAAACATAGGAATCCCAGCTCAGCACCACAGTGTGATTTAGACCAAATGTACAGAATTCTAGGGAATTTCAACAAAGGACTTTGAGTTATCATAGCTTATGGGAGTAAAAATAAAACGGAGAAGTCAGAGATGTGGTCATCCATGGATTATCCTCCTCTAACACAGAAAACACTTATATAGTTGTTGATACTTTCTAAACTGAGTTATCAAGCTGTCTTTCTTTTTAACCCAAGCAGTCTTTCAATCAGGCTGTGACTCTATTCATATATATATATATATATATAATTGGCCTTGTTATACAAAATCCAAGGGATTCAAATATGTATCATTTAGAAAGCAAAAATACTTATGATCTTCTGCCTCTTCAGTCCTAATATTTTGTTGTTGTTCTAAGGATTTTCTACATAGTAAAATAAAGGGGATTCATACATTTCTGAAACACTGACTTTGTTTACTACCTAGTTTGTCAGCTTCTAGAGGGGGAAAAAGAAACAACAACAAGTCTGAATGACTGAATTAGTTGTGTATCTAACAGAAATCTCTTATTCTTCACAGGCCAGATATTAAAATGGTGGAATTTCAGAGCTGGAAAGGCCCTCAGAACAATGAGGTCCTAAATGTTTTAAAAGGCTACAGTTTGGGAAGCACTGTGTGATCCCAGCATGCAGCCAAGTTTCAGAGAGAGTGTGCTGAATCAGTGCTTCTCAAATTTTAATGAGCTAAGGAGCCACTTAAGGGTCTTGTGAGAGCACAGATTCTGATGTGGCAGGTCTGGGAAAGGTCCTGAGAGTCTGCATTTCTAACCAGCTCCTAGGTAAAGCTGATACTGCCATGCATCCATGGCACCCTGGGTCACCAGGTCGCAGTGATCAGCTAGGCCAATGGTTATCAAACTGTTCTCTTCTGCACTCTGATTCAGAAGACAGCATCAGAAGGGTGTTCTGTCAATCCTAGATTTCGCTAGCAATGACGCTCCTCTGAGCCCATATCCATTGCCCAATCTTCACCCCATTTCTCCCAACTTAACTTTGCCTATTTATTTAAACTGAATGCATTATCCTCAGTGACTTTCTTTACTATATGAAAATGTTATAAATATAAGCAGAAAAATATACAGATCTGTTTTACATACACACAATTTTCTGTGAAAGTGTGTGTGCTGCCCAAAAGCATTTCTCTGTATTGCCTTCTTAATAGCTGGGGAAATTAAGGCCCAGAGATCATTGCCCTTATGTAAGTCACATCACACTTTGTTACAGGCTAGTACATTCCCACTCAAAACACCATTTCTCTTATATAATTCAAAAGAACCAATCTGCCTAAGGTCAAAGTAATGAAAATGCAATTGGGTTTCAGATCTGCTCATTTATGCCATGATTTAAATAAAGCAATGAGACTGCAAACTCTTGGGTGTGGATACTGCTCCTGATCAGGGCTTTGTTGAACATAAAAACTTGTAGTTCCTAAAATAGTTTTAGGAGCTACAAGAAAAAGGAAGAAAAGAAATTGTGACTTAAAGACAATATTTCAAGCTATAAAACAATAGTGGTGGTGAGGAGTAAAAGAAAACTAGAAAAGGGGGCTCAAGGGAAGAATCAAAGAGGCTCTCAAAGTTATATGGGCATCAATGTAAGAGCTACTCATTCAAGGAGAACTCTATGACCAGGAAGGAATTCATGGAAGCAGAGGTCTGATACCCAGAGGGCTGTAGAGACCTCAGTGGTAAACTTGGGAGAAAGGCCTTGGAGAATCTAGTGAGCATAGTAAAGGTGAATCAGATGTAAAACTGCTGACCCAGTTAAAATCAGATTGTCGTCATCTCTTGTGCCAGTCTTGTCATGATTCTGCTTTGTATCTTTACTTTCTTTATGCTGGGATTTTTCTAGGGTTCCGTTTTTGCATTCCCAGTGACTGGGAGTGAGGGATCTGTACCAGGCGGAGATCCCTGTAGGCGACTCACTGCCAGAAAGTGAAAGCAGAGGCAAGATTCAGGGAGCAGAATTCTAAGAGTCCCCTATTACATTTGTATGACAAAATGAATCAGGAAACTTTTGGGGGGGAAGCTCCTCAGAGACACTGATAGTTGTTACAATGCTAATAAGCATTCAGCCTAATAAAAGACAAAGAACATGATATAGAGATTGAGATGTACAGACCTGTTTATATTTGTGTACATACACACACATAAACACACACACATAGATATGCAAAAATATTTATTCAGGGCCCCAGCAGGAAACAGAAGGCACACTCAAATTTATTGAGTTTATAAAGGGGACTACTGACAAGGCAGAAGGCTGGGGGCAGCACCAAGAGCTGAAAGTGGCAGGGAGCAGAGACCACCCCTAGATTTGACAAGGCAATAAAAGAAATCCAAGGAGACCTACAGTGGAAGAGGGGGCTTCCCTGAGACAAAAGGACTGTGACCTGAGGTTAAGCCACTGCCAGCCCACAGCCTAGCAAGCCCAGGAAGGAGGCTCCTCAGTAGTAAATTTCCTGTTGAGTTTCTTCCACCCCTTTATCTCTTGCTGGTGCCTCCACTGGCTGAATTTAACCAGGTAACAAAGAGAAAGGGAGCCTGGTTGGTTCCATTCATACAGGTCAGCATCATAGGACTCAGAGCTGGGGGCAGAGAATCTGGAGGGGCAAAGGAAAACCATGTGTACTGGGAGAACTTCCATGATCTCCTGATACCCTGCAGTCAAAGTGGACTCTTTGCACCTCCTGCACACACTGTCTTCCTGCTCCTCTCCTTGCTGTTTTTCCTTCTTGAAACTCCTGACACCACCTCCTTTGTATACTTACACCCTATACAGGTGTTTTACACAAGAAACCTCCCATCTCAGGCACAATTTTGTCCACCCTAATAGGCTGCAAGCTCTTTGTAGGCACAGCCATGATTGTCTATAGCAAAGGGAAGATAATCTGCTTCCAGCAACCTGCTCAGCAGAAGCCACGGGTGGCCCTCAGTGCTTAGGACGTAGCCTCTGCGGCCCAACTCCGTGTGCCAGGGGGAGCAGCAGCATGACAACTGGAATCCTCAGCTCTGCTTGTGATTCTGTCCTGCCTGCCTGTCCCTTATAACACCTGCTTTCCCAGTCACATGCTCTTTGACCATGCCTGGTTCACATCCAGGCTGCAGAGGGATTTGTAATCTATACAGTTCATTATCATTTGCAAATTAGCTGCCATCATTTAAAATCCAGGAGATGCCACATAATATGGATGCACTGCTTTAAAAAAATGAGAAAATTTGGCAGCACTAAGTCTATTCTTTTGTGACAATAACCAGCTGGAGCTGAACAGTGGCTGCTTCTTCAGATTGAGCACATGTTGGCCAGCCTATTCATGCTGCACCCCATCCAGGCTGTTCCACTCACTGACACTGGCCAACTTTTCCCTGTAGCATTCAAGTTTGAGACACTTGCTTTATAGGCACCGATGCTAAACCTCTCCCTTCCCCACTTCCTGCCTTCCAGCCAGTCATCCCTCACTGACCTTGGGTCTAATCCTTTCTGTTTATTCTGCAAAGCCCTCATTCTATTATAAACAAACTCATCTCTTCCCTCATCCCTATTACACAATGTCTCTTCTATTCCTTTCTGCTCTTGGTTAAATTGTTTCACAAAAAAAAAAAAAAAAAAAAAAGATATATTGAAATCCCAACCCCAGTATATGTAAATATGACTTTATTTGGAAATAGGGGCTTTGTAGATATAATCAAATTAAGATGATGTCCTACCGGATTTGGGTGGCCCTAAATCCAATGGCTGGTGTCCTTATAAGAAGACATATCTGAAGACATAGAGGAGATACAGGAAAGAGAATGGAGACAGAGATTGGAGTTTTGTTGCCAAAATCCAAGGAAGGCCAAATATAGGAGCTAGCAAGATGCAAAGAGGAATCCCTCCCCTGAGCCTTCAGTGGGAGCACGGCCCTGCTGACAACTTGATTTTAGACTTCCAATCTCTAGAACTAAGACAGAATTAATTTCTCTTGCTTTAATGCCCCAAGGTTGTGGTACTTTGCCACAGCAGCCCTAAAAACTCACTACATCTTCTTTTAACTGAAACAAGAGAAATATGCTCAAGGAGTAATATATTCTCGTGTTCATACAGCAGCTTTGCCCTCTTGCAAAATCCTTTTCTTCTTTTTTTAAGGCCTTGTGACTATCACAGAGGATTGAGGGATCTTTTTTGCATTCTAATTCTTGCCATTACTACGATATCTTAAATATGTGTATTGGGATCAGCTAACAACTGACCCCTGATGTCCTGGGCACTTGGACTCCTCCTTTTCAGTGACTTCCCATCTTCCTCACTTCAGCCAGCTGCTCCCATAACAAAACCCAAAGATGGCTGCTCTGTCTAGAAGATTTATGGCCCCATTTTTTTAAATTGTAATTGCCTATTTCCCCCATTGTCTTCCTCCAACTATGCCTGTTCTTCATCTTCATTGAGACCTCTCCGTCAGAGGCACTTTTACTCCTGAGTTCTTGATCACCTAGAAGGATATGGCAGGGGGAAGGTCTATAAATATCCTGAAATTATATGCAGATGATGTGCCCAAACTTCAGCCCTCTGCACATTTATGCAAATTAAAGCCACTACAAATGTGTGGGTAACCCACAGCACTGCCCAGAAGTCTTCCTGTTTCTCCTAAGTCTATGCTTTTTTGGCCCTTTCCCTGCCTGGAGATTTAGTGGGCTGCAAGTGTAGAAGCTTCATTGCTTTGCTGCATCCCACCGAATCCCCAGACTCCCCTTTCCCTCCAACGAACTTATCTCCTGCTTCACTACTCCTCAAATGTGTGCACTAATGTGTCCCTCCTTAAGAGGAAGAGTCTGTGTCTCAGAGAAGGAAATGTTGTGCCTCTGTATAGTAGAAAGAGAAGAAAAACCCCTGGTAGTGAGCATCTTTGAACTTCCTGCTCACAGGATCAGTTGGTGGGCTTACTGCACAGAGGAGAATGGATCCTGCATTCCCACCCAAAATTTGGTTTGAGAAGTGAGACTGAAGCTGCCACATGTGCACCAAGAGCATTTGAAAAAATTGATTACTCACCTAATGAGCTTCCTGGATGGAGCAAGCAGGCTTCCAAGATGGTCTAAAACTGGCTGGAGAGAGCAGGAAAAGGAGACCAACTTGGCTCTTATTGCAATTAGGAGTTAGGCTGGTGTGAAGGCTCCCTGCGTGGGTTGGGACACCAGTACCAAAAAAAGGAAGCACCCAGATGATCCCAATAGCTTGCAGAGGGGAAGGAGGTGTGATAGGGCTTAAAAGCTGTCAGCAACTAGAAATGGAGTCATGAGAAATGGAGTTGGACCCTTCATTAAACTCTCCAAGAGGTGGATTTGAAATTCTAAGTCTATTACTTTTGGCTGGGCACTCCTAAAAAAGCCATTTACTCATAATGAATCTAATTTATTAATAGCATCTTCCCGTGGTGTTTTTGTAGGAATTAAAGAGATAAAGTATACTCATTGCCTAGTATAGTTAACCTCATGTATCCTTTGGTTATGCATCTACAGATTTAACCAACTACAGGTCAAAAATTTAAAAAAGGAATTAGTTCATTATTGAATATGCAGACTTTTTTCTCATCATTATCCCCCAAACAATACAGTATAATGTTAATTTATATAGTACTTATATTTTATTAGGCATTATAAGTCATCTAGTGATTATTTGAAGTATACAGTAGGATATTCAGAGGTCATATGTAAATATTACATCATTTGTGTAAGATACTTAGGCATCTGCTGATTTTGATATCTGCAAGGGGTTCCTGGGAGAGTCTGGGAATCATTTCATGGAAAAAGCAAGGGTTGACTATATAATGGCAAATACTCAATACTGTTGAAAGCTTATTCCCTCCCCTCTCCAAAGCTAGCTCTTCACCATATGCCCTGGATCCCCTCCCCTCATGCCTACTATAACACTGAACTCTGTCACTTATCTCTCTTTCTCCAGCATCTTCAATTTCTTCATTTTTAATGATTTCTCTAACCCTTAAACATCTGCAGAGTGTCTGTATGTACATCAGGTACCTCAAACAGGGACACTAACCACTCCACATGTCTTCACACCACCAAGGACTAATCCTCCAGAAATTTTAGTGCTGTGCTTCATATGTCCCTTTTAAACTCTGAACATCTAATTGGTCACCTAATTTCATGGATTCCAGATTAGAAGTTTCTTTCAACTCTTTATCTCCAACTCTATTAGCACTATCTTGTCCAACATTTTATTATCTCCCAGACTACTTATTGGTCTCTGTCATAAGTTTCTCAAGATGCTTGTTTTGCTCCCTTAATTACTCTATTAAAAATCTCTGCTGCTATTTTAATTATGCAAAAATGGATGCCATTATAGCAAGAAGTGAATAAGTAAAAAGGTCTATAAATAGGAGAAAATGGGGGTGGAATAAGCTACAATTTTAACAGTGATTCTCTCTGCATGGTAATATTATGGGTATTTTGTTTCTTTTTGTTTTATATACATTACAATTTTTCTACAATATGCGTATATCACCTTATAAATGTTATTTTAAATAACAAACTCCACCACCTTCCTCAGGATTGTTAAATGTTATTTTAAATAACGAACTTTACCACCTTCCTCAGGATTGTTTTTTAAAATGCGAACTCCTGAGCTATATATACAATGCACTTCACAATGTGTTCCTGCAGTAGCCAGTCCCAATGACACTGAAGCAGTGCTCTAGAATGGTTCAAGAGATAAGAAATGGAGGTCTTCTGCCAAAACCCAGCAATGAACTTTCCAAACATGTGAGTGCACCACCTTAGAAGCAGACTGTCCAGCCCTGCCACATCTTCAGGTGACAGCCAGACTGGATGCAAGATCTGGAAACAGAACCACCCAGCTAAGCAGCTCCCCAATTTCTCACCTTGAAATGGTGAAATAATTTATTGTTTTTAAGCCACTAAGTTTTGAGGTAATATTTTATACAGCAATGCACAGCTAATACAATCTTCAAAATATCTTTCTGACTTTATCTCCCCAAAGTCCCTTTTGTACACTATACTCCTACCATACTGAACTTGTAACCAATTCCTAGATGGTTGCAGAAATTCATCTTTATATTTAATTCCACTGCTTAACTCTCCCTTATAGTCCTTCAAAACTTGCTTCCTCCCTCCTGTGCACAGCCCTGGCCCTTTCTTCCCATTTTGATAATAGCATTTATCCTACTCTACTGGAATAAATCTGTGAGCACGTTCACATCTCCCTCTGGACTGTGAGGTATCCAAGGCCAAGGCCTAAACATCATTAATCTTTGCATCTCTAGCACCAAGAGCACCTGAAACATAGAAGACAAAAAATAAATGGTTGATGAACAAACAGACACCTGAATGATGGACTGAATGAAAAATTACAGTGCCGAGACTGCCTTTGCCAGAGTTGGAAATTCATAAAAATCTCTGCATGTTAATTCAGAGAAGAGGTTAAAAATTATCTGCCAAAGCAATGACCCATAAACCAAGTTAACAATCCATAACCACCAATTAATTAGGTCAGCATTCCTTGAGCTAGAGTTAGCTAGTAAAAAACAAAGTCAAAGTTTTTGGAATATAATTATTGGGCAAAATCTAAATTCTGGAGAAAACATAATAGAATCTACCATAGCAGGACTCATTAAAATGTGGATTTAAATATAACTGGGACTGAATTGTTTCTCTTTCTCAAAACACTGCTAACTACCCTGGAAGGACTCACATGGCACACGTAGGCCATTTGACATATTTCCAGTAATTCCTAAGCGGTTTGTAAATAGTTTGCTTCTGAAGCAAGTTGTATGGACTTATTAGTAAAGTTGGTTAAAAAAGGATACATTAAGCTGAAATACTTGATCTCCTCAACCATCATGCTCCTCTGAGGTAGCAGCTACTAATCTTCACCAACTAAAACTATGGCTCAATTACTTGTTTATAAATATTTTTAAGGAGCCAAGAATTCTAAGATCCTGTGATATTACTTCTGAAGTATTTATAATTTAAAAGAGGCCATATTTAGGTTCATACGGCCATGGCTCATCTTTATCTATAATGACAAGCTAATTTCTAACACACTATCACAGAATAACCAAAGAAAATAAAGTCCTGGGTGGGTTGTCTTAGTCTGGTCAGGTTTCTAATGCAAAAATACCTCAGGCTGGGTAATCTATAAACTATAGAAATTCATTTCTCAGTTCTTCAGACTAGGAAAGTCCAAGACAAGGGCCCTAGTAGATTCAGTGTCTGGTGAGGGCTCCAGTCTGCTCCAAAGATGGCATCTTTGGCTGTGTCCCCACAAGGTGTAGGGTGGAGAGGGCATATGGGCTCCCTCCAGTTCTTTTATAAGGACACTGATCCCATTCATGAAGGCAGAGTCCTCATGCCCCAATGGGATGTGAGGCACTGGGCCAAATCCCTTCCAGCCTTAATTTCTTTGTTTTAACTCATCACTGACTCTTTCGTAACTTTGAGAAGTCTTCACCAGTTCCCCCCAAATTATGATTGATTTAGATAACTTATGACTTGAGCTTTTTTAAAAGCTCTGATTGCTTTGCCATTATATATTTGAGGCTTCACAACAGAAGAAAACATGTTTTGTCATAAGCATGAATTTTTGTAAAAATGCATAAATTTGATTTTTGAGTATTCTCAGTAACAAATTTTCCAAAATATATCAGTTTAATTGTGGATAAATGTGTATGAAACAAACATACTTTATGCAATACATGAAGGAGAACAATCCACAATTTATTCAAAACTGATGTTTGTATAGAATATAATCCCAATGGAAAGACATTTAAATAATAAAAATATCTCCCAGTGAGATTTTTGATAAAGGAAAAGCCAAAAAACAAACAAAAAAAATACAACTTCATCATTATGTAGCTAAACAAGAGACATTTTAAAAATATGTTTTAGAGAAACTCTTTAGAGAATTTTAGTTCTGAATTCTGAATTTCTGTTGTGAGCCCTACTCTGGAAACAGGATTATCAAGTGATCCTGGCTCTGTTTCTAGGGATGCAGACAGCTGGGTCTTACAGAGGGCTGAATGCATAGAATAAGGTTGACTATGATTATCTTATGTTCTGGGGACCCTAAAAAGAGTAAGAGCGCCAAGCTTAATCCCTCTAGGTAGGTGCTGTCAGACCTCCAGGGAGCACCTACCTACCATAACAGGTTTCCCACCTCCTGTGAGGAATGCCAGCATGGATCCCATTAGTCCTCACAGCTCTTTTTCCCAAGCTCCCATGTCCATACTTCTCCCTATTTGCCTTTTTCTCTGAATGTGCATCTAACAAACTCTCCTATAGGCTTTGTTTTTCCTTGTGCCTTAAATTAAAACCAAGCTCTCTTTCAGAAGATCTCACCATCTTTGCCCTCTACTCACTGCCAATAGCTTCTCAATGTCTCCTTGCCTCCCTCATTTTTTTTTTTTTAAGAATTCAACTCCTGCCATGGAAATGTTGGGTACCTCAGCTCATCCTCATTCTCTGGACCTCAACAACGACCTGAAGGAAGCAAAAATATTGTAGCAGGGTGCTGAATGTGACTAGTAATCGAGCAAATTCTAACTAGAACAGAACCCATTCATTCCAATGCCTATCAAACGAGCAAACATTTCAAAATTATAAGCCTGACAATATTTAGTTCATTGATGATATGGATTTACAAGACTCCTAAAGCACAAGAAGTAAAATCAAGAATCAATAAATAGGATGGATTCAAACTAAAAAGCTTCTTCTTAGCAAAAGAAATGATCAATAATGCAAAGAGAGAGCCTACAGGATGGGAGAAAATCTTTACCACATGCACCTCAGAGCATCAATCTCCAGGATATACAAAGCACTCAAAAAAACTTAACACCAAAAAATCAAATAACCCAGTCAACAAATGGACAAAGAAACTGAATGGACACTTCACAAAAGAAGAAATATAATTGGTTAATAAATATATTTTTAAAATGTTCAAAATCTCTAGAGAAATGCAAATCAAACCTACTCTAAGATTTTTATCTCACTCCAGTCAGAATGACAATTATCAAGAATAAAAGCAACAATAAATGTTGGTCAGGATGTGGGAGAAAAGGTACACTCATACATTAGTACTGCAAATTGGTGCAACCACTCTGGAAAGCACTATGGAGATGGGAATGGAAACACCATTGGATCCAGCTATCCCACTCCTTGCTTTATACCCAAAGGACTCCAAATCAGCACACTATAGTGACACAGCCACATCAATGTTTATATCAACTCAACTCACAATAACTAAAGTATGGAACCAACCTAAGTATCCTTCAACAGATGAATGGATAAAGAAAATGTGGTATATGTACACAATGGAATGTTACTTAGCCTTAAAGAAGAATGAAATTATGGCATTTGCTAGTAGATGGATGGAGCTGGAGAATATCATGCTAAGTGAAATAAACCAATCCTAAAGAACCAAAGGCTTAATGTTCTCTCTGATATGTGGATGTTAACTCACAATGAGGGGGAGGGGTTAGGGAAGAACAGAGGTGCTTTGGATTAGGCAGAGGGGAGTGAAAGGAGGGGAGGGGGTATGGGAGTAGAAAGAATAAATCTGACATTATTATCCTATGCGCATATATGACTATATGACTGGTATGATTCTACATCATGTATAAGAAGAATGAAAATTTATACTCCATTTATGTATGATGTGTCAAATTGCATTCTACTGTCATGTATAACTAATTAGAACAAACTTAAAAAAATAGAATTCTCAGGCACTGATGAATAGTACCTTGGTACAGCCACAATGGAGAGGAAGATTATAATAATAGCCAGGCCAAAGATAAACATACCTAGAAATGCTATCTCTAGATACATACCCACACATACAAGAAGAAAAACATTGCAAAGTTGATTTCAGTAGTATTCATATACACATAACAATCTAAATGTCTATCAATGGGTAACTGGTAAATTAATTATGGCTTATTCACAGAATATAACAGTATATAGCAATTAAAATACATAGGCAAACAAAAACTGAAATTGGATAATGATTATCTAGAGGAACAAAGAGGGTAGTGGGATTTGAGATGGGCACAGATGGATTCATCTATGTCTATTACATTTTATTAATTACACTCAAAAAGAAGAGAAGGGACATGAAACAAATAAGCTAAAAGTGTTAAACCTTAGTAACAGGTACATTTTTTAAAAAGGAAAAAAAATGTTCAGCCAATTATTCTTGGCAACAAAATTGAAACCTGGAATAACTTTAGAATTCCAAATATCCCCTAGCAATATAAATGTTGCGTACATAGGAAAAGGGAAAGATGTTTGGCAGTTATTCAATCAATTTCACTGGTATTAGATATCTAAGATTAAAAATTGCATGAAATTAATTCATGTGAAAAATAAATTATTTTTGAGTATTTAATATTGACCATGAGTACCAAATAATAGTCAAATCCCCACTATGCTTTGCACTATGTGGAAACAATCTTATGCAAGTACAAATCTCTAAACTGTTCAGTGAAAAAAAAAAGTAATTTGTTTCTACACCTGGCCTTACTTAAGGAGAGTAATGCTTTATTTATTCAACATCATTGTGAAATGAAGTGTTTCAAATAATTTTACGCCTTGAAGTGCCAAGACTTTTCTTTTTATAATTTTAACCACTTGGATTGGAGTCATTTTTGGAAAGCTATTACACATTTAGATGTTTTTCTCCCTCTCTTAAGGCAGTAGACAGAATATGATTAAAGTTTTTGTGCTAACCTGGGGTCAAGATCAGTTAGGCTCCTAATCTCATTTTGCCTTGTAATTCCTGAGGATCCTTGTCCACCTTTCTCTCCAGGAAATATATGTTGTTAGAGTTCCTTATACACTTTGGGCTGTTAAACAATTGGTGGATGTTTCTCCGGAAAGCTGTTCTTTTTCATAACCATCCCAAGCCATCACTTTAGTTGGCTTCACTGGCCTTAAGTAACATCTATTCACAAACACACGTGTGCCAATATCCTTTCATTTCCACGGAAGGTCTGATTGATCTAGTCCATACTTCATAATTATCTTTACCCATATTAATAGTCATTTGTACATAAGGAATGCTTATCCCAGCAGTAAACTAGCACAGGGCTAGGGGGGGTTGAAATTGCCATGTTTTAAGCTCGTGTACTCCTTTAATATCAAGATGTCAGCCCCTAGAAGCTGCTTGCTTTCCTGTTACCTTTTTCTAATTGGCTGGTTCTGATCCATCCCTGGCTAGGACGTAAGGTAATTTATTCAAAAGTAAGGATAAATACATTGTGACTGACAGGCTACATTATTGCCTATGAGGAAAATATGTAAACTTGGGTCTGTTCATCCCTTTTTAAGTGCTGCATGTGTGTCTAGTTCTGGCTCTTCTGTAATGTTCCAGAATAATCCAGTTCCTAGAAGCTCCCTTGAGAGGGTGAGCCATTACCAAATGTGGACCCACTTCAACTTAGGGGTGAATTGATTCCAGAGCTCATGTGCACCATGACAGAATTTACCCTTCTTTTGATTCTCCTTCTGGACACACAAATGGCATCCTTACTCTTAAAACCTGGAATAACTTTAGAATTTCAAATATCCCCTAAATTTTTAGAACAAAATATTATATTTTGGAAATTTTATTAAAGGATTTCTGACTGACAGACTGATAGTGAAAGCATGCAATATAAATCTATGCCTGTATGTTATAAACTGCCTACTAGATTATATGTAATTCCACTTAACTTCCAAATCAAAAAATTTGAAGTAGACATTTTATTCTGTATGCCAGACATCAGCAAACTACAGCTTGCAAGCCAAATGCTGGCAGCTTTTGCAAATATAGTTTTATCAGGACTCAACTCATTAGTTTACATATTATCTATGATTGCTTCCATGGTATAGTGGTAGAGCGGAGTGGGTGAGACAGAGATTGTATGGCCCAAAAAAACCTAAGATATTTTTAGAAAAAAGTTAGCCAACCCCTGATCCATGCTAACTAATCACCCTGGCCTAAGTAGGTTTACGAGGCAAATTCTAACAAACAGGAAAGATGCAAAACAATCAGACTAACTACTGAGCAAATGCTTAACTGTTTCTGAGCTATGTCAATGTTGAGGGTGAATTCTTAATGACTGACATTTGTCCCACTGGACAAGAAAATTTATAGGCAACACTGGAATTTACATAAGTATCTCCCAAGAATACCAGTGCTGACATCCTCTAACTGCAGCGGAAGCACAAAGGAGAATGCACATCATAATCCTTTACCAGATACAAAATTAGACACGAGATAGAAAATTTCTTAAATAATTACTGTGTTCTGCAATGCAAAGCATAATTAATATAGTGTTAGATCCACAGTTTGGAAAAACTACAAATACTGAGAAGTGGCTGGTAATTAATAGACTGTAATGTTACTCAGGCAAGCTAAAGTTTATACTATTTAAGAAAATAAAATAAATGTTATTTGGAGCTACTTACATTTTATCCGGGTTAATCACTACAATATTAAGAAAAGGAAATACAACATAATTCCTTTCTAAATTTGGTACCAGAAAATAGATCCCTATAATTCAACTATTATATTTTATGAGGCATGTCAAAGACTTTCTTGATGAATATATTTATAATGTTTGGGGGGACATGATTTGACCCATGTTAACCCAAATCCACATGAAATAACTGTTTAAATGTTATATGAGTTCAAACATGTTTTATATGTAGCACATATATTTAACAAGCCCATTGGGTGGGATTTCATTAAAATTCAACCTTATTTCTGCCTCTCAATGCTCTTTGAAACTCTTCAGTGAATAAAGCTTTGCCCCTGCACCGATGAAAACTCAGCAGGTCTCATAAGTTTTCTACTCATTTTAAGGTGATAAACACTGCCCCGGCCATTTCAGAACATTGAAGATATTGCTTTGTAGATTAAGAGTCCAGTCAGCCTAAGACATTAATCAGCATTTCATGCTCCACTCAACTAATAACACCTCATATTCGTGTATTTCTTACAAAGGACAGGTACTACTCTGCATATTTTACCTAAAAACAACCTGAAATGTTACAATAATCAAGACAGCATGGTGTTGCTGAAAGCCTAAAAACATGAGTCAGAACAGATTCCAACAGAATAGTATAGAGTTCAGATCTAGACTCCACACAAATAGAGTCAAATGATCTTTGAAATAGAAGAAAAGGCAATTCAAAGGAGGGATAGTCTTTTCAACAAATAGTCCCAGAATAATTAAAATCTATATAAAAACAGAAACCTAGACAGAGACTTTATGCCTTCTACAAAAATTAACTCAGAAGAGATCACAGACATGTGTAAAAGGCAAATCCATAGAATTTCTAGAAGAAAACAGGGTAAAAATCTAGTTGATCTTGCTTTTAGATACAACATCAAAAGCAAAATACATGAAAGAAAAAAACAGATAAGTTGGAATTCATTAAAATTAAAAACTTCTGCTTTGTGAAAAAGAAACTTAGAGAATGAAAAATAACCACAAATTGGGTGAAAATCTTTTCTAAATAACATATTTAATGAGGAATTTGTATCTAAAATACACAAAGAGCTTTTAAAATTCAATAAGAACATAAACAATTTTAAAATGAACAGAAAATCTAAACAGAGACTTCCCAAAAAAAGATTTGTAAATGGCAAACAAGCATATGAAAAGATGATCAACATTATTTGTCATCAGAGAATTACAAATACCACTATATAAGTATTAGAATGGCTTATTTCCCAAAATTGACAATACCAATTGCTGATAAGAATGTGGAATAATAAGAACTGTCACATACTGTTGGTGGGAATACCACAGTGCAAGATAGTTTGACAATTTCTTACAAAGGCAAATAGAGTCTTATATGATCCTAGGTATTTGTCCAACTGAGTTTAAAATATGTCTACACAAAAATTAAACATAAATCTTTATAACAGCTCTACTTAGACTATCAAAAACTGGAAGTAACCAAGGTCTCTTTTAATAGATGATTAAGTGAACAAATTGCAGACAATGAAATATTCATTTAGAAAGAAGTGAACTATTAAGAAACCAAAAGCCATGGGTGACTCTTTAAAAATGTACTTTGTTAAATGAGAGAAGCTAGTATGAAAAAGCTACCTATTGTGTGATTCCTTTTATACACATTCTAGATAAGGGAAAATGATGTCAATGATTAAAATGTCACCAGTTTCCAAGGGTTTGGGTAGTCACAGAAGAATTGTGTAGGGCAGTGAAACTACTGATACTATAACTGTGAATACACGATGTTATGCATTTCTCAAAATACACAGAACTTTATAGCACAAACAGTAAACTTAAATGTATGTACATGTTAAAAATCATTAAGGAGGTCAAGGGAAACTCAGATGTAAAATGTAACAAAACAATTTCATGAAATGACCTCACTGAAGAGGATTAGATAAAACAGTGCTGCCCTACTTTGGAAATGAGTGGAGTCTGTAAGACTTAATGCAAATGGAACTGTACATAAGCACTGTACTCTAATTGATAAAGATGTTTCCCAAGCCAGGCACAGTGGTGCATGCCTATAATCCCAGCAGCACGGGAGGCTGAGACAGGAAGATGGTGAGTTCAAAGCCAGTCTCAGCAACAGCAAGGCACTAAGCAACTTAGTGAGATCCTGTCTCTAAATAAAATACAAAATAGGGCTGGAGATTTGGCTCAGTGGTCAAGTGCCCCTGAGGTCAATCCCCGGTAACAAAAAATAAGAAAAAGATGTTTCCCATAGAGCTATAATTAACAATTCTGAAGAACTATATGTATGCTATAAATGAACAATTAAGTAAATGGATGGCAGATAGTAGAAGCTAGTTTTCTCACTGTTGGTATGGGAGTTTATGAATAAGCAAGAGCAAGAGGCTAGAGTGATCCACATGGTAATGGATTAGAGTTGGAGATATTGATATTATTCATGTTTAGCTTAATGTAGATATAAAAGGTTATGCACACACAAACTACACATACTATTAGGATACACATATTTTCTTGTTCTGTCAGTTGGGAGGGTTTAGAAGCAGCTACACTAGTCACAAGTACCACACTTAGCTCTGAGAACTTAAGTTCTAACACTATACCTCAATAAAAGGAACCTTTCAATAAAAGGATTTTTATAGAAATTATAGGATTGAAGCAGGAAATATACAAGATGAGCATGAAGCATCCTGTACCAGAAAACAAAGAAATGCTCAAGAAAACAGAAAAAGAAACACACACACAATGACAACGGTATGTCAAAGAAAAAGAGCAGTCAACAAAGGATCCTCCTGAAGTCAAAGCTAGAATAATTTGAATTTTAAAATAGGGTAGTTTGGGATTATAATGCAAAGTATAAATAGATATCCAAGAATCTATACTGATAAAAAGAAATGAATGGATAAGTAAATGGCAGAGAAAAGACAATTTTCCAGTGCAAAATTCCAAATAATTAATACAAATACTCCACCCTCAAGGAGATGGAACATAACTGTCCTCCCATTTAAGGGTAGATTGCACAAAATGAATTCTTCCAAAGAGTACACTATGGAAAGAAGGAAAAAGAAATAACTTGTGATAGTGGAGAGATCTGACAAACAATACCTTTAGCTATAGGGTGACAAAATTGGTATTAGTAATAAGTCACATTGATAATATGTACCCTTGATGTGATGTGATGACAATTGGCACTCTGTTGTCTTTCTTCCAAGAAAAAAAAATACAACCCAGTCTCATCATGACAAAAATATCAAATAAATACCAATTAAGAAGTATCCTATAAAATACCTAACCAGTACTTCTCAAGATTGTCATGGTCATCAAAAACAAGGAAAGTCTGAGAAACTACATTAGCCAAGAAGAACCTAAGGAGATGCAGCAAATAAAGGTAAAATGGTGTCTTGGTTGGGATCCTGGACTTCAAAAGGGACGTTAGTAAATGTGCAGGAAATTTGAATTATGTGTGGACCTTAGTGAAGAATAATATGTCTATATTGGTTCATCAATTGTAACAAGTACACAATATTAATATTATATATTAAAATAAGGAAAATGGTGTGGGATATTTGGAAATATCTGTACTATCTTCTCATTTTTTTCTGTGTATCTAAAATTTACAAAAATAAATTTTAATAAAAAGAACAAAAACAAGGCCCTGATGGTGTGCATACCATCAGCACTCCTACTCTGTGAGAGAGTAAACAATATCGCAGAGAAATTCCTCCCTTCCAGCGGTCAAAGCTGCAGTTTGAACCAGGGTGACTTGAATGTGTGTTCTCATCACTGCCCTCTACCACTGTGCTTCCCCCATCCTTAGTAAGGGCTGTCATGACTGCAGAGAAAATGAGCTCTTCCTCACTCTCTGCTGACCTTCACCCCACCTATCTGCTTTGGACAAAGGGGGTTGAAGCAGGTGGTGGGCAGAAGTCTGCATAGCCACAACCAAAAGTTCTTGTTTATCTATAAAACTACTACAAATTCATTTCAGGCTCTACAGCTGACTTGCTTCAAGTTCAACGGTATTTACCTGGAGTCTTTAGAGGGACCTGCAGGGCCTCTGTCACTTCAGGTGCCCAGGCCACACATGCCTCTTCATCTCCCCTCATCTCTGGCTCTTAGCTGTCCTGTTGGTTCCTCTCACCAGCCAGGCAGTCCCTCCTGGGCAGCACATAAAGGACTATGCTCACTCTCTGTCAGAGCCAATAGCTGGTCCACAGAAATCCAGGACTTCCCACTGTCTTTCCTGCTATAGCTGCCTTTCCTTTTCTGAGGTATCCCTACCTATAAGGAACACAGTGGACATTCTGAAGGATCATTTGAAGCCTCTGTACTCCCCCTTGGATTCACTCCCCGTTAGGTTGGAAGTGAAGAAGCAGGCATGTGCAGACACACACACACACACACACACACACACACACACACACATACACACACACACACACACACACACACACATCCTGAGAGCAAAGCTCAGCTTTCTCTAATGAATTCTGTTCACAAAATCTAACTCCTATACTTTGATCCCAATTGATCTGACTAGGTGATTCAGGAGTCAGGAAACCATTCTTAACCATTGCTTTTAAAATTTCTGTATTTTTTCCTCACATCTCATTTTGGTAAACATCATCTGTTGCTTCACTTGGAACTTCAATTTTAAGGCACTGAGATAGATAGATAGATAGATAGATAGATAGATAGATAGATAGAGATATCAATAAATATTTGTGAGATAGCTTAGCCATGGACAATAATAAATAGAAATCTACTAACTTTATATGTTACACTCTAACTAGATTATAAATTTCTCAAGGGCTATAATAGCTTCTACATCTTTGTAATACACACACACACACACAAACACACACACACACACACACACACACACATACAAACTTTATCTTAAAATTGACAAGAAATACTGGTAGCTAACCTGGAGATGTATCCATATATACTAAATTCTACAAAAGCGATCAAGCATGAATCTGAGGTTAGGGCATAAAATTTGGAGCCAGAATTTGAGACTGTGGGTTTCCAGCTAGGTGACTAATAGCCATCTGCAAAGCTGGCATCACAGACCACAGAAAGATCCAGATCAGACAGTCAATGCTGAAGATCAATGGAATGAAAAATGTTGCCTTCAAAGCAAACTGACATCCAAATATACTATCATAACACATCATCCAGGTAAAATATTATTTTGTACCTCCTAATTTATTCGGTTCTGTAAGAAAAACATTTTTAGTTGGAAGATTGGTCCCCCTAGAATTGGCAGGCACAAGAACTTAAAATTCAAGTGAAATGCATTATTTAGACCCACAAGCTAGCAAACCAACTCCATTCATACCTAAATCGGTAATAATGAAAATATTTCAGTTCTGAACGCTTCTTCCTTGACCAGGGATGCAGTTTTTCTCATACAAGATGGCCCAAATTGTTCACCCTCTATTCAAAGACTGACAGGGATCCAGGACTGTGGGCAACCCATTGTGTACAGAAAATTGATTGATGGGTATAACAGACCAACTGCTCATTCCACCCCAAGTCCTCACCATGGCTGGTATCTTCCCTTCCACACTTTGAATATTCCAATTGGCACTTCCCCACCCCTGGCCCCTGACACACACACATCCTCTTTCCTTCACCCTGACTCTAGGCTTATCTCACCTTTGGGAATGGAAAACTCTAGCTAAATATAAGCATGCATCAGGATCTTTTCTTCTCCATTGAGTCCATCAGCTTTGAGTCTTTGTGTCTGCTTCTGTGTGGAACAGGAAAGGGAAAACAGCCCAGGGTACCCATGAGGCCTCAAAAGGAGAAAGATATACTAAACACAGAAAATATACCAATTAATCCTTCAAGCTACAGTCCCACCATAAATGCTTTCCAACCAATACCCTATGACCTTTGCAAAAACCATTACCCTTATTTACCTCCCATGTCATGTTGTTTAAAAGCAAAATAGTTTGGGGGGAAAAAAGGTACAATTTGAAAATGTTCAACCAAGAAAGATTAATAGGCATAATCAAAATTGTGGTCAAACAAGAGACATTAGCAAGTTAGACAAAGATGATGTCATGGTCAGGGGCAACAGAGGAGGATATCTCAGGTAGAGTAATGTCACCATTAGTGGTCAGTGACCAGGCAAGGGAAGCAATCATCAGCCAAGAGAACCATGCCTGGTGGTAATCCACACCAAGGAGGCACATTGTTACTGGTTGAGGAGAATGGGCACTATAGCTCTGTGTGGATCCACTAGTCCTAAAAGAATAACTGGAGCTTCTAGAAACCGAATATTTGAATTGAATCAGTAGAGACAGATGTGGATTCTAGAATAATTCTAAAGATGATCCAATACCCAGTTCTTCTTTGAGAAATTTTTAATTGATCTGATTTTTAGACTCCATGGGGAATTTTGAATCTGCTTTAAGAAGGTAAGCAAAGGAAGGTTAGGGCAGTAATCCTAAATCTTCATCCACAACTCTCACCTCAAAGAGCATGAAAATCTTTTCAGACCTACACAAGTGACATTAAATTGCTTTGGATTAAGATATTGATGTTAAAAATTGTGTTTCCATCCAGAAAGTTTTATAATTTCTTGCTTATAAAATATCTCCAATTAATATTACAATTTTTCTTTTAATGATGCCAGGTGTCCCTTTGGGGACAAAGCATGTTCAAAAGGCTTGTAACCAGCATATTGCTCTGTCTCAGCTCAGTGGCATATGAACATAAAGCAGTTTCATTTTTCTTTAATTACTGCCTTCACCCAAGTTCAAACCAATCTGCCCTCTGCATCCCTTAATGATATCCTAGGCAAATTTCAGAACTTTGACATTTATTTTCCATTATTAAAACTCAGTCCAATTGAAACTTTAATCTAAAATTTGATACCACATCCTCTCCTCCCTTTAGCAGAGTTTTGTGCTGAGACCTGGGGAGTTGAGAGAGGAAGGGACACAGAGGCTCTGAGTTGCTTCCTCCACCTTCTCTTCAAGGCCATGTTTCTCCAGTGTCTTGGCAGGAAGGAGGCAGAGTTCCAGGTGTCTCTTATTTAACCCACCCCTTTCCCAGCTGGTTGCTCTGCTTCTTAGGGTAACACTGACTAGCTACAAATGCACTCCCTGCAGTTAATGTTCAAATACCTGCATTTTTCAAGGAGTCCACATGAGAGTTCTCCTCAGGGCTCCCAGGCCTCAGCTGGGTACCTGTCCCTAACTCAGGACATCTAGTTCCCATTCTGCCTCTCCATTTCCCACAGCTTCTACCTCTAGGGGCGCTTCCCACAGCACCATGACAACTCACCACCAGGGCCTCCAGCTCCCTTAGGCACTCTTTTAAGTGACTCAACCTTCCACTGTGGCCTATAAGCCCACAGGAGATGCCTGCATCCTTTATCTTGCTTACGCTGTCTCCCAGTTCTCCTTCCTCTGCTCAGGGAGGTACATGGAAAATCAGCAAATCATCCTACTGGGGACCAAGATGCCAATCTCCTTTTATGAAAGTCACCTCTAATTTCTACAGAAATTTTCTTAGTGTCTTCTCTCATGTGGCTTGGGGAAGAGGATGTATATCTTACTCCTCGGTCAAGAGAAACAGAAGAAATAACTTCTCAATACAAGCCCAACATGCCAATGTCTCCTCTCCCCCCTCCTCCATCTTGATCCAGTCATAGTCTTATTTGTGTTGCTATGACAAAATACCTTACTCCAGGCATTTTTAAATTTTTTTTTAAATTTTATTTATTCTAATTTGTTATATATGACAGTGGAATGCAATTCAATTCATATTACACAAATAAAGCATAATTTTTCATATCTCTGGTTGTACATAGAATCACACCATTCATGTTTTCATTCATGTATTTAAGTCTGTCTCATTTCACCGTCTTTCCTACCCTTATTCCCCCTCCCTTCCCCTCCCTCCCCTTTGCCTTATCTAAAGTTTGTCTATTCCTCCCATGCTCCCCCAACTCATATCCATTATGAATCAGCATCCTTATATCAGAGAAAACATTCAGCATTTGGTTTTGGGGGATTGGCTAACTTTACTTAGCATTATATTCTCCAACTCCATTCATTTACCTGCAAATGCCATGATTTTATTCTCTTTTAATGCTGAGTAATATTCCATTGTGCATGTACACCACAGTTTCTTTATCTATTCATCTACTGAAGGGCATCTAGGTTGGATCCAAAAATATGGAACACTTCATGAATTTGCATGTCATCCTTGCACAAGGACCACGCTAATCTTCTCTGTATAGTTCCAATTTTAGTGTATGTGCTGCTGAATCAAGTACTCCAGGCAATTTATTAAGAACAGAAATATATTTCTTATAGGTCTGAAGGTAGAGAAATCCAAGATCAAGGCCCCAGCATTGATTGTGGCTCAGCAGTAGAGCGCTCGCCTAGCAGGGGCGGGACCTGGGTTCCATCCTCAGCACCACATACAAATAAAGGCATTGTGTTGTGTCCATATACACCTAAAAAATAAATGTTGTTTTTTCAGTGTTTGGTGAGGGACTTCTCACTACATTCTCAAATGGCAAGAGGAACAGACACTGTGTCCTCACATGACTGGCAGAAGATGGAAAGCCAGAAAGGACTCACTAGTTCCCTTGAGCCACAGGTACTAATTCCATTCCTGAGGATGGAGTCCTCATGTCCTAATCATTTCTACAGGCCGGCCTTTAATATCAACACATTGGGTCTTAGTTTTCAACATTAGAATTTTTAGAACCCCCTCCCTGGTTGTATACAGACGTGGGGGTGGGATGCAAGTAGTAGGTGGTAGAAGGAACTCTTCCTTGCTTCCTAATAGGTCTGAAAGGGTGGCTTCCCAGATCCTCCAAGGCTTAGGGCTCTCTTCACAATGAAAGGAAGTTTGCACCTGTTATTTTTTACTATTGGCCCTAAGGCCCATTGGGGGTTTTAGGAAAAGGCTACTTTAGCAGATTTCAAAAGAAACGCACAAACTTAAAAAAAAAAAAGACAAGAAATATTTTTTTGTCTTTTTTGTCTACAGAATCCAGAGCACAAATCTCTTTTTCAGGAATGAATAAGACATGTTTGTTTTATAGACAGAAATTCTCTCCTGTCCTAAAAGCTCATTTATCCTGTGAACAGATCAGGAAGGAAAAACTGTTTCATAAGCTGAGGAAACTTAACAGCTGTTGGTGGGGGGAAACAGACCCCCAGATCTTCAGGACCTTGGTGCCCTCCTCTGACACCTGCAGCCAATTGTGCTAGAAATTCCTGAGCCTGTGGAAGACTCCATTTTCCCTCCTCCTCCAGTCTCCACTTAACCCCAATAGTCAGTCAGTGAGGCACTAACTGGAGGACAGTCTGAAGTCCATAAAGTGCAGATCTAAGAAGGAAAGAGAGTTGCTATCAGCAGAGGATAGGTGTTCACAGTAGACCCCTAAGGAGATGTGAGCTCCATTTGACAAGGTGATACAGAATAGAGGACTATTGTATCCAGGGCACTCTGTTCTCTCCCTTCACAGCTCTGCAGCCCCAACAGTCACTCCGTGGACTGACTTGTTTGTAGTCCCTACTGTCTGCTATGCAGAGATGCAGAGAAGAGAGCTGGTTCCTACTCCCAGGCTGCTGCAAGTGAAGATGCACACTCCACCAACAATCCCCATCAGCGCGTTTACTGATGTCACAGCCATAGAATAAACCTTTGTAAACCAAATTAATTTCAAAGGTTTCCTATTTAACAGAGTATTCAGCTATGTTAGGAAAGAAGGCAGGTGGGCAGGTTGGATGAACAATGGTTACAAAAGAGGAGGTGCCAAGAGCAGGCTGGTGGGGCTGGGGAGGGGCTGGAGACGCCACCCTTGAGATGGAACACTAGTGGTATCTTGCAGAGGTTCCACCTCCAAGGATATAGCCAACGAGGAGCTCAAGATGAGAGGAGCACGCTAACAATTTTGCACCAGCTTTATGGTCAGAAATAAAGCTCTCTCACTCCTGAAGGCAGGTGGCACATCAAGTTTCCTTCTTTTAAAAAAGCCGGAAAAGATGCAGACTTGCATTATCTGATGAGGGCCAGCAAGATGGCAAACTGCGCCTACCAAAGATCAAAGTTTGCTTGGCTTGATCTGATATCTAACCTGGATAGTGCTAATAAGTGATAACAACACTACCACAATGTAGCAATTCTGAAATAGCTCCCCATCCTTCTCCCCATTTTGCAGATAAGGAAAGTGAGGCATAGAGAAATTAAATGACTCGTCCATGTTTACACAGTTTGTAAGTGAAGACAGGGTATAGACCCTATAGATCCTGAGCCTATACCCTTAATCATCTGTCTTCAGTCTCTGTTGAACATGAGAAAAGTGCCCCACCCCTCCTCAACTCCCAAGATAGAGGGCTTCCTCTGTGTGCTCACTATTACCACTCTAAGTTTCCTGTACTGATTTGCAGCAAAAAGGGAAAGAGTAGGAGGAATTGGCAGGGAAGTTAGGGAAATGGCCTCTTCTGCAGCCTTTCACAGAGGGAAAATTCGGGTTGGCTTCCACGATTTTCAGAAAGAAGAGAGAATGTTGCTTCTATATCACTGCAGTTCCCCAAAATTCCTTGCTCTTAACCCAGATGTCAGTGCAACCCCTTTGGTGTTATGCAAAGGGTTGAGGCACCACCTAGTGGCTGAAATTAAAAATACTCCCAAAGGAATGTCACTGGTGAATCCCAGGCAGAGAAAACAGTGATCTGAGGCAAGAAAAGGGAACTGAAAGCAAAATTTACTCATGCTGGAGGCCTTCTTTGTGCATTCCCTGTTGTATACAGCATCAAAACATGTCTTTTTTTTTTGCCAGCCTGTTCAAGGACACTAAGTTTTACCCAGTGTGGAAGTCACAAAACAAGAGCTAGAATCCAGGAGACCTAAGTCCCACGCTCCAGTCACTTACTCTGCAGTAGGATGTTCTCTGAAGTCTCTCCTCAGGATTTAGAACCATCCTGGATATATAGACCCTACTTAACATCTGGAGGCAACTTAATGTAGAGGTTGGTGGCAAAGAAGGAGCAGAGAAAGAAGAAAGACATGGGGAAAGTATTTGTTCTCCCAAAAAACAGTTGCTGCTGATTTTATGCAAAAAAATCAGAGAAATGGAAGGAAGCAGTGGCACCTTTGCAGGCCTGTGCCCCTCTTCCTTGCCATCGCAGGAGTTGTTGTTCGTGGGTGTCTACCCTTACTTGTCAGGTTTTAAGGAGCAGCCCAAAGGGACCAGACAAAGCAAGTTTACCAGAGCACTTCCATGAGAGAGAGGTTGGCGGGTCAGGTCCATGTATCTTCGACACCCCAGAGAACTCTAGTTCTAGTCTAGATCAGGCATGTGGAGGGAGAGAGCTGTGGGAAAGAAATTTAGCCAGGAGGTGTGGTCTGAGGGGACAGGATTAAAAACAATTTCTAGGACTCTCGGCAACAAAGGTCAGCCTTTGGCTTGAGGTGCAGATGAGACCATTAACTGATGAAGCCAATTCATGATGATTCAGGGTAGCT
This sequence comes from Callospermophilus lateralis, assembly GCF_048772815.1. Taxonomy (NCBI): domain Eukaryota; kingdom Metazoa; phylum Chordata; class Mammalia; order Rodentia; family Sciuridae; genus Callospermophilus; species Callospermophilus lateralis. The sequence goes on along the minus strand of NC_135306.1, from coordinate 116,529,431 downwards.
AATTCTACTAGGACCTAGTCCCAGGAAATCAGGCAGCTAACTACTCAGCCCCACCTCACCTCTAGAACACTGGGGATGTAGAGATATCTCAATAATTCAAAGGATCAGACTGGAAAGAACTAAAGGGACAAGAATCGATTCAGAAAGCAGCCAAATCTAGTATCAACCAGGTGTGCCAGGTTGGATGTTGGCCAGTCTGTACTAACTTGGTCCCAAGTCTGCTCATGATAGCATTGTGCTGGGGGATAAAGAACCCTTGACCATCAGGAATCTATTCTGGGATGTTTTCTATGAATGAGTCTCCAGATGTTCCTTTCTGTATCTGGGCTCTGCTACATCTATACTCCAGGCATCCCAGTCCCTACAAGGCTGCAATATTCAGGCTAAGACAGAGAATGCTATTTCTCCCACTTGACCTTCAGGAATTCTTGCCCTTCAGGTACATCTGGAATGACAGTTTACTCTTTCACCTCCTATTAGTCAGCACCGTAGAGTCCCTAAAGTCTCATGTCTACCCATGTTCTTTATTGTCCATTGTGGTTCACCTTTACATTCAATTTCCAGAGTTGGTTCTATCCTTAGGGAGAATGTGGCTTCTTTGCCTGTTGTTCTAAGGTGAGCTCAAAGCTTAGTCTCGCCAGTGGCCATACAGCTTTACTAGTCAGAGTCATGTCAGGTCACTCTTTATTCCATGTCAGATCCCTGTCCCCTCTCTCTCTATTGCAAATACTCAGGTCATTGAAGAACTATTTAAACTTGTTCAGGATAACAGTGTCAACCCTAGGTCTTTATTCATTTGTTATATAGAGATAATTAGCATGCCCTGAAGAACAATGAATGATTGGACCTTCCTGTGTGTAGGTTAATGGATCACCTTCCTATTTATATTCATTTTGTATTTGAAAGGCTAAGCTGCTATAACAAAGAGGCCCTGAATTACAGTGCCTTAAAAATAAAGCTTATTTTCTCTCATGTTAAAGTTTCAAAAGTTGCCAGCTATTGTACTGGGCACAGTCCTTCATGTACACTTCCATTTTTTTTTCAATACCTATTAAAGAATTCTGTATTTAATAAATACTTGAGCACTATTGTTTAAAGGGTTCTGAGTCTTATTTCACAGGAGATACATACGCTGGTCCTTCTCAGAACTCATGATTTAATGAGAAGACAGAGCAAATTAACATGTGTAGTTCAAAGGAGGGAAACAAGCACAGCAGTGAGATCTTTAGGGATTAAATGAGAGAACAGGTAAGTCTTCACAGAAAAAGAAATGCCAAATAAGATAGAATTTGAAGGATAAATAAAATTTCAGTAGGTAAGGAAGAGAAAAAAAATGTTACCATTGGACCATGAACCAAAGCCTAAAGATTAAAAATACAGGAAATCCAGGAGGCAAATGGGAACAACAGTATAGGATATTATACAATAACGAGGGCATCAGCCAGCATCTCATTGTGGGGTTCTTCTTCCTGCCCAGGAGAATGTAGCCACCTTAAAACTTAAAGTCTCAAATGATTAATAAATAACAAAACACAAATATTCAGAAATATATTTACAAAAGCGAAGCCCCTGATGGATCTAGTCCACATGGGTGCTGACTGGACAAAGAAAAGATGGCTCCAGTGGCTTATTTAAGGGGATACATCAAAGGCAGGGATGAGGTTTCAAGGGCAGAGTCTTGCTTTGTGATGTCTAGTAGTCAACAGGTTGATTGGCATCTTCTTAGGTCACACCCATCCCATGTGCTATGTGGGCCACGGCAGAGCAAGATAGAAATTCACATTGTCCCTGGGCAATTGAGTCGAGAAAATGTCCACTGGTCATTCCCAGACACCAGATGTTTCTGTCCACTAGACTTCCATGCACGGTGACCCACATGCAACCCATGTTACAATGGCTCTTGACAATACTAGAAGGCTCTGAGGAAGTTCAGAGCCTCCCTCACTGGTGGGCATTGGGGAATCATTGTGATTTCCAGTTGGACAGTGAATGTCTGACCACTGAGATTGATGGAGATGGACTGAAATGGAGATATTCACGGAAAATGAAGAGAAAACCACAAACGGGGAGGAGAAAACATAGACTGGAGTCAGGTAATGGGTGTAAATAAGGAGCTTTAAGGAAAACCCCCACTGGAGGCAAGTCTGATGAGACTTTACAACTGAAAAGTTGAAAGTGAAAAGGAGAAATAAAACAATGCAGAACTTTCAAGGTTTAGCTAGTCCAAATATGGTGCTGCTGATATGGGATGGAAATCAGAGTTGAGATGAGGTGGGGGGAGGAGGGAGAGAAGAGTTCAGTTTCAAATGTTAAGTTAAATTCCTAGAGGACCTACATGGAGCTTTCTAGAAGCAGTTCAAAATGTAATTCTAGAAGCAGTTCAAAATGTAACAGTTCAAAAGCTGTTTCTAGTGAAAGACATGGATGCAAAAGTAGCCTGCAGGGAATTACACCTAGAGGGATAAGAGAACACAAGACTGCCAAGGACAAGGACTTGAAGCAAGGCTGGGCAGCCCTTAGAAAAATCACGTACTTAACTGTAGAGGGAAGAAATTTAGAGATAAAAAAGAAGCAGCAGCCTCATCTGAAAATCTGAAAGACCATAAGTGTGCAGTGCCCTAGGAGAGAAAAGAAGAAATTTTCAACAAGGGTCAACTATGTCAGGCAAAGAAAACTCCAGGTGACACAGATGGGTGAAGACATTGAGATTTACGATCAGTCTGTAAATTTTAATTTTTAGGATTATAGTTTGAGTCAACTGGGAAGGAGGAAAACAAATGCATGAGGCAGTGAGTTAGGGAAGTAAGAAAAAGAACATAGAAAGTTATAAAAGGAACAACAAAATAGACCAAAAGAATTAATAAAGCACAAAATAATGAATTTTAAAAAAACTAACGAATAAAAACATTTCTTACTGTATAAAATACAGGTCTTACTATATCCTTTTAAAAATCACTAGTGAACCTAGTTTAAAAAAATAAAGTGCCAACAGACATAGAAAGAAATGTGGGAAACCACCACACGTAAAGAAGAATTTAAAAGAGTTACAATAGTCGACTTTGCTCACCTCTGCACAAAAAAAAAAAATCTGAAAATCAAAATTAAATGGATAATTTTCTGTGGACATGTGATTTATTTCAATTATCCACTAATGATATAATTATATATTTGAAAACAATATAAGTGACCTTAAAACTACTGTAAATAATAAAATAATCAGTAAATTGAAGGGATGTTCAGAATAATATGTAGAAATCAATAGCTTTCATGTACAAAAGCAATGAGTTGAAATATATTGGAAAAAAAATAGTCCTTTTCCAATATCAACAAAATATATAAAATAACTGGAATAAACTTAATAAAAATGGGAAAAACATATAAATAAAATTTGACTTTGGCAATAAAACACAATCAAGTAAAATACGCTTATTTGTAAAAGTAAAATGAACCAAATTAATAAACGAACCCAAAAGAGTATAGAAAGCCAAGGATTTAGAAAGCCAAGAAATGTATGAAATATATACATGCTTATTTAGATTATGATTAATGTGGCATTGAAAATCTGTGTGGGGAAAAAATAAAGTATTCACAAAATAGTTTTGTCATCTGAGTTCCAGTTGGATATGAGAACTAAATAAGAAAGCCAGAGAGAGACAGGAAGGAAAGGACATGGATGAATTCCTTTATAAACCTGGCTTGAAAAAAAATGTTTCTCATTCTAAATTAAAAAAAAGAAACCATAGAAAAAAGATAGATAAATAAAAACATATGCTTTAAAAAAATACAAATACTAAAGCCATAAGCAAAGTCAAAAGATGAATGACAAACAGGGAAGAATTATTTGCAGCTTATATTACATAAAGCACTGATCTTAATATGCAAATACTCCTAGAATTTGACAAGACAAAACATAATCAACCCAATATAAAAGTAGATAGTTCCCAGAAAAGGAAAGAGATAAGCGAAAAGATGTTCAGTCTCTTAATAATAAGAGAAATGCAAATTAAAACTATACTGAGATAACTTTAGATTGGCAAAGAACCTCAAATTTGATAACCCAGGATATTAGTTGCCTCTTTGCCGCTGTAACAAAACACACACTTACAGGATTAAACAACACAGAATTATTATCTTACAGCTTTGTGGGTGAGAGCCCCACAACAGTGAATCTGAGCTAAAATAAAAGTGTCAGCAAGATGATGTTCCTTCTGGAGGCTCCAGGAGAGAATCTGTGATGGGAATTTCCCCTTCCAGCTTCTAGAAGCTTCCCACACTCCTTTGCTTGTGGCCTCCTTCCTCCATCTGCAAAGCCAGCAATGTTGCATCACTCTGATCCTTTCTTTAGTCACATCTTCCTCTGACTCACCCATCTGCCTCCCACTTTCACTTTTAAAGACACTTATAATTATACGGAACCCATTAGATAATCCAGAAAAATCTCCCTATCTTAACATTGGCTAATTAGCAACCTTAGTTCCTCTTTGCTATGTTCCCTAACATATTCACAGGTCCCAGGTATTGGTACTTGAACACCTTTGTAGGAAGTATATGAGGGATGATTCTCTCTACTGCAAACATTGCCTGTGCAGTTGTGGGAAGCTAGCATTCCCTCAGAATGCTCTCATCACTATGGCAGAGGGTAGGTTGGTACAAGGACTGTGTAGGGTAATTTGGTAACATCTACATTTAAAGATTTAAAATGCACATAACCTTTGATCCAGAAATTCTACCTTAAGAATCTATCCTACAGATATACGTTCATACAGATAAAATGTTGGGTGTCTAAGATTATTTATGATAGCAATGTTTGTAATAGCAGAATACTGGGAACAATTTAAATGCTTATTTGTAGAAAACCAATTGAAAGAGTAATAGCACATCTCTGCAAAAGAAATTTAAAAGAATGGTCCTTAAGGTAATTAGGAAAAATAAAGAAGGGAATGGTATACATAAAGTGCTGTGTGGTAGAAGCTGAAAGTAAGGTAAGAATCTATATTTACTAGTAAATACATAAAGAAACTAGGGGAAAATACAAAAAAAACTTAATGATGCTATGATGCTTATTTTAGAGGAGAAGGATGGATACATAGAAAACATATACTAATACACACACACACACACACACACACACACTCACACACACACAGACACACCAAAACTCACCTTAAATGCATCCATCTCCCTTCCTGTTTTCTAAGTCTCTTTGTAGCCTCTCATAGTTCTTTAAACATTTGTATTAATATTAGGGGATCCGTGCTGCTTTTTTTTTTTTTTTTTTTTTGCATTATCTTAATTTGTGCCAAACCCTTTCCTCCACTTACCCAGTGATAAGAAGAAAAAGGGAAGAGGAGAAAAGATGGGGGGAAAGATGCCTACTTCTGAATCTTTAGAAGAAGGGAGTGTTTTATGTTTATCAAAAAGAAGCTTGAATTTTAAAATGGTTAAGAAACACTGTACAGAACTATGAACACCTGGAGGGCAGGGATAATAATCTCCAAAGAGTGCTTTTCACATGCCATTCTAGCAGTCAGGGTTTTTCTGCCTCCCCCACTAAACCACCAGCCCCTTAATGTGACTTTCCTTGTAGAAATGCAATAGGTGACCCATTTGAAGGGCTGAATGAAAACTCATCTGCATTTCTTTTTAGAGGAAAGGGTTGGGGAAATGAACTCTCAGACACATAAATTTTGTAAAAGTTCTTCCTTGTGTTCAGGACTCTAAGATACATATGTTTTCACAATCCAGCATTTCCAAATGGAGTTGTGCCACAGTCACTGTCATCTGAGCAGCCCTGATGGCACAGCTGTTGTCGCCCACATCACTGCAACTTAAGTCATAGCCATTGCTGCTGTCACCTTGGTTGAGGTATGTGTAAGGTGACCACATAATTTCATCTTCCAAACTGAGGCTCTTTAGAGAGTAAAGGGGACAATACCAGATGGGATGCCATGACAAGAGTTAACTTGGACCTTATTCAAGCAAACCTGGCCTAGTTATGTAAGTCATTAGCACCAAGTAGGTTGAATAAGTATCTTTCAAATGTGCACACTAGAATAAGCACTGACACTAAAATTATCATGCCCACAAAAAGCAGTAAAAGGTCATAAATTATTAAGATATTCATTTCTGAAAGAATGACCACAATTCCATGTTTTCTTATAAAGCAAAACCCTGGAGTTCATGAAAACTAAGAAAAGAAAATGCCTACAAATATGTAAGTGTGTTACATTATGTTGGTGGGAAACATACAAAAGAATTGCCTTTTAAATGTCACATAATGCAACTGAAGGCAGGAGATAGTGCTAAATCCCCAAAAATTCATTAAAAAAAAAAAAAACTCCAACAGAAGGAGAAGGCTCTGTGACCAATACAGTGTCATGATTATTGCTAGGCACTAATACACAGTCTAAGGCAGCTGCTTCCTTCTCAGTGGTGCACAGAGTCATGATGCGTCTGACAATGGACAGCACCTTGTCTTCATGAGATGCAGTACTTTATCCACACATGAGAAGCGAACTTCTCATTGACATACCTGGCTAAATCTGGATCAGGGATGTTTCTGAAGGTGATATATCAAGAGCCCTCAGTTCTCCCTGGTGGTAGACTCAGGCCATCCTTCAGGCCAAGCTCTGGCCAGAATACAAGACTCTTCACTAGGATTGTCTACCTCTTTTACTCAGATATGAGCAAATTCCAGAAGAATTACTATGTACACTTGTACATACTGTCTATAATAGGCCACAACATTTGATTCTAATATCTGGGCCTCGGTTCTATTTCATATTATACCATGAGGGCCATTGCCCACAGGTTACATAATAATAGCACCACCAGCCACTGGCTTTGCAATTGTGCCATGGTGACCAGTCTGGACCTAAGCTGTCCATCATTTACAATGTCACAATGCCACAGAAGGGAGAAGCACAACATGGTTGGCCTCATACTCCACAACCAGCTTACACCAAATAGTGTGAAGTAAAATCCTTATTTCAACAGATCTCACTGGGCCCACTTCTTGGCTTACATAGTCAAGATCCCCACTTTGTCACAATTGAGATTTCTAAATATATGGGAAGCTTATGATTCTTATCTCCTGGCATTTTTGTTAATCTAACTTCTTGGTTAGAAAAAAAAAAGGGGGGGGGCTTCTTTTTATCCTCCTGCCATCACTGCTACTTTCCCTCACTACACCAGAGTTAAGGTGTAGCAGCAGGCTCTTCACCAAAGGGAAATGTGCTAGAGTCGGGGTGGGGGAGGGAATGGTCCAGCCTTTACCTGCAGGATCACCATTCCAGCTACCTGGCCTTTCCCTAGTCCCTAACAACCACTTTCATGCCTAGATTCTGGGGGAGATCTTAGAGAATTGACTGACTCCAATAAGAAGTGTGAGGATCTAAAACCTGCCTCAGGCCCTATATACTGCTCAGAAAATAAGCTCATCCTCTCCTCAGGCCCAAAGAGGTACTCAAGTCCTCCTGAAGGGGACAGTGGGTATCACAGAATGATGTCGCCCAGGAAATAAAATAACTGCATACCTCAAAGTTTCACTAGCTCATGATTATATATTTTTCCTCTCCCACGGCAATGGATCAATATACCCTAAATTATGTCCTTCATCAAAGCATTACCCCAAATATTGGTAGCCTCAATGCTATTAAACAAAATGTTAAGATCAATGTAATCATTTGTCCCTTGGTGGTGATTTATTCTGATCCAGCAGATCTAAAACTAAATTTTCTCCCAGCCACACTAAGGGATATCAGCTATCTGATCTCCAGTGTGAAGGCCATCTCTCATCTGCATTTTATTCTCCAACTGAGCTTCCATAAACATGCCCAAATGTCATGGTATTTGCAAAACAGCTGTTTCCAGATTCAAGGGAAAGTCTGTGGTCATGAAACTGGCCACATGTAGAAGGATCCAGATGGCTAAATAACCAGGACACTCCAATACAAATCCAAAGGAGGTCTCTCTAAATAATAATTCAATAACTCACTGATTTGGAGTCACCATTCTGGCATCTTCCCTACAGTTCAGCAATATAATCTATTGGCTATATTCTCTAGCCTGAGCCCTTTGACACTTTTTCAAATGAAACATTCCAATGGTCCAACCAATGAGCATCCCTAACTGCTCCTTCCCATCCCCTCTAGATCCTGGGGAATAGGATGGCCTTAGAACAAAGGCAGGGTGGGGGAAATGAGGGGATTTTGGTTACCACCTTGGTGTGTCTGTTCCAGGGCCTGTGCTCCACACCTTCACCTCCACCACATCTGCCTCACTGATAGTTTGTTAATGATGCCACCACCAAGTTGTCAGGAGATACCTTAACCTCCACAGCAGGGTCCCAGCCCTGGAATTAATAAGGAGGTAGACACAGAGGCACTGTGGTCGGGAGTATCAGACGAAGACACATACTAACCATGTCTGTACTCTGTGGATTATAGTTTATTCACCAAAACCCACATTTGTTTTCCCTCCTTCATAGTTGGCAGCCCCAGATCATCATCAGCCTTACTGGGGCCCGGCAACCCCTGCCTGAGCCCACCAGCAACTGAAGCAAACATCCAAATCTATCACCAACCCACATCCTTCCAGCAACAACATCCACTCAACTCTGTGAGAGAATTGTTTCCTTGAAATAAGAAAACAACTTCCTTTGGCTTTATTTTTAAATGTATTTAATCCTATGCAAGGAGCTCTAAATAAATGTGACTTATGTACCAGAGGATACTTTCAAGAACAAACCAGTAATTATTGCAAATCAATTTCTCAGCTTTAATGTATTTCACCTCTTCTGATGATACTGAATATCTGAAATGCTTCTGCAGTGAATTGACATTTCTGCATTGAACTTCCTCTAGAAAAATCACAATGTCTTTGAGCTTCAGATTCTGGACCAACTTACTGGGAGAAGGTTACAAGCTCTTCAGTGTTGTGTTTGGTTTGTAGCAAAAAAAGGGTCATATTCATGGTAACATTTTTTTAACCATGAAAAATAATGGACTATCCTTTGCTAAGCTTCATCTTTTATATATTGCTGCTTATACCCAGAAATCATCATCTCTTATGGACTCTATGCACAGAGAAGAAAAAAATGAGAGACAGTCTTAGTTGGTATGAGGGATAGGTATGCAAATCACTGACAAGAACGGAAAGCCTAAGTACAGCTATTATATGTCAATAAAATAAATGAGTAAATGACATTTTTAAAAATGGAAAATAGCATGAAATCAGTACCATTACAGAAATTCAAACAAGGACAACTAGAAAATGGGCTGTTAAATCAATCTTGATGAATATACAAGCAAACTATGAGGAAAATGTGGCATTTGGGATGAATCTTGAAAGATAACATAGAATTTAATCAAGACAAAGTGAGACGGAGTGCTTTAGTTTGAGAGAATACTATGAACAGAGACAGAGAGGGAAAAAGCCTGCAACTTACTTGTAAAACACTGATTAATTCATTGTAGTTGTAGCAGAGCTCTCGACCTTTAGTATTTAAGAATCACACAAGGGAGGGACTGGTTCAAAGTGCAGGTTATCTGGCATGATTGCCAGCATTCTAATTCAGTAAGTCCAGGATGGACTGAATTTTATCAGCTTCAAAAGTGACTATGAGGCAGGTGGATCAAGATCCACTTTGAGAAATCCGAGGCACAGGCTACTTGGAGGAAAGCAGTGACAGACAAGGTAGAAAGGCAGGATGGGGCCAGGTCATAGAGAGTCTTGAACGCCACGCTACAGAGGTTGGTCTTCATTTGATTGGTGATGGGGTGTTGTATCTGTGCTTTAAAATGGTTCTAATCTGCTTGAAAAGTTTAAAATGTTCCATCCTTTTTAAAAAGTAAAATGCCAAAAGGAATCTTATAAGCTTGGGGAATTTACTGTAGAAGATCAGTAGTTTACATAATGATTTCATTAGTTGAATATAGATGTGTTGGCTAGAAGTGTAAGTAGGAACGAGATGGGGTAGCTGCTAGGGCACACATGCTTGGAAAAGGATAAAAACCACTGTGGTCACAGGATCAACATGGACATGCCTTTCCCAATAGAAACGGGTGTTAGAAACTGAGAAATTGGGATAATTTTGTTTGGGAGTGTTATTTTTGTTGGTTTTTTTTTTTTCTTTTGGAACTTTGCTTTGAAATGTAGAAACACAAGGGGTATATTCTATAAAGAAGAGTCTTGAGAAGCCGTTAAACTTTCAGGTTCCAGGACCCCTTTACTCTTCTATGAATTATAGACCCCAAAAACTTTGTTCCTCCATATATTTATTATATTATAAATTAATATTTGTTTAATAGTATTTGTTCATTTAATATAGAATAATAAAGCATGGCCTGTTAGCATAAATAACCATTGTTTTTTTAAGAAAAAAACAACTCTATTGTCCAAACTCCAAAAGTAAAATTAATTAGAAAAAAGTGGGTTTTGTTTTGCATATTTAATGTCCAGCTTCATGTATAACAGCTGGATTCTCACATCTGCCTCTCCTTTCAATTTGTTGAGATATCACATGCATCCATGAAAAAATGGGAGGATAAAGGGCAAATCATTCATTAATTTTATTATTAAATGGGACAAATCATTTATTGACTTTATCATGAAAATAGTTTGGACTTTGCAGAACCCCTGGATATCAGTCTGCAGGACCCCGGGATATCTAGGACATACTCTGAATGCTCTACATTCACTGTCTCAAATGATACAGTCAACTTAACGATCACTAGATGATGCCCATGTAGGCTCTGAAATACAAGTGCTATACAAATCCAGAGGAACCAGGAAGGCACCTGGTTCTAGCTCTGTTTAGAATCAGGAGAAGCCAAAATGATGTTAAGCAGTAACTCTAGGTAAAGATGAATGAAGGGAAATGTCAGAAAGCACCCCAAATTTGTTTTCTTTAAATTTTGCTCTAAAGGAATTCATGGCACTAACTATGCATCATAATGACTCTTTTTTTAAAAGTGAGAAAGTTTGCTTTAAAAGGTAATTATCCAAATCTTACTTCAAAAGATTTGGTACTCTGCCAGGAGGGACAGGACAAAGATATTTTTGACCAGCTACACAAATGATTCTGCTTTTCTGAAGAGTACAGGAACCTCTAGCTCCTATATTTGTTTCATAAATCATAAAAAGGCAATGTAATTGTATTTGTAACATTAATTTTGACTTCTGTTTTCATTGGTTCTTTTTAATTATACATGACAATAGAATTCATTTTGACATAATTATATGTATGTCCACTTCTCCTTCCTTCCTCCCTCCCCCTGTTTCCTTCCCTCTATTCTATTGGTCTTTCTGCTATTTACTCATAGTCGTATTTTTTAATTAGCATTTGTGGATGAACATGATGGTGAGATTCACTGTGGCATATTCATATATGTACACAGGAATATTAGGTCAGATTCATTCCACTGTCTTTCCCTATCCCATCTCTCCTCTCTCCCTTTCATTCCCCTTTGTCTACCCCACTGATCATTCTTCTATTGACTTCTGTTTCTTTTTTTCATTTGTTCTCATTAGTTATACATGACAGCAGAATGCATTTCGATTCATTGTACACAAATGGAACACAACTTTTCATTTCTCTGTTATACATGATGTAAAGTCATACTATATGTGCAGTCAAACATGTACCTAGCGTAACTATGTTCATCTCATTCCACCAGACTTCTGTTTCTAAATGAAGACAACCTCCTAGGATTTTATCTACAAGTGAAAACCACCCAGCTTTTAAAAATCATGTACCCATAATCTAAGTCTTGAGGATAGTCCCTACTGAGAAACATCTACTTTTTCATACAAGCATCCTGTTTTAAAAAATATAACCCTAAATTAAAGGGGTAAAAAAATGCCACTGCTTTCATGAAACAAATAATGGATGCCTTGTTTTCATAATAAACATTTAAGAGAGCTTGTTCCTAATGGAAACTATTGTTACTGATTAAAAATCTTCTTGGGGAGGAAAAAAGTACCTTCATATACAATCTCCATTGGGGATGCAAATTGTACAGAAACATACACCAAATGATTTGCATTTAATCAAATCCAAAGCAAGTCATTTCAGAAGCATCTCCACTGAATACAGAAGGCTTTTCCACTAGGATCAGGCTGAGCTCTCCAGGGAATCAGGATCCCTTACCAAGGAGTGGACACCATTTGCAGAGGCCCTGTACTGCTGCTTCTAGGAAGGAAATTCACCAGAACCATCCAGAATGGAGAGTGGTAAGTCAATGTCAATTGTTACAATTTTTAAACAATTTAGTAATTCTAATTTTTATTTTTGACATCACAAAATTATAACACAAAGCAAAGGTAAAGAAGAAATATCACTAATTTTGACTAGAACATATAAAAATATGGACCAGAAACCAACTATTTAGAACTCTTGGTAACATGTTAACAATTCTAGACACATTTAATTATTAATTGTTAGATGTAATTTTGTTGTATTGAATTTAGGTATGTACTCTGAAAGATCAATTTAATTAACATTATTTTTATAAAATTATTATCTGAATATTAATGCATTATTCTCTACAATTGTGAAATTTTATGTTAAATGAAACAACTTCTGTTAAGTCCTCAATTATAAAGTCCAGAAATACCTTTATTCAGGCATCTTGCTTTAAGGCTAGGATGAAAAGCAATACACTAACACATGATAAGTAAGAGATTCTCATTTTCTGGATTCAAACTACATACAGATCTTCAACCTGAAGACACAAGTATTAGTGTCAATATAGAGAATAAAACCCCACCTGTTCAGGAATAAATTTGAGATATAAACTTTAGCATTTAAAATGTTAATAAATAATGACAGATAAAATATTTCAAAAATGCTTTGTAAGCTATCTTGAAAAAATATTTTTAAAAATTGCAGATCTTCTTATCGAAAAGATAAGGAGATAAAGTTAGAAAATCACCTATCTTCTGCACCATGGAATTGGTTACTGGCAGTAGTACTTTTTTGGGATCCAACTATGAGCCTTACAAGGTGGGAATGGAGGGGAGGTCCGGAGAGACTGTGGATAGCAATAGTGTGGGCAAACCAAACTTCACCTAAATCCTAATTTGGCCTTCCATCCTTAAAACTTTCAGTCTTTCTGATTTCATAAGCAGTATGCATTATTTTCTATTTAATAATTTGAACCTTTAATTAGTGGACAAATTTGGAGACTCTGTGTTGCCTCTCCTTGTATCCCCTTGGAGGTTTCCCACAGTAAAACTAATATATTCTCTTCCTAGATCAGAAGTAGAATACAAACAATAGCTTCTAGCATGCCGGGCACTAGTACTATTTACTCCAGGGCAGACAACTGCCTTCCCCTCAGTGAGAGGGCTCGATCCTCAGCAAGGCAAGCCTGTTGGGGTGGGAAGAGAGGTCCCCAAAGGACAAGAGGGGCAGCTGAGCCAGACAGTGACCCAACTAACATATTGCCACTGTATTTTCTGGAACCTCATTGTTGGCCCTTTCCTGACAGGCAGAGAATGGAACAAAGATGCAGAATGTCCAACAATAACCCATCATTCCGGATTTTTACTCTGTTCTGTCTTGATTGACAATGTGCCTCCATCCCAAAGTCACGAGGGATGATATAGTTCAGAGACATCATCTATTATCTTCATTGTCCAGTTGCAGAACCCAAAATAGAAATGCTTCTTTTCTAAAGTAACTTTCTTTTTTCTTTGTGTTTGTTTCATGTGCTCTCTTTATTCCCTTACCTTCTGTCACAAGCTTAGACTCTCTAATTAATTTCAAAGTAAAAAAATGCCCTCCACAAAAATGTCAGCAGAAATGTAGAATTAGAATGAATTTCAAATATGGAAATATTTGAATATACCTTTTAATCACTAAGAACAATTTAAGAATCACCTGCATTTTAATTATGAAATCAATTTTAGAATATACCAGTGCAATTTGGTGCAGATAATGTTTAATTTTCAAAATAATATTAAAGTGATAGCTCCATTAAATCTATTATGGACTAACCTCTCCATCAAAAAAAGGGGAAGAATAAGGATGTCATATGGCTAAAACAATTTGCTGGGCTGGGGGCATAGCTCAGTAGTAGAGAACTTGCCTAGCAGGCTCAAGACCTAGGTTTGATTCCCAGCATTGCAAAAAATAAAATATTTTTTCTAATAAAAATAAAAAACATTCTGCTGTATTAACATAATTGCAATCATAAGTGCCAAATTTTTATTCCAAATTCTAAAGGAAAAATTGATTCCTATTGATAAATTTGCTTGTGCTTTCTCTCCGGAAACACTTGTCTTTGTTTTCTCAACAACTAATCTGAATGCAAGTTTGTATCTAGAGTATTTGAATAAAAACTCTTAAGCTCTCCTGGTTTATGCAGGTGTGGATTCTTTAAATAGACACATGCACAGAAAAAAATGTTTGAGACTAGGAATACTGGCAATATTTTTTGAACTCTATATATCATGTCTGTCTTTAAAAAAAAAATAGAAAAGGAGATTCAGAAATTTCCCCAAACTCAAAAATCATGAAAAATACTTCAGATGGGATTTTAAATAATTTGTTCAGGCTCCATGCTTTGTCAAAGTCAATTTCCCTTCTGAGCTGTTGTAAAGTGTAGGTGTTGGCCTTCCTGGACCACAGCATGGGAGCATCGTTTTAGCCATGTTCCCATGAAACTCCAAAGAAAGGACATCTCCACCTTTGTCTTATGAAAGTATTCTTTCCCAAGTTCTAAGCCCATGGCCTTTCTTCCCTTCACTTTCCTCAATTTCTCTAAGGCATTTTGTATATACTACAAGCACTTATTGAGAACCTGGGTGTCAGATGCGTAACAGAACTGGTTACCCTCTTGCTCTCTGATCCTTCTTCCTTCATTCCCTTGATGTTTCTGCTCTGGTACACAGTGACCTTTTGGGCCTTGCCCCTGCCCCTGCCCTGCACCCCTCCCACAGTGGCCCGTCTCCGTCCCTTCCTTCCCCTGGCCATTTCCCAATGCTCTGTACTTGAACTGTACTCTTGTATTGCAAAGTCCTCCTTGGAAAACTTTATTTTCATTGCTTTAATTCTCATAGTTTTTAAGATGTTTCTTGGATATAGAGTTCTAGCCCAGGTTCTAGTTTTAGGTACAGGATATTTTAAATTTAATTTGATTATGTTACCACAACCTCAAAGTCAACATAGTCAAAATTGAATTCTTCTTTCCCTATCAGAATCAACACTCTACTCTGCCTTCTTAGATTTCTCCTCTTAATCATGGTGTTGTTTCATTGTGTGTGTGTGTGTGTGTTATTGTTGTTGCTTTTCTCTTAAATCTGCCCTTTCCCTGTCATATCCAGGTTTGAGGCTAGCCTCTGTTTGTAATTTCTTACCCTCTCCACTTCCTCATCTTTAGCCATTCTAGGATCTACACTCAGATCCATCTTTCAAAAACTTTTTCAACTCTTCCAAAAAATATGATACACAATATTCTTATGTTGAAAAAAATCTAATTGTTTCCATCACCTATGACATAAAGCATAATCATGCCCTAACTGCATGAAGGACAGCAGTCCCATGATATTATGTCACCTAGTGACATCATAGCCATTTTAAATTGCATAAGTACACTCTCTGGTGTTTGCACAATGATGAAATCACCTAACGATGCATTTCTCAGAACATGTTCCAGTCTCTAAGCAATGTATGACTACATATATTTATATAGTCAGGTTTTTAAGATCTTCAGCACCTCATTATCAACAGCAACAACAAAATGCTTTCAACAGGTGTTTACTGGAAAGCTGCGTGGAACTTAAGAGTCTTGCAAGGAGCAAACAATAAATCTCTAAATACAAAAATTTTACAGAACTTTATAAAGTGGCAAGTGCTACATGGGAATAAGTAGTGCAGGAAAGGGGGATCAGGCAAATTTTATGAGGAAGGTGCAACCTTAAATATGTTCTCATTGAGAAGCTGACATTTGAGCCAAGACTTGAAGGAGGAAAGAACAGTTAGCCATGTGGATAAAAGGGGGAAGAATATTCTAGCTGGTAGACGTGGCCAGTGCAAAGTCTCAAGGCAAAAGTGCTTGGTACATTTCAGAAAACTGGCTATAGTACAATGGGCAAAGAGTAGAATCTTGGGAAAGGAGAACAGAGGTATAAGCATAGGGTCACATGGGACTATTTTAAGGACTGTGGCTTTTACTCTGAGTGAAATGAAGAACCACTGTAGGATTTTGAAAAGAGAAGTGACCAAACTGGACCTTCTTTTTTGAAAGGATCACTATGGCTGCTCTGTTGAAAGCAGACTGAACCAGGGATGAAGGGTAGTACAGGAGGACCATTAGAAGGCTCCTGCAATAATCTCCATGAAATAACAATAAAGGGAACCTGGATATTAGAGATGGGGGTGACTATAAGTCAGCAGACTCTGGATCTATTGTGTAGGTGGTCCTAATGTGTATTCCCCAAAAATGGTTGTGAAGTTGTAAAGGACTCCAGCTTTGAAATTGAGAAACTAAAAGGATGAAGTTGCCATCAACCGAGGTGGAGAGGACTTCAGGTAAAACCAAAATGAAAGGGAAGAATGAAAGTTCAGATTTGGACATGTGGAATTTGAGATGTCTACTGGACATGCAAATACAGGTGGATATCCAAGTCTCAAGTCCAGGTCAGAGCTGGGCTATCCATTTGAAGTTCATCTATGTCTACAAGAAGTTCTGATCTGGTTATTTGCCATCTTGTAAATTTCATTCCTCTATTAATTACTATGTAGTTATTTTTAAACTTATTTAGAAGAGGCATATTTCCCCTAAGCTCTTTGGCATACACAGAAAGTATGAATCACTAATTCATATTGAAGTCATCACTTAAAAAGCCTTTCAGAATAAAGGGAAGCCAAGACTGTCTGGGAACACACAAATGATCCAGCCTGGACCTCTTCTTCAACTCCCGCTCCCTCTTCCTCCACAGGTCCAAGTCCACACATACCATCAATCACTCAGATGTTCCCCTTCTTGCTCAACCAGAACTGCCTGAATTTAGAGTTGCCCCCCGCCCAACACACTCTGCCACACACAGGAACTTCAGAGAATATCAGA
Source organism: Callospermophilus lateralis (assembly GCF_048772815.1). Taxonomy (NCBI): domain Eukaryota; kingdom Metazoa; phylum Chordata; class Mammalia; order Rodentia; family Sciuridae; genus Callospermophilus; species Callospermophilus lateralis. Next base: position 116,512,356 of record NC_135306.1, on the reverse strand, counting down.
GTCATCTAGAAGTCAGGCCCCATTCCTAAGGTTTCTAGGGTGCTTTGGGGTAGGACCTGAGAATCTACATTCCTACCAGGTTTCTAGCCAATGTTGACACTGAAGGTCTAGGAATCAAACTTTGAGAATCACCTGTGCTTATTCTTGATTTGACTCATCGTTCTAGTTCTGACCCTTGCCTTCTTCCAACCTTGAGTGTCTGAGTCACTCTCTTCCTCCAGGCTGCTGCATGTATATTGGGGCTGTCTTAGTCCCTGGCAATACCATTCTTCCTCACTCACCACCCACCCTTCCTTATTTTAGTGTCAGAGGCTGAGGACCAATTTGTGCCCTTGATTCCACTATATGGTCTTCCTCTTTGAAGTCTCCTCTCATTTTTCCCCCTTTCCAAAATCTTAAGTCTTTCCTTCCATTCCATTCAAATATCCTCAATTCCCACTACTGATAAATACACAGTTATAAAGCATAAGCAAACCTCTTTGTGACAATGTAATTCCTTCCAACCATCACCCAATCTCTTGCTTCCCCTTCTCATTCAAACTTCAAGAAGTAGTCGTCTCTCTCTCTCCTGTTTCCACTTCCTCCCCTGAATTATTGCCTGGGTTCTAGCCACGCACTCTTCTAAAATCACTCTTGCTGAGGTCAATACCATCCACTGGATTGAAAACAATGGATGCTTTTCCATCTTTATCTTCCTAGACCACTTGTACTGGTATCCAATACTTTTCCTCCTTCCTCCCATCCCCTGGAAATCTCTGCCCAAGTTCCACATGCCTTATTCCCCCTGGCTTTTACTGGATCTTTTCCAACAGTCTTCACGTGTCCTCTTCCTAAGGCTTTCTTCTCCTCCTCTGACAGCCCTTCAAATAGAAGTGCTCCCCAGATTTCCATCTTGAATCATTCAGTGCCGAGCTTCCCAACCAACCTGTCAGAAATCAGTGCTCAGGGCCTTCCCTAGATGCTGATCCTCTCGGCCCTTGTGAGTACCCCAGCCTGTTATTCCAGAGTGCCAGACACATTATTATTTTCTCTGTGTGTCATCATGTGACTGTCACAGGCTCCCTCGGGGATTCCATCCCCCTCCCTGGTTTCATTGTCATCAATGTCATGATGATTCTGAAATTTATGTCCTAGAGCCATAGTGGAAGCTTGAGAATCACCTGGAGTCTTCCCTCTCCTTTCTTTCCCATACCTACATAATCTTACACCTATCTGATCCTTGCCTGCTTATCTCAGACCCCAGCATCTCTTGCCTGAATTATTCCAGAATCCTCCTGACTCATCTCTATGAGTCTTTATGATTCTCAAATCCACCTTCCACACAGCTGCCAGAAGAGTCTATCCAAAATGCAAATCTAACTACACCACTCCCTTGCTTAAGAGCCTCCAGTGGCTCATTGCCGACAGGATGAAGTCCAGGCTCCTGAATACCAGAAACACCATGGTTAGTTAAACCTTACTTGTTCCCCAGACTCACTTCCTCCCTCACACCTCTTTCTGTTCTGGAGCCCAGACCTTTACCCAGGCTGCCTGTACATCTGGAACATTCTTGCCTTCTAGAGTCACCTAGAAGGTCAGGCCCCATTCCTAGGGTTTCACCTCCCCCAGGCCTTCTCTGTTAAGCCTCAGCTCAGAGGCTGTCCCAGTCCTCTCCCCGCTCCCCCAGGAAGCGGCGCAGTCTGTTTCTCAACTATCTTAGCCTTATTTCTATTGTAGCATCACAATTATCTATAATATATTTCTCTTCCAATAGATACCATGTTCTTTTGTATTCTGTCAACACATAGAAAATAGTCAATAAATAACTGATAAATAAATGTAGCCTTAGGCTGTTCAAAAAAATAAATAAATAAGATACTCTCAATTCTAGAAGCAACATTTAGATTCCTTTGGAACAAACCTCTGGTCTTTGTGTTTTATGTTTGAGACTTATTTGAAAGGAGTACTTCAAGCCTCTTCAATTAAAACACAGACAGGGGCTGGGGATATATCCAGTGATAGAGTACTTGCTTTTCATGCCTAAGGCCCTGGGTTCAACCCCAGCACCACACACACACACACACACACACACACACACACACAAGACAGACATACCAAAATTAGGCCAAAGGACCCTTCAAATAATTTTGTTTTGTTTAAATCAGGTTGTATGTGGTTTTCTTTGAATTATGTTTTGGAACGTAGATTTTTTCAACTACTGCCCTCCTCCCCATTCCTCCACAGCCCCAAGTCCATACCTACCATCAATCATTTGGATATTCTCCTTCTTGCTCAACCAGGACTGCCTGGGTTTACAGGCACAGAAACTTAGTAGTTTCCAAAGCATTTTCATATGCATATATTATTTTTTACTTACAAACCTCTGGATACAGCAAAAAAGAGATCATATCCATTTTAACAGGGGGAAAAATGAAACTGAAAAAATTGTGATTTTGTTTTTTCCTCAAGTCGGTGACTAACATGTAGCTGTGTAAACCCTGACTCAGGCCAGCAACTTCCCCCACCCATTGCACCACCCTGCCTCTGGTTATAACTTCAGTTATTTTGTTGTTGTTTATTTTGTTTGTTTTTTTTTTTCCTTTCTTTCCTCCTCTCGTTCTTTTTGTGATACAATTTTATTTGTATGTCAAGTAACTATCTGTAAATTCAGATTAGAGAATATTTTTGGTTATGTGCTTCATACATTTATATACTAATAACTCCTGCCATATGTGTTGATGCTAAATTCTGTCCCAGCTGACTTGGCTGGAAAGCCAGCCCCACTTCAATTAAAAGGGATTGAAGCCATCCAACCTACTACAGAATACCAATTTAATAGGCAAAATGTATCTTGAAATGTGTCTAGTTCAATCACTAACTTGGTGTTTAAATGCTTTCTAAAACAGTTCAAACAATTCTCCCGCCATTGCTTGATTATCCCCAGTGACAGAAGCTCACAATCCCTAGAAGCGACGTTGACAAATTTTAGAACCATGAAATAGGTTTTCTCTATATCTTCATGCAATTTCCTCTTGCTAAAAGTGAAATAGTCAATGTGAATTGCAAATCACTATGATATCTTTAGTAAGTGCATGTAGCAAGTACTCAAAAATTATTTGTTAAGTGAAAAAATAACTCTTCCCTAATCCTTAGCTAGTTTTAAAGCAGTAATTCCTCATGTCACCATATTTTTAAAAACAAAGCACACTCTTTTAGTGTAGTTGCTGCAGTCCGGCTGCAGCAAAATAACGGGGGGTGGGGGGGGGTGGGGGGTGGGGGGGGTGAACAACTTGTGTACGTTGATACAGCAGGAGTGGAAGCCCTTTATTGTAGGACAGGAGGGGTATATATACATTCCACACAGCTTATCTTAATTAACATAAACTAGATACAGCAGTCAACCAATAAGGAATCTCCACACTTAATGGCTCCCTGGCGTTACTTCACAAACCACTCCCTCTGGCATTTTGCCAGGCGCCATCCAGACTTGTTTACAGACTGTAACATTTCTCTGGCAAAATGCCAGGCGCCATCCTGACTTGTTTACAGACTCTATATGTAGTAAATAAATGATTTTCCTCTTAGGAATGATCATCCAGTTGACCTGCTTCTTCATCAGGTACCAAGATGTGGGACAGCCAAACAGTCTGTGACCTGAGTCATGCAAATCTAACTTCTTCTACATGTAACAAGAGTCATTATTTCAATTTCTATCCAATCCCTTATCTGGTGATTAAAACATAAGTTATCAATCTTGCTGGAGTAAATCTTGACAAATCAAAGTAGAAAAAAGAAGACATTTTAAAGAGCTCTTGTGCAGAAGACGCAGAGCGTTTCTTGTTTTACTTACACAGAGCCTCGGTGAGTTTCCATCAAGGACCAGAGTTTGGACTCTACTGAAGCCACTTCATATTCCAGACCTCTACCATTTGAATGGGAAAATGGCATCAACATTATTAACCCTGAGTACATCCCTGGGAGGTTGACCTTACTACCCCATCTAGATCTGACTGTGACTATCCCCTTTGCTTAAGTCCCAGGAGATTACAGCAAACGAGTATACCAAGGCGTGAGAGTGAAGCACACGGTCAAAGATCTCCTGGCAGAAAAGCGATCCAGACAGAGTGACTCCAGACTTAACGTGAGTCCCAGCGTGACACACACTGAAGCCTTAGGGTCCCGGCCCATGATTGAGGGTGGCCATCTCCCCTCTCCCTTCCTCCACACACCAATCTCCTCCTCCTGGGTCTGATATTCTCAAGAGCAAAGCTCTTATTTACCTGGAACACACTATACAATGATGTTATTGTTGAGGGTTTTTTCTTTTTTATTTCTCCTGAGATGAATGAACTTGGCCTGCAGAGCACACCCCCTTGACAGTCTCCTGACTCACCCAGACGTGCCAACATCTCCACTTTAGCATTCCCTCCCCCTGTTGCCCTGTTCATCCTATTGTACACTGGTTTGGGGAAAGAATTTTTATATCTCCATTTATCTGTATTGATTATATGCCCTTAGAAATAGAATGCACATTCCCTCAGAGCTGTATGTTTTGTAAATCATAGTGGAGTACAAGGAATATGAACATAGAGGGAATAATGGTCCTTCTAGGGATAAGCTGTATGACCCTGGGAAAGTCACTTGACTTCTCTGGACCCAACATGAAATGAATTAAACTCTAGGGTTCATTATAATGTAACAACCTCTAAACAATTATTAACATCACAGCACATTTGTTAGCTACCAGCAGTGTTCCAAGAGTTTTGTGATCTTACTGGCTGGTCACTTTAGCTGGTGGCAATGAAAAGATGATGTGTCCTCACTTTTTCATCTCTCCTAGTCATGAATTAACAAAGACTCAGTTTGTGGAAATAACACTGACCTTCATTCATATGGCATTCTAAATCCAACAGAGATAACTTAGAAAAATTTATCTCAGTACCATAAAAAAATCAGATTTTAAAATATTAGTAGAAGGTACTTGTATTGCATTTATCACTTCACTCTAAACCTCTGTCATCTATATCTTCATAAATGTCTGAGCTCTGTGTCTAAAATAGTTCAGTGGCTTCATCCAAATCTCCAAGACTGATTCAAGAATGGCAATAGTATTTGGCTATCAAGGTCTGTAAATAGCTACCTATTCTGCTAAGTGCCATACAATAACAAGAACATTGGGCATCTGTTGGGCATCTCCAGATAACCAGAAATAAATGAGGCCGCTGTGTACAGGATCTAGTGCAGGGTCTGATGCACACTGGCACTGCATGTCTGCTGAGAGTGGGCACAGTGTTCAACACAGCTCCAAAAGCAAACTCCTGGAACACACTTCAAGTGAATCATCTCCAGCTCCAATTTCCTCATCCAAGAACATCCTGTATTGCTCATTTTCTGCTGTCCTCTTTTAAACCACCTCTCCTAGCTCCACAAATGGAACTTAGCTGATACAGAGAAATCTGAACAATCGGTTCTTGTCTGATTCTTGTTTGGTGTTTCTCCTATGCCTGCTCAAAAGCCTCTGGAGTGTATGCTAAAAATATCCTTCCAGCTTAGTTTCCTGGTGGGGAGGGGCAGGAGGAAACTCCGTCTACCCAACTTCAAGTGGAAGTAACGTGAGGGCTTGGCCATGGATACAGGCACAACAGACAAGGGAGTAACTGGATTGTGAAACCTGATACAAATCCCAGGCAAATTGTCAGTTATAAGGGTGGGAATCATGCCTTAGGATAAGACCCACTGTTAAGAAGCGGACATTCTGTCTACCTAGTGTGAGGGAAGAGGTGACCCACATCTTGCTGCCGTCATCAATACCGTGATGCAAATGACAAAGCACCACTCCAGAGGTCTATAGAAAGACATGTGATATAAGAGTCACAAAGATACACTGCATAGCCAAATGGTGGATAAAACTTTTCCCCTCTAAAATTTTACCTAATGTGATTTTTGTCCACGATCAGTGACAGTCATGTCACGGATTTTATGTTTTCTCTTTAGTTTTTTAAGTTTTTACTTTTTAAAAAATAAAATGATATAAGCATAAAAATAAGTCATATTATTGTATTTTAAAATACAGATTCCTGGGCTTATCCCACGTCTACTAACAGAGTCATTAGGCGGGGGCCAGGGAGTAGTCTTTTTGTCATTTTTATAGGCTTTCACATCACCATTTACAAACTTTACCACAGACCAAAGAGCAAATGTCCAAGCCTCATACCACATCCAAGGCTTCTCTCAGATAAGAACTGGGTGAGGGGCTAGGGATGTGGCTCAAGCGGTAGTGCGCCCACCTGGCATGCGTGCTGCCCGGGTTCGATCCTCAGCACCACATACAAACAAAGATGTTGTGCCTGCCGAAAAACTAAAAAAAATAAATAAATATTAAAAAATTCTCTCTCTCTCTCTCTCTCTCTCTCTCTCTCTCTCTCTCTCTCTCTCTCCACTCTCTTTAAAAAAAAAAAAAACTGGGTGAGCTATTGGTACTGACCCAGTGACACTGAGTTATTGAGAGAGTCGTTTCAAGGAACATGGAGTACCAACATAGTCCCTGCCATTAAACCATAAATAACCTGGTGGAAAGGAAACATAAAAATATTTGTATTTAAAAAATAAAAAATCATATAACCAAGCACTAGACTGAATGCTTAAGACAAAAGACCAGGCTATAAAGCCATGTGACACAAAATCTGCAATAATTCTTATGTAAGGACAGAGACGGTGCCCCTCTTCATGCATCATCTCACTTCACAGACACAGTAGCCTGTGAGGTTGATGTTTACAGTCCCATTTATAGATAAGTAAACTGCCATCAAAAGAAGAGCAGTGACTGTTTCCAAGATGCCCGGTTAGCAAGCACCACATTTTCTGACTCCTAATTTCATATTTAAAAGAAAAGATCATGTGGACTAGCACAGAAGAATCTGCTACCTTCAAAAATAATAATAAAATGGATGAAAAAATATGATGCAGAAAGAAGTGAGACTAGAAAGTGCAAACCAGCTCTGACCACAGTAGCAACTGACTCTCAGGTACCCAGCACATAGGTGTTACAAGATACCCTTTACTGTGTTTTCTATTGTGTTACCCAATATCTCAGTGCTAGTATCTTACCATTAATTCAATAATCTTTTAAATTTGGGTCACTAAATACAGAACATCCAAATGTTGGGTGATTTGCACTTATGGCATCTCATGGAGGTGACTGTGTTGTCTACCTGCTCATGTCTAGTCCTCTTCTAGAATATCTGAAAATCTCAAGGAGGATACCACATTCAGTTATCATCTACTCTTCAGACTCATGTTGATCCTGAGATGTAATTTTTAAAAATTCAATGATTAGCTTTTATGGAACTCCATTGAAATAGTGTCATTAAAAAATGTTGGCAATAAGAAATCTGATTATATATTGTTGGTACTAGATGATGAACGGTTCATTATTTTGCTGTGAAGTGTGCAGGAATCACAGAGCACCATGTTGTGGGTAGACACTGATGGGTTTCTGATCACATGGGTAACACTGAGACTACCTCCTATTTTTCATACCATTGCACTAGGAGACAATGAGTCTAATATCTCAGTTCACATAGGGAAGCCATCCATGAGGCCAGCTCAAAACTTTTGGCTGACAGAAGAACTAGTGAGCCAAGGCCCTATGAAGCAACTTTACTGTATTGTGTTAGGCAAAAAAGAAAGAAAAGAAAAGAAAAAAATGGGGAAAAAAATCAAAATCCCATGTCAAACCTCTGGGACCTGTGACTATTGCCTCATAGGGGAAAATTTGTGATTAAGTTAAGACTTGCGCGGAGGCCTTTCCCCTGTAAGGGGGAGTTTTGAGAGAGAGAAACACATGCAGAGAAGACATGAAAGAAGGTAAAGTGACTACTTCAGCAGAGATTGTGATGAGGCTACAAGTCAAGGAATCACAGCAGCCACCAAAAGCCTGGAGAGGCAAGGAACAGATTCCCCTGGATCCCCTGTGGTGACACCCAGATTTTAGACCATGGTCCCCAGAAATAGAAGATAGATTCTGATGGTTACAGCAGTTTGGAAGACCAGTGCACACATATTATGAAAAATATCCTGTCCATGGGGACAAGTAGGCTCCAGGAAGGAATTAGCCAATGCCCAAATCATTGCTCTTCTCTCTGTGACAACACTCTGACAAGTTTACACAAACCATGCTGATCCATCTTTACCAGTCTCCCTCAATGACATCTGTTTTTGATACCATTTTCACATCTTTGCAGTGGGCATAAAAGAAAAACACCATTTTAAAAACAAAAAGCTTAAATCAAGACGTTTTCACCAAAAACTGGAAATTAAAAACACTTCTATACATTTTAGCCATAATTCTGTGGCTTCACAACTATTATTGTGTGTGCATCTATTTAAAAATCATGGCTTTTCTTTTTTCTTTCTCAAAATTGTTCTGTTATTATTTACTACATTAATAGATCGTCTGCCAGAATAAATAAATATGAGTCATTCACTAACATCCAGTACCAAAAAGTATATAATTAGATTTCTGATTGCCACATTTTTTTCAATTACACTATTTCAATGGAGTTCCATAAAAGCTATTCATTGAATTTTTTTAAAATAACATCACAAAATTCAATAAACTCTGTTATCTATAAAAACAGAAGCAGTAAGTCTAATAGCTGCAATTTTTCAGTTTTGTTTCAAAATTCAGTGAACAATTTGCAGGCTATTTAGCTTTCTAATCAAGTTTTTCTGAAGCTATCATAAAGATTCATTTAAAATCATTGAATATACAACAGCTGGCAGGAGGGAAAATTTGTAAAAACTTGCTGAGTAGGAAATGGAAATTGGTTTAAAATTAAAATTGCATGGGAGAATGGAGGAACACTGTGTGGTATGCAGAAGATTAAGAAGAGAGCTGGAAGCGGGTTCTGATGATCAATCTGTTCTGTTGATTTGTGATTTATGGACACAGTTAATAGGTCTCCTGCTCTGCTCATTCATCAAAATTCCACAGTCAGTAAAAACAGTGAAATCAGTATGAATGTTCTTTAAGTCACAGGAAGAAAAATAAGATTTCTGGTTCTGTTTTTGGAGGAAAAGTTTGAGGAGGAATATCCCAAGTAGGAAATACATATAGACTTTGTGGCCTTCAATTATACATATTGTGTAGATAACAGAGCAAATTTTAACTGCTTCTATTTGGCAGGATTCATTCATACCCACCTGAAGTGTTTGTCCTTCATTTATAATTACTTACAATTATTTTCTCTTTCTACATTTTTTCAAGTCCTGATGTTTAAATTAACAGTTTAAATATCTATGTTAAGAACACCTTGGATGAAGCCATATTGTCAGCTGGAGTTCTTAGTTAATAATTTGTCCTAATTGTTTTTGGAGTGACAACCCTGTAAGTAATGGAAAGAATTATGACAATAGCACATATCTGGAGTAAAAAATTGAAGGAACATAAGGTAAATGGGTGTCATATAGTGTGTTTATGATACAAAGTCATTGAGAGTGTTTGATCTTGGTGAGATGTAGGCAAGCTCGAACTGTAGACCAGATGTACACTGGCTAGCTTGGGTCCCAATAACTGTCTTTGCATCAGAACTTCTAGATGGAGGTTTGTTTAGTTGCATATCCAGCTGCTGTTTTGCTATACCAGTCATGGGCACAGGTAAGTTATCACTGACTACAAACATGTGATGTCCAGATCTGTAATTTGCATTTGGATTTCTTGTGAAGTAGTAGGGGAAAAAAATACACAATGGGAAACTGTATATTATGACATCTCAAAGTTTCTTTGACTTCCCTGCAACTTTGGAAAACATATAAGACATTTCTCCTACCCCAAAGAGAAAGTTTCCCTTCCTCAGTCTCTTGGAATGCCAGTGTTGTGGCAATAAGTCATCTTGGAAAGTTCCCTTCTCCTCTCTGAGCCTCAGTATCCTTGTCAATAGAAACAGGGTTGGGCCATGTCTCTAAAATTTCTCTCATCTCAGTGTTCATGTTCTAAATAAATTTGATTATGTTTATTTGAGGTTTAGGTGATGTTACAGAACACATATTGAAAGTAAAATGATTATTACTACAGTGAAACAAATTAACATATATATCATTTCACATAATTACTTTCTTGTGACAACAGCAGCTAAAATCTACTTAAAATCTCTAAAATCTCTAACATAATACAATATTATCAACTATAGTTTCCATGTTTATGTGAGACATCAAATGCTGATACTTTGTATCCTTTAAATGACAACTCAGAGTCCATTTTTAAGACTTCAGCTTTAAAACATTTATCCTGTTCTTTTATGTTCTTTATTCTTGCTATTCACATTTCATTCACATTTATATTGCTGTTTAGGATTTAAAATAAACCTGAATGTGCAAGAACTGGCAACTACCTTGTACCCAGTTTGAAATATCCTTAAGCTGATGTTTCAGATAGCTCTGTCACCTGAGTTTACTGAAGTTCATCCTGTAAGACCCAGGGGGCATAGCATGGTGAAGAGTTTTGGCTCTGGATCCAGATGACCTAAATTCAATTCCCAGCTCTGCCATTTTCCAACTATGTGCTGATGGTAAAGTTACCCAACCTCGCTATTAAAGGAAGACAATAATTCTACCTTGCCAGCTTATCATACAGATTGTATTTAATATTTGCCAAGGGCATGCCACATAATAGGTGCTTTATTAATGTGATTGCTGTTAAAAACTCTTACATTCAAGTAGTGATGCTGGTTAGTATGCAAAGCAATAAGAAATTCACTGCCTTGAAGAAATAAACAGTTCAGTTGAAGAGGAAGAAATTATATATGAAATATGTGATTAAAATACCAAGGTGGCTTTGCCCTGAGTGCCAAAATCATGACAGTGAGCATCAGTGAACACTATAGTTCAGAAGGGGTAAGTCACAGTGTAGGTGGAGGGAGTATCCATGAAGGAGGGTGTTCCTTGAGCTAAGATTTGAAGGAAAAAGATGACAAGTGAGCAGTGAGCAGGGGTGGAGAGTCCCAGCAGAACACAGAGAGCCAGCAGAGGCTAGGTAGGGTATAGGGGGCACTCTACCTGCCATTGTGCAGTGAGGGAACCTACTTTGTCTGCAGAGTGGAGAAATAGAAGAGACTGTTGAGAGGCCTGTCTAGTGCAGAATCCTTCAAAATTCAGCTTCGGGCCCACCTGGGAAGGTCTCAGACAGTTCCTTCTGCTCCCAAAGCCTCCAGCATATTTTTCTGCTAAATTGTTTATTATATTACACTGTAATTGCTTGTTGTGTTAAACCCCTTCCAGTGACTAATATCCTGCTATCTCTGATTGTCCTTCTGGAGCCTCTGGCCCAGGATGAATGGCAGTGTGGTAGGATGGTTAGGACTTGCATGTCAGAACAAGACAGACCTTGGTAATGACTCTAGCATATGAAAGGGACCCAATTTCTCTGGAAGTCCATTTCTTCTGATGTAAATGGGGACAGTGATATCCAACACAGAAAGCTCCATGAGAGAAAAATTAGGTAATGTTGGCAAAGCACCTGGCACAACACATGGCATGTTGTAAGTGTTCAACAAATGGCAGCTTTTATGGTTTTTTTTTATAGTACCCGACACATGGCAGCATTTGATAAATATTACAGCAAGGTGTGCAGCACTAAGGTAGACACCAGATTATGGCGAGCTCTGAATATTAGCCTTGGGAGTCAAATATCCCTGCCCTCATTACTACAAATTCTAACATAAATACGTCAAACCATTAGAAAAGGCCACTTGACAACTTTGTAGATCTGAAAAATTTATTCACCATGAGTGAATGAAACAATAAATTACTAGAAGCAAGAGCTAGCAATCTTATTTTTTCATTGATTGGGTTTTTAACTTTTTTATTTTTATTGACATGTAGTAATTATACATATTTATGGGGTACAGTGTGACATTTCAATACACATATCAATGCATAATGATCAGGGTGATTGGTGTATCCATCACTTGAAACATTTATCATTTCTTTGTGTTGGAACATTCAAAATTCTTTTGAAATATATGACTAAATGTTCTCAACCATAGTTATTCTTTTGTCATTCCATAGTTATACTATGGAACATTGAAAGTTAATCCTCCTATCTAGCCACACACCTGCTCCTGTTAGCCATCCTCTCTCCAGCCCATCTATTCCCTTACTGACCTTGACAACCTTTGTTAACCACTATTCTACTCTAAACTTCTATGAGATTGATGTTTTTAGTTTCCAAACATGAGTGAGAGAGCATATGGTATTTTGTCTTTCTGTGCCTGACTTATTTTGCTTAATATAATGTCATCCAATTCCATTCATGTTGCCACAAATGATAGTATTTCTTCTTTGTATAACTGAATAATATTCCATTGAGGGTGTACACCTTACCATCTTTATCCATTCATCCATCAATGGATACCTCAGTTGATTCCATATCTTGGCTATTGTAAATGATGCTGTAATAAACATGGTAGCAACGATCTTAATTTTATACTGACCCAGCAATACTACCCTCCTCCATTTTGCAGGTTAAGATGGTTTGAATTGAAGTTCTCACTTGGTACATTTCATTAAGATAATTTCAGCTGCTCCCATTCCACAGTGCTAAATATCCAAAGCCTTGACAAGTGTTGGATAATGAACCAGGAATTATATACTTGTCCATCATAAACTACTATTTTATGAGAAATCTAGCTCCAAATTACAGGAAGAAAGAAATAAAAGCTTTGATCAAGATTTACTACCAACATACTGATCTAACAAGTAATTTTACTTTCTCAAGCCTACATTTCCTCAATGTAAAAAAATTTTAAAAGTGGTGCAGATGGGAGGAGATTAGTGTTCACAGTATCTCAATGTGTCCCTCCTCACTACTGGGTACAGCTGTTTTTCTTCCTGACTCAATAGTTATTTTCTCAGAGCTCAAAATATTCTACCCACAGGCACCCCAACCCCAAATCTCCAATTTCCAACACCAAGCTGAACCCCTTCTTTATTCTGAGAAAGATTTAAATCCTCTTTCCTCTAGTTCAACTAGAAGTTTGTAAATTCCTTGTTTGCAAGGAAAACCGAAAACAGAAAATCACATAAAGCACAAAAATTATTATGTGGCCTATAAATGTCCTTACACATCTGGTCAAAGACTAACATGGGTGGGATGGCTGAGGTGACTTTCAGGCATGAGTCCCCTTTCATCATCTCTCTCTAGGATAAATAAGAAACCACAATAATAACAACTGTCATTTACTGCTGAGCTCTGAAATAGGGACTTGAAAATATTTTCATTTCTCTATTTAAAATATATTTCATTTATCAACAAGAGCACAACAGCCTCAAGAGGGTGGCCCTGATAACTATTTTTCAGATAAGGAAAATAAAAATTAGGTAGAAAGCAGTGGAGCTTGGATTTTTGACACAGGTTTGTAAGTCTTTCTTACACCCAAAGTATTATGTTCTTAAGTTTAAATAGCCACACCAAAGAAGGACAGGTTTTGGAGTAACCACTTTCCTTCAGGTTCTCCTGCTCACCCATCTCACCCCTTAGACTTCATACACGGTGTTTGACTCCAGTTACATGTTCGGCTCCCTGCAGGCCACACGGGTCTCTCTCCTGTCATTGCAATGTGTCTGAAATGGTCCAGGGATGCCACACCCAGCCTGAACAGAATAGGACCTTCCTTTCCTATGATTTACAGACATCTGAGAAGAAATGAGACCCAAGAAGATTTTTATTTCCTTCTAGAACTTACTCTGGCTCTGTCCCAGAGTCCCAGAACCTGCCTCCATCATTCCTGCCCCTCCATCATTTCTACCTCTCCTGGATCTCTAGTCTCCTGCAGCCCTCCATGGTTTCACCCTCTCTGAAGAGCACCTCCTGATTCAGAGTCCAGGTATACCACTGACCTTGCAGAAGTCGCTTTTCTGCTCTCCTGGTGATCTCTAGGGCCAACCTCACACAACCCATTTCTCTCTGGCCTCTTCTTGTCTGAAGCTTACTTCCTTCCCTGCTGTGTCTTGTGATGAAGTGTGACTACCACTCTGATTGAGGTTGGTATCCTGTGACTCACTTCTGGGACTTGAGATAGGCTGCCCCTTCACTCACTTGAGCAGGCAGCATATCAGCTCCCCCTTTTGAGACCCAGAAAGACTCCTAAGCCCAGGAAACACAGCATTTCCTACCTCAGTTTACCCAGTGTCTCTGATGACCCCAGCCTTCTGATGTTCTTCCAACCCCCATGGTGTCTATACTTTTGTATATACATAAAAGCACCTTACTCATATTCTTTTTTTTCTTTTTAAAATTTATTTATTTGTTATAATTTCTTATATAAAACAGCAGAATGCATTTCAATTGATAGTACACAAATGGAGCACAATTTTTCATTTCTTTGGTTGTACACAAAGTAGAGTCACATCATTCATGTCTTCATACATGTATCTAGAGTAATGATGTCCATATCATTCCACTATCTTTCCTGCCCCCATTCCGCCTCCCTTCCACTCCCTCCCTTTTGCCTTATCCAAAGTTCCTCCATTTCTCCCATGCTCCCCACCCCACCCCCATTATGGATCAGCATCCACTTATCAGAGAAAACATTCAGCCTTTGGATTTTTAGGATTGGCTTACTTCACTTAGCATGATATTCTCCAACTCCATCCATTTACCTGAAAATGCCATGATTTTATTCTCTTTTAATGCTGAGTAATATTTCATTATGTATATATACCACAATTTCTTTATCATTCATCTATCGAAGGGCACCTATGTTGGCTCCACAATTTAGCTATTGAGAATTGAACTGTTATAAACATTTATGTGGTTGTGTCACTATAGTATACAGTTTTTAAATCCTTTGGGTTTAAACCAAGGAGTGGGATAGCTGGGCCAAATGGTGGTTCCATTTCAAGTTTTCTAAGGAATCTCCATACTACTTTCCATAATGGTTGCATCAATTTGCAGACCCACCAGCAATGTATGAGTGTGCCTTCTTCCCCACATCCTCAACAACACTTATTGTTTGCATTCGTGATAGCTGCCATTCTGACTGGAGTGAGATGAAACCTTAGAGTACTTTTGATTTGCATTTCTCTAAATGCCAGAGATGTTGAACATTTTTTTCAAATATTTGTTGATCAATTGTTCTTAATAAATACAAAAGCTACTAAGGAAAGGGAAGGGAGTTTCCTAATGCACTTCTTTCCTTATGGAACATGGTTTGGAAAGATGGAGGGAAGAAGACCATCAATGCTCTCATTTCTTCATGTTCCATGCTGAAGAGAGACAGAACTCTTTCCTAATATGTAAATCTAATTTTCATTAAGATCTACACCCGAAAAGCACTAAAACTTGAACAATTTGTGCACTGCACTACTTATTTTTGGTATTCTAGTTGTGGTAAACAATAAGGAAAAGACCAGAAGAAACAACAAAAAAAACATTCAGACCTCAAAACAAGAGGGTTGGCCACACATAAATTCAAGGGAGAATTACAGTCATGACTGTATTTTCAGATCTAAGAACACAGATGGATGGGATATTGAATTGATAGCTGGAAAAAAGGTCAGCTTTGGACTAAGGCACCCCAACCCCTGAAGACATATGACTGAAAAAGTCAGCCCCATGGCTATTTCAGGAAATATTCATGCTCTTCTCTGATTTCCTAGAATTCACCATAAAAATTATTTCGCATCTCTTCAGCTTTTGCAAACTGAACTCACCCTACAATGTGTTCTAGCTTTAGTGAGATTGCATGCTTGTCTGGGCACAAAAAATAAAATAAATGACCATCAGATGGCCTAATGTATATCTTCCTGCTTTGCTATTGTTTTATTTTTCTTATGTTTTCTGAGATTTTTGTTTTTTCTATATTATCTTTATTTTTCTTCTATTTTTAGAAGTACGTTTTGTTCTTTGTGTTTGATTACTAACACTCTTAGGAAAACTGCAGTTTTTCTTTAATTAATGCATCTCATCTGCCCTTGTTATTTTTTTCTGAATTCCAGAAGAATTTATTTCTTATTATTTGTAATTTTTACAAGATTATTGACAAAGGGAATCCATATCCATCCTGGGAGTGTCTCCCCGACACCTCTTGCTCTTTCTCACAGCACAGTAGTTTGCATATTGCCTGTTAACATTGCTAACCAAGTTCTTCATGAACCCAGAAAAAAATCAAAAAAAGAAAAAAAAAACATTTTTCTGAGCAGGCAATGCCTTGTAAACTCAAAATGCCATCGTTTGAATACAGCTACACACTATACTCTTGGCATTCATTTGAATGAATGCTTTATTTTCTAAGGCTTTCTAAAGGGCCCATTGTCTGAATTTAATTAGCCCACTGTCCTGACCTGTTTAGAGAACCAAACCACATTTCCAGGGCTTTCTGTGTTCCCCACCCAACCACCTGCTCCTTCACAATTGCAGAAAATTTTTTTATTAATAATAAAAGCGAACCTTTTGCAAGCAACTTATTTTTTCAGCTGTTCTACTAGTTCTGTCTTTTTTTTTAAATGTCATGAAATTTAAAATAATTCCTGCTGGTAAATTCTTTCATGCAGCTTGCAAAAATAATCAGGTTTTGCAGCAAAACAGCCATCGCAAGTCCATCTGGCAGGGTTGAAGCTCTGCAGATTCTGTTCTGGCCAAAGTACATCCCAGTGACTCCTGTTGTTCTAACTTAGCTACATAAATACAAATAGCATTCCAAAGGCACACCAAGATCCAGGGGTAAAAAAAAAAATATGTTTCATTTTGTAACTTAGGCAACAGCAATCATTTTCTCACAGAGACAGCCTGGGTATAATTTTATGCCAAGCAGGAGAGTTTTAACAGTAAAAAAAAAAAAAAATTGTAAGAAACTGTCAGAAAGTTGGAATTCTGTAACTGTGTGAGCCTTCCAAAGGACATAAAATAATTCATAACCCAGAAATTTAAGACACTTGGAATCATAGTTTTTAAAAATCTGAGATTTGCAATAAAGATAGAAGACCTAATGGCTATTTATTTTCATTACCTAGTTGCTTTAGTTACACAAGAAATACCTTGTAAAATTTTCAAACAGAAACAAAGAGTATAAGATGGAGAATAGGAGTCTACTGAAGTCTCCCAGTCCCCTACCCACTCTGTTACATCTTAAGGATACCCACCTTTAGTTTCATGTGCATTCTTCCAGATTTTGCTAACATTTTATTTTAGAGAAATTAAGTTGTTGCATCAACAAGTTAATGAATATCAAATATGTTATATAATCACATGTTCTATTACAAAAATGCATAAATTAATATGTTCGTGGTAAATTCCTTTCTCTCAGAATTTGACATGTTTGTTTGTTTGTTTGTTGTACCAGGGCTGTTTAACCACAGGGACATTTAACCACTGAGCCACATCCCCAGCCCTTTTTTATATTTTATTTAGAAACAGGGTCTTGCTAAGTTGCTAAGGGCCTCACTAAATAGCTGAGGCTGGCTTTGAACTTGGGCTCCTCCTGCCTCAGCCTCACAACCTGCTGGGATTACAAGTATGTACCACCACACCGGGCTGAAGATGGTTTTGTGCCTTCATTATACCTTTATACATTTGAAGGCATTAAACAAATCATTAATACTTCTATATCAATAACATAGTCCCTACTGTTGCCCACACTAGTGATGGTGGAGATAAAAGTGGCACAAAACCAGGCAAGCTTTTTTCTTAAGAGTTAAGTCCCCTAGAGCCCAGGCTTTGTAGATGCAAGGTGTTTTTGAGGATATCTGTTTCAACATTGCTTCCTCAATTAAAAATCCTTATTGGCCTTCAGATTGGACCTATACAGTGTACCATTAAATTGAATTATTGAAAAATGGTTTTTTCCCTCTTGTAAGTAGGACCAACCCACTCTGTACACACATGCATCAGCCAGAAGGTTGTAATGAAGAAAAGAAGGAGACAGCACTGAGATTGCACAGCACCCAGGACAGTTGGCTAGCAATCCTCAGCACCTACAGGCGCATATTAGACTTTGCTAATACATCCTCTAAAGGATGCCAAATAGATGTGGATAGAAATGTCACCTGATGACCTCCTGAAATACCATCAGACACTTGCCAGTGGATCTCTGATCAAGTACAATATCCACATCAACAACCATTTCAGATCTGTCATTTCAACCTCAGATTCAATTTGCCTAGGACATCACTTTTGCCATGTCTACACTGCTAAGAAATCATAGTCTGCTAGTAGACAAATCTGAAATCCTTAGCATCACTGAAAAAGCACTGTACAATCTGGCTTCTGCATCTTTCTCCAGCTTCTCTTCAACCCTCCTTTCTTCACACTTCCTGCTTGCATTTCCCTGCTGCTGACATGCTGTCCCACACATTCCAGGCTTTGGTTTTCTCCTTGATGTCAACACCTCTATGCTAATCTGCTTACTGATTTCCTTTCATACTTCAAAACTTGACTCAGACATCACCTACATTATGATGTGTTCGATCATATTCTCCCAGGACAGTAAATCATCCCCAATCCTCTACCTGCACAAAACTGTGGTTAGAGTAGATTGAGGTTAAAATCTAAACTATGTCATCACTAGCTCTATGACCTTGGATAAGTCCTTCACAACATCTATGAGTTTTTCAATCTATAAACTAGGGTTAACAACAATCTATCTCATTGATTAATGGTATGGAGTTGATGAGAAAATGCATGTAAATCATTAAGCACACTGCAGAGTACATAAAGCTCTCAAATATTCATTGTCACTCAAGATCATGAGACATACTCATAAAGCATTTGGCACAGAGTCTGATAGGAAGTAGGTAATAGGAAAAGCTAGTCCTCTCAACTATGTTAATTATTGCACTAACTACAGATATATCCACATACACACACATAAATATTTATGTAACTATTTTCCCTATGAAACCATATGCTAAAAATAGAATTCATATCTCATCCTTCTTCATATCTCTGGCAATCACTACAATCCTGGAGCACAGTAGGCAAAGAATATATTTTTATTTTATCAGCAAAGTGAAACTTCAACTCCCAACAAATCAACTCTCTGATTATTTCTTGAAGAAAAGCTGTGATTTCCCTCCCAGGAGTTTAGTTTACAAAATTCCTCACACCTGGGAGCTTCCTTTTCTCTTTTTGCATCCCCTCAGCTTCAGCACCCAACCCTAATCCTCAGCACACCAATTTCCTGCTTTTTTTAACTTCCAGTTGGTAGATCATAGACCACACACCTAGATGCATACTGTTAAGTATCACAAGCAACTGTTTCCTGAGTATTTCTGTATAGTAAACCACCTTAATCTTAGCAGTTTAAAACAATAACTATTATTATTTCTTACAGTTGACACACAGTTTGTGTGTTCCAGTTCCTTTATTGTTTCCCCAGGGATTCCTCAGGCAGTTGAATTTAGCTGAAAAGTCTAGAATGACCTTTCTCCATGATCTCTAGTTGGTGCTGCTGGTTATCAGCAGGAGCACCTGGATTCACTTCCACCTAGGAGACTGGATCAGCTTCCTTTTGAGGAGGTTAAAGGGCATTTCAAGCAGATGAAGGTGAAACCTGCAAATCCCTTTAAGGCCTAGACTCTGAAACTTTTGTATTACTTCAGCCATATTCTATTGGTCTAAGCAAGTCACAAAGTCATCCTAAATTTAAGGTAGAGATATAGGCTTCACTTCCTGATGCAAGGAGCTACCGAAAAAAAGTCTATATTTAATTTGTCACAGATAACTTGTCTCCTTAAATAGGTCCTAATCTAAGCAGTTGATTGAATTTTTTTCCTAGCACCTGCAAAATCCAGCACTTGCCTTCCACATACAGTTGGCCAATAAAATCCCTGTGGTTCGATTGAGGGACTAGTGTACTTCTTATGTCTTGAAAGCTCAGTCTTGGGTTTCAATACTAGTTTTTTAATTCACAAGATGTGTGACCTTGGGTATATTATTTGCCTTTTCTGATGTTTTATTTCTCCTTTTGTAAAACAGACAATATCTACTTTCTACTATGATAATATCATATAGAGCACCTGGAACATAGTAGATGCTTATAAGTGTGGTTTTTATCCATTATGGAGTATTTTTCTTATTTTTGATTTAAAATGTAACTCAAGCTGGGTGTGGTGGTACATGCCTGTAATCCCAGTGATTTAAGAAGCTGAGGCAGGAAGATCATGAATTCAGAGCCAGCTTCAGCAATTTAGCAAGGCCCTAAGCAGCTTAGCAAGAACTTTCTCAAAATAAAACATAAAAAGGGCTGGAGATGTGGCTCAGTGGTTAAGCACCTCTGGGTTCAATCCGCAGTACTAAAAAAACAAAGTATCTTAAAGAAGTGGCCCACAAGTGATAACCTGTTTTGAAGATTGCAAAAGTAATAAAATGTATTATAATTGTTTGAGAAAGTATAATCACCATATAAGATTCGACACCAATCAGAATGCCCCTGGTTCTACCACATATTTATCACATTAACTAAAGCATCAAATTCTCTATTCTCATTTTTGTCTTGTGAAGAAAGTGTTCCATTCCAACAAGGTACTCATTTAAAGGCTGTGTTAGCCTATGGCATATCTTTACATTCATTTTAAAGTTGGAGGAAAATCACATGATGTCTTGATGGGTCTACATTCAGACATTAAGATGTGTTATTAGAATGTTCAAGATAATATCATCAGTTCTACTTCCTCCCAACCAGATATAAAATGATGAGAAATTAAATGTATAAAATGCTATGAATTCCTTGAAGAGAGTAACCTCCTATTCACAAGTGGCTACAATTACTAGTATGTAAGAATTAGTAACAATATCTTTAGATTTAAAGGGATACTTTCTAAATGATATAATTCAAATTTAAAGATAAAATTATGCAGCAGTGTGAAAATGTCAGGCCGGTAAGCGATCTCTTCCTAGTACCTTTGAACACATTATTTCAACTCAGTTGGCACCTAAAAATATTATAGGGTCATAAAAAATGATAATAAATGTATTCAAGGGAGACTCCTAATCTTATCACTTTATTACCTTGGTGACCTATTAGTTCAAATTAACTCATTTTCATGGAGGGGCTTTTGGGGCAGCTGTGAGACTGCTGTGTTAGCTACAGGAAGTTTCAAACTGGCAAATTTCATTCAAATATAAACCTCTAAATTTGGCTACCTGGCATTGCAGGATCCTGTTGTTTGCAGTATGCAAAATAAAAATTATATACCATCTCACTTGGTCAAAAGCTATGGGCTCTTCAATATTCATTTTAATATGATTTCTGGAGGACTAGTAGGCCAAGAGGCAACAGTGGGAATGTGATATATTGAACAAGGAAGACAGGAATGTGAGTTTTCCCTTCGCATGGAGAATGACAGAGAGGGTGCATGCTGAAGGCTCCGGGTTTAGGTTCTTCTCTCCCGAACTACAAAATCTGTGAATGGATGGAGAAGTGAGCATGCGCTCTGAAATCTGTCCATGAAATCCTTCTCAGTCCCATGTAGACCCTTTAGAATTCCTTTATGTTCTATGAGATGAACTGAAGAGACACATTATCATTTATTTTTATATTGATCCATCAAAATATTTTCGAGGCTACCACAGAAGGGACAGTACTAATTATAACTACAAAATAATTAATTTGATGAAAATGTTCCCTATTATATTCATGGTGGTGGGTCAAAACTCACCAAATTGTATGCTTAAAAATTGTGAATTTTATTACATGTAAATTATACCTCAATAAGGTTCCTCTCTCAAATAGAATATCACTTGAAAGATGAAGGAGTATGTAGATAATCTTTACATTTGAATTATATAATTCAGACAAGAGGGTATCCAATCCCACTTGATCTTTGTGTTTTTTTATGTAATCATATGATCTCTCTAGATGTCCCTAAGTCTACTTTATACTGGTATTTGTAAACAATGATGATTTCCTTTTTTTATTTTTGAGTTATTAAAATGCTTGGGAAACTAATGGTCAAGATAATAGTTACTGAAATCATGGAGGTCCTTGTTTGATCCTACCCACTGCCACCACCACAAGCAGCCTCACCTGTAACTGAAGGGAACTTGTGTTATACTCTTATTATTTCAGCTTCCTCATCAATAAAATGAGAATAGTATTACTTATCTTCTGAGTTTGTTGTGAAAATTAAATAAGATAATACACATAATATCATAGGGCATAACAATGCCTAACTGTGTTATGAAGCTACTACTACTTATTGTTTATGCATTACTTCTATTACAATTTAAATCCCTGCTATAAGAATCATAGAAAAATAAAAACTTTTGTGCTGTGTAAACACCAAGAAGGCATCTACATCAAGGTTCAATATTTAGGGATTCAGTTCTGCTCCAGGGAGGCTAGATAGTCTTGGTTGGGGAGAGCCCTCCTCCCCACCTCCAAAAAAAAAGCCAGGTTCTGTACACAACAAATTTTAATGAGTTTTTGAGCTAATGAAATGGTAATGAAAATCTTTAAATCTGGAGGTAGTATAACAGGGTTTGAATGGGAGGTTGGGGAAAGGTTTGGCAGAAATGAAGGCATTGAATGATAAAAAGATGATCATGTCGAAAAGAAGGTTCCCTGAGGATAAGTATCCAAATTGGCTTCACTTGTAAAGATGGGTCCTTGAGCTATAGCCAAGGCTGGGATGTTGAGTTTATCCTGGGGACTTCAGGATTAATCTGGGGAATCTGAAAGGGAACCTGGCTCCAGAGAATTATAAATATAAATCTTCTGGAGGAAAGCAACCTCAGTTTAGGACCCCAGTTTTTCACACAACCAAATGAGTCTCAATAAAAGATCACCAATACATGGTGGTGCACACCTGTAATCTTAGAGGCTCGGGATGATGAGGCAGAAGGATTTGGAGTTCAAAGCCAGCCTCAGCAACTTAGCAAGGCCCTAATCAACAGAGGAGACCCCGTCTCTGAATAAAATACAAAAAGATCTAGGGATGTGGCTCAGTGGTTGAGTGAGTGCTTCTGAGTTCAATCCCAGGTACCAAAAAAAAAAAAAAAAAAAGAACCAAATCACTCTGAAAGAGTCATCAAAAGCAATAAATTTAAATTCACAGGACTTTTAAATATTATAATTACCAAAAGAAAAGTAACTTAAATAATGAACAGTCAACATGAGTTCATAAAAAATTACCAAGCAGACTTTTTTAAAAAAGGAATATATAGAAATAAAAAACTATAAAATCAATATAAAATGTTTAATATGAGTGAAATGGAAAATTAACAAAATCTAAGGAAAGAATTAGTGAACTAGACATGGATCTGAAGAAATCCATATCAATCTATCCAAAAGTAAAGTAAACAGAAAATTATGGATACAAAGAAAGATTATGAAATTTAGAGGATAAAAGAAAAAGTCTAAAATATATATAAACATTACTAGTATGGCAATATGTAAATCAATGGATGTGCAACTGATGTGATTCTGCAATCTGTATACGGGGTAAAAATGGGAGTTCATATCCCACTTGAATCAAAGTGTGAAATATGATATATCAAGAACTATGTAATGTTTTGAACAACCAACAATAAAAATTAATTTAAAAAATAAATAAAAAATAAAATATATATAAACAGTTTCAGAAGGACAGAATAAGGCAAAATTTGATAAGATGTGGTTGAAAATTCTCCAGAATTTATAAAAGAAATGAATCCCTTGACAAATGAAGTATGTGCTACATCAAGCATGATAAATAAAATGAAATCTATGATAAAGTGAACTGAATTTGAAGAACCACCATGACAATGGGAGTGTTAAAAGCCATCAGGAAGAAAAGATCACAACAAAGAATAACTGGAAGATTAATAGCAGACTTTTTAATAATAATCATGGAAACCAAAAGACAGTGGAATGATATCTTAAGTGCTGAGGAGAAAACATCCTATGAAGTTATAATTATAAATCCAGAAACTATCTTTTGAGTACAATGTCAAAAGAAATTATATTTTTTAAATAAATAAAATCTGAAACAGTTTAATACCAAAAACCACCTACACTTAAGGAATTTTCTAGAGAATTCATTTAGGAGAAAGAAATGGATCTAGAAAATCTGGAAGAAAATCAGCAAAGAAAATGGTAAACATGTAAGGTAAACCTAATACATGTTTACTTAATAAAGTGATAATGATCATTTGTGAAGGTTTAATATAAAGAAAGAAAGTAAAATATTAAAAAATAGCATATACCTGAGAATTAGCAGAGGAGTGGTAAGAGTGAATGTCCCCAGCTTCCTGTCTTTCAGTGACAGGGTTCAGCTGTTATTTGAAGCTTTTGTTAAATCTTCATGGTAAAATTTGATGGGTAACCATAAGGAATGAAAATAGAGGGTGTCATTTCCACAGCAGGTAGAAGGAAAATTAAATAAGGGAAAGGAACAGAAGAGGCTTCTTTTCATCAAATATTTTTTTAAAAAATCAACCAGACTTGTAAAGTTTCTGTGAATCCTTCAGATTTAAAAATGATTTGGGGAGAGAGTGCTGATAGCTCCATGGTAGCAATTAAACCAAGGCAGAAGGAGGAGGGGGAGGAAAGAAGATGCAAGGACTACTGGTGATAGAAGAGGAAGCTAGGAGAACTTTTATGACTGAGTCATCAAGGGTAAAGGGACAGTGGCATATCCTGGTCTCTCTCCGGGCTTGGGGCAGAAGTAGGAGGCAGGGCCATGCCTGCTGATGACAGAGGCTGAGGGGAGAACAGGGTGCTGTTGTGGTAGTTATGGGCAGCTCTGGTTCTGGAAAGGTCCACACATCAAATTGGGATGTGTACTTTGACTTAAAGAAGGCTTCATCCTGGCCCTAGCTTGGCCACAGAGATCAAGGAAGTAGACAGAAGGTGGAAGAAGAACTATGGGACATCTCCCCAGACAGCACCCAGGACAGCTACCACCCTGCCACTCCCCAATCATACTGGAAAGGAGGCAGAAGCCAGAAGGTATAAGGATTGACACAATCCTTGAAGGAAAAAAACAGCCAGACAAGAGCCAGAAACTAGAGGGTAACACTGGACAACATGGATCCTAGCAGCGTGGGATAATGTGCCCAGACACAGGCACATCTATGGTTAAATCATGCAAATGTTAGGGGGCCCTGATCTTTACCCACTCCTGGCCACTACATGCACAAGAGTTTCCTCCTTCCACTCAAATGTGGACTTATTGAACAGGAAAAACACATAAATTAAAGCATACTTAGAGGAATATAGCACAGATTTAAAGGTACTTAAAAATACAGCAGGTTACAGCACTTTCCCCTCACCCCCACCATTATCCTCAGTTTCATTTTCCACAGTTTCAGTTACCCACAGCCAACTCCTGTCTGAAAATGTTAAATGGAAAATTCCAGAAATAAACAATTGGTGATTTTTTTTGATTGTGCACCGCTCGGAGTAGCAAGATAAAATCTCATGCCATCCCACTCTGTCCTGCTCAGAATGTGAATCATAGCTCTGTCTAGTATGACAACACTGTGTATACTGCCCACAAGTGAGTCACTCAGCAGCCCTCTCAGTTATCATGTCACTGTCATGGTGTCACAGTGTGTACATTCAAGTAACCCTCATTTTACTTAATAACAACCTCCAAAGTGCAAGAGTAATGATGCTGGTAATTTTATTACACAGTATACCATTATAATTGTTTTATCCTTAGTTATTATTAATCTCTTACTATGCCTAATTTATAAATTAACTCTATCATCATATGTGTAAGTAGGAAAAAAAAGTATATTGGGGGTTTGGTACTATTCACAGATTCAGGCATCCACTGGGTATCTTGGAACATATCCTCCACAGATAAGGGGGGACTAGTATAATAATAGCTAATGAGTATACACTTCCTATTCTGTACCAGACACCATTATAAGTACTTGACATCTATGATCTCAGTTAATCTTCATGTCAATCTTCATGTACCCAAGATCCAACAACAAACAAGAGGCAGTAATGGAACTCAAACACTGGTTCCAGAATATTTATTTTTAATATTATGCTGACTCTGAGGGGTGGAGGATATTTTGCCTGCAAAAGGCAAAATTCATGGTTTGAGCTATGGACTGAATGTTTATGTCCTTCTCAAAATTCATATGTTAAATCCCTAATTCTCATTGTGATGGTATTTGGAGGTGGGGCCTTAGACAGATAATTAGGTCCCAAGAGTAGAGCCCTTACAGGAAGAGACATAAGTGAGATGATTTCTCTCTTTGCCATGTAAAGATTCAGAAAGACACGAGAAAGAGGGCCCTAGTCATGACTTCAGACTTCCAGTCCCCTGAACTATGAGAAATGAATTATCATTTAAGCCAGCCACCCAATCTATGGTATTTGTTATAGAATCTGGAGCTAAGACTGTTGGGGAATAATGGATTGTCTTCAAATATTTGATCGTCTGTACATGGAACAAGGGTTAAACTTTGTTTATATGAACCAAAAAGATTAGAACTAGGAGAGTGTTTTCTTTCCATCCTTCTGTATATAGTCAAAGTTCCCCGAAGAAGAAATGGGCCTCCCCAGAAGGTGCTGAGTTCTGTCACTGGCTATCAGATGCTCTTAGTGTTGGTAACATGCAGGGAATTTAAGCACTGAGTGGGTGGTTAGGTGAGACTATAAAATCTCTTGCAATTCCTGAGAGTATATAGATTCTTGAGGGTCAGGACTAAAATTCAGTACCAAAGAACTGGATGCCAAGGCTTCTTAACTTCCATAGCAACTATATAATCCACTACTTTGCTAGGGATCATTCTGGAGTTAGAATTTGCGTTTGAATGTTTTAAGACTCTACATGCCCAGATAGCTTGAGTGATTGTGTCCTCCTCAAACTTTATATGTCCTTCAGAGGTAGGTATAGACATCACCTCCTCCAGAATGTTCCCCAACCACCGCTAACACCGTCGCAGGTGCCCCCATCACCCCACCTTTCCCTGATCATGCCACTTCTCACACTACAGAGAGTGTTGTCTGTTTGATCATCAGCCTCCCCCAAGTTCGTTTCCCAGGGCTATAGTAATAAATTACCACAAACAGATGGTTTAAAGCAATAAAATTTATTTTCTCACCATTCTGAAGGTTAGAAGTCTGAAATTAAGATGTCAGAGTAATGTTCCCTCAGAAGCTGCTAGAAAAGAATCTATCCTCTCTTCTTCTGAACTTCTGATGATTGCCAGCAATTCTTGGCCTTTGGTAGCTTAAGGTTATATCCCTCGATTTTCTGCCTCCATCTTCACATAACCTTCTCCCCTCAGTCTGTATCTTGGTGTGTCCTTCTCTTTTTTATAGGAACATCAGTTTTGTGCAATTCAGGGCCCACTTTATTTTAGTATGACCTCATCTTAATGTAAGTAATTATGTCTTCAAAGGCCCTATTTCCAAATAAGGTTTTATTCACAAGGACCAGGGATTAAGACTCAGGTCTAGGATGGAGGCTACCAATTCTGTTTTAAAGCAGCTCTGAGCCTGCAAGGAGACAACAGGAGCAAAGCTCACCCTCCCAAGCTTAAAAAAAAAAAAATTATGGGCAAGATATTATCATGGTGGAAGATATGTCCAAGGAATATTTAAGGGATTTGATCTCTTTATAAATCTTAAGATAGATGAATGTGTGGAGATGGCAACTGTGGGCAACAGAACAATATTGGAATGGTGGTAATAGGAAGAAATAGAACCACCATGTTAAAAGCCTTAGAACAAGTATAAATAATGGCTGTTCAGCACAGAGATCCATGTCCCCTCTCCAAAGGGCTTGTTTTACTATGATATAAAACTGGGTCATATAATTTTCATATTAAACTTTTTTGTTTAATAAATTTTTGTAATGGTAAAAAGAAAAAAAAATTCAATCTATCATTTAGAGGACACAATTCAACCAACCACATCACCCAACCCCCCACACTCAATAGATTACGGGCTCTTCATTTTACATATTTTTATTGTGTCTATCATGAACTATATTCTGTTCTGGGCAACAAGGACAAGCCACAGTCAAGGTCACTAGACTTGATGAAGCTTCTAAAAAAATTCTACATGGAGATTGAAAATAAAATGTGCCCTTTGGTGATTGAAGCCAAATGCCAAGTGTATATAAGTACATATTGCAAAATATACAAACACTTGATACATATTTGATGAATAAGTACTAACAATGAAACACAAAGGATAAATCATTGTACTTCACCCAGCCAGTGGTCATCAACATGTTTACCAGAATCTGAGAGTTTGGTTTCTCTCTGTCCCTTGTAAAACTTTGTTCTTCAGTACTTGAATTCTTAATCTCAGTTGACACCCACAATCCAATTCCTCAAGTAATGTATTCTGACTACCAGAAAATAAAGCTTGTAGAACCTGGTTTTTTAGTTAAATTTGAGCTCTCCCCTAAAGAACACACTTGTTCTCTCTTTGCCTTCCAGGGCAGCGTCAGCTCCTCCCAGTCTCCCTTCGTCCAAATGCCAGGTGAGTACTTCAAAATGGGCAATTAATTCCCTTTCAAAATGAAACTGAGCATTTGGGCTCCTGTTTTGTTTTGTTTGTTTGTTTTTTGTTGGTGGTGGTGGTTGGTTTTGTTTTTTTTTTCATACATGACTTTAACAAATTTGTTTCTTAAACTATTTTCAAAATGTAAAATCAGTGAAGACAGACCTCATTCAGTCATTCCTATACTTAGAATCTACTGTGCCTTGAAGTCAGCCTTTTGATCCCCAGCCTAGAAGAAACTTTTTGCACAAAGGCAAGAGGAATTAAGCCCCTGACAGTTTTTAAAACAAAGTTCTGACATGATATTATAGACGAGGTACCTACTTCAAACAGAAAGAGACAGATACCTAAGGGCAGAGATGTGGAACTACCATTCACTGGGTGCTCTCTGCACATCAACCCCTCAGTTGAGCATGATGTATTCATTTCAACACACATCTCATTAAATATTCCTGTGAGGATGGAAAAGGAGCATTCCTTTTCTTTTTTCTTTTTCTTTTTCTTTTTTTTTTTTTTTTAATAGAGTCTAAGTTGCCCAGCCTGTCACAGTCCTCCTGCTCAACCTCCAGAGTAGCTGGGGTTACAGATATACAGCACCAAACAAGGGGAATTCTTAGTAGTAGTCTGGGACATTCTCATCCACACATGCGCTCCGAGCGTTCAAACTCAGAAGTGCCATAGGCCTTCTCAATAGTTTTAGAGCCCACAGTACTGGATAAGAAAAATAAATAAGGGCCTTAGAGGATTTCAAATAAACAAATGTCTCTGTGTCAAGTTTTCTAATCATATTTTATGCCATTGCACTGTGCTTTCATCTGCTCTCTTCTACACAGAGAAATTTCTGCAGCTTCTCTTTTCATCTAGAATTCTTCTTCCTCCCTTTAAGGAGAAAAAAGGAAGGCTTTAAGAGAGCAGAGGTTTTTCTTTCATGGTTGTTTTTATTTAGAAGTTGGAAATAAAGATATGACAACCTGGAAGCTTTATTTACATATTCTTCATTCTGTTCTCAGATTTAACCACTCATTCCTATGGTTATAAATTTATGGCATGAAACAGAAATCTATTTATGGATACTAATTTGAATTTACACAGTTTTTTCCCCAAAGAAGTTTGCTTATAATTAAAACTCTAACTGCAGCCTTCAAAATGCATGAGTAGTAGAAAAAATGCATGAGTATATTTGAAGTTTGGGGTTATAGAATTTAAGATGAAAGTGAAGTGAGTAGTATCATGCTAAAGGTTTTGATGGGGGAATTTTGATTCCTTATTCTGAATGAATAAATTTACATGCAATTGTTGAACACAATATTATGTTATTCATTTTATGGAAAATGTATAAGCCCTCAGCTCTGCCTCCATAGAGCTTGCAGATTGGCTGGAGAGACATTGTGAGAGATGAAAGAGTAATAAGCATAGTATACATAACATCGTGTGCAGGTGGCCTAAGTTCTGTATGTGTCATCATGAAGGACTGAGTCATGATAACAAAGAGGAAGGGTTTCCATGAGATGGTCTTCTTTCCCTCAAGAGTGGGTGGGACACAGTTCAAAAGTCCTCTGCTCTGGTTGAGGGAAGTAAAGGGAAACATCACTTGTGTCTTTTCCCTACTTCTACCCCTCTGTGACTCAGGGGTTGGTCTTAGCCAATTAGACCACGCTGACCTCACCTCCAGCTAGAATACTTAAACTATCGGTTTTACACACTCATCTCTACCCCCAAACATGAAGATCGTGTATTTCCCGCTACAACTAAGATACGGGGTCAGAAAGTAGTTTTAAAACACATTTCTTCTCTTCTGGAACATCTCTCTGGCACTAAAAGACTCCTCAGTTTCAGCTTTTCCGATTTCCACCCAAGCTTCGGTACCAGGCACTCTTCCTAAAGGTAGTGCCCCGGAGAACTGAGTGATGGCCACAAGAGGGCAGCAAATAACATCAAACTCACCAAAGCAGAAAGGTCCTGAGTTCCTCTGAAATTGGCTTCTGTGCAACCATATTATCCCAAAGCAAGCCCTTTATTGATGCCTTCCCAGTGTTAAAGGTCAGTACACAAAAGAATTAGAATACAGAGTACCACGTTCATCTGATCTGCGGTGGGGTTATCTTATCCGGAGATCCAGGATCTCAAGTAATAAGTCCAGAAGCAGCCTCTTGTATTACAGGGACAGAGCTCAGACACTCCATTCAATCAAATGTAAATGCCAAGAGATTCTTTGACTTAGATTTTTAAGCCCAGCCCTTCCTAGCATAGTGCCAAGCTCTGGAAGATAGAAGGTAAGTATGATGCCTAGGTGAATGGTTGAGCAGTTACAGTATCGTCTAAAATGAACTCATCCTTGAAAACAGAGTGGACGTTAAACATGGTTACACGGGCCAGCACAGTTTCTAAAAGTAATGCAGGCATATCTGGAGCTTTGCAAGACACTGTTCTAGTTCTGCGTTAACACTGGGGTCAGGCAGGTGTCGGGAACGTCCTTTCACCCTAGAGCCACTCAGCGGCAACCGAGATGCCCTGCCATGGCTGGGGTGGGCATTTTTGCCCACTTGTCTTTCGTTTGGCAACAGGTTCGCCGGTCATGTCAGGTTACTATGGAGTCAGAAGATCTTTTTTGTCTGACTCAGACTTCCACAACAGTAAACCGTTTTCAAACGACGTCTACACCTCCGGCGTGGCGAAGCCCTTTCCCTGCGAGTCGTCGGCAGGGCAGAGCCACGCGGCGCTGCTCGAGTCCTACCTGGCCGAGCCCTACGGGGACTACCGCCCGCCTGCCCTGACCCCAAGCCCGGGCTCCCTGCTCAGCGCCTCCCCGCTGCCGCCGCTCCTGCCGCCGCCCTTTCCCAGCGACCCGGCGCACTTCGTATTTGTGAGTACGCGTTATTTCAGGAACAGGGAGCAACAGGAGGAGTAAGGGCTCTCTTGCATCAGCCCCGCCACGCACTGGGCAACCAGATTGAAGGAGGTCTGACTCCGAGACCCCTGAGGCTGCTCTGCTGTTGCCCAAAGGGGCCAGGTCAGGCGGGCTGAGCCAGGACACCTGAGGGAGACTTGCTCAAAGATGAATGTTAACCTTGACAGCAAGCGTTCATCTAGGGATTTGAACTTAAAAAAACAAAACAAAACAAACAAACAAACAAAAAACTATAAGGTAAAATTTACGTTCATTTTGCTAATAGCCTACAGATTTTGCCACATGTTCCCCAATGCCAGTAGCACAAGTCATTATCATTCCTCCTGCTCATAAGAGAGAAGCATGTAGTGACATCTAGACATGGCTAGTTATCTTTCCGTGCAAGTCCAGGTGGCTTCTTCCCACCCAGTGCTCTGCCTCCCACTTTCCCAAGAATATTTCTACCATAAAACATTGTTCTCTGGATCCTGCCAACTAGATGAGTTCATAGAGATCTGAAGGAGGCTAAAACTCTTCATGAAAACTAAAACTGTAAAGGCTTCTTGCCATAAAGGTGAATCTCCAAAGGTGGGAGAGGGAATTAACATTATTGAGTCCTATTCTATACCAGGAATCTTTATGGGCTTTTGTTCATTTAATATGCACTAACTGAGGGAATATTTATAAAAGTACCATTTCACAGATGAACAAAGTGAGGTGCCCAGAGTTAGGAAGGGAGTAGGTAGCACAGCTATGAAAGAGTTCAGCCCACTCCAAGAGAGGTAGGCTTGAGGAGGTAGCATCAAACCTACTTCCTCTCTCACTGAGGTCAGAGCAGCCTCCTCCACCCACTCCAGAGCTCACTGTGTAGCTGGAAGTCTACTGCTTCAAAAAGCCGGCCAAGGGCTGACTTACCCACTACTGTAAAGGGTATTCTGGGACCCAGAGAAACCTGAGCCTCAAAAAGAATGCAAGCAGTGCTTTATTGTAAACAATAGAATTCTGGGTACATGGCCATTTTATTCTTCTCACATTTCATTCATTTAATGTTGTTTTCTGGGAAAAGTAACCTCACTACATATAGGAAATCTCATTCAAGAGTAAAAAAGAACCAAAACATTCCCTCCTGGTGTCAGGATAAAGCTGCCTGGGTGGGCTTTAACAGCAGAGGGAGGGTCCTGAGGCTGCTCTGGAAGCTCGCTCCAGTAGCAACCCTTGCAGCAGAAAAGCATCAACTAATACATAACCCCATTCTCTTCAGAGGGACTCTTGGGAGCAGACAGTGCCTGATGGCCTCAGCCAGACGGACCCCATGCCCACCGATACTCTACAGACCTTGCCGCCCAGCACCAGCTGCCTCTCCCAGCTCGAGTCAGGAAGTGCCACACAGCACAGGAGCTCCACCTGGGGGACC
This sequence comes from Callospermophilus lateralis, assembly GCF_048772815.1. NCBI lineage: Eukaryota > Metazoa > Chordata > Mammalia > Rodentia > Sciuridae > Callospermophilus > Callospermophilus lateralis. Next base: position 116,479,622 of record NC_135306.1, on the reverse strand, counting down.
TCCCTTGCTGGCACTCAGTCCTATTCTCTGCACACGCTGGAGGATCTGCACAACACATCTGGGTACCCCACCCCACCTCCTTACCCTTTTACCCCTTTCATGACAATGTCAAATGACCTACCACCAAAGGTGGTACCTCTCTCCCCAGATGAGGGGACAGACCCCTCTTCCCTTCATGACCATTCAACTTGGACCAAAGAAGACGGGAGTGTGGCCTGGGGGTCATATGAATGCCGCAGAGCTTACTGAGGGTGTGGACCAAAGGACTTCTGTGCTTTTCTTTAAGTTGGGTTCTGTATTCCAGGGATTGCTTTAGTTGTGCTGGCTCATTCGGAACTAGATTTTCAGGAAAAGCCATAATGCCATCCTTTGTTAATGGATGATGGCATTTATTTGTAATCTTTACCACCATAACCCAGTTGAAATACAATACAGTGTCAATTAAGTATACCATGAACCATATTCTAGTGAGGCAACTTTACAGTGAGGTCATTTTGGAAATTTAGTAGCCAATTCCATTCTGAATCTTCTGTTATCTTTGAAATATAATTTTTGGCACTGATTTTTTTTCCTTAAATTATGTAGATCATAAAACATAATGGTTTTTCTGTGTAATTTTTCTTAGTTATAAACCATGTGTATTATTTAATAAGAGAGATAGCTAGGGTATAATATAGGTTGGGGCACATAAAACAAAATTCATTTTATACCATATGACATTAAAGAGTGAAGTGTTATATTCATTTCCTTTATTACAAGGGCATGTAAAGGCACTGTAAAAAGATATGGCACTGAGTGTAAATGTGTTACTGTCAATAAAAGAGGATGAGGTCCATAGATTACGTGTGTGGTTTTTTTTTTTTAAATACATAGTTTCAACTCTGTTTTAAAGCCCAGGATGTCAGAAAATTAATCCAGTCCCCTCCCCTGCAAAAAGCCAAAAATTTTATTTGATCAGTGACTGTCTAAATTAAGGTAGACATGGTCTCTCTGAGAAATAAGTCTAGGGTTATCAGAATAGATGAGTAAAATGGACAGTTGGTGATCAAGTCAGAATCCTTGCATTTTAAAGAAAATAGGAATAAGCTATTGACAAAAAACAGACCACCTAATGCCAAAAAGCAAAGTGGCTTGGAAGAAGAACATATTGTCAGGTGAGTCAGTGGCACCACACACAATGTCCCCTAACTGTGCCTTGCTGGTGGCTTACCGGTCAGAGATGTATAGCTCTCACTGTGTAAAAATGAAGAAACAATATCTGAAACACTAATCTGTCTCCTGTAAGTCTGACTGATGTGAGTTCCTTTGCCAATGATTCGAAACCCCCACCAAACAGTGCACCTGTCTGCAGGCCACGCCCATCATAAATGCCCTGCACACACTTTGACTGGAAGTCCATAAATCAAGGCCCCAAAGTACATGTCCACCCTTCCTCTTGTCTTTCTACCACCGACCTTCCTTTACTACCTTCTCCCATCTTTCTGATCCCGCTGGTTCCTCCTTGCCATCTTCTGGAGGCCAAGACTCTCATTGTCCAGCTGGTTGCCCAAAACCCTTCAAAGCAGACTCTATCACATCTTCTACAAGTACTCATTCTCTACTTCAGGTAGGTAGGAGTCCCGAAACTCACATAAATTGATTTGTTCACACTTAGATGTAAATAATTGATATTTCTCCTTCTCTACTCCTTTAAGGATATTTTCTGGTTCAGAGATCACATTTCTAATGTATGGAGTACCCGCAGAGATGCTTGGGCAGGGAGCCTTCCTTTACCTCACCCCCTAAAGCTCTCTCCCAGAAGAGCCAATCAAGAATGAGCCTCACCTGCTGGGCAGTTCTCCTCCAGGCCACCCAGCTCTTTTCTGGCAGCCTGGTATAAATTTTTTTTTTTTTTTACCTTTTCTTAAATTTCATTTTGTATTAACAGGCAATAATTGTACACACTTGTAGAGGTTCAATGCAATGTTTCAATACATGTATATACTAAATGATGACCCAAGGTAATTAGCATATCACCGCAAACATAATTTTTTGATAGTAAAACATTAAAAATCCTCTCTTCCTAGTGTTTTTTAAATATATGATGTATTATTATTGACTATTATGGTTTGAATATGAAGTTTCCTCCAAAAACTCATGTGTTGAGGCCTTGATCCCCAGTGGAGTAGGGTTCAGAGGTGGGCTTTCACAAGTGGATCATCAATGGATTAATCCATTCATAGCATCCATCCATGGTTGGAGGAATTGGGTCACTGGGGCATGCCCAGGAAAGGTATTTCTTGTCTTCAGCCCCTTGCATTCTCTTTCTGCTCCCTGACTGCCATGAGCTAAGCAGCTTTGCTCTATCATGCCCTTCCACCATCATGTTCTGCTTCACTTCAGGCCCAAGGCAATGGAGCCCACAGACTGTAGACTGAAACCTCTGAAACCATGAGCCAAAATAAATCCTTTCTCTAAATTATTCTTCTCAGGCATTTGTCATGGCTACCAAAAGCTGACTAACACACTGACTGTAGTCACCCTACTGTGCAAGAGTACACCAGAACTTATTCCTCCTAACTGTAACTCTGCACTACGCGTTGACCAACTTCCCCCCAACCTCCCCGCTCCAGCCTCTAAGAACTATTATTCTATTCTCTATTTCTATGAGATTGACTTGCACATATTATGCACATGAGTGAAATCATGGTGTATGATTTCAGCTCTACAGCTGGCTATTTCATTTAACATATATCATCCATGTCCTACCAAGTTGTCACACAGGACAGACTTTTATCTTTTTGTGGCTGAATAGTATTACCTTGTATCTATATAGCACATTTTCTCATTCATTTATCCACTGATGAACACTTAGGTTGGTTCTTTATCTTGGGTATTGTGAATAGAGCCGCAATAAATATGCAAATGTACATCCCTCTTCAAATTATCGAGGTTCCTCAAAAAATTAGAAACATAACTACCCTATGATCCAGCAATCTCACTCCTGGGAACAGACCCAGAGGAAATGAAATTAGCCTGAGCTTTATTTTGCTTAATATTTGTTTTTCAGTAAAAGGTAGCAATATTCAGTGTGGGAGAGAAAAACTCCTCCTTCTCCAGTGGAATTTGGGGCCTTAGTCCTGGTTCCAAATAACTTTCTCAGAGTCATCTGTCACCCAGCAGTTAACTCATACATGAATAACAGATCTCTGAATCAGACAGAAGAGATCTTACCCCCTCTATGGATTTAGGGATCCTCATGGCAGTCTGAGTCATTTTTCTGAATTAATTGTGTAAAATATATAACTACTCACCATTTGTTACTAAGAAGCAACAACACAATATTGTTAATGTAGAATATATATATATACACACACACACACGGAAATATATATGTATTATATAATATATAACATTAATATAATAATTATTATATATAATATCTACATATTTCCACATAACTTCAGCTTTTGATTATAATGCTAAAAATTAGACATGCTCATATCACTTACTTGGATGTTATCTGCCAATGTATTACGTATTACGTCCCTTCATCTCTTCACAACTTGAAGTTACTTGGTTATTAGTTAGGTAGAGCTCAGTAAACAGAACTCCAAACTCAAGAAAATGTAGTGAGTGCAATGATGTATACATTCTTCTTAAAGCATCGAACCCCTTTCTTGGTGTTTAACAAAGTCAGTTAATAAAAAAGGAGACACACAGGCCCATACACATGTACTATCCATTTTGGTTATCTAGCCTAAAAGTGCTTGGAGGGAACAAGAGTAATGCTAATGAATTCCAAATAATAAATGATTTAAAAAAAAAAAAATCTGTTTAGCTTTACAATGTGTTTCTCTACTTCTTATAATTTGTTTTATTGTTTTGGGAACATTTTTGCTAAAAAGTGAAAAAAAAAGCTACAAAATTAAAACATGAAAATTATGTTTATTTCCCTCTCCTATTTCCCATATGAGTTCTCCCAATTTTTGTTGTTGTTGCTGTTTTAAAAATAATTTTATTATAAAAATTATTACTTACACTGTCATAATTGGAAATGACCACACATGATCAACAATTTCATTCCACCACTCATAAAATACCATACCCTTAACAATCCAGAAAATGGGGCATTTGTCTTCTTTTCTACAAAGAAAGTGCTCCCTTCTCAAGTACTTCCAATTTTCTACTGCATGTGGAGACCAACCACACTTTCATGTCCAATACCAACATATGGAAAAGTGTACATTCTTCTCTCCTCCTTCTTCTTTGAACCTGCTCTTCTCTAGGAAAGCTAGAGAAAATTCAAGAGCTTAGATTCAAAACTCCATCTCTTTCAGGCCCTGCCAGGATTTAGCATATATGTAATATTTAAAGTAAGCAGAGATAGTAATGTCAAATTCAAGCTACTTTAAAAAGCTGACTAGATAAGAAAGTCCAAAAAAAGCCAAAAGTGAAATGTATCCATGCAAAAACTGCAATGTAGACAACCATGCGTGAATCACTGGAATCAGACAGAGCATTAAGTTGGAAGTGTTTGTATTTCTCTTACAATGTTATTCAAACCCCAAATAATGAGAGAAGAAAACCACATCTTTACCTTGTTTATTTAATAATACTTTTAAATGATCATTATGACCTGCCACAGCTCAGTTAATAATACAATGTCATGGTACTATTGTGGTAGAGGAAGAAGAATGAAGTGCTCCAAAGGAAATTCTACAAAGGGAAAAGAATTACTAACTCCAATAGTAAAATATATATTTACATATATACACAGAAAAGTATCTTTGTAATCCATTTTCAAAATGTAAATCTAAATGATACAGTCATAAGGAATTAAACATCAGTTATATTTAAAGTACCAAAATAACTATTGATGTCCAAGGTTTAATTCACATTGCATTATAGTGATTCTGTCAACCACATACCAAAATTATATTTATCCATTGGTTTCAATCACTGGGTTCTGTCTAAAGTATACTTTCTATTCAAAACAATATTGTACTATTCTTTTCACACACCATACTCACCACCTATTGACTCTAGAAAATTTAAGTGCAAAATCACACACTCTAAAGAAAGTGATTCACTAGCTAAAGAAACAAGGAAGGACACATAGAGGGCTCATCACTGTTTCTTCAGCACCTGGCTCAGGGCTTTGCATGTTGTAGGTGTTCACTAAATGTATGGCAGGTTGAGCTAAAACTAGACCACAAAGATGAACAACTATTTAGTCCTTGACTCAGTGGATGACAGCTCCCTGAAACCAGTAAATGAGAAAATTCTCTCCAGTAGACAAGTTCTGCAAATTCAGACACTAGTTGGATCTTGGGCTTTAGTAGTTACATATTTAAGATAATTGATTTAGTGTTTTTAAATGTCTTTAAGAAAGGAAATTACCGAACTTTTGAAATAGCACAGGAAAATATTGAAAGTTCATTTAGCATTGACATGACTATATCAATAAGACTTATAAATAAAAATTATTTGTTGCTTGGTATTATCTCTAGTGCTGTTAAAACAAGTATGATAAATCAGAAAGTAGAATCCCCCAGGGTCAAGCTGAATAAATAATAATAAAACATTCTACAGTTATTTGCAAATGATGATACCACATTATATTTGATTCTTTATACAGAAGTGCCCTACAACCATGACCCCTACTAAATAATCATGTAGGGGCTGGGGATGTGGCTCAAGTGGTAGCGCGCTCGCCTGGCGTGCGTGCAGCCCGGGTTCGATCCTCAGCACCACATACAAACAAAGATGTTGTGTCCACCAAGTACTAAAAAAAAAAAAAATTAAAAAATTCTCTCTCTCTCCCTCTCTTTCTCACTCTTTCAAAAAAAAAATAATCATGTAGGTTTGCAATATGCAATGTAATTTTCAGTACATTAGGAAGAAAAAGAAAACAGTAAAAATGTTACATATTCCAAAAGGAAAAACAATGGGAACCAAAATAATAATAATAATATCTAGGAATTAGTTATTTTTCACTGGTAAAATTGATAGGTGGTCCTGCTAACCTTTCCCCTAACAAAGTATTTTGAGTGGAAAAACTCAAGTTTCAATGCTTAATAAATTAATTTAGTCAAAAATAAAAGAACATTTAACCATTTTATTTCTTAACCTTGGTGATACATTCATAGATTTTCATCACAGTATTCTTTTTTTAAATATAGTTTTATAATTATACATAGAAGTTGGTTTCATTACAATCTTCTTGATGTATTTTTGTATGTCTCAAATATTGCATAATAAAAATGTTGTAAGTAAAAATAAACTTTTTAAGAAGTGTATAATGTCATTTTTTAAGGGATAAATTATCAGGTATTTGTTCCTCATGGAAACTTTAAAAGGAAAAAAGTTAAAACTTCAAGTGTGTCTTATGGGAAGAGATTGTCAAACCATTGAATAGCTTTCACCTAGTAGACTTCCTGTTCATTTTCATATGGGTCAAATGTTCATTCTAAGGCTTAATACTTACCTGTTTCCTCCATGTATTCAATTTTTGGAACTTGATATTTCCCACAAGAAATATGGTAACAGTGTCCAAACTCAAGGTGACAAAGGAACTTTGCATTAATAAGGAAAATTTAGAGCTGTAGTCAAATTTGGAGGGAATAAACTATCCCCTTTCCATATACTGAAAGTCTTTGAATATGCCGGTACCTAAGTATTATAAAACCTCCTAATTTGGGAGAAAAACATAATGCTCTGTAGTTTCATTTTCATACTAATGACTACCAAAGTTTTTTTTTCAGTTAAAATATTCAGTTTAAAACTTCAAAAGCAAATCTATTCTATTGATTCTGGTACCGCTGACTGACTTTAAGATGGTTAGTGACAAACTGAAGGATTTCTGAGCTCAGTGGAAAGGACAACCAGAGATGTGAAAAACAGATTTATGAAGAGCCAGAGAAACTGCAGGTGGTAGCCTCAAGAACAGAAAACTTGGGTAGAGAGTAGGCATGATAACTTCCTCATACGAGCATTAGACAGGGGCAGAACAGATAATCAACACATGGTTGTTCAATGAATGAATGAACTAAACAAAGTTGTAATAGAAAAGCACTCATGTGGAAGTGAGAGAACAGAGCCATTGACAGCAAAAACCAGGACTTATTTCTTTGTATTCCTGGTGTTTGATACCATGCCTGGTACATAGTGCTGCTCAATTAATACCTAATTGAATTATGGCTCAATCACCGATCACCATATTGGACTTAGACTGTTCCAAGTTCAATCTTGGAACAGGTTGCCTTATAAATAATGAGCTCTCATTTCCTCTATACAGATTCTGCTATGAGCCAGGCTCTCAGCCAAGCAATGAAGCCAGAGGCTAAATAGCTATCAGCAGAGATATTGGGAAAAGACTCTAAGTCCCTCCTATTTCAAAGAGTCTTTCTAACACCAAATATTGAGTCCAATGTTATATTTTCAAGCCAAAGAGCCTGGTATTGTGGATTAAAACTTACAGTTTTTCAGTTTTTATTGTTTTTAACCAAAACCCCAAAGGGATTATCAGGACTTCAGGGCAGACACCCTAGAAGTGACAGTGCTTCCAGCAAGAGGGTTCCAGACTGAGAAGCACAGATGGTTAAGAAGCATAATTAACAGCTCATCCTCATCTCCAGCCAGTCTCTTCTTCAGGGTTCCAGCATTTCCAGAATACTCTCAAGTCAGTATGCTGTACCATCTTTGACTCCTTGCACAAATAAACTACACACCAAAACACCCCCATGAGCACAACACAGAGATGTGTGTGCATATCTTAAGAGTGCCACTTTTCCCAGGCTACTTACAACTCATGAGAGGGTAACATTAAATTACCTTAGTAACTCCCAATCAACATCTATTTCTCATAAACAGAATGAAATGAAAAAGCTGGAATATATTAGAAAATATCAGAGTGCCTCACATGCATAAATATACATTGTTTCATGGATAGTTTGTTTTATAAATGTAGATATTGTTGCAGATATGTGTGAATTTCTTGTGGGCTAAAGTCCAGAAAATTTAAGAGTTTATGTTATAAAAGATAAGAAAGACGACAATTGTAGTTAACACCAAGGGCCCTGGGTTAGACTTATCAAAATATGAATCCCAATTCCACCACTGATGTGCTCAATCATCTTGGAAAGCCTTGCTTCCTTGTCTATAAAATGGAGGAACCATTCAACACAGTGCCTGACATCAATGAACAACAGATGAGAACTTTAAAGAGTCTATGAGGCCAGGTGCAGTGGTACACACTGGTAATCCCAGTGGCACAGGAGGCTGAGGCAGGAGGACCACGAGTTCAAAGCCAGCCTCAGCAAAAGCAAGGTGCTAAGCAACTCAGTGAGACCCTGTCTCTAAATAAAATACAAAATAGGGCTGGGGATGTAGCTCAGTGGTCTAGTGCCCCTGAGTTCAATCCCTAGTATCCCCCCCAAAATCTGTGAGGATTACTCATTTTTATGGGTTTCTGGGGTTCTTGGGGTAGAAGCAGTTGGTTTCTCAGGTGTCAGCATACATGCAGATTTATAAGGAGAAGTCCAGGATCTATTTAGAAAAGACTGTTCCCTACCTGCACAAGCATGGAGTTTGACTCTTAAATACCTGTGCTGGGATTTTGCAGTTACAGAAACATCAGAAACCAAAACTCCTTACTATTGGGCTAACAACCAGAATAGAGTGTGGGGAAGGGAAGGGGTTCTTCCTCAAACAGGGGTCAGGCATGGGGAAATTTAATTTTCTGAAGTTATTGACCAGCAACTTGATGTTCATCCCAGCAACAGGAGCCAACACAGAAGCCCCAGGACTGCTGCCATGGCTCAGGCAGAGGCTTCTGGAAGAAAGGACACAGGTTCTTTTCTGTCCCTACAGACCCCACGATTTCCAAGGAATACCACCCCCCCCAAGTCTCACATGCCTTCTCTAATGAGTAGCCTATCATTAGCATGAACCTCCATGATGTGGCCAAGGGAACAGAATGGCCTCCTGCCATCTCCGTCCATCTCCACGTGTAAAGGAAAGGTTAGGAAGGAGATCAAGCATGAAAATATGGAACAGCACCCCAGAACATGTGGAAATAGAGGTAACATAGGGAACCAGAGAGAAAAACAGCAACACAGGCAAGAAACTGAGGAAAGCAGTTATAGGAAGAGAGACGAAGGAAAATGGTGTGTGTGTGGGGGGGAGGGTGTTTAAAAAGCAAACCAAAAAATAAACAGAAGATAAAAGTAATGGAAGAAGCTATGAGGACAAGAGACCATCCCTAATTCCAAGCAGTGCCCTGGCATGGCAGATGACAGGACAATGCAAAGATGGGGGCTTTCTCAATTCCCCCTGCCCTTTCCTTCCTCACATCTGGTCTTCAAGCCTAGCTTCTATCAGGACACAGGCCCAGGGCCTTTGGAGAAATAAGCTCCAAAAGCTGATATATCCCAAATGGATTTGGGACAAACACCTCCATCCTGCCTTCTACTTCCAGGAGCCACCTCAGGAATCCCCATTCCTGATCCTTTCCCCCAGCGATATGGCTCCAGCTGTCAAGCAATTCACACTCATCATAGTCGCACACATCATTTTCAGAGATGCCCTTTCCTTGAGTTCTATATGATGTCCTTGTTCTGATACATTTGGGCACATTCAGATATTTTTCTGAAGGCCTTTGGGACTAATTATAATCCCTCACCCTAGAGAACTCATGAATGATTAAAGAACAGAGGGCTTTAACAATCACCTGGTCTGATATCCTGGGAATTATCCTGGTTATTTGCAAAGGAACCCCTGTCTCCTAGTGTTGCCACAGAGGATTTGCTCCCTCTCTGGCATAGCCCTGTCTCTTCCATCTTCCAAATCACAGGGAAGGGGCGTAGCCAGTGCTTGGAGAAGATGAGCTAGCTAGCACAGCCTCAAGTCATTTGTGAGGGGCTCGGCCTAGCTCAAGGGTGCAGCCTGACCTCAAATCCCTTCCACCTCTCACCCCAAAGTAAGTTTTGAAAAACAAATCCATGTCCTTTCAGCAAAAATGAGCAGGCACCCAGCTTGTCACCATTTTCTCACAGGTGCTTCTACAGCTAGAAGACAGGAGTAGCTCTAGAGAGAGAAAGACAAGAACAGAAGGAGGGACCTCACAATGCAGTGATGAAATACCAGCCTTAGAAAACTGTTCATGGGTGAGGCCCATGTGCATCCCCAGATACATGCAATGGATCAAAAGGTCTTAATGGGCAGGAATTCAGTGCTGAAACCTCAATGTTTGGGACCAAGTAAGGCAGCAGGATGAAAAGGGAAGGGAAGCCCACATGTGGCCAGGTGAAGCCAGAAAGACACAAAATGCAGAGGGAAGGCCTCTGCTGTCCTCTGGCCTGCAATCTGGGCTCACAGTGACCCCTTGCTGGGCCACACCCACGGGTTGCCATGTTCAGTCACAAAAACATGAGATTTCCCCTTAAATGGAGATTGGGCATGTGGGAATCAGTCTGGCCAGCCAACCTGGTTCAGGTATTCATGAGGGTCAATCTAAGTCACTCTGGGCTTCTGAGTTATTTTTGAGGCAGAAATACAGAGCATCTTTGAGGACACCTGCTCTTTCTGTGGGAAGGTGGACAAAATGCTCAAAATACAATAAAATCAAGGGTCAGGACCTAAAGGGGTCTCACTCCCTGTTTCTCTGGACTCCCTATGGGGTGCCTGTCTGCAGGATTTCTGCAGAAGATAGTCCATTTTGTTAAGCCTTTGAATATTCAAATTGAAAGTATCGCGCAATCATTGATTGTCAAATCATGGGTTTCTAGAGGTTTTAAATACTTGGCATGAGGGGGGAAAAACTCAAACCTATACCCGAAGGTATAAAACATTAATTCTGTGTGTCTCCTGCTCCAGGGACCTGGGTGCAGCCAGATGCTTTGTGAAACTTTAAAAATGTCGCATCTCTGCCTTTCTCCCTGCACAGGAGCCCTCCTAGGCGCAGAGTTCCTGCAGTTGCAGCATCCAGCCTGCGACCCAGTTCCTGCTGACCACGATGTCCGGTAATTCGGCTGCTTCTTTGGGGGTCGGATCATGCGGGCCAGGGGCATTTCGATCAGGGTGTATTTCCACAGCTTTTCCTGCATACAACAGAGAGGCACAAAGTCAGAGCACGCCAGTAAGGGCCGGGCAGGATCCGGAGAGGGCGCGGGCCAAGCTGTGGCCGCTCCCACTTGGTGCCTGCTCCCCAGAGCAGAGGCCCAGAGCTCAAGTTGGCCGCTCCGGACATTGGAGTACCCCAGGACCCCTGCCCTGCCTCCCACTTTTCCACCGTCTTGTCCTGGGACTTCGCGGCGCGGACCTTGCGCGCCCAGAAACGGCGGCGCGGGGGAGCTAGAGGTTCACCGTGAGCCAGTGACGCGAGCAGAGCGCATCGGTAGCACAAAACTGGGCTGTGGCGGTCTCTGTGTCGACCCCAAGACGCGTCTACTGCCCGTGGAGCCCCGAACCGAGCGAGGAAGTGGGAGCGGGAGGAAAGGAGACTGAATACGGAGAGGGCGCGGCGCCTGGGCTCTGCGGGCCAAGAGCAAGATTCCCTGGGTCTGGGAGATGAAGAACGCGACCCCTTTCCTGGGGAGACCCTATCTCTGGTCTGGGGTGAGGGGTTCCCTGCTATCCGGCTGCGGTCCCTACAGTGACCAGGCGAGGCGCTGGCGATCTAGCACTGTCACCAGATGCCCAGGCTAAACGCGCTGCCGCCCCCAGCCGCCGCGCCCGGCCCCACCCCGCGAGATTCCCAGGCGCTCACTCCAGGGTCGAGGTCAGGGCAGGAGTCCTACAGGGCTCCTCGGCCGATCCCACCTCTAAAGCTCGCCCGGCCCGGCGTGGCCTTACAGCCTGCCCGGCCTACTCACTGCAGCTCTGCAGGGCCGTGGCCTTCCCTACACGGCGCTGGGGTCCCTCCGGCAGACCTCTGCAGCGCGCACCTGGCCATTTCGACTCGCCGGGGCAATCCGCCTGGTCCAGCCAGCTCAGGGGTGGCTCCTCCCGAAAGGCTTCCTCCTAACGATTGCGCGGTCCTCGGAAGCCTCCGGACGGCTTTTCCCAGAGCTCGCGCTGCGCGGACTTTCCCCCAAGGCTCCGTGCGCCGCTGGGAAATGCCTGCACCAGACAGGGAGGGGGTGGGGAGAGAGGGGAAGAAGGGGAGAGTTAGAGCAGGGCCTAAGGAGGGAGGAGGAAAATGTGGAGAGCGGGAAAGGCGGAGAAAAGGGGCGAAAGAGAGATGGCAGAAGAAGGAGAGGAGGGAGGGAGTGGACCGGGATCCTTCACTAGGTTCTCTCTCTGGTCCCACCGGCCCAGGTTAGGGCTGACCAAACCAAACTTTGTCCCAGGGCTGGCTTCCAGGCTAAGGGCACGTAGAGGTCGTAGCCTCCCCACAAGTCAGGCCTGGACTCGGGGAGATGGAAGAGACTTAACACCAGTGGGAACATCACGGTGAAGTGGGCTGTCAGCTGCTATAAATCAGATCCATAATACTTTCTCCCAGCAGGCTGGACCTAGAACCCCAGGGTCTCCCACCTTAGCCAAGGTGGTGGGCAACCCTGTATTGGCCTCCATATTCCTGAGCAGAGACCCTGTGTGCTATTGTTCTAGGGATGGGTCCAGCCTGGGGTGGATGACCCCACAAATATCCATGTGTTCTGTTCCCACTGGGGCCTTAGAAATTGCTCAGCCTCTCTTCATCCTTTGAAATTTCTGGCTACCTTAAACTATCCTTTAGCATTCCTGTTGTGTTGTCCAAACCCAGAAACTTGGCCTTGGTGGACACAGCCTCTAAAGGGGGTCCTCATTATGCAGCCTGATACCACACCTGGACTTGACCACTAACTCAGTTGCCTTTTCCCAGAAAAACCGAAGGTGTATCAAGGTGTCCGGGTGAAGATCACAGTGAAGGAGCTGTTGCAGCAAAGGAGGGCACACCAGGCAGCCTCAGGGGGAACCGTAAGCATGAACCCCTCATTCCCTCCCCAGCCCATAACAGACCTCATTCAGCCCTATACTAGGAAGGTGTGGAGGCCACCCCCAGACCCTGCCTTCCTCAGATGTTCTTATAACATCTATGCCCAACTTCATCCCAGTTCACCCCAGGAAGCCACAAAGAACAGGTGGGACATGTTGTGAGGATCAGGATTTGGGGGAGTTCATCTGTCACTGGTCAAAGTTGGGTATAAAAGGCTTGTTGGTTCTCTTCAGAAAAAGAGTCAGCCAGGTAAGTAGATTGTTGCTGTTTTAGGAAGACAATGTAAATCCAGCCCTCACATACCCACGGAAAATCTCTCCTAGAAATTCACCTCATACAGGGGAACCCTTCCAGTTAACCTATTTGTGAACCATCTTTCCCACTCTCCTTACTTTTCTGGAACTCAGCTTCTGAGGTCATTTGTCTGTAAATCACTAGTCACTGAAGTTCCCAACACAAGAGAGCCATATCTCTGGAGTATACATAGAACTGCTTCCTTAAGATGTATGGAGGTCCAGGTTATTACAGAATTGGTCTGGGCAATCATGAGGTACCCTGACATACTGTATTCCTTTCTAAAGCACAAAGGATTGCTTAGGGCAGGGCAGAACCCAACAAAAAGAGTGGAAGTCATCCCCCAGGAGGAGAACTCTTACTGAAAGCCTCCATAGACAGTACATTGCTTGTGGGTTGGTTTGGGTGTGGGGGATCAGGCAGCTGGGGCTCGTATTGCCTCTATTAGGATTGGTCCTTATCCAACCTGTGGGCATATGCCCTATAACGGTTTTTGTGCTTGGTGCTGTTTATGTTCAATGTCCAACTTCACGAAATGGGCTTTTGGCAATGAATCTCCTGAAATGGGAGGAGGCAAAGTATGTAGGAGTAGTGAGACAGGTTTCAGAGCCAGACGGCCTGAGTTCAGATCTCAGCTCCTCCATGGTCTGTATCCTCCAGCAAATTACTTTCTTGTCTGTTTCCCCTTATCTTTTAAATTGGGAATTTAAAGGATTTTGTAAGGATTCAATGAGCTATTGCATATAAAGTGCTTGGAAGAGTGGTTTCCATACAGTGAGTGCCAATAAATATTATCTGGGGAAAGAAACTTAAATAAAATTACAACCAGGGATTGAAAGTCAGCTATTCAATAATCTTAATCTAACCCTCTGTTCAGAGTTTAGAGGTCAGGTGTGAGTTTGTTGTGAATTTGTAATACAGCTAGAGAAGTGAATATCTCTGCCTGCAGGATTTCGGGTCACTAAAAATTTATTACATTTATACAAGGCTTCACAGTGGTTCTTCATTAAAAGTACTTTTGCACACTCATTGTTTCATTTAGCTTATATAATAACCAGAGGGGATAAGTAGATCAGAAATCTGCATTCCTCTATTATAGCTAAAGTTCACAGTCTTTCAGTTGCTATTGGTTGAGCAAAAGGTAGGACCAAAGTTGTTTTATATTTAGTATTAAAAAACCTTCCCACCTATTGACTCTCTAAGTTCTCTTTCAGAAAATCCATCCATACTAAGCAGGAGTTTGGTAACCTTGATCCTTTCAGTTCAGAGATGGTTATATATAATTAATAAAATTAGGCCTGAAACACCCTCCCCCTTCCCACTGTCCCAGTCAAGATGTTCAGTACAAAACAATATCTTTCACTAATGAGCTTTGATACTTCCTAGAATTCTGCCTCAACTGCACCTGCAGAAATCCCATTTGGGCAAAACAACTTTATTGCTATAGGGTCCTTACAGACTGGTTTAACCACTGTTCCCTTGTTAGCAAGCTACAGAATGTAAAGCAAGTGTAAAGCATTTCATTTGTGTATCTAATCAGTTTCCCTGGAGCAGTTAAGACTTACTTTTTCTGAATCCCCACCCCCAACATAAAAATATACACACACACACTCCTGGGCAGAAATAAAGCAGGACTCCTGACCCAGCACCTTGCAGGAAAAATACTACTTTGCTTCCTGGAAGATTTTGTCAGCCTATACCCTCACAAGCACGTATAAGTAACACACATAATTTCAGAAGGCGAGCCAGATATAAAATCCCTCACTGGGAGCCATCAGAAGGATCTGAGATTCTAGGAATGCTGCAAAAGTATATTCAGTAGGCAAGGATGGCAAATACCCAAGGGTAATTTATGCCTGCTCTTTGGTGTAGGTAGGCCTTTCTAGCTTAACGGAGATTATCTCCAATTGTTCAATTGTTAAAGGACACCTCTGGGAAACTTTAAGCCAAAGAGAGAATTAATAGTATCAAATATTACAAAACAGGAAGAAATTTATCTTAATTTGTTGTAAAGTCAGAGTTGTTTCCACAGTTAAGAATTTAAGCATGAAAACATGAAGTTATAGTTTGAGAGAAATATCCAGATCTCAAGCAGTGCCAGAGAAACTATGTGCATGTGCATGCCAGACTGATAATTTAACTTAAAAACACTGTCAACCAGATTAATTTGCAAATAATCAATCTCTCTCTCTCTCTCTCTCTCTCTCTCTCTCTCTCTCTCCCCCCCCCCCTCCCTCTCTCCCTCTCTCCCTCTCTCCCTCTCTCTCTCATACACAGACACATTTCTTTTGTCTTCAGGGTAAAGATATAGTACTTATCAAAATATATAATTTACCTTTTTTTTTTAATCATTAGTTTGTTTTTTAACAGCCTTGATGTGTTTTTATAAAGTAGAGATTGTAGGTTTTGTGCTGTTTGAAACCTAAGAGAAAGGTGCTTTTCTTTTTATTGTTGGGGCAAAGTAGAAAGTGAACCCATGACTAGAAAGATAATATCAAGTAGGATATTGTAAACATACCTCCGGGAGATAACAACAGGATAACAGGGAGCAGGCAAACAGGCCAATCCAGGGGAGAAATGGGGTTAAAGAGAGCTCTACAATGAAACAGATTTTTTAAAACCCACTCCTTCCAAGTCCTTCAGCTCAAGCTGTAGCCAAATATTTGCATAAAGAGCTGGTAAAGGATTCCAGCTTCCTGGTTCATGACATTACAGCATGGATCATTTTCAGAATGAACACCACCTCCTGTTTCAGCAGTGGCTGACTGTGCAGTTCTCCCAGTAGCTCAGTGTACGGAAGTGAGTATGCCCTGGAACCCAAGAGAGGTGTGGTGAGATCAACTTCCCAGACCAGAATCCCACAGCAACGCTGTCCCTTTAAAATTTAAAGCTGCCGCCTGAAATCTTTAAAAAAAAAAAAAAAAAAATCCTAAATTACTCCATTAGTATAATTAACCATTCAACAGGAAAATGCAGGCTGCTTTGCTGTAAATAGTTTAAAGGCACAGTTTCATAAACATTAAGTTTAAAATACAGTAATGAAAAGAGCAACGTTTATTTAAAAATGGTAAAAAACATATAAAGAGCTGAAATATTTCCTGACCTTAAACTAGAATGTTGATTCTACTTCAACTGTTGTAATCAGCTTCAACTCCTGATTGTAACTTTAAGAAAATATTTTCTATTTTAATAGTTCATAGATAGTAAGACTGTGAATATTTTTTAGCTACTCAGGCTTAACAAAGTTAGGAATTATGTTCTTTCAGAAAAATGTATTCCTAAGACTAAGAAATCAGATATTATGTGAAAATTGAGGAAAATAACTAAGTTCTAATTGAATTATATAAATGTGACTCCTCACTATTAAAAACTAAATAGTTTAATAGGAAGGTACTTTGTTGAGTTTTCTCAAAGTGTTACATTTCTGTAACATAAAAATTATTTTTATCAAAATTAACACTTAAAAATTAAGTGTATCAAAATTTAATATTAACTTCCTAATAGCATGAAAAATACCCAAGCAAACAAAAAACATAAAAGTTGAATCTAAAAAAAATATAGCATTGGTTGTATTTAAGGGAGACAACCTTTTTTATAAGAAAGAATCTGGCTTACCTTACAGCAGCAGGAAACAGTTCCCGGCCGAGTCTTAGCTTTCCCTGTATGATATGCTTCTCTTTGCTTCATGGTCATATTCTTGCTTTGGCAGTTGTCCGGAGGCACCAGTATCCACCTTTCAGACCCAGTCGCACCATCTTCTGCAGGTCAGTACAGCCCGCATTACAGTTCCCTTAGAAACTTTTTCAAAAGTCCATCTCAAAGGTCTTCCAGTGCTTGATTCAGGGGTTAAGATAGGCACCACCATTTAATTGGAATCCAACCAATCAGAAGGTGAAAAAGGCATAGTGACTCCAGATGCAAGCCCAGCAAGGAAACTAGTGCAGGTTTTTGCCCTCATTTCTGAACTGTCTCTTCTCTGCTGCCTGTTCTGTCCCAAGACCATGTTCTTCACATTTATCCCAGTTTTTCATCTGCAAGTAACCTAACTTGACTACAAGATGATTTTTTTTAGAATATGTTATATATTTTTTTAATGCACTAGTAGTTGGAATATAGAACATCCTGAGACACTAAAATATGTTTTTGTTCTTGTTCATTTAGCTTCTAGCCGATAGGGGCTTCCCTCCCCTTCTTTTTTCTCTTCCCAGAAAGCAGTTCAAACAAGTGTAAGTTTTCCCAGCCCAATATGAATAAATCTATTACATAAACAGTCCCTTCTATGCCACTCAGCAGGTAAGAGTTTAAGAAGGTCATATATAAGAAAACCTGTGCTGATGGTGGTTCCCACTGAATGTGTCACTTTAACTTAAAGGAACTTGAGATTTAAAAAAAAGAAGAAGAGAGAAAGAAAGAAAGAAAAATTCAATATCCTTGAGCCCCTTTGGTGGGCATACTCTAAACCTCTCTTCTTGAGCACTTAAGGATGATTATTACATGTCAGTCCTATTAATACTAAAATGGAAAAGGAGTGATGTTTCTGAATTGTTTTTGTTTTGTATTTAACATGTTTTTCAGTGTACTCTCCTGTTAACATGTCCACTAAGAGAATGCTTTGCTTTTTGTAATTTTAAATAAGTAGCACTGTTTTCCATAAAGAAGTTTCTGGTTTCCATTTTTATCCTTTGCATCATCATTCATGTCACTTCTCAAAACCCCCTCCTCAAAATTTAAATTACTAAGTGTGAAAAGTTTGTGAAGACAATAACCCTGAATGAAGAGAATTATTTCCCACAGCATCAGAAGTTTTCTTAAAGCCTTGAACATACCTCTGATTTACTTCTAAGAGGGTTACCTGAATTACAGATAGGGGCAGGCTGTGGATGCTTTTGTAGTCCATGTCGGCAGAGGCTTGAACCATTATTCCACTTTGACACTTGGACACAGGTCAGGCCACCATGCCTCATTTTTACCCTAGCCACACTGAAAGCCAATTGTCACAATGTTAACCAGATTCATTTCACTAACACTTGAATTAACTAAGATAACTAAAAAGTTACTGCCTACCTGTTTACTTTTCTGGAATTTCTTAAGTGCTTTTCCTAGAACAGTAACTCTTTAAAATTTTGAAGAAAACTCCATTCAAATCCATTTTGCAATTTTGCAAAAAAAAAAAAAAAAAAAAAAATTCTCCTTCTCTTCTAGGACTGTATTTTGAGCCTGAATCGATGTCTTCCACACCAAATTATTTTCAACCCCGAGAATTTAACACTTGTGTTTCTTGTGAAGAAAATCCAAGCTGCCTGGACCAGATCTTTGATTCCTATCTTCAGACTGACACACTGTCAGAGCCGTTGCCCAACTTCACGCAAAGTCCTCCACACTATTTCCCAGACAGCTTCCCGGCCACCCCTTTCTGTTTTAACCAGAGCCTGGTAATTTATCTTCATTTTTTTATACAACCTGATTGTTGCTAACTCTGGGGTAGTGATGCTTTGTAAGAGTTTGCGTCATCTCCTGAGAAATTATACAAAGTCTATCAACAAGGAAACCATCCAGAAACAAGGAATCATTTAAAATTCAATGTATAAAGATAGTCACAGTTGCAGAGCATAAGCCTTTGGATACACAATTATGATTTTCCAAGTAAGTTGATATGTGGCAATAAAAAGGTTTCCTGGTAGTACTTAATGTTTTTTAAATTATGAAGTTAAAACATCTACTAATTTGGAAATCGTAGTTTAAACAATGGCCCTTGGATTTTTGAGATCTTGAAAACAGGATTAAGGCTGCTTGTACATACTATGAAATTTCATTCAGATAAAGGGGTTTTGTTGTTTTGTTACTGAGTTGACTCCAATAACTGGTTATTTGGATCTGCCGTAGGCATAGGAACTCATTTGGGTCTGAGATGGTTAGTAAAAATGAAGCCTAATCTTTTAATTAATTTGAATTTTGTGTTCTAGATAGATCTCAAGTGTTTGAAAATGTGTCATCATTTTAAATGAAGTAAGGTTTCTATTAATAGATATTAATTATTTTAGAAACTCGTAATTTTTAAAACTTTAAAGCGTTTCTTTTACTTTTTGAAGAAATTTGAATACTTTTTTCTTTTGCTTTTTTTCAGACATCTATATGGGCATCAGACTAAATTTTAGAAGGAATTGAAATTAACACTACAAAATATGCATACTATTATGGGGAAAATACTGGGCCCCAAACACCTATTGCCCTTCTAAGAAAGCCTTTAAGTTTCTCTGTGACTTGCATAAAGAGAAGGAAGTGTGTACCTTTCTCCTCAGGGAACAAGACTTGGGTGATGGGAAGTAGCCCAGAGGCTGGGTCCTATCGGATCCAAGTTTTCCCTGGGCAGGTTCCGTGTTCACCTGGTTCTTCTCCATCAAGGGTGTGGAGAAATATCCAAGGTGCCACCTGTCCCTTATATTGTGGCAAACAGCAGGATTCGATATACAGGTGATCCAAAGCACAATAGGATTTTGTGGTTTAAGAACAAAACATCCTCTAATATATGGTAATAACAAAGGAAGCCAGTAAAGCAAGGCAATTTATTGTTGGAAAGAAATAGGTAAATACAGAATGTGGTATCATGAAAATATGTAGTCAGCAAATAAAATTACTTCTGCAGACTTGGGTTGGGTGTTTGGGAGTTTTACCCCTAATTTTCTTACTCTGTGTGAATAAATCCACGGTGCTTGCTTCTTTTGATCCTGTTTAAGTTACTGAGCTCTTTGCTCCTTGGTTTTCACTCTCTAGACCCCAGGATCACCTTCAGATTCCTCCACTCTCTCTGGCTCCTTAGACTACAGTTACTCACCGGCTCAGCTGCCTTCATACCCTCCGGATAGTTACAGTTCTCCCCCTTCTCTGGACACCCTAAACCACGGCCATTCTCAGGAAGACTACTCCTACCATCATTTGCCCTCACATGCCCAGTACAACTGCTTCTCTGCAGCCCCAGCCTCCGTCTGCTACTGCGCATCCTGTGAGGCGGAGCACTTGGAGGCAGTCAGAACAGCTGAGTATTTCTACCCCAGCACCGACTGCATGGACTTTGCACCCTCGGCCGCCACTGCCAGTGATTTCTATAAGAGGGAAACAAACTGTGACATCTGCTATAGTTAATAGAAATGACACTAATTTGGAACATGGCGTGGGTATAGCTACTTTTCTACCACATCTAGATAACACTTTGCATTATGCAATCTGTTAACAAAATATCACAGACACAGTTTACATGTCACTGTTTTCAATTTTCTGATGCTAATATAGGTATTAAGATGAAGTCCTCAAACCTGGTCATAGTACCATGCCTGCTGTACAAAAAAATGTCAACTCACAGTTGACATTTTTGTAGGGAATGTTCCATTGTTTTATTTTTCTGTATAACGAACAAATTCTCTCTTTTTTACTAATAAATAATTTTGCATTATTATTATATGCTGGGTTATTTTTTAAATTACCAACAGTAATTTGACTTGATTTTTATCCAATAGGCTAGGAAACTGATCACTAAACTTGAGTGGTCTCATCTTATTGATGATTTTAAAATTATTTTAGTGTACTGAGATGCATGAGATGGAGGTTAGACACACTGTGAAGGTAATAAAGAGAAAATCTGCCCTGCCTCTAAATGGGGCTATTCATCAAAGAGCAGCATCCGAAAAAGTCATGGACTCATGTTTGCATATTGATTTATAGAACTGACTGTGTTGTTCAAAACTGACTTTCAGAATTTACTTCCTCCAATTAATCTGTTTGAAGAAACCCACTGTCTTTCAAGGTCCAGAATTACTTCAGCTACCTGTGCTAGACTCTACTATTAAATCTTGTTCACTGAGGACAATCAAAGAACAGGATTAATACCTGAAGTGAAGTCTTGAGGGGCATTTTCCATGTCCCAAGTTTCAGCACCATGGCAGTAATAACTGACACCAATAACACCATAGCCACCATTTTTAGCCCTTCCTGTGAGCCAGAATTGTCTGAGTTTTCTGGCACGTCATCTCATTTAGTCTTCATAACAGGATTGATAACAAAATGAGAAGTTTGAGGCTCAGAAAGTTTAAGTCACCTGCCCAGAGTTACCCAGCCAGTAAGCACCCAAGCTTGGGTCTGAAGGAATGCAAAGCCTGCTCCTTCCTCTCCAGTGGTTGAGCTACTCCTTGCAAAAGACTATTCAGGAGCCTATAGGATCATTAAACCCCAGCTTTGTCATACAACCTTGTTCCTATCACAACTAAGTCAGTCTTCCCCAGAAGAGCCAGTCTGTCCCCAGGATATCAAGATGACAAACACAAAGCTGCCAGAGTCCTGGGGTGTGGGGGCAGGAGAGAAGCCGACCCACTGCCATGGTCACTCAGTGGACTTCTTCCTATCCTGAGTCAGAGATGCTTTCCAAATGATGCCACCTGATTGTCTTTTCCCTGGAGACTTAACTGAGACTTAGGCAAACAGGACAAGTCCCAGCCTGCCTCATGGAATAGCCATGCCAGGAAAATAGAACAATCGCTGCCTTCCTGACATGCCAATAAAACTAGATTCTTAATGGCTTGAAACTGGCCTGTTGTCAACAAATACCTATTGACACAGACCAAGGCCCCTTAGTACACCCTACCCAACTCCAGCAGTTATCTCCAAGGACAAAGAGCAGAGAAACCAAGGATGTTTAGTGTTTGGTACCAATATAGCCCTTTCCTGGATGCCCTTCTCTTCCTACCTTCTCCTTTTTCTTTTTCTTCTTCCCTGGCTTCAATCCTCTGCCTTCTGAATTAATTATCTTGCAGCTCTAACAGAGATCATTTCCCAGCCCCCTTATTTCTCATTCTTTCTTCCCACACTTCAAGGACCTATTAACACAATCCTCATAACTCACATATACTAAATTCTTTCAATAGGCCAGTGCTGGAGTATTATCTCATTTAGTCCTCAACCCATCACATAAGATACATATTATTATTGTTCTCATTTCTATAGATGAAACTGAAGTTTGGAGAGATGAAGTAAGTTGCCCAAGGTTACATCACATACAAATCAGTGTAAGAGTTCTCTTACTCAAGTTACCTGATGTTACAGTCTGAACTTCCAAAGGCCTCAATACACTTCCCATGCACTATACTTGGAAGAATAAACTTTTTGGAATGTGCTCTTTTGCCTTAAATTTCACATGTATATCTGTAGCCAGTTCCTCATGCCATAGCGGCATCTAATAAAATTACAACTGGAAGTTTAAATGAATAAATAAGAACCATTAGACTAATTAAATAAATGTTAAGTGCTTACCATATGTAAAACTGATCACATGCC